>NC_086194.1:68835073-70035073 GCF_035770615.1 Melospiza melodia melodia | reverse complement strand
TTTTCCCTGGAAAACAAAACTCGCCTGCAAGCTTTTTGATGGCAGATTGCAGGAGCCACTTGGTACTATCAAACCAGCCCAACTTGGCACTGGTGCCACCATGGGTCTGGTCACCATCCTGCCTATCGTAGCTTTTCAGGAGCCAGCCGGTCACTCCCAGCCATAGGCCCCCAGACACAAACCTCGGCCCGTTTCCCTGGCAAACAAAACTAAGTTATCCCGCATGTGGATGGCAGATTGCAGGAGCCACTTTGCACCATCAAACCAGCAAAACTTGGCACTGGTGCCACCTCTGGTCTGGGAACCATCCTCCGTATCGTGGATTCTAAGGAGCCAGCCGGCCACTCCCAGCCACAGGCCCCCAAACAAAAACAACGACGCTTTTCCCTGGATAACAAACTCGCGTGCCAACTTTTTGATGGCAGATTGCAGGAGCAACTTGGTACTATCAAATCAGCCCAACTTGGCACTGGTGCCACCTTGGGTCTGGTCACCATCCTGCCTATCATAGCTTTTCAGGAGCCAGCCGGTCACTCCCAGCCATAGGCCCCCAGACACAAAGCTCGGCCCGTTTCCCTGGCAAACAAAATTAAGCTACCCCGCTTCTGGATGGCAGATTGCAGGAGTCACTTTGCACCATCAAACTAGCCCGACTTGGCACTGGTGCAACGTCTGGTCTGGGAACCATCCTGCGTATCGTGGATTCTAAGGAGCCAGCCGGCCACTCCCACCCACAGGCCCCCAAACAAAAACAACGGCGCTTTTCCCTGGAAAACAAAACTCGCCTGCCAACTTTTTGATGGCAGATTACAGGAGCCACTTGGTACTATCAAACCAGCCCAACTTGGCACTGGTGCCACCATGGGTCTGGTCACCATCCTGCCTATCGTAGATTTTCAGGAGCCTGCCGGTCACTCCCAGCCATAGGCCCCCAGACACAAACCTCGGCCCGTTTCCCTAGCAAACAAAAGTAAGCTGCCCCGCTTCTGGATGGCAGATTGCAGGACGCACTTGGTAGTATCAAACCAGACCGACTTGTCACTGGTGCCACCTCTGGTCTGGGAACCATCCTGCGTATCGTTGATTCTAATTAGCCAGCCGGCCACTCCCATCCACAGGCCCCCAAACACAAACAACGGCGCTTTTCCCTGGAAAACAAAACTCGCCTGCCAAATTTTTGATGGCAGATTGCAGGAGCCACTTGGTACTATCAAATCAGCCCAACTTGGCACTGGTGCCACCATGGGTCTGGTCACCATCCTGCCTATCGTAGCTTTTCAGGAGCCAGCCGGTCACCCCCAGCCACAGGCCCCGAGACAAAAACCTCGGCCCGTTTCCCTGGCAAAAAAAAGTAAGCTACCCAGCTTCTGGATGGCAGATTGCAGGACGCACTTGGTAGTATCAAACCAGCCCAACTTGTCACTGGTGCCACCTCACGTCTGGGAACCATCCTGCGTATCGTGGATTCTAAGCAGCCAGCCAGCCACTCCGTGCCACAGGCACCCAAACACAAACAACGGCGCTTTTCCCTGGAAAACAAAACTCGCCTGCCAACTTTTTGATGGCGGATTGCAGGAGCCACTTGGTACTATCAAACCAGCCCAACTTGGCACTGGTGCCACCATGGATATGGTCACCATCCTGCCTATCGTAGCTTTTCAGGACCTAGCAGGTCACTCCCAGCCATAGGCGCCCAGACACAAAGCTTGGCCCGTTTCCCTGGCAAACAAAATTAAGCTGCCCCGCTTCTGGATGGCAGATTGCAGGAACCACTTGGTACTATAAAACCAGCCCGACTTGGCACTGGTGCCACGTCAGGTCTGGGAACCATCCTGCGTATCGTGGATTCTAAGGAGCCAGCCGGCCACTCCCTGCCACAGGCACCCAAACACAAACAACGGCGCTTTTCCCTGGAAAACAAAACTCGCCTGCCAAATTTTGAGGGCAGATTGCAGGAGCCACTTGGTACTATCAAACCAGCCCAACTTGGCACTGGTGCCACCATGGGTCTGGTCACCATCCTGCCTATCGTAGCTTTTCAGGAGCCAGCCGGTCACTCCCAGCCATAGGCCCCCAGAGAAAAACCTCGGCCCGTTTCCCTGGCAAACAAAAGTAAGCTACCCCGCTTCTGGATGGCAGATTGCAGGACGCACTTGGTAGTATCAAACCAGCCCGACTTGTCACTGGTGTCACCTCTGGTCTGGGAACCATCCTGCGTATCGTGGAGTCTAAGCAGCCAGCCGGCCACTCCCAGCCACAGGCCCCCAAACACAAACAACGGCGCTTTTCCCTGGAAAACAAAACTCACCTGCCAAATTTTTGATGGCAGATTGCAGGAGCCACTTGGTACTATCAAACGAGCCCAACTTGGCACTGGTGCCACCATGGGTCTGGTCACCATCCTGCCTATCGTAGCTTTTCAGGAGCCAGCCGGTCACCCCCAGCCATATACCCCGAGACAAAAAGCTCGGCCCGTTTCCCTGGCAAAAAAAAGTAAGCTACCCCGCTTCTGGATGGCAGATTGCAGGACGCACTTGGGAGTATCAAACCAGCCCAACTTGGCAGTGGTGCCACCTCAGGTCTGGGAACCATCCTGCGTATCGTGGATTCTAAGGAGCCAGCCGGCCACTCCCAGCCATAGGCCCCCAAACAAAAACAACGGCACTTTTCCCTGGAAAACAAAACTTGCCTGCCAACTTTTTGATGGCAGATTGCAGGAGCCACTTGGTACTATCAAACCAGCCCAACTTGGCACTCGTGCCACCTCTGGTCTGGGAACCATGCTGAGTATCGTGGATTCTAAGGAGCCAGCCGGCCACTCCCAACCACAGGCCCCCAAACACAAACAACGGCGCTTTTCCCTGGAAAACAAAACTCGCCTGCCAAGTTTTTGATGGCAGATTGCAGGAGCCACTTGGTACTATCAAACCAGCCCAACTTGGCACTGGTGCCGTCATGGGTCTGGTCACCATCCTGCCTATCGTAGCTTTTCACGAGCCAGCCGGTCACTTCCAGGCTTAGGCCCCCAGACACAAACCTCGGACCGTTTCCCTGGCAAACAAAAGTAAGCTGCCCCGCTTCTGGATGGCAGATTGCAGGAACCACTTGGTACTATCAAACCAGCCCAACTTGGCACTGATGCCACCTCAGGTCTGGGAACCATGCTGCGTATCATGGATTTTCAGAAGCCAGCCGGGCACTGCCAGCCACAGGCCCCGAAACACAAACAACAGCCTTTTTCTCTGGCAAACAAAATTCAGCTGCCCCGCTTCTGGATGGCAGATTGCAGGAACCACTTGGTACTAACAAACCAGCCCGACTTGGCACTGGTGCCACCTCAGGTCTGGGAACCATCCGGCGTATCGTGGATTCCAATTAGCAAGCTGGCCACTCCCAGCCACAGGCCCCAAAACACACACAACGGTGCTTTTCCCTGGAAAACAAAACTCGCCTGCCAAACTTTTGATGGCAGATTGCAGGAGCCACTTGGTATTATCAAACCAGCCCAACTTGGCACCGGTGCCACCATGGGTCTGGTCACCATCCTGCCTATCGTAGCTTTTCAGGAGCCAGCCAGCCACCCCCAGCCAGAGGCCCCCAGACAAATATTTCGGCCCGTTTCCCTGGCAAACAAAAGTAAGCTGCCCCGCTTCTGGATGGCAGATTGCAGGAGCCACTTTGCACCATCAAACCAGCCCAACTTGGCACTGGTGCCAACTCAGGTCTGGGAACCATCCTGCGTAACGTGGATTCTAAGCAGCCACCCGGCCTCTCTGAGCCACAGGCCCCCAAACACAAACAACGGCGCTTTTCCCTGGAAAACAAAACTCGCCTGCCAACTTTTTGATGGCAGATTGCAGGAGCCACTTGGTACTATCAAACCAGCCCAACTTGGCACTGGTGCCACCTCTGGTCTGGGAACCATCCTGCCTATCGTAGCTTTTCAGGAGCCAGCCGGTCACTCCCAGCCATAGACCCCCAGACACAAACCTCGGCCCGTTTCCCTGGAAAACAAAAGTAAGTTACCCCGATTCTGGATGGCAGATTGCAGGAGCCACTTGGTACTATCAAATCAGCCCAACTTGGCACTGGTGCCACCATGGGACTGGTAAACATCCTGCCTATCGTAGCTTTTCAGGAGCCAGCCGGTCACTCCCTGCCATAGGCCCCCGGACACAAACCTCTGCCCGTTTCCCTGGCAAACAAAAGTAAGCTGCCCCGCTTTTGGATGGCAGATTGCAGGATGCACTTGGTACTTACAAACCAGCCCGACTTGGCCCTGGTGCCACCTTGGCTCTGGGAACCATGCTGGGTAACGTAGATTCTACGAGGACAGGCGGCCACTCCCAGCCACAGGCCTCTAAATAAAATCAACGGCGGTTTTCCCTGGAAAACAAAACTCGCCTGCCAACTTCTTGATGGCAGATTGCAGGAGCCACTTGGTACTATCAAACCAGCCCAACTTGGCACTGGTGCCACCATGGGTCTGGTCACCATCCTGCCTATCGTAGCTTTTCAGGAGCCAGCCGCTCACTCCCAGCCATAGGCCCCCAGTCAAATACCTCGGCACGTTTCCCTGGCAAACAAAAGTAGGCTGCCCCGCTTCTGGATGGCAAATTGCAGGACGCACTTGGTACTACGAAAACAGCCCGACTTGGCACTGATGCCACCTTGGGTCAGGGAACAATCCTGCGTATAGAGCTTTTTAAGGAGCCAGCCGGCCACGTCCAGTCATATACCCCCAAAAAAAAACCACGGAACTTTTATCCAGCAAACAAAAATCCGCTGCCCCGCGTCTGGATGGCAGATTGTAGGAGCTATTTAGTATTATCAAACCAGCCCGACTTGGCACTGGTGGCACCATGAGTCTGGTAACCATCCTGCCTATCGTAGCTTTTCAGTAGTCAGCCGGTCACTCCCAGCCATAGGCCCCCAGACAAATACCTCGGCCCGTTTCCCTGGGAAACAAAAGTAAGCTGTCCCGCTTCTGGATGGCAGATTGCAGGAGCCACTTGGTACTATCAAACCAGCCCAACTTGTTCCCAGACCCAAGGTGGCACCAGTGCCAAGTGGGGCTGGTTTGATGGTGCAACGTGGCTCCTGCAATCTGCCATCCAAAAGCGGGGCAGCTTACTTTTGTTTGCCAGGGAAACGGGCCGAGGTTTGTGTCTGGGGGTCTATGGCAGAGAGTGACCGGCTGGCTCCTGAAAAGCTACGATAGGCAGGATGGTTCCCAGACAAGAGGTGCCACCAGTGCCAAGTTGGGCTGGTTTGATAGTACCAAGTGGCTCCTGCAATCTGCCATCAAAAAGTTGGCAGGCGAGTTTTGTTTTCCAGGGAAAAGCGCCGTAGTTTTTGTTTGGGGGCCTGTGGCTCAGAGTGGCCGGGTGGCTTCTTAGAATCCACGATACGCAGGATGGTTCCTAGACCCAAGGTGGCACCAGTGCCAAGTCGGGCTGGTTTGACACAACCAAGTGGCTCCTGCAATCTGCCATCCAGAATCGGGGCAGCTTAATTTTGTTTGCCAGGGAAACGGTCCGAGGTTTGTGTCTGGGAGCCTATGGCTGGGAGTGACCGGCTGGCTCCTGAAATGCTACAATAGGCAGGATGGTTCCCAGACCCATAGTGGCACCAGTGCCAAGTTGGGATGATTTGATAGTACCAAGTGGCTCCTGCAATCTGCCATCAAAAAGTTGGCAGGCGAATTTTGTTTTCCAGGGAAAAGCGCCGTTGTTTGTGTTTGGGGGCCTGTGGCTGGGAGTGGCCGGCTGGCTCCTTAGAATCCACGATATGCAGGATTGTTCCCAGACCCAAGGTGGCACCAGTGCCAAGTCGGGCTGGTTTGATGGTGCAAAGTGGCTCCGGCAATCTGCCATCCAGACGCGGGGCAGTGGATTTTTGTTTCCAAGAGAAATGGTCCGTGGTTTGTTTTTGGGGGTTTATGGCTGGGCGTGGCCGGCTGGCTCCTTAAAAAGCTCGATATGCAGGATGGTTCCCTGACACAAGGTGGCACCAGTGCCACGTCGGGCGGTTTTCGTAGTACAAAGTGCGTCCTAAAATTTGCCATCCAGAAGAGGGGCAGTTGAGTATTGTTTGCCAGAGAAAAGGGCCGTGGTTTGTTTTTGGGGGCATATGGCTGAGAGTGGCCGGCTGGCTCCTGAAAAGCTACGATAGGCAGGATGTTTACCAGACCCATGGTGGCACCAGTGCCAAGTTGGGCTGATTTGATAGTACCAAGTGGCTCCTGCAATCTGCCATCCAGAATCGGAGTAGCTTACTTTTGTTTTCCAGGGAAACGGGCCGAGGTTTGTGTCTGGGGGTCTATGGTTGGGAGTGGCCGGCTGGCTCCTTAGAAACCACGATACGCAGCATGGTTCCCAGACAAGAGGTGCCACCAGTGCCAAGTTGGGCTGGTTTGATACTACCAAGTGGCTGCTGCAATCTGCCATCCAGAAGCGGGGCAGCTTACTTTTGTTTGCCAGGGAAACGGACCGTTGTTTGTGTTTGGGGGCCTATGGCTGGGAATGACCGGCTGGCTCCATAAAATCCACGATACGCAGGATGGTTCCCAGACCAGAGGTGGCACCAGTGCCAAGTCGGGCTGGTTTGATAGTACCAAGTGGCTCCTGCAATCTGCCATCCAGAAGCGGGGCAGCTTACTTTTGTTTGCCAGGGAAACGGGCCGAGGTTTGTATCTCGGGGCCTATGGCAGGGAGTGACCGGCTGGCTCCTGAAAAGCTACGATAGGCAGGATGGTGACCAGACCCATGGTGGCACCAGTGCCAAGTTGGGCTGGTTTGATAGTAACAAGTGGTTCCTGCAATCTGCCATCAAAATGTTGGCAGGCGAGTTTTGTTTTCCAGGGAAAAGCGCCGTTGTTTTTGTTTGGGGGCCTGTGGCTGGGAGTGGCCGGCTGGATGCTTAGAATCCACGATACGCAGGATGGTTCCCAGACCTGACGTGGCACCAGTGCCAAGTCGGGCTGGTTTGATACTACCTAGTGGATCCTGCAATCTGCCATCCAGAAGCGGGACAGCTTACTTTTTTTTGTCAGGGAAACCGGCTGAGCTTTGTGTCACGGGGCCTATTGCTGGGAGTGACCGTCTAGATCCTGAAAAGCTACGATAGGCAGGATGGTGACCAGACCCATGGTGGCACCAGTGCCAAGTTGGGCTGGTTTGATAGTACCAAGTGGCTCCTGCAATCTGCCATCAAAAAGTTGGCAGGCGAGTTTGTTATCCAGGGAAAAGCGCCGTTGTTTGTGTTTGGGGGCCTGTGACTGGGAGTGGCCGGCTGGCTCCTTAGAATCCACGATCGGGAGGATGGTTCCCAGACCTGAGGTGGCACCAGTGCCAAGTCGGGCTAGTTTGATGGTGCAAAGTGGCTCCTGCAATCTGCCATCCAGAAGCGGGGCAGCTTACTTTTGTTTGCCAGGGAAACGGGCCGAGGTTTGTGTCTGGGGGCCTATGGCTGGGAGTGACCGGCTGGCTCCTGAAAAGCTACGATAGGCAGGATGGTGACCAGACCCATGGTGGCACCAGTGCCAAGTTGGGCTGGTTTGATAGTACCAAGTGGCTCCTGCAATCTGCCATCAAAAAGTTGGCAGGCGAGTTTTGTTTTCCAGGGAAAAGCGCCGTTGTTTTTGTTTGGGGGCCTGTGGCTGGGAGTGGCCGGCTGGCTCCTTAGAATCCACGATACGCAGGATGGTTCCCAGACCAGAGGTGGCACCAGTGCCAAGTCGGGCTGGTTTGATACTACCAAGTGCGTACTGCAATCTGCCATCCAGAAGCGGGGCAGCTTACTTTTGTTTGCCAGGGAAACGGGCCGAGGTTTGTGTCTGGGGGCCTATGGCTGGGAGTGACCGGCTGGCTCCTGAAAAGCTACGATAGGCAGGATGGTGACCAGACCCATGGTGGCACCACTGTCAAGTTGGGCTGGTTTGATTGTACCAAGTGGCTCCGGCAATCTGCCATCAAAATTTGGCAGGCGAGTTTTGTTTTCCAGTGAATAGCGACCTTGTTTGTGTTTGGGGGCCTATGGCAGGGAGTGACCGGCTGGCTAATTAGAATCCATGGTACGCAGCATGGTTCCCAAACCTGAGGTGGCACCAGTGCCAAGTCGGGCTAGTTTGATGGTGCAAAGTGGCTCCTGCAATCTGCCATCCAGAAGCGGGGCAGCTTACTTATGTTTGCCAGGGAAACGGGCCGAGGTTTGTGTCTGGGGGCCTATGGCTGGGAGTGACCGGCTGGCTCCTGAAAAGCTACGATAGGCAGGATGGTGACCAGACCCATGGCGGCACCAGTGCCAAGTTGGGCTGGTTTGATAGTACCAAGTGGCTCCTGCAATCTGCCATCAAAAAGTTGGCAGGCGAGTTTTGTTTTCCAGGGAAAAGCGCCGTTGTTTTTGTTTGGGGGCCTGTGGCTGGGAGTGGCCGGCTGGCTCCTTAGAATCCACGATACGCAGGATGGTTCCCAGACCAGAGGTGGCACCAGTGCCAAGTCGGGCTGGTTTGATAGTACCAAGTGCGTACTGCAATCTGCCATCCAGAAGCGGGGCAGCTTACTTTTGTTTGCCAGGGAAACGGGCCGAGGTTTGTGTCTGGGGGCCTATGGCTGGGAGTGACCGGCTGGCTCCTGAAAAGCTACGATAGGCAGGATGGTGACCAGACCCATGGTGGCACCAGTGCCAAGTTGGGCTGGTTTGATAGTACCAAGTGGCTCCGGCAATCTGCCATCAAAATGTTGGCAGGCGAGTTTTGTTTTCCAGCGAATAGCGCCCTTGTTTGTGTTTGGGGGCCTATGGCAGGGAGTGACCGGCTGGCTTATTAGAATCCACGATACGCAGCATGGTTCCCAGACCTGAGGTGGCACCAGTGCCAAGTCGGGCTAGTTTGATGGTGCAAAGTGGCTCCTGCAATCTGCCATCCAGAAGCGGGGCAGCTTACTTTTGTTTGCCAGGGAAACGGGCCGAGGTTTGTGTCTGGGGGCCTATGGCTGGGAGTGACCGGCTGGCTCCTGAAAAGCTACGATAGGCAGGATGGTGACCAGACCCATGGTGGCACCAGTGCCAAGTTGGGCTGGTTTGATAGTACCAAGTGGCTCCTGCAATCTGCCATCAAAAAGTTGGCAGGCGAGTTTTGTTTTCCAGGGAAAAGCGCCGTTGTTTGTGTTTGGGGGCCTGTGGCTGGGAGTGGCCGGCTGGCTGCTTAGAATCCACGATACGCAGGATGGTTCCCAGACCAGAGGTGGCACCAGTGCCAAGTCGGGCTGGTTTGATACTACCTAGTGGATCCTGCAATCTGCCATCCAGAAGCGGGACAGCTTACTTTTGTTTGCCAGGGAAACGGGCAGAGCTTTGTGTCTGGGGGCCTATGACTGGGAGTGACCGTCTAGGTCCTGAAAAGCTACGATAGGCAGGATGGTGACCAGACCCATGGTGGCACCAGTGCCAAGTTGGGCTGGTTTGATAGTACCAAGTGGCTCCTGCAATCTGCCATCAAAAAGTTGGCAGGCGAGTTTTGTTTTCCAGGGAAAAGCGCCGTTGTTTTTGTTTGGGGGCTATGGCTGGGAGTGGCCGGCTGGCTCCTTAGAATCCACGATACGCAGGATGGTTCCCAGACCAGAGGTGGCACCAGTGCCAAGTCGGGCTGGTTTGATAGTACCAAGTGCGTACTGCAATCTGCCATCCAGAAGCGGGGCAGCTTACTTTTGTTTGCCAGGGAAACGGGCCGAGGTTTGTGTCTGGGGGCCTATGGCTGGGAGTGACCGGCTGGCTCCTGAAAAGCTACGATAGGCAGGATGGTGACCAGACCCATGGTGGCACCAGTGCCAAGTTGGGCTGGTTTGATAGTACCAAGTGGCTCCGGCAATCTGCCATCAAAAAGTTGGCAGGCGAGTTTTGTTTTCCAGCGAATAGCGCCCTTGTTTGTGTTTGGGGGCCTATGGCAGGGAGTGACCGGCTGGCTAATTAGAATCCACGATACGCAGCATGGTTCCCAGACCTGAGGTGGCACCAGTGCCAAGTCGGGCTAGTTTGATGGTGCAAAGTGGCTCCTGCAATCTGCCATCCAGAAGCGGGGCAGCTTACTTTTGTTTGCCAGGGAAACGGGCCGAGGTTTGTGTCTGGGGGCCTATGGCTGGGAGTGACCGGCTGGCTCCTGAAAAGCTACGATAGGCAGGATGGTGACCAGACCCATGGTGGCACCAGTGCCAAGTTGGGCTGGTTTGATAGTACCAAGTGGCTCCTGCAATCTGCCATCAAAAAGTTGGCAGGCGAGTTTTGTTTTCCAGGGAAAAGCGCCGTTGTTTGTGTTTGGGGGCCTGTGGCTGGGAGTGGCCGGCTGGCTGCTTAGAATCCACGATACGCAGGATGGTTCCCAGACCAGAGGTGGCACCAGTGCCAAGTCGGGCCAGTTTGATACTACCAAGTGGATCCTGCAATCTGCCATCCAGAAGCGGGACAGCTTACTTTTGTTTGCCAGGGAAACGGGCAGAGCTTTGTGTCTGGGGGCCTATGGCTGGGAGTGACCGTCTAGGTCCTGAAAAGCTACGATAGGCAGGATGGTGACCAGACCCATGGTGGCACCAGTGCCAAGTTGGGCTGGTTTGATAGTACCAAGTGGCTCCTGCAATCTGCCATCAAAATGTTGGCAGGCGAGTTTTGTTTTCCAGGGAAAAGCGCCGTTGTTTGTGTTTGGGGGCCTGTGGCTGGGAGTGGCCAGCTTCTAATTGGAATCCACGATACGCCGGATGGTTCCCAGACCTGAGGTGGCACCAGTGACAAGTCGGGCCAGTTTGATGGTGCAAAGTGGCTCCTGCAATCTGCCATCCAGAAGCGGGGCAGCTTACTTTTGTTTTCCAGGGAAAAGGGCCGAGGTTTTCTCTGGGGGCCTATGGCTGGAGTGACCGGCTGGCGCCTGAACAGCGACGATAGGCAGGATGGTTCCAAGACCCATGGTGGCACCAGTGCCATGTTGGGCTGATTTGATAGTACCAAGTGGCTCCTGCAATCTGCCATCAAAATGTTGGCAGGCGAGTTTTGTTTTCCAGGGAAAAGCGCCGTTGTTTGTGTTTGGGGGCCTGTGGCTGGGAGTGGCCAGCTTGCTAATTGGAATCCACGATACGCAGGATGGTTCCCAGACCAGAGGTGGCACCAGTGCCAAGTCGGGCTGGTTTATAGTACCAAGTGCGTCCTGCAATCTGCCATCCACAAGCGGCGCCGCTTAGTTTTGTTTGCCACGGAAACGGGCCGAGGTTTGTGTCTGGGGGCCTATGGCTGGGAGTGACCGGCTAGGTCCTGAAAATCTACGATAGGCAGGATGGTGACCAGACCCATGGTGGCACCAGTGCCAAGTTGGGCTGGTTTGATAGTACCAAGTTGCTCCGGCAATCTGCCATCAAAATTTGGCAGGCGAGTTTTGTTTTCCAGGGAAAAGCGCCGCTGTTTGTGTTTGAGGGCCTGTGGCTGGGAGTGTCCGGCTGGCTCCTTAGAATCCACGATACGCAGGATGGTTCCCAGACCTGAGGTGGCACCAGTGCCAAGTCGGGCTAGTTTGATGGTGCAAAGTGGCTCCTGCAATCTGCCATCCAGAAGCGGGGCAGCTTACTTTTTTTTGCCAGGGAAACGGGCCGAGGTTTGTGTCTGGGGTCTATGGCTGGGAGTGACCGGCTGGCTCCTGAAAAGCTACGATAGGCAGGATGGTGACCAGACCCATGGTGGCACCAGTGCCAAGTTGGGCTGGTTTGATAGTACCAAGTGGCTCCGGCAATCTGCCATCAAAAAGTTGGCAAGCGAGTTTTGTTTTCCAGGGAAAAGCGCCGATGTTTGTGTTTGGGGGCCTGTGGCTGGGAGTGGCCGGCTGGCTCCTTAGAATCCACGATACGCAGGATGGTTCCCAGACCTGAGGTAGCACCAGTGCCAAGTCGGGCTGGTTTGATAGTACCAAGTGCGTCCTGCAATCTGCCATCCAGAAGCGGGGCAGCTTACTTTTGTTTGCCAGGGAAACGGGCCGAGGTTTGTGTCTGGGGGCCTATGGCTGGGAGTGACCGGCTGGCTCCTGAAAAGCTACGATAGGCAGGATGGTGACCAGACCCATGGTGGCACCAGTGCCAAGTTGGGCTGGTTTGATAGTACCAAGTGGCTCCTGCAATCTGCCATCAAAAGTTGGCAGGCGAGTTTTGTTTTCCAGGGAAAAGCGCCGTTGTTTGTGTCTGCGGGCCTGTGGCTGGAGTGGCCGGCTGGCTCCTTTAAACACACGATACGCCGGATGGTTCCCAGACCCAAGTTGGCACCAGTGCCAAGTTGGGCTGGTTTGATAGTACCAAGTGGTTCCTGCAATCTGCAATCAAAATGTTGGCAGGCGAGTTTTGTTTTCCAGGGAAAAGCGCCGATGTTTTTTTTTGGCGGCCTGTGGCTGGGAGTGGCCGGCTGGCTCCTTAGAATCCAAGATACGCAGGATGGTTCCCAGACCAGAGGTGGCACCAGTACCAAGTCGGGCTGGTTTGATAATAACAAGTGGATCCTGAAATCTGCCATCCAGAAGCGGGGCAGCTTACTTTTGTTTGCCAGGGAAACGGGCCGAGCTTTGTGTCTGGGGGCCTATGGCTGGGAGTGACCGGCTGGCTCCTGAAAAGCTACGAAAGGCAGGATGGTGACCAGACCCATGGTGTCAGCAGTGCCAAGTTGGGCTGGTTTGATAGTACCAAGTGGCTCCTGCAATCTGCCATCAAAAAGTTGGCAGGCGAGTTTTGTTTTCCAGGGAAAAGCGCCGTTGTTTGTGTTTGGGGGCCTGTGGCTGGGAGTGGCCGTCTTGCTAATTGGAATCCACGATACGCAGGAGGGTTCCCAGACCTGAGGTGGCACCAGTGACAAGTCGGGCCAGTTTGATGGTGCAAAGTGGCTCCTGCAATCTGCCATCCAGAAGCGGGGCAGCTTACTTTTGTTTGCCAGGGAAACGGGCCGAGGTTTGTGTCTGGGTTCCTATGGCTGGGAGTGACCGGCTGGCACCTGAAAAGCTACGATAGGCAGGATGGTGACCAGATCCATGGTGGCACCAGTGCCAAGTTGGGCTGATTTGATAGTACCAAGTGGCTCCTGCAATCTGCCATCAAAAATTTGGCAGGCGAGTTTTGTTTTCCAGGGAAAAGCGCCGTTGTTTGTATTTGGGGGCCTGTGGCTGGGAGTGGCCCGCTGGCTCCTTAGAATCCACGATACGCAGGATGGTTCCCAGACCCAAGGTGGCACCATTTCCAAGTCGGGCTGGTTTGATAGTACCAAGTGCGTACTGCAATCTGCCATCCAGAAGCGGGGCAGCTTACTTTTGTTTGCCAGGGAAACGGGCCGAGGTTTTTGTCTGGGGGCCTATGGCTGGGAGTGACCGGCTGGCTCCTGAAAAGCTACGATACGCAGGATGGTGACCAGACCCATGGTGGCACCAGTGCCAAGTTGGGCTGATTTGATAGTACCAAGTGGCTCCTGCAATCTGCCATCAAAAAGTTGGCAGGCGAGTTTTGTTTTCCAGGGAAAAGCGCCGTTGTTTGTGTTTGGGGGCCTGTGGCTGGGAGTGGCCAGCTGGCTCCTTAGAATCCACGATACGCAGGATGGTTCCCAGACCCAAGGTGGCACCAGTGCCAAGTTGGGCTGGTTTGATAGTACCAAGTGTCTCCTGCAATCTGCCATCCAGAAGCAGGGCAGCTTACTTTTGTTTGCCAGAGAAATAGGCCTAGGTTTTTGTTTGGGGGCCTGTGGCTAGGAGTGGCCGGCTGGCTCCTAAGAATCCACGATACGCAGGATGTTTCCCAGACCCAAGGTGGCACCAGTGCCAAGTCGGGCTGGTTTGATAGTACCAAGTGGCTCCTGCAAACTCCATCAAAAAGTTGGCAGGCGTGTTTTGTTTTCCAGGGAACAGCGCCGTTGATTTTGTTTGGGGGCCTGTGGCTCAGAGTGGCCGGGTGGCTCCTTAGAATCCACGATACGCAGGATGGTTCCCAGACCCAAGGTGGCACCAGTGCCAAGTCGGGCTGGTTTGATTACACCAAGTGGCTCCTACAATCTGCCATCCAGAAGTGAGGCAGCTAAGTTTTGTTTGCGAGAAAAAAGGGCCGTGGTTTTTGTTGGGGGCCTGTGGCTGGGAGTAGCCGGCTGGCTCCTTAAAATCCACGATAGGCAGGATGGTTCCCAGACCCAAGTTGGCACCAGTGCCAAGTCGGGCTGGTTTGATAGTACCAAGTGGCTCCTGCAATCTGCCATCCAGAAGCGGGGCAGCTGAGTTTTGTTTGCCAGAGAAAAAGGCTGTGGTTTGTGTTTGGGGGCCTGTGGCTGGCAGTGGCCGGCTGGCTCCTGAAAATCCACGATACGCAGCATGGTTCCCAGACCCAAGGTGGCACCAGTGCCAAGTGGGGCTCGTTTGACAGTGTCAAGTGCCTCCTGCAATCTCCCATCCAGAAGCGGGCAGCTGAGTTTTTTTTGCCAGGGAAACGGACCTTTGTTTTTGATTGGGCTCTGTGGCCGAGAGTGGTCGGCTGTCTCCTGACAATCCACAATACGCAGGATGGTTCCCAGACCCAAGGTGGCACCAGTGCCAAGTCGGGCTGGTTTGATAGTACCAAGTGTCTCCTGCAATCTGCCATCCAGAAGCGGGGCAGCTGAGTTTTGTTTGCCAGAGAAAAGGGCCGTGGGTTGTGTTTGGGGGCATATGGCTGGGAGTGGCCACCTGGCTCCTTAAAATGCACGATACGCCGCATGGTAACCAGGCGCAAGGTGCACCAGTGCCAAGTCAGGCTGTTTTTGTAGTACCCAGTGGCTCCTGCAATTTGCCATCCAGAAGCGGGGCAGTTGAATTTTGTTTGCTAGAGAAAAGGGCTGTGGTTTGTGTTTGGGGGCCTATGGCTGAGAGTGGCCGGCTGGCCCCTGAAAATCAACGATAGGCAGGATGGTTCCCAGATCCAAGGTGGCACCAGTGCCAAGTAAGGCTGGTTGTATGGTTCAAAGTAACTCCTGCAATCTGCCATCCAGAAGCGGGACAGCTGAGTTTTTTTTGCCAGAGAAAAGGTCCATGGTTTCTTTTTGGGGCATACGGCTGGGAATTGCCGGCTGGCTCCTTAAAATGCTCGATACGCAGGATGGTTCCCAGAGCCAAGGTGGCACCACTGCCAAGTCGGGCTCTTTTTGTAGTACCAAGTGCGTCCTGCAATTTGCCATCCAGAAGAGGGGCAGTTGAGTTTTGTTTGCCAGAGAAAAGGGCCGTTGTTTGTGTTTGGGGGCCTGTGGCTGGGAGTGTTCGGCTGGTTCCTGAATATGTACGATACGCAGGATTGTTCCCAGATCCAAGGTGGCAGCAGTGCCATGTTGTGCTGGTGTGATAGTCCCAAGTGGCTCCTGCAATCTGCCATCCAGAAGTGGGGCAGCTGATTTTTGTTTGCCAGAGGAAAGGTCCGTGGTTTGTTTTTGGGGGCATATGGCTGAGAGTGGCCGGCTGGCCCCTGAAAATCCACGATACACAGGATGGTTCCCAGATCCAAGGTGGCACCTGTGCCAAGTCGGGCTGATTTGATAGTACTAAGTAGCTCCTGCAATCTGCCATGCAGAAGCGGGGCAGCTTACTTTTGTTTGCCAGGGAAACGGGCCGAGGTTTGTGTTTGGGGGCCTATGGCTGAGAGTGACCGGCTGGCTCCTGAAAAGCTACAATAGGCAGGATGGTGACCAGACCCATGGCGGCACCAGTGCCAAGTTGGGCTGGTTTGATAGTACCAAGTGGTTCCTGCAATCTGCCATCCAGAAGCAGGGCAGCTGAGAGTTTTGTTTGCCAGAGAAAAGGGCCTTGGTTTGTGTTTGGGGGCATATGGCTGGGTGTGGCCAGCTGGCTCCTTAAAATGCACGATATGCAACATGGCTCCCAGACCCAAGGTGGCACAAGTGCCAAGTTGGGCTGGTTTGATAGTACCAAGTGGCTCCTGCAATCTTCCATGATCACGTGGAGAAATACTTTCTGGTTTCAGCCTCATGCTCTTTCTTCTCTCCCTCAACTTCTCTATCACCTCTCATCTGGTTCACATGCGCTGTCTTCAAGGTCCACAGGCTACTTTTCACAGAATCTTCTGGCCTGATGAAGTAAGGATGATGAATAGAACAGAGCTGGGATCTATTTTCCAGTTTGGATAAAATGCATTCTGCACACAAATCCAAGGAGAACGGGCTGCCCCGATGCCCAGAAAATCTTTCACTCCTGCTAGTGTTCTACGTCAACCGCAACTTAGTCTGAAAGAAAAGCTTTTTCTCTGAGAGCATCTGAGAGGTTTGCATGAAGCACTGATATCTGACATATGCAATTTTGAATAGGAGAGGAAAAAGAAAATGGCAAGGAGTTTTTAATTTTAGTGGTTTCAATTTTAATTTCCGTGCACTTTTTCAAAACTTGTCAGCTCAAATGCCCATCAACATCTTTTAGTCATCTGTAAGTCAGTATTCATATAAAATGTGCTTCAAATCCAAAGAATTTCAAATTTGCACTCCAAGCTTCTATGCCTAGATTTATGATTTCCTACACATATTAGATGAAAGGAAGGCCTTTTTTACTGTGGGAGTGCTGGAACACTGGAACAGGTTGCCCAGAGAAGTTGTGGGTGTCCCATCCCTGAAAGTATTCAAGGTCACCCTGGACGGGGCTTGGAGCAGCAACAAAGGAGAAGCTTGATGGTAGAGAAACAAAGTTGGACTATAGAAGAAACTCGGATTGAAGTATAGGATCAAGTTTTCTCTCAGCTCTTGGGGTAAATTCAAAGTTGTACAAAATGACATTTATCTGTGCTATTCACTACTGTAACAGAAAGTTTCATGAAAACTGTACAGAAGATAGTAAATTTTAAAAGAGATAAGAATTACAGCATAAAATCCATGGGATAGGTTACAACATGAGACACTCTCTAAGAGAAAATCTCTGTGTTTCAGCACTTCATCGGGGTAAGATTTCATGAAGTGCCAAAGAAGGCGGCAAAATATCATTCGGGACATTATTTACTGGAATTCAGCCTGGCCATTAGTAGGAACTGCCTTTGAACATATCATGTAGATATACCACACACACTTTCCCTTCACTGAAAAATTACTGTTTACAACAAATAAGCAATTGACAATCAAAATTGATTGAAAGCATCTTAAACATGTCAAGTATTTCATTGTAGATGATCTGTGATCCAAATGCTTCTTCCACCTTCGAGAGGGACAGAAGAATTCTTCCATATCATGATGGTTTAAAATTGTATCAACCAATGTTTTCTGCTGAAAAGATATCATCTATTTTTTTCTATTTTTGGAAGAAAATATTCCTAGACATACAACAGGTGAGAACTAAGTAATTTTAAAGAAACAAATGAAATGAAAATATTCTGTAAATAGAATGAAATGAAAAGCTGTGTTTTAAATAGGAGCTAAATATTAAACAGAATTTTTGTACCAGGCATTTGAATTACTGCACCAGCTCTTTTGCCCATCAAGAGAGGCATTTAGCATTTCAGTCTTTTCCAAGGTGTTCATGATCTGCTATGCTGATCTCTGTGTGTGCCTAGGTGTGTGTGGAGGGGGGGGCATATGAAGGGGAGTGTGTATGTTTGCTTTACAATTGTTGTGGCAGATTCATGCCTCAGCTCCACATTTTGTTTTAAAAAGGTCACACCGAGTGGATATGAAGTTTACTATCAACAAGAGATCGATTCCCAAATCATCCATTTGACTCTCCCTTATAAATCATGTGCTTTGTTGCATATTTTATCAAATATACTTTCAAGCCAGATGGAGGAAGGAGGATGTGGGAATCCCTCCACCATCTTGCAACTTTTATGTAAGTAGGTTTTCAAGAAAATCATCATTTCTCTTTTAAATATGTCTGGAACAGGCATGATGGTAGTGTCAACCTGTTGGAGTTTTTGTTGCTGGAAGAAGTTGTACAAAAGGATTGGTTTTTACATTGACCAGTTACTGAATCAAGCGCAGGAATACATTGGAAATTTAGCTGGGGGTTCCTTTTCCCAGCAGACTACTTCTAGAACGAGCTTGTACACTGAAGCTGACTCTTTTGCTCTCTTTTTGTTTCTTTCCTATTTTCTTGGCTTCTTTGCCACTATCTAGACAATTTTGGAACTTTGTTCCCAACTAAAATGGTTTCAATAGTCTGATTGTGATCATACATTTTTACAAGGAATTTTTAAAATCTTTCCTCGAGTCCAGAAAGTCAAGGACTTAGATCTTTTTCTTCCCTTATCAATATTGCCATGAAATTGATAAATAAAGACCAACTCTTTATTTTTGTTTTTAACCCACGTAGATAATTCCCATCCATTAATCCATTTTGTGGACCAATAGCTGCCATTCTGATGGAAGCTGTCACTTCTTAACAATAGGCATTCTGTGACTATGTTGACAGCACTTTGGGTGAAGATCCTAACTGGTCTTAGATATACATAGGGAGAAATTTGCTCAGCCAGTGTCAGTCTTAAGCATGCGTATCAGAAGATCTTTCTAGAGCTGGGAATTTTCCCATGAAAGGGATTCAGTTAGGGAAGAGACACTTGTGCCAGAGTTTTACATTCTTCTTGAACACTGCTTAAGGAACTTAGATGCCATGTCCATTTGGATCTCTGTCTGCACAGAACTTTGTCATGCCAGTGCTTTGAAATGCATCTTGAAGAGAATTCACTAGCACAGAATGAAAGAGAGTGGAAGGGGTTGGTGGGGCTAACCAGGCCCAACCCCCCTGCCTAAACCAGGATACCTAGAGCCTCTTGCCCAGGATTCTATCTGGGTGTACTTTTAATGTCTTCAAAGATCCAGGCTCCACAATCTTTCTGGGCAGTCTGTGCCGTGGTTCAGTCACCCTGACAGTAAAGAAACATTTACTGATGTTCAAAGGCAATCTCCTGTATTTCAGTGTGTGCCCACTGCCTCTTGTCTTTTCCCTCAGCATCACTGAAAAGACACTGATTCCCTCCCCTTTGCACTATTGCTTCCATATGTATGTGTGATGCCATGTAGAGGTATGTCAAAAACCTCCCTGAAGCCCAGGCAGATAATATTCCCTTCATCTACCAGTCAAGTTGATTCATCAGAGGAGTTTAAAGTGATGTTCAGCATGAAATTCCCCTGAAAAATCATGCTAACTACATTATTTGGTCATCTGTCATGTGCCTGGCAAGGATTTCCAGGAAGAGCTGCTTCATCAACTTCCTGGGGATAAAAAAGAGGCTGGCTGGTTTGTACTATGGCGAGTCCTCTTAATTGCCTTTTTTGAAGATGGGTGTCATTTGCTAACATCCACTCTTTAGCCTCTCTTGTCGTCTACATCTTAGCAAAACGCTTTTCCACTATGTCTGGCTAGGAAAAACTGTGCCAGCACAGAAAACATCTCCCATCGTGTTCTAGAAGTTGCACGGATGTCTGCCAAGTGTTTGGCAGGAAGAAAAGAAAAGTTGTCCAAAACAGCTTCCAATCGAATGTTCCTGTGATTGGAAAAGTCAGGAGAGTGCAAAGGTACTGTTTTCTATCAGTTGGCAAGGTGCGCACACAATCCCAGTGTTGTACAGCTTGCTTCTTCACCTTCCCGAAGCTGCCGCTCTCGCCGGCTGCCGGAGCCCAAGAAGCGGCTTCTTCGCGCAAAGACGATTGTGCCGCTCACAGTGCTCTCCTTAGCGCGGCTTCTGCCGAAAGACGCCCGGCAGCGGCTCTTACCTCCGGAGAGCATCCTACCTTCGTCTTTCGCGTCTTTTGTAGTCTACATCTTAGCAAAACGCTTTTCCACTATGTCTGGCTAGGAAAAACTGTGCCAGCACAGAAAACATCTCCCATCGTGTTCTAGAAGTTGCACGGATGTCTGCCAAGTGTTTGGCAGGAAGAAAAGAAAAGTTGTCCAAAACAGCTTCCAATCGAATGTTCCTGTGATTGGAAAAGTCAGGAGAGTGCAAAGGTACTGTTTTCTATCAGTTGGCAAGGTGCGCACACAATCCCAGTGTTGTACAGCTTGCTTCTTCACCTTCCCGAAGCTGCCGCTCTCGCCGGCTGCCGGAGCCCAAGAAGCGGCTTCTTCGCGCAAAGACGATTGTGCCGCTCACAGTGCTCTCCTTAGCGCGGCTTCTGCCGAAAGACGCCCGGCAGCGGCTCTTACCTCCGGAGAGCATCCTACCTTCGTCTTTCGCGTCTTTTGTAGTCTACATCTTAGCAAAACGCTTTTCCACTATGTCTGGCTAGGAAAAACTGTGCCAGCACAGAAAACATCTCCCATCGTGTTCTAGAAGTTGCACGGATGTCTGCCAAGTGTTTGGCAGGAAGAAAAGAAAAGTTGTCCAAAACAGCTTCCAATCGAATGTTCCTGTGATTGGAAAAGTCAGGAGAGTGCAAAGGTACTGTTTTCTATCAGTTGGCAAGGTGCGCACACAATCCCAGTGTTGTACAGCTTGCTTCTTCACCTTCCCGAAGCTGCCGCTCTCGCCGGCTGCCGGAGCCCAAGAAGCGGCTTCTTCGCGCAAAGACGATTGTGCCGCTCACAGTGCTCTCCTTAGCGCGGCTTCTGCCGAAAGACGCCCGGCAGCGGCTCTTACCTCCGGAGAGCATCCTACCTTCGTCTTTCGCGTCTTTTGTAGTCTACATCTTAGCAAAACGCTTTTCCACTATGTCTGGCTAGTAAAAACTGTGCCAGCACAGAAAACATCTCCCATCGTGTTCTAGAAGTTGCACGGATGTCTGCCAAGTGTTTGGCAGGAAGAAAAGAAAAGTTGTCCAAAACAGCTTCCAATCGAATGTTCCTGTGATTGGAAAAGTCAGGAGAGTGCAAAGGTACTGTTTTCTATCAGTTGGCAAGGTGCGCACACAATCCCAGTGTTGTACAGCTTGCTTCTTCACCTTCCCGAAGCTGCCGCTCTCGCCGGCTGCCGGAGCCCAAGAAGCGGCTTCTTCGCGCAAAGACGATTGTGCCGCTCACAGGGCTCTCCTTAGCGCGGCTTCTGCCGAAAGACGCCCGGCAGCGGCTCTTACCTCCGGAGAGCATCCTACCTTCGTCTTTCGCGTCTTTTGTAGTCTACATCTTAGCAAAACGCTTTTCCACTATGTCTGGCTAGGAAAAACTGTGCCAGCACAGAAAACATCTCCCATCGTGTTCTAGAAGTTGCACGGATGTCTGCCAAGTGTTTGGCAGGAAGAAAAGAAAAGTTGTCCAAAACAGCTTCCAATCGAATGTTCCTGTGATTGGAAAAGTCAGGAGAGTGCAAAGGTACTGTTTTCTATCAGTTGGCAAGGTGCGCACACAATCCCAGTGTTGTACAGCTTGCTTCTTCACCTTCCCGAAGCTGCCGCTCTCGCCGGCTGCCGGAGCCCAAGAAGCGGCTTCTTCGCGCAAAGACGATTGTGCCGCTCACAGTGCTCTCCTTAGCGCGGCTTCTGCCGAAAGACGCCCGGCAGCGGCTCTTACCTCCGGAGAGCATCCTACCTTCGTCTTTCGCGTCTTTTGTAGTCTACATCTTAGCAAAACGCTTTTCCACTATGTCTGGCTAGGAAAAACTGTGCCAGCACAGAAAACATCTCCCATCGTGTTCTAGAAGTTGCACGGATGTCTGCCAAGTGTTTGGCAGGAAGAAAAGAAAAGTTGTCCAAAACAGCTTCCAATCGAATGTTCCTGTGATTGGAAAAGTCAGGAGAGTGCAAAGGTACTGTTTTCTATCAATTGGCAAGGTGCGCACACAATCCCAGTGTTGTACAGCTTGCTTCTTCACCTTCCCGAAGCTGCCGCTCTCGCCGGCTGCCGGAGCCCAAGAAGCGGCTTCTTCGCGCAAAGACGATTGTGCCGCTCACAGTGCTCTCCTTAGCGCGGCTTCTGCCGAAAGACGCCCGGCAGCGGCTCTTACCTCCGGAGAGCATCCTACCTTCGTCTTTCGCGTCTTTTGTAGTCTACATCTTAGCAAAACGCTTTTCCACTATGTCTGGCTAGTAAAAACTGTGCCAGCACAGAAAACATCTCCCATCGTGTTCTAGAAGTTGCACGGATGTCTGCCAAGTGTTTGGCAGGAAGAAAAGAAAAGTTGTCCAAAACAGCTTCCAATCGAATGTTCCTGTGATTGGAAAAGTCAGGAGAGTGCAAAGGTACTGTTTTCTATCAGTTGGCAAGGTGCGCACACAATCCCAGTGTTGTACAGCTTGCTTCTTCACCTTCCCGAAGCTGCCGCTCTCGCCGGCTGCCGGAGCCCAAGAAGCGGCTTCTTCGCGCAAAGACGATTGTGCCGCTCACAGGGCTCTCCTTAGCGCGGCTTCTGCCGAAAGACGCCCGGCAGCGGCTCTTACCTCCGGAGAGCATCCTACCTTCGTCTTTCGCGTCTTTTGTAGTCTACATCTTAGCAAAACGCTTTTCCACTATGTCTGGCTAGGAAAAACTGTGCCAGCACAGAAAACATCTCCCATCGTGTTCTAGAAGTTGCACGGATGTCTGCCAAGTGTTTGGCAGGAAGAAAAGAAAAGTTGTCCAAAACAGCTTCCAATCGAATGTTCCTGTGATTGGAAAAGTCAGGAGAGTGCAAAGGTACTGTTTTCTATCAATTGGCAAGGTGCGCACACAATCCCAGTGTTGTACAGCTTGCTTCTTCACCTTCCCGAAGCTGCCGCTCTCGCCGGCTGCCGGAGCCCAAGAAGCGGCTTCTTCGCGCAAAGACGATTGTGCCGCTCACAGTGCTCTCCTTAGCGCAGCTTCTGCCGAAAGACGCCCGGCAGCGGCTCTTACCTCCTGAGAGTGGCAGCTTCGGGAAGGTGAAGAAGCAAGCTGTACAACACTGGGATTGTGTGCGCACCTTGCCAACTGATAGAAAACAGTACCTTTGCACTCTCCTGACTTTTCCAATCACAGGAACATTCGATTGGAAGCTGTTTTGGACAACTTTTCTTTTCTTCCTCCCAAACACTTGGCAGACATCCGTGCAACTTCTAGAAAACGATGGGAGATGTTTTCTGTGCTGGCACGGGTTTTCCTAGCCAGACATAGTGGAAAAGCGTTTTGCTAAGATGTAGACTACAAAAGACGCGAAAGACGAAGGTAGGATGCTCTCCGGAGGTAAGAGCCGCTGCCGGGCGTCTTTCGGCAGAAGCCGCGCTAAGGAGAGCACTGTGAGCGGCACAATCGTCTTTGCGCGAAGAAGCCGCTTCTTGGGCTCCGGCAGCCGGCGAGAGCGGCAGCTTCGGGAAGGTGAAGAAGCAAGCTGTACAACACTGGGATTGTGTGCGCACCTTGCCAACTGATAGAAAACAGTACCTTTGCACTCTCCTGACTTTTCCAATCACAGGAACATTCGATTGGAAGCTGTTTTGGACAACTTTTCTTTTCTTCCTGCCAAACACTTGGCAGACATCCGTGCAACTTCTAGAACACGATGGGAGATGTTTTCTGTGCTGGCACAGTTTTTCCTAGCCAGACATAGTGGAAAAGCGTTTTGCTAAGATGTAGACTACAAAAGACGCGAAAGACGAAGGTAGGATGCTCTCCGGAGGTAAGAGCCGCTGCCGGGCGCCTTTCGGCAGAAGCCGCGCTAAGGAGAGCACTGTGAGCGGCACAATCGTCTTTGCGCGAAGAAGCCGCTTCTTGGGCTCCGGCAGCCGGCGAGAGCGGCAGCTTCGGGAAGGTGAAGAAGCAAGCTGTACAACACTGGGATTGTGTGCGCACCTTGCCAACTGATAGAAAACAGTACCTTTGCACTCTCCTGACTTTTCCAATCACAGGAACATTCGATTGGAAGCTGTTTTGGACAACTTTTCTTTTCTTCCTGCCAAACACTTGGCAGACATCCGTGCAACTTCTAGAACACGATGGGAGATGTTTTCTGTGCTGGCACAGTTTTTCCTAGCCAGACATAGTGGAAAAGCGTTTTGCTAAGATGTAGACTACAAAAGACGCGAAAGACGAAGGTAGGATGCTCTCCGGAGGTAAGAGCCGCTGCCGGGCGTCTTTCGGCAGAAGCCGCGCTAAGGAGAGCACTGTGAGCGGCACAATCGTCTTTGCGCGAAGAAGCCGCTTCTTGGGCTCCGGCAGCCGGCGAGAGCGGCAGCTTCGGGAAGGTGAAGAAGCAAGCTGTACAACACTGGGATTGTGTGCGCACCTTGCCAACTGATAGAAAACAGTACCTTTGCACTCTCCTGACTTTTCCAATCACAGGAACATTCGATTGGAAGCTGTTTTGGACAACTTTTCTTTTCTTCCTGCCAAACACTTGGCAGACATCCGTGCAACTTCTAGAACACGATGGGAGATGTTTTCTGTGCTGGCACAGTTTTTCCTAGCCAGACATAGTGGAAAAGCTTTTTGCCGAGGTGTAGATGAGAAGAGGAGCTAAAGACGAAGGTAGGATGCTCTCCGGAGGTAAGAGCCGCTGCCGGGCGTCTTTCGGCAGAAGCCGCGCTAAGGAGAGCCCTGTGAGCGGCACAATCGTCTTTGCGCGAAGAAGCCGCTTCTTGGGCTCCGGCAGCCGGCGAGAGCGGCAGCTTCGGGAAGGTGAAGAAGCAAGCTGTACAACACTGGGATTGTGTGCGCACCTTGCCAACTGATAGAAAACAGTACCTTTGCACTCTCCTGACTTTTCCAATCACAGGAACATTCGATTGGAAGCTGTTTTGGACAACTTTTCTTTTCTTCCTGCCAAACACTTGGCAGACATCCGTGCAACTTCTAGAACACGATGGGAGATGTTTTCTGTGCTGGCACAGTTTTTCCTAGCCAGACATAGTGGAAAAGCGTTTTGCTAAGATGTAGACGACAAGAGAGGCTAAAGAGTGGATGTTAGCAAATGACACCCATCTTCAAAAAAGGCAATTAAGAGGACTCGCCATAGTACAAACCAGCCAGCCTCTTTTTTATCCCCAGGAAGTTGATGAAGCAGCTCTTCCTGGAAATCCTTGCCAGGCACATGACAGATGACCAAATAATGTAGTTAGCATGATTTTTCAGGGGAATTTCATGCTGAACATCACTTTAAACTCCTCTGATGAATCAACTTGACTGGTAGATGAAGGGAATATTATCTGCCTGGGCTTCAGGGAGGTTTTTGACATACCTCTACATGGCATCACACATACATATGGAAGCAATAGTGCAAAGGGGAGGGAATCAGTGTCTTTTCAGTGATGCTGAGGGAAAAGACAAGAGGCAGTGGGCACACACTGAAATACAGGAGATTGCCTTTGAACATCAGTAAATGTTTCTTTACTGTCAGGGTGACTGAACCACGGCACAGACTGCCCAGAAAGATTGTGGAGCCTGGATCTTTGAAGACATTAAAAGTACACCCAGATAGAATCCTGGGCAAGAGGCTCTAGGTATCCTGGTTTAGGCAGGGGGGTTGGGCCTGGTTAGCCCCACCAACCCCTTCCACTCTCTTTCATTCTGTGCTAGTGAATTCTCTTCAAGATGCATTTCAAAGCACTGGCATGACAAAGTTCTGTGCAGACAGAGATCCAAATGGACATGGCATCTAAGTTCCTTAAGCAGTGTTCAAGAAGAATGTAAAACTCTGGCACAAGTGTCTCTTCCCTAACTGAATCCCTTTCATGGGAAAATTCCCAGCTCTAGAAAGATCTTCTGATACGCATGCTTAAGACTGACACTGGCTGAGCAAATTTCTCCCTATGTATATCTAAGACCAGTTAGGATCTTCACCCAAAGTGCTGTCAACATAGTCACAGAATGCCTATTGTTAAGAAGTGACAGCTTCCATCAGAATGGCAGCTATTGGTCCACAAAATGGATTAATGGATGGGAATTATCTACGTGGGTTAAAAACAAAAATAAAGAGTTGGTCTTTATTTATCAATTTCATGGCAATATTGATAAGGGAAGAAAAAGATCTAAGTCCTTGACTTTCTGGACTCGAGGAAAGATTTTAAAAATTCCTTGTAAAAATGTATGATCACAATCAGACTATTGAAACCATTTTAGTTGGGAACAAAGTTCCAAAATTGTCTAGATAGTGGCAAAGAAGCCAAGAAAATAGGAAAGAAACAAAAAGAGAGCAAAAGAGTCAGCTTCAGTGTACAAGCTCGTTCTAGAAGTAGTCTGCTGGGAAAAGGAACCCCCAGCTAAATTTCCAATGTATTCCTGCGCTTGATTCAGTAACTGGTCAATGTAAAAACCAATCCTTTTGTACAACTTCTTCCAGCAACAAAAACTCCAACAGGTTGACACTACCATCATGCCTGTTCCAGACATATTTAAAAGAGAAATGATGATTTTCTTGAAAACCTACTTACATAAAAGTTGCAAGATGGTGGAGGGATTCCCACATCCTCCTTCCTCCATCTGGCTTGAAAGTATATTTGATAAAATATGCAACAAAGCACATGATTTATAAGGGAGAGTCAAATGGATGATTTGGGAATCGATCTCTTGTTGATAGTAAACTTCATATCCACTCGGTGTGACCTTTTTAAAACAAAATGTGGAGCTGAGGCATGAATCTGCCACAACAATTGTAAAGCAAACATACACACTCCCCTTCATATGCCCCCCCCTCCACACACACCTAGGCACACACAGAGATCAGCATAGCAGATCATGAACACCTTGGAAAAGACTGAAATGCTAAATGCCTCTCTTGATGGGCAAAAGAGCTGGTGCAGTAATTCAAATGCCTGGTACAAAAATTCTGTTTAATATTTAGCTCCTATTTAAAACACAGCTTTTCATTTCATTCTATTTACAGAATATTTTCATTTCATTTGTTTCTTTAAAATTACTTAGTTCTCACCTGTTGTATGTCTAGGAATATTTTCTTCCAAAAATAGAAAAAAATAGATGATATCTTTTCAGCAGAAAACATTGGTTGATACAATTTTAAACCATCATGATATGGAAGAATTCTTCTGTCCCTCTCGAAGGTGGAAGAAGCATTTGGATCACAGATCATCTACAATGAAATACTTGACATGTTTAAGATGCTTTCAATCAATTTTGATCGTCAATTGCTTATTTGTTGTAAACAGTAATTTTTCAGTGAAGGGAAAGTGTGTGTGGTATATCTACATGATATGTTCAAAGGCAGTTCCTACTAATGGCCAGGCTGAATTCCAGTAAATAATGTCCCGAATGATATTTTGCCGCCTTCTTTGGCACTTCATGAAATCTTACCCCGATGAAGTGCTGAAACACAGAGATTTTCTCTTAGAGAGTGTCTCATGTTGTAACCTATCCCATGGATTTTATGCTGTAATTCTTATCTCTTTTAAAATTTACTATCTTCTGTACAGTTTTCATGAAACTTTCTGTTACAGTAGTGAATAGCACAGATAAATGTCATTTTGTACAACTTTGAATTTACCCCAAGAGCTGAGAGAAAACTTGATCCTATACTTCAATCCGAGTTTCTTCTATAGTCCAACTTTGTTTCTCTACCATCAAGCTTCTCCTTTGTTGCTGCTCCAAGCCCCGTCCAAGGTGACCTTGAATACTTTCAGGGATGGGACACCCACAACTTCTCTGGGCAACCTGTTCCAGTGTTCCAGCACTCCCACAGTAAAAAAGGCCTTCCTTTCATCTAATATGTGTAGGAAATCATAAATCTAGGCATAGAAGCTTGGAGTGCAAATTTGAAATTCTTTGGATTTGAAGCACATTTTATATGAATACTGACTTACAGATGACTAAAAGATGTTGATGGGCATTTGAGCTGACAAGTTTTGAAAAAGTGCACGGAAATTAAAATTGAAACCACTAAAATTAAAAACTCCTTGCCATTTTCTTTTTCCTCTCCTATTCAAAATTGCATATGTCAGATATCAGTGCTTCATGCAAACCTCTCAGATGCTCTCAGAGAAAAAGCTTTTCTTTCAGACTAAGTTGCGGTTGACGTAGAACACTAGCAGGAGTGAAAGATTTTCTGGGCATCGGGGCAGCCCGTTCTCCTTGGATTTGTGTGCAGAATGCATTTTATCCAAACTGGAAAATAGATCCCAGCTCTGTTCTATTCATCATCCTTACTTCATCAGGCCAGAAGATTCTGTGAAAAGTAGCCTGTGGACCTTGAAGACAGCGCATGTGAACCAGATGAGAGGTGATAGAGAAGTTGAGGGAGAGAAGAAAGAGCATGAGGCTGAAACCAGAAAGTATTTCTCCACGTGATCATGGAAGATTGCAGGAGCCACTTGGTACTATCAAACCAGCCCAACTTGGCACTTGTGCCACCTTGGGTCTGGGAGCCATGTTGCATATCGTGCATTTTAAGGAGCCAGCTGGCCACACCCAGCCATATGCCCCCAAACACAAACCAAGGCCCTTTTCTCTGGCAAACAAAACTCAGCTGCCCTGCTTCTGGATGGCAGATTGCAGGAACCACTTGGTACTATCAAACCAGCCCAACTTGGCACTGGTGCCGCCATGGGTCTGGTCACCATCCTGCCTATTGTAGCTTTTCAGGAGCCAGCCGGTCACTCTCAGCCATAGGCCCCCAAACACAAACCTCGGCCCGTTTCCCTGGCAAACAAAAGTAAGCTGCCCCGCTTCTGCATGGCAGATTGCAGGAGCTACTTAGTACTATCAAATCAGCCCGACTTGGCACAGGTGCCACCTTGGATCTGGGAACCATCCTGTGTATCGTGGATTTTCAGGGGCCAGCCGGCCACTCTCAGCCATATGCCCCCAAAAACAAACCACGGACCTTTTCTCTGGCAAACAAAAATCAGCTGCCCCACTTCTGGATGGCAGATTGCAGGAGCCACTTGGGACTATCACACCAGCACAACATGGCACTGCTGCCACCTTGGATCTGGGAACAATCCTGCGTATCGTACATATTCAGGAACCAGCCGAACACTCCCAGCCACAGGCCCCCAAACACAAACAACGGCCCTTTTCTCTGGCAAACAAAACTCAACTGCCCCTCTTCTGGATGGCAAATTGCAGGACGCACTTGGTACTACAAAAAGAGCCCGACTTGGCAGTGGTGCCACCTTGGCTCTGGGAACCATCCTGCGTATCGAGCATTTTAAGGAGCCAGCCGGCAATTCCCAGCCGTATGCCCCAAAAAGAAACCATGGACCTTTTCTCTGGCAAAAAAAACTCAGCTGTCCCGCTTCTGGATGGCAGATTGCAGGAGTTACTTTGAACCATACAACCAGCCTTACTTGGCACTGGTGCCACCTTGGATCTGGGAACCATCCTGCCTATCGTTGATTTTCAGGGGCCAGCCGGCCACTCTCAGCCATAGGCCCCCAAACACAAACCACAGCCCTTTTCTCTAGCAAACAAAATTCAACTGCCCCGCTTCTGGATGGCAAATTGCAGGAGCCACTGGGTACTACAAAAACAGCCTGACTTGGCACTGGTGCCACCTTGCGTCTGGTTACCATGCGGCGTATCGTGCATTTTAAGGAGCCAGGTGGCCACTCCCAGCCATATGCCCCCAAACACAACCCACGGCCCTTTTCTCTGGCAAACAAAACTCAGCTGCCCCGCTTCTGGATGGCAGATTGCAGGAGACACTTGGTACTATCAAACCAGCCCGACTTGGCACTGGTGCCACCTTGGGTCTGGGAACCATCCTGCGTATTGTGGATTGTCAGGAGACAGCCAACCACTCTCGGCCACAGAGCCCAATCAAAAACAAAGGTCCGTTTCCCTGGCAAAAAAAACTCAGCTGCCCCGCTTCTGGATGGGAGATTGCAGGAGGCACTTGACACTGTCAAACGAGCCCCACTTGGCACTGGTGCCACCTTGGGTCTGGGAACCATGCTGCGTATCGTGGATTTTCAGGAGCCAGCCGGCCACTGCCAGCCATAGGCCCCCAAACACAAACCACAGCCTTTTTCTCTGGCAAACAAAACTCAGCTGCCCCGCTTCTGGATGGCAGATTGCAGGAGCCACTTGGTACTATCAAACCAGCCCGACTTGGCACTGGTGCCAACTTGGGTCTGGGAACCATCCTGCCTATCGTGGATTTTAAGGAGCCAGCCGGCTACTCCCAGCCACAGGCCCCCAACAAAAACCACGGCCCTTTTTTCTCGCAAACAAAACTTAGCTGCCTCACTTCTGGATGGCAGATTGCAGGAGCCACTTGGTGTAATCAAACCAGCCCGACTTGGCACTGGTGCCACCTTGGGTCTGGGAACCATCCTGCGTATCGTGGATTCTAAGGAGCCAGCCGGCCACTCCTAGCCACAGGCCCCCAAACAAAATCAACGGCGCTGTTCCCTGGAAAACAAAACACGCCTGCCAACTTTTTGATGGAGTTTGCAGGAGCCACTTGGTACTATCAAACCAGCCCGACTTGGCACTGGTGCCACCTTGGGTCTGGGAACCATCCTGCGTATCGTGGATTCTAAGGAGCCAGCCGGCCACTCCTAGCCACAGGCCCCCAAACAAAAACCTAGGCCTATTTCTCTGGCAAACAAAAGTAAGCTGCCCTGCTTCTGGATGGCAGATTGCAGGAGACACTTGGTACTATCAAACCAGCCCAACTTGGCACTGGTGCCACCTTGGATCTGGGAACCATGCTCTGTATCGTGGATATTCAGGGGCCAGCCGGCCGCTCTCAGCCATATGTCCCCAAACAGAAACCTCGGCCCGTTTCTCTGGCAAACAAAACTCAACTGCCCCTCTTCTGGATGGCAAATTGCAGGATGAACTTGATACTAAAACCGCAGGCCGACTTGGTAGTGGTGACACCTTGGGCCTGGGAACCATCATGCGTATCGAGCATTTTAAGGAGCCAGCCGGCCACTCCCAGCAATATGCCCCCAAAAACAATCCACGGAATTTTCCTCTGGCAAACAAAAATCAGCTGCCTCGCTTCTGGATGGCAGATTGCAGGAGCCACTTTGCACCATCAAACCAGCCCGACTTGGCACTGGTGCCACATTGCATCTGGGAACCATGCTGCCTAGCGTGGATTTTCAGGAGCCAGCCGGCCACTCTCAGCTATATGCCCCCAAACAAAACCCACGGCCCGTTTCCCTGGCAAACAAAATTAAGCTGCCCCGCTTCTGGATGGCAGATTGCAGGACGCACTTGGTAGTATCAAACCAGCAAAACTTGGCACTGGTGCCACCTTGGGTCTGGGCACCATCCTGCGTATCGTGGGTTCAAAGGAGCCAGCCGGTCACTCCCAGCCACAGGCCCCCAAATACAAACAATGTCGCTTTTCCCTGGAAAACAAAACTCGCCTGCCAACTTTTTGATGGCAGATTGCAGGAGCCACTTGGTACTATCAAACCAGCCCAACTTGGCACTGGTGCCACCATGGGTCTGGTAACCATCCTGCCTATCGTAGCTTTCCAGGAGCCAGCCGCTCACTCCCAGCCATAGGTCCCCAGTCACAAACCTCGGCCCGTTTCCCTGGCAAACAAAAGTAAGCTACCCCGCTTCTGGATGGCAGATTGCAGGAGCCACTTGGTACTATCAAACCAGCCCAACTTGGCACTGGTGCCACCTTGGGTCTGGGAACCATGCTGCGTAACACAGATTCTAAGGCGCCAGTCGGCCACTACGAGCCACAAGCCCCCAAACACAAACAACGGCGCTATTCTCTGGCAAACAAAACACAACTGCCCCTCTTCTGGATGGCAAATTGCAGGACGCACTTGGTACTATAAAAACAGCCCGACTTGGCACTGGTGCCCCCTTGGGTCTGGGAACCATCCTGCGTATCGATCTTTTTAATGAGACAGCCGGCCACTCCCAGCCATATGCCCCCAAACACAACCCACGGCCCTTTTCTCTGGCAAACAAAACTCAACTGCACCGCTTCTGGATGGCAGATTGCAGGAGCCACTTGGTACTATCAAACCAGCCCGACTTGGCACTGGTGCCACCTTGGGTCTGGGAACCATCCTGCGTACTGTGGGTTGTCAGGAGCCAGCCGAACACTCTCGGCCACAGACCCCAATTAAAAACAACGGCCCGTTTCACAGGCAAACAAAACTCAGCTGCCCCGCTTCTGGATGGGAGATTGCAGGAGCCACTGGGTACTATGAAACCAGCCCTACTTGGCACTGGTGCCACATTGCATCTGGGAACCATGCTGCGTATCATGGATTTTCAGGAGCCAGCCGGCCACTGCCAGCCACAGGCCCCGAAACACAAACAACAGCCTTTTTGTCTGGCAAACAAAATTCAGCTGCCCCGCTTCTGGATGGCAGATTGCAGGAACCACTTGGTACTAACAAACCAGCCCGACTTGGCACTGATGCCACCTTGGGTCTGGGAACCATCCTGCGTATCGTGGATTCTAAGGAGCCAGCTGGCCACTCCCAGCCACAGGCCCCAAAACACACACAACGGTGCTTTTCCCTGGAAAACAAAACTCGCCTGCCAAACTTTTGATGGCAGATTGCAGGAGCCACTTGGTATTATCAAACCAGCCCAACTTGGCACTGGTGCCACCATGGGTCTGGTCACCATCCTGCCTATCGTAGCTTTTCAGGAGCCAGCCAGCCACCCCCAGCCAGAGGCCCCCAGACAAATATTTCGGCCCGTTTCCCTGGCAAACAAAAGTAAGCTGCCCCGCTTCTGGATGGCAGATTGCAGGAGCCACTTGGTACCATCAAACCAGCCCAACTTGGCACTGGTGCCAACTCAGGTCTGGGAACCATCCTGCCTATCGTGGGTTCTAAGGAGCCAGCTGGCCACTCCCAGCCACAGGCCCCCAAACACAAACAACGGCGCTTTTCCCTGGAAAACAAAACTCGCCTGCCAACTTTTTGATGGCAGATTGCAGGAGCCACTTGGTACTATCAAACCAGCCCAACTTGGCACTGGTGCCACCATGGGTCTGGTCACCATCCTGCCTATCGTAGCTTTTCAGGAGCCAGCCGGTCACTCCCAGCCATAGGCCCCCAGACACAAACCTCGGCCCGTTTCCCTGGCAAACAAAAGTAAGCTGCCCCGCTTCTGGATGGCAGATTGCAGGAGCTACTTAGTACTATCAAACCAGCCCGACTTGGCACTGGTGACACCTCTGGTCTGGGAACCATCCTGCCTATCGTGGATTTTCAGGGGCCAGCCGGCCACTCTCAGCCATATGCCCCAAAAACAAACCACGGCCCTTTTCTCTGGCAAACAAAACTCAACTGCCCCTCTTCTGGATGGCAAATTTTAGGACGCACTTTGTACTACGAAAACCGCCCGACGTGGCACTGGTGCCACCTTGTGTCAGGGAACCATCCTGCATATCGAGCTTTTTAAGGAGCCAGCCGGCCACGCCCAGCCATATACCCCCAAAAACAAACCACGGACCATTTCTCTTGGAAACAAAAATCCGCTGCCCCGCGTCTGGATGGCAGATTGCAGGAGCCACTTTGCACCATCAAACCAGCCCGACTTGGCACTGGTGCCACCTTGGGTCTGGGAACAATCCTGCATATCGTGGATTCTAAGGAGCCAGCCGGCCACTCCCTGCCATAGGCCCCCAAACAAAAACAACGGCGCTTTTCCCTGGAAAACAAAATTCGCCTGCCAGCATTTTGATGGCAGATTGCAGGAGCCACTTGGTACAATCAAATCAGCCCAACTTGGCACTGGTGCCACTATGGGTCTGGGAACCATCCTGCCTATTGTAGCATTTCAGGAGCCAGCCGGTCACTCCCAGCCATAGGCCCCCAGACACAAACCTCGGACCGTTTCCCTGGCAAACAAAATTAAGCTGCCCCGATTCTGGATGGCAGATTGCAGGAGCCACTTGGTTGTGTCAAACCAGCCCGACTTGGAACTGGTGCCACCTTGGGTCTGGGAACCATCCTGCGTAACGTGGATTCTAAGCAGCCACCCGGCCACTCTGAGCCACAGGCCCCCAAACACAAACAACGGCGCTTTTCCCTGGAAAACAAAACTCGCCTGCCAACTTTTTGATGGCAGATTGCAGGAGCCACTTGGTACTATCAAACCAGCCCAACTTGGCACTGGTGCCACCTCTGGTCTGGGAACCATCCTGCCTATCGTAGCTTTTCAGGAGCCAGCCGGTCACTCCCAGCCATAGACCCCCAGACACAAACCTCGGCCCGTTTCCCTGGCAAACAAAAGTAAGCTGCCCCGCTTTTGGATGGCAGATTGCAGGATGCAGTTGGTACTTACAAACCAGCCCGACTTGGCCCTGGTGCCACCTCTGGTCTGGGAACCATGCTGCGTAACGTAGATTCTACGAGGACAGGCGGCCACTCCCAGCCACAGGCCTCTAAACAAAAACAACGGCGCTTTTCCCTGGAAAACAAAACTCGCCTGCCAACTTCTTGATGGCAGATTGCAGGAGCCACTTGGTACTATCAAACCAGCCCAACTTGGCACTGGTGCCACCATGGGTCTGGTCACCATCCTGCCTATCGTAGCTTTTCAGGAGCCAGCCGCTCACTCCCAGCCATAGGCCCCCAGACAAATACCTCGGCACGTTTCCCTGGCAAACAAAAGTAGGCTGCCCCGCTTCTGGATGGCAAATTGCAGGACGCACTTGGTACTACGAAAACAGCCCGACTTGGCACTGATGCCACCTTGGGTCAGGGAACAATCCTGTGTATAGAGCTTTTTATGGAGCCAGCCGGCCACGTCCAGTCATATACCCCCAAAAAAAAAACCACGGAACTTTCCTCCAGCAAACAAAAATCCGCTGCCCCGCGTCTGGATGGCAGATTGCAGGAGCTATTTAGTATTATCAAACCAGCCCGACTTGGCACTGGTGGCACCATGAGTCTGGTAACCATCCTGCCTATCGTAGCTTTTCAGTAGTCAGCCGGTCACTCCCAGCCATAGGCCCCCAGACAAATACCTCGGCCCGTTTCCCTGGGAAACAAAAGTAAGCTGTCCCGCTTCTGGATGGCAGATTGCAGGAGCCACTTGGTACTATCAAACCAGCCCAACTTGTTCCCAGACCCAAGGTGGCACCAGTGCCAAGTGGGGCTGGTTTGATGGTGCAACGTGGCTCCTGCAATCTGCCATCCAAAAGCGGGGCAGCTTACTTTTGTTTGCCAGGGAAACGGGCCGAGGTTTGTGTCTGGGGGTCTATGGCTGGGAGTGACCGGCTGGCTCGTGAAAAGCTACGATAGGCAGGATGGTTCCCAGACCAGTGGTGGCACCAGTGCCAATGTTGGGCTGGTTTGATAGTACCAAGTGGCTCCTGCAATCTGCCATCAAAAAGTTGGCAGGCGAGTTTTGTTTTCCAGGGAAAAGCGCCGTAGTTTTTGTTTGGGGGCCTGTGGCTCAGAGTGGCCGGGTGGCTGCTTAGAATCCACGATACGCAGGATGGTTCCCAGACCCAAGGTGGCACCAGTGCCAAGTCGGGCTGGTTTGACACAACCAAGTGGCTCCTGCAATCTGCCATCCAGAATCAGGGCAGCTTAATTTTGTTTGCCAGGGAAACGGTCCGAGGTTTGTGTCTGGGGGCCTATGGCTGGGAGTGACCGGCTGGCTCCTGAAATGCTACAATAGGCAGGATGGTTCCCAGACCCAGAGTGGCACCAGTGCCAAGTTGGGATGATTTGATAGTACCAAGTGGCTCCTGCAATCTGCCATCAAAATTTGGCAGGCGAATTTTGTTTTCCAGGGAAAAGCGCCGTTGTTTGTGTTTGGGGGCCTGTGGCTGGGAGTGGCCGGCTGGCTCCTTAGAATCCACGATATGCAGGATTGTTCCCAGACCCAAGGTGGCACCAGTGCCAAGTCGGGCTGGTTTGATGGTGCAAAGTGGCTCCTGCAATCTGCCATACAGACGCGGGGCAGCGGATTTTTGTTTCCAAGAGAAATGGTCCGTGGTTTGTTTTTGGGGGTTTATGGCTGGGTGTGGCCGGCTGGCTCCTTAAAAAGCTCGATATGCAGGATGGTTCCCTGACACAAGGTGGCACCAGTGCCACGTCGGGCGGTTTTCGTAGTACAAAGTGCGTCCTAAAATTTGCCATCCAGAAGAGGGGCAGTTGAGTTTTGTTTGCCAGAGAAAAGGGACGTGGTTTGTTTTTGGGGGCATATGGCTGAGAGTGGCCGGCTGGCTCCTGAAAAGCTACGATAGGCAGGATGTTTACCAGACCCATGGTGGCACCAGTGCCAAGTTGGGCTGATTTGATAGTACCAAGTGGCTCCTGCAATCTGCCATCCAGAATCGGGGTAGCTTACTTTTGTTTTCCAGGGAAACGGGCCGAGGTTTGTGTCTGGGGGTCTATGGTTGGGAGTGGCCGGCTGGCTCCTTAGAAACCACGATACGCAGCATGGTTCCCAGACAAGAGGTGCCACCAGTGCCAAGTTGGGCTGGTTTGATACTACCAAGTGGTTCCTGCAATCTGCCATCCAGAAGCGGGGCAGCTTACTTTTGTTTGCCAGGGAAACGGATCGTTGTTTGTGTTTGGGGGCCTATGGCTGGGACTGACCGGCTGGCTCCATAAAATCCACGATACGCAGGATGGTTCCCAGACCAGAGGTGGCACCAGTGCCAAGTCGGGCTGGTTTGATAGTACCAAGTGGATCCTGCAATCTGCCATCCAGAAGCGGGGCAGCTTACTTTTGTTTGCCAGGGAAACGGGCCGAGGTTTTTGTCTGGGGGCCTATGGCTGGGAGTGACCGGCTGGCTCCTGAAAAGCTACGATAGGCAGGATGGTGACCAGACCCATGGTGGCAGCAGTGCCAAGTTGGGCTGGTTTGATAGTACCAAGTGGCTCCTGCAATCTGCCATCAAAAAGTTGGCAGGCGAGTTTTGTTTTCCAGGGAAAAGCGCCGTTGTTTGTGTTTGGGTGCCTGTGGCTGGGAGTGGCCGGCTGGCTCTTTAGAATCCACGATACGCAGGATGGTTCCCAGACCAGTGGTGGCACCAGTGCCAAGTCGGGCGGGTTAGATAGTAACAAGTGCGTCCTACAATCTGCCATCCAGAAGCGGGGCAGCTTACTTTTGTTTGCCAGGGAAACGGGCCGAGGTTTTTGTCTGGGGGCCTATGGCTGGGAGTGACCGGCTGGCTCGTGAAAAGCTACGATAGGCAGGATGGTGACCAGACCCATGGCGGCACCAGTGCCAAGTTGGGCTGGTTTGATAGTAGCAAGTGGCTCCTGCAATCTGCCATCAAAAAGTTGGCAGGCGAGTTTTGTTTTCCAGGGAAAAGCGCCGTTGTTTGTGTTTGGCGGCCTGTGGCTGGGAGTGGTCGGCTGGCTCCTTAGAATCCACGATACGCAGGATGGTTCCCAGACCAGAGGTGGCACCAGTGCCAAGTCGGGCTGGTTTGATAGTACCAAGTGGCTCCTGCAATCTGCCATCCAGAATCGGGGCAGCTTACTTTTGTTTGCCAGGGAAACGGGCCGAGCTTTGTGTCTGGGGGCCTATGGCTGGGAGTGACCGGCTGGCTCCTGAAAAGCTACGATAGGCAGGATGGTGACCAGACCCATGGTGGCACCAGTGCCAAGTTGGGCTGGTTTGATAGTACCAAGTGGCTCCTGCAATCTGCCATCAAAAAGTTGGCAGGCAAGTTTTCTTTACCAGGGAAAAGCGCCGTTGTTTTTGTTTGGGGGCCTATGGCTGGGAGTGGCCGGCTGGCTCCTTAGAATCCACGATACGCAGGATGGTTCCTAGACTTGACGTGGCACCAGTGCCAAGTTGGGCTGGTTTGATAGTACCAAGTGCGTCCTGCAATCTGCCATCCAGAAGTGGGGTAGCTTACTTTTGTTTGCCAGGGAAACGGGCCGAGGTTTGTGTCTCGGGGCATATGGCTGGGAGTGACCGGCTGGCTCCTGAAAAGCTACGATAGGCAGGATGGTGACCAGACCCATGGTGGCACCAGTGCCAAGTTGGGCTGGTTTGATAGTACCAAGTGGCTCCTGCAATCTGCCATCAAAAAGTTGGCAGGCGAGTTTGTTATCCAGGGAAAAGCGCCGTTGTTTGTGCCTGGGGCCCTATCGCCTGGAGTGGACGGATGGCTAATTAGAATCCACGATACACAGGATGGTTCCCAGACCCATGGTGGCACCAGTGCCAAGTTGGGCTGGTTTGATAGTACCAAGTGCGTCCTGCAATCTGCCATCCAGAAGCGGGACAGCTTACTTTTGTTTGTCAGGGAAACGGGCCGAGCTTTGTGTCTGTGGGCCTACGGCTGGGAGTGACCGGCTGGCTCCTGAAAAGCTACGATAGGCAGGATGGTGACCAGACCCATGGTGGCACCAGTGCCAAGTTGGGCTGGTTTGATAGTACCAAGTGGCTCCTGCAATCTGCCATCAAAAATTTGGCAGGCAAGTTTTGTTTTCCAGGGAAAAGTGCCGTTGTTTTTTTTTGGGGGCCTATGGCTGGGAGTGGCCGGCTGGCTCCTTAGAATCCACGATACGCAGGATGGTTCCCAGACCTGAGGTGGCACCAGTGCCAAGTTGGGCTGGTTTGATAGTACCAAGTGCGTCCTGCAATCTGCCATCCAGAAGCGGGGTAGCTTACTTTTGTTTGCCAGGGAAACGGGCCGAGGTTTGTGTCTGGGGGCCTATGGCTGGGAGTGACCGGCTGGCTCCTGAAAAGCTACGATAGGCAGGATGGTGACCAGACCCATGGTGGCACCAGTGTCAAGGTGGGCTGGTTTGATAGTACCAAGTGGCTCCGGCAATCTGCCATCAAAATTTGGCAGGCGAGTTTTGTTTTCCAGGGAAAAGCGCCGTTGTTTGTGTTTGGGGGCCTGTGGCTGGGAGTGGCCGGATGGCTAATTAGAATCCACGATACGCAGCATGGTTCCCAGACCTGAGGTGGCACCAGTGCCAAGTCGGGCTAGTTTGATGGTGCAAAGTGGCTCCTGCAATCTGCCATCCAGAAGCGGGGCAGCTTGCTTTTGTTTGCCAGGGAAACGGGCCGAGGTTTGTGTCTGGGGCCTATGGCTGGGAGTGACCGGCTGGCTCCTGAAAAGCTACGATAGGCAGGATGGTGACCAGACCCAAGGTGGCACCAGTGCCAAGTTGGGCTGGTTTGATAGTACCAAGTGGCTCCTGCAATCTGCCATCAAAAAGTTGGCAGGCGAGATTTGTTTTCCAGGGAAAAGCGCCGTTGTTTGTGTTTGGGGGCCTGTGGCTGGGAGTGGCCGGCTGGCTCCTTAGAATCCACGATACCCATGCTCATTCCCAGACCTGAGGTGGCACCAGTGCCAAGTCGGGCTAGTTTGATGGTGCAAAGTGGCTCCTGCAATCTGCCATCCAGAAGCGGGACAGCTTACTTTTCCTTGCCAGGGAAACGGGCCGAGCTTTGTGTCTGGGGGCCTATGGCTGGGAGTGACCGGCTGGCTCCTGAAAAGCTACGATAGGCAGGATGGTGACCAGACCCATGGTGGCACCAGTGCCAAGTTGGGCTGGTTTGATAGTACCAAGTGGCTCCTGCAATCTGCCATCAAAAATTGGCAGGCGAGTTTTGTTTTCCAGGGAAAAGCGCCGTTGTTTGTGTTTAGGGGCCTGTGGGTGGAAGTGGCCGGATGGCTAATTAGAATCCACGATACGCAGGATGGTTCCCAGACCTGAGGTGGCACCAGTGCCAAGTCGGGCTAGTTGGATGGTGCAAAGTGGCTCCTGCAATCTGCCATCCAGAAGCGGGGCAGCTTACTTTTGTTTTCCAGGGAAAAGCGCCGTTGTTTGTGTTTGGGGGCCTGTGGGTGGGAGTGGCCGGATGGCTCCTTAGAATCCACGATACGCAGGATGGTTCCCAGACCCATGGTGGCACCAGTGCCAAGTTGGGCTGGTTTGATACTACCAAGTGGTTCCTGCAATCTGCCATCCAGAAGCGGGGCAGCTTACTTTTGTTTGCCAGGGAAACGGTCCGAGGATTGTGTCTGGGGGCCTAAGCCTGGAAGTGACCGGCTGGCTCGTGAAAAGCTACGATAGGCAGGATGGTGACCAGACCCATGACGGCACCAGTGCCAAGTTGGGCTGGTTTGATAGTACCAAGTGGCTCCTGCAATCTGCCATCAAAAACTTGGCAGGCGAGTTTTGTTTTCCAGGGAAAAGCGCCGTTGTTTGTGTCTGGGGGCCTGTGGCTGGGAGTGGCCGGATGGCTCCTTAGAATCCACGATACTCAGCATGGTTCCCAGACCAGAGGTGGCACCAGTGCCAAGTTGGGCTGGTTTGATAGTACCAAGTGGCTCCTGCAATCTGCCATCCAGAAGCGGGGCAGCTTACTTTTGTTTGCCAGGGAAACGGGCCGAGGTTTGTGTCTGGGGGCCTATGGCTGGGAGTGACCGGCTGGCTCCTGAAAAGCTACGATAGGCAGTATGGTGACCAGACCCATGGTGGCACCAGTGCCAAGTTGGGCTGATTTGATAGTACCAAGTGGCTCCTGCAATCTGCCATCAAAAAATTGGCAGGCGAATTTTGTTATCCAGGGAAAAGCGCCGTTGTTTGTGTTTGGGGGCCTGTGGCAGGGAGTTGCCGGCTGGCTCCTGAAAAGCTACGATAGGCAGGATGGTGACCAGACCCATGGTGGCACCAGTGCCAAGTTGGGCTGGTTTGATAGTACCAAGTGGCTCCGGCAATCTGCCATCAAAATTTGGCAGGCGAGTTTTGTTTTCCAGGGAAAAGCGCCGTTGTTTGTGTTTGGGGGCCTGTGGGTGGGAGTGGCCGGATGGCTAATTAGAATCCACGATACGCAGCATGGTTCCCAGACCTGAGGTGGCACCAGTGCCAAGTCGGGCTAGTTTGATGGTGCGAAGTGGCTCCTGCAATCTGCCATCCAGAAGCGGGGCAGCTTGCTTTTGTTTGCCAGGGAAACGGGCCGAGGTTTGTGTCTGGGGGCCTATGGCTGGGAGTGACCGGCTGGCTCCTGAAAAGCTATGATAGGCAGGATGGTGACCAGACCCATGGTGGCACCAGTGCCAAGTTGGGCTGGTTTGATAGTACCAAGTGGCTCCTGCAATCTGCCATCAAAAAGTTGGCAGGCGAGTTTTGTTTTCCAGGGAAAAGCGCCGTTGTTTGTGTTTGGGGGCCTGTGGGTGGGAGTGGCCGGATGGCTGCTTAGAATCCACGATACGCAGGATGGTTCCCAGACGTGAGGTGGCGCCAGTGCCAAGTCGGGCTGGTTTGATACTACCAAGTGCGTCCTGCAATCTGCCATCCAGAAGCGGGACAGCTTACTTTTTTTTGTCAGGGAAACGGGCTGAGCTTTGTGTCACGGGGCCTATGGCTGGGAGTGACCGTCTAGGTCCTGAAAAGCTACGATAGGCAGGATGGTGACCAGACCCATGGTGGCACCAGTGCCAAGTTGGGCTGGTTTGATAGTACCAAGTGGCTCCTGCAATCTGCCATCAAAAATTTGGCAGGCGAGTTTTGTTTTCCAGGGAAAAGCGCCGTTGTTTGTGTTTGGGGGCCTGTGGCTGGGAGTGGCCGGCTTGCTAATTGGAATCCACGATACGCAGGATGGTTCCCAGACTTGAGGTGGCACCAGTGACAAGTCGGGCCAGTTTGATGGTGCAAAGTGGCTCCTGCAATCTGCCATCCAGAAGCGGGGTAGCTTACTTTTCTTTGCCAGGGAAACGGGCCGAGGTTTTTCTCTGGGGGCCTATGGCTGGGAGTGACCGGGTGGCGCCTGAACAGCTACGATAGGCAGGATGGTGACCAGACCCAAGGTGGCACCAGTGCCAAGTTGGGCTGATTTGATAGTACCAAGTGGCTCCTGCAATCTGCCATCAAAATGTTGGCAGGCGAGTTTTGTTTTCCAGGGAAAAGCGCTGTTGTTTGTGTTTGGGGGCCTGTGGCTGGGAGTGACCGGCTGGCTCCTTAGAATCCACGATACACAGGATGGTTCCCAGACCAGAGGTGGCACCAGTGCCAAGTCGGGCTGGTTTTATACTACCAAGTGGTTCATGCAATCTGCCATCCAGAAGCGGGGCAGCTTAATTTTGTTTGCCAGGGAAACGGGCCGAGCTTTGTGTCTGGGCGCCTATGGCTGGGAGTGACCTGCTAGGTACTGAAAAGCTACGATAGGCAGGATGGTGACCACATCCATGGTGGCACCAGTGCCAAGTTGGGCTGGTTTGATAGTACCAAGTGGCTCCTGCAATCCGCCATCAAAAAGTTGGCAGGCGAGTTTTGTTTTCCAGGGAAAAGCGCCGTTGTTTGTGTTTGCGTGCCTGTGGCAGGGAGTGGCCGGCTGGCTCCTTAGAATCCACGATACGCAGGATGGTTCCCAGACTTGTCGTGGCACCAGTGCCAAGTCGGGCTGGTTTGATAGTACCAAGTGCGTCCTGCAATCTGCCATCCAGAAGCGGGGCAGCTAACTTTTGTTTGCCAGGGAAACGGGCCGAGGTTTGTGTCTAAGGGCCTATGGCTGGGAGTGACCGGTTGGCTCCTGAAAAGCTACGATAGGCAGGATGGTGACCAGACCCATGGTGGCACCAGTGCCAAGTTGGGCTGGTTTGATAGTACCTAGTGGCTCCTGCAATCTGCCATCAAAAAGTTGGCAGGCGAGTTTGTTATCCAGGGAAAAGCGCCGTTGTTTGTGTTTGGGGGCCTGTGGCTGGGAGTGGCCGGCTGGCTCCTTAGAATCCACGATACGGAGGATGGTTCCCAGACCAGTGGTGGTACCAGTGCCAAGTTTTGCTGGTTTGATGGAGAAAACTGGCTCCTGCAATCTGCCATCCACATGCGGGATAACTTACTTTTGTTTGCCAGGGAAACGGGTCGAGGTTTTTGTCTGGGGGCCTATGGCTGGGAGTGACCGGCTGGCTCCTGAAAAGCTACGATAGGCAGGATGGTGACCAGACCCATGGTGGCACCACTGTCAAGTTGGGCTGGTTTGATAGTACCAAGTGGCTCCGGCAATCTGCCATCAAAATTTGGCAGGCGAGTTTTGTTTTCCAGTGAATAGCGCCCTTGTTTGTGTTTGGGGGCCTATGGCAGGGACTGACCGGCTGGCTAATTAGAATCCACGATACGCAGCATGGTTCCCAGACCTGAGGTGGCACCAGTGCCAAGTCGGGCTAGTTTGATGGTGTAAAGTGGCTCCTGCAATCTGCCATCCAGAAGCGGGGCAGCTTACTTTTGTTTGCCAGGGAAACGGGCCGAGCTTTGTGTCTGGGGGCCTATGGCTGGGAGTGACCGGCTGGCTCCTGAAAAGCTACGATAGGCAGGAAGGTGACCAGACCCATGGTGGCACCAGTGCCAAGTTGGGCTGGTTGGATAGTACCAAGTGGCTCCTGCAATCTGCCATCAAAAAGTTGGCAGGCGAGTTTTGTTTTCCAGGGGAAAGCGCCGTTGTTTGTGTTTGGGGGCCTGTGGCTGGGAGTGGCCGGCTGGCTCCTTAGAATCCACCATACCCAGGCTCATTCCCAGACCTGAGGTGGCACCAGTGCCAAGTCGGGCTAGTTTGATGGTGCAAAGTGGCTCCTGCAATCTGCCATCCAGAAGCGGGGTAGCTTACTTTTGTTTGCCAGGGAAACGGGCCGAGCTTTGTGTCTGGGGGCCTATGGCTGCGAGTGACCGGCTGGCTCCTGAAAAGCTACGATAGGCAGGATGGTGACCAGACCCATGGTGGCACCAGTGCCAAGTTGGGCTGGTTTGATAGTACCAAGTGGCTCCTGCAATCTGCCATCAAAAACTTGGCAGGCGAGTTTTGTTTTCCAGGGAAAAGCGCCGTTGTTTGTGTTTGGGGGCCTGTGGCTGGGAGTGGCCGGCTGGCTGCTTAGAATCCACGATACGCAGGATGGTTCCCAGACGTGAGGTGGCGCCAGTGCCAAGTCGGGCTGGTTTGATACTACCAAGTGCGTCCTGCAATCTGCCATCCAGAAGCGGGACAGCTTACTTTTTTTTGTCAGGGAAACGGGCTGAGCTTTGTGTCACGGGGCCTATGGCTGGGAGTGACCGTCTAGGTCCTGAAAAGCTACGATAGGCAGGATGGTGACCAGACCCATGGTGGCACCAGTGCCAAGTTGGGCTGGTTTGATAGTACCAAGTGGCTCCTGCAATCTGCCATCAAAAATTTGGCAGGCGAGTTTTGTTTTCCAGGGAAAAGCGCCGTTGTTTGTGTTTGGGGGCCTGTGGCTGGGAGTGGCCGGCTTGCTAATTGGAATCCACGATACGCAGGATGGTTCCCAGACTTGAGGTGGCACCAGTGACAAGTCGGGCCAGTTTGATGGTGCAAAGTGGCTCCTGCAATCTGCCATCCAGAAGCGGGGTAGCTTACTTTTCTTTGCCAGGGAAACGGGCCGAGGTTTTTCTCTGGGGGCCTATGGCTGGGAGTGACCGGGTGGCGCCTGAACAGCTACGATAGGCAGGATGGTGACCAGACCCAAGGTGGCACCAGTGCCAAGTTGGGCTGATTTGATAGTACCAAGTGGCTCCTGCAATCTGCCATCAAAATGTTGGCAGGCGAGTTTTGTTTTCCAGGGAAAAGCGCTGTTGTTTGTGTTTGGGGGCCTGTGGCTGGGAGTGACCGGCTGGCTCCTTAGAATCCACGATACACAGGATGGTTCCCAGACCAGAGGTGGCACCAGTGCCAAGTCGGGCTGGTTTTATACTACCAAGTGGTTCATGCAATCTGCCATCCAGAAGCGGGGCAGCTTAATTTTGTTTGCCAGGGAAACGGGCCGAGCTTTGTGTCTGGGCGCCTATGGCTGGGAGTGACCTGCTAGGTACTGAAAAGCTACGATAGGCAGGATGGTGACCACATCCATGGTGGCACCAGTGCCAAGTTGGGCTGGTTTGATAGTACCAAGTGGCTCCTGCAATCCGCCATCAAAAAGTTGGCAGGCGAGTTTTGTTTTCCAGGGAAAAGCGCCGTTGTTTGTGTTTGGGTGCCTGTGGCAGGGAGTGGCCGGCTGGCTCCTTAGAATCCACGATACGCAGGATGGTTCCCAGACTTGTCGTGGCACCAGTGCCAAGTCGGGCTGGTTTGATAGTACCAAGTGCGTCCTGCAATCTGCCATCCAGAAGCGGGGCAGCTAACTTTTGTTTGCCAGGGAAACGGGCCGAGGTTTGTGTCTAAGGGCCTATGGCTGGGAGTGACCGGTTGGCTCCTGAAAAGCTACGATAGGCAGGATGGTGACCAGACCCATGGTGGCACCACTGTCAAGTTGGGCTGGTTTGATAGTACCAAGTGGCTCCGGCAATCTGCCATCAAAATTTGGCAGGCGAGTTTTGTTTTCCAGTGAATAGCGCCCTTGTTTGTGTTTGGGGGCCTATGGCAGGGACTGACCGGCTGGCTAATTAGAATCCACGATACGCAGCATGGTTCCCAGACCTGAGGTGGCACCAGTGCCAAGTCGGGCTAGTTTGATGGTGTAAAGTGGCTCCTGCAATCTGCCATCCAGAAGCGGGGCAGCTTACTTTTGTTTGCCAGGGAAACGGGCCGAGCTTTGTGTCTGGGGGCCTATGGCTGGGAGTGACCGGCTGGCTCCTGAAAAGCTACGATAGGCAGGAAGGTGACCAGACCCATGGTGGCACCAGTGCCAAGTTGGGCTGGTTGGATAGTACCAAGTGACTCCTGCAATCTGCCATCAAAAAGTTGGCAGGCGAGTTTTGTTTTCCAGGGAAAAGCGCCGTTGTTTGTGTTTGGGGGCCTGTGGCTGGGAGTGGCCGGCTGGCTCCTTAGAATCCACCATACCCAGGCTCATTCCCAGACCTGAGGTGGCACCAGTGCCAAGTCGGGCTAGTTTGATGGTGCAAAGTGGCTCCTGCAATCTGCCATCCAGAAGCGGGGTAGCTTACTTTTGTTTGCCAGGGAAACGGGCCGAGCTTTGTGTCTGGGGGCCTATGGCTGCGAGTGACCGGCTGGCTCCTGAAAAGCTACGATAGGCAGGATGGTGACCAGACCCATGGTGGCACCAGTGCCAAGTTGGGCTGGTTTGATAGTACCAAGTGGCTCCTGCAATCTGCCATCAAAAACTTGGCAGGCGAGTTTTGTTTTCCAGGGAAAAGCGCCGTTGTTTGTGTCTGGGGGCCTGTGGCTGGAGTGGCCGTCTGGTTCCTTAGTCTCCACGATACGCAGGATGGTTCCCAGACCAGAGGTGGCACCAGTACCAAGTCGGGCTAGTTTGATGGTGCAAAGTGGCTCCTGCAATCTGCCATCCAGAAGCGGAGCAGCTTACTTTTGTTTGCCAGGGAAACGGGCCGAGGTTTTTCTCTGGGGGCCTATGGCAGGGAGGGACCGGCTGGCTCCTGAAAAGCTACGATAGGCAGGATGGTGACCAGACCCATGGTGGCACCAGTGGCATGTTGGGCTGATTTGATAGTACCAAGTGGCTCCTGCAATCTGCCATCAAAATATTGGCAGGCCAGTTTTGTTTTCCAGGGAAAAGCGCCGTTGTTTGTGTTTGGGGGCCTGTGGCTGGGAGTGACCGGCTGGCTCCTTAGAATCCACGATACGCAGGATGGTTCCCAGACCCAAGGTGGCACCAGTGCCAAGTTGGGCTGGTTTCATAGTACCAAGTTATTCCTGCAATCTGCCGTCCAGAAGCGGGGCAGCTTACTTTTGTTTGCCAGGGAAACGGGCCGAGGTTTGTGTCTGAGGGCCTATGGCTGAGAGTGACCGGCTGGCTCCTGAAAAGCTACGATAGGCAGGATGGTGACCAGACCCAAGGTGGCACCAGTGCCAAGTTGGGCTGGTTTGATAGTACCAAGTGGCTCCTGCAATCTGCCATCAAAAAGTTGGCAGGCGAGTTTTGTTTTCCAGGGAAAAGCGCCGTTGTTTGTGTTTGGGGGCCTGTGGCTGGGAGTGGCCGGCTGGCTCCTTAGAATCCACGATACGCAGCATGGTTCCCAGACCAGAGGTGGCACCAGTGCCAAGTAGGGCTGGTTTTATAGTACCAAGTGGCTCCTGCAATCTTCCATCCAGAAGCGGGGCAGCTTACTTTTGTTTGCCAGGGAAACGGGCCGAGGTTTGTGTCTGGGGGCCTATGGCTTGGAGTGACAGGCTGGCTCCTGAAAAGCTACGATAGGCAGGATGGTGACCAGACCCATGGTGGCACCAGTGCCAAGTTGGGCTGGTTTGATAGTACCAAGTGGCTCCTGCAATCTGCCATCAAAAAGTTGGCAGGCGAGTTTTGTTTTCCAGGGGAAAGCGCCGTTGTTTGTGTTTGGGCGCCTGGGGGTGGGAGTGGCCGGCTGGCTAATTAGAATCCACGATACGCAGCATGGTTCCCAGACCAGAGGTGGCACCAGTGCCAAGTCGGGCAGGTTTGATAATACCTATTGGATCCTGCAATCTGCCATCCAGAAGCGGGACAGCTTACTTTTGTTTGCCAGGGAAACGGGCAGAGCTTTGTGTCTGGGGGCCTATGGCTGGGAGTGACCTGCTAGGTCCTGAAAAGCTACGATAGGCAGGATGGTGACCATATCCATGGTGGCACCAGTGCCAAGTTGGACTGGTTTGATAGTACCAAGTGGCTCCTGCAATCCGCCATCAAAAAGTTGGCAGGCGAGTTTTGTTTTCCAGGGAAAAGCGCCGTTGTTTGTGTTTGGGTGCCTGTGGGTGGGAGTGGCCGGATGGCTCCTTAGAATCCACGATAGGCAGGATGGTTCCCAGACCTGAGGTGGCACCAGTGCCAAGTTGGGCTGGTTTGATAGTACCAAGTGGTTCCTGCAATCTGCCATCCAGAAGCGGGGCAGCTTACTCGTTTGCCAGGGAAACGGGCCGAGCTTTGTGTCTGGGGGCCTATGGCTGCGAGTGACCGTCTAGGTCCTGAAAAGCTACGATAGGCAGGATGGTGACCAGACCCATGGTGGCACCAGTGCCAAGTTGGGCTGGTTTGATAGTACCAAGTGGCTCCTGCAATCTGCCATCAAAAATTTGGCAGGCGAGTTTTGATTTCCAGGGGAAAGCGCCGTTGTTTGTGTTTGGGGGCCTGTGGCTGGGAGTGGCCGGCTTTATAATTGGAATCCACGATACGCAGGATGGTTCCCAGACCTGACGTGGCACCAGTGCCAAGTCGGGCTAGTTGGATGCTGCAAAGTGGCTCCTGCAATCATCCATGCAGAAGCGGGGTGGCTTACTTTTGTTTGCCAGGGAAAATGGCCGAGGTTTTGTCTGGGGGCCTATGGCTTGGATTGACCGGCTGGCTCCTGAAAAGCTACGATAGGCAGGATGGTGACCAGACCCATGGTGGCACCAGTGCCAAGTTGGGCTGGTTTGATAGTACCAAGTTGCTCCGGCAATCTGCCATCAAAATTTGGCAGGCGAGTTTTGTTTTCCAGGGAAAAGCGCCGCTGTTTGTGTTTGAGGGCCTGTGGCTGGGAGTGTCCGGCTGGCTCCTTAGAATCCACGATACGCAGGATGGTTCCCAGACCTGAGGTGGCACCAGTGCCAAGTCGGGCTAGTTTGATGGTGCAAAGTGGCTCCTGCAATCTGCCATCCAGAAGCGGGGCAGCTTACTTTTTTTTGCCAGGGAAACGGGCCGAGGTTTGTGTCTGGGGTCTATGGCTGGGAGTGACCGGCTGGCTCCTGAAAAGCTACGATAGGCAGGATGGTGACCAGACCCATGGTGGCACCAGTGCCAAGTTGGGCTGGTTTGATAGTACCAAGTGGCTCCGGCAATCTGCCATCAAAAAGTTGGCAGGCGAGTTTTGTTTTCCAGGGAAAAGCGCCGATGTTTGTGTTTGGGGGCCTGAGGCTGGGAGTGGCCGGCTGGCTCCTTAGACTCCACGATACGCAGGATGGTTCCCAGACCTGAGGTAGCACCAGTGCCAAGTCGGGCTGGTTTGATAGTACCAAGTGCGTCCTGCAATCTGCCATCCACAAGCGGGGCAGCTTACTTTTGTTTGCCAGGGAAACGGGCCAAGGTTTGTGTTTGGGGGCCTATGGCAGGGAGTGACCGGCTGGCTCCTGAAAAGCTACGATAGGCAGGAAGGTGACCAGACCCATGGTGGCACCAGTGCCAAGTTGGGCTGGTTTGATAGTACCAAGTGGCTCCTGCAATCTGCCATCAAAAAGTTGGCAGGCGAGTTTTGTTTTCCAGGGAAAAGCGCCGTTGTTTGTGTTTGGGGGCCTGTGGCTGGGAGTGGCCGGCTGGCTCCTTAGAATCCACAATACGCAGGATGGTTCCCTGACCTGAGGTGGCACCAGTGATAAGTTGGGCTGGTTTGATAGTACCAAGTGCGTCCTGCAATCTGCCATCCAGAAGCGGGGTAGCTTACTTTTGTTTGCCAGGGAAACGGGCCGAGCTTTGTGTCTGGGGGCCTATGGCTGGGAGTGACCGGCTGGCTCCTGAAAAGCTACGATAGGCAGGATGGTGACCAGACCCATGGTGGCACCAGAGCCATGTTCGGCTGATTTCAAAGTACAAAGTGGCTCCTGCAATCTGCCATCAAAAGTCAGCAGGCAAGCTTTGTTTTCCAGGGAAAAGCGCCGTTGTTTGTGTCTGCGGGCCTGTGGCTGGAGTGGCCGGCTGGCTCCTTTAAACACACGATACGCCGGATGGTTCCCAGACCCAAGGTGGCACCAGTGCCAAGTTGGGCTGGTTTGATAGTACCAAGTGGCTCCGGCAATCTGCCATCAAAAAGTTGGCAGGCGAGTTTTGTTTTCCAGGGAAAAGCGCCGATGTTTGTGTTTGGGGGCCTGAGGCTGGGAGTGGCCGGCTGGCTCCTTAGACTCCACGATACGCAGGATGGTTCCCAGACCTGAGGTAGCACCAGTGCCAAGTCGGGCTGGTTTGATAGTACCAAGTGCGTCCTGCAATCTGCCATCCAGAAGCGGGGCAGCTTACTTTTTTTTGTCAGGGAAACGGGCTGAGCTTTATGTCACGGGGCCTATGGCTGGGAGTGACCGTCTAGGTCCTGAAAAGCTACGATAGGCAGGATGGTGACCAGACCCATGGTGGCACCAGTGCCAAGTTGGGCTGGTTTGATAGTACCAAGTGGCTCCTGCAATCTGCCATCAAAATGCTGGCAGGCGAATTTTGTTTTCCAGGGAAAAGCGCCGTTGTTTTTGTTTGGGGGCCTGTGGCAGGGAGTGGCCGGCTGGCTCCTTAGAATCCACGATATGCAGGATTGTTCCCAGACCTGAGTTGGCACCAGTGCCAAGTCGGGCTAGTTTGATGGTGCAAAGTGGCTCCTGCAATCTGCCATCCAGACGCGGGGCAGCGGATTTTTGTTTCCAAGAGATATGGTCCGTGGTTTGTTTTTGGGGGTGTATGGCTGGGCGTGGCCGGCTGGCTCCTTAAAAAGCTCGATATGCAGGATGGTTCCCTGACACAAGGTGGCACCAGTGCCACGTCGGGCGGTTTTCGTAGTACAAAGTGCGTCCTAAAATTTGCCATCCAGAAGAGGGGCAGTTGAGTTTTGTTTGCCAGAGAAAAGGGCCGTGGTTTGTTTTTGGGGCATATGGCTGAGAGTGGCCGGCTGGCCCCTGAAAATCCACGATAGGCAGGATGGTTCCCAGACCAGAGGTGTCACCAGTGCCAAGTCGGGCTGGTTTGATAGTACTAAGTAGCTCCTGCAATCTGCCATGCAGAAGCGGGGCAGCTTACTTTTGTTTGCCAGGGAAACGGGCCGAGGTTTGTGTCTGGGGGCCTATGGCTGGGAGTGACCGGCTGGCTCCTGAAAAGCTACGATAGGCAGGATGGTGACCAGACCCATGGTGGCACCAGTGCCAAGTTGGGCTGGTTTGATAGTACCAAGTGGCTCCTGCAATCTGCCATCAAAAAGTTGGCAGGCGAGTTTTGTTTTCCAGGGAAAAGCGCCGTTGTTTGTGTTTGGGTGCCTGTGGCTGGGAGTGGCCAGCTGGCTCCTTAGAACCCACGATACGCAGCATGGTTCCCAGACCTGAGTTGGCACCAGTGCCAAGTTGGGCTGGTTTGATGGTACCAAGTGGCTCCTGCAATCTGCCATCCAGAAGCAGGGCAGCTTACTTTTGTTTGCCAGGGAAACGGGCCGAAATATTTGTCTGGGGGCCTCTGGCTGGGGGTGGCTGGCTGGCTCCTGAAAAGCTACGATAGGCAGGATGGTGACCAGACCCATGGTGGCACCAGTGCCAAGTTGGGCTGGTTTGATAATACCAAGTGGCTCCTGCAATCTGCCATCAAAAGTTTGGCAGGCGAGTTTTGTTTTCCAGGGAAAAGCACCGTTGTGTGTGTTTTGGGGCCTGTGGCTGGGAGTGGCCAGCTGGCTCCTTAGAATCCACGATACGCAGGATGGTTCCCAGACCCAAGGTGGCATCAGTGCCAAGTCGGGCTGGTTTGTTAGTACCAAGTGGTTCCTGCAATCTGCCATCCAGAAGCGGGGCAGCTGAATTTTGTTTGCCAGAGAAAAAGGCTGTTTTTTGTGTTTCGGGGCCTGTGGCTGGCAGTGGCCGGCTGGCTCCTGAAAATCCATGATACGCAGCATGGTTCCCAGACCCAAGGTGGCATCAGTGCCAAGTAGGGCTGGTTTCATAGTACCCAGTGGCTCCTGCAATCTCCCATCCAGAAGCGGGGCAGCTGAGTTTTGTTTGCCTGTGAAACGGGCCGTTGTTTTTAATTGGGGTCTGTGGCCGAGAGTGTTCGGCTGGCTCCTGATAACCCACAATACGCAGGATGGTTCCCAGACCCAAGGTGGCACCAGTGCCAAGTCGGGCTGGTTTGATAGTACCAAGTGGCTCCTGCAATCTGCCATCCAGAAGCGGTGCAGTTGAGTTTTGTTTGCCAGAGAAAAGGGCCGTGGGTTGTGTTTGGGGACATATGGCTGGGAGTGGCCGGCTGTCTCATTAAAAAGATCGATACCCAGGATGGTTCCCAGACCCAAGAGGGCACCAGTGCCAAGTCGGGCTGTTTTTATAGTACCAAGTGCGTCCTGCAATTTGCCATCCAGAAGAGGGGCAGTTGAGTTTTGTTTGCCAGAGAATAGCGCCGTTGTTTGTGTTTGGGGGCTTGTGGCTCGTAGTGGCCGACTGGCGCCTTAGAATCTGTGTTACGCAGCATGGTTCCCAGACCCAAGGTGGCACCAGTGCCAAGTTGGGCTGGTTTGATAGTACCAAGTGGCTCCTGCAATCTGCCATCCAGAAGCGGGGTAGCTTACTTTTGTTTGCCAGGGAAACGGGCCGAGGTTTGTGACTGGGGACCTATGGCTGGGAGTGACCGGCTGGCTCCTGGAAAGCTACGATAGGCAGGATGGTGACCAGACCCATGGTGGCACCAGTGCCAAGTTGGGCTGGTTTGATAGTACCAAGTGGCTCCTGCAATCTGCCATCAAAAAGTTGGCAGGCGAGTTTTGTTTTCCAGGGAAAAGCGACATTGTTTGTATTTGGGGGCCTGTGGCTGGGAGTGACCGGCTGGCTCCTTTGAACCCACGATACGCAGGATGGTTCCCAGACCCAAGGTGGCACCAGTGCCAAGTTTTGCTGGTTTGATAGTACCAAGTGCGTCCTGCAATCTGCCATCCAGAAGCGGGGCAGCTTAATTTTGTTTGCCAGGGAAACGGGCCGTGGGTTTTGTTTGGGGGCATATAGCTGAGAGTGGCCGGCTGGCTCCTGAAAATCCACGCTAGGCAGCATGGTTCCCAGATGCAATGTGGCACCAGTGCCAAGTCGGGCTGGTTTGATGGTGCAAAGTGGCTCCTGCAATCTGCCATCCAGAAGCGAGGCAGCTGATTTTTGTTTGCCAGAGGAAAATTCCGTGGATTGTTTTTGGGGGCATATTGCTGGGAGTGGCCGGCTGGCTCCTTAAAATGCTCGATACGCATGATGGTTCCCAGGCCCAAGGTGTCACCACTACCAAGTCGGCCTGCGGTTTTAGTATCAAGTTCATCCTGCAATTTGCCATCCAGAAGAGGGGCAGTTGAGTTTTGTTTGCGAGAGAAACGGGCCGAGGTTTCTGTTTGGGGACATATGGCTGAGAGTGGCCGGCTGGCCCCTGAATATCCACGATACAGAGCATGGTTCCCAGATCCAAGGTGGCACCAGTGCCAAGTCGGGCTGGTTTGATAGTACCAAGTGTCTCCTGCAATCTGCCATCCAGAAGCAGGGCAGCTTACTTTTGTTTGCCAGAGAAATAGGCCTAGGTTTTTGTTTGGGGGCCTGTGGCTAGGAGTGGCCGGCTGGCTCCTTAGAATCCACGATACGCAGGATGGTTCCCAGACCCAAGGTGGCACCAGTGCCAAGTCGGGCTGGTTTGATTACACCAAGTGCCTCCTGCAATCTCCCATCCAGAAGCGGGGCAGCTGAGTTTTGTTTGCCTGTGAAACCGGCCGTTGTTTTTAATTGGGGTCTGTGGCCGAGAGTGTTCGGCTGGCTCCTGATAACCCACAATACGCAGGATGGTTCCCAGACCCAAGGTGGCACCAGTGCCAAGTCGGGCTGGTTTGATAGTACCAAGTGGCTCCTGCAATCTGCCATCCAGAAGCGGTGCAGTTGAGTTTTGTTTGCCAGAGAAAAGGGCCGTGGGTTGTGTTTGGGGGCATATGGCTGGGAGTGGCCGGCTGTCTCATTAAAAAGATCGATACGCAGGATGGTTCCCAGACCCAAGGGGGCACCAGTGCCAAGTCGGGCTGTTTTTATAGTACCAAGTGCGTCCTGCAATTTGCCATCCAGAAGAGGGGCAGTTGAGTTTTGTTTGCCAGAGAATAGCGCCGTTGTTTGTGTTTGGGGGCTTGTGGCTCGTAGTGGCCGACTGGCGCCTTAGAATCTGTGTTACGCAGCATGGTTCCCAGACCCAAGGTGGCACCAGTGCCAAGTTGGGCTGGTTTGATAGTACCAAGTGGCTCCTGCAATCTGCCATCCAGAAGCGGGGTAGCTTACTTTTGTTTGCCAGGGAAACGGGCCGAGGTTTGTGACTGGGGACCTATGGCTGGGAGTGTCCGGCTGGCTCCTGGAAAGCTACAATAGGCAGGATGGTTACCAGACCCATGGTGGCACCAGTGCCAAGTTGGGCTGGTTTGATAGTACCAAGTGGCTCCTGCAATCTGCCATCAAAAAGTTGGCAGGCGAGTTTTGTTTTCCAGGGAAAAGCGACATTGTTTGTATTTGGGGGCCTGTGGCTGGGAGTGACCGGCTGGCTCCTTTGAACCCACGATACGCAGGATGGTTCCCAGACCCAAGGTGGCACCAGTGCCAAGTTTTGCTGGTTTGATACTACCAAGTGCGTCCTGCAATCTGCCATCCAGAAGCGGGGCAGCTTAATTTTGTTTGCCAGGGAAACGGGCCGTGGGTTTTGTTTGGGGGCATATAGCTGAGAGTGGCCGGCTGGCTCCTGAAAATCCACGCTAGGCAGCATGGTTCCCAGATGCAATGTGGCACCAGTGCCAAGTCGGGCTGGTTTGATGGTGCAAAGTGGCTCCTGCAATCTGCCATCCAGAAGCGAGGCAGCTGATTTTTGTTTGCCAGAGGAAAATTCCGTGGATTGTTTTTGGGGGCATATTGCTGGGAGTGGCCGGCTGGCTCCTTAAAATGCTCGATACGCATGATGGTTCCCAGGCCCAAGGTGTCACCACTACCAAGTCGGCCTGCGGTTTTAGTATCAAGTTCATCCTGCAATTTGCCATCCAGAAGAGGGGCAGTTGAGTTTTGTTTGCCAGAGAAACGGGCCGAGGTTTCTGTTTGGGGACATATGGCTGAGAGTGGCCGGCTGGCCCCTGAATATCCACGATACAGAGCATGGTTCCCAGATCCAAGGTGGCACCAGTGCCAAGTTGGGCTGGTTTGATAGTACCAAGTGTCTCCTGCAATCTGCCATCCAGAAGCAGGGCAGCTTACTTTTGTTTGCCAGAGAAATAGGCCTAGGTTTTTGTTTGGGGGCCTGTGGCTAGGAGTGGCCGGCTGGCTCCTTAGAATCCACGATACGCAGGATGGTTCCCAGACCCAAGGTGGCACCAGTGCCAAGTCGGGCTGGTTTGATAGTACCAAGTGGCTCCTGCAATCTGCCATCCAGAAGCGGGGCAGCTAAGTTTTGTTTGCGAGAAAAAAGGGCCGTGGTTTTTGTTGGGGGCCTGTGGCTGGGAGTAGCCGGCTGGCTCCTTAGAATCCACGATACGCAGGATGGTTCCCAGACCCAAGGTGGCACCAGTGCCAAGTCGGGCTGGTTTGATTACACCAAGTGGCTCCTGCAATCTGCCATCCAGAAGTGAGGCAGCTAAGTTTTGTTTGCGAGAAAAAAGGGCCGTGGTTTTTGTTGGGGGCCTGTGGCTGGGAGTAGCCGGCTGGCTCCTTAAAATCCACGATAGGCAGGATGGTTCCCAGACCCAAGGTGGCACCAGTGCCAAGTCGGGCTGGTTTGATAGTACCAAGTGGCTCCTGCAATCTGCCATCCAGAAGCGGGGCAGCTGAGTTTTGTTTGCCAGAGAAAAAGGCTGTGGTTTGTGTTTGGGGGCCTGTGGCTGGCAGTGGCCGGCTGGCTCCTGAAAATCCACGATACGCAGCATGGTTCCCAGATGCAATGTGGCACCAGTGCCAAGTAGGGCTGGTTTCATAGTACCCAGTGGCTCCTGCAATCTCCCATCCAGAAGCGGGGCAGCTGAGTTTTTTTTGCCAGGGAAACGGACCTTTGTTTTTGATTGGGCTCTGTGGCCGAGAGTGGTTGGCTGTCTCCTGACAATCCACAATACGCAGGATGGTTCCCAGACCCAAGGTGGCACCAGTGCCAAGTCGGGCTGGTTTGATAGTACCAAGTGTCTCCTGCAATCTGCCATCCAGAAGCCGGGCAGCTGAGTTTTGTTTGCCAGAGAAAAGGGCCGTGGGTTGTGTTTGGGGGCATATGGCTGGGAGTGGCCACCTGGCTCCTTAAAATGCACGATACGCCGCATGGTAACCAGACGCAAGGTGGCACCAGTGCCAAGTCAGGCTGTTTTTGTAGTACCCAGTGGCTCCTGCAATTTGCCATCCAGAAGCGGGGCAGTTGAATTTTGTTTGCTAGAGAAAAGGGCTGTGGTTTGTGTTTGGGGGCCTATGGCTGAGAGTGGCCGGCTGGCCCCTGAAAATCAACGATAGGCAGGATGGTTCCCAGATCCAAGGTGGCACCAGTGCCAAGTAAGGCTGGTTGTATGGTTCAAAGTAACTCCTGCAATCTGCCATCCAGAAGCGGGACAGCTGAGATTTTTTTGCCAGAGAAAAGGTCCATGGTTTCTTTTTGGGGCATACGGCTGGGAATTGCCGGCTGGCTCCTTAAAATGCTCGATACGCAGGATGGTTCCCAGAGCCAAGGTGGCACCACTGCCAAGTCGGGCTCTTTTTGTAGTACCAAGTGCGTCCTGCAATTTGCCATCCAGAAGAGGGGCAGTTGAGTTTTGTTTGCCAGAGAAAAGGGCCGTTGTTTGTGTTTGGGGGCCTGTGGCTGGGAGTGTTCGGCTGGTTCCTGAATATGTACGATACGCAGGATTGTTCCCAGATCCAAGGTGGCAGCAGTGCCATGTTGTGCTGGTGTGATAGTCCCAAGTGGCTCCTGCAATCTGCCATCCAGAAGTGGGGCAGTTGAGTTTTGTTTGCCAGAGAAAAGGTCCGTGGTTTGTTTTTGGGGGCATATGGCTGAGAGTGGCCGGCTGGCCCCTGAATATCCACGATACAGAGCATGGTTCCCAGATCCAAGGTGGCACCAGTGCCAAGTTGGGCTGGTTTGATAGTACCAAGTGTCTCCTGCAATCTGCCATCCAGAAGCAGGGCAGCTTACTTTTGTTTGCCAGAGAAATAGGCCTAGGTTTTTGTTTGGGGGCCTGTGGCTAGGAGTGGCCGGCTGGCTCCTTAGAATCCACGATACGCAGGATGGTTCCCAGACCCAAGGTGGCACCAGTGCCAAGTCGGGCTGGTTTGATAGTACCAAGTGGCTCCTGCAAACTCCATCAAAAAGTTGGCAGGCGTGTTTTGTTTTCCAGGGAACAGCGCCGTTGATTTTGTTTGGGGGCCTGTGGCTGGGAGTGGCCGGCTGGCTCCTTAGAATCCACGATACGCAGGATGGTTCCCAGACCCAAGGTGGCACCAGTGCCAAGTCGGGCTGGTTTGATTACACCAAGTGGCTCCTGCAATCTGCCATCCAGAAGTGAGGCAGCTAAGTTTTGTTTGCGAGAAAAAAGGGCCGTGGTTTTTGTTGGGGGCCTGTGGCTGGGAGTAGCCGGCTGGCTCCTTAAAATCCACGATAGGCAGGATGGTTCCCAGACCCAAGGTGGCACCAGTGCCAAGTCGGGCTGGTTTGATAGTACCAAGTGGCTCCTGCAATCTGCCATCCAGAAGCGGGGCAGCTGAGTTTTGTTTGCCAGAGAAAAAGGCTGTGGTTTGTGTTTGGGGGCCTGTGGCTGGCAGTGGCCGGCTGGCTCCTGAAAATCCACAATACGCAGGATGGTTCCCAGACCCAAGGTGGCACCAGTGCCAAGTCGGGCTGGTTTGATAGTACCAAGTGTCTCCTGCAATCTGCCATCCAGAAGCGGGGCAGCTGAGTTTTGTTTGCCAGAGAAAAGGGCCGTGGGTTGTGTTTGGGGGCATATGGCTGGGAGTGGCCACCTGGCTCCTTAAAATGCACGATACGCCGCATGGTAACCAGACGCAAGGTGGCACCAGTGCCAAGTCAGGCTGTTTTTGTAGTACCCAGTGGCTCCTGCAATTTGCCATCCAGAAGCGGGGCAGTTGAATTTTGTTTGCTAGAGAAAAGGGCTGTGGTTTGTGTTTGGGGGCCTATGGCTGAGAGTGGCCGGCTGGCCCCTGAAAATCAACGATAGGCAGGATGGTTCCCAGATCCAAGGTGGCACCAGTGCCAAGTAAGGCTGGTTGTATGGTTCAAAGTAACTCCTGCAATCTGCCATCCAGAAGCGGGACAGCTGAGTTTTTTTTGCCAGAGAAAAGGTCCATGGTTTCTTTTTGGGGCATACGGCTGGGAATTGCCGGCTGGCTCCTTAAAATGCTCGATACGCAGGATGGTTCCCAGAGCCAAGGTGGCACCACTGCCAAGTCGGGCTCTTTTTGTAGTACCAAGTGCGTCCTGCAATTTGCCATCCAGAAGAGGGGCAGTTGAGTTTTGTTTGCCAGAGAAAAGGGCCGTTGTTTGTGTTTGGGGGCCTGTGGCTGGGAGTGTTCGGCTGGTTCCTGAATATGTACGATACGCAGGATTGTTCCCAGATCCAAGGTGGCAGCAGTGCCATGTTGTGCTGGTGTGATAGTCCCAAGTGGCTCCTGCAATCTGCCATCCAGAAGTGGGGCAGCTGATTTTTGTTTGCCAGAGAAAAGGTCCGTGGTTTGTTTTTGGGGGCATATGGCTGAGAGTGGCCGGCTGGCCCCTGAAAATCCACGATACACAGGATGGTTCCCAGATCCAAGGTGGCACCTGTGCCAAGTCGGGCTGATTTGATAGTACTAAGTAGCTCCTGCAATCTGCCATGCAGAAGCGGGGCAGCTTACTTTTGTTTGCCAGGGAAACGGGCCGAGGTTTGTGTTTGGGGGCCTATGGCTGAGAGTGACCGGCTGGCTCCTGAAAAGCTACAATAGGCAGGATGGTGACCAGACCCATGGTGGCACCAGTGCCAAGTTGGGCTGGTTTGATAGTACCAAGTGGTTCCTGCAATCTGCCATCCAGAAGAGGGGCAGTTGAGTTTTGTTTGCCAGAGAAAAGGGCCTTGGTTTGTGTTTGGGGGCATATGGCTGGGTGTGGCCAGCTGGCTCCTTAAAATGCACGATATGCAACATGGCTCCCAGACCCAAGGTGGCACAAGTGCCAAGTTGGGCTGGTTTGATAGTACCAAGTGGCTCCTGCAATCTTCCATGATCACGTGGAGAAATACTTTCTGGTTTCAGCCTCATGCTCTTTCTTCTCTCCCTCAACTTCTCTATCACCTCTCATCTGGTTCACATGCGCTGTCTTCAAGGTCCACAGGCTACTTTTCACAGAATCTTCTGGCCTGATGAAGTAAGGATGATGAATAGAACAGAGCTGGGATCTATTTTCCAGTTTGGATAAAATGCATTCTGCACACAAATCCAAGGAGAACGGGCTGCCCCGATGCCCAGAAAATCTTTCACTCCTGCTAGTGTTCTACGTCAACCGCAACTTAGTCTGAAAGAAAAGCTTTTTCTCTGAGAGCATCTGAGAGGTTTGCATGAAGCACTGATATCTGACATATGCAATTTTGAATAGGAGAGGAAAAAGAAAATGGCAAGGAGTTTTTAATTTTAGTGGTTTCAATTTTAATTTCCGTGCACTTTTTCAAAACTTGTCAGCTCAAATGCCCATCAACATCTTTTAGTCATCTGTAAGTCAGTATTCATATAAAATGTGCTTCAAATCCAAAGAATTTCAAATTTGCACTCCAAGCTTCTATGCCTAGATTTATGATTTCCTACACATATTAGATGAAAGGAAGGCCTTTTTTACTGTGGGAGTGCTGGAACACTGGAACAGGTTGCCCAGAGAAGTTGTGGGTGTCCCATCCCTGAAAGTATTCAAGGTCACCCTGGACGGGGCTTGGAGCAGCAACAAAGGAGAAGCTTGATGGTAGAGAAACAAAGTTGGACTATAGAAGAAACTCGGATTGAAGTATAGGATCAAGTTTTCTCTCAGCTCTTGGGGTAAATTCAAAGTTGTACAAAATGACATTTATCTGTGCTATTCACTACTGTAACAGAAAGTTTCATGAAAACTGTACAGAAGATAGTAAATTTTAAAAGAGATAAGAATTACAGCATAAAATCCATGGGATAGGTTACAACATGAGACACTCTCTAAGAGAAAATCTCTGTGTTTCAGCACTTCATCGGGGTAAGATTTCATGAAGTGCCAAAGAAGGCGGCAAAATATCATTCGGGACATTATTTACTGGAATTCAGCCTGGCCATTAGTAGGAACTGCCTTTGAACATATCATGTAGATATACCACACACACTTTCCCTTCACTGAAAAATTACTGTTTACAACAAATAAGCAATTGACAATCAAAATTGATTGAAAGCATCTTAAACATGTCAAGTATTTCATTGTAGATGATCTGTGATCCAAATGCTTCTTCCACCTTCGAGAGGGACAGAAGAATTCTTCCATATCATGATGGTTTAAAATTGTATCAACCAATGTTTTCTGCTGAAAAGATATCATCTATTTTTTTCTATTTTTGGAAGAAAATATTCCTAGACATACAACAGGTGAGAACTAAGTAATTTTAAAGAAACAAATGAAATGAAAATATTCTGTAAATAGAATGAAATGAAAAGCTGTGTTTTAAATAGGAGCTAAATATTAAACAGAATTTTTGTACCAGGCATTTGAATTACTGCACCAGCTCTTTTGCCCATCAAGAGAGGCATTTAGCATTTCAGTCTTTTCCAAGGTGTTCATGATCTGCTATGCTGATCTCTGTGTGTGCCTAGGTGTGTGTGGAGGGGGGGGCATATGAAGGGGAGTGTGTATGTTTGCTTTACAATTGTTGTGGCAGATTCATGCCTCAGCTCCACATTTTGTTTTAAAAAGGTCACACCGAGTGGATATGAAGTTTACTATCAACAAGAGATCGATTCCCAAATCATCCATTTGACTCTCCCTTATAAATCATGTGCTTTGTTGCATATTTTATCAAATATACTTTCAAGCCAGATGGAGGAAGGAGGATGTGGGAATCCCTCCACCATCTTGCAACTTTTATGTAAGTAGGTTTTCAAGAAAATCATCATTTCTCTTTTAAATATGTCTGGAACAGGCATGATGGTAGTGTCAACCTGTTGGAGTTTTTGTTGCTGGAAGAAGTTGTACAAAAGGATTGGTTTTTACATTGACCAGTTACTGAATCAAGCGCAGGAATACATTGGAAATTTAGCTGGGGGTTCCTTTTCCCAGCAGACTACTTCTAGAACGAGCTTGTACACTGAAGCTGACTCTTTTGCTCTCTTTTTGTTTCTTTCCTATTTTCTTGGCTTCTTTGCCACTATCTAGACAATTTTGGAACTTTGTTCCCAACTAAAATGGTTTCAATAGTCTGATTGTGATCATACATTTTTACAAGGAATTTTTAAAATCTTTCCTCGAGTCCAGAAAGTCAAGGACTTAGATCTTTTTCTTCCCTTATCAATATTGCCATGAAATTGATAAATAAAGACCAACTCTTTATTTTTGTTTTTAACCCACGTAGATAATTCCCATCCATTAATCCATTTTGTGGACCAATAGCTGCCATTCTGATGGAAGCTGTCACTTCTTAACAATAGGCATTCTGTGACTATGTTGACAGCACTTTGGGTGAAGATCCTAACTGGTCTTAGATATACATAGGGAGAAATTTGCTCAGCCAGTGTCAGTCTTAAGCATGCGTATCAGAAGATCTTTCTAGAGCTGGGAATTTTCCCATGAAAGGGATTCAGTTAGGGAAGAGACACTTGTGCCAGAGTTTTACATTCTTCTTGAACACTGCTTAAGGAACTTAGATGCCATGTCCATTTGGATCTCTGTCTGCACAGAACTTTGTCATGCCAGTGCTTTGAAATGCATCTTGAAGAGAATTCACTAGCACAGAATGAAAGAGAGTGGAAGGGGTTGGTGGGGCTAACCAGGCCCAACCCCCCTGCCTAAACCAGGATACCTAGAGCCTCTTGCCCAGGATTCTATCTGGGTGTACTTTTAATGTCTTCAAAGATCCAGGCTCCACAATCTTTCTGGGCAGTCTGTGCCGTGGTTCAGTCACCCTGACAGTAAAGAAACATTTACTGATGTTCAAAGGCAATCTACTGTATTTCAGTGTGTGCCCACTGCCTCTTGTCTTTTCCCTCAGCATCACTGAAAAGACACTGATTCCCTCCCCTTTGCACTATTGCTTCCATATGTATGTGTGATGCCATGTAGAGGTATGTCAAAAACCTCCCTGAAGCCCAGGCAGATAATATTCCCTTCATCTACCAGTCAAGTTGATTCATCAGAGGAGTTTAAAGTGATGTTCAGCATGAAATTCCCCTGAAAAATCATGCTAACTACATTATTTGGTCATCTGTCATGTGCCTGGCAAGGATTTCCAGGAAGAGCTGCTTCATCAACTTCCTGGGGATAAAAAAGAGGCTGGCTGGTTTGTACTATGGCGAGTCCTCTTAATTGCCTTTTTTGAAGATGGGTGTCATTTGCTAACATCCACTCTTTAGCCTCTCTTGTCGTCTACATCTTAGCAAAACGCTTTTCCACTATGTCTGGCTAGGAAAAACTGTGCCAGCACAGAAAACATCTCCCATCGTGTTCTAGAAGTTGCACGGATGTCTGCCAAGTGTTTGGCAGGAAGAAAAGAAAAGTTGTCCAAAACAGCTTCCAATCGAAAGTTCCTGTGATTGGAAAAGTCAGGAGAGTGCAAAGGTACTGTTTTCTATCAGTTGGCAAGGTGCGCACACAATCCCAGTGTTGTACAGCTTGCTTCTTCACCTTCCCGAAGCTGCCGCTCTCGCCGGCTGCCGGAGCCCAAGAAGCGGCTTCTTCGCGCAAAGACGATTGTGCCGCTCACAGGGCTCTCCTTAGCGCGGCTTCTGCCGAAAGACGCCCGGCAGCGGCTCTTACCTCCGGAGAGCATCCTACCTTCGTCTTTAGCTCCTCTTCTCATCTACACCTCGGCAAAAAGCTTTTCCACTATGTCTGGCTAGGAAAAACTGTGCCAGCACAGAAAACATCTCCCATCGTGTTCTAGAAGTTGCACGGATGTCTGCCAAGTGTTTGGCAGGAAGAAAAGAAAAGTTGTCCAAAACAGCTTCCAATCGAATGTTCCTGTGATTGGAAACGTCAGGAGAGTGCAAAGGTACTGTTTTCTATCAGTTGGCAAGGTGCGCACACAATCCCAGTGTTGTACAGCTTGCTTCTTCACCTTCCCGAAGCTGCCGCTCTCGCCGGCTGCCGGAGCCCAAGAAGCGGCTTCTTCGCGCAAAGACGATTGTGCCGCTCACAGTGCTCTCCTTAGCGCGGCTTCTGCCGAAAGACGCCCGGCAGCGGCTCTTACCTCCGGAGAGCATCCTACCTTCGTCTTTCGCGTCTTTTGTAGTCTACATCTTAGCAAAACGCTTTTCCACTATGTCTGGCTAGGAAAAACTGTGCCAGCACAGAAAACATCTCCCATCGTGTTCTAGAAGTTGCACGGATGTCTGCCAAGTGTTTGGCAGGAAGAAAAGAAAAGTTGTCCAAAACAGCTTCCAATCGAATGTTCCTGTGATTGGAAAAGTCAGGAGAGTGCAAAGGTACTGTTTTCTATCAGTTGGCAAGGTGCGCACACAATCCCAGTGTTGTACAGCTTGCTTCTTCACCTTCCCGAAGCTGCCGCTCTCGCCGGCTGCCGGAGCCCAAGAAGCGGCTTCTTCGCGCAAAGACGATTGTGCCGCTCACAGTGCTCTCCTTAGCGCGGCTTCTGCCGAAAGACGCCCGGCAGCGGCTCTTACCTCCGGAGAGCATCCTACCTTCGTCTTTCGCGTCTTTTGTAGTCTACATCTTAGCAAAACGCTTTTCCACTATGTCTGGCTAGGAAAAACTGTGCCAGCACAGAAAACATCTCCCATCGTGTTCTAGAAGTTGCACGGATGTCTGCCAAGTGTTTGGCAGGAAGAAAAGAAAAGTTGTCCAAAACAGCTTCCAATCGAATGTTCCTGTGATTGGAAAAGTCAGGAGAGTGCAAAGATACTGTTTTCTATCAGTTGGCAAGGTGCGCACACAATCCCAGTGTTGTACAGCTTGCTTCTTCACCTTCCCGAAGCTGCCGCTCTCGCCGGCTGCCGGAGCCCAAGAAGCGGCTTCTTCGCGCAAAGACGATTGTGCCGCTCACAGTGCTCTCCTTAGCGCGGCTTCTGCCGAAAGACGCCCGGCAGCGGCTCTTACCTCCGGAGAGCATCCTACCTTCGTCTTTCGCGTCTTTTGTAGTCTACATCTTAGCAAAACGCTTTTCCACTATGTCTGGCTAGGAAAAACTGTGCCAGCACAGAAAACATCTCCCATCGTGTTCTAGAAGTTGCACGGATGTCTGCCAAGTGTTTGGCAGGAAGAAAAGAAAAGTTGTCCAAAACAGCTTCCAATCGAATGTTCCTGTGATTGGAAAAGTCAGGAGAGTGCAAAGGTACTGTTTTCTATCAATTGGCAAGGTGCGCACACAATCCCAGTGTTGTACAGCTTGCTTCTTCACCTTCCCGAAGCTGCCGCTCTCGCCGGCTGCCGGAGCCCAAGAAGCGGCTTCTTCGCGCAAAGACGATTGTGCCGCTCACAGTGCTCTCCTTAGCGCGGCTTCTGCCGAAAGACGCCCGGCAGCGGCTCTTACCTCCGGAGAGCATCCTACCTTCGTCTTTCGCGTCTTTTGTAGTCTACATCTTAGCAAAACGCTTTTCCACTATGTCTGGCTAGGAAAAACTGTGCCAGCACAGAAAACATCTCCCATCGTGTTCTAGAAGTTGCACGGATGTCTGCCAAGTGTTTGGCAGGAAGAAAAGAAAAGTTGTCCAAAACAGCTTCCAATCGAATGTTCCTGTGATTGGAAAAGTCAGGAGAGTGCAAAGGTACTGTTTTCTATCAGTTGGCAAGGTGCGCACACAATCCCAGTGTTGTACAGCTTGCTTCTTCACCTTCCCGAAGCTGCCGCTCTCGCCGGCTGCCGGAGCCCAAGAAGCGGCTTCTTCGCGCAAAGACGATTGTGCCGCTCACAGTGCTCTCCTTAGCGCGGCTTCTGCCGAAAGACGCCCGGCAGCGGCTCTTACCTCCGGAGAGCATCCTACCTTCGTCTTTCGCGTCTTTTGTAGTCTACATCTTAGCAAAACGCTTTTCCACTATGTCTGGCTAGGAAAAACTGTGCCAGCACAGAAAACATCTCCCATCGTGTTCTAGAAGTTGCACGGATGTCTGCCAAGTGTTTGGCAGGAAGAAAAGAAAAGTTGTCCAAAACAGCTTCCAATCGAATGTTCCTGTGATTGGAAAAGTCAGGAGAGTGCAAAGGTACTGTTTTCTATCAGTTGGCAAGGTGCGCACACAATCCCAGTGTTGTACAGCTTGCTTCTTCACCTTCCCGAAGCTGCCGCTCTCGCCGGCTGCCGGAGCCCAAGAAGCGGCTTCTTCGCGCAAAGACGATTGTGCCGCTCACAGTGCTCTCCTTAGCGCGGCTTCTGCCGAAAGACGCCCGGCAGCGGCTCTTACCTCCGGAGAGCATCCTACCTTCGTCTTTCGCGTCTTTTGTAGTCTACATCTTAGCAAAACGCTTTTCCACTATGTCTGGCTAGGAAAAACTGTGCCAGCACAGAAAACATCTCCCATCGTGTTCTAGAAGTTGCACGGATGTCTGCCAAGTGTTTGGCAGGAAGAAAAGAAAAGTTGTCCAAAACAGCTTCCAATCGAATGTTCCTGTGATTGGAAAAGTCAGGAGAGTGCAAAGGTACTGTTTTCTATCAGTTGGCAAGGTGCGCACACAATCCCAGTGTTGTACAGCTTGCTTCTTCACCTTCCCGAAGCTGCCGCTCTCGCCGGCTGCCGGAGCCCAAGAAGCGGCTTCTTCGCGCAAAGACGATTGTGCCGCTCACAGGGCTCTCCTTAGCGCGGCTTCTGCCGAAAGACGCCCGGCAGCGGCTCTTACCTCCGGAGAGCATCCTACCTTCGTCTTTCGCGTCTTTTGTAGTCTACATCTTAGCAAAACGCTTTTCCACTATGTCTGGCTAGGAAAAACTGTGCCAGCACAGAAAACATCTCCCATCGTGTTCTAGAAGTTGCACGGATGTCTGCCAAGTGTTTGGCAGGAAGAAAAGAAAAGTTGTCCAAAACAGCTTCCAATCGAATGTTCCTGTGATTGGAAAAGTCAGGAGAGTGCAAAGGTACTGTTTTCTATCAGTTGGCAAGGTGCGCACGCAATCCCAGTGTTGTACAGCTTGCTTCTTCACCTTCCCGAAGCTGCCGCTCTCGCCGGCTGCCGGAGCCCAAGAAGCGGCTTCTTCGCGCAAAGACGATTGTGCCGCTCACAGGGCTCTCCTTAGCGCGGCTTCTGCCGAAAGACGCCCGGCAGCGGCTCTTACCTCCGGAGAGCATCCTACCTTCGTCTTTCGCGTCTTTTGTAGTCTACATCTTAGCAAAACGCTTTTCCACTATGTCTGGCTAGGAAAAACTGTGCCAGCACAGAAAACATCTCCCATCGTATTCTAGAAGTTGCACGGATGTCTGCCAAGTGTTTGGCAGGAAGAAAAGAAAAGTTGTCCAAAACAGCTTCCAATCGAATGTTCCTGTGATTGGAAAAGTCAGGAGAGTGCAAAGGTACTGTTTTCTATCAATTGGCAAGGTGCGCACACAATCCCAGTGTTGTACAGCTTGCTTCTTCACCTTCCCGAAGCTGCCACTCTCAGGAGGTAAGAGCCGCTGCCGGGCGTCTTTCGGCAGAAGCCGCGCTAAGGAGAGCACTGTGAGCGGCACAATCGTCTTTGCGCGAAGAAGCCGCTTCTTGGGCTCCGGCAGCCGGCGAGAGCGGCAGCTTCGGGAAGGTGAAGAAGCAAGCTGTACAACACTGGGATTGTGTGCGCACCTTGCCAACTGATAGAAAACAGTACCTTTGCACTCTCCTGACTTTTCCAATCACAGGAACATTCGATTGGAAGCTGTTTTGGACAACTTTTCTTTTCTTCCTGCCAAACACTTGGCAGACATCCGTGCAACTTCTAGAACACGATGGGAGATGTTTTCTGTGCTGGCACAGTTTTTCCTAGCCAGACATAGTGGAAAAGCGTTTTGCTAAGATGTAGACTACAAAAGACGCGAAAGACGAAGGTAGGATGCTCTCCGGAGGTAAGAGCCGCTGCCGGGCGTCTTTCGGCAGAAGCCGCGCTAAGGAGAGCACTGTGAGCGGCACAATCGTCTTTGCGCGAAGAAGCCGCTTCTTGGGCTCCGGCAGCCGGCGAGAGCGGCAGCTTCGGGAAGGTGAAGAAGCAAGCTGTACAACACTGGGATTGTGTGCGCACCTTGCCAACTGATAGAAAACAGTACCTTTGCACTCTCCTGACTTTTCCAATCACAGGAACATTCGATTGGAAGCTGTTTTGGACAACTTTTCTTTTCTTCCTGCCAAACACTTGGCAGACATCCGTGCAACTTCTAGAACACGATGGGAGATGTTTTCTGTGCTGGCACAGTTTTTCCTAGCCAGACATAGTGGAAAAGCGTTTTGCTAAGATGTAGACTACAAAAGACGCGAAAGACGAAGGTAGGATGCTCTCCGGAGGTAAGAGCCGCTGCCGGGCGTCTTTCGGCAGAAGCCGCGCTAAGGAGAGCACTGTGAGCGGCACAATCGTCTTTGCGCGAAGAAGCCGCTTCTTGGGCTCCGGCAGCCGGCGAGAGCGGCAGCTTCGGGAAGGTGAAGAAGCAAGCTGTACAACACTGGGATTGTGTGCGCACCTTGCCAACTGATAGAAAACAGTACCTTTGCACTCTCCTGACTTTTCCAATCACAGGAACATTCGATTGGAAGCTGTTTTGGACAACTTTTCTTTTCTTCCTGCCAAACACTTGGCAGACATCCGTGCAACTTCTAGAACACGATGGGAGATGTTTTCTGTGCTGGCACAGTTTTTCCTAGCCAGACATAGTGGAAAAGCGTTTTGCTAAGATGTAGACTACAAAAGACGCGAAAGACGAAGGTAGGATGCTCTCCGGAGGTAAGAGCCGCTGCCGGGCGTCTTTCGGCAGAAGCCGCGCTAAGGAGAGCACTGTGAGCGGCACAATCGTCTTTGCGCGAAGAAGCCGCTTCTTGGGCTCCGGCAGCCGGCGAGAGCGGCAGCTTCGGGAAGGTGAAGAAGCAAGCTGTACAACACTGGGATTGTGTGCGCACCTTGCCAACTGATAGAAAACAGTACCTTTGCACTCTCCTGACTTTTCCAATCACAGGAACATTCGATTGGAAGCTGTTTTGGACAACTTTTCTTTTCTTCCTGCCAAACACTTGGCAGACATCCGTGCAACTTCTAGAACACGATGGGAGATGTTTTCTGTGCTGGCACAGTTTTTCCTAGCCAGACATAGTGGAAAAGCGTTTTGCTAAGATGTAGACTACAAAAGACGCGAAAGACGAAGGTAGGATGCTCTCCGGAGGTAAGAGCCGCTGCCGGGCGTCTTTCGGCAGAAGCCGCGCTAAGGAGAGCACTGTGAGCGGCACAATCGTCTTTGCGCGAAGAAGCCGCTTCTTGGGCTCCGGCAGCCGGCGAGAGCGGCAGCTTCGGGAAGGTGAAGAAGCAAGCTGTACAACACTGGGATTGTGTGCGCACCTTGCCAACTGATAGAAAACAGTACCTTTGCACTCTCCTGACTTTTCCAATCACAGGAACATTCGATTGGAAGCTGTTTTGGACAACTTTTCTTTTCTTCCTGCCAAACACTTGGCAGACATCCGTGCAACTTCTAGAACACGATGGGAGATGTTTTCTGTGCTGGCACAGTTTTTCCTAGCCAGACATAGTGGAAAAGCGTTTTGCTAAGATGTAGACTACAAAAGACGCGAAAGACGAAGGTAGGATGCTCTCCGGAGGTAAGAGCCGCTGCCGGGCGTCTTTCGGCAGAAGCCGCGCTAAGGAGAGCACTGTGAGCGGCACAATCGTCTTTGCGCGAAGAAGCCGCTTCTTGGGCTCCGGCAGCCGGCGAGAGCGGCAGCTTCGGGAAGGTGAAGAAGCAAGCTGTACAACACTGGGATTGTGTGCGCACCTTGCCAACTGATAGAAAACAGTACCTTTGCACTCTCCTGACTTTTCCAATCACAGGAACATTCGATTGGAAGCTGTTTTGGACAACTTTTCTTTTCTTCCTGCCAAACACTTGGCAGACATCCGTGCAACTTCTAGAACACGATGGGAGATGTTTTCTGTGCTGGCACAGTTTTTCCTAGCCAGACATAGTGGAAAAGCGTTTTGCTAAGATGTAGACTACAAAAGACGCGAAAGACGAAGGTAGGATGCTCTCCGGAGGTAAGAGCCGCTGCCGGGCGTCTTTCGGCAGAAGCCGCGCTAAGGAGAGCACTGTGAGCGGCACAATCGTCTTTGCGCGAAGAAGCCGCTTCTTGGGCTCCGGCAGCCGGCGAGAGCGGCAGCTTCGGGAAGGTGAAGAAGCAAGCTGTACAACACTGGGATTGTGTGCGCACCTTGCCAACTGATAGAAAACAGTACCTTTGCACTCTCCTGACTTTTCCAATCACAGGAACATTCGATTGGAAGCTGTTTTGGACAACTTTTCTTTTCTTCCTGCCAAACACTTGGCAGACATCCGTGCAACTTCTAGAACACGATGGGAGATGTTTTCTGTGCTGGCACAGTTTTTCCTAGCCAGACATAGTGGAGAAGCTTGTTGCCGAGGTGTAGATGAGAAGAGGAGCTAAAGACGAAGGTAGGATGCTCTCCGGAGGTAAGAGCCGCTGCCGGGCGTCTTTCGGCAGAAGCCGCGCTAAGGAGAGCACTGTGAGCGGCACAATCGTCTTTGCGCGAAGAAGCCGCTTCTTGGGCTCCGGCAGCCGGCGAGAGCGGCAGCTTCGGGAAGGTGAAGAAGCAAGCTGTACAACACTGGGATTGTGTGCGCACCTTGCCAACTGATAGAAAACAGTACCTTTGCACTCTCCTGACTTTTCCAATCACAGGAACATTCGATTGGAAGCTGTTTTGGACAACTTTTCTTTTCTTCCTGCCAAACACTTGGCAGACATCCGTGCAACTTCTAGAACACGATGGGAGATGTTTTCTGTGCTGGCACAGTTTTTCCTAGCCAGACATAGTGGAAAAGCGTTTTGCTAAGATGTAGACGACAAGAGAGGCTAAAGAGTGGATGTTAGCAAATGACACCCATCTTCAAAAAAGGCAATTAAGAGGACTCGCCATAGTACAAACCAGCCAGCCTCTTTTTTATCCCCAGGAAGTTGATGAAGCAGCTCTTCCTGGAAATCCTTGCCAGGCACATGACAGATGACCAAATAATGTAGTTAGCATGATTTTTCAGGGGAATTTCATGCTGAACATCACTTTAAACTCCTCTGATGAATCAACTTGACTGGTAGATGAAGGGAATATTATCTGCCTGGGCTTCAGGGAGGTTTTTGACATACCTCTACATGGCATCACACATACATATGGAAGCAATAGTGCAAAGGGGAGGGAATCAGTGTCTTTTCAGTGATGCTGAGGGAAAAGACAAGAGGCAGTGGGCACACACTGAAATACAGGAGATTGCCTTTGAACATCAGTAAATGTTTCTTTACTGTCAGGGTGACTGAACCACGGCACAGACTGCCCAGAAAGATTGTGGAGCCTGGATCTTTGAAGACATTAAAAGTACACCCAGATAGAATCCTGGGCAAGAGGCTCTAGGTATCCTGGTTTAGGCAGGGGGGTTGGGCCTGGTTAGCCCCACCAACCCCTTCCACTCTCTTTCATTCTGTGCTAGTGAATTCTCTTCAAGATGCATTTCAAAGCACTGGCATGACAAAGTTCTGTGCAGACAGAGATCCAAATGGACATGACATCTAAGTTCCTTAAGCAGTGTTCAAGAAGAATGTAAAACTCTGGCACAAGTGTCTCTTCCCTAACTGAATCCCTTTCATGGGAAAATTCCCAGCTCTAGAAAGATCTTCTGATACGCATGCTTAAGACTGACACTGGCTGAGCAAATTTCTCCCTATGTATATCTAAGACCAGTTAGGATCTTCACCCAAAGTGCTGTCAACATAGTCACAGAATGCCTATTGTTAAGAAGTGACAGCTTCCATCAGAATGGCAGCTATTGGTCCACAAAATGGATTAATGGATGGGAATTATCTACGTGGGTTAAAAACAAAAATAAAGAGTTGGTCTTTATTTATCAATTTCATGGCAATATTGATAAGGGAAGAAAAAGATCTAAGTCCTTGACTTTCTGGACTCGAGGAAAGATTTTAAAAATTCCTTGTAAAAATGTATGATCACAATCAGACTATTGAAACCATTTTAGTTGGGAACAAAGTTCCAAAATTGTCTAGATAGTGGCAAAGAAGCCAAGAAAATAGGAAAGAAACAAAAAGAGAGCAAAAGAGTCAGCTTCAGTGTACAAGCTCGTTCTAGAAGTAGTCTGCTGGGAAAAGGAACCCCCAGCTAAATTTCCAATGTATTCCTGCGCTTGATTCAGTAACTGGTCAATGTAAAAACCAATCCTTTTGTACAACTTCTTCCAGCAACAAAAACTCCAACAGGTTGACACTACCATCATGCCTGTTCCAGACATATTTAAAAGAGAAATGATGATTTTCTTGAAAACCTACTTACATAAAAGTTGCAAGATGGTGGAGGGATTCCCACATCCTCCTTCCTCCATCTGGCTTGAAAGTATATTTGATAAAATATGCAACAAAGCACATGATTTATAAGGGAGAGTCAAATGGATGATTTGGGAATCGATCTCTTGTTGATAGTAAACTTCATATCCACTCGGTGTGACCTTTTTAAAACAAAATGTGGAGCTGAGGCATGAATCTGCCACAACAATTGTAAAGCAAACATACACACTCCCCTTCATATGCCCCCCCCTCCACACACACCTAGGCACACACAGAGATCAGCATAGCAGATCATGAACACCTTGGAAAAGACTGAAATGCTAAATGCCTCTCTTGATGGGCAAAAGAGCTGGTGCAGTAATTCAAATGCCTGGTACAAAAATTCTGTTTAATATTTAGCTCCTATTTAAAACACAGCTTTTCATTTCATTCTATTTACAGAATATTTTCATTTCATTTGTTTCTTTAAAATTACTTAGTTCTCACCTGTTGTATGTCTAGGAATATTTTCTTCCAAAAATAGAAAAAAATAGATGATATCTTTTCAGCAGAAAACATTGGTTGATACAATTTTAAACCATCATGATATGGAAGAATTCTTCTGTCCCTCTCGAAGGTGGAAGAAGCATTTGGATCACAGATCATCTACAATGAAATACTTGACATGTTTAAGATGCTTTCAATCAATTTTGATCGTCAATTGCTTATTTGTTGTAAACAGTAATTTTTCAGTGAAGGGAAAGTGTGTGTGGTATATCTACATGATATGTTCAAAGGCAGTTCCTACTAATGGCCAGGCTGAATCCCAGTAAATAATGTCCCGAATGATATTTTGCCGCCTTCTTTGGCACTTCATGAAATCTTACCCCGATGAAGTGCTGAAACACAGAGATTTTCTCTTAGAGAGTGTCTCATGTTGTAACCTATCCCATGGATTTTATGCTGTAATTCTTATCTCTTTTAAAATTTACTATCTTCTGTACAGTTTTCATGAAACTTTCTGTTACAGTAGTGAATAGCACAGATAAATGTCATTTTGTACAACTTTGAATTTACCCCAAGAGCTGAGAGAAAACTTGATCCTATACTTCAATCCGAGTTTCTTCTATAGTCCAACTTTGTTTCTCTACCATCAAGCTTCTCCTTTGTTGCTGCTCCAAGCCCCGTCCAAGGTGACCTTGAATACTTTCAGGGATGGGACACCCACAACTTCTCTGGGCAACCTGTTCCAGTGTTCCAGCACTCCCACAGTAAAAAAGGCCTTCCTTTCATCTAATATGTGTAGGAAATCATAAATCTAGGCATAGAAGCTTGGAGTGCAAATTTGAAATTCTTTGGATTTGAAGCACATTTTATATGAATACTGACTTACAGATGACTAAAAGATGTTGATGGGCATTTGAGCTGACAAGTTTTGAAAAAGTGCACGGAAATTAAAATTGAAACCACTAAAATTAAAAACTCCTTGCCATTTTCTTTTTCCTCTCCTATTCAAAATTGCATATGTCAGATATCAGTGCTTCATGCAAACCTCTCAGATGCTCTCAGAGAAAAAGCTTTTCTTTCAGACTAAGTTGCGGTTGACGTAGAACACTAGCAGGAGTGAAAGATTTTCTGGGCATCGGGGCAGCCCGTTCTCCTTGGATTTGTGTGCAGAATGCATTTTATCCAAACTGGAAAATAGATCCCAGCTCTGTTCTATTCATCATCCTTACTTCATCAGGCCAGAAGATTCTGTGAAAAGTAGCCTGTGGACCTTGAAGACAGCGCATGTGAACCAGATGAGAGGTGATAGAGAAGTTGAGGGAGAGAAGAAAGAGCATGAGGCTGAAACCAGAAAGTATTTCTCCACGTGATCATGGAAGATTGCAGGAGCCACTTGGTACTATCAAACCAGCCCAACTTGGCACTTGTGCCACCTTGGGTCTGGGAGCCATGTTGCATATCGTGCATTTTAGGGAGCCAGCTGGCCACACCCAGCCATATGCCCCCAAACACAAACCAAGGCCCTTTTCTCTGGCAAACAAAACTCAACTGCCCCTCTTCTGGATGGCAGATTGCAGGAACCACTTGGTACTATCAAACCAGCCCAACTTGGCACTGGTGCCACCATGGGTCTGGTCACCATCCTGCCTATTGTAGCTTTTCAGGAGCCAGCCGGTCACTCTCAGCCATAGGCCCCCAAACACAAACCTCGGCCCGTTTCCCTGGCAAACAAAAGTAAGCTGCCCCGCTTCTGCATGGCAGATTGCAGGAGCTACTTAGTACTATCAAATCAGCCCGACTTGGCACAGGTGCCACCTTGGATCTGGGAACCATCCTGTGTATCGTGGATTTTCAGGGGCCAGCCGGCCACTCTCAGCCATATGCCCCCAAAAACAAACCACGGACCTTTTCTCTGGCAAACAAAAATCAGCTGCCCCACTTCTGGATGGCAGATTGCAGGAGCCACTTGGGACTATCACACCAGCACAACATGGCACTGCTGCCACCTTGGATCTGGGAACAATCCTGCGTATCGTACATATTCAGGAACCAGCCGAACACTCCCAGCCACAGGCCCCCAAACACAAACAACGGCCCTTTTCTCTGGCAAACAAAACTCAACTGCCCCTCTTCTGGATGGCAAATTGCAGGACGCACTTGGTACTACAAAAAGAGCCCGACTTGGCAGTGGTGCCACCTTGGCTCTGGGAACCATCCTGCGTATCGAGCATTTTAAGGAGCCAGCCGGCAATTCCCAGCCGTATGCCCCAAAAAGAAACCATGGACCTTTTCTCTGGCAAAAAAAACTCAGCTGTCCCGCTTCTGGATGGCAGATTGCAGGAGTTACTTTGAACCATACAACCAGCCTTACTTGGCACTGGTGCCACCTTGGATCTGGGAACCATCCTGCCTATCGTTGATTTTCAGGGGCCAGCCGGCCACTCTCAGCCATAGGCCCCCAAACACAAACCACAGCCCTTTTCTCTAGCAAAAAAAATTCAACTGCCCCGCTTCTGGATGGCAAATTGCAGGAGCCACTGGGTACTACAAAAACAGCCTGACTTGGCACTGGTGCCACCTTGCGTCTGGTTACCATGCGGCGTATCGTGCATTTTAAGGAGCCAGGTGGCCACTCCCAGCCATATGCCCCCAAACACAACCCACGGCCCTTTTCTCTGGCAAACAAAACTCAGCTGCCCCGCTTCTGGATGGCAGATTGCAGGAGACACTTGGTACTATCAAACCAGCCCGACTTGGCACTGGTGCCACCTTGGGTCTGGGAACCATCCTGCGTATTGTGGATTGTCAGGAGACAGCCAACCACTCTCGGCCACAGAGCCCAATCAAAAACAAAGGTCCGTTTCCCTGGCAAAAAAAACTCAGCTGCCCCGCTTCTGGATGGGAGATTGCAGGAGGCACTTGACACTGTCAAACGAGCCCCACTTGGCACTGGTGCCACCTTGGGTCTGGGAACCATGCTTGCGTATCGTGGATTTTCAGGAGCCAGCCGGCCACTGCCAGCCACAGGCCCCCAAACACAAACCACAGCCTTTTTCTCTGGCAAACAAAACTCAGCTGCCCCGCTTCTGGATGGCAGATTGCAGGAGCCACTTGGTACTATCAAACCAGCCCGACTTGGCACTGGTGCCACCTTGGGTCTGGGAACCATCCTGCCTATCGTGGATTTTAAGGAGCCAGCCGGCTACTCCCAGCCACAGGCCCCCAACAAAAACCACGGCCCTTTTTTCTCGCAAACAAAACTTAGCTGCCTCACTTCTGGATGGCAGATTGCAGGAGCCACTTGGTGTAATCAAACCAGCCCGACTTGGCACTGGTGCCACCTTGGGTCTGGGAACCATCCTGCGTATCGTGGATTCTAAGGAGCCAGCCGGCCACTCCCAGCCACAGGCCCCCAAACAAAATCAACGGCGCTGTTCCCTGGAAAACAAAACACGCCTGCCAACTTTTTGATGGAGTTTGCAGGAGCCACTTGGTACTATCAAACCAGCCCGACTTGGCACTGGTGCCACCTTGGGTCTGGGAACCATCCTGCGTATCGTGGATTCTAAGGAGCCAGCCGGCCACTCCTAGCCACAGGCCCCCAAACAAAAACCTAGGCCTATTTCTCTGGCAAACAAAAGTAAGCTGCCCTGCTTCTGGATGGCAGATTGCAGGAGACACTTGGTACTATCAAACCAGCCCAACTTGGCACTGGTGCCACCTTGGATCTGGGAACCATGCTCTGTATCGTGGATATTCAGGGGCCAGCCGGCCACTCTCAGCCATATGCCCCCAAAAACAAACCACGGACCTTTTCTCTGGCAAACAAAAATCAGCTGCCCCACTTCTGGATGGCAGATTGCAGGAGCCACTTGGTACTATCACACCAGCACAACATGGCACTGCTGCCACCTTGGATCTGGGAACAATCCTGCGTATCGTACATATTCAGGAACCAGCCGAACACTCCCAGCCACAGGCCCCCAAACACAAACAACGGCCCTTTTCTCTGGCAAACAAAACTCAACTGCCCCTCTTCTGGATGGCAAATTGCAGGACGCACTTGGTACTACAAAAAGAGCCCGACTTGGCAGTGGTGCCACCTTGGCTCTGGGAACCATCCTGCGTATCGAGCATTTTAAGGAGCCAGCCGGCAATTCCCAGCCGTATGCCCCAAAAAGAAACCATGGACCTTTTCTCTGGCAAAAAAAACTCAGCTGTCCCGCTTCTGGATGGCAGATTGCAGGAGTTACTTTGAACCATACAACCAGCCTTACTTGGCACTGGTGCCACCTTGGATCTGGGAACCATCCTGCCTATCGTTGATTTTCAGGGGCCAGCCGGCCACTCTCAGCCATAGGCCCCCAAACACAAACCACAGCCCTTTTCTCTAGCAAACAAAATTCAACTGCCCCGCTTCTGGATGGCAAATTGCAGGAGCCACTGGGTACTACAAAAACAGCCTGACTTGGCACTGGTGCCACCTTGCGTCTGGTTACCATGCGGCGTATCGTGCATTTTAAGGAGCCAGGTGGCCACTCCCAGCCATATGCCCCCAAACACAACCCACGGCCCTTTTCTCTGGCAAACAAAACTCAGCTGCCCCGCTTCTGGATGGCAGATTGCAGGAGACACTTGGTACTATCAAACCAGCCCGACTTGGCACTGGTGCCACCTTGGGTCTGGGAACCATCCTGCGTATTGTGGATTGTCAGGAGACAGCCAACCACTCTCGGCCACAGAGCCCAATCAAAAACAAAGGTCCGTTTCCCTGGCAAAAAAAACTCAGCTGCCCCGCTTCTGGATGGGAGATTGCAGGAGGCACTTGACACTGTCAAACGAGCCCCACTTGGCACTGGTGCCACCTTGGGTCTGGGAACCATGCTGCGTATCGTGGATTTTCAGGAGCCAGCCGGCCACTGCCAGCCACAGGCCCCCAAACACAAACCACAGCCTTTTTCTCTGGCAAACAAAACTCAGCTGCCCCGCTTCTGGATGGCAGATTGCAGGAGCCACTTGGTACTATCAAACCAGCCCGACTTGGCACTGGTGCCACCTTGGGTCTGGGAACCATCCTGCCTATCGTGGATTTTAAGGAGCCAGCCGGCTACTCCCAGCCACAGGCCCCCAACAAAAACCACGGCCCTTTTTTCTCGCAAACAAAACTTAGCTGCCTCACTTCTGGATGGCAGATTGCAGGAGCCACTTGGTGTAATCAAACCAGCCCGACTTGGCACTGGTGCCACCTTGGGTCTGGGAACCATCCTGCGTATCGTGGATTCTAAGGAGCCAGCCGGCCACTCCCAGCCACAGGCCCCCAAACAAAATCAACGGCGCTGTTCCCTGGAAAACAAAACACGCCTGCCAACTTTTTGATGGAGTTTGCAGGAGCCACTTGGTACTATCAAACCAGCCCAACTTGGCACTGGTGCCACCTTGGGTCTGGGAACCATCCTGCGTATCGTGGATTCTAAGGAGCCAGCCGGCCACTCCTAGCCACAGGCCCCCAAACAAAAACCTAGGCCTATTTCTCTGGCAAACAAAAGTAAGCTGCCCTGCTTCTGGATGGCAGATTGCAGGAGACACTTGGTACTATCAAACCAGCCCAACTTGGCACTGGTGCCACCTTGGATCTGGGAACCATGCTCTGTATCGTGGATATTCAGGGGCCAGCCGGCCACTCTCAGCCATATGTCCCCAAACAGAAACCTCGGCCCGTTTCTCTGGCAAACAAAACTCAACTGCCCCTCTTCTGGATGGCAAATTGCAGGATGAACTTGATACTAAAACCGCAGGCCGACTTGGTAGTGGTGACACCTTGGGCCTGGGAACCATCATGCGTATCGAGCATTTTAAGGAGCCAGCCGGCCACTCCCAGCAATATGCCCCCAAAAACAATCCACGGAATTTTCCTCTGGCAAACAAAAATCAGCTGCCTCGCTTCTGGATGGCAGATTGCAGGAGCCACTTTGCACCATCAAACCAGCCCGACTTGGCACTGGTGCCACATTGCATCTGGGAACCATGCTGCCTAGCGTGGATTTTCAGGAGCCAGCCGGCCACTCTCAGCTATATGCCCCCAAACAAAACCCACGGCCCGTTTCCCTGGCAAACAAAATTAAGCTGCCCCGCTTCTGGATGGCAGATTGCAGGACGCACTTGGTAGTATCAAACCAGCAAAACTTGGCACTGGTGCCACCTTGGGTCTGGGAACCATCCTGCGTATCGTGGGTTCAAAGGAGCCAGCCGGTCACTCCCAGCCACAGGCCCCCAAATACAAACAATGTCGCTTTTCCCTGGAAAACAAAACTCGCCTGCCAACTTTTTGATGGCAGATTGCAGGAGCCACTTGGTACTATCAAACCAGCCCAACTTGGCACTGGTGCCACCATGGGTCTGGTAACCATCCTGCCTATTGTAGCTTTCCAGGAGCCAGCCGGTCACTCCCAGCCATAGGTCCCCAGTCACAAACCTCGGCCCGTTTCCCTGGCAAACAAAAGTAAGCTACCCCGCTTCTGGATGGCAGATTGCAGGAGCCACTTGGTACTATCAAACCAGCCCAACTTGGCACTGGTGCCACCTTGGGTCTGGGAACCATGCTGCGTAACACAGATTCTAAGGCGCCAGTCGGCCACTACGAGCCACAAGCCCCCAAACACAAACAACGGCGCTATTCTCTGGCAAACAAAACTCAACTGCCCCTCTTCTGGATGGCAAATTGCAGGACGCACTTGGTACTATAAAAACAGCCCGACTAGGCACTGGTGCCCCCTTGGGTCTGGGAACCATCCTGCGTATCGATCTTTTTAATGAGACAGCCGGCCACTCCCAGCCATATGCCCCCAAACACAACCCACGGCCCTTTTCTCTGGCAAACAAAACTCAACTGCACCGCTTCTGGATGGCAGATTGCAGGAGCCACTTGGTACTATCAAACCAGCCCGACTTGGCACTGGTGCCACCTTGGGTCTGGGAACCATCCTGCGTATTGTGGGTTGTCAGGAGCCAGCCGAACACTCTCGGCCACAGACCCCAATTAAAAACAACGGCCCGTTTCACAGGCAAACAAAACTCAGCTGCCCCGCTTCTGGATGGGAGATTGCAGGAGGCACTTGGTGTAATCAAACCAGCCCGACTTGGCACTGGTGCCACCTTGGGTCTGGGAACCATCCTGCGTATCGTGGATTCTAAGGAGCCAGCCGGCCACTCCTAGCCACAGGCCCCCAAACAAAAACCTAGGCCTATTTCTCTGGCAAACAAAAGTAAGCTGCCCTGCTTCTGGATGGCAGATTGCAGGAGACACTTGGTACTATCAAACCAGCCCGACTTGGCACTGGTGACACCTTGGATCTGGGAACCATGCTCTGTATCGTGGATATTCAGGGGCCAGCCGGCCACTCTCAGCCATATGTCCCCAAACAGAAACCTCGGCCCGTTTCTTTGGCAAACAAAACTCAACTGCCCCTCTTCTGGATGGCAAATTGCAGGATGAACTTGATACTAAAACCGCAGGCCGACTTGGTAGTGGTGACACCTTGGGCCTGGGAACCATCATGCGTATCGAGCATTTTAAGGAGCCAGCCGGCCACTCCCAGCAATATGCCCCCAAAAACAATCCACGGAATTTTCCTCTGGCAAACAAAAATCAGCTGCCTCGCTTCTGGATGGCAGATTGCAGGAGCCACTTTGCACCATCAAACCAGCCCGACTTGGCACTGGTGCCACATTGCATCTGGGAACCATGCTGCCTAGCGTGGATTTTCAGGAGCCAGCCGGCCACTCTCAGCTATATGCCCCCAAACAAAACCCACGGCCCGTTTCCCTGGCAAACAAAATTAAGCTGCCCCGCTTCTGGATGGCAGATTGCAGGACGCACTTGGTAGTATCAAACCAGCAAAACTTGGCACTGGTGCCACCTTGGGTCTGGGAACCATCCTGCGTATCGTGGGTTCAAAGGAGCCAGCCGGTCACTCCCAGCCACAGGCCCCCAAATACAAACAATGTCGCTTTTCCCTGGAAAACAAAACTCGCCTGCCAACTTTTTGATGGCAGATTGCAGGAGCCACTTGGTACTATCAAACCAGCCCAACTTGGCACTGGTGCCACCATGGGTCTGGTAACCATCCTGCCTATCGTAGCTTTCCAGGAGCCAGCCGGTCACTCCCAGCCATAGGTCCCCAGTCACAAACCTCGGCCCGTTTCCCTGGCAAACAAAAGTAAGCTACCCCGCTTCTGGATGGCAGATTGCAGGAGCCACTTGGTACTATCAAACCAGCCCAACTTGGCACTGGTGCCACCTTGGGTCTGGGAACCATGCTGCGTAACACAGATTCTAAGGCGCCAGTCGGCCACTACGAGCCACAAGCCCCCAAACACAAACAACGGCGCTATTCTCTGGCAAACAAAACTCAACTGCCCCTCTTCTGGATGGCAAATTGCAGGACGCACTTGGTACTATAAAAACAGCCCGACTTGGCACTGGTGCCCTCTTGGGTCTGGGAACCATCCTGCGTATCGAAATTTTAATGAGACAGCCGGCCACTCCCAGCCATATGCCCCCAAACACAACCCACGGCCCTTTTCTCTGGCAAACAAAACTCAACTGCACCGCTTCTGGATGGCAGATTGCAGGAGCCACTTGGTACTATCAAACCAGCCCAACTTGGCACTGGTGCCACCTTGGGTCTGGGAACCATCCAGCGTATTGTGGGTTGTCAGGAGCCAGCCGAACACTCTCGGCCACAGACCCCAATTAAAAACAACGGCCCGTTTCACAGGCAAACAAAACTCAGCTGCCCCGCTTCTGGATGGGAGATTGCAGGAGCCACTGGGTACTATGAAACCAGCCCTACTTGGCACTGATGCCACCTTGGGTCTGGGAACCATGCTGCGTATCATGGATTTTCAGGAGCCAGCCGGCCACTGCCAGCCACAGGCCCCGAAACACAAAAAACAGCCTTTTTCTCTGGCAAACAAAATTCAGCTGCCCCGCTTCTGGATGGCAGATTGCAGGAACCACTTGGTACTAACAAACCAGCCCGACTTGGCACTGATGCCACCTTGGGTCTGGGAACCATCCTGCGTATCGTGGATTCTAAGGAGCCAGCTGGCCACTCCCAGCCACAGGCCCCAAAACACACACAACGGTGCTTTTCCCTGGAAAACAAAACTCGCCTGCCAAACTTTTGATGGCAGATTGCAGGAGCCACTTGGTATTATCAAACCAGCCCAACTTGGCACTGGTGCCACCATGGGTCTGGTCACCATCCTGCCTATCGTAGCTTTTCAGGAGCCAGCCAGCCACCCCCAGCCAGAGGCCCCCAGACAAATATTTCGGCCCGTTTCCCTGGCAAACAAAAGTAAGCTGCCCCGCTTCTGGATGGCAGATTGCAGGAGCCACTTGGTACAATCAAACCAGCCCAACTTGGCACTGGTGCCAACTCAGGTCTGGTCACCATCCTGCGTATCGTGGGTTCTAAGGAGCCAGCTGGCCACTCCCAGCCACAGGCACCCAAACACAAACAACGGCGCTTTTCCCTGGAAAACAAAACTCGCCTGCCAAGTTTTTGATGGCAGATTGCAGGAGCCACTTGGTACTATCAAACCAGCCCAACTTGGAGCTGGTGCCACCATGGGTCTGGTCACCATCCTGCGTATCGTAGCTTTTCAGGAGCCAGCCAGTCACTCCCAGCCATAGGCCCCCAGACACAAACCTCGGCCCGTTTCCCTGGCAAACAAAAGTAAGCTGCCCCGCTTCTGCATGGCAGATTGCAGGAGCTACTTAGTACTATCAAACCAGCCCGACTTGGCACTGGTGACACCTCTGGTCTGGGAACCATCCTGCCTATCGTGGATTTTCAGGGGCCAGCCGGCCACTCTCAGCCATATGCCCCAAAAACAAACCACGGCCCTTTTCTCTGGCAAACAAAACTCAACTGCCCCTCTTCTGGATGGCAAATTTTAGGACGCACTTTGTACTACGAAAACCGCCCGACGTGGCACTGGTGCCACCTTGTGTCAGGGAACCATCCTGCATATCGAGCTTTTTAAGGAGCCAGCCGGCCACGCCCAGCCATATACCCCCAAAAACAAACCACGGACCATTTCTCTTGGAAACAAAAATCCGCTGCCCCGCGTCTGGATGGCAGATTGCAGGAGCCACTTTGCACCATCAAACCAGCCCGACTTGGCACTGGTGCCACCTTGGGTCTGGGAACAATCCTGCATATCGTGGATTCTAAGGAGCCAGCCGGCCACTCCCTGCCACAGGCCCCCAAACACAAACAACGGCGCTTTTCCCTGGAAAACAAAACTCGCCTGCCAACTTTTTGATGGCAGATTGCAGGAGCCACTTGGTACTATCAAACCAGCCCAACTTGGCACTGGTGCCACCTCTGGTCTGGGAACCATCCTGCCTATCGTAGCTTTTCAGGAGCCAGCCGGTCACTCCCAGCCATAGACACCCAGACACAAACCTCGGCCCGTTTCCCTAGAAAACAAAAGTAAGTTACCCCGATTCTGGATGGCAGATTGCAGGAGCCACTTGGTACTATCAAATCAGCCCAACTTGGCACTGGTGCCACCATGGGTCTGGTAAACATCCTGCCTATCGTAGCTTTTCAGGAGCCAGCCGGTCACTCCCTGCCATAGGCCCCCGGACACAAACCTCGGCCCGTTTCCCTGGGAAACAAAAGTAAGCTGCCCCGCTTTTGGATGGCAGATTGCAGGATGCACTTGGTACTTACAAACCAGCCCGACTTGGCCCTGGTGCCACCTTGGCTCTGGGAACCATCCTGCGTAACGTAGATTCTACGAGGACAGGCGGCCACTCCCAGCCACAGGCCTCTAAACAAAAACAACGGCGCTTTTCCCTGGAAAACAAAAGTCGCCTGCCAACTTCTTGATGGCAGATTGCAGGAGCCACTTGGTACTATCAAACCAGCCCAACTTGGCACTGGTGCCACCATGGGTCTGGTCACCATCCTGCCTATCGTAGCTTTTCAGGAGCCAGCCGCTCACTCCCAGCCATAGGCCCCCAGACAAATACCTCGGCACGTTTCCCTGGCAAACAAAAGTAGGCTGCCCCGCTTCTGGATGGCAAATTGCAGGACGCACTTGGTACTACGAAAACAGCCCGACTTGGCACTGATGCCACCTTGGGTCAGGGAACAATCCTGTGTATAGAGCTTTTTAAGGAGCCAGCCGGCCACGTCCAGTCATATACCCCCAAAAAAAAACCACGGAACTTTTCTCCAGCAAACAAAAATCCGCTGCCCCGCGTCTGGATGGCAGATTGCAGGAGCTATTTAGTATTATCAAACCAGCCCGACTTGGCACTGGTGGCACCATGAGTCTGGTAACCATCCTGCCTATCGTAGCTTTTCAGTAGTCAGCCGGTCACTCCCAGCCATAGGCCCCCAGACAAATACCTCGGCCCGTTTCCCTGGGAAACAAAAGTAAGCTGTCCCGCTTCTGGATGGCAGATTGCAGGAGCCACTTGGTACTATCAAACCAGCCCAACTTGTACCCAGACCCAAGGTGGCACCAGTGCCAAGTGGGGCTGGTTTGATGGTGCAACGTGGCTCCTGCAATCTGCCATCCAAAAGCGGGGCAGCTTACTTTTGTTTGCCAGGGAAACGGGCCGAGGTTTGTGTCTGGGGGTCTATGGCTGGGAGTGACCGGCTGGCTCCTGAAAAGCTACGATAGGCAGCATGGTTCCCAGACCAGAGGTGGCACCAGTGCCAAGTTGGGCTGGTTTGATAGTACCAAGTGGCTCCTGCAATCTGCCATCAAAAAGTTGGCAGGCGAGTTTTGTTTTCCAGGGAAAAGCGCCGTAGTTTTTGTTTGGGGGCCTGTGGCTCAGAGTGGCCGGGTGGCTGCTTAGAATCCACGATACGCAGGATGGTTCCCAGACCCAAGGTGGCACCAGTGCCAAGTCGGGCTGGTTTGACACAACCAAGTGGCTCCTGCAATCTGCCATCCAGAATCGGGGCAGCTTAATTTTGTTTGCCAGGGAAACGGTCCGAGGTTTGTGTCTGGGGGCCTATGGCTGGGAGTGACCGGCTGGCTCCTGAAATGCTACAATAGGCAGGATGGTTCCCAGACCCAGAGTGGCACCAGTGCCAAGTTGGGATGATTTGATAGTACCAAGTGGCTCCTGCAATCTGCCATCAAAATTTGGCAGGCGAATTTTGTTTTCCAGGGAAAAGCGCCGTTGTTTGTGTTTGGGGGCCTGTGGCTGGGAGTGGCCGGCTGGCTCCTTAGAATCCACGATATGCAGGATTGTTCCCAGACCCAAGGTGGCACCAGTGCCAAGTCGGGCTGGTTTGATGGTGCAAAGTGGCTCGTGCAATATGCCATACAGACGCGGGGCAGCGGATTTTTGTTTCCAAGAGAAATGGTCCGTGGTTTGTTCTTGGGGGTTTATGGCTGGGCGTGGCCGGCTGGCTCCTTAAAAAGCTCGATATGCAGGATGGTTCCCTGACACAGGGTGGCACCAGTGCCACGTCGGGCGGTTTTCGTAGTACAAAGTGCGTCCTAAAATTTGCCATCCAGAAGAGGGGCAGTTGAGTTTTGTTTGCCAGAGAAAAGGGCCGTGGTTTGTTTTTGGGGGCATATGGCTGAGAGTGGCCGGCTGGCTCCTGAAAAGCTACGATAGGCAGGATGTTTACCAGACCCATGGTGGCACCAGTGCCAAGTTGGGCTGATTTGATAGTACCAAGTGGCTCCTGCAATCTGCCATCCAGAATCGGGGTAGCTTACTTTTGTTTTCCAGGGAAACGGGCCGAGGTTTGTGTCTGGGGGTCTATGGTTGGGAGTGGCCGGCTGGCTCCTTAGAAACCACGATACGCAGCATGGTTCCCAGACAAGAGGTGCCACCAGTGCCAAGTTGGGCTGGTTTGATACTACCAAGTGGTTCCTGCAATCTGCCATCCAGAAGCGGGGCAGCTTACTTTTGTTTGCCAGGGAAACGGATCGTTGTTTGTGTTTGGGGGCCTATGGCTGGGACTGACCGGCTGGCTCCATAAAATCCACGATACGCAGGATGGTTCCCAGACCAGAGGTGGCACCAGTGCCAAGTCGGGCTGGTTTGATAGTACCAAGTGGCTCCTGCAATCTGCCATCCAGAAGCGGGGCAGCTTACTTTTGTTTGCCAGGGAAACGGGCCGAGGTTTGTGTCTCGGGGCCTATGGCTGGGAGTGACCGGCTGGCTCCTGAAAAGCTACGATAGGCAGGATGGTGACCAGACCCATGGTGGCACCAGTGCCAAGTTGGGCTGGTTTGATAGTACCAAGTGGCTCCTGCAATCTGCCATCAAAAAGTTGGCAGGCGAGTTTTGTTTTCCAGGGAAAAGCGCCGTTGTTTGTGTTTGGGGGCCTGTGGTTGGGAGTGGCCGGCTGGCTCCTTAGAAACCACGATACGCAGGATGGTTCCCAGACCAGAGGTGGCACCAGTGCCAAGTCGGGCTGGTTTGATAGTACCAAGTGGCTCCTGCAATCTGCCATCCAGAAGCGGGGCAGCTTACTTTTGTTTGCCACGGAAACGGGCCGTTGTTTGTGTTTGGGGGCCTGTGGCTGGGAGTGGCCGACTGGCTCCTTAGAATCCACGATACGCAGGATGGTTCCCAGACCAGAGGTGGCACCAGTGCCAAGTCGGGCTGGTTTGATAGTACCAAGTGGCTCCTGAAATCTGCCATCCAGAAGCGGGGCAGCTTAATTTTCTTTGCCAGGGAAACGGGCCGAGCTTTGTGTCTGGGGGCCTATGGCTGGGAGTGACCGGCTGGCTCCTGAAAAGTTACGATAGGCAGGATGGTGACCAGACCCATGGTGGCACCAGTGCCAAGTTGGGCTGATTTGATAGTACCAAGTGGCTCCTGCAATCTGCCATCAAAGCGTTGGTAGGCGAGTTTTGTTTTCCAGGGAAAAGCGCCGTTGTTTGTGTTTGGGGGCCTGTGGCTGTGAGTGGCCGGCTGGCTCCTTAGAATCCACGATACGCAGGATGGTTCCCAGACCCAAGGTGGCACCAGTGCCAAGTCCGGCTGGTTTGATAGTACCAAGTGGATCCTGCAATCTGCCATCCAGAAGCGGGGCAGCTTACTTTTGTTTGCCAGGGAAACGGGCCGAGGTTTTTGTCTGGGGGCCTATGGCTGGGAGTGACCGGCTGGCTCGTGAAAAGCTACGATAGGCAGGATGGTGACCAGACCCATGGCGGCACCAGTGCCAAGTTGGGCTGGTTTGATAGTACCAAGTGGCTCCTGCAATCTGCCATCAAGAAGTTGGCAGGCGAGTTTTGTTTTCCAGGGAAAAGCGCCGTTGTTTGTGTTTGGGGGCCTGTGGTTGGGAGTGGCCGGCTGGCTCCTTAGAAACCACGATACGCAGGATGGTTCCCAGACCAGAGGTGGCACCAGTGCCAAGTCGGGCTGGTTTGATAGTACCAAGTGGCTCCTGCAATCTGCCATCCAGAAGCGGGGCAGCTTATTTTTGTTTGCCACGGAAACGGGCCGTTGTTTGTGTTTGGGGGCCTGTGGCTGGGAGTGGCCGACTGGCTCCTTAGAATCCACGATACGCAGGATGGTTCCCAGACCAGAGGTGGCACCAGTGCCAAGTCGGGCTGGTTTGATAGTACCAAGTGGCTCCTGCAATCTGCCATCCAGAAGCGGGGCAGCTTAATTTTCTTTGCCAGGGAAACGGGCCGAGATTTGTGTCTGGGGGCCTATGGCTGGGAGTGACCGGCTGGCTCCTGAAAAGTTACGATAGGCAGGATGGTGACCAGACCCATGGTGGCACGAGTGCCAAGTTGGGCTGATTTGATAGTACCAAGTGGCTCCTGCAATCTGCCATCAAAACGTTGGTAGGCAAGTTTTGTTTTCCAGGGAAAAGCGCCGTTGTTTGTGTTTGGGGGCCTGTGGCTGTGAGTGGCCGGCTGGCTCCTTAGAATCCACGATACGCAGGATGGTTCCCAGACTTGTCGTGGCACCAGTGCCAAGTCCGGCTGGTTTGATAGTACCAAGTGGATCCTGCAATCTGCCATCCAGAAGCGGGGCAGCTTACTTTTGTTTGCCAGGGAAACGGGCCGAGGTTTTTGTCTGGGGGCCTATGGCTGGGAGTGACCGGCTGGCTCCTGAAAAGCTACGATAGGCAGGATGGTGACCAGACCCATGGTGGCACCAGTGCCAAGTTGGGCTGGTTTGATAGTACCAAGTGGCTCCTGCAATCTGCCATCAAAAAGTTGGCAGGCGAGTTTTGTTTTCCAGGGAAAAGCGCCGTTGTTTGTGTTTGGGTGCCTGTGGCTGGGAGTGGCCGGCTGGCTCTTTAGAATCCACGATACGCAGGATGGTTCCCAGACCAGTGGTGGCACCAGTGCCAAGTCGGGCGGGTTTGATAGTAACAAGTGCGTCCTACAATCTGCCATCCAGAAGCGGGGCAGCTTACTTTTGTTTTCCAGGGAAACGGGCCGAGGTTTTTGTCTGGGGGCCTATGGCTGGGAGTGACCGGCTGGCTCGTGAAAAGCTACGATAGGCAGGATGGTGACCAGACCCATGGCGGCACCAGTGCCAAGTTGGGCTGGTTTGATAGTACCAAGTGGCTCCTGCAATCTGCCATCAAAAAGTTGGCAGGCGAGTTTTGTTTTCCAGGGAAAAGCGCCGTTGTTTGTGTTTGGGGGCCTGTGGCTGGGAGTGGCCGGCTGGCTCCTTAGAATCCACGATACGCAGGATGGTTCCCAGACCAGAGGTGGCACCAGTGCCAAGTCGGGCTGGTTTGATAGTACCAAGTGGCTCCTGCAATCTGCCATCCAGAAGCGGGGCAGCTTACTTTTGTTTGCCAGGGAAACGGGCCGAGCTTTGTGTCTGGGGGCCTATGGCTGGGAGTGACCGGCTGGCTCCTGAAAAGCTACGATAGGCAGGATGGTGACCAGACCCATGGTGGCACCAGTGCCAAGTTGGGCTGGTTTGATAGTACCAAGTGGCTCCTGCAATCTGCCATCAAAAAGTTGGCAGGCAAGTTTTCTTTACCAGGGAAAAGCGCCGTTGTTTTTGTTTGGGGGCCTATGGCTGGGAGTGGCCGGCTGGCTCCTTGGAATCCACGATACGCAGGATGGTTCCTAGACTTGACGTGGCACCAGTGCCAAGTTGGGCTGGTTTGATAGTACCAAGTGCGTCCTGCAATCTGCCATCCAGAAGTGGGGTAGCTTACTTTTGTTTGCCAGGGAAACGGGCCGAGGTTTGTGTCTCGGGGCATATGGCTGGGAGTGACCGGTTGGCTCCTGAAAAGCTACGATAGGCAGGATGGTGACCAGACCCATGGTGGCACCAGTGCCAAGTTGGGCTGGTTTGATAGTACCAAGTGGCTCCTGCAATCTGCCATCAAAAAGTTGGCAGGCGAGTTTGTTATCCAGGGAAAAGCGCCGTTGTTTGTGCCTGGGGCCCTATCGCCTGGAGTGGACGGATGGCTAATTAGAATCCACGATACACAGGATGGTTCCCAGACCCATGGTGGCACCAGTGCCAAGTTGGGCTGGTTTGATAGTACCAAGTGGTTCCTGCAATCTGCCATCCAGAAGCGGGGCAGCTTACTTTTGTTTGCCAGGGAAACGGTCCGAGGATTGTGTCTGGGGGCCTATGGCTGGGAGTGACCGGCTGGCTCGTGAAAAGCTACGATAGGCAGGATGGTGACCAGACCCATGACGGCACCAGTGCCAAGTTGGGCTGGTTTGATAGTACCAAGTGGCTCCTGCAATCTGCCATCAAGAAGTTGGCAGGCGAGTTTTGTTTTCCAGGGAAAAGCGCCGTTGTTTGTGTTTGGGGGCCTGTGGCTGGGAGTGGCCGGCTGGCTCCTTAGAATCCACGATACTCAGCATGGTTCCCAGACCAAAGGTGGCACCAGTGCCAAGTTGGGCTGGTTGGATAGTACCAAGTGGTTCCTGCAATCTGCCATCCAGAAGCGGGGCAGCTTACTTTTGTTGGCCAGGGAAACGGGCCGAGGTTTGTGTCTGGGGGCCTATGGCTGGGAGTGACCGGCTGGCTCCTGAAAAGCTACGATAGGCAGGATGGTGACCAGACCCATGGTGGCACCAGTGGCAAGTTGGGCTGATTTGATTGTACCAAGTGGCTCCTGCAATCTGCCATCAAAAAGTTGGCAGGCGAATTTTGTTTTCCAGGGAAAAGCGCCGTTGTTTGTGTTTGGGGGCCTGTGGCAGGGAGTGGCCGGCTGGCTCCTGAAAAGCTACGATAGGCAGGATGGTGACGAGACCCATGGTGGCACCAGTGCCAAGTTGGGTTGGTTTGATAGTACCAAGTGGCTCCGGCAATCTGCCATCAAAAAGTTGGCAGACGAGTTTTGTTTTCAAGGGAAAAGCGCCGTTGTTTGTGTTTGGGGGCCTGTGGCTGGGAGTGGCCGGCTGGCTGCTTAGAATCTACCATACGCAGGATGGTTCCCAGACCAGAGGTGGCACCAGTGCCAAGTCGGGCTGGTTTGATAGTACCAAGTGCGTCCTGCAATCTGCCATCCAGAAGCGGGGTAGCTTACTATTGTTTGTCAGGGAAACGGGCCGAGCTTTGTGTCTGTGGGCCTACGGCTGGGAGTGACCGGCTGGCTCCTGAAAAGCTACGATAGGCAGGATGGTGACCAGACCCATGGTGGAACCAGTGCCAAGTTGGGCTGGTTTGATAGTACCAAGTGGCTCCTGCAATCTGCCATCAAAAATTTGGCAGGCAAGTTTTGTTTTCCAGGGAAAAGTGCCGTTGTTTTGTTTGGGGGCCTATGGCTGGGAGTGGCCGGCTGGCTCCTTAGAATCCACGATACGCAGGATGGTTCCCAGACCTGAGGTGGCACCAGTGCCAAGTTGGGCTGGTTTGATAGTACCAAGTGCGTCCTGCAATCTGCCATCCAGAAGCGGGGTAGCTTACTTTTGTTTGCCAGGGAAACGGGCCGAGGTTTGTGTCTCGGGGCCTATGGCTGGGAGTGACCGGCTGGCCCCTGAAAAGCTACGATAGGCAGGATGGTGACCAGACCCATGGTGGCACCAGTGCCAAGTTGGGCTGGTTTGATAGTACCAAGTGGCTCCTGCAATCTGCCATCAAAAACTTGGCAGGCGAGTTTGTTATCCAGGGAAAAGCGCCGTTGTTTTTGTTTGGGGGCCTGTGGCTGGGAGTGGCCGGCTGGCTCCTTAGAATCCATGATACGCAGGATGGTTCCCAGACCAGAGGTGACACCAGTGCCAAGTCGGGCTGGTTTGATGGTGAAAAGTGGCTCCTGCAATCTGCCATCCAGAAGCGGGGCAGCTTACTTTTGTTTGCCAGGGAAACGGGCCGAGGTTTGTGTCTGGGGGTTTATGGCTGGGAGTGACCGGCTGGCTCCTGAAAAGCTACGATAGGCAGGATGGTGACCAGACCCATGGTGGCACCAGTGTCAAGGTGGGCTGGTTTGATAGTACCAAGTGGCTCCGGCAGTCTGCCATCAATATTTGGCAGGCGAGTTTTGTTTTCCAGGGAAAAGCGCCGTTGTTTTTGTTTGGGGGCCTGTGGGTGGGAGTGGCCGGATGGCTAATTAGAATCCACGATACGCAGCATGGTTCCCAGACCTGAGGTGGCACCAGTGCCAAGTCGGGCTAGTTTGATGGTGCAAAGTGGCTCCTGCAATCTGCCATCCAGAAGCGGGGCAGCTTGCTTTTGTTTGCCAGGGAAACGGGCCGAGGTTTGTGTCTGGGGGCCTATGGCTGGGAGTGACCGGCTGGCTCCTGAAAAGCTATGATAGGCAGGATGGTGACCAGACCCAAGGTGGCACCAGTGCCAAGTTGGGCTGGTTTGATAGTACCAAGTGGCTCCTGCAATCTGCCATCAAAAACTTGGCAGGCGAGTTTTGTTTTCCAGGGAAAAGCGCCGTTGTTTGTGTTTGGGGGCCTGTGGCTGGGAGTGGCCGGCTGGTTCCTTAGAATCCACGATACGCAGGATGGTTCCCAGACGTGAGGCGGCGCCAGTGCCAAGTCGGGCTGGTTTGATACTACCAAGTGGCTCCTGCAATCTGCCATCCAGAAGCGGGACAGCTTACTTTTGCTTGCCAGGGAAACGGGCCGAGCTTTGGGTCTGGGCGCCTATGGCTGGGAGTGACCGGCTGGCTCCTGAAAAGCTACGATAGGCAGGATGGTGACCAGACCCATGGTGGCACCAGTGCCAAGTTGGGCTGGTTTGATAGTACCAAGTGGCTCCTGCAATCTGCCATCAAAAATTGGCAGGCGAGTTTTGTTTTCCAGGGAAAAGCGCCGTTGTTTGTGTTTAGGGGCCTGTGGGTGGGAGTGGCCGGATGGCTAATTAGAATCCACGATACGCAGCATGGTTCCCAGACCTGAGGTGGCACCAGTGCCAAGTCGGGCTAGTTGGATGGTGCAAAGTGGCTCCTGCCATCTGCCATCCAGAAGCGGGGCAGCTTACTTTTGTTTTCCAGGGAAACGGGCCGAGGTTTGTGTCTGGGGGCCTATGGCTGGGAGTGACCGGCTGGCTCCTGAAAAGCTACGATAGGCAGGATGGTGACCAGACCCATGGTGGCACCAGAGCCAAGTTGGGCTGATTTGATAGTACCAAGTGGCTCCTGCAATCTGCCATCAAATAGTCGGCAGGCGAGTTTTGTTTTCCAGGGAAAAGCGCCGTTGTTTGTGACTGGGGGCCTGTGGGTGGGAGTGACCGGCTGGCTCCTTAGAATCCACGATACGCAGGATGGTTCCCAGACTTGAGGTGGCACCAGTGACAAGTCGGGCCAGTTTGATGGTGCAAAGTGGCTCCTGCAATCTGCCCTCCAGAAGCGGGGTAGCTTACTTTTCTTTGCCAGGGAAACGGGCCGAGGTTTTTCTCTGGGGGCCTATGGCTGGGAGTGACCGGGTGGCGCCTGAACAGCTACGATAGGCAGGATGGTGACCAGACCCATGGTGGCACCAGTGCCAAGTTGGGCTGGTTTGATAGTACCAAGTGGCTCCTGCAATCTGCCATCAAAATGTTGGCAGGCGAGTTTTGTTTTCCAGGGAAAAGCGCTGTTGTTTGTGTTTGGGGGCCTGTGGCTGGGAGTGACCGGCTGGCTCCTTAGAATCCACGATACGCAGGATGGTTCCCAGACCAGAGGTGGCACCAGTGCCAAGTCGGGCTGGTTTTATAGTACCAAGTGGTTCATGCAATCTGCCATCCAGAAGCGGGGCAGCTTAATTTTGTTTGCCAGGGAAACGGGCCGAGCTTTGTGTCTGGGCGCCTATGGCTGGGAGTGACCTGCTAGGTACTGAAAAGCTACGATAGGCAGGATGGTGACCACATCCATGGTGGCACCAGTGCCAAGTTGGGCTGGTTTGATAGTACCAAGTGGCTCCTGCAATCCGCCATCAAAAAGTTGGCAGGCGAGTATTGTTTTCCAGGGAAAAGCGCCGTTGTTTGTGTTTGGGTGCCTGTGGCAGGGAGTGGCCGGCTGGCTCCTTAGAATCCACGATACGCAGGATGGTTCCCAGACCCAAGGTGGCACCAGTGCCAAGTTGGGCTGGTTTGATACTACCAAGTGCGTCCTGCAATCTGCCATCCAGAAGCGGGGCAGCTTACTTTTTTTTGCCAGGGAAACGGACCGAGGTTTTTGTCTCGGGGTATAAGGCTGGGGGTGACCGGCTGGCTCCTGAAAAGCTACGATAGGCAGGATGGTGACCAGACCCATGGTGGCACCAGTGCCAAGTTGGGCTGGTTTGATAGTACCAAGTGGCTCCTGCAATCTGCCATCAAAAATTTGGCAGGCGAGTTTTGTTTTCCAGGGAAAAGCGCCGTTGTTTGTGTTTGGGGGCCTGTGGATGGGAGTGGCCGGCTGGCTAATTAGAATCCACGATACGCAGGATGGTTCCCAGACCAGAGGTGACCCCAGTGACAAGTCGGGCTGGTTTGATACTACCAAGTGCGTCCTGCAATCTGCCATCCAGAAGCGGGGTAGCTTACTATTGTTTGCCAGGGAAACGGGCCGAGGTGTTTGTCTCGGCGCCTGTGGCTGGGGGTGACCGGCTGGCTCCTGAAAAGCTACGATAGGCAGGATGGTGACCAGACCCATGGTGGCACCAGTGCCAAGTTGGGCTGGTTTGATAGTATCAAGTGGCTCCTGCAATCCGCCATCAAAAAGTTGGCAGGCGAGTTTTGTTTTCCAGGGAAAAGCGCCGTTGTTTGTGTTTGAGTGCCTGTGGCAGGGAGTGGCCGGCTGGCTGCTTAGAATACACGATACGCAGGATGGTTCCCAGACCCAAGGTGGCACCAGTGCCAAGTTGGGCTGGTTTGATACTACGAAGTGCGTCCTGCAATCTGCCATCCAGAAGCGGGGTAGCTTACTTTTTTTTGCCAGGGAAACGGGCCGAGGTTTTTGTCTCGGGGCCTGTGGCTGGGGGTGACCGGCTGGCTCCTGAAAAGCTACGATAGGCAGGATGGTGACCAGACCCATGGTGGCACCAGTGCCGAGTTGGGCTGGTTTGATAGTACCAAGTGGCTCCTGCAATCTGCCATCAAAAATTTGGCAGGCGAGTTTTGTTTTCCAGGGAAAAGCGCCCTTGTTTGTGTTTGGGGGCCTGTGGCTGGGAGTGGCCGGCTGGCTAATTAGAATCAACGATACGCAGGATGGTTCCCAGACCAGAGTTGGCACCAGTGACAAGTCGGGCTGGTTTGATACTACCAAGCGCGTCCTGCAATCTGCCATCCAGAAGCGGGGCAGCTTACTTTTGTTTGCCAGGGAAACGGGCCGAGCTTTGTGTCTGGGGGCCTATGGCTGGGAGTGACCGGCTGGCTCCTGAAAAGCTACGATAGGCAGGATGGTGACCAGACCCATGGTGGCACCAGTGCCAAGTTGGGCTGATTTGATAGTAGCAAGTGGCTCCTGCAATCTGCCATCAAAATGTTGGCAGGCGAGTTTTGTTTTCCAGGGAAAAGCGCCGTTGTTTGTGTTTGGGGGCCTGTGGCTGGGAGTGACCGGCTGGCTCCTTAGAATCCACGATACGCCGGATGGTTCCCAGACCCAAGGTGGCACCAGTGCCAAGTTGGGCTGGTTTGATAGTACCAAGTTATTCCTGCAATCTGCCATCCAGAAGCGGGGCAGCTTACTTTTGTTTTCCAGGGAAAAGGGCCGAGGTTTTTCTCTGGGGGCCTATGGCTGGGAGTGACCGGCTGGCGCCTGAACAGCTACGATAGGCAGGATGGTTCCAAGACCCATGGTGGCACCAGTGCCATGTTCGGCTGATTTGATAGTACCAAGTGGCTGCTGCAATCTGCCATCAAAATGTTGGCAGGCGAGTTTTGTTTTCCAGGGAAAAGCGCCGTTGTTTGTGTTTGGGGGCCTGTGGCTGGGAGTGGCCAGCTTGCTAATTGGAATCCACGATACGCAGGATGGTTCCCAGACCAGAGGTGGCACCAGTGCCAAGTCGGGCTGGTTTGATAGTACCAAGTGCGTCCTGCAATCTGCCATCCACAAGCGGCGCCGCTTAGTTTTGTTTGCCTCGGAAACGGGCCGAGGTTTGTGTCTGGGGGCCTATGGCTGGGAGTGACCGGCTAGGTCCTGAAAATCTACGATAGGCAGGATGGTGACCAGACCCATGGTGGCACCAGTGCCAAGTTGGGCTGGTTTGATAGTACCAAGTTGCTCCGGCAATCTGCCATCAAAATTTGGCAGGCGAGTTTTGTTTTCCAGGGAAAAGCGCCGCTGTTTGTGTTTGAGGGCCTGTGGCTGGGAGTGTCCGGCTGGCTCCTTAGAATCCACGATACGCAGGATGGTTCCCAGACCTGAGGTGGCACCAGTGCCAAGTCGGGCTGGTTTTATAGTACCAAGTGCGTCCTGCAATCTGCCATCCAGAAGCGGGGCAGCTTACTTTTGTTTGCCAGGGAAACGGGCCGAGGTTTGTGTCTGGGGGCCTATGGCAGGGAGTGACCGGCTGGCTCCTGAAAAGCTACGATAGGCAGGATGGTGACCAGACCCATGGCGGCACCAGTGCCAAGTTGGGCTGGTTTGATAGTACCAAGTGGCTCCTGCAATCTGCCATCAAAAGTTGGCAGGCGAGTTTTGTTTTCCAGGGAAAAGCGCCGTTGTTTGTGTTTGGGGGCCTGTGGCTGGGAGTGGCCGGCTGGCTCCTTAGAATCCACAATACGCAGGATGGTTCCCTGACCTGAGGTGGCACCAGTGATAAGTTGGGCTGGTTTGATAGTACCAAGTGCGTCCTGCAATCTGCCATCCAGAAGCGGGGTAGCTTACTTTTGTTTGCCAGGGAAACGGGCCGAGCTTTGTGTCTGGGGGCCTATGGCTGGGAGTGACCGGCTGGCTCCTGAAAAGCTACGATAGGCAGGATGGTGACCAGACCCATGGTGGCACCAGAGCCATGTTCGGCTGATTTCAAAGTACAAAGTGGCTCCTGCAATCTGCCATCAAAAGTCAGCAGGCAAGCTTTGTTTTCCAGGGAAAAGCGCCGTTGTTTGTGTCTGCGGGCCTGTGGCTGGAGTGGCCGGCTGGCTCCTTTAAACACACGATACGCCGGATGGTTCCCAGACCCAAGGTGGCACCAGTGCCAAGTTGGGCTGGTTTGATAGTACCAAGTGGTTCCTGCAATCTGCAATCAAAATGTTGGCAGGCGAGTTTTGTTTTCCAGGGAAAAGCGCCGATGTTTTTTTTTGGGGGCCTGTGGCTGGGAGTGGCCGGCTGGCTCCTTAGAATCCAAGATACGCAGGATGGTTCCCAGACCAGAGGTGGCACCAGTACCAAGTCGGGCTGGTTTGATAATAACAAGTGGATCCTGAAATCTGCCATCCAGAAGCGGGGCAGCTTACTTTTGTTTGCCAGGGAAACGGGCCGAGGTTTGTGTCTGGGGGCCTATGGCTGGGAGTGACCGGCTGGCTCCTGAAAAGCTACGATAGGCAGGAAGGTGACCAGACCCATGGTGTCATCAGTGCCAAGTTGGGCTGGTTTGATAGTACCAAGTGGCTCCTGCAATCTGCCATCAAAAAGTTGGCAGGCGAGTTTTGTTTTCCAGGGAAAAGCGCCGTTGTTTGTGTTTGGGGGCCTGTGGCTGGGAGTGGCCGTCTTGCTAATTGGAATCCACGATACGCAGGAGGGTTCCCAGACCTGAGGTGGCACCAGTGACAAGTCGGGCCAGTTTGATGGTGCAAAGTGGCTCCTGCAATCTGCCATCCAGAAGCGGGGCAGCTTACTTTTGTTTGCCAGGGAAACGGGCCGAGGTTTGTGTCTGGGTTCCTATGGCTGGGAGTGACCGGCTGGCACCTGAAAAGCTACGATAGGCAGGATGGTGACCAGATCCATGGTGGCACCAGTGCCAAGTTGGGCTGATTTGATAGTACCAAGTTGCTCCGGCAATCTGCCATCAAAATTTGGCAGGCAAGTTTTGTTTTCCAGGGAAAAGCGCCGCTGTTTGTGTTTGAGGGCCTGTGGCTGGGAGTGTCCGGCTGGCTCCTTAGAATCCACGATACGCAGGATGGTTCCCAGACCTGAGGTGGCACCAGTGCCAAGTCGGGCTAGTTTGATGGTGCAAAGTGGCTCCTGCAATCTGCCATCCAGAAGCGGGGCAGCTTACTTTTTTTTGCCAGGGAAACGGGCCGAGGTTTGTGTCTGGGGTCTATGGCTGGGAGTGACCGGCTGGCTCCTGAAAAGCTACGATAGGCAGGATGGTGACCAGACCCATGGTGGCACCAGTGCCAAGTTGGGCTGGTTTGATAGTACCAAGTGGCTCCGGCAATCTGCCATCAAAATGTTGGCAGGCGAGTTTTGTTTTCCAGGGAAAAGCGCCGATGTTTGTGTTTGGGGGCCTGTGGCTGGGAGTGGCCGGCTGGCTCCTTAGAATCCACGATACGCAGGATGGTTCCCAGACCTGAGGTAGCACCAGTGCCAAGTCGGGCTGGTTTGATAGTACCAAGTGCGTCCTGCAATCTGCCATCCAGAAGCGGGGCAGCTTACTTTTGTTTGCCAGGGAAACGGGCCGAGGTTTGTGTCTGGGGGCCTATGGCAGGGAGTGACCGGCTGGCTCCTGAAAAGCTACGATAGGCAGGATGGTGACCAGACCCATGGTGGCACCAGTGCCAAGTTGGGCTGGTTTGATAGTACCAAGTGGCTCCTGCAATCTGCCATCAAAAGTTGGCAGGCGAGTTTTGTTTTCCAGGGAAAAGCGCCGTTGTTTGTGTTTGGGGGCCTGTGGCTGGGAGTGGCCGGCTGGCTCCTTAGAATCCACAATACGCAGGATGGTTCCCTGACCTGAGGTGGCACCAGTGATAAGTTGGGCTGGTTTGATAGTACCAAGTGCGTCCTGCAATCTGCCATCCAGAAGCGGGGTAGCTTACTTTTGTTTGCCAGGGAAACGGGCCGAGCTTTGTGTCTGGGGGCCTATGGCTGGGAGTGACCGGCTGGCTCCTGAAAAGCTACGATAGGCAGGATGGTGACCAGACCCATGGTGGCACCAGAGCCATGTTCGGCTGATTTCAAAGTACAAAGTGGCTCCTGCAATCTGCCATCAAAAGTCAGCAGGCAAGCTTTGTTTTCCAGGGAAAAGCGCCGTTGTTTGTGTCTGCGGGCCTGTGGCTGGAGTGGCCGGCTGGCTCCTTTAAACACACGATACGCCGGATGGTTCCCAGACCCAAGGTGGCACCAGTGCCAAGTTGGGCTGGTTTGATAGTACCAAGTGGTTCCTGCAATCTGCAATCAAAATGTTGGCAGGCGAGTTTTGTTTTCCAGGGAAAAGCGCCGATGTTTTTTTTTGGGGGCCTGTGGCTGGGAGTGGCCGGCTGGCTCCTTAGAATCCAAGATACGCAGGATGGTTCCCAGACCAGAGGTGGCACCAGTACCAAGTCGGGCTGGTTTGATAATAACAAGTGGATCCTGAAATCTGCCATCCAGAAGCGGGGCAGCTTACTTTTGTTTGCCAGGGAAACGGGCAGAGCTTTGTGTCTGGGGGCCTATGGCTGGGAGTGACCGGCTGGCTCCTGAAAAGCTACGATAGGCAGGAAGGTGACCAGACCCATGGTGTCATCAGTGCCAAGTTGGGCTGGTTTGATAGTACCAAGTGGCTCCTGCAATCTGCCATCAAAAAGTTGGCAGGCGAGTTTTGTTTTCCAGGGAAAAGCGCCGTTGTTTGTGTTTGGGGGCCTGTGGCTGGGAGTGGCCGTCTTGCTAATTGGAATCCACGATACGCAGGAGGGTTCCCAGACCTGAGGTGGCACCAGTGACAAGTCGGGCCAGTTTGATGGTGCAAAGTGGCTCCTGCAATCTGCCATCCAGAAGCGGGGCAGCTTACTTTTGTTTGCCAGGGAAACGGGCCGAGGTTTGTGTCTGGGTTCCTATGGCTGGGAGTGACCGGCTGGCACCTGAAAAGCTACGATAGGCAGGATGGTGACCAGATCCATGGTGGCACCAGTGCCAAGTTGGGCTGATTTGATAGTACCAAGTGGCTCCTGCAATCTGCCATCAAAAATTTGGCAGGCGAGTTTTGTTTTCCAGGGAAAAGCGCCGTTGTTTGTATTTGGGGGCCTGTGGCTGGGAGTGGCCGGCTGGCTCCTTAGAATCCACGATACGCAGGATGGTTCCCAGACCCAAGGTGGCACCATTTCCAAGTTGGGCTGGTTTGATAGTACCAAGTGCGTACTGCAATCTGCCATCCAGAAGCGGGGCAGCTTACTTTTGTTTGCCAGGGAAACGGGCCGAGGTTTTTGTCTGGGGGCCTATGGCTGGGAGTGACCGGCTGGCTCCTGAAAAGCTACGATAGGCAGAATGGTGACCAGACCCATGGTGGCACCAGTGCCAAGTTGGGCTGATTTGATAGTACCAAGTGGCTCCTGCAATCTGCCATCAAAAAGTTGGCAGGCGAGTTTTGTTTTCCAGGGAAAAGCGCCGTTGTTTGTGTTTGGGGGCCTGTGGCTGGGAGTGGCCAGCTGGCTCCTTAGAATCCACGATACGCAGGATGGTTCCCAGACCCAAGGTGGCACCAGTGCCAAGTTGGGCTGGTTTGATAGTACCAAGTGTCTCCTGCAATCTGCCATCCAGAAGCAGGGCAGCTTACTTTTGTTTGCCAGAGAAATAGGCCTAGGTTTTTGTTTAGGGGACTGTGGCTAGGAGTGGCCGGCTGGCTCCTAAGAATCCACGATACGCAGGATGTTTCCCAGACCCAAGGTGGCACCAGTGCCAAGTCGGGCTGGTTTGATAGTACCAAGTGGCTCCTGCAAACTCCATCAAAAAGTTGGCAGGCGTGTTTTGTTTTCCAGGGAACAGCGCCGTTGATTTTGTTTGGGGGCCTGTGGCTCAGAGTGGCCGGGTGGCTCCTTAGAATCCACGATACGCAGGATGGTTCCCAGACCCAAGGTGGCACCAGTGCCAAGTCGGGCTGGTTTGATAGTACCAAGTGTCTCCTGCAATCTGCCATCCAGAAGCGGGGCAGCTGAGTTTTGTTTGCGAGAAAAAAGGGCCGTGGTTTTTGTTGGGGGCCTGTGGCTGGGAGTAGCCGGCTGGCTCCTTAAAATGCACGATACGCCGCATGGTAACCAGACGCAAGGTGGCACCAGTGCCAAGTCAGGCTGTTTTTGTAGTACCCAGTGGCTCCTGCAATTTGCCATCCAGAAGCGGGGCAGTTGAATTTTGTTTGCTAGAGAAAAGGGCTGTGGTTTGTGTTTGGGGGCCTATGGCTGAGAGTGGCCGGCTGGCCCCTGAAAATCAACGATAGGCAGGATGGTGCCCAGATCCAAGGTGGCACCAGTGCCAAGTAAGGCTGGTTGTATGGTTCAAAGTAACTCCTGCAATCTGCCATCCAGAAGCGGGACAGCTGAGTTTTTTTTGCCAGAGAAAAGGTCCATGGTTTCTTTTTGGGGCATACGGCTGGGAATTGCCGGCTGGCTCCTTAAAATGCTCGATACGCAGGATGGTTCCCAGAGCCAAGGTGGCACCACTGCCAAGTCGGGCTCTTTTTGTAGTACCAAGTGCGTCCTGCAATTTGCCATCCAGAAGAGGGGCAGTTGAGTTTTGTTTGCCAGAGAAAAGGGCCGTTGTTTGTGTTTGGGGGCCTGTGGCTGGGAGTGTTCGGCTGGTTCCTGAATATGTACGATACGCAGGATTGTTCCCAGATCCAAGGTGGCAGCAGTGCCATGTTGTGCTGGTGTGATAGTCCCAAGTGGCTCCTGCAATCTGCCATCCAGAAGTGGGGCAGCTGATTTTTGTTTGCCAGAGAAAAGGTCCGTGGTTTGTTTTTGGGGGCATATGGCTGAGAGTGGCCGGCTGGCCCCTGAAAATCCACGATACACAGGATGGTTCCCAGATCCAAGGTGGCACCTGTGCCAAGTCGGGCTGATTTGATAGTACTAAGTAGCTCCTGCAATCTGCCATCCAGAAGCGGGGCAGCTTACTTTTGTTTGCCAGGGAAACGGGCCGAGGTTTGTGTTTGGGGGCCTATGGCTGAGAGTGACCGGCTGGCTCCTGAAAAGCTACGATAGGCAGGATGGTGACCAGACCCATGGTGGCACCAGTGCCAAGTTGGGCTGGTTTGATAGTACCAAGTGGTTCCTGCAATCTGCCATCCAGAAGCAGGGCAGCTGAGTTTTGTTTGCCAGAGGAAAGGGCCTTGGTTTGTGTTTGGGGGCATATGGCTGGGTGTGGCCAGCTGGCTCCTTAAAATGCACGATATGCAACATGGCTCCCAGACCCAAGGTGGCACAAGTGCCAAGTTGGGCTGGTTTGATAGTACCAAGTGGCTCCTGCAATCTGCCATCAAAATGCTGGCAGGCGAATTTTGTTTTCCAGGGAAAAGCGCCGTTGTTTTTGTTTGGGGGCCTGTGGCAGGGAGTGGCCGGCTGGCTCCTTAGAATCCACGATATGCAGGATTGTTCCCAGACCCAAGGTGGCACCAGTGCCAAGTCGGGCTAGTTTGATGGTGCAAAGTGGCTCCTGCAATCTGCCATCCAGACGCGGGGCAGCGGATTTTTGTTTCCAAGAGATATGGTCCGTGGTTTGTTTTTGAGGGTGTATGGCTGGGCGTGGCCGGCTGGCTCCTTAAAAAGCTCGATATGCAGGATGGTTCCCTGACACAAGGTGGCACCAGTGCCACGTCGGGCGGTTTTCGTAGTACAAAGTGCGTCCTAAAATTTGCCATCCAGAAGAGGGGCAGTTGAGTTTTGTTTGCCAGAGAAAAGGGCCGTGGTTTGTTTTTGGGGCATATGGCTGAGAGTGGCCGGCTGGCCCCTGAAAATCCACGATAGGCAGGATGGTTCCCAGACCAGAGGTGTCACCAGTGCCAAGTCGGGCTGGTTTGATAGTACTAAGTAGCTCCTGCAATCTGCCATGCAGAAGCGGGGCAGCTTACTTTTGTTTGCCAGGGAAACGGGCCGAGGTTTGTGTCTGGGGGCCTATGGCTGGGAGTGACCGGCTGGCTCCTGAAAAGCTACGATAGGCAGGATGTTGACCAGACCCATGGTGGCACCAGTGCCAAGTTGGGCTGGTTTGATAGTACCAAGTGGCTCCTGCAATCTGCCATCAAAAAGTTGGCAGGCGAGTTTTGTTTTCCAGGGAAAAGCGCCGTTGTTTGTGTTTGGGTGCCTGTGGCTGGGAGTGGCCAGCTGGCTCCTTAGAACCCACGATACTCAGCATGGTTCCCAGACCTGAGTTGGCACCAGTGCCAAGTTGGGCTGGTTTGATGGTACCAAGTGGCTCCTGCAATCTGCCATCCAGAAGCAGGGCAGCTTACTTTTGTTTGCCAGGGAAACGGGCCGAAATATTTGTCTGGGGGCCTCTGGCTGGGGGTGGCTGGCTGGCTCCTGAAAAGCTACGATAGGCAGGATGGTGACCAGACCCATGGTGGCACCAGTGCCAAGTTGGGCTGGTTTGATAATACCAAGTGGCTCCTGCAATCTGCCATCAAAAGTTTGGCAGGCGAGTTTTGTTTTCCAGGGAAAAGCACCGTTGTGTGTGTTTTGGGGCCTGTGGCTGGGAGTGGCCAGCTGGCTCCTTAGAATCCACGATACGCAGGATGGTTCCCAGACCCAAGGTGGCATCAGTGCCAAGTCGGGCTGGTTTGTTAGTACCAAGTGGTTCCTGCAATCTGCCATCCAGAAGCGGGGCAGCTGAATATTGTTTGCCAGACAAAAAGGCTGTTTTTTGTGTTTCGGGGCCTGTGGCTGGCAGTGGCCGGCTGGCTCCTGAAAATCCATGATACGCAGCATGGTTCCCAGACCCAAGGTGGCATCAGTGCCAAGTAGGGCTGGTTTCATAGTACCCAGTGGCTCCTGCAATCTCCCATCCAGAAGCGGGGCAGCTGAGTTTTGTTTGCCTGTGAAACGGGCCGTTGTTTTTAATTGGGGTCTGTGGCCGAGAGTGTTCGGCTGGCTCCTGACAACCCACAATACGCAGGATGGTTCCCAGACCCAAGGTGGCACCAGTGCCAAGTTGGGCTGGTTTGATAGTACCAAGTGGCTCCTGCAATCTGCCATCCAGAAGCGGTGCAGTTGAGTTTTGTTTGCCAGAGAAAAGGGCCGTGGGTTGTGTTTGGGGGCATATGGCTGGGAGTGGCCGGCTGTCTCATTAAAAAGTTCGATACGCAGGATGGTTCCCAGACCCAAGAGGGCACCAGTGCCAAGTCGGGCTGTTTTTATAGTACCAAGTGCGTCCTGCAATTTGCCATCCAGAAGAGGGGCAGTTGAGTTTTGTTTGCCAGAGAATAGCGCCGTTGTTTGTGTTTGGGGGCTTGTGGCTCGTAGTGGCCGACTGGCGCCTTAGAATCTGTGTTACGCAGCATGGTTCCCAGACCCAAGGTGGCACCAGTGCCAAGTTGGGCTGGTTTGATAGTACCAAGTGCGTCCTGCAATCTGCCATCCAGAAGCGGGGTAGCTTACTTTTGTTTGCCAGGGAAACGGGCCGAGGTTTGTGACTGGGGACCTATGGCTGGGAGTGACCGGCTGGCTCCTGGAAAGCTACGATAGGCAGGATGGTTACCAGACCCATGGTGGCACCAGTGCCAAGTTGGGCTGGTTTGATAGTACCAAGTGGCTCCTGCAATCTGCCATCAAAAAGTTGGCAGGCGAGTTTTGTTTTCCAGGGAAAAGCGACATTGTTTGTATTTGGGGGCCTGTGGCTGGGAGTGACCGGCTGGCTCCTTTGAACCCACGATACGCAGGATGGTTCCCAGACCCAAGGTGGCACCAGTGCCAAGTTTTGCTGGTTTGATAGTACCAAGTGCGTCCTGCAATCTGCCATCCAGAAGCGGGGCAGCTTAATTTTGTTTGCCAGGGAAACGGGCCGTGGGTTTTGTTTGGGGGCATATAGCTGAGAGTGGCCGGCTGGCTCCTGAAAATCCACGCTAGGCAGCATGGTTCCCAGATGCAATGTGGCACCAGTGCCAAGTCGGGCTGGTTTGATGGTGCAAAGTGGCTCCTGCAATCTGCCATCCAGAAGCGAGGCAGCTGATTTTTGTTTGCCAGAGGAAAATTCCGTGGATTGTTTTTGGGGGCATATTGCTGGGAGTGGCCGGCTGGCTCCTTAAAATGCTCGATACGCATGATGGTTCCCAGGCCCAAGGTGTCACCACTACCAAGTCGGCCTGCGGTTTTAGTATCAAGTTCATCCTGCAATTTGCCATCCAGAAGAGGGGCAGTTGAGTTTTGTTTGCCAGAGAAACGGGCCGAGGTTTCTGTTTGGGGACATATGGCTGAGAGTGGCCGGCTGGCCCCTGAATATCCACGATACAGAGCATGGTTCCCAGATCCAAGGTGGCACCAGTGCCAAGTTGGGCTGGTTTGATAGTACCAAGTGTCTCCTGCAATCTGCCATCCAGAAGCAGGGCAGCTTACTTTTGTTTGCCAGAGAAATAGGCCTAGGTTTTTGTTTGGGGGCCTGTGGCTAGGAGTGGCCGGCTGGCTCCTTAGAATCCACGATACGCAGGATGGTTCCCAGACCCAAGGTGGCACCAGTGCCAAGTCGGGCTGGTTTGATAGTACCAAGTGGCTCCTGCAAACTCCATCAAAAAGTTGGCAGGCGTGTTTTGTTTTCCAGGGAACAGCGCCGTTGATTTTGTTTGGGGGCCTGTGGCTGGGAGTGGCCGGCTGGCTCCTTAGAATCCACGATACGCAGGATGGTTCCCAGACCCAAGGTGGCACCAGTGCCAAGTCGGGCTGGTTTGATTACACCAAGTGGCTCCTGCAATCTGCCATCCAGAAGTGAGGCAGCTAAGTTTTGTTTGCGAGAAAAAAGGGCCGTGGTTTTTGTTGGGGGCCTGTGGCTGGGAGTAGCCGGCTGGCTCCTTAAAATCCACGATAGGCAGGATGGTTCCCAGACCCAAGGTGGCACCAGTGCCAAGTCGGGCTGGTTTGATAGTACCAAGTGGCTCCTGCAATCTGCCATCCAGAAGCGGGGCAGCTGAGTTTTGTTTGCCAGAGAAAAAGGCTGTGGTTTGTGTTTGGGGGCCTGTGGCTGGCAGTGGCCGGCTGGCTCCTGAAAATCCACGATACGCAGCATGGTTCCCAGACCCAAGGTGGCACCAGTGCCAAGTGGGGCTCGTTTGACAGTGTCAAGTGCCTCCTGCAATCTCCCATCCAGAAGCGGGGCAGCTGAGTTTTTTTTGCCAGGGAAACGGACCTTTGTTTTTGATTGGGCTCTGTGGCCGAGAGTGGTTGGCTGTCTCCTGACAATCCACAATACGCAGGATGGTTCCCAGACCCAAGGTGGCACCAGTGCCAAGTCGGGCTGGTTTGATAGTACCAAGTGTCTCCTGCAATCTGCCATCCAGAAGCAGGGCAGCTGAGTTTTGTTTGCCAGAGAAAAGGGCCGTGGGTTGTGTTTGGGGGCATATGGCTGGGAGTGGCCACCTGGCTCCTTAAAATGCACGATACGCCGCATGGTAACCAGACGCAAGGTGGCACCAGTGCCAAGTCAGGCTGTTTTTGTAGTACCCAGTGGCTCCTGCAATTTGCCATCCAGAAGCGGGGCAGTTGAATTTTGTTTGCTAGAGAAAAGGGCTGTGGTTTGTGTTTGGGGGCCTATGGCTGAGAGTGGCCGGCTGGCCCCTGAAAATCAACGATAGGCAGGATGGTTCCCAGATCCAAGGTGGCACCAGTGCCAAGTAAGGCTGGTTGTATGGTTCAAAGTAACTCCTGCAATCTGCCATCCAGAAGCGGGACAGCTGAGTTTTTTTTGCCAGAGAAAAGGTCCATGGTTTCTTTTTGGGGCATACGGCTGGGAATTGCCGGCTGGCTCCTTAAAATGCTCGATACGCAGGATGGTTCCCAGAGCCAAGGTGGCACCACTGCCAAGTCGGGCTCTTTTTGTAGTACCAAGTGCGTCCTGCAATTTGCCATCCAGAAGAGGGGCAGTTGAGTTTTGTTTGCCAGAGAAAAGGGCCGTTGTTTGTGTTTGGGGGCCTGTGGCTGGGAGTGTTCGGCTGGTTCCTGAATATGTACGATACGCAGGATTGTTCCCAGATCCAAGGTGGCAGCAGTGCCATGTTGTGCTGGTGTGATAGTCCCAAGTGGCTCCTGCAATCTGCCATCCAGAAGTGGGGCAGTTGAGTTTTGTTTGCCAGAGAAAAGGTCCGTGGTTTGTTTTTGGGGGCATATGGCTGAGAGTGGCCGGCTGGCCCCTGAATATCCACGATACAGAGCATGGTTCCCAGATCCAAGGTGGCACCAGTGCCAAGTTGGGCTGGTTTGATAGTACCAAGTGTCTCCTGCAATCTGCCATCCAGAAGCAGGGCAGCTTACTTTTGTTTGCCAGAGAAATAGGCCTAGGTTTTTGTTTGGGGGCCTGTGGCTAGGAGTGGCCGGCTGGCTCCTTAGAATCCACGATACGCAGGATGGTTCCCAGACCCAAGGTGGCACCAGTGCCAAGTCGGGCTGGTTTGATAGTACCAAGTGGCTCCTGCAAACTCCATCAAAACGTTGGCAGGCGTGTTTTGTTTTCCAGGGAACAGCGCCGTTGATTTTGTTTGGGGGCCTGTGGCTGGGAGTGGCCGGCTGGCTCCTTAGAATCCACGATACGCAGGATGGTTCCCAGACCCAAGGTGGCACCAGTGCCAAGTCGGGCTGGTTTGATTACACCAAGTGGCTCCTGCAATCTGCCATCCAGAAGTGAGGCAGCTAAGTTTTGTTTGCGAGAACAAAGGGCCGTGGTTTTTGTTGGGGGCCTGTGGCTGGGAGTAGCCGGCTGGCTCCTTAAAATCCACGATAGGCAGGATGGTTCCCAGACCCAAGGTGGCACCAGTGCCAAGTCGGGCTGGTTTGATAGTACCAAGTGGCTCCTGCAATCTGCCATCCAGAAGCGGGGCAGCTGAGTTTTGTTTGCCAGAGAAAAAGGCTGTGGTTTGTGTTTGGGGGCCTGTGGCTGGCAGTGGCCGGCTGGCTCCTGAAAATCCACGATACGCAGCATGGTTCCCAGACCCAAGGTGGCACCAGTGCCAAGTGGGGCTCGTTTGACAGTGTCAAGTGCCTCCTGCAATCTCCCATCCAGAAGCGGGGCAGCTGAGTTTTTTTTGCCAGGGAAACGGACCTTTGTTTTTGATTGGGCTCTGTGGCCGAGAGTGGTTGGCTGTCTCCTGACAATCCACAATACGCAGGATGGTTCCCAGACCCAAGGTGGCACCAGTGCCAAGTCGGGCTGGTTTGATAGTACCAAGTGTCTCCTGCAATCTGCCATCCAGAAGCGGGGCAGCTGAGTTTTGTTTGCCAGAGAAAAGGGCTGTGGGTTGTGTTTGGGGGCATATGGCTGGGAGTGGCCACCTGGCTCCTTAAAATGCACGATACGCCGCATGGTAACCAGACGCAAGGTGGCACCAGTGCCAAGTCAGGCTGTTTTTGTAGTACCCAGTGGCTCCTGCAATTTGCCATCCAGAAGCGGGGCAGTTGAATTTTGTTTGCTAGAGAAAAGGGCTGTGGTTTGTGTTTGGGGGCCTATGGCTGAGAGTGGCCGGCTGGCCCCTGAAAATCAACGATAGGCAGGATGGTTCCCAGATCCAAGGTGGCACCAGTGCCAAGTAAGGCTGGTTGTATGGTTCAAAGTAACTCCTGCAATCTGCCATCCAGAAGCGGGACAGCTGAGTTTTTTTTGCCAGAGAAAAGGTCCATGGTTTCTTTTTGGGGCATACGGCTGGGAATTGCCGGCTGGCTCCTTAAAATGCTCGATACGCAGGATGGTTCCCAGAGCCAAGGTGGCACCACTGCCAAGTCGGGCTCTTTTTGTAGTACCAAGTGCGTCCTGCAATTTGCCATCCAGAAGAGGGGCAGTTGAGTTTTGTTTGCCAGAGAAAAGGGCCGTTGTTTGTGTTTGGGGGCCTGTGGCTGGGAGTGTTCGGCTGGTTCCTGAATATGTACGATACGCAGGATTGTTCCCAGATCCAAGGTGGCAGCAGTGCCATGTTGTGCTGGTGTGATAGTCCCAAGTGGCTCCTGCAATCTGCCATCCAGAAGTGGGGCAGCTGATTTTTGTTTGCCAGAGAAAAGGTCCGTGGTTTGTTTTTGGGGGCATATGGCTGAGAGTGGCCGGCTGGCCCCTGAAAATCCACGATACACAGGATGGTTCCCAGATCCAAGGTGGCACCTGTGCCAAGTCGGGCTGATTTGATAGTACTAAGTAGCTCCTGCAATCTGCCATGCAGAAGCGGGGCAGCTTACTTTTGTTTGCCAGGGAAACGGGCCGAGGTTTGTGTTTGGGGGCCTATGGCTGAGAGTGACCGGCTGGCTCCTGAAAAGCTACAATAGGCAGGATGGTGACCAGACCCATGGTGGCACCAGTGCCAAGTTGGGCTGGTTTGATAGTACCAAGTGGTTCCTGCAATCTGCCATCCAGAAGAGGGGCAGTTGAGTTTTGTTTGCCAGAGAAAAGGGCCTTGGTTTGTGTTTGGGGGCATATGGCTGGGTGTGGCCAGCTGGCTCCCTAAAATGCACGATATGCAACATGGCTCCCAGACCCAAGGTGGCACAAGTGCCAAGTTGGGCTGGTTTGATAGTACCAAGTGGCTCCTGCAATCTTCCATGATCACGTGGAGAAATACTTTCTGGTTTCAGCCTCATGCTCTTTCTTCTCTCCCTCAACTTCTCTATCACCTCTCATCTGGTTCACATGCGCTGTCTTCAAGGTCCACAGGCTACTTTTCACAGAATCTTCTGGCCTGATGAAGTAAGGATGATGAATAGAACAGAGCTGGGATCTATTTTCCAGTTTGGATAAAATGCATTCTGCACACAAATCCAAGGAGAACGGGCTGCCCCGATGCCCAGAAAATCTTTCACTCCTGCTAGTGTTCTACGTCAACCGCAACTTAGTCTGAAAGAAAAGCTTTTTCTCTGAGAGCATCTGAGAGGTTTGCATGAAGCACTGATATCTGACATATGCAATTTTGAATAGGAGAGGAAAAAGAAAATGGCAAGGAGTTTTTAATTTTAGTGGTTTCAATTTTAATTTCCGTGCACTTTTTCAAAACTTGTCAGCTCAAATGCCCATCAACATCTTTTAGTCATCTGTAAGTCAGTATTCATATAAAATGTGCTTCAAATCCAAAGAATTTCAAATTTGCACTCCAAGCTTCTATGCCTAGATTTATGATTTCCTACACATATTAGATGAAAGGAAGGCCTTTTTTACTGTGGGAGTGCTGGAACACTGGAACAGGTTGCCCAGAGAAGTTGTGGGTGTCCCATCCCTGAAAGTATTCAAGGTCACCCTGGACGGGGCTTGGAGCAGCAACAAAGGAGAAGCTTGATGGTAGAGAAACAAAGTTGGACTATAGAAGAAACTCGGATTGAAGTATAGGATCAAGTTTTCTCTCAGCTCTTGGGGTAAATTCAAAGTTGTACAAAATGACATTTATCTGTGCTATTCACTACTGTAACAGAAAGTTTCATGAAAACTGTACAGAAGATAGTAAATTTTAAAAGAGATAAGAATTACAGCATAAAATCCATGGGATAGGTTACAACATGAGACACTCTCTAAGAGAAAATCTCTGTGTTTCAGCACTTCATCGGGGTAAGATTTCATGAAGTGCCAAAGAAGGCGGCAAAATATCATTCGGGACATTATTTACTGGAATTCAGCCTGGCCATTAGTAGGAACTGCCTTTGAACATATCATGTAGATATACCACACACACTTTCCCTTCACTGAAAAATTACTGTTTACAACAAATAAGCAATTGACAATCAAAATTGATTGAAAGCATCTTAAACATGTCAAGTATTTCATTGTAGATGATCTGTGATCCAAATGCTTCTTCCACCTTCGAGAGGGACAGAAGAATTCTTCCATATCATGATGGTTTAAAATTGTATCAACCAATGTTTTCTGCTGAAAAGATATCATCTATTTTTTTCTATTTTTGGAAGAAAATATTCCTAGACATACAACAGGTGAGAACTAAGTAATTTTAAAGAAACAAATGAAATGAAAATATTCTGTAAATAGAATGAAATGAAAAGCTGTGTTTTAAATAGGAGCTAAATATTAAACAGAATTTTTGTACCAGGCATTTGAATTACTGCACCAGCTCTTTTGCCCATCAAGAGAGGCATTTAGCATTTCAGTCTTTTCCAAGGTGTTCATGATCTGCTATGCTGATCTCTGTGTGTGCCTAGGTGTGTGTGGAGGGGGGGGCATATGAAGGGGAGTGTGTATGTTTGCTTTACAATTGTTGTGGCAGATTCATGCCTCAGCTCCACATTTTGTTTTAAAAAGGTCACACCGAGTGGATATGAAGTTTACTATCAACAAGAGATCGATTCCCAAATCATCCATTTGACTCTCCCTTATAAATCATGTGCTTTGTTGCATATTTTATCAAATATACTTTCAAGCCAGATGGAGGAAGGAGGATGTGGGAATCCCTCCACCATCTTGCAACTTTTATGTAAGTAGGTTTTCAAGAAAATAATCATTTCTCTTTTAAATATGTCTGGAACAGGCATGATGGTAGTGTCAACCTGTTGGAGTTTTTGTTGCTGGAAGAAGTTGTACAAAAGGATTGGTTTTTACATTGACCAGTTACTGAATCAAGCGCAGGAATACATTGGAAATTTAGCTGGGGGTTCCTTTTCCCAGCAGACTACTTCTAGAACGAGCTTGTACACTGAAGCTGACTCTTTTGCTCTCTTTTTGTTTCTTTCCTATTTTCTTGGCTTCTTTGCCACTATCTAGACAATTTTGGAACTTTGTTCCCAACTAAAATGGTTTCAATAGTCTGATTGTGATCATACATTTTTACAAGGAATTTTTAAAATCTTTCCTCGAGTCCAGAAAGTCAAGGACTTAGATCTTTTTCTTCCCTTATCAATATTGCCATGAAATTGATAAATAAAGACCAACTCTTTATTTTTGTTTTTAACCCACGTAGATAATTCCCATCCATTAATCCATTTTGTGGACCAATAGCTGCCATTCTGATGGAAGCTGTCACTTCTTAACAATAGGCATTCTGTGACTATGTTGACAGCACTTTGGGTGAAGATCCTAACTGGTCTTAGATATACATAGGGAGAAATTTGCTCAGCCAGTGTCAGTCTTAAGCATGCGTATCAGAAGATCTTTCTAGAGCTGGGAATTTTCCCATGAAAGGGATTCAGTTAGGGAAGAGACACTTGTGCCAGAGTTTTACATTCTTCTTGAACACTGCTTAAGGAACTTAGATGCCATGTCCATTTGGATCTCTGTCTGCACAGAACTTTGTCATGCCAGTGCTTTGAAATGCATCTTGAAGAGAATTCACTAGCACAGAATGAAAGAGAGTGGAAGGGGTTGGTGGGGCTAACCAGGCCCAACCCCCCTGCCTAAACCAGGATACCTAGAGCCTCTTGCCCAGGATTCTATCTGGGTGTACTTTTAATGTCTTCAAAGATCCAGGCTCCACAATCTTTCTGGGCAGTCTGTGCCGTGGTTCAGTCACCCTGACAGTAAAGAAACATTTACTGATGTTCAAAGGCAATCTCCTGTATTTCAGTGTGTGCCCACTGCCTCTTGTCTTTTCCCTCAGCATCACTGAAAAGACACTGATTCCCTCCCCTTTGCACTATTGCTTCCATATGTATGTGTGATGCCATGTAGAGGTATGTCAAAAACCTCCCTGAAGCCCAGGCAGATAATATTCCCTTCATCTACCAGTCAAGTTGATTCATCAGAGGAGTTTAAAGTGATGTTCAGCATGAAATTCCCCTGAAAAATCATGCTAACTACATTATTTGGTCATCTGTCATGTGCCTGGCAAGGATTTCCAGGAAGAGCTGCTTCATCAACTTCCTGGGGATAAAAAAGAGGCTGGCTGGTTTGTACTATGGCGAGTCCTCTTAATTGCCTTTTTTGAAGATGGGTGTCATTTGCTAACATCCACTCTTTAGCCTCTCTTGTCGTCTACATCTTAGCAAAACGCTTTTCCACTATGTCTGGCTAGGAAAAACTGTGCCAGCACAGAAAACATCTCCCATCGTGTTCTAGAAGTTGCACGGATGTCTGCCAAGTGTTTGGCAGGAAGAAAAGAAAAGTTGTCCAAAACAGCTTCCAATCGAATGTTCCTGTGATTGGAAAAGTCAGGAGAGTGCAAAGGTACTGTTTTCTATCAGTTGGCAAGGTGCGCACACAATCCCAGTGTTGTACAGCTTGCTTCTTCACCTTCCCGAAGCTGCCGCTCTCGCCGGCTGCCGGAGCCCAAGAAGCGGCTTCTTCGCGCAAAGACGATTGTGCCGCTCACAGGGCTCTCCTTAGCGCGGCTTCTGCCGAAAGACGCCCGGCAGCGGCTCTTACCTCCGGAGAGCATCCTACCTTCGTCTTTAGCTCCTCTTCTCATCTACACCTCGGCAAAAAGCTTTTCCACTATGTCTGGCTAGGAAAAACTGTGCCAGCACAGAAAACATCTCCCATCGTGTTCTAGAAGTTGCACGGATGTCTGCCAAGTGTTTGGCAGGAAGAAAAGAAAAGTTGTCCAAAACAGCTTCCAATCGAATGTTCCTGTGATTGGAAACGTCAGGAGAGTGCAAAGGTACTGTTTTCTATCAGTTGGCAAGGTGCGCACACAATCCCAGTGTTGTACAGCTTGCTTCTTCACCTTCCCGAAGCTGCCGCTCTCGCCGGCTGCCGGAGCCCAAGAAGCGGCTTCTTCGCGCAAAGACGATTGTGCCGCTCACAGTGCTCTCCTTAGCGCGGCTTCTGCCGAAAGACGCCCGGCAGCGGCTCTTACCTCCGGAGAGCATCCTACCTTCGTCTTTCGCGTCTTTTGTAGTCTACATCTTAGCAAAACGCTTTTCCACTATGTCTGGCTAGGAAAAACTGTGCCAGCACAGAAAACATCTCCCATCGTGTTCTAGAAGTTGCACGGATGTCTGCCAAGTGTTTGGCAGGAAGAAAAGAAAAGTTGTCCAAAACAGCTTCCAATCGAATGTTCCTGTGATTGGAAAAGTCAGGAGAGTGCAAAGGTACTGTTTTCTATCAGTTGGCAAGGTGCGCACACAATCCCAGTGTTGTACAGCTTGCTTCTTCACCTTCCCGAAGCTGCCGCTCTCGCCGGCTGCCGGAGCCCAAGAAGCGGCTTCTTCGCGCAAAGACGATTGTGCCGCTCACAGTGCTCTCCTTAGCGCGGCTTCTGCCGAAAGACGCCCGGCAGCGGCTCTTACCTCCGGAGAGCATCCTACCTTCGTCTTTCGCGTCTTTTGTAGTCTACATCTTAGCAAAACGCTTTTCCACTATGTCTGGCTAGGAAAAACTGTGCCAGCACAGAAAACATCTCGCATCGTGTTCTAGAAGTTGCACGGATGTCTGCCAAGTGTTTGGCAGGAAGAAAAGAAAAGTTGTCCAAAACAGCTTCCAATCGAATGTTCCTGTGATTGGAAAAGTCAGGAGAGTGCAAAGATACTATTTTCTATCAGTTGGCAAGGTGCGCACACAATCCCAGTGTTGTACAGCTTGCTTCTTCACCTTCCCGAAGCTGCCGCTCTCGCCGGCTGCCGGAGCCCAAGAAGCGGCTTCTTCGCGCAAAGACGATTGTGCCGCTCACAGTGCTCTCCTTAGCGCGGCTTCTGCCGAAAGACGCCCGGCAGCGGCTCTTACCTCCGGAGAGCATCCTACCTTCGTCTTTCGCGTCTTTTGTAGTCTACATCTTAGCAAAACGCTTTTCCACTATGTCTGGCTAGGAAAAACTGTGCCAGCACAGAAAACATCTCCCATCGTGTTCTAGAAGTTGCACGGATGTCTGCCAAGTGTTTGGCAGGAAGAAAAGAAAAGTTGTCCAAAACAGCTTCCAATCGAATGTTCCTGTGATTGGAAAAGTCAGGAGAGTGCAAAGGTACTGTTTTCTATCAGTTGGCAAGGTGCGCACACAATCCCAGTGTTGTACAGCTTGCTTCTTCACCTTCCCGAAGCTGCCGCTCTCGCCGGCTGCCGGAGCCCAAGAAGCGGCTTCTTCGCGCAAAGACGATTGTGCCGCTCACAGTGCTCTCCTTAGCGCGGCTTCTGCCGAAAGACGCCCGGCAGCGGCTCTTACCTCCGGAGAGCATCCTACCTTCGTCTTTCGCGTCTTTTGTAGTCTACATCTTAGCAAAACGCTTTTCCACTATGTCTGGCTAGGAAAAACTGTGCCAGCACAGAAAACATCTCCCATCGTGTTCTAGAAGTTGCACGGATGTCTGCCAAGTGTTTGGCAGGAAGAAAAGAAAAGTTGTCCAAAACAGCTTCCAATCGAATGTTCCTGTGATTGGAAAAGTCAGGAGAGTGCAAAGGTACTGTTTTCTATCAGTTGGCAAGGTGCGCACACAATCCCAGTGTTGTACAGCTTGCTTCTTCACCTTCCCGAAGCTGCCGCTCTCGCCGGCTGCCGGAGCCCAAGAAGCGGCTTCTTCGCGCAAAGACGATTGTGCCGCTCACAGTGCTCTCCTTAGCGCGGCTTCTGCCGAAAGACGCCCGGCAGCGGCTCTTACCTCCGGAGAGCATCCTACCTTCGTCTTTCGCGTCTTTTGTAGTCTACATCTTAGCAAAACGCTTTTCCACTATGTCTGGCTAGGAAAAACTGTGCCAGCACAGAAAACATCTCCCATCGTGTTCTAGAAGTTGCACGGATGTCTGCCAAGTGTTTGGCAGGAAGAAAAGAAAAGTTGTCCAAAACAGCTTCCAATCGAATGTTCCTGTGATTGGAAAAGTCAGGAGAGTGCAAAGGTACTGTTTTCTATCAGTTGGCAAGGTGCGCACACAATCCCAGTGTTGTACAGCTTGCTTCTTCACCTTCCCGAAGCTGCCGCTCTCGCCGGCTGCCGGAGCCCAAGAAGCGGCTTCTTCGCGCAAAGACGATTGTGCCGCTCACAGTGCTCTCCTTAGCGCGGCTTCTGCCGAAAGACGCCCGGCAGCGGCTCTTACCTCCGGAGAGCATCCTACCTTCGTCTTTCGCGTCTTTTGTAGTCTACATCTTAGCAAAACGCTTTTCCACTATGTCTGGCTAGGAAAAACTGTGCCAGCACAGAAAACATCTCCCATCGTGTTCTAGAAGTTGCACGGATGTCTGCCAAGTGTTTGGCAGGAAGAAAAGAAAAGTTGTCCAAAACAGCTTCCAATCGAATGTTCCTGTGATTGGAAAAGTCAGGAGAGTGCAAAGGTACTGTTTTCTATCAGTTGGCAAGGTGCGCACACAATCCCAGTGTTGTACAGCTTGCTTCTTCACCTTCCCGAAGCTGCCGCTCTCGCCGGCTGCCGGAGCCCAAGAGGCGGCTTCTTCGCGCAAAGACGATTGTGCCGCTCACAGGGCTCTCCTTAGCGCGGCTTCTGCCGAAAGACGCCCGGCAGCGGCTCTTACCTCCGGAGAGCATCCTACCTTCGTCTTTCGCGTCTTTTGTAGTCTACATCTTAGCAAAACGCTTTTCCACTATGTCTGGCTAGGAAAAACTGTGCCAGCACAGAAAACATCTCCCATCGTGTTCTAGAAGTTGCACGGATGTCTGCCAAGTGTTTGGCAGGAAGAAAAGAAAAGTTGTCCAAAACAGCTTCCAATCGAATGTTCCTGTGATTGGAAAAGTCAGGAGAGTTCAAAGGTACTGTTTTCTATCAGTTGGCAAGGTGCGCACACAATCCCAGTGTTGTACAGCTTGCTTCTTCACCTTCCCGAAGCTGCCGCTCTCGCCGGCTGCCGGAGCCCAAGAGGCGGCTTCTTCGCGCAAAGACGATTGTGCCGCTCACAGGGCTCTCCTTAGCGCGGCTTCTGCCGAAAGACGCCCGGCAGCGGCTCTTACCTCCGGAGAGCATCCTACCTTCGTCTTTCGCGTCTTTTGTAGTCTACATCTTAGCAAAACGCTTTTCCACTATGTCTGGCTAGGAAAAACTGTGCCAGCACAGAAAACATCTCCCATCGTGTTCTAGAAGTTGCACGGATGTCTGCCAAGTGTTTGGCAGGAAGAAAAGAAAAGTTGTCCAAAACAGCTTCCAATCGAATGTTCCTGTGATTGGAAAAGTCAGGAGAGTGCAAAGGTACTGTTTTCTATCAGTTGGCAAGGTGCGCACACAATCCCAGTGTTGTACAGCTTGCTTCTTCACCTTCCCGAAGCTGCCGCTCTCGCCGGCTGCCGGAGCCCAAGAAGCGGCTTCTTCGCGCAAAGACGATTGTGCCGCTCACAGTGCTCTCCTTAGCGCGGCTTCTGCCGAAAGACGCCCGGCAGCGGCTCTTACCTCCGGAGAGCATCCTACCTTCGTCTTTCGCGTCTTTTGTAGTCTACATCTTAGCAAAACGCTTTTCCACTATGTCTGGCTAGGAAAAACTGTGCCAGCACAGAAAACATCTCCCATCGTGTTCTAGAAGTTGCACGGATGTCTGCCAAGTGTTTGGCAGGAAGAAAAGAAAAGTTGTCCAAAACAGCTTCCAATCGAATGTTCCTGTGATTGGAAAAGTCAGGAGAGTGCAAAGGTACTGTTTTCTATCAGTTGGCAAGGTGCGCACACAATCCCAGTGTTGTACAGCTTGCTTCTTCACCTTCCCGAAGCTGCCGCTCTCGCCGGCTGCCGGAGCCCAAGAGGCGGCTTCTTCGCGCAAAGACGATTGTGCCGCTCACAGTGCTCTCCTTAGCGCGGCTTCTGCCGAAAGACGCCCGGCAGCGGCTCTTACCTCCGGAGAGCATCCTACCTTCGTCTTTCGCGTCTTTTGTAGTCTACATCTTAGCAAAACGCTTTTCCACTATGTCTGGCTAGGAAAAACTGTGCCAGCACAGAAAACATCTCCCATCGTGTTCTAGAAGTTGCACGGATGTCTGCCAAGTGTTTGGCAGGAAGAAAAGAAAAGTTGTCCAAAACAGCTTCCAATCGAATGTTCCTGTGATTGGAAAAGTCAGGAGAGTGCAAAGGTACTGTTTTCTATCAGTTGGCAAGGTGCGCACACAATCCCAGTGTTGTACAGCTTCTTCTTCACCTTCCCGAAGCTGCCGCTCTCGCCGGCTGCCGGAGCCCAAGAAGCGGCTTCTTCGCGCAAAGACGATTGTGCCGCTCACAGTGCTCTCCTTAGCGCAGCTTCTGCCGAAAGACGCCCGGCAGCGGCTCTTACCTCCTGAGAGTGGCAGCTTCGGGAAGGTGAAGAAGCAAGCTGTACAACACTGGGATTGTGTGCGCACCTTGCCAACTGATAGAAAACAGTACCTTTGCACTCTCCTGACTTTTCCAATCACATGAACATTCGATTGGAAGCTGTTTTGGACAACTTTTCTTTTCTTCCTCCCAAACACTTGGCAGACATCCGTGCAACTTCTAGAAAACGATGGGAGATGTTTTCTGTGCTGGCACGGGTTTTCCTAGCCAGACATAGTGGAAAAGCGTTTTGCTAAGATGTAGACTACAAAAGACGCGAAAGACGAAGGTAGGATGCTCTCCGGAGGTAAGAGCCGCTGCCGGGCGTCTTTCGGCAGAAGCCGCGCTAAGGAGAGCACTGTGAGCGGCACAATCGTCTTTGCGCGAAGAAGCCGCTTCTTGGGCTCCGGCAGCCGGCGAGAGCGGCAGCTTCGGGAAGGTGAAGAAGCAAGCTGTACAACACTGGGATTGTGTGCGCACCTTGCCAACTGATAGAAAACAGTACCTTTGCACTCTCCTGACTTTTCCAATCACAGGAACATTCGATTGGAAGCTGTTTTGGACAACTTTTCTTTTCTTCCTGCCAAACACTTGGCAGACATCCGTGCAACTTCTAGAACACGATGGGAGATGTTTTCTGTGCTGGCACAGTTTTTCCTAGCCAGACATAGTGGAAAAGCGTTTTGCTAAGATGTAGACTACAAAAGACGCGAAAGACGAAGGTAGGATGCTCTCCGGAGGTAAGAGCCGCTGCCGGGCGTCTTTCGGCAGAAGCCGCGCTAAGGAGAGCACTGTGAGCGGCACAATCGTCTTTGCGCGAAGAAGCCGCTTCTTGGGCTCCGGCAGCCGGCGAGAGCGGCAGCTTCGGGAAGGTGAAGAAGCAAGCTGTACAACACTGGGATTGTGTGCGCACCTTGCCAACTGATAGAAAACAGTACCTTTGCACTCTCCTGACTTTTCCAATCACAGGAACATTCGATTGGAAGCTGTTTTGGACAACTTTTCTTTTCTTCCTGCCAAACACTTGGCAGACATCCGTGCAACTTCTAGAACACGATGGGAGATGTTTTCTGTGCTGGCACAGTTTTTCCTAGCCAGACATAGTGGAAAAGCGTTTTGCTAAGATGTAGACTACAAAAGACGCGAAAGACGAAGGTAGGATGCTCTCCGGAGGTAAGAGCCGCTGCCGGGCGTCTTTCGGCAGAAGCCGCGCTAAGGAGAGCACTGTGAGCGGCACAATCGTCTTTGCGCGAAGAAGCCGCTTCTTGGGCTCCGGCAGCCGGCGAGAGCGGCAGCTTCGGGAAGGTGAAGAAGCAAGCTGTACAACACTGGGATTGTGTGCGCACCTTGCCAACTGATAGAAAACAGTACCTTTGCACTCTCCTGACTTTTCCAATCACAGGAACATTCGATTGGAAGCTGTTTTGGACAACTTTTCTTTTCTTCCTGCCAAACACTTGGCAGACATCCGTGCAACTTCTAGAACACGATGGGAGATGTTTTCTGTGCTGGCACAGTTTTTCCTAGCCAGACATAGTGGAAAAGCGTTTTGCTAAGATGTAGACTACAAAAGACGCGAAAGACGAAGGTAGGATGCTCTCCGGAGGTAAGAGCCGCTGCCGGGCGTCTTTCGGCAGAAGCTGCGCTAAGGAGAGCACTGTGAGCGGCACAATCGTCTTTGCGCGAAGAAGCCGCTTCTTGGGCTCCGGCAGCCGGCGAGAGCGGCAGCTTCGGGAAGGTGAAGAAGCAAGCTGTACAACACTGGGATTGTGTGCGCACCTTGCCAACTGATAGAAAACAGTACCTTTGCACTCTCCTGACTTTTCCAATCACAGGAACATTCGATTGGAAGCTGTTTTGGACAACTTTTCTTTTCTTCCTGCCAAACACTTGGCAGACATCCGTGCAACTTCTAGAACACGATGGGAGATGTTTTCTGTGCTGGCACAGTTTTTCCTAGCCAGACATAGTGGAGAAGCTTGTTGCCGAGGTGTAGATGAGAAGAGGAGCTAAAGACGAAGGTAGGATGCTCTCCGGAGGTAAGAGCCGCTGCCGGGCGTCTTTCGGCAGAAGCCGCGCTAAGGAGAGCCCTGTGAGCGGCACAATCGTCTTTGCGCGAAGAAGCCGCTTCTTGGGCTCCGGCAGCCGGCGAGAGCGGCAGCTTCGGGAAGGTGAAGAAGCAAGCTGTACAACACTGGGATTGTGTGCGCACCTTGCCAACTGATAGAAAACAGTACCTTTGCACTCTCCTGACTTTTCCAATCACAGGAACATTCGATTGGAAGCTGTTTTGGACAACTTTTCTTTTCTTCCTGCCAAACACTTGGCAGACATCCGTGCAACTTCTAGAACACGATGGGAGATGTTTTCTGTGCTGGCACAGTTTTTCCTAGCCAGACATAGTGGAAAAGCGTTTTGCTAAGATGTAGACGACAAGAGAGGCTAAAGAGTGGATGTTAGCAAATGACACCCATCTTCAAAAAAGGCAATTAAGAGGACTCGCCATAGTACAAACCAGCCAGCCTCTTTTTTATCCCCAGGAAGTTGATGAAGCAGCTCTTCCTGGAAATCCTTGCCAGGCACATGACAGATGACCAAATAATGTAGTTAGCATGATTTTTCAGGGGAATTTCATGCTGAACATCACTTTAAACTCCTCTGATGAATCAACTTGACTGGTAGATGAAGGGAATATTATCTGCCTGGGCTTCAGGGAGGTTTTTGACATACCTCTACATGGCATCACACATACATATGGAAGCAATAGTGCAAAGGGGAGGGAATCAGTGTCTTTTCAGTGATGCTGAGGGAAAAGACAAGAGGCAGTGGGCACACACTGAAATACAGGAGATTGCCTTTGAACATCAGTAAATGTTTCTTTACTGTCAGGGTGACTGAACCACGGCACAGACTGCCCAGAAAGATTGTGGAGCCTGGATCTTTGAAGACATTAAAAGTACACCCAGATAGAATCCTGGGCAAGAGGCTCTAGGTATCCTGGTTTAGGCAGGGGGGTTGGGCCTGGTTAGCCCCACCAACCCCTTCCACTCTCTTTCATTCTGTGCTAGTGAATTCTCTTCAAGATGCATTTCAAAGCACTGGCATGACAAAGTTCTGTGCAGACAGAGATCCAAATGGACATGGCATCTAAGTTCCTTAAGCAGTGTTCAAGAAGAATGTAAAACTCTGGCACAAGTATCTCTTCCCTAACTGAATCCCTTTCATGGGAAAATTCCCAGCTCTAGAAAGATCTTCTGATACGCATGCTTAAGACTGACACTGGCTGAGCAAATTTCTCCCTATGTATATCTAAGACCAGTTAGGATCTTCACCCAAAGTGCTGTCAACATAGTCACAGAATGCCTATTGTTAAGAAGTGACAGCTTCCATCAGAATGGCAGCTATTGGTCCACAAAATGGATTAATGGATGGGAATTATCTACGTGGGTTAAAAACAAAAATAAAGAGTTGGTCTTTATTTATCAATTTCATGGCAATATTGATAAGGGAAGAAAAAGATCTAAGTCCTTGACTTTCTGGACTCGAGGAAAGATTTTAAAAATTCCTTGTAAAAATGTATGATCACAATCAGACTATTGAAACCATTTTAGTTGGGAACAAAGTTCCAAAATTGTCTAGATAGTGGCAAAGAAGCCAAGAAAATAGGAAAGAAACAAAAAGAGAGCAAAAGAGTCAGCTTCAGTGTACAAGCTCGTTCTAGAAGTAGTCTGCTGGGAAAAGGAACCCCCAGCTAAATTTCCAATGTATTCCTGCGCTTGATTCAGTAACTGGTCAATGTAAAAACCAATCCTTTTGTACAACTTCTTCCAGCAACAAAAACTCCAACAGGTTGACACTACCATCATGCCTGTTCCAGACATATTTAAAAGAGAAATGATGATTTTCTTGAAAACCTACTTACATAAAAGTTGCAAGATGGTGGAGGGATTCCCACATCCTCCTTCCTCCATCTGGCTTGAAAGTATATTTGATAAAATATGCAACAAAGCACATGATTTATAAGGGAGAGTCAAATGGATGATTTGGGAATCGATCTCTTGTTGATAGTAAACTTCATATCCACTCGGTGTGACCTTTTTAAAACAAAATGTGGAGCTGAGGCATGAATCTGCCACAACAATTGTAAAGCAAACATACACACTCCCCTTCATATGCCCCCCCCTCCACACACACCTAGGCACACACAGAGATCAGCATAGCAGATCATGAACACCTTGGAAAAGACTGAAATGCTAAATGCCTCTCTTGATGGGCAAAAGAGCTGGTGCAGTAATTCAAATGCCTGGTACAAAAATTCTGTTTAATATTTAGCTCCTATTTAAAACACAGCTTTTCATTTCATTCTATTTACAGAATATTTTCATTTCATTTGTTTCTTTAAAATTACTTAGTTCTCACCTGTTGTATGTCTAGGAATATTTTCTTCCAAAAATAGAAAAAAATAGATGATATCTTTTCAGCAGAAAACATTGGTTGATACAATTTTAAACCATCATGATATGGAAGAATTCTTCTGTCCCTCTCGAAGGTGGAAGAAGCATTTGGATCACAGATCATCTACAATGAAATACTTGACATGTTTAAGATGCTTTCAATCAATTTTGATCGTCAATTGCTTATTTGTTGTAAACAGTAATTTTTCAGTGAAGGGAAAGTGTGTGTGGTATATCTACATGATATGTTCAAAGGCAGTTCCTACTAATGGCCAGGCTGAATCCCAGTAAATAATGTCCCGAATGATATTTTGCCGCCTTCTTTGGCACTTCATGAAATCTTACCCCGATGAAGTGCTGAAACACAGAGATTTTCTCTTAGAGAGTGTCTCATGTTGTAACCTATCCCATGGATTTTATGCTGTAATTCTTATCTCTTTTAAAATTTACTATCTTCTGTACAGTTTTCATGAAACTTTCTGTTACAGTAGTGAATAGCACAGATAAATGTCATTTTGTACAACTTTGAATTTACCCCAAGAGCTGAGAGAAAACTTGATCCTATACTTCAATCCGAGTTTCTTCTATAGTCCAACTTTGTTTCTCTACCATCAAGCTTCTCCTTTGTTGCTGCTCCAAGCCCCGTCCAGGGTGACCTTGAATACTTTCAGGGATGGGACACCCACAACTTCTCTGGGCAACCTGTTCCAGTGTTCCAGCACTCCCACAGTAAAAAAGGCCTTCCTTTCATCTAATATGTGTAGGAAATCATAAATCTAGGCATAGAAGCTTGGAGTGCAAATTTGAAATTCTTTGGATTTGAAGCACATTTTATATGAATACTGACTTACAGATGACTAAAAGATGTTGATGGGCATTTGAGCTGACAAGTTTTGAAAAAGTGCACGGAAATTAAAATTGAAACCACTAAAATTAAAAACTCCTTGCCATTTTCTTTTTCCTCTCCTATTCAAAATTGCATATGTCAGATATCAGTGCTTCATGCAAACCTCTCAGATGCTCTCAGAGAAAAAGCTTTTCTTTCAGACTAAGTTGCGGTTGACGTAGAACACTAGCAGGAGTGAAAGATTTTCTGGGCATCGGGGCAGCCCGTTCTCCTTGGATTTGTGTGCAGAATGCATTTTATCCAAACTGGAAAATAGATCCCAGCTCTGTTCTATTCATCATCCTTACTTCATCAGGCCAGAAGATTCTGTGAAAAGTAGCCTGTGGACCTTGAAGAAAGCGCATGTGAACCAGATGAGAGGTGATAGAGAAGTTGAGGGAGAGAAGAAAGAGCATGAGGCTGAAACCAGAAAGTATTTCTCCACGTGATCATGGAAGATTGCAGGAGCCACTTGGTACTATCAAACCAGCCCAACTTGGCACTTGTGCCACCTTGGGTCTGGGAGCCATGTTGCATATCGTGCATTTTAAGGAGCCAGCTGGCCACACCCAGCCATATGCCCCCAAACACAAACCAAGGCCCTTTTCTCTGGCAAACAAAACTCAACTGCCCCTCTTCTGGATGGCAGATTGCAGGAACCACTTGGTACTATCAAACCAGCCCAACTTGGCACTGGTGCCACCATGGGTCTGGTCACCATCCTGCCTATTGTAGCTCTTCAGGAGCCAGCCGGTCACTCTCAGCCATAGGCCCCCAAACACAAACCTCGGCCCGTTTCCCTGGCAAACAAAAGTAAGCTGCCCCGCTTCTGCATGGCAGATTGCAGGAGCTACTTAGTACTATCAAATCAGCCCGACTTGGCACAGGTGCCACCTTGGATCTGGGAACCATCCTGTGTATCGTGGATTTTCAGGGGCCAGCCGGCCACTCTCAGCCATATGCCCCCAAAAACAAACCACGGACCTTTTCTCTGGCAAACAAAAATCAGCTGCCCCACTTCTGGATGGCAGATTGCAGGAGCCACTTGGGACTATCACACCAGCACAACATGGCACTGCTGCCACCTTGGATCTGGGAACAATCCTGCGTATCGTACATATTCAGGAACCAGCCGAACACTCCCAGCCACAGGCCCCCAAACACAAACAACGGCCCTTTTCTCTGGCAAACAAAACTCAACTGCCCCTCTTCTGGATGGCAAATTGCAGGACGCACTTGGTACTACAAAAAGAGCCCGACTTGGCAGTGGTGCCACCTTGGCTCTGGGAACCATCCTGCGTATCGAGCATTTTAAGGAGCCAGCCGGCAATTCCCAGCCGTATGCCCCAAAAAGAAACCATGGACCTTTTCTCTGGCAAAAAAAACTCAGCTGTCCCGCTTCTGGATGGCAGATTGCAGGAGTTACTTTGAACCATACAACCAGCCTTACTTGGCACTGGTGCCACCTTGGATCTGGGAACCATCCTGCCTATCGTTGATTTTCAGGGGCCAGCCGGCCACTCTCAGCCATAGGCCCCCAAACACAAACCACAGCCCTTTTCTCTAGCAAAAAAAATTCAACTGCCCCACTTCTGGATGGCAAATTGCAGGAGCCACTGGGTACTACAAAAACAGCCTGACTTGGCACTGGTGCCACCTTGCGTCTGGTTACCATGCGGCGTATCGTGCATTTTAAGGAGCCAGGTGGCCACTCCCAGCCATATGCCCCCAAACACAACCCACGGCCCTTTTCTCTGGCAAACAAAACTCAGCTGCCCCGCTTCTGGATGGCAGATTGCAGGAGACACTTGGTACTATCAAACCAGCCCGACTTGGCACTGGTGCCACCTTGGGTCTGGGAACCATCCTGCGTATTGTGGATTGTCAGGAGACAGCCAACCACTCTCGGCCACAGAGCCCAATCAAAAACAAAGGTCCGTTTCCCTGGCAAAAAAAACTCAGCTGCCCCGCTTCTGGATGGGAGATTGCAGGAGGCACTTGACACTGTCAAACGAGCCCCACTTGGCACTGGTGCCACCTTGGGTCTGGGAACCATGCTGCGTATCGTGGATTTTCAGGAGCCAGCCGGCCACTGCCAGCCACAGGCCCCCAAACACAAACCACAGCCTTTTTCTCTGGCAAACAAAACTCAGCTGCCCCGCTTCTGGATGGCAGATTGCAGGAGCCACTTGGTACTATCAAACCAGCCCGACTTGGCACTGGTGCCACCTTGGGTCTGGGAACCATCCTGCCTATCGTGGATTTTAAGGAGCCAGCCGGCTACTCCCAGCCACAGGCCCCCAACAAAAACCACGGCCCTTTTTTCTCGCAAACAAAACTTAGCTGCCTCACTTCTGGATGGCAGATTGCAGGAGCCACTTGGTGTAATCAAACCAGCCCGACTTGGCACTGGTGCCACCTTGGGTCTGGGAACCATCCTGCGTATCGTGGATTCTAAGGAGCCACCCGGCCACTCCCAGCCACAGGCCCCCAAACAAAATCAACGGCGCTGTTCCCTGGAAAACAAAACACGCCTGCCAACTTTTTGATGGAGTTTGCAGGAGCCACTTGGTACTATCAAACCAGCCCGACTTGGCACTGGTGCCACCTTGGGTCTGGGAACCATCCTGCGTATCGTGGATTCTAAGGAGCCAGCCGGCCACTCCTAGCCACAGGCCCCCAAACAAAAACCTAGGCCTATTTCTCTGGCAAACAAAAGTAAGCTGCCCTGCTTCTGGATGGCAGATTGCAGGAGACACTTGGTACTATCAAACCAGCCCAACTTGGCACTGGTGCCACCTTGGATCTGGGAACCATGCTCTGTATCGTGGATATTCAGGGGCCAGCCGGCCACTCTCAGCCATATGCCCCCAAAAACAAACCACGGACCTTTTCTCTGGCAAACAAAAATCAGCTGCCCCACTTCTGGATGGCAGATTGCAGGAGCCACTTGGTACTATCACACCAGCACAACATGGCACTGCTGCCACCTTGGATCTGGGAACAATCCTGCGTATCGTACATATTCAGGAACCAGCCGAACACTCCCAGCCACAGGCCCCCAAACACAAACAACGGCCCTTTTCTCTGGCAAACAAAACTCAACTGCCCCTCTTCTGGATGGCAAATTGCAGGACGCACTTGGTACTACAAAAAGAGCCCGACTTGGCAGTGGTGCCACCTTGGCTCTGGGAACCATCCTGCGTATCGAGCATTTTAAGGAGCCAGCCGGCAATTCCCAGCCGTATGCCCCAAAAAGAAACCATGGACCTTTTCTCTGGCAAAAAAAACTCAGCTGTCCCGCTTCTGGATGGCAGATTGCAGGAGTTACTTTGAACCATACAACCAGCCTTACTTGGCACTGGTGCCACCTTGGATCTGGGCACCATCCTGCCTATCGTTGATTTTCAGGGGCCAGCCGGCCACTCTCAGCCATAGGCCCCCAAACACAAACCACAGCCCTTTTCTCTAGCAAACAAAATTCAACTTCCCCGCTTCTGGATGGCAAATTGCAGGAGCCACTGGGCACTACAAAAACAGCCTGACTTGGCACTGGTGCCACCTTGCGTCTGGTTACCATGCGGCGTATCGTGCATTTTAAGGAGCCAGGTGGCCACTCCCAGCCATATGCCCCCAAACACAACCCACGGCCCTTTTCTCTGGCAAACAAAACTCAGCTGCCCCGCTTCTGGATGGCAGATTGCAGGAGACACTTGGTACTATCAAACCAGCCCGACTTGGCACTGGTGCCACCTTGGGTCTGGGAACCATCCTGCGTATTGTGGATTGTCAGGAGACAGCCAACCACTCTCGGCCACAGAGCCCAATCAAAAACAAAGGTCCGTTTCCCTGGCAAAAAAAACTCAGCTGCCCCGCTTCTGGATGGGAGATTGCAGGAGGCACTTGACACTGTCAAACGAGCCCCACTTGGCACTGGTGCCACCTTGGGTCTGGGAACCATGCTGCGTATCGTGGATTTTCAGGAGCCAGCCGGCCACTGCCAGCCACAGGCCCCCAAACACAAACCACAGCCTTTTTCTCTGGCAAACAAAACTCAGCTGCCCCGCTTCTGGATGGCAGATTGCAGGAGCCACTTGGTACTATCAAACCAGCCCGACTTGGCACTGGTGCCACCTTGGGTCTGGGAACCATCCTGCCTATCGTGGATTTTAAGGAGCCAGCCGGCTACTCCCAGCCACAGGCCCCCAACAAAAACCACGGCCCTTTTTTCTCGCAAACAAAACTTAGCTGCCTCACTTCTGGATGGCAGATTGCAGGAGCCACTTGGTGTAATCAAACCAGCCCGACTTGGCACTGGTGCCACCTTGGGTCTGGGAATCATCCTGCGTATCGTGGATTCTATGGAGCCAGCCGGCCACTCCCAGCCACAGGCCCCCAAACAAAATCAACGGCGCTGTTCCCTGGAAAACAAAACACGCCTGCCAACTTTTTGATGGAGTTTGCAGGAGCCACTTGGTACTATCAAACCAGCCCAACTTGGCACTGGTGCCACCTTGGGTCTGGGAACCATCCTGCGTATCGTGGATTCTAAGGAGCCAGCCGGCCACTCCTAGCCACAGGCCCCCAAACAAAAACCTAGGCCTATTTCTCTGGCAAACAAAAGTAAGCTGCCCTGCTTCTGGATGGCAGATTGCAGGAGACACTTGGTACTATCAAACCAGCCCAACTTGGCACTGGTGCCACCTTGGATCTGGGAACCATGCTCTGTATCGTGGATATTCAGGGGCCAGCCGGCCACTCTCAGCCATATGTCCCCAAACAGAAACCTCGGCCCGTTTCTCTGGCAAACAAAACTCAACTGCCCCTCTTCTGGATGGCAAATTGCAGGATGAACTTGATACTAAAACCGCAGGCCGACTTGGTAGTGGTGACACCTTGGGCCTGGGAACCATCATGCGTATCGAGCATTTTAAGGAGCCAGCCGGCCACTCCCAGCAATATGCCCCCAAAAACAATCCACGGAATTTTCCTCTGGCAAACAAAAATCAGCTGCCTCGCTTCTGGATGGCAGATTGCAGGAGCCACTTTGCACCATCAAACCAGCCCGACTTGGCACTGGTGCCACATTGCATCTGGGAACCATGCTGCCTAGCGTGGATTTTCAGGAGCCAGCCGGCCACTCTCAGCTATATGCCCCCAAACAAAACCCACGGCCCGTTTCCCTGGCAAACAAAATTAAGCTGCCCCGCTTCTGGATGGCAGATTGCAGGACGCACTTGGTACTATCAAACCAGCAAAACTTGGCACTGGTGCCACCTTGGGTCTGGGAACCATCCTGCGTATCGTGGGTTCAAAGGAGCCAGCCGGTCACTCCCAGCCACAGGCCCCCAAATACAAACAATGTCGCTTTTCCCTGGAAAACAAAACTCGCCTGCCAACTTTTTGATGGCAGATTGCAGGAGCCACTTGGTACTATCAAACCAGCCCAACTTGGCACTGCTGACACCATGGGTCTGGTAACCATCCTGCCTATTGTAGCTTTCCAGGAGCCAGCCGGTCACTCCCAGCCATAGGTCCCCAGTCACAAACCTCGGCCCGTTTCCCTGGCAAACAAAAGTAAGCTACCCCGCTTCTGGATGGCAGATTGCAGGAGCCACTTGGTACTATCAAACCAGCCCAACTTGGCACTGGTGCCACCTTGGGTCTGGGAACCATGCTGCGTAACACAGATTCTAAGGCGCCAGTCGGCCACTACGAGCCACAAGCCCCCAAACACAAACAACGGCGCTATTCTCTGGCAAACAAAACTCAACTGCCCCTCTTCTGGATGGCAAATTGCAGGACGCACTTGGTACTATAAAAACAGCCCGACTTGGCACTGGTGCCCTCTTGGGTCTGGGAACCATCCTGCGTATCGAACTTTTTAATGAGACAGCCGGCCACTCCCAGCCATATGCCCCCAAACACAACCCACGGCCCTTTTCTCTGGCAAACAAAACTCAACTGCACCGCTTCTGGATGGCAGATTGCAGGAGCCACTTGGTACTATCAAACCAGCCCAACTTGGCACTGATGCCACCTTGGGTCTGGGAACCATGCTGCGTATCATGGATTTTCAGGAGCCAGCCGGCCACTGCCAGCCACAGGCCCCGAAACACAAAAAACAGCCTTTTTCTCTGGCAAACAAAATTCAGCTGCCCCGCTTCTGGATGGCAGATTGCAGGAACCACTTGGTACTAACAAACCAGCCCGACTTGGCACTGATGCCACCTTGGGTCTGGGAACCATCCTGCGTATCGTGGATTCTAAGGAGCCAGCTGGCCACTCCCAGCCACAGGCCCCAAAACACACACAACGGTGCTTTTCCCTGGAAAACAAAACTCGCCTGCCAAACTTTTGATGGCAGATTGCAGGAGACACTTGGTATTATCAAACCAGCCCAACTTGGCACTGGTGCCACCATGGGTCTGGTCACCATCCTGCCTATCGTAGCTTTTCAGGAGCCAGCCAGCCACCCCCAGCCAGAGGCCCCCAGACAAATATTTCGGCCCTTTTCCCTGGCAAACAAAAGTAAGCTGCCCCGCTTCTGGATGGCAGATTGCAGGAGCCACTTGGTACCATCAAACCAGCCCAACTTGGCACTGGTGCCAACTCAGGTCTGGGAACCATCCTGCGTATCGTGGGTTCTAAGGAGCCAGCTGGCCACTCCCAGCCACAGGCACCCAAACACAAACAACGGCGCTTTTCCCTGGAAAACAAAACTCGCCTGCCAACTTTTTGATGGCAGATTGCAGGAGCCACTCGGTACTATCAAACCAGCCCAACTTGGAGCTGGTGCCACCATGGGTCTGGTCACCATCCTGCCTATCGTAGCTTTTCAGGAGCCAGCCGGTCACTCCCAGCCATAGGCCCCCAGACACAAACCTCGGCCCGTTTCCCTGGCAAACAAAAGTAAGCTGCCCCGCTTCTGCATGGCAGATTGCAGGAGCTACTTAGTACTATCAAACCAGCCCGACTTGGCACTGGTGACACCTCTGGTCTGGGAACCATCCTGCCTATCGTGGATTTTCAGGGGCCAGCCGGCCACTCTCAGCCATATGCCCCAAAAACAAACCACGGCCCTTTTCTCTGGCAAACAAAACTCAACTGCCCCTCTTCTGGATGGCAAATTTTAGGACGCACTTTGTACTACGAAAACCGCCCGACGTGGCACTGGCGCCACCTTGTGTCAGGGAACCATCCTGCATATCGAGCTTTTTAAGGAGCCAGCCGGCCACGCCCAGCCATATACCCCCAAAAACAAACCACGGACCATTTCTCTTGGAAACAAAAATCCGCTGCCCCGCGTCTGGATGGCAGATTGCAGGAGCCACTTTGCACCATCAAACCAGCCCGACTTGGCACTGGTGCCACCTTGGGTCTGGGAACAATCCTGCATATCGTGGATTCTAAGGAGCCAGCCGGCCACTCCCAGCCACAGGCCCCCAAACACAAACAACGGCGCTTTTCCCTGGAAAACAAAACTCGCCTGCCAACTTTTTGATGGCAGATTGCAGGAGCCACTTGGTACTATCAAACCAGCCCAACTTGGCACTGGTGCCACCTCTGGTCTGGGAACCATCCTGCCTATCGTAGCTTTTCAGGAGCCAGCCGGTCACTCCCAGCCATAGACACCCAGACACAAACCTCGGCCCGTTTCCCTGGAAAACAAAAGTAAGTTACCCCGATTCTGGATGGCAGATTGCAGGAGCCACTTGGTACTATCAAATCAGCCCAACTTGGCACTGGTGCCACCATGGGTCTGGTAAACATCCTGCCTATCGTAGCTTTTCAGGAGCCAGCCGGTCACTCCCTGCCATAGGCCCCCGGACACAAACCTCGGCCCGTTTCCCTGGCAAACAAAAGTAAGCTGCCCCGCTTTTGGATGGCAGATTGCAGGATGCACTTGGTACTTACAAACCAGCCCGACTTGGCCCTGGTGCCACCTTGGCTCTGGGAACCATGCTGCGTAACGTAGATTCTACGAGGACAGGCGGCCACTCCCAGCCACAGGCCTCTAAACAAAAACAACGGCGCTTTTCCCTGGAAAACAAAACTCGCCTGCCAACTTCTTGATGGCAGATTGCAGGAGCCACTTGGTACTATCAAACCAGCCCAACTTGGCACTGGTGCCACCATGGGTCTGGTCACCATCCTGCCTATCGTAGCTTTTCAGGAGCCAGCCGCTCACTCCCAGCCATAGGCCCCCAGACAAATACCTCGGCACGTTTCCCTGGCAAACAAAAGTAGGCTGCCCCGCTTCTGGATGGCAAATTGCAGGACGCACTTGGTACTACGAAAACAGCCCGACTTGGCACTGATGCCACCTTGGGTCAGGGAACAATCCTGTGTATAGAGCTTTTTAAGGAGCCAGCCGGCCACGTCCAGTCATATACCCCCAAAAAAAAAACCACGGAACTTTTCTCCAGCAAACAAAAATCCGCTGCCCCGCGTCTGGATGGCAGATTGCAGGAGCTATTTAGTATTATCAAACCAGCCCGACTTGGCACTGGTGGCACCATGAGTCTGGTAACCATCCTGCCTAACGTAGCTTTTCAGTAGTCAGCCGGTCACTCCCAGCCATAGGCCCCCAGACAAATACCTCGGCCCGTTTCCCTGGGAAACAAAAGTAAGCTGTCCCGCTTCTGGATGGCAGATTGCAGGAGCCACTTGGTACTATCAAACCAGCCCAACTTGTTCCCAGACCCAAGGTGGCACCAGTGCCAAGTGGGGCTGGTTTGAAGGTGCAACGTGGCTCCTGCAATCTGCCATCCAAAAGCGGGGCAGCTTACTTTTGTTTGCCAGGGAAACGGGCCGAGGTTTGTGTCTGGGGGTCTATGGCTGGGAGTGACCGGCTGGCTCCTGAAAAGCTACGATAGGCAGCATGGTTCCCAGACAAGAGGTGGCACCAGTGCCAAGTTGGGCTGGTTTGATAGTACCAAGTGGCTCCTGCAATCTGCCATCAAAAAGTTGGCAGGCGAGTTTTGTTTTCCAGGGAAAAGCGCCGTAGTTTTTGTTTGGGGGCCTGTGGCTCAGAGTGGCCGGGTGGCTGCTTAGAATCCACGATACGCAGGATGGTTCCCAGACCCAAGGTGGCACCAGTGCCAAGTCGGGCTGGTTTGACACAACCAAGTGGCTCCTGCAATCTGCCATCCAGAATCGGGGCAGCTTAATTTTGTTTGCCAGGGAAACGGTCCGAGGTTTGTGTCTGGGGGCCTATGGCTGGGAGTGACCGGCTGGCTCCTGAAATGCTACAATAGGCAGGATGGTTCCCAGACCCAGAGTGGCACCAGTGCCAAGTTGGGATGATTTGATAGTACCAAGTGGCTCCTGCAATCTGCCATCAAAATTTGGCAGGCGAATTTTGTTTTCCAGGGAAAAGCGCCGTTGTTTGTGTTTGGGGGCCTGTGGCTGGGAGTGGCCGGCTGGCTCCTTAGAATCCACGATATGCAGGATTGTTCCCAGACCCAAGGTGGCACCAGTGCCAAGTCGGGCTGGTTTGATGGTGCAAAGTGGCTCGTGCAATATGCCATACAGACGCGGGGCAGCGGATTTTTGTTTCCAAGAGAAATGGTCCGTGGTTTGTTTTTGGGGGTTTATGGCTGGGCGTGGCCGGCTGGCTCCTTAAAAAGCTCGATATGCAGGATGGTTCCCTGACACAAGGTGGCACCAGTGCCACGTCGGGCGGTTTTCGTAGTACAAAGTGCGTCCTAAAATTTGCCATCCAGAAGAGGGGCAGTTGAGTTTTGTTTGCCAGAGAAAAGGGCCGTGGTTTGTTTTTGGGGGCATATGGCTGAGAGTGGCCGGCTGGCTCCTGAAAAGCTACGATAGGCAGGATGTTTACCAGACCCATGGTGGCACCAGTGCCAAGTTGGGCTGATTTGATAGTACCAAGTGGCTCCTGCAATCTGCCATCCAGAATCGGGGTAGCTTACTTTTGTTTTCCAGGGAAACGGGCCGAGGTTTGTGTCTGGGGGTCTATGGTTGGGAGTGGCCGGCTGGCTCCTTAGAAACCACGATACGCAGCATGGTTCCCAGACAAGAGGTGCCACCAGTGCCAAGTTGGGCTGGTTTGATACTACCAAGTGGTTCCTGCAATCTGCCATCCAGAAGCGGGGCAGCTTACTTTTGTTTGCCAGGGAAACGGATCGTTGTTTGTGTTTGGGGGCCTATGGCTGGGACTGACCGGCTGGCTCCATAAAATCCACGATACGCAGGATGGTTCCCAGACCAGAGGTGGCACCAGTGCCAAGTCAGGCTGGTTTGATAGTACCAAGTGGCTCCTGCAATCTGCCATCCAGAAGCGGGGCAGCTTACTTTTGTTTGCCAGGGAAACGGGCCGAGGTTTGTGTCTCGGGGCCTATGGCAGGCAGTGACCGGCTGGCTCCTGAAAAGCTACGATAGGCAGGATGGTGACCAGACCCATGGTGGCACCAGTGCCAAGTTGGGCTGGTTTGATAGTACCAAGTGGCTCCTGCAATCTGCCATCAAGAAGTTGGCAGGCGAGTTTTGTTTTCCAGGGAAAAGCGCCGTTGTTTGTGTTTGGGGGCCTGTGGTTGGGAGTGGCCGGCTGGCTCCTTAGAAACCACGATACGCAGGATGGTTCCCAGACCAGAGGTGGCACCAGTGCCAAGTCGGGCTGGTTTGATAGTACCAAGTGGCTCCTGCAATCTGCCATCCAGAAGCGGGGCAGCTTACTTTTGTTTGCCACGGAAACGGGCCGTTGTTTGTGTTTGGGGGCCTGTGGCTGGGAGTGGCCGACTGGCTCCTTAGAATCCACGATACGCAGGATGGTTCCCAGACCAGAGGTGGCACCAGTGCCAAGTCGGGCTGGTTTGATAGTACCAAGTGGCTCCTGCAATCTGCCATCCAGAAGCGGGGCAGCTTAATTTTTTTTGCCAGGGAAACGGGCCGAGCTTTGTGTCTGGGGGCCTATGGCTGGGAGTGACCGGCTGGCTCCTGAAAAGTTACGATAGGCAGGAGGGTGACCAGACCCATGGTGGCACCAGTTACAAGAGTGGCTGATTTGATAGTACCAAGTGGCTCCTGCAATCTGCCATCAAAGCGTTGGTAGGCGAGTTTTGTTTTCCAGGGAAAAGCGCCGTTGTTTGTGTTTGGGGGCCTGTGGCTGTGAGTGGCCGGCTGGCTCCTTAGAATCCACGATACGCAGGATGGTTCCCAGACTTGTCGTGGCACCAGTGCCAAGTCCGGCTGGTTTGATAGTACCAAGTGGATCCTGCAATCTGCCATCCAGAAGCGGGGCAGCTTACTTTTGTTTGCCAGGGAAACGGGCCGAGGTTTTTGTCTGGGGGCCTACGGCTGGGAGTGACCGGCTGGCTCCTGAAAAGCTACGATAGGCAGGATGGTGACCAGACCCATGGTGGCAGCAGTTCCAAGTTGGGCTGGTTTGATAGTACCAAGTGGCTCCTGCAATCTGCCATCAAAAAGTTGGCAGGCGAGTTTTGTTTTCCAGGGAAAAGCGCCGTTGTTTGTGTTTGGGTGCCTGTGGTGGGAGTGGCCGGCTGGCTCTTTAGAATCCACGATACGCAGGATGGTTCCCAGACCAGTGGTGGCACCAGTGCCAAGTCGGGCGGGTTTGATAGTAACAAGTGCGTCCTACAATCTGCCATCCAGAAGCGGGGCAGCTTACTTTTGTTTTCCAGGGAAACGGGCCGAGGTTTTTGTCTGGGGGCCTATGGCTGGGAGTGACCGGCTGGCTCGTGAAAAGCTACGATAGGCAGGATGGTGACCAGACCCATGGCGGCACCAGTGCCAAGTTGGGCTGGTTTGATAGTACCAAGTGGCTCCTGCAATCTGCCATCAAAAAGTTGGCAGGCGAGTTTTGTTTTCCAGGGAAAAGCGCCGTTGTTTGTGTTTGGGGGCCTGTGGCAGGGAGTGGCCGGCTGGCTCCTTAGAATCCACGATACGCAGGATGGTTCCCAGACCAGAGGTGGCACCAGTGCCAAGTCGGGCTGGTTTGATAGTACCAAGTGGCTCCTGCAATCTGCCATCCAGAAGCGGGGCAGCTTACTTTTGTTTGCCAGGGAAACGGGCCGAGCTTTGTGTCTGGGGGCCTATGGCTGGGAGTGACCGGCTGGCTCCTGAAAAGCTACGATAGGCAGGATGGTGACCAGACCCATGGTGGCACCAGTGCCAAGTTGGGCTGGTTTGATAGTACCAAGTGGCTCCTGCAATCTGCCATCAAGAAGTTGGCAGGCGAGTTTTGTTTTCCAGGGAAAAGCGCCGTTGTTTGTGTTTGGGGGCCTGTGGTTGGGAGTGGCCGGCTGGCTCCTTAGAAACCACGATACGCAGGATGGTTCCCAGACCAGAGGTGGCACCAGTGCCAAGTCGGGCTGGTTTGATAGTACCAAGTGGCTCCTGCAATCTGCCATCCAGAAGCGGGGCAGCTTACTTTTGTTTGCCACGGAAACGGGCCGTTGTTTGTGTTTGGGGGCCTGTGGCTGGGAGTGGCCGACTGGCTCCTTAGAATCCACGATACGCAGGATGGTTCCCAGACCAGAGGTGGCACCAGTGCCAAGTTGGGCTGGTTTGATAGTACCAAGTGGCTCCTGCAATCTGCCATCCAGAAGCGGGGCAGCTTAATTTTCTTTGCCAGGGAAACGGGCCGAGATTTGTGTCTGGGGGCCTATGGCTGGGAGTGACCGGCTGGCTCCTGAAAAGTTACGATAGGCAGGATGGTGACCAGACCCATGGTGGCACGAGTGCCAAGTTGGGCTGATTTGATAGTACCAAGTGGCTCCTGCAATCTGCCATCAAAACGTTGGTAGGCGAGTTTTGTTTTCCAGGGAAAAGCGCCGTTGTTTGTGTTTGGGGGCCTGTGGCTGTGAGTGGCCGGCTGGCTCCTTAGAATCCACGATACGCAGGATGGTTCCCAGACTTGTCGTGGCACCAGTGCCAAGTCCGGCTGTTTTGATTGTACCAAGTGGATCCTGCAATCTGCCATCCAGAAGCGGGGCAGCTTACTTTTGTTTGCCAGGGAAACGGGCCGAGGATTGTGTCTGGGGGCCTATGGCTGGGAGTGACCGGCTGGCTCCTGAAAAGCTACGATAGGCAGGATGGTGACCAGACCCATGGTGGCAGCAGTGCCAAGTTGGGCTGGTTTGATAGTACCAAGTGGCTCCTGCAATCTGCCATCAAAAAGTTGGCAGGCGAGTTTTGTTTTCCAGGGAAAAGCGCCGTTGTTTGTGTTTGGGTGCCTGTGGCTGGGAGTGGCCGGCTGGCTCTTTAGAATCCACGATACGCAGGATGGTTCCCAGACCAGTGGTGGCACCAGTGCCAAGTCGGGCGGGTTTGATAGTAACAAGTGCGTCCTACAATCTGCCATCCAGAAGCGGGGCAGCTTACTTTTGTTTTCCAGGGAAACGGGCCGAGGTTTTTGTCTGGGGGCCTATGGCTGGGAGTGACCGGCTGGCTCGTGAAAAGCTACGATAGGCAGGATGGTGACCAGACCCATGGCGGCACCAGTGCCAAGTTGGGCTGGTTTGATAGTACCAAGTGGCTCCTGCAATCTGCCATCAAAAAGTTGGCAGGCGAGTTTTGTTTTCCAGGGAAAAGCGCCGTTGTTTGTGTTTGGGGGCCTGTGGCAGGGAGTGGCCGGCTGGCTCCTTAGAATCCACGATACGCAGGATGGTTCCCAGACCAGAGGTGGCACCAGTGCCAAGTCGGGCTGGTTTGATAGTACCAAGTGGCTCCTGCAATCTGCCATCCAGAAGCGGGGCAGCTTACTTTTGTTTGCCAGGGAAACGGGCCGAGGTTTGTGTCTGGGGGCCTATGGCTGGGAGTGACCGGCTGGCTCCTGAAAAGCTACGATAGGCAGGATGGTGACCAGACCCATGGTGGCACCAGTGCCAAGTTGGGCTGGTTTGATAGTACCAAGTGGCTCCTGCAATCTGCCATCAAGAAGTTGGCAGGCGAGTTTTGTTTTCCAGGGAAAAGCGCCGTTGTTTGTGTTTGGGGGCCTGTGGTTGGGAGTGGCCGGCTGGCTCCTTAGAAACCACGATACGCAGGATGGTTCCCAGACCAGAGGTGGCACCAGTGCCAAGTCGGGCTGGTTTGATAGTACCAAGTGGCTCCTGCAATCTGCCATCCAGAAGCGGGGCAGCTTACTTTTGTTTGCCACGGAAACGGGCCGTTGTTTGTGTTTGGGGGCCTGTGGCTGGGAGTGGCCGGCTGGCTCCTTAGAATCCACGATACGCAGGATGGTTCCCAGACCAGAGGTGGCACCAGTGCCAAGTTGGGCTGGTTTGATAGTACCAAGTGGCTCCTGCAATCTGCCATCCAGAAGCGGGGCAGCTTAATTTTCTTTGCCAGGGAAACGGGCCGAGATTTGTGTCTGGGGGCCTATGGCTGGGAGTGACCGGCTGGCTCCTGAAAAGTTACGATAGGCAGGATGGTGACCAGACCCATGGTGGCACGAGTGCCAAGTTGGGCTGATTTGATAGTACCAAGTGGCTCCTGCAATCTGCCATCAAAACGTTGGTAGGCGAGTTTTGTTTTCCAGGGAAAAGCGCCGTTGTTTGTGTTTGGGGGCCTGTGGCTGTGAGTGGCCGGCTGGCTCCTTAGAATCCACGATACGCAGGATGGTTCCCAGACTTGTCGTGGCACCAGTGCCAAGTCCGGCTGGTTTGATAGTACCAAGTGGCTCCTGCAATCTGCCATCCAGAAGCGGGGCAGCTTACTTTTGTTTGCCAGGGAAACGGGCCGAGCTTTGTGTCTGGGGGCCTATGGCTGGGAGTGACCGGCTGGCTCCTGAAAAGCTACGATAGGCAGGATGGTTCCCAGACCCATGGTGGCACCAGTGCCAAGTTGGGCTGGTTTGATAGTACCAAGTGGCTCCTGCAATCTGCCATCAAAAAGTTGGCAGGGAAGTTTTCTTTACCAGGGAAAAGCGCCGTTGTTTTTGTTTGGGGGCCTATGGCTGGGAGTGGCCGGCTGGCTCCTTAGAATCCACGATACGCAGGATGGTTCCTAGACTTGACGTGGCACCAGTGCCAAGTTGGGCTGGTTTGATAGTACCAAGTGCGTCCTGCAATCTGCCATCCAGAAGTGGGGTAGCTTACTTTTGTTTGCCAGGGAAACGGGCCGAGGTTTGTGTCTCGGGGCATATGGCTGGGAGTGACCGGCTGGCTCCTGAAAAGCTACGATAGGCAGGATGGTGACCAGACCCATGGTGGCACCAGTGCCAAGTTGGGCTGGTTTGATAGTACCAAGTGGCTCCTGCAATCTGCCATCAAAAAGTTGGCAGGCGAGTTTGTTATCCAGGGAAAAGCGCCGTTGTTTGTGCCTGGGGCCCTATCACCTGGAGTGGACGGATGGCTAATTAGAATCCACGATACACAGGATGGTTCCCAGACCCATGGTGGCACCAGTGCCAAGTTGGGCTGGTTTGATAGTACCAAGTGCGTCCTGCAATCTGCCATCCAGAAGCGGGGCAGCTTACTTTTGTTTGCCAGGGAAACGGTCCGAGGATTGTGTCTGGGGGCCTATGGCTGGGAGTGAACGGCTGGCTCGTGAAAAGCTACGATAGGCAGGATGGTGACCAGACCCATGACGGCACCAGTGCCAAGTTGGGCTGGTTTGATAGTACCAAGTGGCTCCTGCAATCTGCCATCAAGAAGTTGGCAGGCGAGTTTTGTTTTCCAGGGAAAAGCGCCGTTGTTTGTGTTTGGGGGCCTGTGGCTGGGAGTGGCCGGCTGGCTCCTTAGAATCCACGATACTCAGCATGGTTCCCAGACCAAAGGTGGCACCAGTGCCAAGTTGGGCTGGTTGGATAGTACCAAGTGGTTCCTGCAATCTGCCATCCAGAAGCGGGGCAGCTTACTTTTGTTGGCCAGGGAAACGGGCCGAGGTTTGTGTCTGGGGGCCTATGGCTGGGAGTGACCGGCTGGCTCCTGAAAAGCTACGATAGGCAGGATGGTGACCAGACCCATGGTGGCACCAGTGGCAAGTTGGGCTGATTTGATTGTACCAAGTGGCTCCTGCAATCTGCCATCAAAAAGTTGGCAGGCGAATTTTGATTTCCAGGGAAAAGCGCCGTTGTTTGTGTTTGGGGGCCTGTGGCAGGGAGTGGCCGGCTGGCTCCTGAAAAGCTACGATAGGCAGGATGGTGACGAGACCCATGGTGGCACCAGTGCCAAGTTGGGTTGGTTTGATAGTACCAAGTGGCTCCGGCAATCTGCCATCAAAAAGTTGGCAGACGAGTTTTGTTTTCAAGGGAAAAGCGCCGTTGTTTGTGTTTGGGGGCCTGTGGCTGGGAGTGGCCGGCTGGCTGCTTAGAATCTACCATACGCAGGATGGTTCCCAGACCAGAGGTGGCACCAGTGCCAAGTCGGGCTGGTTTGATAGTACCAAGTGCGTCCTGCAATCTGCCCTCCAGAAGCGGGGTAGCTTACTATTGTTTGTCAGGGAAACGGGCCGAGCTTTGTGTCTGTGGGCCTACGGCTGGGAGTGACCGGCTGGCTCCTGAAAAGCTACGATAGGCAGGATGGTGACCAGACCCATGGTGGCACCAGTGCCAAGTTGGGCTGGTTTGATAGTACCAAGTGGCTCCTGCAATCTGCCATCAAAAATTTGGCAGGCAAGTTTTGTTTTCCAGGGAAAAGTGCCGTTGTTTTGTTTGGGGGCCTATGGCTGGGAGTGGCCGGCTGGCTCCTTAGAATCCACGATACGCAGGATGGTTCCCAGACCTGAGGTGGCACCAGTGCCAAGTTGGGCTGGTTTGATAGTACCAAGTGCGTCCTGCAATCTGCCATCCAGAAGCGGGGTAGCTTACTTTTGTTTGCCAGGGAAACGGGCCGAGGTTTGTGTCTCGGGGCCTATGGCTGGGAGTGACCGGCTGGCTCCTGAAAAGCTACGATAGGCAGGATGGTGACCAGACCCATGGTGGCACCAGTGCCAAGTTGGGCTGGTTTGATAGTACCAAGTGGCTCCTGCAATCTGCCATCAAAAACTTGGCAGGCGAGTTTGTTATCCAGGGAAAAGCGCCGTTGTTTTTGTTTGGGGGCCTGTGGCTGGGAGTGGCCGGCTGGCTCCTTAGAATCCATGATACGCAGGATGGTTCCCAGACCAGAGGTGGCACCAGTGCCAAGTCGGGCTAGTTTGATGGTGCAAAGTGGCTCCTGCAATCTGCCATCCAGAAGCGGGGCAGCTTGCTTTTGTTTGCCAGGGAAACGGGCCGAGGTTTGTGTCTGGGGGCCTATGGCTGGGAGTGACCGGCTGGCTCCTGAAAAGCTATGATAGGCAGGATGGTGACCAGACCCAAGGTGGCACCAGTGCCAAGTTGGGCTGGTTTGATAGTACCAAGTGGCTCCTGCAATCTGCCATCAAAAACTTGGCAGGCGAGTTTTGTTTTCCAGGGAAAAGCGCCGTTGTTTGTGTTTGGGGGCCTGTGGCTGGGAGTGGCCGGCTGGTTGCTTAGAATCCACGATAGGCAGGATGGTTCCCAGATGTGAGGCGGCGCCAGTGCCAAGTCGGGCTGGTTTTATAGTACCAAGTGGTTCATGCAATCTGCCATCCTGAAGCGGGGCAGCTTACTTTTGTTTGCCAGGGAAACGGGCCGAGCTTTGTGTCTGGGCGCCTATGGCTGGGAGTGACCTGCTAGGTACTGAAAAGCTACGATAGGCAGGATGGTGACCAGACCCATGGTGGCACCAGTGCCAAGTTGGGCTGGTTTGATAGTACCAAGTGGCTCCTGCAATCTGCCATCAAAAATTGGCAGGCGAGTTTTGTTTTCCAGGGAAAAGCGCCGTTGTTTGTGTTTAGGGGCCGTGGGTGGGAGTGGCCGGATGGCTAATTAGAATCCACGATACGCAGCATGGTTCCCAGACCTGAGGTGGCACCAGTGCCAAGTCGGGCTAGTTGGATGGTGCAAAGTGGCTCCTGCAATCTGCCATCCAGAAGCGGGGCAGCTTACTTTTGTTTTCCAGGGAAACGGGCCGAGCTTTGTGTCTGGGGGCCTATGGCTGGGAGTGACCGGCTGGCTCCTGAAAAGCTACGATAGGCAGGATGGTGACCAGACCCATGGTGGCACCAGAGCCAAGTTGGGCTGATTTGATAGTACCAAGTGGCTCCTGCAATCTGCCATCAAATAGTCGGCAGGCGAGTTTTGTTTTCCAGCGAAAAGCGCCGTTGTTTGTGACTGGGGGCCTGTGGGTGGGAGTGACCGGCTGGCTCCTTAGAATCCACGATACGCAGGATGGTTCCCAGACTTGAGGTGGCACCAGTGACAAGTCGGGCCAGTTTGATGGTGCAAAGTGGCTCCTGCAATCTGCCCTCCAGAAGCGGGGTAGCTTACTTTCCTTTGCCAGGGAAACGGGCTGAGGTTTTTCTCTGGGGGCCTATGGCTGGGAGTGACCGGGTGGCGCCTGAACAGCTACGATAGGCAGGATGGTGACCAGACCCATGGTGGCACCAGTGCCAAGTTGGGCTGGTTTGATAGTACCAAGTGGCTCCTGCAATCTGCCATCAAAATGTTGGCAGGCGAGTTTTGTTTTCCAGGGAAAAGCGCTGTTGTTTGTGTTTGGGGGCCTGTGGCTGGGAGTGACCGGCTGGCTCCTTAGAATCCACGATACGCAGGATGGTTCCCAGATCCAAGGTGGCACCAGTGCCAAGTCGGGCTGGTTTTATAGTACCAAGTGGTTCATGCAATCTGCCATCCTGAAGCGGGGCAGCTTACTTTTGTTTGCCAGGGAAACGGGCCGAGCTTTGTGTCTGGGCGCCTATGGCTGGGAGTGACCTGCTAGGTACTGAAAAGCTACGATAGGCAGGATGGTGACCACATCCATGGTGGCACCAGTGCCTAGTTGGGCTGGTTTGATAGTACCAAGTGGCTCCTGCAATCCGCCATCAAAAAGTTGGCAGGCGAGTATTGTTTTCCAGGGAAAAGCGCCGTTGTTTGTGTTTGGGTGCCTGTGGCAGGGAGTGGCCGGCTGGCTCCTTAGAATCCACGATACGCAGGATGGTTCCCAGACCCAAGGTGGCACCAGTGCCAAGTTGGGCTGGTTTGATAGTACCAAGTGCGTACTGCAATCTGCCATCCAGAAGCGGGGTAGCTTACTTTTGTTTGCCAGGGAAACGGGCCGAGGTTTTTGTCTCGGGGTATAAGGCTGGGGGTGACCGGCTGGCTCCTGAAAAGCTACGATAGGCAGGATGGTGACCAGACCCATGGTGGCACCAGTGCCAAGTTGGGCTGGTTTGATAGTACCAAGTGGCTCCTGCAATCTGCCATCAAAAATTTGGCAGGCGAGTTTTGTTTTCCAGGGAAAAGCGCCGATGTTTGTGTTTGGGGGCCTGTGGCTGGGAGTGGCCGGCTGGCTAATTAGAATCCACGATACGCAGGATGGTTCCCAGACCAGAGGTGACCCCAGTGACAAGTCGGGCTGGTTTGATACTACCAAGTGCGTCCTGCAATCTGCCATCCAGAAGCGGGGTAGCTTACTATTGTTTGCCAGGGAAACGGGCCGAGGTGTTTGTCTCGGCGCCTGTGGCTGGGGGTGACCGGCTGGCTCCTGAAAAGCTACGATAGGCAGGATGGTGACCAGACCCATGGTGGCACCAGTGCCAAGTTGGGCTGGTTTGATAGTATCAAGTGGCTCCTGCAATCCGCCATCAAAAAGTTGGCAGGCGAGTTTTGTTTTCCAGGGAAAAGCGCCGTTGTTTGTGTTTGAGTGCCTGTGGCAGGGAGTGGCCTGCTGGCTGCTTAGAATCCACGATACGCAGGATGGTTCCCAGACCCAAGGTGGCACCAGTGCCAAGTTGGGCTGGTTTGATACTACGAAGTGCGTCCTGCAATCTGCCATCCAGAAGCGGGGTAGCTTACTTTTTTTTGCCAGGGAAACGGGCCGAGGTTTTTGTCTCGGGGCCTGTGGCTGGGGGTGACCGGCTGGCTCCTGAAAAGCTACGATAGGCAGGATGGTGACCAGACCCATGGTGGCACCAGTGCCGAGTTGGGCTGATTTGATAGTACCAAGTGGCTCCTGCAATCTGCCATCAAAAATTTGGCAGGCGAGTTTTGTTTTCCAGGGAAAAGCGCCCTTGTTTGTGTTTGGGGGCCTGTGGCTGGGAGTGGCCGGCTGGCTAATTAGAATCAACGATACGCAGGATGGTTCCCAGACCAGAGGTGGCACCAGTGACAAGTCGGGCTGGTTTGATACTACCAAGCGCGTCCTGCAATCTGCCATCCAGAAGCGGGGCAGCTTACTTTTGTTTGCCAGGGAAACGGGCCGAGCTTTGTGTCTGGGGGCCTATGGCTGGGAGTGACCGGCTGGCTCCTGAAAAGCTACGATAGGCAGGATGGTGACCAGACCCATGGTGGCGCCAGTGCCAAGTTGGGCTGATTTGATAGTACCAAGTGGCTCCTGCAATCTGCCATCAAAATGTTGGCAGGCGAGTTTTGTTTTCCAGGGAAAAGCGCCGTTGTTTGTGTTTGGGGGCCTGTGGCTGGGAGTGACCGGCTGGCTCCTTAGAATCCACGATACGCCGGATGGTTCCCAGACCCAAGGTGGCACCAGTGCCAAGTTGGGCTGGTTTGATAGTACCAAGTTATTCCTGCAATCTGCCATCCAGAAGCAGGGCAGCTTACTTTTGTTTTCCAGGGAAAAGGGCCGAGGTTTTTCTCTGGGGGCCTATGGCTGGGAGTGACCGGCTGGCGCCTGAACAGCTACGATAGGCAGGATGGTTCCAAGACCCATGGTGGCACCAGTGCCATGTTCGGCTGATTTGATAGTACCAAGTGGCTCCTGCAATCTGCCATCAAAATGTTGGCAGGCGAGTTTTGTTTTCCAGGGAAAAGCGCCGTTGTTTGTGTTTGGGGGCCTGTGGCTGGGAGTGGCCAGCTTGCTAATTGGAATCCACGATACGCAGGATGGTTCCCAGACCAGAGGTGGCACCAGTGCCAAGTCGGGCTGGTTTGATAGTACCAAGTGCGTCCTGCAATCTGCCATCCACAAGCGGCGCCGCTTAGTTTTGTTTGCCTCGGAAACGGGCCGAGGTTTGTGTCTGGGGGCCTATGGCTGGGAGTGACCGGCTAGGTCCTGAAAATCTACGATAGGCAGGATGGTGACCAGACCCATGGTGGCACCAGTGCCAAGTTGGGCTGGTTTGATAGTACCAAGTTGCTCCGGCAATCTGCCATCAAAATTTGGCAGGCGAGTTTTGTTTTCCAGGGAAAAGCGCCGCTGTTTGTGTTTGAGGGCCTGTGGCTGGGAGTGTCCGGCTGGCTCCTTAGAATCCACGATACGCAGGATGGTTCCCAGACCTGAGGTGGCACCAGTGCCAAGTCGGGCTAGTTTGATGGTGCAAAGTGGCTCCTGCAATCTGCCATCCAGAAGCGGGGCAGCTTACTTTTTTTTGCCAGGGAAACGGGCCGAGGTTTTTGTCTGGGGTCTATGGCTGGGAGTGACCGGCTGGCTCCTGAAAAGCTACGATAGGCAGGATGGTGACCAGACCCATGGTGGCACCAGTGCCAAGTTGGGCTGGTTTGATAGTACCAAGTGGCTCCGGCAATCTGCCATCAAAAAGTTGGCAGGCGAGTTTTGTTTTCCAGGGAAAAGCGCCGATGTTTGTGTTTGGGGGCCTGTGGCTGGGAGTGGCCGGCTGGCTCCTTAGAATCCACGATACGCAGGATGGTTCCCAGACCTGAGGTAGCACCAGTGCCAAGTCGGGCTGGTTTGATAGTACCAAGTGCGTCCTGCAATCTGCCATCCAGAAGCGGGGCAGCTTACTTTTTTTTGCCAGGGAAACGGGCCGAGGTTTGTGTCTGGGGGCCTATGGCAGGGAGTGACCGGCTGGCTCCTGAAAAGCTACGATAGGCAGGATGGTGACCAGACCCATGGTGTCAGCAGTGCCAAGTTGGGCTGGTTTGATAGTACCAAGTGGCTCCTGCAATCTGCCATCAAAAGTTGGCAGGCGAGTTTTGTTTTCCAGGGAAAAGCGCCGTTGTTTGTGTTTGGGGGCCTGTGGCTGGGAGTGGCCGGCTGGCTCCTTAGAATCCACAATACGCAGGATGGTTCCCTGACCTGAGGTGGCACCAGTGATAAGTTGGGCTGGTTTGATAGTACCAAGTGCGTCCTGCAATCTGCCATCCAGAAGCGGGGTAGCTTACTTTTGTTTGCCAGGGAAACGGGCCGAGCTTTGTGTCTGGGGGCCTATGGCTGGGAGTGACCGGCTGGCTCCTGAAAAGCTACGATAGGCAGGATGGTGACCAGACCCATGGTGGCACCAGAGCCATGTTCGGCTGATTTCAAAGTACAAAGTGGCTCCTGCAATCTGCCATCAAAAGTCAGCAGGCAAGCTTTGTTTTCCAGGGAAAAGCGCCGTTGTTTGTGTCTGCGGGCCTGTGGCTGGAGTGGCCGGCTGGCTCCTTTAAACACACGATACGCCGGATGGTTCCCAGACCCAAGGTGGCACCAGTGCCAAGTTGGGCTGGTTTGATAGTACCTAGTGGTTCCTGCAATCTGCCATCAAAATGTTGGCAGGCGAGTTTTGTTTTCCAGGGAAAAGCGCCGATGTTTTTTTTGGGGGCCTGTGGCTGGGAGTGACCGGCTGGCTCCTGAAAAGTTACGATAGGCAGGATGGTTACCAGACCCATGGTGGCACGAGTGCCAAGTTGGGCTGATTTGATAGTACCAAGTGGCTCCTGCAATCTGCCATCAAAACGTTGGTAGGCGAGTTTTGTTTTCCAGGGAAAAGCGCCGTTGATTGTGTTTGGGGGCCTGTGGCTGGGAGTGGCCGGCTGGCTCCTTAGAATCCACGATACGCAGGATGGTTCCCAGACTTGTCGTGGCACCAGTGCCAAGTCCGGCTGGTTTGATAGTACCAAGTGGCTCCTGCAATCTGCCATCCAGAAGCGGGGCAGCTTACTTTTGTTTGCCAGGGAAACGGGCCGAGCTTTGTGTCTGGGGGCCTATGGCTGGGAGTGACCGGCTGGCTCCTGAAAAGCTACGATAGGCAGGATGGTTCCCAGACCCATGGTGGCACCAGTGCCAAGTTGGGCTGGTTTGATAGTACCAAGTGGCTCCTGCAATCTGCCATCAAAAAGTTGGCAGGGAAGTTTTCTTTACCAGGGAAAAGCGCCGTTGTTTTTGTTTGGGGGCCTATGGCTGGGAGTGGCCGGCTGGCTCCTTAGAATCCACGATACGCAGGATGGTTCCTAGACTTGACGTGGCACCAGTGCCAAGTTGGGCTGGTTTGATAGTACCAAGTGCGTCCTGCAATCTGCCATCCAGAAGTGGGGTAGCTTACTTTTGTTTGCCAGGGAAACGGGCCGAGGTTTGTGTCTCGGGGCATATGGCTGGGAGTGACCGGCTGGCTCCTGAAAAGCTACGATAGGCAGGATGGTGACCAGACCCATGGTGGCACCAGTGCCAAGTTGGGCTGGTTTGATAGTACCAAGTGGCTCCTGCAATCTGCCATCAAAAAGTTGGCAGGCGAGTTTGTTATCCAGGGAAAAGCGCCGTTGTTTGTGCCTGGGGCCCTATCACCTGGAGTGGACGGATGGCTAATTAGAATCCACGATACACAGGATGGTTCCCAGACCCATGGTGGCACCAGTGCCAAGTTGGGCTGGTTTGATAGTACCAAGTGCGTCCTGCAATCTGCCATCCAGAAGCGGGGCAGCTTACTTTTGTTTGCCAGGGAAACGGTCCGAGGATTGTGTCTGGGGGCCTATGGCTGGGAGTGACCGGCTGGCTCGTGAAAAGCTACGATAGGCAGGATGGTGACCAGACCCATGACGGCACCAGTGCCAAGTTGGGCTGGTTTGATAGTACCAAGTGGCTCCTGCAATCTGCCATCAAGAAGTTGGCAGGCGAGTTTTGTTTTCCAGGGAAAAGCGCCGTTGTTTGTGTTTGGGGGCCTGTGGCTGGGAGTGGCCGGCTGGCTCCTTAGAATCCACGATACTCAGCATGGTTCCCAGACCAAAGGTGGCACCAGTGCCAAGTTGGGCTGGTTGGATAGTACCAAGTGGTTCCTGCAATCTGCCATCCAGAAGCGGGGCAGCTTACTTTTGTTGGCCAGGGAAACGGGCCGAGGTTTGTGTCTGGGGGCCTATGGCTGGGAGTGACCGGCTGGCTCCTGAAAAGCTACGATAGGCAGGATGGTTCCCAGACCCATGGTGGCACCAGTGGCAAGTTGGGCTGATTTGATTGTACCAAGTGGCTCCTGCAATCTGCCATCAAAAAGTTGGCAGGCGAATTTTGATTTCCAGGGAAAAGCGCCGTTGTTTGTGTTTGGGGGCCTGTGGCAGGGAGTGGCCGGCTGGCTCCTGAAAAGCTACGATAGGCAGGATGGTGACGAGACCCATGGTGGCACCAGTGCCAAGTTGGGTTGGTTTGATAGTACCAAGTGGCTCCGGCAATCTGCCATCAAAAAGTTGGCAGACGAGTTTTGTTTTCAAGGGAAAAGCGCCGTTGTTTGTGTTTGGGGGCCTGTGGCTGGGAGTGGCCGGCTGGCTGCTTAGAATCTACCATACGCAGGATGGTTCCCAGACCAGAGGTGGCACCAGTGCCAAGTCGGGCTGGTTTGATAGTACCAAGTGCGTCCTGCAATCTGCCATCCAGAAGCGGGGTAGCTTACTATTGTTTGTCAGGGAAACGGGCCGAGCTTTGTGTCTGTGGGCCTACGGCTGGGAGTGACCGGCTGGCTCCTGAAAAGCTACGATAGGCAGGATGGTGACCAGACCCATGGTGGAACCAGTGCCAAGTTGGGCTGGTTTGATAGTACCAAGTGGCTCCTGCAATCTGCCATCAAAAATTTGGCAGGCAAGTTTTGTTTTCCAGGGAAAAGTGCCGTTGTTTTGTTTGGGGGCCTATGGCTGGGAGTGGCCGGCTGGCTCCTTAGAATCCACGATACGCAGGATGGTTCCCAGACCTGAGGTGGCACCAGTGCCAAGTTGGGCTGGTTTGATAGTACCAAGTGCGTCCTGCAATCTGCCATCCAGAAGCGGGGTAGCTTACTTTTGTTTGCCAGGGAAACGGGCCGAGGTTTGTGTCTCGGGGCCTATGGCTGGGAGTGACCGGCTGGCTCCTGAAAAGCTACGATAGGCAGGATGGTGACCAGACCCATGGTGGCACCAGTGCCAAGTTGGGCTGGTTTGATAGTACCAAGTGGCTCCTGCAATCTGCCATCAAAAACTTGGCAGGCGAGTTTGTTATCCAGGGAAAAGCGCCGTTGTTTTTGTTTGGGGGCCTGTGGCTGGGAGTGGCCGGCTGGCTCCTTAGAATCCATGATACGCAGGATGGTTCCCAGACCAGAGGTGGCACCAGTGCCAAGTCGGGCTAGTTTGATGGTGCAAAGTGGCTCCTGCAATCTGCCATCCAGAAGCGGGGCAGCTTGCTTTTGTTTGCCAGGGAAACGGGCCGAGGTTTGTGTCTGGGGGCCTATGGCTGGGAGTGACCGGCTGGCTCCTGAAAAGCTATGATAGGCAGGATGGTGACCAGACCCAAGGTGGCACCAGTGCCAAGTTGGGCTGGTTTGATAGTACCAAGTGGCTCCTGCAATCTGCCATCAAAAACTTGGCAGGCGAGTTTTGTTTTCCAGGGAAAAGCGCCGTTGTTTGTGTTTGGGGGCCTGTGGCTGGGAGTGGCCGGCTGGTTGCTTAGAATCCACGATAGGCAGGATGGTTCCCAGATGTGAGGCGGCGCCAGTGCCAAGTCGGGCTGGTTTGATACTACCAAGTGCGTCCTGCAATCTGCCATCCAGAAGCGGGACAGCTTACTTTTGCTTGCCAGGGAAACGGGCCGAGCTTTGGGTCTGGGCGCCTATGGCTGGGAGTGACCGGCTGGCTCCTGAAAAGCTACGATAGGCAGGATGGTGACCAGACCCATGGTGGCACCAGTGCCAAGTTGGGCTGGTTTGATAGTACCAAGTGGCTCCTGCAATCTGCCATCAAAAATTGGCAGGCGAGTTTTGTTTTCCAGGGAAAAGCGCCGTTGTTTGTGTTTAGGGGCCGTGGGTGGGAGTGGCCGGATGGCTAATTAGAATCCACGATACGCAGCATGGTTCCCAGACCTGAGGTGGCACCAGTGCCAAGTCGGGCTAGTTGGATGGTGCAAAGTGGCTCCTGCAATCTGCCATCCAGAAGCGGGGCAGCTTACTTTTGTTTGCCAGGGAAACGGGCCGAGGTTTGTGTCTGGGGGCCTATGGCTGGGAGTGACCGGCTGGCTCCTGAAAAGCTACGATAGGCAGGATGGTGACCAGACCCATGGTGGCACCAGAGCCAAGTTGGGCTGATTTGATAGTACCAAGTGGCTCCTGCAATCTGCCATCAAATAGTCGGCAGGCGAGTTTTGTTTTCCAGCGAAAAGCGCCGTTGTTTGTGACTGGGGGCCTGTGGGTGGGAGTGACCGGCTGGCTCCTTAGAATCCACGATACGCAGGATGGTTCCCAGACTTGAGGTGGCACCAGTGACAAGTCGGGCCAGTTTGATGGTGCAAAGTGGCTCCTGCAATCTGCCCTCCAGAAGCGGGGTAGCTTACTTTTCTTTGCCAGGGAAACGGGCCGAGGTTTTTCTCTGGGGGCCTATGGCTGGGAGTGACCGGGTGGCGCCTGAACAGCTACGATAGGCAGGATGGTGACCAGACCCATGGTGGCACCAGTGCCAAGTTGGGCTGGTTTGATAGTACCAAGTGGCTCCTGCAATCTGCCATCAAAATGTTGGCAGGCGAGTTTTGTTTTCCAGGGAAAAGCGCTGTTGTTTGTGTTTGGGGGCCTGTGGCTGGGAGTGACCGGCTGGCTCCTTAGAATCCACGATACGCAGGATGGTTCCCAGACCAGAGGTGGCACCAGTGCCAAGTCGGGCTGGTTTTATAGTACCAAGTGGTTCATGCAATCTGCCATCCTGAAGCGGGGCAGCTTACTTTTGTTTGCCAGGGAAACGGGCCGAGCTTTGTGTCTGGGCGCCTATGGCTGGGAGTGACCTGCTAGGTACTGAAAAGCTACGATAGGCAGGATGGTGACCACATCCATGGTGGCACCAGTGCCAAGTTGGGCTGGTTTGATAGTACCAAGTGGCTCCTGCAATCCGCCATCAAAAAGTTGGCAGGCGAGTATTGTTTTCCAGGGAAAAGCGCCGTTGTTTGTGTTTGGGTGCCTGTGGCAGGGAGTGGCCGGCTGGCTCCTTAGAATCCACGATACGCAGGATGGTTCCCAGACCCAAGGTGGCACCAGTGCCAAGTTGGGCTGGTTTGATAGTACCAAGTGCGTACTGCAATCTGCCATCCAGAAGCGGGGTAGCTTACTTTTGTTTGCCAGGGAAACGGGCCGAGGTTTTTGTCTCGGGGTATAAGGCTGGGGGTGACCGGCTGGCTCCTGAAAAGCTACGATAGGCAGGATGGTGACCAGACCCATGGTGGCACCAGTGCCAAGTTGGGCTGGTTTGATAGTACCAAGTGGCTCCTGCAATCTGCCATCAAAAATTTGGCAGGCGAGTTTTGTTTTCCAGGGAAAAGCGCCGTTGTTTGTGTTTGGGGGCCTGTGGCTGGGAGTGGCCGGCTGGCTAATTAGAATCCACGATACGCAGGATGGTTCCCAGACCAGAGGTGACCCCAGTGACAAGTCGGGCTGGTTTGATACTACCAAGCGCGTCCTGCAATCTGCCATCCAGAAGCGGGGCAGCTTACTTTTGTTTGCCAGGGAAACGGGCCGAGCTTTGTGTCTGGGGGCCTATGGCTGGGAGTGACCGGCTGGCTCCTGAAAAGCTACGATAGGCAGGATGGTGACCAGACCCATGGTGGCGCCAGTGCCAAGTTGGGCTGATTTGATAGTACCAAGTGGCTCCTGCAATCTGCCATCAAAATGTTGGCAGGCGAGTTTTGTTTTCCAGGGAAAAGCGCCGTTGTTTGTGTTTGGGGGCCTGTGGCTGGGAGTGACCGGCTGGCTCCTTAGAATCCACGATACGCCGGATGGTTCCCAGACCCAAGGTGGCACCAGTGCCAAGTTGGGCTGGTTTGATAGTACCAAGTTATTCCTGCAATCTGCCATCCAGAAGCAGGGCAGCTTACTTTTGTTTTCCAGGGAAAAGGGCCGAGGTTTTTCTCTGGGGGCCTATGGCTGGGAGTGACCGGCTGGCGCCTGAACAGCTACGATAGGCAGGATGGTTCCAAGACCCATGGTGGCACCAGTGCCATGTTCGGCTGATTTGATAGTACCAAGTGGCTCCTGCAATCTGCCATCAAAATGTTGGCAGGCGAGTTTTGTTTTCCAGGGAAAAGCGCCGTTGTTTGTGTTTGGGGGCCTGTGGCTGGGAGTGGCCAGCTTGCTAATTGGAATCCACGATACGCAGGATGGTTCCCAGACCAGAGGTGGCACCAGTGCCAAGTCGGGCTGGTTTGATAGTACCAAGTGCGTCCTGCAATCTGCCATCCACAAGCGGCGCCGCTTAGTTTTGTTTGCCTCGGAAACGGGCCGAGGTTTGTGTCTGGGGGCCTATGGCTGGGAGTGACCGGCTAGGTCCTGAAAATCTACGATAGGCAGGATGGTGACCAGACCCATGGTGGCACCAGTGCCAAGTTGGGCTGGTTTGATAGTACCAAGTTGCTCCGGCAATCTGCCATCAAAACTTGGCAGGCGAGTTTTGTTTTCCAGGGAAAAGCGCCGCTGTTTGTGTTTGAGGGCCTGTGGCTGGGAGTGTCCGGCTGGCTCCTTAGAATCCACGATACGCAGGATGGTTCCCAGACCTGAGGTGGCACCAGTGCCAAGTCGGGCTAGTTTGATGGTGCAAAGTGGCTCCTGCAATCTGCCATCCAGAAGCGGGGCAGCTTACTTTTTTTTGCCAGGGAAACGGGCCGAGGTTTTTGTCTGGGGTCTATGGCTGGGAGTGACCGGCTGGCTCCTGAAAAGCTACGATAGGCAGGATGGTGACCAGACCCATGGTGGCACCAGTGCCAAGTTGGGCTGGTTTGATAGTACCAAGTGGCTCCGGCAATCTGCCATCAAAAAGTTGGCAGGCGAGTTTTGTTTTCCAGGGAAAAGCGCCGATGTTTGTGTTTGGGGGCCTGTGGCTGGGAGTGGCCGGCTGGCTCCTTAGAATCCACGATACGCAGGATGGTTCCCAGACCTGAGGTAGCACCAGTGCCAAGTCGGGCTGGTTTGATAGTACCAAGTGCGTCCTGCAATCTGCCATCCAGAAGCGGGGCAGCTTACTTTTTTTTGCCAGGGAAACGGGCCGAGGTTTGTGTCTGGGGGCCTATGGCAGGGAGTGACCGGCTGGCTCCTGAAAAGCTACGATAGGCAGGATGGTGACCAGACCCATGGTGTCAGCAGTGCCAAGTTGGGCTGGTTTGATAGTACCAAGTGGCTCCTGCAATCCGCCATCAAAAAGTTGGCAGGCGAGTTTTGTTTTCCAGGGAAAAGCGCCGTTGTTTGTGTTTGGGGGCCTGTGGCTGGGAGTGGCCGGCTGGCTCCTTAGAATCCACAATACGCAGGATGGTTCCCTGACCTGAGGTGGCACCAGTGATAAGTTGGGCTGGTTTGATAGTACCAAGTGCGTCCTGCAATCTGCCATCCAGAAGCGGGGTAGCTTACTTTTGTTTGCCAGGGAAACGGGCCGAGCTTTGTGTCTGGGGGCCTATGGCTGGGAGTGACCGGCTGGCTCCTGAAAAGCTACGATAGGCAGGATGGTGACCAGACCCATGGTGGCACCAGAGCCATGTTCGGCTGATTTCAAAGTACAAAGTGGCTCCTGCAATCTGCCATCAAAAGTCAGCAGGCAAGCTTTGTTTTCCAGGGAAAAGCGCCGTTGTTTGTGTCTGCGGGCCTGTGGCTGGAGTGGCCGGCTGGCTCCTTTAAACACACGATACGCCGGATGGTTCCCAGACCCAAGGTGGCACCAGTGCCAAGTTGGGCTGGTTTGATAGTACCTAGTGGTTCCTGCAATCTGCCATCAAAATGTTGGCAGGCGAGTTTTGTTTTCCAGGGAAAAGCGCCGATGTTTTTTTTGGGGGCCTGTGGCTGGGAGTGGCCGGCTGGCTCCTTAGAATCCAAGATACGCAGGATGGTTCCCAGACCAGAGGTGGCATCAGTACCAAGTCGGGCTGGTTTGATAATAACAAGTGGATCCTGAAATCTGCCATCCAGAAGCGGGGCAGCTTACTTTTGTTTGCCAGGGAAACGGGCAGAGCTTTGTGTCTGGGGGCCTATGGCTGGGAGTGACCGGCTGGCTCCTGAAAAGCTACGATAGGCAGGAAGGTGACCAGACCCATGGTGGCACCAGTGCCAAGTTGGGCTGGTTTGATAGTACCAAGTGGCTCCTGCAATCTGCCATCAAAAAGTTGGCAGGCGAGTTTTGTTTTCCAGGGAAAAGCGCCGTTGTTTGTGTTTGGGGGCCTGTGGCTGGGAGTGGCCGTCTTGCTAATTGGAATCCACGATACGCAGGAGGGTTCCCAGACCTGAGGTGGCACCAGTGACAAGTCGGGCCAGTTTGATGGTGCAAAGTGGCTCCTGCAATCTGCCATCCAGAAGCGGGGCAGCTTACTTTTGTTTGCCAGGGAAACGGGCCGAGGTTTGTGTCTGGGTTCCTATGGCTGGGAGTGACCGGCTGGCACCTGAAAAGCTACGATAGGCAGGATGGTGACCAGATCCATGGTGGCACCAGTGCCAAGTTGGGCTGATTTGATAGTACCAAGTGGCTCCTGCAATCTGCCATCAAAAATTTGGCAGGCGAGTTTTGTTTTCCAGGGAAAAGCGCCGTTGTTTGTATTTGGGGGCCTGTGGCTGGGAGTGGCCCGCTGGCTCCTTAGAATCCACGATACGCAGGATGGTTCCCAGACCCAAGGTGGCACCATTTCCAAGTTGGGCTGGTTTGATAGTACCAAGTGCGTACTGCAATCTGCCATCCAGAAGCGGGGCAGCTTACTTTTGTTTGCCAGGGAAACGGGCCGAGGTTTTTGTCTGGGGGCCTATGGCTGGGAGTGACCGGCTGGCTCCTGAAAAGCTACGATAGGCAGGATGGTGACCAGACCCATGGTGGCACCAGTGCCAAGTTGGGCTGATTTGATAGTACCAAGTGGCTCCTGCAATCTGCCATCAAAAAGTTGGCAGGCGAGTTTTGTTTTCCAGGGAAAAGCGCCGTTGTTTGTGTTTGGGGGCCTGTGGCTGGGAGTGGCCAGCTGGCTCCTTAGAATCCACGATACGCAGGATGGTTCCCAGACCCAAGGTGGCACCAGTGCCAAGTTGGGCTGGTTTGATAGTACCAAGTGTCTCCTGCAATCTGCCATCCAGAAGCAGGGCAGCTTACTTTTGTTTGCCAGAGAAATAGGCCTAGGTTTTTGTTTGGGGGCCTGTGGCTAGGAGTGGCCGGCTGGCTCCTAAGAATCCACGATACGCAGGATGTTTCCCAGACCCAAGGTGGCACCAGTGCCAAGTCGGGCTGGTTTGATAGTACCAAGTGGCTCCTGCAAACTCCATCAAAAAGTTGGCAGGCGTGTTTTGTTTTCCAGGGAACAGCGCCGTTGATTTTGTTTGGGGGCCTGTGGCTGGGAGTGGCCGGCTGGCTCCTTAGAATCCACGATACGCAGGATGGTTCCCAGACCCAAGGTGGCACCAGTGCCAAGTCGGGCTGGTTTGATTACACCAAGTGGCTCCTGCAATCTGCCATCCAGAAGTGAGGCAGCTAAGTTTTGTTTGCGAGAAAAAAGGGCCGTGGTTTTTGTTGGGGGCCTGTGGCTGGGAGTAGCCGGCTGGCTCCTTAAAATCCACGATAGGCAGGATGGTTCCCAGACCAAAGGTGGCACCAGTGCCAAGTCGGGCTGGTTTGATAGTACCAAGTGGCTCCTGCAATCTGCCATCCAGAAGCGGGGCAGCTGAGTTTTGTTTGCCAGAGAAAAAGGCTGTGGTTTGTGTTTGGGGGCCTGTGGCTGGCAGTGGCCGGCTGGCTCCTGAAAATCCACGATACGCAGCATGGTTCCCAGACCCAAGGTGGCACCAGTGCCAAGCGGGGCTCGTTTGACAGTGTCAAGTGCCTCCTGCAATCTCCCATCCAGAAGCGGGGCAGCTGAGTTTTTTTTGCCAGGGAAACGGACCTTTGTTTTTGATTGGGCTCTGTGGCCGAGAGTGGTCGGCTGTCTCCTGACAATCCACAATACGCAGGATGGTTCCCAGACCCAAGGTGGCACCAGTGCCAAGTCGGGCTGGTTTGATAGTACCAAGTGTCTCCTGCAATCTGCCATCCAGAAGCGGGGCAGCTGAGTTTTGTTTGCCAGAGAAAAGGGCCGTGGGTTGTGTTTGGGGGCATATGGCTGGGAGTGGCCACCTGGCTCCTTAAAATGCACGATACGCCGCATGGTAACCAGGCGCAAGGTGGCACCAGTGCCAAGTCAGGCTGTTTTTGTAGTACCCAGTGGCTCCTGCAATTTGCCATCCAGAAGCGGGGCAGTTGAATTTTGTTTGCTAGAGAAAAGGGCTGTGGTTTGTGTTTGGGGGCCTATGGCTGAGAGTGGCCGGCTGGCCCCTGAAAATCAACGATAGGCAGGATGGTTCCCAGATCCAAGGTGGCACCAGTGCCAAGTAAGGCTGGTTGTATGGTTCAAAGTAACTCCTGCAATCTGCCATCCAGAAGCGGGACAGCTGAGTTTTTTTTGCCAGAGAAAAGGTCCATGGTTTCTTTTTGGGGCATACGGCTGGGAATTGCCGGCTGGCTCCTTAAAATGCTCGATACGCAGGATGGTTCCCAGAGCCAAGGTGGCACCACTGCCAAGTCGGGCTCTTTTTGTAGTACCAAGTGCGTCCTGCAATTTGCCATCCAGAAGAGGGGCAGTTGAGTTTTGTTTGCCAGAGAAAAGGGCCGTTGTTTGTGTTTGGGGGCCTGTGGCTGGGAGTGTTCGGCTGGTTCCTGAATATGTACGATACGCAGGATTGTTCCCAGATCCAAGGTGGCAGCAGTGTCATGTTGTGCTGGTGTGATAGTCCCAAGTGGCTCCTGCAATCTGCCATCCAGAAGTGGGGCAGCTGATTTTTGTTTGCCAGAGAAAAGGTCCGTGGTTTGTTTTTGGGGGCATATGGCTGAGAGTGGCCGGCTGGCCCCTGAAAATCCACGATACACAGGATGGTTCCCAGATCCAAGGTGGCACCTGTGCCAAGTCGGGCTGATTTGATAGTACTAAGTAGCTCCTGCAATCTGCCATCCAGAAGCGGGGCAGCTTACTTTTGTTTGCCAGGGAAACGGGCCGAGGTTTGTGTTTGGGGGCCTATGGCTGAGAGTGACCGGCTGGCTCCTGAAAAGCTACGATAGGCAGGATGGTGACCAGACCCATGGTGGCACCAGTGCCAAGTTGGGCTGGTTTGATAGTACCAAGTGGTTCCTGCAATCTGCCATCCAGAAGCAGGGCAGCTGAGTTTTGTTTGCCAGAGAAAAGGGCCTTGGTTTGTGTTTGGGGGCATATGGCTGGGTGTGGCCAGCTGGCTCCTTAAAATGCACGATATGCAACATGGCTCCCAGACCCAAGGTGGCACAAGTGCCAAGTTGGGCTGGTTTGATAGTACCAAGTGGCTCCTGCAATCTTCCATGATCACGTGGAGAAATACTTTCTGGTTTCAGCCTCATGCTCTTTCTTCTCTCCCTCAACTTCTCTATCACCTCTCATCTGGTTCACATGCGCTGTCTTCAAGGTCCACAGGCTACTTTTCACAGAATCTTCTGGCCTGATGAAGTAAGGATGATGAATAGAACAGAGCTGGGATCTATTTTCCAGTTTGGATAAAATGCATTCTGCACACAAATCCAAGGAGAACGGGCTGCCCCGATGCCCAGAAAATCTTTCACTCCTGCTAGTGTTCTACGTCAACCGCAACTTAGTCTGAAAGAAAAGCTTTTTCTCTGAGAGCATCTGAGAGGTTTGCATGAAGCACTGATATCTGACATATGCAATTTTGAATAGGAGAGGAAAAAGAAAATGGCAAGGAGTTTTTAATTTTAGTGGTTTCAATTTTAATTTCCGTGCACTTTTTCAAAACTTGTCAGCTCAAATGCCCATCAACATCTTTTAGTCATCTGTAAGTCAGTATTCATATAAAATGTGCTTCAAATCCAAAGAATTTCAAATTTGCACTCCAAGCTTCTATGCCTAGATTTATGATTTCCTACACATATTAGATGAAAGGAAGGCCTTTTTTACTGTGGGAGTGCTGGAACACTGGAACAGGTTGCCCAGAGAAGTTGTGGGTGTCCCATCCCTGAAAGTATTCAAGGTCACCCTGGACGGGGCTTGGAGCAGCAACAAAGGAGAAGCTTGATGGTAGAGAAACAAAGTTGGACTATAGAAGAAACTCGGATTGAAGTATAGGATCAAGTTTTCTCTCAGCTCTTGGGGTAAATTCAAAGTTGTACAAAATGACATTTATCTGTGCTATTCACTACTGTAACAGAAAGTTTCATGAAAACTGTACAGAAGATAGTAAATTTTAAAAGAGATAAGAATTACAGCATAAAATCCATGGGATAGGTTACAACATGAGACACTCTCTAAGAGAAAATCTCTGTGTTTCAGCACTTCATCGGGGTAAGATTTCATGAAGTGCCAAAGAAGGCGGCAAAATATCATTCGGGACATTATTTACTGGAATTCAGCCTGGCCATTAGTAGGAACTGCCTTTGAACATATCATGTAGATATACCACACACACTTTCCCTTCACTGAAAAATTACTGTTTACAACAAATAAGCAATTGACAATCAAAATTGATTGAAAGCATCTTAAACATGTCAAGTATTTCATTGTAGATGATCTGTGATCCAAATGCTTCTTCCACCTTCGAGAGGGACAGAAGAATTCTTCCATATCATGATGGTTTAAAATTGTATCAACCAATGTTTTCTGCTGAAAAGATATCATCTATTTTTTTCTATTTTTGGAAGAAAATATTCCTAGACATACAACAGGTGAGAACTAAGTAATTTTAAAGAAACAAATGAAATGAAAATATTCTGTAAATAGAATGAAATGAAAAGCTGTGTTTTAAATAGGAGCTAAATATTAAACAGAATTTTTGTACCAGGCATTTGAATTACTGCACCAGCTCTTTTGCCCATCAAGAGAGGCATTTAGCATTTCAGTCTTTTCCAAGGTGTTCATGATCTGCTATGCTGATCTCTGTGTGTGCCTAGGTGTGTGTGGAGGGGGGGGCATATGAAGGGGAGTGTGTATGTTTGCTTTACAATTGTTGTGGCAGATTCATGCCTCAGCTCCACATTTTGTTTTAAAAAGGTCACACCGAGTGGATATGAAGTTTACTATCAACAAGAGATCGATTCCCAAATCATCCATTTGACTCTCCCTTATAAATCATGTGCTTTGTTGCATATTTTATCAAATATACTTTCAAGCCAGATGGAGGAAGGAGGATGTGGGAATCCCTCCACCATCTTGCAACTTTTATGTAAGTAGGTTTTCAAGAAAATCATCATTTCTCTTTTAAATATGTCTGGAACAGGCATGATGGTAGTGTCAACCTGTTGGAGTTTTTGTTGCTGGAAGAAGTTGTACAAAAGGATTGGTTTTTACATTGACCAGTTACTGAATCAAGCGCAGGAATACATTGGAAATTTAGCTGGGGGTTCCTTTTCCCAGCAGACTACTTCTAGAACGAGCTTGTACACTGAAGCTGACTCTTTTGCTCTCTTTTTGTTTCTTTCCTATTTTCTTGGCTTCTTTGCCACTATCTAGACAATTTTGGAACTTTGTTCCCAACTAAAATGGTTTCAATAGTCTGATTGTGATCATACATTTTTACAAGGAATTTTTAAAATCTTTCCTCGAGTCCAGAAAGTCAAGGACTTAGATCTTTTTCTTCCCTTATCAATATTGCCATGAAATTGATAAATAAAGACCAACTCTTTATTTTTGTTTTTAACCCACGTAGATAATTCCCATCCATTAATCCATTTTGTGGACCAATAGCTGCCATTCTGATGGAAGCTGTCACTTCTTAACAATAGGCATTCTGTGACTATGTTGACAGCACTTTGGGTGAAGATCCTAACTGGTCTTAGATATACATAGGGAGAAATTTGCTCAGCCAGTGTCAGTCTTAAGCATGCGTATCAGAAGATCTTTCTAGAGCTGGGAATTTTCCCATGAAAGGGATTCAGTTAGGGAAGAGACACTTGTGCCAGAGTTTTACATTCTTCTTGAACACTGCTTAAGGAACTTAGATGCCATGTCCATTTGGATCTCTGTCTGCACAGAACTTTGTCATGCCAGTGCTTTGAAATGCATCTTGAAGAGAATTCACTAGCACAGAATGAAAGAGAGTGGAAGGGGTTGGTGGGGCTAACCAGGCCCAACCCCCCTGCCTAAACCAGGATACCTAGAGCCTCTTGCCCAGGATTCTATCTGGGTGTACTTTTAATGTCTTCAAAGATCCAGGCTCCACAATCTTTCTGGGCAGTCTGTGCCGTGGTTCAGTCACCCTGACAGTAAAGAAACATTTACTGATGTTCAAAGGCAATCTCCTGTATTTCAGTGTGTGCCCACTGCCTCTTGTCTTTTCCCTCAGCATCACTGAAAAGACACTGATTCCCTCCCCTTTGCACTATTGCTTCCATATGTATGTGTGATGCCATGTAGAGGTATGTCAAAAACCTCCCTGAAGCCCAGGCAGATAATATTCCCTTCATCTACCAGTCAAGTTGATTCATCAGAGGAGTTTAAAGTGATGTTCAGCATGAAATTCCCCTGAAAAATCATGCTAACTACATTATTTGGTCATCTGTCATGTGCCTGGCAAGGATTTCCCGGAAGAGCTGCTTCATCAACTTCCTGGGGATAAAAAAGAGGCTGGCTGGTTTGTACTATGGCGAGTCCTCTTAATTGCCTTTTTTGAAGATGGGTGTCATTTGCTAACATCCACTCTTTAGCCTCTCTTGTCGTCTACATCTTAGCAAAACGCTTTTCCACTATGTCTGGCTAGGAAAAACTGTGCCAGCACAGAAAACATCTCCCATCGTGTTCTAGAAGTTGCACGGATGTCTGCCAAGTGTTTGGCAGGAAGAAAAGAAAAGTTGTCCAAAACAGCTTCCAATCGAATGTTCCTGTGATTGGAAAAGTCAGGAGAGTGCAAAGGTACTGTTTTCTATCAGTTGGCAAGGTGCGCACACAATCCCAGTGTTGTACAGCTTGCTTCTTCACCTTCCCGAAGCTGCCGCTCTCGCCGGCTGCCGGAGCCCAAGAAGCGGCTTCTTCGCGCAAAGACGATTGTGCCGCTCACAGGGCTCTCCTTAGCGCGGCTTCTGCCGAAAGACGCCCGGCAGCGGCTCTTACCTCCGGAGAGCATCCTACCTTCGTCTTTAGCTCCTCTTCTCATCTACACCTCGGCAAAAAGCTTTTCCACTATGTCTGGCTAGGAAAAACTGTGCCAGCACAGAAAACATCTCCCATCGTGTTCTAGAAGTTGCACGGATGTCTGCCAAGTGTTTGGCAGGAAGAAAAGAAAAGTTGTCCAAAACAGCTTCCAATCGAATGTTCCTGTGATTGGAAAAGTCAGGAGAGTGCAAAGGTACTGTTTTCTATCAGTTGGCAAGGTGCGCACACAATCCCAGTGTTGTACAGCTTGCTTCTTCACCTTCCCGAAGCTGCCGCTCTCGCCGGCTGCCGGAGCCCAAGAAGCGGCTTCTTCGCGCAAAGACGATTGTGCCGCTCACAGGGCTCTCCTTAGCGCGGCTTCTGCCGAAAGACGCCCGGCAGCGGCTCTTACCTCCGGAGAGCATCCTACCTTCGTCTTTCTCGTCTTTTGTAGTCTACATCTTAGCAAAACGCTTTTCCACTATGTCTGGCTAGGAAAAACTGTGCCAGCACAGAAAACATCTCCCATCGTGTTCTAGAAGTTGCACGGATGTCTGCCAAGTGTTTGGCAGGAAGAAAAGAAAAGTTGTCCAAAACAGCTTCCAATCGAATGTTCCTGTGATTGGAAAAGTCAGGAGAGTGCAAAGGTACTGTTTTCTATCAGTTGGCAAGGTGCGCACACAATCCCAGTGTTGTACAGCTTGCTTCTTCACCTTCCCGAAGCTGCCGCTCTCGCCGGCTGCCGGAGCCCAAGAAGCGGCTTCTTCGCGCAAAGACGATTGTGCCGCTCACAGGGCTCTCCTTAGCGCGGCTTCTGCCGAAAGACGCCCGGCAGCGGCTCTTACCTCCGGAGAGCATCCTACCTTCGTCTTTCTCGTCTTTTGTAGTCTACACCTTAGCAAAACGCTTTTCCACTATGTCTGGCTAGGAAAAACTGTGCCAGCACAGAAAACATCTCCCATCGTGTTCTAGAAGTTGCACGGATGTCTGCCAAGTGTTTGGCAGGAAGAAAAGAAAAGTTGTCCAAAACAACTTCCAATCGAATGTTCCTGTGATTGGAAAAGTCAGGAGAGTGCAAAGGTACTGTTTTCTATCAGTTGGCAAGGTGCGCACACAATCCCAGTGTTGTACAGCTTGCTTCTTCACCTTCCCGAAGCTGCCGCTCTCGCCGGCTGCCGGAGCCCAAGAAGCGGCTTCTTCGCGCAAAGACGATTGTGCCGCTCACAGTGCTCTCCTTAGCGCGGCTTCTGCCGAAAGACGCCCGGCAGCGGCTCTTACCTCCGGAGAGCATCCTACCTTCGTCTTTCGCGTCTTTTGTAGTCTACATCTTAGCAAAACGCTTTTCCACTATGTCTGGCTAGGAAAAACTGTGCCAGCACAGAAAACATCTCCCATCGTGTTCTAGAAGTTGCACGGATGTCTGCCAAGTGTTTGGCAGGAAGAAAAGAAAAGTTGTCCAAAACAGCTTCCAATCGAATGTTCCTGTGATTGGAAAAGTCAGGAGAGTGCAAAGGTACTGTTTTCTATCAGTTGGCAAGGTGCGCACACAATCCCAGTGTTGTACAGCTTGCTTCTTCACCTTCCCGAAGCTGCCGCTCTCGCCGGCTGCCGGAGCCCAAGAAGCGGCTTCTTCGCGCAAAGACGATTGTGCCGCTCACAGTGCTCTCCTTAGCGCGGCTTCTGCCGAAAGACGCCCGGCAGCGGCTCTTACCTCCGGAGAGCATCCTACCTTCGTCTTTCGCGTCTTTTGTAGTCTACATCTTAGCAAAACGCTTTTCCACTATGTCTGGCTAGGAAAAACTGTGCCAGCACAGAAAACATCTCCCATCGTGTTCTAGAAGTTGCACGGATGTCTGCCAAGTGTTTGGCAGGAAGAAAAGAAAAGTTGTCCAAAACAGCTTCCAATCGAATGTTCCTGTGATTGGAAAAGTCAGGAGAGTGCAAAGGTACTGTTTTCTATCAGTTGGCAAGGTGCGCACACAATCCCAGTGTTGTACAGCTTGCTTCTTCACCTTCCCGAAGCTGCCGCTCTCGCCGGCTGCCGGAGCCCAAGAAGCGGCTTCTTCGCGCAAAGACGATTGTGCCGCTCACAGGGCTCTCCTTAGCGCGGCTTCTGCCGAAAGACGCCCGGCAGCGGCTCTTACCTCCGGAGAGCATCCTACCTTCGTCTTTCGCGTCTTTTGTAGTCTACATCTTAGCAAAACGCTTTTCCACTATGTCTGGCTAGGAAAAACTGTGCCAGCACAGAAAACATCTCCCATCGTGTTCTAGAAGTTGCACGGATGTCTGCCAAGTGTTTGGCAGGAAGAAAAGAAAAGTTGTCCAAAACAGCTTCCAATCGAATGTTCCTGTGATTGGAAAAGTCAGGAGAGTGCAAAGGTACTGTTTTCTATCAGTTGGCAAGGTGCGCACACAATCCCAGTGTTGTACAGCTTGCTTCTTCACCTTCCCGAAGCTGCCGCTCTCGCCGGCTGCCGGAGCCCAAGAAGCGGCTTCTTCGCGCAAAGACGATTGTGCCGCTCACAGTGCTCTCCTTAGCGCGGCTTCTGCCGAAAGACGCCCGGCAGCGGCTCTTACCTCCGGAGAGCATCCTACCTTCGTCTTTAGCTCCTCTTCTCATCTACACCTCGGCAAAAAGCTTTTCCACTATGTCTGGCTAGGAAAAACTGTGCCAGCACAGAAAACATCTCCCATCGTGTTCTAGAAGTTGCACGGATGTCTGCCAAGTGTTTGGCAGGAAGAAAAGAAAAGTTGTCCAAAACAGCTTCCAATCGAATGTTCCTGTGATTGGAAAAGTCAGGAGAGTGCAAAGGTACTGTTTTCTATCAGTTGGCAAGGTGCGCACACAATCCCAGTGTTGTACAGCTTGCTTCTTCACCTTCCCGAAGCTGCCGCTCTCGCCGGCTGCCGGAGCCCAAGAAGCGGCTTCTTCGCGCAAAGACGATTGTGCCGCTCACAGTGCTCACCTTAGCGCGGCTTCTGCCGAAAGACGCCCGGCAGCGGCTCTTACCTCCGGAGAGCATCCTACCTTCGTCTTTCGCGTCTTTTGTAGTCTACACCTCGGCAAAAAGCTTTTCCACTATGTCTGGCTAGGAAAAACTGTGCCAGCACAGAAAACATCTCCCATCGTGTTCTAGAAGTTGCACGGATGTCTGCCAAGTGTTTGGCAGGAAGAAAAGAAAAGTTGTCCAAAACAGCTTCCAATCGAATGTTCCTGTGATTGGAAAAGTCAGGAGAGTGCAAAGGTACTGTTTTCTATCAGTTGGCAAGGTGCGCACACAATCCCAGTGTTGTACAGCTTGCTTCTTCACCTTCCCGAAGCTGCCGCTCTCGCCGGCTGCCGGAGCCCAAGAAGCGGCTTCTTCGCGCAAAGACGATTGTGCCGCTCACAGTGCTCACCTTAGCGCGGCTTCTGCCGAAAGACGCCCGGCAGCGGCTCTTACCTCCGGAGAGCATCCTACCTTCGTCTTTCGCGTCTTTTGTAGTCTACATCTTAGCAAAACGCTTTTCCACTATGTCTGGCTAGGAAAAACTGTGCCAGCACAGAAAACATCTCCCATCGTGTTCTAGAAGTTGCACGGATGTCTGCCAAGTGTTTGGCAGGAAGAAAAGAAAAGTTGTCCAAAACAGCTTCCAATCGAATGTTCCTGTGATTGGAAAAGTCAGGAGAGTGCAAAGGTACTGTTTTCTATCAGTTGGCAAGGTGCGCACACAATCCCAGTGTTGTACAGCTTGCTTCTTCACCTTCCCGAAGCTGCCGCTCTCGCCGGCTGCCGGAGCCCAAGAAGCGGCTTCTTCGCGCAAAGACGATTGTGCCGCTCACAGGGCTCTCCTTAGCGCGGCTTCTGCCGAAAGACGCCCGGCAGCGGCTCTTACCTCCGGAGAGCATCCTACCTTCGTCTTTCGCGTCTTTTGTAGTCTACATCTTAGCAAAACGCTTTTCCACTATGTCTGGCTAGGAAAAACTGTGCCAGCACAGAAAACATCTCCCATCGTGTTCTAGAAGTTGCACGGATGTCTGCCAAGTGTTTGGCAGGAAGAAAAGAAAAGTTGTCCAAAACAGCTTCCAATCGAATGTTCCTGTGATTGGAAAAGTCAGGAGAGTGCAAAGGTACTGTTTTCTATCAGTTGGCAAGGTGCGCACACAATCCCAGTGTTGTACAGCTTGCTTCTTCACCTTCCCGAAGCTGCCGCTCTCGCCGGCTGCCGGAGCCCAAGAAGCGGCTTCTTCGCGCAAAGACGATTGTGCCGCTCACAGTGCTCTCCTTAGCGCAGCTTCTGCCGAAAGACGCCCGGCAGCGGCTCTTACCTCCTGAGAGTGGCAGCTTCGGGAAGGTGAAGAAGCAAGCTGTACAACACTGGGATTGTGTGCGCACCTTGCCAACTGATAGAAAACAGTACCTTTGCACTCTCCTGACTTTTCCAATCACAGGAACATTCGATTGGAAGCTGTTTTGGACAACTTTTCTTTTCTTCCTGCCAAACACTTGGCAGACATCCGTGCAACTTCTAGAAAACGATGGGAGATGTTTTCTGTGCTGGCACGGGTTTTCCTAGCCAGACATAGTGGAAAAGCGTTTTGCTAAGATGTAGACTACAAAAGACGCGAAAGACGAAGGTAGGATGCTCTCCGGAGGTAAGAGCCGCTGCCGGGCGTCTTTCGGCAGAAGCCGCGCTAAGGAGAGCACTGTGAGCGGCACAATCGTCTTTGCGCGAAGAAGCCGCTTCTTGGGCTCCGGCAGCCGGCGAGAGCGGCAGCTTCGGGAAGGTGAAGAAGCAAGCTGTACAACACTGGGATTGTGTGCGCACCTTGCCAACTGATAGAAAACAGTACCTTTGCACTCTCCTGACTTTTCCAATCACAGGAACATTCGATTGGAAGCTGTTTTGGACAACTTTTCTTTTCTTCCTGCCAAACACTTGGCAGACATCCGTGCAACTTCTAGAACACGATGGGAGATGTTTTCTGTGCTGGCACAGTTTTTCCTAGCCAGACATAGTGGAAAAGCGTTTTGCTAAGATGTAGACTACAAAAGACGCGAAAGACGAAGGTAGGATGCTCTCCGGAGGTAAGAGCCGCTGCCGGGCGTCTTTCGGCAGAAGCCGCGCTAAGGAGAGCCCTGTGAGCGGCACAATCGTCTTTGCGCGAAGAAGCCGCTTCTTGGGCTCCGGCAGCCGGCGAGAGCGGCAGCTTCGGGAAGGTGAAGAAGCAAGCTGTACAACACTGGGATTGTGTGCGCACCTTGCCAACTGATAGAAAACAGTATCTTTGCACTCTCCTGACTTTTCCAATCACAGGAACATTCGATTGGAAGCTGTTTTGGACAACTTTTCTTTTCTTCCTGCCAAACACTTGGCAGACATCCGTGCAACTTCTAGAACACGATGGGAGATGTTTTCTGTGCTGGCACAGTTTTTCCTAGCCAGACATAGTGGAAAAGCGTTTTGCTAAGATGTAGACTACAAAAGACGCGAAAGACGAAGGTAGGATGCTCTCCGGAGGTAAGAGCCGCTGCCGGGCGTCTTTCGGCAGAAGCCGCGCTAAGGTGAGCACTGTGAGCGGCACAATCGTCTTTGCGCGAAGAAGCCGCTTCTTGGGCTCCGGCAGCCGGCGAGAGCGGCAGCTTCGGGAAGGTGAAGAAGCAAGCTGTACAACACTGGGATTGTGTGCGCACCTTGCCAACTGATAGAAAACAGTACCTTTGCACTCTCCTGACTTTTCCAATCACAGGAACATTCGATTGGAAGCTGTTTTGGACAACTTTTCTTTTCTTCCTGCCAAACACTTGGCAGACATCCGTGCAACTTCTAGAACACGATGGGAGATGTTTTCTGTGCTGGCACAGTTTTTCCTAGCCAGACATAGTGGAAAAGCTTTTTGCCGAGGTGTAGATGAGAAGAGGAGCTAAAGACGAAGGTAGGATGCTCTCCGGAGGTAAGAGCCGCTGCCGGGCGTCTTTCGGCAGAAGCCGCGCTAAGGAGAGCCCTGTGAGCGGCACAATCGTCTTTGCGCGAAGAAGCCGCTTCTTGGGCTCCGGCAGCCGGCGAGAGCGGCAGCTTCGGGAAGGTGAAGAAGCAAGCTGTACAACACTGGGATTGTGTGCGCACCTTGCCAACTGATAGAAAACAGTACCTTTGCACTCTCCTGACTTTTCCAATCACAGGAACATTCGATTGGAAGCTGTTTTGGACAACTTTTCTTTTCTTCCTGCCAAACACTTGGCAGACATCCGTGCAACTTCTAGAACACGATGGGAGATGTTTTCTGTGCTGGCACAGTTTTTCCTAGCCAGACATAGTGGAAAAGCGTTTTGCTAAGATGTAGACGACAAGAGAGGCTAAAGAGTGGATGTTAGCAAATGACACCCATCTTCAAAAAAGGCAATTAAGAGGACTCGCCATAGTACAAACCAGCCAGCCTCTTTTTTATCCCCAGGAAGTTGATGAAGCAGCTCTTCCTGGAAATCCTTGCCAGGCACATGACAGATGACCAAATAATGTAGTTAGCATGATTTTTCAGGGGAATTTCATGCTGAACATCACTTTAAACTCCTCTGATGAATCAACTTGACTGGTAGATGAAGGGAATATTATCTGCCTGGGCTTCAGGGAGGTTTTTGACATACCTCTACATGGCATCACACATACATATGGAAGCAATAGTGCAAAGGGGAGGGAATCAGTGTCTTTTCAGTGATGCTGAGGGAAAAGACAAGAGGCAGTGGGCACACACTGAAATACAGGAGATTGCCTTTGAACATCAGTAAATGTTTCTTTACTGTCAGGGTGACTGAACCACGGCACAGACTGCCCAGAAAGATTGTGGAGCCTGGATCTTTGAAGACATTAAAAGTACACCCAGATAGAATCCTGGGCAAGAGGCTCTAGGTATCCTGGTTTAGGCAGGGGGGTTGGGCCTGGTTAGCCCCACCAACCCCTTCCACTCTCTTTCATTCTGTGCTAGTGAATTCTCTTCAAGATGCATTTCAAAGCACTGGCATGACAAAGTTCTGTGCAGACAGAGATCCAAATGGACATGGCATCTAAGTTCCTTAAGCAGTGTTCAAGAAGAATGTAAAACTCTGGCACAAGTGTCTCTTCCCTAACTGAATCCCTTTCATGGGAAAATTCCCAGCTCTAGAAAGATCTTCTGATACGCATGCTTAAGACTGACACTGGCTGAGCAAATTTCTCCCTATGTATATCTAAGACCAGTTAGGATCTTCACCCAAAGTGCTGTCAACATAGTCACAGAATGCCTATTGTTAAGAAGTGACAGCTTCCATCAGAATGGCAGCTATTGGTCCACAAAATGGATTAATGGATGGGAATTATCTACGTGGGTTAAAAACAAAAATAAAGAGTTGGTCTTTATTTATCAATTTCATGGCAATATTGATAAGGGAAGAAAAAGATCTAAGTCCTTGACTTTCTGGACTCGAGGAAAGATTTTAAAAATTCCTTGTAAAAATGTATGATCACAATCAGACTATTGAAACCATTTTAGTTGGGAACAAAGTTCCAAAATTGTCTAGATAGTGGCAAAGAAGCCAAGAAAATAGGAAAGAAACAAAAAGAGAGCAAAAGAGTCAGCTTCAGTGTACAAGCTCGTTCTAGAAGTAGTCTGCTGGGAAAAGGAACCCCCAGCTAAATTTCCAATGTATTCCTGCGCTTGATTCAGTAACTGGTCAATGTAAAAACCAATCCTTTTGTACAACTTCTTCCAGCAACAAAAACTCCAACAGGTTGACACTACCATCATGCCTGTTCCAGACATATTTAAAAGAGAAATGATGATTTTCTTGAAAACCTACTTACATAAAAGTTGCAAGATGGTGGAGGGATTCCCACATCCTCCTTCCTCCATCTGGCTTGAAAGTATATTTGATAAAATATGCAACAAAGCACATGATTTATAAGGGAGAGTCAAATGGATGATTTGGGAATCGATCTCTTGTTGATAGTAAACTTCATATCCACTCGGTGTGACCTTTTTAAAACAAAATGTGGAGCTGAGGCATGAATCTGCCACAACAATTGTAAAGCAAACATACACACTCCCCTTCATATGCCCCCCCCTCCACACACACCTAGGCACACACAGAGATCAGCATAGCAGATCATGAACACCTTGGAAAAGACTGAAATGCTAAATGCCTCTCTTGATGGGCAAAAGAGCTGGTGCAGTAATTCAAATGCCTGGTACAAAAATTCTGTTTAATATTTAGCTCCTATTTAAAACACAGCTTTTCATTTCATTCTATTTACAGAATATTTTCATTTCATTTGTTTCTTTAAAATTACTTAGTTCTCACCTGTTGTATGTCTAGGAATATTTTCTTCCAAAAATAGAAAAAAATAGATGATATCTTTTCAGCAGAAAACATTGGTTGATACAATTTTAAACCATCATGATATGGAAGAATTCTTCTGTCCCTCTCGAAGGTGGAAGAAGCATTTGGATCACAGATCATCTACAATGAAATACTTGACATGTTTAAGATGCTTTCAATCAATTTTGATTGTCAATTGCTTATTTGTTGTAAACAGTAATTTTTCAGTGAAGGGAAAGTGTGTGTGGTATATCTACATGATATGTTCAAAGGCAGTTCCTACTAATGGCCAGGCTGAATTCCAGTAAATAATGTCCCGAATGATATTTTGCCGCCTTCTTTGGCACTTCATGAAATCTTACCCCGATGAAGTGCTGAAACACAGAGATTTTCTCTTAGAGAGTGTCTCATGTTGTAACCTATCCCATGGATTTTATGCTGTAATTCTTATCTCTTTTAAAATTTACTATCTTCTGTACAGTTTTCATGAAACTTTCTGTTACAGTAGTGAATAGCACAGATAAATGTCATTTTGTACAACTTTGAATTTACCCCAAGAGCTGAGAGAAAACTTGATCCTATACTTCAATCCGAGTTTCTTCTATAGTCCAACTTTGTTTCTCTACCATCAAGCTTCTCCTTTGTTGCTGCTCCAAGCCCCGTCCAGGGTGACCTTGAATACTTTCAGGGATGGGACACCCACAACTTCTCTGGGCAACCTGTTCCAGTGTTCCAGCACTCCCACAGTAAAAAAGGCCTTCCTTTCATCTAATATGTGTAGGAAATCATAAATCTAGGCATAGAAGCTTGGAGTGCAAATTTGAAATTCTTTGGATTTGAAGCACATTTTATATGAATACTGACTTACAGATGACTAAAAGATGTTGATGGGCATTTGAGCTGACAAGTTTTGAAAAAGTGCACGGAAATTAAAATTGAAACCACTAAAATTAAAAACTCCTTGCCATTTTCTTTTTCCTCTCCTATTCAAAATTGCATATGTCAGATATCAGTGCTTCATGCAAACCTCTCAGATGCTCTCAGAGAAAAAGCTTTTCTTTCAGACTAAGTTGCGGTTGACGTAGAACACTAGCAGGAGTGAAAGATTTTCTGGGCATCGGGGCAGCCCGTTCTCCTTGGATTTGTGTGCAGAATGCATTTTATCCAAACTGGAAAATAGATCCCAGCTCTGTTCTATTCATCATCCTTACTTCATCAGGCCAGAAGATTCTGTGAAAAGTAGCCTGTGGACCTTGAAGACAGCGCATGTGAACCAGATGAGAGGTGATAGAGAAGTTGAGGGAGAGAAGAAAGAGCATGAGGCTGAAACCAGAAAGTATTTCTCCACGTGATCATGGAAGATTGCAGGAGCCACTTGGTACTATCAAACCAGCCCAACTTGGCACTTGTGCCACCTTGGGTCTGGGAGCCATGTTGCATATCGTGCATTTTAAGGAGCCAGCTGGCCACACCCAGCCATATGCCCCCAAACACAAACCAAGGCCCTTTTCTCTGGCAAACAAAACTCAGCTGCCCTGCTTCTGGATGGCAGATTGCAGGAACCACTTGGTACTATCAAACCAGCCCAACTTGGCACTGGTGCCACCATGGGTCTGGTCACCATCCTGCCTATTGTAGCTTTTCAGGAGCCAGCCGGTCACTCCCAGCCATAGGCCCCCAAACACAAACCTCGGCCCGTTTCCCTGGCAAACAAAAGTAAGCTGCCCCGCTTCTGCATGGCAGATTGCAGGAGCTACTTAGTACTATCAAATCAGCCCGACTTGGCACAGGTGCCACCTTGGATCTGGGAACCATCCTGTGTATTGTGGATTTTCAGGGGCCAGCCGGCCACTCTCAGCCATATGCCCCCAAAAACAAACCACGGACCTTTTCTCTGGCAAACAAAAATCAGCTGCCCCACTTCTGGATGGCAGATTGCAGGAGCCACTTGGGACTATCACACCAGCACAACATGGCACTGCTGCCACCTTGGATCTGGGAACAATCCTGCGTATCGTACATATTCAGGAACCAGCCGAACACTCCCAGCCACAGGCCCCCAAACACAAACAACGGCCCTTTTCTCTGGCAAACAAAACTCAACTGCCCCTCTTCTGGATGGCAAATTGCAAAACGCACTTGGTACTACAAAAAGAGCCCGACTTGGCAGTGGTGCCACCTTGGCTCTGGGAACCATCCTGCGTATCGAGCATTTTAAGGAGCCAGCCGGCAATTCCCAGCCGTATGCCCCAAAAAGAAACCATGGACCTTTTCTCTGGCAAAAAAAACTCAGCTGTCCCGCTTCTGGATGGCAGATTGCAGGAGTTACTTTGAACCATACAACCAGCCTTACTTGGCACTGGTGCCACCTTGGATCTGGGAACCATCCTGCCTATCGTTGATTTTCAGGGGCCAGCCGGCCACTCTCAGCCATAGGCCCCCAAACACAAACCACAGCCCTTTTCTCTAGCAAACAAAATTCAACTGCCCCGCTTCTGGATGGCAAATTGCAGGAGCCACTGGGTACTACAAAAACAGCCTGACTTGGCACTGGTGCCACCTTGCGTCTGGTTACCATGCGGCGTATCGTGCATTTTAAGGAGCCAGGTGGCCACTCCCAGCCATATGCCCCCAAACACAACCCACGGCCCTTTTCTCTGGCAAACAAAACTCAGCTGCCCCGCTTCTGGATGGCAGATTGCAGGAGACACTTGGTACTATCAAACCAGCCCGACTTGGCACTGGTGCCACCTTGGGTCTGGGAACCATCCTGCGTATTGTGGATTGTCAGGAGACAGCCAACCACTCTCGGCCACAGAGCCCAATCAAAAACAAAGGTCCGTTTCCCTGGCAAAAAAAACTCAGCTGCCCCGCTTCTGGATGGGAGATTGCAGGAGGCACTTGACACTGTCAAACGAGCCCCACTTGGCACTGGTGCCACCTTGGGTCTGGGAACCATGCTGCGTATCGTGGATTTTCAGGAGCCAGCCGGCCACTGCCAGCCATAGGCCCCCAAACACAAACCACAGCCTTTTTCTCTGGCAAACAAAACTCAGCTGCCCCGCTTCTGGATGGCAGATTGCAGGAGCCACTTGGTACTATCAAACCAGCCCGACTTGGCACTGGTGCCACCTTGGGTCTGGGAACCATCCTGCCTATCGTGGATTTTAAGGAGCCAGCCGGCTACTCCCAGCCACAGGCCCCCAACAAAAACCACGGCCCTTTTTTCTCGCAAACAAAACTTAGCTGCCTCACTTCTGGATGGCAGATTGCAGGAGCCACTTGGTGTAATCAAACCAGCCCGACTTGGCACTGGTGCCACCTTGGGTCTGGGAACCATCCTGCGTATCGTGGATTCTAAGGAGCCAGCCGGCCACTCCTAGCCACAGGCCCCCAAACAAAATCAACGGCGCTGTTCCCTGGAAAACAAAACACGCCTGCCAACTTTTTGATGGAGTTTGCAGGAGCCACTTGGTACTATCAAACCAGCCCGACTTGGCACTGGTGCCACCTTGGGTCTGGGAACCATCCTGCGTATCGTGGATTCTAAGGAGCCAGCCGGCCACTCCTAGCCACAGGCCCCCAAACAAAAACCTAGGCCTATTTCTCTGGCAAACAAAAGTAAGCTGCCCTGCTTCTGGATGGCAGATTGCAGGAGACACTTGGTACTATCAAACCAGCCCAACTTGGCACTGGTGCCACCTTGGATCTGGGAACCATGCTCTGTATCGTGGATATTCAGGGGCCAGCCGGCCACTCTCAGCCATATGTCCCCAAACAGAAACCTCGGCCCGTTTCTCTGGCAAACAAAACTCAACTGCCCCTCTTCTGGATGGCAAATTGCAGGATGAACTTGATACTAAAACCGCAGGCCGACTTGGTAGTGGTGACACCTTGGGCCTGGGAACCATCATGCGTATCGAGCATTTTAAGGAGCCAGCCGGCCACTCCCAGCAATATGCCCCCAAAAACAATCCACGGAATTTTCCTCTGGCAAACAAAAATCAGCTGCCTCGCTTCTGGATGGCAGATTGCAGGAGCCACTTTGCACCATCAAACCAGCCCGACTTGGCACTGGTGCCACATTGCATCTGGGAACCATGCTGCCTAGCGTGGATTTTCAGGAGCCAGCCGGCCACTCTCAGCTATATGCCCCCAAACAAAACCCACGGCCCGTTTCCCTGGCAAACAAAATTAAGCTGCCCCGCTTCTGGATGGCAGATTGCAGGACGCACTTGGTACTATCAAACCAGCAAAACTTGGCACTGGTGCCACCTTGGGTCTGGGAACCATCCTGCGTATCGTGGGTTCAAAGGAGCCAGCCGGTCACTCCCAGCCACAGGCCCCCAAATACAAACAATGTCGCTTTTCCCTGGAAAACAAAACTCGCCTGCCAACTTTTTGATGGCAGATTGCAGGAGCCACTTGGTACTATCAAACCAGCCCAACTTGGCACTGGTGCCACCATGGGTCTGGTAACCATCCTGCCTATCGTAGCTTTCCAGGAGCCAGCCGGTCACTCCCAGCCATAGGTCCCCAGTCACAAACCTCGGCCCGTTTCCCTGGCAAACAAAAGTAAGCTACCCCGCTTCTGGATGGCAGATTGCAGGAGCCACTTGGTACTATCAAACCAGCCCAACTTGGCACTGGTGCCACCTTGGGTCTGGGAACCATGCTGCGTAACACAGATTCTAAGGCGCCAGTCGGCCACTACGAGCCACAAGCCCCCAAACACAAACAACGGCGCTATTCTCTGGCAAACAAAACTCAACTGCCCCTCTTCTGGATGGCAAATTGCAGGACGCACTTGGTACTATAAAAACAGCCCGACTTGGCACTGGTGCCCCCTTGGGTCTGGGAACCATCCTGCGTATCGATCTTTTTAATGAGACAGCCGGCCACTCCCAGCCATATGCCCCCAAACACAACCCACGGCCCTTTCCTCTGGCAAACAAAACTCAACTGCACCGCTTCTGGATGGCAGATTGCAGGAGCCACTTGGTACTATCAAACCAGCCCGACTTGGCACTGGTGCCACCTTGGGTCTGGGAACCATCCTGCGTATTGTAGGTTGTCAGGAGCCAGCCGAACACTCTCGGCCACAGACCCCAATTAAAAACAACGGCCCGTTTCACAGGCAAACAAAACTCAGCTGCCCCGCTTCTGGATGGGAGATTGCAGGAGCCACTGGGTACTATAAAACCAGCCCTACTTGGCACTGATGCCACCTTGGGTCTGGGAACCAAGCTGCGTATCATGGATTTTCAGGAGCCAGCCGGCCACTGCCAGCCACAGGCCCCGAAACACAAACAACAGCCTTTTTGTCTGGCAAACAAAATTCAGCTGCCCCGCTTCTGGATGGCAGATTGCAGGAACCACTTGGTACTAACAAACCAGCCCGACTTGGCACTGGTGCCACCTTGGGTCTGGGAACCATCCTGCGTATCGTGGATTCTAAGGAGCCAGCTGGCCACTCCCAGCCACAGGCCCCAAAACACACACAACGGCGCTTTTCCCTGGAAAACAAAACTCGCCTGCCAACATTTTGATGGCAGATTGCAGGAGCCACTTGGTACTATCAAACCAGCCCAACTTGGCACTGGTGCCACCATGGGTCTGGTCACCATCCTGCCTATCGTAGCTTTTCAGGAGCCAGCCGGTCACTCCCAGCCATAGGCCCCCAGACACAAACCTCGGCCTGTTTCCCTGGCACACAAAAGTAAGCTACCGCACTTCTGGATGGCAGATTGCAGGAGCCACTTTGCACCATCAAACCAGCCCGACTTGGCACTGGTGCCACCTCTGGTCTGGGAACCATGCTGCGTATCGTGGATTCTAAGGAGCCAGCCGGTCACTCCCAGCCATAGGCCCCCAGAAAAAAACCTCGGTCCGTTTCCCTGGCAAACAAAAGTAAGCTTCCCCGCTTCTGGATGGCAGGTTGCAGGAGCCACTTGGTGCTATCAAACCAGCCCGACTTGGCACTAGTGCCACCTTGGGTCTGGGAACCATCCTGCGTATCGTGTGTTCTAAGGAGCCAGCCGGCCACTCCCACCCACAGTCCCCCAAACACAAACAACGGCGCTTTTCCCTGGAAAACAAAACTCGCCTGCCAACTTTTTGATGGCAGATTGCAGGAGCCACTTGGTACTATCAAACCAGCCCAACTTGGCACTGGTGCCACCATGGGTCTGGTCACCATCCTGCCTATCGTAGCTTTTCAGGAGCCAGCCGGTCACTCCTAGCCCTAGGCCCCCAGTCATAAACCTCGGCCCGTTTCCCTGGCACACAAAGGTAAGCTACCCCGCTTCAGGATGGCAGATTGCAGGAACCACTTGGCACCATCAAACCAGCCCGACGTGGCACTGGTGCCACCTTGGGTCTGGGAACCATCCTGCGTATCGTGTGTTCTAAGGAGCCAGCCGGCCACTCCCACCCACAGTCCCCCAAACACAAACAACGGCGCTTTTCCCTGGAAAACAAAACTCGCCTGCCAACTTTTTGATGGCAGATTGCAGGAGCCACTTGGTACTATCAAACCAGCCCAACTTGGCACTGGTGCCACCATGGGTCTGGTCACCATCCTGCCTATCGTAGCTTTTCAGGAGCCAGCCGGTCACTCCCAGCCATAGGCCCCCAGACACAAACCTCGGCCCGTTTCCCTGGCAAACAAAAGTAAGCTGCCCCGCTTCTGGATGGCAGATTGCAGGTGCTATTTAGTACTATCAAACCAGCCCGACCTGGCACTGGTGCCACCTCAGGTCTGGGAACCATCCTGCCCATCGTGGATTTTCAGGGGCCAGACGGCCACTATCAGCCATATGCCCCCAAAAACAAACCACGGCCCTTTTCTCTGGTAAACAAAACTCAACTGCCCCTCTTCTGGATGGCAAATTTTAGGACGCACTTTGTACTACGAAAACCGCCCGACTTGGCACTGGTGCCACCTTGGGTCAGGGAACCATCCTGCCTATCGTAGCTTTTTAAGGAGCCAGCAGGCCACGCCCAGCCATATACCCCCAAAAACAAACCACGGACCATTTCTCTTGGAAACAAAAATCCGCTGCCCCGCGTCAGGATGGCAGATTGCAGGAGCCACTTTGCACCATCAAACCACCCCGACTTGGCACTGGTGCCATCTTGGATCTGGGAACCATCCTGCCTATCGTAGCTTTTCAGGAGCCAGCCGGTTACTCCCAACCATAGGCCCCCAGACAGAAAGCTCTGCCCGTTTTCCTGGCAAACAAAGGTAAGCTACCCCGCTTCTGGATGGCAGATTGCAGGAGCCACTTGGTACTATCAAACCAGCCCAACTTGACACTGGTGCCACTTTGGGTCTGGGAACCATGCTGCGTAACGTAGATTCTAAGGCGCCAGGCGGCCACTCCCAGCCACAGGCCCCCAAATACAAACAACGGCGCTTTTCCCTGGAAAACAAAACTCGCCTGCAAGCTTTTTGATGGCAGATTGCAGGAGCCACTTGGTACTATCAAACCAGCCCAACTTGGCACTGGTGCCACCATGGGTCTGGTCACCATCCTGCCTATCGTAGCTTTTCAGGAGCCAGCCGGTCACTCCCAGCCATAGGCCCCCAGACACAAACCTCGGCCCGTTTCCCTGGCAAACAAAACTAAGTTATCCCGCATGTGGATGGCAGATTGCAGGAGCCACTTTGCACCATCAAACCAGCAAAACTTGGCACTGGTGCCACCTCTGGTCTGGGAACCATCCTCCGTATCGTGGATTCTAAGGAGCCAGCCGGCCACTCCCAGCCACAGGCCCCCAAACAAAAACAACGGCGCTTTTCCCTGGATAACAAACTCGCCTGCCAACTTCTTGATGGCAGATTGCAGGAGTCACTTGGTACTATCAAACCAGCCCAACTTGGCACTGGTGCCACCATGGGTCTGGTCACCATCCTGCCTATCGTAGCTTTTCAGGAGCCAACCGGTCACTCCCAGCCATAGGCCCTGAGACACAAACCTCGGCCCGTTTCCCTGGAAAACAAAAGTAAGCTGCCCCGCTTCTGGATGGCAGATTGCAGGACGCACTTGGTACTATCAAACCAGCCCAACTTGGCACTGGTGCCACCTCTGGTCTGGGAACCATGCTGCGTATCGTGGATTCTAAGGAGCCAGCCGGCCACTCCCAGCCACAGGCCCCAAAACACAAACAACGGCGCTTTTCCCTGGAAAACAAAACTCGCCTGCCAACTTTTTGATGGCAGATTGCAGGAGCCACTTGGTACTATCAAATCAGCCCAACTTGGCACTGGTGCCACCTTGGGTCTGGTCACCATCCTGCCTATCATAGCTTTTCAGGAGCCAGCCGGTCACTCCCAGCCATAGGCCCCCAGACACAAAGCTCGGCCCGTTTCCCTGGCAAACAAAATTAAGCTACCCCGCTTCTGGATGGCAGATTGCAGGAGTCACTTTGCACCATCAAACTAGCCCGACTTGGCACTGGTGCAACGTCTGGTCTGGGAACCATCCTGCGTATCGTGGATTCTAAGGAGCCAGCCGGCCACTCCCAGCCACAGGCCCCCAAACAAAAACAACGGCGCTTTTCCCTGGAAAACAAAACTCGCCTGCCAACTTTTTGATGGCAGATTACAGGAGCCACTTGGTACTATCAAACCAGCCCAACTTGGCACTGGTGCCACCATGGGTCTGGTCACCATCCTGCCTATCGTAGATTTTCAGGAGCCTGCCGGTCACTCCCAGCCATAGGCCCCCAGACACAAACCTCGGCCCGTTTCCCTAGCAAACAAAAGTAAGCTGCCCCGCTTCTGGATTGCAGATTGCAGGACGCACTTGGTAGTATCAAACCAGACCGACTTGTCACTGGTGCCACCTCTGGTCTGGGAACCATCCTGCGTATCGTTGATTCTAATTAGCCAGCCGGCCACTCCCATCCACAGGCCCCCAAACACAAACAACGGCGCTTTTCCCTGGAAAACAAAACTCGCCTGCCAAATTTTTGATGGCAGATTGCAGGAGCCACTTGGTACTATCAAATCAGCCCAACTTGGCACTGGTGCCACCATGGGTCTGGTCACCATCCTGCCTATCGTAGCTTTTCAGGAGCCAGCCGGTCACCCCCAGCCACAGGCCCCGAGACAAAAACCTCGGCCCGTTTCCCTGGCAAAAAAAAGTAAGCTACCCCGCTTCTGGATGGCAGATTGCAGGACGCACTTGGTAGTATCAAACCAGCCCAACTTGGCACTGGTGCCACCTTGGGTCTGGGAACCATCCTGCGTATCGTGGATTCTAAGGAGCCAGCCGGCCACTCCGTGCCACAGGCACCCAAACACAAACAACGGCGCTTTTCCCTGGAAAACAAAACTCGCCTGCCAAATTTTGAGGGCAGATTGCAGGAGCCACTTGGTACTATCAAACCAGCCCAACTTGGCACTGGTGCCACCATGGGTCTGGTCACCATCCTGCCTATCGTAGCTTTTCAGGAGCCAGCCGGTCACTCCCAGCCATAGGCCCCCAGACACAAACCTCGGCCCGTTTCCCTGGCAAACAAAAGTAAGCTACCCCGCTTCTGGATGGCAGATTGCAGGACGCACTTGGTAGTATCAAACCAGCCCGACTTGTCACTGGTGTCACCTCTGGTCTGGGAACCATCCTGCGTATCGTGGATTCTAAGCAGCCAGCCGGCCACTCCCAGCCACAGGCCCCCAAACACAAACAACGGTGCTTTTCCCTGGAAAACAAAACTCACCTGCCAAATTTTTGATGGCAGATTGCAGGAGCCACTTGGTACTATCAAACGAGCCCAACTTGGCACTGGTGCCACCATGGGTCTGGTCACCATCCTGCCTATCGTAGCTTTTCAGGAGCCAGCCGGTCACCCCCAGCCATATACCCCGAGACAAAAAGCTCGGCCCGTTTCCCTGGCAAAAAAAAGTAAGCTACCCCGCTTCTGGATGGCAGATTGCAGGACGCACTTGGGAGTATCAAACCAGCCCAACTTGGCACTGGTGCCACCTTGGGTCTGGGAACCATCCTGCGTATCGTGGATTCTAAGGAGCCAGCCGGCCACTCCCTGCCACAGGCCCTCAAACACAAACAACGGCGCTTTTCCCTGGAAAACAAAACTCGCCTGCCAAATTTTGATGGCGGATTGCAGGAGCCACTTGGTACTATCAAACCAGCCCAACTTGGCACTGGTGCCACCATGGATGTGGTCACCATCCTGCCTATCGTAGCTTTTCAGTACCTAGCAGGTCACTCCCAGCCATAGGCCCCCAGACACAAAGCTCGGCCCGTTTCCCTGGGAAACAAAATTAAGCTGCCCCGCTTCTGGATGGCATATTGCACGAACCACTTGGTACTATAAAACCAGCCCGACTTGGCACTGGTGCCACCTCTGGTCTGGGAACCATCCTGCGTATCGTGGATTCTAAGGAGCCAGCTGGTCACTCCCAGCCACAGGCCCCCAAACACAAATAACAGCGCTTTTCCCTGGAAAACAAAACTCGCCTGCCAACATTTTGATGGCAGATTGCAGGAGCCACTTGGTACTATCAAATCAGCCCAACTTGGCACTGCTGCCACCTTGGGTCTGGTCACCATCCTGCCTATCGTAGCTTTTCAGGAGCCACATGGTCACTCCCAGCCATAGGCCCCCAGAGAAAAACCTCGGCCCTTTTCCCTGGCAAAGAAAAGTAAGCTACCCCGCTTCTGGATGGCAGATTGCAGGAGCCACTTTGCACCATCAAACTGGCCCGACTTGTCACTGGTGCCACCTCAAGTCTGGGAACCATCCTGCGTATCGTGGATTCCTATTAGCAAGCTGGCCACTCCCAGCCAAAGCCCACAAACACAAACAACGGCGCTTTTCCCTGGAAAACAAAACTCGCCTGCCAAATTTTTGATGGCAGATTGCAGGAGCCACTTGGTACTATCAAACCAGCCCAACTTGGCACTGGTGCCACCATGGGTCTGGTCACCATCCTGCCTATCGTAGCTTTTCAGGACCTAGACGGTCACTCCCAGCCATAGGCCTCGTGACACAAAGCTCAGCCCGTTTCCCTGACAAAAATAAGTAAGCTGTCCCGCTTCTGGATGGCAGATTGCAGGACGCACTTGGTAGTATCAAACCAGCCCGACTTGGCACTGGCGCCACCTCACGTCAGGGAACCATCCTGCGTGTCGTGGATTCTAAGCAGCTAGCCGGCCACTCCCAGCCACAGGCCCCCAAACACAAACAACGGCGATTTTCCCTGGAAAACAAAAGTCGCCTGCAAAATTTTGATGGCAGATTGCCGGAGCCACTTGGTACTATCAAACCAGCCCAACTTGACACTGGTGCCACCATGGGTCTGGTCACCATCCTGCCTATCGTAGCTTTTCAGGAGCCAGCCGGTCACTCCCAGCCTTAGGCCCCCAGACACAAACCTCGGCCCGTTTCCCTGGCAAACAAAAGTAAGTTATCCCGCTTCTGGATGGCAGATTGCAGGAGCCACTTTTCACCATCAAACCAGCCCGACTTGGCACTGGTGCCACCTCTGGTCTGGGAACCATCCTGCGTATCATGGATTCTAAGGAGCCAGCCGGCCACTCCCAGCCACAGGCCCCCAAACACAAACAACGGCGCTTTTCCCTGGATAACAAACTCGCCTGCCAAGTTTTTGATGGCAGATTGCAGGAGCCACTTGGTACTATCAAACGAGCCCAACTTGGCACTGGTGCCACCATGGGTCTGGTCACCATCCTGCCTATCGTAGCTTTTCAGGAGGCAGCCGGTCACTCCCAGCCATAGGCCCCGAGACACAAACCTCGGCCCGTTTCCCTGGTAAACAAAAGTAAGCTACCCCGCTTCTGGATGGCAGATTGCAGGACGCACTTGGTACTATCAAACCAGCCCAACTTGGCACTGGTGCCACCTCAGGTCTGGGAACCATCCTGCGTATCGTGGATTCTAAGGAGCCAGCCGGCCACTCCCAGCCATAGGCCCCCAAACAAAAACAACGGCACTTTTCCCTGGAAAACAAAACTTGCCTGCCAACTTTTTGATGGCAGATTGCAGGAGCCACTTGGTACTATCAAACCAGCCCAACTTGGCACTGGTGCCACCTCTGGTCTGGGAACCATGCTGAGTATCGTGGATTCTAAGGAGCCAGCCGGCCACTCCCAGCCACAGGCCCCCAAACACAAACAACGGCGCTTTTCCCTGGAAAACAAAACTCGCCTGCCAACTTTTTGATGGCAGATTACAGGAGCCACTTGGTACTATCAAACCAGCCCAACTTGGCACTGGTGCCGTCATGGGTCTGGTCACCATCCTGCCTATCGTAGCTTTTCACGAGCCAGCCGGTCACTTCCAGGCTTAGGCCCCCAGACACAAACCTCGGACCGTTTCCCTGGCAAACAAAAGTAAGCTGCCCCGCTTCTGGATGGCAGATTGCAGGAACCACTTGGTACTATCAAACCAGCCCTACTTGGCACTGATGCCACCTCAGGTCTGGGAACCATGCTGCGTATCATGGATTTTCAGAAGCCAGCCGGGCACTGCCAGCCACAGGCCCCGAAACACAAACAACAGCCTTTTTCTCTGGCAAACAAAATTCAGCTGCCCCGCTTCTGGATGGCAGATTGCAGGAACCACTTGGTACTAACAAACCAGACCGACTTGGCACTGGTGCCACCTCAGGTCAGGGAACCATCCGGCGTATCGTGGATTCCAATTAGCAAGCTGGCCACTCCCAGCCACAGGCCCCAAAACACACACAACGGTGCTTTTCCCTGGAAAACAAAACTCGCCTGCCAAACTTTTGATGGCAGATTGCAGGAGCCACTTGGTATTATCAAACCAGCCCAACTTGGCACTGGTGCCACCATGGGTCTGGTCACCATCCTGCCTATCGTAGCTTTTCAGGAGCCAGCCAGCCTCCCCCAGCCAGAGGCCCCCAGACAAATATTTCGGCCCGTTTCCCTGGCAAACAAAAGTAAGCTGCCCCGCTTCTGGATGGCAGATTGCAGGAGCCACTTTGCACCATCAAACCAGCCCAACTTGGCACTGGTGCCAACTCAGGTCTGGGAACCATCCTGCGTAACGTGGATTCTAAGCAGCCACCCGGCCTCTCTGAGCCACAGGCCCCCAAACACAAACAACGGCGCTTTTCCCTGGAAAACAAAACTCGCCTGCCAACTTTTTGATGGCAGATTGCAGGAGCCACTTGGTACTATCAAACCAGCCCAGCTTGGCACTGGTGCCACCTCTGGTCTGGGAACCATCCTGCCTATCGTAGCTTTTCAGGAGCCAGCCGGTCACTCCCAGCCATAGACCCCCAGACACAAACCTCGGCCCGTTTCCCTGGCAAAAAAAAGTAAGTTACCCCGATTCTGGATGGCAGATTGCAGGAGCCACTTGGTACTATCAAATCAGCCCAACTTGGCACTGGTGCCACCATGGGACTGGTAAACATCCTGCCTATCGTAGCTTTTCAGGAGCCAGCCGGTCACTCCCTGCCATAGGTCCCCGGACACAAACCTCTGCCCGTTTCCCTGGCAAACAAAAGTAAGCTGCCCCGCTTTTGGATGGCAGATTGCAGGATGCACTTGGTACTTACAAACCAGCCCGACTTGGCCCTGGTGCCACCTTGGCTCTGGGAACCATGCTGGGTAACCTAGATTCTACGAGGACAGGCGGCCACTCCCAGCCACAGGCCTCTAAATAAAATCAACGGCGCTTTTCCCTGGAAAACAAAACTCGCCTGCCAACTTCTTGATGGCAGATTGCAGGAGCCACTTGGTACTATCAAACCAGCCCAACTTGGCACTGGTGCCACCATGGGTCTGGTCACCATCCTGCCTATCGTAGCTTTTCAGGAGCCAGCCGCTCACTCCCAGCCATAGGCCCCCAGACAAATACCTCGGCACGTTTCCCTGGCAAACAAAAGTAGGCTGCCCCGCTTCTGGATGGCAAATTGCAGGACGCACTTGGTACTACGAAAACAGCCCGACTTGGCACTGATGCCACCTTGGGTCAGGGAACAATCCTGCGTATAGAGCTTTTTAAGGAGCCAGCCGGCCACGTCCAGTCATATACCCCCAAAAAAAAACCACGGAAATTTTCTCCAGCAAACAAAAATCCGCTGCCCCGCGTCTGGATGGCAGATTGCAGGAGCTATTTAGTATTATCAAACCAGCCCGACTTGGCACTGGTGGCACCATGAGTCTGGTAACCATCCTGCCTATCGTAGCTTTTCAGTAGTCAGCCGGTCACTCCCAGCCATAGGCCCCCAGACAAATACCTCGGCCCGTTTCCCTGGGAAACAAAAGTAAGCTGTCCCGCTTCTGGATGGCAGATTGCAGGAGCCACTTGGTACTATCAAACCAGCCCAACTTGTTCCCAGACCCAAGGTGGCACCAGTGCCAAGTGGGGCTGGTTTGATGGTGCAACGTGGCTCCTGCAATCTGCCATCCAAAAGCGGGGCAGCTTACTTTTGTTTGCCAGGGAAACGGGCCGAGGTTTGTGTCTGGGGGTCTATGGCTGGGAGTGACCGGCTGGCTCCTGAAAAGCTACGATAGGCAGGATGGTTCCCAGACAAGAGGTGCCACCAGAGCCAAGTTGGGCTGGTTTGATAGTACCAAGTGGCTCCTGCAATCTGCCATCAAAAAGTTGGCAGGCGAGTTTTGTTTTCCAGGGAAAAGCGCCGTAGTTTTTGTTTGGGGGCCTGTGGCTCAGAGTGGCCGGGTGGCTTCTTAGAATCCACGATACGCAGGATGGTTCCTAGACCCAAGGTGGCACCAGTGCCAAGTCGGGCTGGTTTGACACAACCAAGTGGCTCCTGCAATCTGCCATCCAGAATCGGGGCAGCTTAATTTTGTTTGCCAGGGAAACGGTCCGAGGTTTGTGTCTGGGAGCCTATGGCTGGGAGTGACCGGCTGGCTCCTGAAATGCTACAATAGGCAGGATGGTTCCCAGACCCATAGTGGCACCAGTGCCAAGTTGGGCTGATTTGATAGTACCAAGTGGTTCCTGCAATCTGCCATCAAAATGCTGGCAGGCGAATTTTGTTTTCCAGGGAAAAGCGCCGTTGTTTGTGTTTGGGGGCCTGTGGCTGGGAGTGGCCGGCTGGCTCCTTAGAATCCACGATATGCAGGATTGTTCCCAGACCCAAGGTGGCACCAGTGCCAAGTCGGGCTGGTTTGATGGTGCAAAGTGGCTCCGGCAATCTGCCATCCAGACGCGGGGCAGCGGATTTTTGTTTCCAAGAGAAATGGTCCGTGGTTTGTTTTTGGGGGTTTATGGCTGGGCGTGGCCGGCTGGCTCCTTAAAAAGCTCGATATGCAGGATGGTTCCCTGACACAAGGTGGCACCAGTGCCACGTCGGGCGGTTTTCGTAGTACAAAGTGCGTCCTAAAATTTGCCATCCAGAAGAGGGGCAGGTGAGTTTTGTTTGCCAGAGAAAAGGGCCGTGGTTTGTTTTTGGGGGCATATGGCTGAGAGTGGCCGGCTGGCTCCTGAAAAGCTACAATAGGCAGGATGTTTACCAGACCCATGGTGGCACCAGTGCCAAGTTGGGCTGATTTGATAGTACCAAGTGGCTCCTGCAATCTGCCATCCAGAATCGGAGTAGCTTACTTTTGTTTTCCAGGGAAACGGGCCGAGGTTTGTGTCTGGGGGTCTATGGTTGGGAGTGGCCGGCTGGCTCCTTAGAAACCACGATACGCAGCATGGTTCCCAGACAAGAGGTGCCACCAGTGCCAAGTTGGGCTGGTTTGATACTACCAAGTGGCTGCTGCAATCTGCCATCCAGAAGCGGGGCAGCTTACTTTTGTTTGCCAGGGAAACGGACCGTTGTTTGTGTTCGGGGGCCTATGGCTGGGAATGCCCGGCTGGCTCCATAAAATCCACGATACGCAGGATGGTTCCCAGACCAGAGGTGGCACCAGTGCCAAGTCGGGCTGGTTTGATAGTACCAAGTGGCTCCTGCAATCTGCCATCCAGAAGCGGGGCAGCTTACTTTTGTTTGCCAGGGAAACGGGCCGAGGTTTGTGTCTCGGGGCCTATGGCAGGGAGTGACCGGCTGGCTCCTGAAAAGCTACGATAGGCAGGATGGTGACCAGACCCATGGTGGCACCAGTGCCAAGTTGGGCTGGTTTGATAGTAACAAGTGGTTCCTGCAATCTGCCATCAAAATGTTGGCAGGCGAGTTTTGTTTTCCAGGGAAAAGCGCCGTTGTTTTTGTTTGGGGGCCTGTGGCTGGGAGTGGCCGGCTGGATGCTTAGAATCCACGATACGCAGGATGGTTCCCAGACCAGAGGTCGCACCAGTGCCAAGTCGGGCTGGTTTGATACTACCTAGTGGATCCTGCAATCTGCCATCCAGAAGCGGGACAGCTTACTTTTTTTTGTCAGGGAAACCGGCTGAGATTTGTGTCACGGGGCCTATTGCTGGGAGTGACCGTCTAGATCCTGAAAAGCTACGATAGGCAGGATGGTGACCAGACCCATGGTGGCACCAGTGCCAAGTTGGGCTGGTTTGATAGTACCAAGTGGCTCCTGCAATCTGCCATCAAAAAGTTGGCAGGCGAGTTTGTTATCCAGGGAAAAGCGCCGTTGTTTGTGTTTGGGGGCCTGTGGCTGGGAGTGGCCGGCTGGCTCCTTAGAATCCACGATCGGGAGGATGGTTCCCAGACCTGAGGTGGCACCAGTGCCAAGTCGGGCTAGTTTGATGGTGCAAAGTGGCTCCTGCAATCTGCCATCCAGAAGCGGGGCAGCTTACTTTTGTTTGCCCGGGAAACGGGCCGAGGTTTGTGTCTGGGGGCCTATGCCTGGGAGTGACCGGCTGGCTCCTGAAAAGCTACGATAGGCAGGATGGTGACCAGACCCATGGTGGCACCAGTGCCAAGTTGGGCTGGTTTGATAGTACCAAGTGGCTCCTGCAATCTGCCATCAAGAAGTTGGCAGGCGAGTTTTGTTTTCCAGGGAAAAGCGCCGTTGTTTGTGTTTGGGGGCCTGTGGCTGGGAGTGGCCGGCTGGCTCCTTAGAATCCACGATACGCAGGATGGTTCCCAGACCAGAGGTGGCACCAGTGCCAAGTCGGGCTGGTTTGATAGTACCAAGTGCGTACTGCAATCTGCCATCCAGAAGCGGGGCAGCTTACTTTTGTTTGCCCGGGAAACGGGCCGAGGTTTGTGTCTGGGGGCCTATGGCTGGGAGTGACCGGCTGGCTCCTGAAAAGCTACGATAGGCAGGATGGTGACCAGACCCATGGTGGCACCAGTGTCAAGTTGGGCTGGTTTGATAGTACCAAGTGGCTCCGGCAATCTGCCATCAAAATTTGGCAGGCGAGTTTTGTTTTCCAGTGAATAGCGAACTTGTTTGTGTTTGGGGGCCTATGGCAGGGAGTGACCGGCTGGCTAATTAGAATCCATGATACGCAGCCTGGTTCCCAAACCTGAGGTGGCACCAGTGCCAAGTCGGGCTAGTTTGATGGTGCAAAGTGGCTCCTGCAATCTGCCATCCAGAAGCGGGGCAGCTTACTTTTGTTTGCCAGGGAAACGGGCCGAGGTTTGTGTCTGGGGGCCTATGGCTGGGAGTGACCGGCTGGCTCCTGAAAAGCTACGATAGGCAGGATGGTGACCAGACCCATGGCGGCACCAGTGCCAAGTTGGGCTGGTTTGATAGTACCAAGTGGCTCCTGCAATCTGCCATCAAAAAGTTGGCAGGCGAGTTTTGTTTTCCAGGGAAAAGCGCCGTTGTTTTTGTTTGGGGGCCTGTGGCTGGGAGTGGCCGGCTGGCTCCTTAGAATCCACGATACGCAGGATGGTTCCCAGACCAGAGGTGGCACCAGTGCCAAGTCGGGCTGGTTTGATAGTACCAAGTGCGTACTGCAATCTGCCATCCAGAAGCGGGGCAGCTTACTTTTGTTTGCCAGGGAAACGGGCCGAGGTTTGTGTCTGGGGGCCTATGGCTGGGAGTGACCGGCTGGCTCCTGAAAAGCTACGATAGGCAGGATGGTTACCAGACCCATGGTGGCACCAGTGCCAAGTTGGGCTGGTTTGATAGTACCAAGTGGCTCCTGCAATCTGCCATCAAAAACTTGGCAGGCGAGTTTTGTTTTCCAGCGAATAGCGCCCTTGTTTGTGTTTGGGGGCCTATGGCAGGGAGTGACCGGCTGGCTAATTAGAATCCACGATACGCAGCATGGTTCCCAGACCTGAGGTGGCACGAGTGCCAAGTCGGGCTAGTTTGATGGTGCAAAGTGGCTCCTGCAATCTGCCATCCAGAAGCGGGGCAGCTTACTTTTGTTTGCCAGGGAAACGGGCCGAGGTTTGTGTCTGGGGGCCTATGGCTGGGAGTGACCGGCTGGCTCCTGAAAAGCTACGATAGGCAGGATGGTGACCAGACCCATGGTGGCACCAGTGCCAAGTTGGGCTGGTTTGATAGTACCAAGTGGCTCCTGCAATCTGCCATCAAAAAGTTGGCAGGCGAGTTTTGTTTTCCAGGGAAAAGCGCCGTTGTTTTTGTTTGGGGGCCTGTGGCTGGGAGTGGCCGGCTGGCTGCTTAGAATCCACGATACGCAGGATGTTTCCCAGACCAGAGGTGGCACCAGTGCCAAGTCGGGCTGGTTTGATACTACCAAGTGGATCCTGCAGTCTGCCATCCAGAAGCGGGACAGCTTACTTTTGTTTGCCAGGGAAACGGGCAGAGCTTTGTGTCTGGGGGCCTATGACTGGGAGTGACCGTCTAGGTCCTGAAAAGCTACGATAGGCAGGATGGTGACCAGACCCATGGTGGCACCAGTGCCAAGTTGGGCTGGTTTGATAGTACCAAGTGGCTCCTGCAATCTGCCATCAAATAGTTGGCAGGCGAGTTTTGTTTTCCAGGGAAAAGCGCCGTTGTTTTTGTTTGGGGGCCTGTGGCTGGGAGTGGCCGGCTGGCTCCTTAGAATCTACGATACGCAGGATGGTTCCCAGACCCAAGGTGGCACCAGTGCCAAGTCGGGCTGGTTTGATAGTACCAAGTGCGTACTGCAATCTGCCATCCAGAAGCGGGGCAGCTTACTTTTGTTTGCCAGGGAAACGGGCCGAGGTTTGTGTCTGGGGGCCTATGGCTGGGAGTGACCGGCTGGCTCCTGAAAAGCTACGATAGGCAGGATGGTGACCAGACCCATGGTGGCACCAGTGCCAAGTTGGGCTGGTTTGATAGTACCAAGTGGCTCCGGCAATCTGCCATCAAAATGTTGGCAGGCGAGTTTTGTTTTCCAGCGAATAGCGCCGTTGTTTGTGTTTGGGGGCCTATGGCAGGGACTGACCGGCTGGCTAATTAGAATCCACGATACGCAGCATGGTTCCCAGACCTGAGGTGGCACCAGTGCCAAGTCGGGCTAGTTTGATGGTGCAAAGTGGCTCCTGCAATCTGCCATCCAGAAGCGGGGCAGCTTACTTTTGTTTGCCAGGGAAACGGGCCGAGGTTTGTGTCTGGGGGCCTATGGCTGGGAGTGACCGGCTGGCTCCTGAAAAGCTACGATAGGCAGGATGGTGACCAGACCCATGGTGGCACCAGTGCCAAGTTGGGCTGGTTTGATAGTACCAAGTGGCTCCTGCAATCTGCCATCAAAAAGTTGGCAGGCGAGTTTTGTTTTCCAGGGAAAAGCGCCGTTGTTTGTGTTTGGGGGCCTGTGGCTGGGAGTGGCCGGCTGGCTGCTTAGAATCCACGATACGCAGGATGGTTCCCAGACCAGAGGTGGCACCAGTGCCAAGTCGGGCTGGTTTGATACTACCAAGTGGATCCTGCAATCTGCCATCCAGAAGCGGGACAGCTTACTTTTGTTTGCCAGGGAAACGGGCAGAGCTTTGTGTCTGGGGGCCTATGGCTGGGAGTGACCGTCTAGGTCCTGAAAAGCTACGATAGGCAGGATGGTGACCAGACCCATGGTGGCACCAGTGCCAAGTTGGGCTGGTTTGATAGTACCAAGTGGCTCCTGCAATCTGCCATCAAAATGTTGGCAGGCGAGTTTTGTTTTCCAGGGAAAAGCGCCGTTGTTTGTGTTTGGGGGCCTGTGGCTGGGAGTGGCCAGCTTCTAATTGGAATCCACGATACGCAGGATGGTTCCCAGACCTGAGGTGGCACCAGTGACAAGTCGGGCCAGTTTGATGGTGCAAAGTGGCTCCTGCAATCTGCCATCCAGAAGCGGGGCAGCTTACTTTTGTTTTCCAGGGAAAAGGGCCGAGGTTTTTCTCTGGGGGCCTATGGCTGGGAGTGACCGGCTGGCGCCTGAACAGCTACGATAGGCAGGATGGTTCCAAGACCCATGGTGGCACCAGTGCCATGTTGGGCTGATTTGATAGTACCAAGTGGCTCCTGCAATCTGCCATCAAAATGTTGGCAGGCGAGTTTTGTTTTCCAGGGAAAAGCGCCGTTGTTTGTGTTTGGGGGCCTGTGGCTGGGAGTGGCCAGCTTGCTAATTGGAATCCACGATACGCAGGATGGTTCCCAGACCAGAGGTGGCACCAGTGCCAAGTCGGGCTGGTTTGATAGTACCAAGTGCGTCCTGCAATCTGCCATCCACAAGCGGCGCCGCTTAGTTTTGTTTGCCACGGAAACGGGCCGAGGTTTGTGTGTGGGGGCCTATGGCTGGGAGTGACCGGCTAGGTCCTGAAAATCTACGATAGGCAGGATGGTGACCAGACCCATGGTGGCACCAGTGCCAAGTTGGGCTGGTTTGATAGTACCAAGTTGCTCCGGCAATCTGCCATCAAAATTTGGCAGGCGAGTTTTGTTTTCCAGGGAAAAGCGCCGCTGTTTGTGTTTGAGGGCCTGTGGCTGGGAGTGTCCGGCTGGCTCCTTAGAATCCACGATACGCAGGATGGTTCCCAGACCTGAGGTGGCACCAGTGCCAAGTCGGGCTAGTTTGATGGTGCAAAGTGGCTCCTGCAATCTGCCATCCAGAAGCGGGGCAGCTTACTTTTTTTTGCCAGGGAAACGGGCCGAGGTTTGTGTCTGGGGTCTATGGCTGGGAGTGACCGGCTGGCTCCTGAAAAGCTGCGATAGGCAGGATGGTGACCAGACCCATGGTGGCACCAGTGCCAAGTTGGGCTGGTTTGATAGTACCAAGTGGCTCCGGCAATCTGCCATCAAAAAGTTGGCAGGCGAGTTTTGTTTTCCAGGGAAAAGCGCCGATGTTTGTGTTTGGGGGCCTGTGGCTGGGAGTGGCCGGCTGGCTCCTTAGAATCCACAATACGCAGGATGGTTCCCAGACCTGAGGTAGCACCAGTGCCAAGTCGGGCTGGTTTGATAGTACCAAGTGCGTCCTGCAATCTGCCATCCAGAAGCGGGGCAGCTTACTTTTGTTTGCCAGGGAAACGGGCCGAGGTTTGTGTCTGGGGGCCTATGGCTGGGAGTGACCGGCTGGCTCCTGAAAAGCTACGATAGGCAGGATGGTGACCAGACCCATGGTGGCACCAGTGCCAAGTTGGGCTGGTTTGATAGTACCAAGTGGCTCCTGCAATCTGCCATCAAAAGTTGGCAGGCGAGTTTTGTTTTCCAGGGAATAGCGCCGTTGTTTGTGTCTGCGGGCCTGTGGCTGGAGTGGCCGGCTGGCTCCTTTAAACACACGATACGCCGGATGGTTCCGAGACCCAAGTTGGCACCAGTGCCAAGTTGGGCTGGTTTGATAGTACCAAGTGGTTCCTGCAATCTGCAATCAAAATGTTGGCAGGCGAGTTTTGTTTTCCAGGGAAAAGCGCCGATGTTTTTTTTTGGGGGCCTGTGGCTGGGAGTGGCCGGCTGGCTCCTTAGAATCCAAGATACGCAGGATGGTTCCCAGACCAGAGGTGGCACCAGTACCAAGTCGGGCTGGTTTGATAATAACAAGTGGATCCTGAAATCTGCCATCCAGAAGCGGGGCAGCTTACTTTTGTTTGCCAGGGAAACGGGCCGAGCTTTGTGTCTGTGGGCCTATGGCTGGGAGTGACCGGCTGGCTCCTGAAAAGCTACGATAGGCAGGATGGTGACCAGACCCATGGTGTCAGCAGTGCCAAGTTGGGCTGGTTTGATAGTACCAAGTGGCTCCTGCAATCTGCCATCAAAATTTGGCAGGCGAGTTTTGTTTTCCAGGGAAAAGCGCCGTTGTTTGTGTTTGGGGGCCTGTGGCTGGGAGTGGCCGTCTTGCTAATTGGAATCCACGATACGCAGGAGGGTTCCCAGACCTGAGGTGGCACCAGTGACAAGTCGGGCCAGTTTGATGGTGCAAAGTGGCTCCTGCAATCTGCCATCCAGAAGCGGGGCAGCTTACTTTTGTTTGCCAGGGAAACGGGCCGAGGTTTGTGTCTGGGTTCCTATGGCTGGGAGTGACCGGCTGGCACCTGAAAAGCTACGATAGGCAGGATGGTGACCAGATCCATGGTGGCACCAGTGCCAAGTTGGGCTGATTTGATAGTACCAAGTGGCTCCTGCAATCTGCCATCAAAAATTTGGCAGGCGAGTTTTGTTTTCCAGGGAAAAGCGCCGTTGTTTGTATTTGGGGGCCTGTGGCTGGGAGTGGCCCGCTGGCTCCTTAGAATCCACGATACGCAGGATGGTTCCCAGACCCAAGGTGGCACCATTTCCAAGTTGGGCTGGTTGGATAGTACCAAGTGCGTACTGCAATCTGCCATCCAGAAGCGGGGCAGCTTACTTTTGTTTGCCAGGGAAACGGGCCGAGGTTTGTGTCTGGGGGCCTATGGCTGGGAGTGACCGGCTGGCTCCTGAAAAGCTACGATACGCAGGATGGTGACCAGACCCATGGTGGCACCAGTGCCAAGTTGGGCTGATTTGATAGTACCAAGTGGCTCCTGCAATCTGCCATCAAAAAGTTGGCAGGCGAGTTTTGTTTTCCAGGGAAAAGTGCCGTTGTTTGTGTTTGGGGGCCTGTGGCTGGGAGTGGCCGGCTGGCTCCTTAGAATCCACGATACGCAGGATGGTTCCCAGACCCAAGGTGGCACCAGTGCCAAGTTGGGCTGGTTTGATAGTACCAAGTGTCTCCTGCAATCTGCCATCCAGAAGCAGGGCAGCTTACTTTTGTTTGCCAGAGAAATAGGCCTAGGTTTTTGTTTGGGGGCCTGTGGCTAGGAGTGGCCGGCTGGCTCCTAAGAATCCACGATACGCAGGATGTTTCCCAGACCCAAGGTGGCACCAGTGCCAAGTCGGGCTGGTTTGATAGTACCAAGTGGCTCCTGCAAACTCCATCAAAAAGTTGGCAGGCGTGTTTTGTTTTCCAGGGAACAGCGCCGTTGATTTTGTTTGGGGGCCTGTGGCTCAGAGTTGCCGGGTGGCTCCTTAGAATCCACGATACGCAGGATGGTTCCCAGACCCAAGGTGGCACCAGTGCCAAGTCGGGCTGGTTTGATTACACCAAGTGGCTCCTGCAATCTGCCATCCAGAAGTGAGGCAGCTAAGTTTTGTTTGCGAGAAAAAAGGGCCGTGGTTTTTGTTGGGGGCCTGTGGCTGGGAGTAGCCGGCTGGCTCCTTAAAATCCACGATAGGCAGGATGGTTCCCAGACCCAAGGTGGCACCAGTGCCAAGTCGGGCTGGTTTGATAGTACCAAGTGGCTCCTGCAATCTGCCATCCAGAAGCGGGGCAGCTGAGTTTTGTTTGCCAGAGAAAAAGGCTGTGGTTTGTGTTTGGGGGCCTGTGGCTGGCAGTGGCCGGCTGGCTCCTGAAAATCCACGATACGCAGCATGGTTCCCAGACCCAAGGTGGCACCAGTGCCAAGTGGGGCTCGTTTGACAGTGTCAAGTGCCTCCTGCAATCTCCCATCCAGAAGCGGGGCAGCTGAGTTTTTTTTGCCAGGGAAACGGACCTTTGTTTTTGATTGGGCTCTGTGGCCGAGAGTGGTCGGCTGTCTCCTGACAATCCACAATACGCAGGATGGTTCCCAGACCCAAGGTGGCACCAGTGCCAAGTCGGGCTGGTTTGATAGTACCAAGTGTCTCCTGCAATCTGCCATCCAGAAGCGGGGCAGCTGAGTTTTGTTTGCCAGAGAAAAGGGCCGTGGGTTGTGTTTGGGGGCATATGGCTGGGAGTGGCCACCTGGCTCCTTAAAATGCACGATACGCCGCATGGTAACCAGACGCAAGGTGGCACCAGTGCCAAGTCAGGCTGTTTTTGTAGTACCCAGTGGCTCCTGCAATTTGCCATCCAGAAGCGGGGCAGTTGAATTTTGTTTGCTAGAGAAAAGGGCTGTGGTTTGTGTTTGGGGGCCTATGGCTGAGAGTGGCCGGCTGGCCCCTGAAAATCAACGATAGGCAGGATGGTTCCCAGATCCAAGGTGGCACCAGTGCCAAGTAAGGCTGGTTGTATGGTTCAAAGTAACTCCTGCAATCTGCCATCCAGAAGCGGGACAGCTGAGTTTTTTTTGCCAGAGAAAAGGTCCATGGTTTCTTTTTGGGGCATACGGCTGGGAATTGCCGGCTGGCTCCTTAAAATGCTCGATACGCAGGATGGTTCCCAGAGCCAAGGTGGCACCACTGCCAAGTCGGGCTCTTTTTGTAGTACCAAGTGCGTCCTGCAATTTGCCATCCAGAAGAGGGGCAGTTGAGTTTTGTTTGCCAGAGAAAAGGGCCGTTGTTTGTGTTTGGGGGCCTGTGGCTGGGAGTGTTCGGCTGGTTCCTGAATATGTACGATACGCAGGATTGTTCCCAGATCCAAGGTGGCAGCAGTGCCATGTTGTGCTGGTGTGATAGTCCCAAGTGGCTCCTGCAATCTGCCATCCAGAAGTGGGGCAGCTGATTTTTGTTTGCCAGAGGAAAGGTCCGTGGTTTGTTTTTGGGGGCATATGGCTGAGAGTGGCCGGCTGGCCCCTGAAAATCCACGATACACAGGATGGTTCCCAGATCCAAGGTGGCACCTGTGCCAAGTCGGGCTGATTTGATAGTACTAAGTAGCTCCTGCAATCTGCCATGCAGAAGCGGGGCAGCTTACTTTTGTTTGCCAGGGAAACGGGCCGAGGTTTGTGTTTGGGGGCCTATGGCTGAGAGTGACCGGCTGGCTCCTGAAAAGCTACAATAGGCAGGATGGTGACCAGACCCATGGTGGCACCAGTGCCAAGTTGGGCTGGTTTGATAGTACCAAGTGGTTCCTGCAATCTGCCATCCAGAAGCAGGGCAGCTTAGTTTTGTTTGCCAGAGAAAAGGGCCTTGGTTTGTGTTTGGGGGCATATGGCTGGGTGTGGCCAGCTGGCTCCTTAAAATGCACGATATGCAACATGGCTCCCAGACCCAAGGTGGCACAAGTGCCAAGTTGGGCTGGTTTGATAGTACCAAGTGGCTCCTGCAATCTTCCATGATCACGTGGAGAAATACTTTCTGGTTTCAGCCTCATGCTCTTTCTTCTCTCCCTCAACTTCTCTATCACCTCTCATCTGGTTCACATGCGCTGTCTTCAAGGTCCACAGGCTACTTTTCACAGAATCTTCTGGCCTGATGAAGTAAGGATGATGAATAGAACAGAGCTGGGATCTATTTTCCAGTTTGGATAAAATGCATTCTGCACACAAATCCAAGGAGAACGGGCTGCCCCGATGCCCAGAAAATCTTTCACTCCTGCTAGTGTTCTACGTCAACCGCAACTTAGTCTGAAAGAAAAGCTTTTTCTCTGAGAGCATCTGAGAGGTTTGCATGAAGCACTGATATCTGACATATGCAATTTTGAATAGGAGAGGAAAAAGAAAATGGCAAGGAGTTTTTAATTTTAGTGGTTTCAATTTTAATTTCCGTGCACTTTTTCAAAACTTGTCAGCTCAAATGCCCATCAACATCTTTTAGTCATCTGTAAGTCAGTATTCATATAAAATGTGCTTCAAATCCAAAGAATTTCAAATTTGCACTCCAAGCTTCTATGCCTAGATTTATGATTTCCTACACATATTAGATGAAAGGAAGGCCTTTTTTACTGTGGGAGTGCTGGAACACTGGAACAGGTTGCCCAGAGAAGTTGTGGGTGTCCCATCCCTGAAAGTATTCAAGGTCACCCTGGACGGGGCTTGGAGCAGCAACAAAGGAGAAGCTTGATGGTAGAGAAACAAAGTTGGACTATAGAAGAAACTCGGATTGAAGTATAGGATCAAGTTTTCTCTCAGCTCTTGGGGTAAATTCAAAGTTGTACAAAATGACATTTATCTGTGCTATTCACTACTGTAACAGAAAGTTTCATGAAAACTGTACAGAAGATAGTAAATTTTAAAAGAGATAAGAATTACAGCATAAAATCCATGGGATAGGTTACAACATGAGACACTCTCTAAGAGAAAATCTCTGTGTTTCAGCACTTCATCGGGGTAAGATTTCATGAAGTGCCAAAGAAGGCGGCAAAATATCATTCGGGACATTATTTACTGGAATTCAGCCTGGCCATTAGTAGGAACTGCCTTTGAACATATCATGTAGATATACCACACACACTTTCCCTTCACTGAAAAATTACTGTTTACAACAAATAAGCAATTGACAATCAAAATTGATTGAAAGCATCTTAAACATGTCAAGTATTTCATTGTAGATGATCTGTGATCCAAATGCTTCTTCCACCTTCGAGAGGGACAGAAGAATTCTTCCATATCATGATGGTTTAAAATTGTATCAACCAATGTTTTCTGCTGAAAAGATATCATCTATTTTTTTCTATTTTTGGAAGAAAATATTCCTAGACATACAACAGGTGAGAACTAAGTAATTTTAAAGAAACAAATGAAATGAAAATATTCTGTAAATAGAATGAAATGAAAAGCTGTGTTTTAAATAGGAGCTAAATATTAAACAGAATTTTTGTACCAGGCATTTGAATTACTGCACCAGCTCTTTTGCCCATCAAGAGAGGCATTTAGCATTTCAGTCTTTTCCAAGGTGTTCATGATCTGCTATGCTGATCTCTGTGTGTGCCTAGGTGTGTGTGGAGGGGGGGGCATATGAAGGGGAGTGTGTATGTTTGCTTTACAATTGTTGTGGCAGATTCATGCCTCAGCTCCACATTTTGTTTTAAAAAGGTCACACCGAGTGGATATGAAGTTTACTATCAACAAGAGATCGATTCCCAAATCATCCATTTGACTCTCCCTTATAAATCATGTGCTTTGTTGCATATTTTATCAAATATACTTTCAAGCCAGATGGAGGAAGGAGGATGTGGGAATCCCTCCACCATCTTGCAACTTTTATGTAAGTAGGTTTTCAAGAAAATCATCATTTCTCTTTTAAATATGTCTGGAACAGGCATGATGGTAGTGTCAACCTGTTGGAGTTTTTGTTGCTGGAAGAAGTTGTACAAAAGGATTGGTTTTTACATTGACCAGTTACTGAATCAAGCGCAGGAATACATTGGAAATTTAGCTGGGGGTTCCTTTTCCCAGCAGACTACTTCTAGAACGAGCTTGTACACTGAAGCTGACTCTTTTGCTCTCTTTTTGTTTCTTTCCTATTTTCTTGGCTTCTTTGCCACTATCTAGACAATTTTGGAACTTTGTTCCCAACTAAAATGGTTTCAATAGTCTGATTGTGATCATACATTTTTACAAGGAATTTTTAAAATCTTTCCTCGAGTCCAGAAAGTCAAGGACTTAGATCTTTTTCTTCCCTTATCAATATTGCCATGAAATTGATAAATAAAGACCAACTCTTTATTTTTGTTTTTAACCCACGTAGATAATTCCCATCCATTAATCCATTTTGTGGACCAATAGCTGCCATTCTGATGGAAGCTGTCACTTCTTAACAATAGGCATTCTGTGACTATGTTGACAGCACTTTGGGTGAAGATCCTAACTGGTCTTAGATATACATAGGGAGAAATTTGCTCAGCCAGTGTCAGTCTTAAGCATGCGTATCAGAAGATCTTTCTAGAGCTGGGAATTTTCCCATGAAAGGGATTCAGTTAGGGAAGAGACACTTGTGCCAGAGTTTTACATTCTTCTTGAACACTGCTTAAGGAACTTAGATGCCATGTCCATTTGGATCTCTGTCTGCACAGAACTTTGTCATGCCAGTGCTTTGAAATGCATCTTGAAGAGAATTCACTAGCACAGAATGAAAGAGAGTGGAAGGGGTTGGTGGGGCTAACCAGGCCCAACCCCCCTGCCTAAACCAGGATACCTAGAGCCTCTTGCCCAGGATTCTATCTGGGTGTACTTTTAATGTCTTCAAAGATCCAGGCTCCACAATCTTTCTGGGCAGTCTGTGCCGTGGTTCAGTCACCCTGACAGTAAAGAAACATTTACTGATGTTCAAAGGCAATCTCCTGTATTTCAGTGTGTGCCCACTGCCTCTTGTCTTTTCCCTCAGCATCACTGAAAAGACACTGATTCCCTCCCCTTTGCACTATTGCTTCCATATGTATGTGTGATGCCATGTAGAGGTATGTCAAAAACCTCCCTGAAGCCCAGGCAGATAATATTCCCTTCATCTACCAGTCAAGTTGATTCATCAGAGGAGTTTAAAGTGATGTTCAGCATGAAATTCCCCTGAAAAATCATGCTAACTACATTATTTGGTCATCTGTCATGTGCCTGGCAAGGATTTCCAGGAAGAGCTGCTTCATCAACTTCCTGGGGATAAAAAAGAGGCTGGCTGGTTTGTACTATGGCGAGTCCTCTTAATTGCCTTTTTTGAAGATGGGTGTCATTTGCTAACATCCACTCTTTAGCCTCTCTTGTCGTCTACATCTTAGCAAAACGCTTTTCCACTATGTCTGGCTAGGAAAAACTGTGCCAGCACAGAAAACATCTCCCATCGTGTTCTAGAAGTTGCACGGATGTCTGCCAAGTGTTTGGCAGGAAGAAAAGAAAAGTTGTCCAAAACAGCTTCCAATCGAATGTTCCTGTGATTGGAAAAGTCAGGAGAGTGCAAAGGTACTGTTTTCTATCAGTTGGCAAGGTGCGCACACAATCCCAGTGTTGTACAGCTTGCTTCTTCACCTTCCCGAAGCTGCCGCTCTCGCCGGCTGCCGGAGCCCAAGAAGCGGCTTCTTCGCGCAAAGACGATTGTGCCGCTCACAGGGCTCTCCTTAGCGCGGCTTCTGCCGAAAGACGCCCGGCAGCGGCTCTTACCTCCGGAGAGCATCCTACCTTCGTCTTTAGCTCCTCTTCTCATCTACACCTCGGCAAAAAGCTTTTCCACTATGTCTGGCTAGGAAAAACTGTGCCAGCACAGAAAACATCTCCCATCGTGTTCTAGAAGTTGCACGGATGTCTGCCAAGTGTTTGGCAGGAAGAAAAGAAAAGTTGTCCAAAACAGCTTCCAATCGAATGTTCCTGTGATTGGAAAAGTCAGGAGAGTGCAAAGGTACTGTTTTCTATCAGTTGGCAAGGTGCGCACACAATCCCAGTGTTGTACAGCTTGCTTCTTCACCTTCCCGAAGCTGCCGCTCTCGCCGGCTGCCGGAGCCTAAGAAGCGGCTTCTTCGCGCAAAGACGATTGTGCCGCTCACAGTGCTCACTTTAGCGCGGCTTCTGCCGAAAGACGCCCGGCAGCGGCTCTTACCTCCGGAGAGCATCCTACCTTCGTCTTTCGCGTCTTTTGTAGTCTACATCTTAGCAAAACGCTTTTCCACTATGTCTGGCTAGGAAAAACTGTGCCAGCACAGAAAACATCTCCCATCGTGTTCTAGAAGTTGCACGGATGTCTGCCAAGTGTTTGGCAGGAAGAAAAGAAAAGTTGTCCAAAACAGCTTCCAATCGAATGTTCCTGTGATTGGAAAAGTCAGGAGAGTGCAAAGGTACTGTTTTCTATCAGTTGGCAAGGTGCGCACACAATCCCAGTGTTGTACAGCTTGCTTCTTCACCTTCCCGAAGCTGCCGCTCTCGCCGGCTGCCGGAGCCCAAGAAGCGGCTTCTTCGCGCAAAGACGATTGTGCCGCTCACAGGGCTCTCCTTAGCGCGGCTTCTGCCGAAAGACGCCCGGCAGCGGCTCTTACCTCCGGAGAGCATCCTACCTTCGTCTTTCGCGTCTTTTGTAGTCTACATCTTAGCAAAACGCTTTTCCACTATGTCTGGCTAGGAAAAACTGTGCCAGCACAGAAAACATCTCCCATCGTGTTCTAGAAGTTGCACGGATGTCTGCCAAGTGTTTGGCAGGAAGAAAAGAAAAGTTGTCCAAAACAGCTTCCAATCGAATGTTCCTGTGATTGGAAAAGTCAGGAGAGTGCAAAGGTACTGTTTTCTATCAGTTGGCAAGGTGCGCACACAATCCCAGTGTTGTACAGCTTGCTTCTTCACCTTCCCGAAGCTGCCGCTCTCGCCGGCTGCCGGAGCCCAAGAAGCGGCTTCTTCGCGCAAAGACGATTGTGCCGCTCACAGGGCTCTCCTTAGCGCGGCTTCTGCCGAAAGACGCCCGGCAGCGGCTCTTACCTCCGGAGAGCATCCTACCTTCGTCTTTCGCGTCTTTTGTAGTCTACATCTTAGCAAAACGCTTTTCCACTATGTCTGGCTAGGAAAAACTGTGCCAGCACAGAAAACATCTCCCATCGTGTTCTAGAAGTTGCACGGATGTCTGCCAAGTGTTTGGCAGGAAGAAAAGAAAAGTTGTCCAAAACAGCTTCCAATCGAATGTTCCTGTGATTGGAAAAGTCAGGAGAGTGCAAAGGTACTATTTTCTATCAGTTGGCAAGGTGCGCACACAATCCCAGTGTTGTACAGCTTGCTTCTTCACCTTCCCGAAGCTGCCGCTCTCGCCGGCTGCCGGAGCCCAAGAAGCGGCTTCTTCGCGCAAAGACGATTGTGCCGCTCACAGTGCTCTCCTTAGCGCGGCTTCTGCCGAAAGACGCCCGGCAGCGGCTCTTACCTCCGGAGAGCATCCTACCTTCGTCTTTCGCGTCTTTTGTAGTCTACATCTTAGCAAAACGCTTTTCCACTATGTCTGGCTAGGAAAAACTGTGCCAGCACAGAAAACATCTCCCATCGTGTTCTAGAAGTTGCACGGATGTCTGCCAAGTGTTTGGCAGGAAGAAAAGAAAAGTTGTCCAAAACAGCTTCCAATCGAATGTTCCTGTGATTGGAAAAGTCAGGAGAGTGCAAAGGTACTGTTTTCTATCAGTTGGCAAGGTGCGCACACAATCCCAGTGTTGTACAGCTTGCTTCTTCACCTTCCCGAAGCTGCCGCTCTCGCCGGCTGCCGGAGCCCAAGAAGCGGCTTCTTCGCGCAAAGACGATTGTGCCGCTCACAGTGCTCTCCTTAGCGCGGCTTCTGCCGAAAGACGCCCGGCAGCGGCTCTTACCTCCGGAGAGCATCCTACCTTCGTCTTTCGCGTCTTTTGTAGTCTACATCTTAGCAAAACGCTTTTCCACTATGTCTGGCTAGGAAAAACTGTGCCAGCACAGAAAACATCTCCCATCGTGTTCTAGAAGTTGCACGGATGTCTGCCAAGTGTTTGGCAGGAAGAAAAGAAAAGTTGTCCAAAACAGCTTCCAATCGAATGTTCCTGTGATTGGAAAAGTCAGGAGAGTGCAAAGGTACTGTTTTCTATCAGTTGGCAAGGTGCGCACACAATCCCAGTGTTGTACAGCTTGCTTCTTCACCTTCCCGAAGCTGCCGCTCTCGCCGGCTGCCGGAGCCCAAGAAGCGGCTTCTTCGCGCAAAGACGATTGTGCCGCTCACAGGGCTCTCCTTAGCGCGGCTTCTGCCGAAAGACGCCCGGCAGCGGCTCTTACCTCCGGAGAGCATCCTACCTTCGTCTTTCGCGTCTTTTGTAGTCTACATCTTAGCAAAACGCTTTTCCACTATGTCTGGCTAGGAAAAACTGTGCCAGCACAGAAAACATCTCCCATCGTGTTCTAGAAGTTGCACGGATGTCTGCCAAGTGTTTGGCAGGAAGAAAAGAAAAGTTGTCCAAAACAGCTTCCAATCGAATGTTCCTGTGATTGGAAAAGTCAGGAGAGTGCAAAGGTACTGTTTTCTATCAGTTGGCAAGGTGCGCACACAATCCCAGTGTTGTACAGCTTGCTTCTTCACCTTCCCGAAGCTGCCGCTCTCGCCGGCTGCCGGAGCCCAAGAAGCGGCTTTTTCGCGCAAAGACGATTGTGCCGCTCACAGTGCTCTCCTTAGCGCAGCTTCTGCCGAAAGACGCCCGGCAGCGGCTCTTACCTCCTGAGAGTGGCAGCTTCGGGAAGGTGAAGAAGCAAGCTGTACAACACTGGGATTGTGTGCGCACCTTGCCAACTGATAGAAAACAGTACCTTTGCACTCTCCTGACTTTTCCAATCACAGGAACATTCGATTGGAAGCTGTTTTGGACAACTTTTCTTTTCTTCCTGCCAAACACTTGGCAGACATCCGTGCAACTTCTAGAAAACGATGGGAGATGTTTTCTGTGCTGGCACGGGTTTTCCTAGCCAGACATAGTGGAAAAGCGTTTTGCTAAGATGTAGACTACAAAAGACGCGAAAGACGAAGCTAGGATGCTCTCCGGAGGTAAGAGCCGCTGCCGGGCGTCTTTCGGCAGAAGCCGCGCTAAGGAGAGCACTGTGAGCGGCACAATCGTCTTTGCGCGAAGAAGCCGCTTCTTGGGCTCCGGCAGCCGGCGAGAGCGGCAGCTTCGGGAAGGTGAAGAAGCAAGCTGTACAACACTGGGATTGTGTGCGCACCTTGCCAACTGATAGAAAACAGTACCTTTGCACTCTCCTGACTTTTCCAATCACAGGAACATTCGATTGGAAGCTGTTTTGGACAACTTTTCTTTTCTTCCTGCCAAACACTTGGCAGACATCCGTGCAACTTCTAGAACACGATGGGAGATGTTTTCTGTGCTGGCACAGTTTTTACTAGCCAGACATAGTGGAAAAGCGTTTTGCTAAGATGTAGACTACAAAAGACGCGAAAGACGAAGGTAGGATGCTCTCCGGAGGTAAGAGCCGCTGCCGGGCGTCTTTCGGCAGAAGCCGCGCTAAGGAGAGCACTGTGAGCGGCACAATCGTCTTTGCGCGAAGAAGCCGCTTCTTGGGCTCCGGCAGCCGGCGAGAGCGGCAGCTTCGGGAAGGTGAAGAAGCAAGCTGTACAACACTGGGATTGTGTGCGCACCTTGCCAACTGATAGAAAACAGTACCTTTGCACTCTCCTGACTTTTCCAATCACAGGAACATTCGATTGGAAGCTGTTTTGGACAACTTTTCTTTTCTTCCTGCCAAACACTTGGCAGACATCCGTGCAACTTCTAGAACACGATGGGAGATGTTTTCTGTGCTGGCACAGTTTTTACTAGCCAGACATAGTGGAAAAGCGTTTTGCTAAGATGTAGACTACAAAAGACGCGAAAGACGAAGGTAGGATGCTCTCCGGAGGTAAGAGCCGCTGCCGGGCGTCTTTCGGCAGAAGCCGCGCTAAGGAGAGCACTGTGAGCGGCACAATCGTCTTTGCGCGAAGAAGCCGCTTCTTGGGCTCCGGCAGCCGGCGAGAGCGGCAGCTTCGGGAAGGTGAAGAAGCAAGCTGTACAACACTGGGATTGTGTGCGCACCTTGCCAACTGATAGAAAACAGTACCTTTGCACTCTCCTGACTTTTCCAATCACAGGAACATTCGATTGGAAGCTGTTTTGGACAACTTTTCTTTTCTTCCTGCCAAACACTTGGCAGACATCCGTGCAACTTCTAGAACACGATGGGAGATGTTTTCTGTGCTGGCACAGTTTTTCCTAGCCAGACATAGTGGAAAAGCTTTTTGCCGAGGTGTAGATGAGAAGAGGAGCTAAAGACGAAGGTAGGATGCTCTCCGGAGGTAAGAGCCGCTGCCGGGCGTCTTTCGGCAGAAGCCGCGCTAAGGAGAGCCCTGTGAGCGGCACAATCGTCTTTGCGCGAAGAAGCCGCTTCTTGGGCTCCGGCAGCCGGCGAGAGCGGCAGCTTCGGGAAGGTGAAGAAGCAAGCTGTACAACACTGGGATTGTGTGCGCACCTTGCCAACTGATAGAAAACAGTACCTTTGCACTCTCCTGACTTTTCCAATCACAGGAACATTCGATTGGAAGCTGTTTTGGACAACTTTTCTTTTCTTCCTGCCAAACACTTGGCAGACATCCGTGCAACTTCTAGAACACGATGGGAGATGTTTTCTGTGCTGGCACAGTTTTTCCTAGCCAGACATAGTGGAAAAGCGTTTTGCTAAGATGTAGACGACAAGAGAGGCTAAAGAGTGGATGTTAGCAAATGACACCCATCTTCAAAAAAGGCAATTAAGAGGACTCGCCATAGTACAAACCAGCCAGCCTCTTTTTTATCCCCAGGAAGTTGATGAAGCAGCTCTTCCTGGAAATCCTTGCCAGGCACATGACAGATGACCAAATAATGTAGTTAGCATGATTTTTCAGGGGAATTTCATGCTGAACATCACTTTAAACTCCTCTGATGAATCAACTTGACTGGTAGATGAAGGGAATATTATCTGCCTGGGCTTCAGGGAGGTTTTTGACATACCTCTACATGGCATCACACATACATATGGAAGCAATAGTGCAAAGGGGAGGGAATCAGTGTCTTTTCAGTGATGCTGAGGGAAAAGACAAGAGGCAGTGGGCACACACTGAAATACAGGAGATTGCCTTTGAACATCAGTAAATGTTTCTTTACTGTCAGGGTGACTGAACCACGGCACAGACTGCCCAGAAAGATTGTGGAGCCTGGATCTTTGAAGACATTAAAAGTACACCCAGATAGAATCCTGGGCAAGAGGCTCTAGGTATCCTGGTTTAGGCAGGGGGGTTGGGCCTGGTTAGCCCCACCAACCCCTTCCACTCTCTTTCATTCTGTGCTAGTGAATTCTCTTCAAGATGCATTTCAAAGCACTGGCATGACAAAGTTCTGTGCAGACAGAGATCCAAATGGACATGGCATCTAAGTTCCTTAAGCAGTGTTCAAGAAGAATGTAAAACTCTGGCACAAGTGTCTCTTCCCTAACTGAATCCCTTTCATGGGAAAATTCCCAGCTCTAGAAAGATCTTCTGATACGCATGCTTAAGACTGACACTGGCTGAGCAAATTTCTCCCTATGTATATCTAAGACCAGTTAGGATCTTCACCCAAAGTGCTGTCAACATAGTCACAGAATGCCTATTGTTAAGAAGTGACAGCTTCCATCAGAATGGCAGCTATTGGTCCACAAAATGGATTAATGGATGGGAATTATCTACGTGGGTTAAAAACAAAAATAAAGAGTTGGTCTTTATTTATCAATTTCATGGCAATATTGATAAGGGAAGAAAAAGATCTAAGTCCTTGACTTTCTGGACTCGAGGAAAGATTTTAAAAATTCCTTGTAAAAATGTATGATCACAATCAGACTATTGAAACCATTTTAGTTGGGAACAAAGTTCCAAAATTGTCTAGATAGTGGCAAAGAAGCCAAGAAAATAGGAAAGAAACAAAAAGAGAGCAAAAGAGTCAGCTTCAGTGTACAAGCTCGTTCTAGAAGTAGTCTGCTGGGAAAAGGAACCCCCAGCTAAATTTCCAATGTATTCCTGCGCTTGATTCAGTAACTGGTCAATGTAAAAACCAATCCTTTTGTACAACTTCTTCCAGCAACAAAAACTCCAACAGGTTGACACTACCATCATGCCTGTTCCAGACATATTTAAAAGAGAAATGATGATTTTCTTGAAAACCTACTTACATAAAAGTTGCAAGATGGTGGAGGGATTCCCACATCCTCCTTCCTCCATCTGGCTTGAAAGTATATTTGATAAAATATGCAACAAAGCACATGATTTATAAGGGAGAGTCAAATGGATGATTTGGGAATCGATCTCTTGTTGATAGTAAACTTCATATCCACTCGGTGTGACCTTTTTAAAACAAAATGTGGAGCTGAGGCATGAATCTGCCACAACAATTGTAAAGCAAACATACACACTCCCCTTCATATGCCCCCCCCTCCACACACACCTAGGCACACACAGAGATCAGTATAGCAGATCATGAACACCTTGGAAAAGACTGAAATGCTAAATGCCTCTCTTGATGGGCAAAAGAGCTGGTGCAGTAATTCAAATGCCTGGTACAAAAATTCTGTTTAATATTTAGCTCCTATTTAAAACACAGCTTTTCATTTCATTCTATTTACAGAATATTTTCATTTCATTTGTTTCTTTAAAATTACTTAGTTCTCACCTGTTGTATGTCTAGGAATATTTTCTTCCAAAAATAGAAAAAAATAGATGATATCTTTTCAGCAGAAAACATTGGTTGATACAATTTTAAACCATCATGATATGGAAGAATTCTTCTGTCCCTCTCGAAGGTGGAAGAAGCATTTGGATCACAGATCATCTACAATGAAATACTTGACATGTTTAAGATGCTTTCAATCAATTTTGATTGTCAATTGCTTATTTGTTGTAAACAGTAATTTTTCAGTGAAGGGAAAGTGTGTGTGGTATATCTACATGATATGTTCAAAGGCAGTTCCTACTAATGGCCAGGCTGAATTCCAGTAAATAATGTCCCGAATGATATTTTGCCGCCTTCTTTGGCACTTCATGAAATCTTACCCCGATGAAGTGCTGAAACACAGAGATTTTCTCTTAGAGAGTGTCTCATGTTGTAACCTATCCCATGGATTTTATGCTGTAATTCTTATCTCTTTTAAAATTTACTATCTTCTGTACAGTTTTCATGAAACTTTCTGTTACAGTAGTGAATAGCACAGATAAATGTCATTTTGTACAACTTTGAATTTACCCCAAGAGCTGAGAGAAAACTTGATCCTATACTTCAATCCGAGTTTCTTCTATAGTCCAACTTTGTTTCTCTACCATCAAGCTTCTCCTTTGTTGCTGCTCCAAGCCCCGTCCAGGGTGACCTTGAATACTTTCAGGGATGGGACACCCACAACTTCTCTGGGCAACCTGTTCCAGTGTTCCAGCACTCCCACAGTAAAAAAGGCCTTCCTTTCATCTAATATGTGTAGGAAATCATAAATCTAGGCATAGAAGCTTGGAGTGCAAATTTGAAATTCTTTGGATTTGAAGCACATTTTATATGAATACTGACTTACAGATGACTAAAAGATGTTGATGGGCATTTGAGCTGACAAGTTTTGAAAAAGTGCACGGAAATTAAAATTGAAACCACTAAAATTAAAAACTCCTTGCCATTTTCTTTTTCCTCTCCTATTCAAAATTGCATATGTCAGATATCAGTGCTTCATGCAAACCTCTCAGATGCTCTCAGAGAAAAAGCTTTTCTTTCAGACTAAGTTGCGGTTGACATAGAACACTAGCAGGAGTGAAAGATTTTCTGGGCATCGGGGCAGCCCGTTCTCCTTGGATTTGTGTGCAGAATGCATTTTATCCAAACTGGAAAATAGATCCCAGCTCTGTTCTATTCATCATCCTTACTTCATCAGGCCAGAAGATTCTGTGAAAAGTAGCCTGTGGACCTTGAAGACAGCGCATGTGAACCAGATGAGAGGTGATAGAGAAGTTGAGGGAGAGAAGAAAGAGCATGAGGCTGAAACCAGAAAGTATTTCTCCACGTGATCATGGAAGATTGCAGGAGCCACTTGGTACTATCAAACCAGCCCAACTTGACACTTGTGCCACCTTGGGTCTGGGAGCCATGTTGCATATCGTGCATTTTAAGGAGCCAGCTGGCCACACCCAGCCATATGCCCCCAAACACAAACCAAGGCCCTTTTCTCTGGCAAACAAAACTCAGCTGCCCTGCTTCTGGATGGCAGATTGCAGGAACCACTTGGTACTATCAAACCAGCCCAACTTGGCACTGGTGCCACCATGGGTCTGGTCACCATCCTGCCTATCGTAGCTTTTCAGGAGCCAGCCGGTCACTCTCAGCCATAGGCCCCCAAACACAAACCTCGGCCCGTTTCCCTGGCAAACAAAAGTAAGCTGCCCCGCTTCTGGATGGCAGATTGCAGGAGCTACTTAGTACTATCAAATCAGCCCGACTTGGCACAGGTGCCACCTTGGATCTGGGAACCATCCTGTGTATCGTGGATTTTCAGGGGCCAGCCGGCCACTCTCAGCCATATGCCCCCAAAAACAAACCACGGACCTTTTCTCTGGCAAACAAAAATCAGCTGCCCCACTTCTGGATGGCAGATTGCAGGAGCCACTTGGGACTATCACACCAGCACAACATGGCACTGCTGCCACCTTGGATCTGGGAACAATCCTGCGTATCGTACATATTCAGGAACCAGCCGAACACTCCCAGCCACAGGCCCCCAAACACAAACAACGGCCCTTTTCTCTGGCAAACAAAACTCAACTGCCCCTCTTCTGGATGGCAAATTGCAGGACGCACTTGGTACTACAAAAAGAGCCCGACTTGGCAGTGGTGCCACCTTGGCTCTGGGAACCATCCTGCGTATCGAGCATTTTAAGGAGCCAGCCGGCAATTCCCAGCCGTATGCCCCAAAAAGAAACCATGGACCTTTTCTCTGGCAAAAAAAACTCAGCTGTCCCGCTTCTGGATGGCAGATTGCAGGAGTTACTTTGAACCATACAACCAGCCTTACTTGGCACTGGTGCCACCTTGGATCTGGGAACCATCCTGCCTATCGTTGATTTTCAGGGGCCAGCCGGCCACTCTCAGCCATAGGCCCCCAAACACAAACCACAGCCCTTTTCTCTAGCAAACAAAATTCAACTGCCCCGCTTCTGGATGGCAAATTGCAGGAGCCACTGGGTACTACAAAAACAGCCTGACTTGGCACTGGTGCCACCTTGCGCCTGGTTACCATGCGGCGTATCGTGCATTTTAAGGAGCCAGGTGGCCACTCCCAGCCATATGCCCCCAAACACAACCCACGGCCCTTTTCTCTGGCAAACAAAACTCAGCTGCCCCGCTTCTGGATGGCAGATTGCAGGAGACACTTGGTACTATCAAACCAGCCCGACTTGGCACTGGTGCCACCTTGGGTCTGGGAACCATCCTGCGTATTGTGGATTGTCAGGAGACAGCCGACCACTCTCGGCCACAGAGCCCAATCAAAAACAAAGGTCCGTTTCCCTGGCAAAAAAAACTCAGCTGCCCCGCTTCTGGATGGGAGATTGCAGGAGGCACTTGACACTGTCAAACGAGCCCCGCTTGGCACTGGTGCCACCTTGGGTCTGGGAACCATGCTGCGTATCGTGGATTTTCAGGAGCCAGCCGGCCACTGCCAGCCACAGGCCCCCAAACACAAACCACAGCCTTTTTCTCTGGCAAACAAAACTCAGCTGCCCCGCTTCTGGATGGCAGATTGCAGGAGCCACTTGGTACTATCAAACCAGCCCGACTTGGCACTGGTGCCACCTTGGGTCTGGGAACCATCCTGCCTATCGTGGATTTTAAGGAGCCAGCCGGCTACTCCCAGCCACAGGCCCCCAACAAAAACCACGGCCCTTTTTTCTCGCAAACAAAACTTAGCTGCCTCACTTCTGGATGGCAGATTGCAGGAGCCACTTGGTGTAATCAAACCAGCCCGACTTGGCACTGGTGCCACCTTGGGTCTGGGAACCATCCTGCGTATCGTGGATTCTAAGGAGCCAGCCGGCCACTCCTAGCCACAGGCCCCCAAACAAAATCAACGGCGCTGTTCCCTGGAAAACAAAACACGCCTGCCAACTTTTTGATGGAGTTTGCAGGAGCCACTTGGTACTATCAAACCAGCCCGACTTGGCACTGGTGCCACCTTGGGTCTGGGAACCATCCTGCGTATCGTGGATTCTAAGGAGCCAGCCGGCCACTCCTAGCCACAGGCCCCCAAACAAAAACCTAGGCCTATTTCTCTGGCAAACAAAAGTAAGCTGCCCTGCTTCTGGATGGCAGATTGCAGGAGACACTTGGTACTATCAAACCAGCCCAACTTGGCACTGGTGCCACCTTGGATCTGGGAACCATGCTCTGTATCGTGGATATTCAGGGGCCAGCCGGCCGCTCTCAGCCATATGTCCCCAAACAGAAACCTCGGCCCGTTTCTCTGGCAAACAAAACTCAACTGCCCCTCTTCTGGATGGCAAATTGCAGGATGAACTTGATACTAAAACCGCAGGCCGACTTGGTAGTGGTGACACCTTGGGCCTGGGAATCATCATGCGTATCGAGCATTTTAAGGAGCCAGCCGGCCACTCCCAGCAATATGCCCCCAAAAACAATCCACGGAATTTTCCTCTGGCAAACAAAAATCAGCTGCCTCGCTTCTGGATGGCAGATTGCAGGAGCCACTTTGCACCATCAAACCAGCCCGACTTGGCACTGGTGCCACATTGCATCTGGGAACCATGCTGCCTAGCGTGGATTTTCAGGAGCCAGCCGGCCACTCTCAGCTATATGCCCCCAAACAAAACCCACGGCCCGTTTCCCTGGCAAACAAAATTAAGCTGCCCCGCTTCTGGATGGCAGATTGCAGGACGCACTTGGTAGTATCAAACCAGCCCGACTTGGCACTGGTGCCACCTTGGGTCTGGGAACCATCCTGCGTATCGTGGAGTCTAAGGAGCCAGCCGGTCACTCCCAGCCACAGGCCCCCAAATACAAACAATGTCGCTTTTCCCTGGAAAACAAAACTCGCCTGCCAACTTTTTGATGGCAGATTGCAGGACCCACTTGGTACTATCAAACCAGCCCAACTTGGCACTGGTGCCACCATGGGTCTGGTAACCATCCTGCCTATCGTAGCTTTCCAGGAGCCAGCCGGTCACTCCCAGCCATAGGTCCCCAGTCACAAACCTCGGCCCGTTTCCCTGGCAAACAAAAGTAAGCTACCCCGCTTCTGGATGGCAGATTGCAGGACCACTTGGTACTATCAAACCAGCCCAACTTGGCACTGGTGCCACCTTGGGTCTGGGAACCATGCTGCGTAACACAGATTCTAAGGCGCCAGTCGGCCACTACGAGCCACAAGCCCCCAAACACAAACAACGGCGCTATTCTCTGGCAAACAAAACTCAACTGCCCCTCTTCTGGATGGCAAATTGCAGGACGCACTTGGTACTATAAAAACAGCCCGACTTGGCACTGGTGCCCCCTTGGGTCTGGGAACCATCCTGCGTATCGATCTTTTTAATGAGACAGCCGGCCACTCCCAGCCATATGCCCCCAAACACAACCCACGGCCCTTTTCTCTGGCAAACAAAACTCAACTGCACCGCTTCTGGATGGCAGATTGCAGGAGCCACTTGGTACTATCAAACCAGCCCGACTTGGCACTGGTGCCACCTTGGGTCTGGGAACCATCCTGCGTATTGTGGGTTGTCAGGAGCCAGCCGAACACTCTCGGCCACAGACCCCAATTAAAAACAACGGCCCGTTTCACAGGCAAACAAAACTCAGCTGCCCCGCTTCTGGATGGGAGATTGCAGGAGCCACTGGGTACTATGAAACCAGCCCTACTTGGCACTGATGCCACCTTGGGTCTGGGAACCATGCTGCGTATCATGGATTTTCAGGAGCCAGCCGGCCACTGCCAGCCACAGGCCCCGAAACACAAACAACAGCCTTTTTGTCTGGCAAACAAAATTCAGCTGCCCCGCTTCTGGATGGCAGATTGCAGGAACCACTTGGTACTAACAAACCAGCCCGACTTGGCACTGATGCCACCTTGGGTCTGGGAACCATCCGGCGTATCGTGGATTCTAAGGAGCCAGCTGGCCACTCCCAGCCACAGGCCCCAAAACACACACAACGGTGCTTTTCCCTGGAAAACAAAACTCGCCTGCCAAACTTTTGATGGCAGATTGCAGGAGCCACTTGGTATTATCAAACCAGCCCAACTTGGCACTGGTGCCACCATGGGTCTGGTCACCATCCTGCCTATCGTAGCTTTTCAGGAGCCAGCCAGCCACCCCCAGCCAGAGGCCCCCAGACAAATATTTCGGCCCGTTTCCCTGGCAAACAAAAGTAAGCTGCCCCGCTTCTGGATGGCAGATTGCAGGAGCCACTTGGTACCATCAAACCAGCCCAACTTGGCACTGGTGCCAACTCAGGTCTGGGAAACATCCTGCCTATCGTGGGTTCTAAGGAGCCAGCTGGCCACTCCCAGCCACAGGCCCCCAAACACAAACAACGGCGCTTTTCCCTGGAAAACAAAACTCGCCTGCCAACTTTTTGATGGCAGATTGCAGGAGCCACTTGGTACTATCAAACCAGCCCAACTTGGCACTGGTGCCACCATGGGTCTGGTCACCATCCTGCCTATCGTAGCTTTTCAGGAGCCAGCCGGCCACTCCCAGCCATAGGCCCCCAGACACAAACCTCGGCCCGTTTCCCTGGCAAACAAAAGTAAGCTGCCCCGCTTCTGCATGGCAGATTGCAGGAGCTACTTAGTACTATCAAACCAGCCCGACTTGGCACTGGTGACACCTCTGGTCTGGGAACCATCCTGCCTATCGTGGATTTTCAGGGGCCAGCCGGCCACTCTCAGCCATATGCCCCCAAAAACAAACCACGGCCCTTTTCTCTGGCAAACAAAACTCAACTGCCCCTCTTCTGGATGGCAAATTTTAGGACGCACTTTGTACTACGAAAACCGCCCGACGTGGCACTGGTGCCACCTTGTGTCAGGGAACCATCCTGCATATCGAGCTTTTTAAGGAGCCAGCCGGCCACGCCCAGCCATATACCCCCAAAAACAAACCACGGACCATTTCTCTTGGAAACAAAAATCCGCTGCCCCGCGTCTGGATGGCAGATTGCAGGAGCCACTTTGCACCATCAAACCAGCCCGACTTGGCACTGGTGCCACCTTGGGTCTGGGAACAATCCTGCATATCGTGGATTCTAAGGAGCCAGCCGGTCACTTCCAGGCTTAGGACCCCAAACAAAAACAACGGCGCTTTTCCCTGGAAAACAAAATTCGCCTGCCAGCATTTTGATGGCAGATTGCAGGAGCCACTTGGTACTATCAAATCATCCCAACTTGGCACTGGTGCCACTATGGGTCTGGGAACCATCCTGCCTATTGTAGCATTTCAGGAGCCAGCCGGTCACTCCCAGCCATAGGCCCCCAGACACAAACCTCGGACCGTTTCCCTGGCAAACAAAATTAAGCTGCCCCGATTCTGGATGGCAGATTGCAGGAGCCACTTGGTTGTGTCAAACCAGCCCGACTTGGAACTGGTGCCACCTTGGGTCTGGGAACCATCCTGCGTAACGTGGATTCTAAGCAGCCACCCGGCCACTCTGAGCCACAGGCCCCCAAACACAAACAACGGTGCTTTTCCCTGGAAACCAAAACTCGCCTGCCAACTTTTTGATGGCAGATTGCAGGAGCCACTTGGTACTATCAAACCAGCCCAACTTGGCACTGGTGCCACCTCTGGTCTGGGAACCATCCTGCCTATCGTAGCTTTTCAGGAGCCAGCCGGTCACTCCCAGCCATAGACCCCCAGACACAAACCTCGGCCCGTTTCCCTGGAAAACAAAAGTAAGTTACCCCGATTCTGGATGGCAGATTGCAGGAGCCACTTGGTACTATCAAATCAGCCCAACTTGGCACTGGTGCCACCATGGGTCTGGTAAACATCCTGCCTATCGTAGCTTTTCAGGAGCCAGCCGGTCACTCCCTGCCATAGGCCCCCGGACACAAACCTCGGCCCGTTTCCCTGGCAAACAAAAGTAAGCTGCCCCGCTTTTGGATGGCAGATTGCAGGATGCAGTTGGTACTTACAAACCAGCCCGACTTGGCCCTGGTGCCACCTCTGGTCTGGGAACCATGCTGCGTAACGTAGATTCTACGAGGACAGGCGGCCACTCCCAGCCACAGGCCTCTAAACAAAAACAACGGCGCTTTTCCCTGGAAAACAAAACTCGCCTGCCAACTTCTTGATGGCAGATTGCAGGAGCCACTTGGTACTATCAAACCAGCCCAACTTGGCACTGGTGCCACCATGGGTCTGGTCACCATCCTGCCTATCGTAGCTTTTCAGGAGCCAGCCGCTCACTCCCAGCCATAGGCCCCCAGACAAAAACCTCGGCACGTTTCCCTGGCAAACAAAAGTAGGCTGCCCCGCTTCTGGATGGCAAATTGCAGGACGCACTTGGTACTACGAAAACAGCCCGACTTGGCACTGATGCCACCTTGGGTCAGGGAACAATCCTGTGTATAGAGCTTTTTAAGGAGCCAGCCGGCCACGTCCAGTCATATACCCCCAAAAAAAAAACCACGGAACTTTCCTCCAGCAAACAAAAATCCGCTGCCCCGCGTCTGGATGGCAGATTGCAGGAGCTATTTAGTATTATCAAACCAGCCCGACTTGGCACTGGTGGCACCATGAGTCTGGTAACCATCCTGCCTATCGTAGCTTTTCAGTAGTCAGCCGGTCACTCCCAGCCATAGGCCCCCAGACAAATACCTCGGCCCGTTTCCCTGGGAAACAAAAGTAAGCTGTCCCGCTTCTGGATGGCAGATTGCAGGAGCCACTTGGTACTATCAAACCAGCCCAACTTGTTCCCAGACCCAAGGTGGCACCAGTGCCAAGTGGGGCTGGTTTGATGGTGCAACGTGGCTCCTGCAATCTGCCATCCAAAAGCGGGGCAGCTTACTTTTGTTTGCCAGGGAAACGGGCCGAGGTTTGTGTCTGGGGGTCTATGGCTGGGAGTGACCGGCTGGCTCCTGAAAAGCTACGATAGGCAGGATGGTTCCCAGACCAGTGGTGGCACCAGTGCCAATGTTGGGCTGGTTTGATAGTACCAAGTGGCTCCTGAAATCTGCCATCAAAAAGTTGGCAGGCGAGTTTTGTTTTCCAGGGAAAAGCGCCGTAGTTTTTGTTTGGGGGCCTGTGGCTCAGAGTGGCCGGGTGGCTGCTTAGAATCCACGATACGCAGGATGGTTCCCAGACCCAAGGTGGCACCAGTGCCAAGTCGGGCTGGTTTGACACAACCAAGTGGCTCCTGCAATCTGCCATCCAGAATCGGGGCAGCTTAATTTTGTTTGCCAGGGAAACGGTCCGAGGTTTGTGTCTGGGGGCCTATGGCTGGGAGTGACCGGCTGGCTCCTGAAATGCTACAATAGGCAGGATGGTTCCCAGACCCAGAGTGGCACCAGTGCCAAGTTGGGATGATTTGATAGTACCAAGTGGCTCCTGCAATCTGCCATCAAAAAGTTGGCAGGCGAATTTTGTTTTCCAGGGAAAAGCGCCGTTGTTTGTGTTTGGGGGCCTGTGGCTGGGAGTGGCCGGCTGGCTCCTTAGAATCCACGATATGCAGGATTGTTCCCAGACCCAAGGTTGCACCAGTGCCAAGTTGGGCTGGTTTGATGGTGCAAAGTGGCTCCTGCAATCTGCCATCCAGACGCGGGGCAGCGGATTTTTGTTTCCAAGAGAAATGGTCCGTGGTTTGTTTTTGGGGGTTTATGGCTGGGTGTGGCCGGCTGGCTCCTTAAAAAGCTCGATATGCAGGATGGTTCCCTGACACAAGGTGGCACCAGTGCCACGTCGGGCGGTTTTCGTAGTACAAAGTGCGTCCTAAAATTTGCCATCCAGAAGAGGGGCAGTTGAGTTTTGTTTGCCAGAGAAAAGGGCCGTGGTTTGTTTTTGGGGGCATATGGCTGAGAGTGGCCGGCTGGCTCCTGAAAAGCTACGATAGGCAGGATGTTTACCAGACCCATGGTGGCACCAGTGCCAAGGTGGGCTGATTTGATAGTACCAAGTGGCTCCTGCAATCTGCCATCCAGAATCGGGGTAGCTTACTTTTGTTTTCCAGGGAAACGGGCCGAGGTTTGTGTCTGGGGGTCTATGGTTGGGAGTGGCCGGCTGGCTCCTTAGAAACCACGATACGCAGCATGGTTCCCAGACAAGAGGTGCCACCAGTGCCAAGTTGGGCTGGTTTGATACTACCAAGTGGTTCCTGCAATCTGCCATCCAGAAGCGGGGCAGCTTACTTTTGTTTGCCAGGGAAACGGGCCGAGGTTTTTGTCTGGGGGCCTATGGCTGGGAGTGACCGGCTGGCTCCTGAAAAGCTACGATAGGCAGGATGGTGACCAGACCCATGGTGGCACCAGTGCCAAGTTGGGCTGGTTTGATAGTACCAAGTGGCTCCTGCAATCTGCCATCAAAAAGTTGGCAGGCGAGTTTTGTTAACCAGGGAAAAGCGCCGTTGTTTGTGTTTGGGTGCCTGTGGCTGGGAGTGGCCGGCTGGCTCTTTAGAATCCACGATACGCAGGATGGTTCCCAGACCAGTGGTGGCACCAGTGCCAAGTCGGGCGGGTTAGATAGTAACAAGTGCGTCCTACAATCTGCCATCCAGAAGCGGGGCAGCTTACTTTTGTTTGCCAGGGAAACGGGCCGAGGTTTTTGTCTGGGGGCCTATGGCTGGGAGTGACCGGCTGGCTCGTGAAAAGCTACGATAGGCAGGATGGTGACCAGACCCATGGCGGCACCAGTGCCAAGTTGGGCTGGTTTGATAGTAGCAAGTGGCTCCTGCAATCTGCCATCAAAAAGTTGGCAGGCGAGTTTTGTTTTCCAGGGAAAAGCGCCGTTGTTTGTGTTTGGCGGCCTGTGGCTGGGAGTGGTCGGCTGGCTCCTTAGAATCCACGATACGCAGGATGGTTCCCAGACCAGAGGTGGCACCAGTGCCAAGTCGGGCTGGTTTGATAGTACCAAGTGGCTCCTGCAATCTGCCATCCAGAAGCGGGGCAGCTTACTTTTGTTTGCCAGGGAAACGGGCCGAGCTTTGTGTCTGGGGGCCTATGGCTGGGAGTGACCGGCTGGCTCCTGAAAAGCTACGATAGGCAGGATGGTGACCAGACCCATGGTGGCACCAGTGCCAAGTTGGGCTGGTTTGATAGTACCAAGTGGCTCCTGCAATCTGCCATCAAAAAGTTGGCAGGCAAGTTTTCTTTACCAGGGAAAAGCGCCGTTGTTTTTGTTTGGGGGCCTATGGCTGGGAGTGGCCGGCTGGCTCCTTAGAATCCACGATACGCAGGATGGTTCCTAGACTTGACGTGGCACCAGTGCCAAGTTGGGCTGGTTTGATAGTACCAAGTGCGTCCTGCAATCTGCCATCCAGAAGTGGGGTAGCTTACTTTTGTTTGCCAGGGAAACGGGCCGAGGTTTGTGTCTCGGGGCATATGGCTGGGAGTGACCGGCTGGCTCCTGAAAAGCTACGATAGGCAGGATGGTGACCAGACCCATGGTGGCACCAGTGCCAAGTTGGGCTGGTTTGATAGTACCAAGTGGCTCCTGCAATCTGCCATCAAAAAGTTGGCAGGCGAGTTTGTTATCCAGGGAAAAGCGCCGTTGTTTGTGCCTGGGGCCCTATCGCCTGGAGTGGACGGATGGCTAATTAGAATCCACGATACACAGGATGGTTCCCAGACCCATGGTGGCACCAGTGCCAAGTTGGGCTGGTTTGATAGTACCAAGTGGTTCCTGCAATCTGCCATCCAGAAGCGGGGCAGCTTACTTTTGTTTGCCAGGGAAACGGTCCGAGGTTTGTGTCTGGGGTCCTAAGCCTGGAAGTGACCGGCTGGCTCGTGAAAAGCTACGATAGGCAGGATGGTGACCAGACCCATGACGGCACCAGTGCCAAGTTGGGCTGGTTTGATAGTACCAAGTGGCTCCTGCAATCTGCCATCAAAAAGTTGGCAGGCGAGTTTTGTTTTCCAGGGAAAAGCGCCGTTGTTTGGGTTTGGGGGCCTGTGGCTGGGAGTGGCCGGCTGGCTCCTTAGAATCCACGATGCTCAGCATGGTTCCCAGACCAAAGGTGGCACCAGTGCCAAGTTGGGCTGGTTTGATGGTGAAAAGTGGCTCCTGCAATCTGCCATCCAGAAGCGGGGCAGCTTACTTTTGTTTGCCAGGGAAACGGGCCGAGGTTTGTGTCTGGGGGCCTATGGCTGGGAGTGACCGGCTGGCTCCTGAAAAGCTACGATAGGCAGGATGGTGACCAGACCCATGGTGGCACAAGTGTCAAGGTGGGCTGGTTTGATAGTACCAAGTGGCTCCGGCAATCTGCCATCAAAATTTGGCAGGCGAGTTTTGTTTTCCAGGGAAAAGCGCCGTTGTTTTTGTTTGGGGGCCTGTGGCTGGGAGTGGCCGGATGGCTAATTAGAATCCACGATACGCAGCATGGTTCCCAGACCTGAGGTGGCACCAGTGCCAAGTCGGGCTAGTTTGATGGTGCAAAGTGGCTCCTGCAATCTGCCATCCAGAAGCGGGGCAGCTTGCTTTTGTTTGCCAGGGAAACGGGCCGAGGTTTGTGTCTGGGGCCTATGGCTGGGAGTGACCGGCTGGCTCCTGAAAAGCTACGATAGGCAGGATGGTGACCAGACCCAAGGTGGCACCAGTGCCAAGTTGGGTTGGTTTGATAGTACCAAGTGGCTCCTGCAATCTGCCATCAAAAAGTTGGCAGGCGAGTTTTGTTTTCCAGGGAAAAGCGCCGTTGTTTGTGTTTGGGGGCCTGTGGCTGGGCGTGGCCGGCTGGCTCCTTAGAATCCACGATACCCAGGCTCATTCCCAGACCTGAGGTGGCAACAGTGCCAAGTCGGGCTAGTTTGATGGTGCAAAGTGGCTCCTGCAATCTGCCATCCAGAAGCGGGACAGCTTACTTTTCCTTGCCAGGGAAACGGGCCGAGCTTTGTGTCTGGGGGCCTATGGCTGGGAGTGACCGGCTGGCTCCTGAAAAGCTACGATAGGCAGGATGGTGACCAGACCCATGGTGGCACCAGTGCCAAGTTGGGCTGGTTTGATAGTACCAAGTGGCTCCTGCAATCTGCCATCAAAAACTTGGCAGGCGAGTTTTGTTTTCCAGGGAAAAGCGCCGTTGTTTGTGTTTGGGGGCCTGTGGCTGGGAGTGGCCGGATGGCTCCTTAGAATCCACGATACTCAGCATGGTTCCCAGACCAGAGGTGGCACCAGTGCCAAGTTGGGCTAGTTTGATCGTACCAAGTGGCTCCTGCAATCTGCCATCCAGAAGCGGGGCAGCTTACTTTTGTTTGCCAGGGAAACGGGCCGAGGTTTGTGTCTGGGGGCCTATGGCTGGGAGTGACCGGCTGGCTCCTGAAAAGCTACGATAGGCAGTATGGTGACCAGACCCATGGTGGCACCAGTGCCAAGTTGGGCTGATTTGATAGTACCAAGTGGCTCCTGCAATCTGCCATCAAAAAATTGGCAGGCGAATTTTGTTATCCAGGGAAAAGCGCCGTTGTTTGTGTTTGGGGGCCTGTGGCAGGGAGTTGCCGGCTGGCTCCTGAAAAGCTACGATAGGCAGGAGGGTGACCAGACCCATGGTGGCACCAGTGCCAAGTTGGGCTGGTTTGATAGTACCAAGTGGCTCCGGCAATCTGCCATCAAAATTTGGCAGGCGAGTTTTGTTTTCCAGGGAAAAGCGCCGTTGTTTGTGTTTGGGGGCCTGTGGGTGGGAGTGGCCGGATGGCTAATTAGAATCCACGATACGCAGCATGGTTCCCAGACCTGAGGTGGCACCAGTGCCAAGTCGGGCTAGTTTGATGGTGCGAAGTGGCTCCTGCAATCTGCCATCCAGAAGCGGGGCAGCTTAATTTTGTTTGCCAGGGAAACGGGCCGAGCTTTGTGTCTGGGCGCCTATGGCTGGGAGTGACCTGCTAGGTACTGAAAAGCTACGATAGGCAGGATGGTGACCACATCCATGGTGGCACCAGTGCCAAGTTGGGCTGGTTTGATAGTACCAAGTGGCTCCTGCAATCCGCCATCAAAAAGTTGGCAGGCGAGTTTTGTTTTCCAGGGAAAAGCGCCGTTGTTTGTGTTTGGGTGCCTGTGGCAGGGAGTGGCCGGCTGGCTCCTTAGAATCCACGATACGCAGGATGGTTCCCAGACTTGTCGTGGCACCAGTGCCAAGTCGGGCTGGTTTGATAGTACCAAGTGCGTCCTGCAATCTGCCATCCAGAAGCGGGGCAGCTAACTTTTGTTTGCCAGGGAAACGGGCCGAGGTTTGTGTCTAAGGGCCTATGGCTGGGAGTGACCGGTTGGCTCCTGAAAAGCTACGATAGGCAGGATGGTGACCAGACCCATGGTGGCACCAGTGCCAAGTTGGGCTGGTTTGATAGTACCTAGTGGCTCCTGCAATCTGCCATCAAAAAGTTGGCAGGCGAGTTTGTTATCCAGGGAAAAGCGCCGTTGTTTGTGTTTGGGGGCCTGTGGCTGGGAGTGGCCGGCTGGCTCCTTAGAATCCACGATACGGAGGATGGTTCCCAGACCAGTGGTGGTACCAGTGCCAAGTTTTGCTGGTTTGATGGAGAAAACTGGCTCCTGAAATCTGCCATCCACATGCGGGATAACTTACTTTTGTTTGCCAGGGAAACGGGTCGAGGTTTTTGTCTGGGGGCCTATGGCTGGGAGTGACAGGCTGGCTCCTGAAAAGCTACGATAGGCAGGATGGTGACCAGACCCATGGTGGCACCACTGTCAAGTTGGGCTGGTTTGATAGTACCAAGTGGCTCCGGCAATCTGCCATCAAAATTTGGCAGGCGAGTTTTGTTTTCCAGTGAATAGCGCCCTTGTTTGTGTTTGGGGGCCTATGGCAGGGACTGACCGGCTGGCTAATTAGAATCCACGATACGCAGCATGGTTCCCAGACCTGAGGTGGCACCAGTGCCAAGTCGGGCTAGTTTGATGGTGTAAAGTGGCTCCTGCAATCTGCCATCCAGAAGCGGGGCAGCTTACTTTTGTTTGCCAGGGAAACGGGCCGAGCTTTGTGTCTGGGGGCCTATGGCTGGGAGTGACCGGCTGGCTCCTGAAAAGCTACGATAGGCAGGAAGGTGACCAGACCCATGGTGGCACCAGTGCCAAGTTGGGCTGGTTTGATAGTACCAAGTGGCTCCTGCAATCTGCCATCAAAAAGTTGGCAGGCGAGTTTTGTATTCCAGGGGATAGCGCCGTTGTTTGTGTTTGGGGGCCTGTGGCTGGGAGTGGCCGGCTGGCTCCTTAGAATCCACCATACCCAGGCTCATTCCCAGACCAGAGGTGGCACCAGTGCCAAGTCGGGCTAGTTTGATGGTGCAAAGTGGCTCCTGCAATCTGCCATCCAGAAGCGGGGTAGCTTACTTTTGTTTGCCAGGGAAACGGGCGGAGCTTTGTGTCTGGGGGCCTATGGCTGGGAGTGACCGGCTGGCTCCTGAAAAGCTACGATAGGCAGGATGGTGACCAGACCCATGGTGGCACCAGTGCCAAGTTGGGCTGGTTTGATAGTACCAAGTGGCTCCTGCAATCTGCCATCAAAAACTTGGCAGGCGAGTTTTGTTTTCCAGGGAAAAGCGCCGTTGTTTGTGTCTGGGGGCCTGTGGCTGGAGTGGCCGTCTGGTTCCTTAGACTCCACGATACGCAGCATGGTTCCCAGACCAGAGGTGGCACCAGTGCCAAGTCGGGCTAGTTTGATGGTGCAAAGTGGCTCCTGCAATCTGCCATCCAGAAGCGGGGCAGCTTACTTTTGTTTGCCAGGGAAACGGGCCGAGGTTTTTCTCTGGGGGCCTATGGCAGGGAGGGACCGGCTGGCTCCTGAAAAGCTACGATAGGCAGGATGGTGACCAGACCCATGGTGGCACCAGTGCCAAGTTGGGCTGATTTGATAGTACCAAGTGGCTCCTGCAATCTGCCATCAAAATATTGGCAGGCCAGTTTTGTTTTCCAGGGAAAAGCGCCGTTGTTTGTGTTTGGGGGCCTGTGGCTGGGAGTGACCGGCTGGCTCCTTAGAATCCACGATACGCAGGATGGTTCCCAGACCCAAGGTGGCACCAGTGCCAAGTTGGGCTGGTTTCATAGTACCAAGTTCTTCCTGCAATCTGCCGTCCAGAAGCGGGGCAGCTTACTTTTGTTTGCCAGGGAAACGGGCCGAGGTTTGTGTCTGGGGGCCTATGGCTGGGAGTGACCGGCTGGCTCCTGAAAAGCTACGATAGGCAGGATGGTGACCAGACCCAAGGTGGCATCAGTGCCAAGTTGGGCTGGTTTGATAGTACCAAGTGGCTCCTGCAATCTGCCATCAAAAAGTTGGCAGGCGAGTTTTGTTTTCCAGGGAAAAGCGCCGTTGTTTGTGTTTGGGGGCCTGTGGCTGGGAGTGGCCGGCTGGCTCCTTAGAATCCACGATACGCAGCATGGTTCCCAGACCAGAGGTGGCACCAGTGCCAAGTAGGGCTGGTTTTATAGTACCAAGTGGCTCCTGCAATCTTCCATCCAGAAGCGGGGCAGCTTACTTTTGTTTGCCAGGGAAACGGGCCGAGGTTTTTGTCTGGGGGCCTATGGCTTGGAGTGACAGGCTGGCTCCTGAAAAGCTACGATAGGCAGGATGGTGACCAGACCCATGGTGGCACCAGTGCCAAGTTGGGCTGGTTTGATAGTACCAAGTGGCTCCTGCAATCTGCCATCAAAAAGATGGCAGGCGAGTTTTGTTTTCCAGGGGAAAGCGCCGTTGTTTGTGTTTGGGCGCCTGTGGGTGGGAGTGGCCGGCTGGCTCTTTAGAATCCACGATACGCAGCATGGTTCCCAGACCAGAGGTGGCACCAGTGCCAAGTCGGGCAGGTTTGATAATACCTAGTGGATCCTGCAATCTGCCATCCAGAAGCGGGACAGCTTACTTTTGTTTGCCAGGAAAACGGGCAGAGCTTTGTGTCTGGGGGCCTATGGCTGGGAGTGACCTGCTAGGTCCTGAAAAGCTACGATAGGCAGGATGGTGACCATATCCATGGTGGCACCAGTGCCAAGTTGGACTGGTTTGATAGTACCAAGTGGCTCCTGCAATCCGCCATCAAAAAGTTGGCAGGCGAGTTTTGTTTTCCAGGGAAAAGCGCCGTTGTTTTTGTTTGGGGGCCTGTGGGTGGGAGTGGCCGGATGGCTCCTTCGAATCCACGATAGGCAGGATGGTTCCCAGACCTGAGGTGGCACCAGTGCCAAGTTGGGCTGGTTTGATAGTACCAAGTGGTTCCTGCAATCTGCCATCCAGAAGCGGGGCAGCTTACTCGTTTGCCAGGGAAACGGGCCGAGCTTTGTGTCTGGGGGCCTATGGCTGCGAGTGACCGTCTAGGTCCTGAAAAGCTACGATAGGCAGGATGGTGACCAGACCCATGGTGGCACCAGTGCCAAGTTGGGCTGGTTTGATAGTACCAAGTGGCTCCTGCAATCTGCCATCAAAAATTTGGCAGGCGAGTTTTGATTTCCAGGGGAAAGCGCCGTTGTTTGTGTTTGGGGGCCTGTGGCTGGGAGTGGCCGGCTTTATAATTGGAATCCACGATACGCAGGATGGTTCCCAGACCTGACGTGGCACCAGTGCCAAGTCGGGCTAGTTGGATGCTGCAAAGTGGCTCCTGCAATCAGCCATCCAGAAGCGGGGTGGCTTACTTTTGTTTGCCAGGGAAAATGGCCGAGGTTTTGTCTGGGGGCCTATGGCTTGGAGTGACCGGCTGGCTCCTGAAAAGCTACGATAGGCAGGATGGTGACCAGACCCATGGTGGCACCAGTGCCAAGTTGGGCTGGTTTGATAGTACCAAGTTGCTCCGGCAATCTGCCATCAAAATTTGGCAGGCGAGTTTTGTTTTCCAGGGAAAAGCGCCGCTGTTTGTGTTTGAGGGCCTGTGGCTGGGAGTGTCCGGCTGGCTCCTTAGAATCCACGATACGCAGGATGGTTCCCAGACCTGAGGTGGCACCAGTGCCAAGTCGGGCTAGTTTGATGGTGCAAAGTGGCTCCTGCAATCTGTCATCCAGAAGCGGGGCAGCTTACTTTTTTTTGCCAGGGAAACGGGCCGAGGTTTGTGTCTGGGGTCTATGGCTGGGAGTGACCGGCTGGCTCCTGAAAAGCTACGATAGGCAGGATGGTGACCAGACCCATGGTGGCACCAGTGCCAAGTTGGGCTGGTTTGATAGTACCAAGTGGCTCCGGCAAACTGCCATCAAAAAGTTGGCAGGCGAGTTTTGTTTTCCAGGGAAAAGCGCCGATGTTTGTGTTTGGGGGCCTGAGGCTGGGAGTGGCCGGCTGGCTCCTTAGACTCCACGATACGCAGTATGGTTCCCAGACCTGAGGTAGCACCAGTGCCAAGTCGGGCTGGTTTGATAGTACCAAGTGCGTCCTGCAATCTGCCATCCAGAAGCGGGGCAGCTTACTTTTGTTTGCCAGGGAAACGGGCCAAGGTTTGTGTCTGGGGGCCTATGGCTTGGAGTGACCGCCTGGCTCCTGAAAAGCTACGATAGGCAGGATGGTGACCAGACCCATGGTGGCACCAGTGCCAAGTTGGGCTGGTTTGATAGTACCAAGTGGCTCCTGCAATCTGCCATCAAAAAGTTGGCAGGCGAGTTTTGTTTTCCAGGGAAAAGCGCCGTTGTTTGTGTTTGGGGGCCTGTGGCTGGGAGTGGCCGGCTGGCTCCTTAGAATCCACAATACGCAGGATGGTTCCCTGACCTGAGGTGGCACCAGTGATAAGTTGGGCTGGTTTGATAGTACCAAGTGCGTCCTGCAATCTGCCATCCAGAAGCGGGGTAGCTTACTTTTGTTTGCCAGGGAAACGGGCCGAGGTTTGTGTCTGGGGGCCTATGGCTGGGAGTGACCGGCTGGCTCCTGAAAAGCTACGATAGGCAGGATGGTGACCAGACCCATGGTGGCACCAGAGCCATGTTCGGCTGATTTCAAAGTACAAAGTGGCTCCTGCAATCTGCCATCAAAAGTCAGCAGGCAAGCTTTGTTTTCCAGGGAAAAGCGCCGTTGTTTGTGTCTGCGGGCCTGTGGCTGGAGTGGCCGGCTGGCTCCTTTAAACACACGATACGCCGGATGGTTCCCAGACCCAAGGTGGCACCAGTGCCAAGTTGGGCTGGTTTGATAGTACCAAGTGGTTCCTGCAATCTGCCATCAAAATGTTGGCAGGCGAGTTTTGTTTTCCAGGGAAAAGCGCCGGTGTTTTTTTTTGGGGGCCTGTGGCTGGGAGTGGCCGGCTGGCTCCTTAGAATCCACGATACGCAGGATGGTTCCCAGACCAGAGGTGGCACCAGTACCAAGTCGGGCTGGTTTGATAATAACAAGTGGATCCTGAAATCTGCCATCCAGAAGCGGGGCAGCTTACTTTTGTTTGCCAGGGAAACGGGCCGAGCTTTGTGTCTGGGGGCCTATGGCTGGGAGTGACCGGCTGGCTCCTGAAAAGCTACGATAGGCAGGAAGGTGACCAGACCCATGGTGTCAGCAGTGCCAAGTTGGGCTGGTTTGATAGTACCAAGTGGCTCCTGCAATCTGCCATCAAAAAGTTGGCAGGCGAGTTTTGTTTTCCAGGGAAAAGCGCCGTTGTTTGTGTTTGGGGGCCTGTGCTGGGAGTGGCCGTCTTGCTAATTGGAATCCACGATACGCAGGAGGGTTCCCAGACCTGAGGTGGCACCAGTGACAAGTCGGGCCAGTTTGATGGTGCAAAGTGGCTCCTGCAATCTGCCATCCAGAAGCGGGGCAGCTTACTTTTGTTTGCCAGGGAAACGGGCCGAGGTTTGTGTCCGGGGGCCTATGGCTGGGAGTGACCGGCTGGCACCTGAACAGCTACGATAGGCAGGATGGTGACCAGATCCATGGTGGCACCAGTGCCAAGTTGGGCTGATTTGATAGTACCAAGTGGCTCCTGCAATCTGCCATCAAAAATTTGGCAGGCGAGTTTTGTTTTCCAGGGAAAAGCGCCGTTGTTTGTATTTGGGGGCCTGTGGCTGGGAGTGGCCCGCTGGCTCCTTAGAATCCACGATACGCAGGATGGTTCCCAGACCCAAGGTGGCACCATTTCCAAGTTGGGCTGGTTTGATAGTACCAAGTGCGTCCTGCAATCTGCCATCCAGAAGCGGGGCAGCTTACTTTTGTTTGCCAGGGAAACGGGCCGAGGTTTTTGTCTGGGGGCCTATGGCTGGGAGTGACCGGCTGGCTCCTGAAAAGCTACGATAGGCAGGATGGTGACCAGACCCATGGTGGCACCAGTGCCAAGTTGGGCTGATTTGATAGTACCAAGTGTCTCCTGCAATCTGCCATCAAAAAGTTGGCAGGCGAGTTTTGTTTTCCAGGGAAAAGCGCCGTTGTTTGTGTTTGGGGGCCTGTGGCTGGGAATGGCCAGCTGGCTCCTTAGAATCCACGATACGCAGGATGGTTCCCAGACCCAAGGTGGCACCAGTGCCAAGTTGGGCTGGTTTGATAGTACCAAGTGTCTCCTGCAATCTGCCATCCAGAAGCAGGGCAGCTTACTTTTGTTTGCCAGAGAAATAGGCCTAGGTTTTTGTTTGGGGGCCTGTGGCTAGGAGTGGCCGGCTGGCTCCTAAGAATCCACGATACGCAGGATGTTTCCCAGACCCAAAGTGGCACCAGTGCCAAGTCGGGCTGGTTTGATAGTACCAAGTGGCTCCTGCAAACTCCATCAAAAACTTGGCAGGCGTGTTTTGTTTTCCAGGGAACAGCGCCGTTTATTTTGTTTGGGGGCCTGTGGCTGGGAGTGGCCGGCTGGCTCCTTAGAATCCACGATACGCAGGATGGTTCCCAGACCCAAGGTGGCACCAGTGCCAAGTCGGGCTGGTTTGATTACACCAAGTGGCTCCTGCAATCTGCCATCCAGAAGCGGGGCAGCTGAGTTTTGTTTGCCAGAGAAAAAGGCTGTGGTTTGTGTTTGGGGGCCTGTGGCTGGCAGTGGCCGGCTGGCTCCTGAAAATCCACAATACGCAGCATGGTTCCCAGACCCAAGGTGGCACCAGTGCCAAGTGGGGCTCGTTTGACAGTGTCAAGTGCCTCCTGCAATCTCCCATCCAGAAGCGGGGCAGCTGAGTTTTTTTTGCCAGGGAAACGGACCTTTGTTTTTGATTGGGCTCTGTGGCCGAGAGTGGTCGGCTGTCTCCTGACAATCCACAATACGCAGGATGGTTCCCAGACCCAAGGTGGCACCAGTGCCAAGTCGGGCTGGTTTGATAGTACCAAGTGTCTCCTGCAATCTGCCATCCAGAAGCGGGGCAGCTGAGTTTTGTTTGCCAGAGAAAAGGGCCGTGGGTTGTGTTTGGGGGCATATGGCTGGGAGTGGCCACCTGGCTCCTTAAAATGCACGATACGCCGCATGGTAACCAGGCGCAAGGTGGCACCAGTGCCAAGTCAGGCTGTTTTTGTAGTACCCAGTGGCTCCTGCAATTTGCCATCCAGAAGCGGGGCAGTTGAATTTTGTTTGCTAGAGAAAAGGGCTGTGGTTTGTGTTTGGGGGCCTATGGCTGAGAGTGGCCGGCTGGCCCCTGAAAATCAACGATAGGCAGGATGGTTCCCAGATCCAAGGTGGCACCAGTGCCAAGTAAGGCTGGTTGTATGGTTCAAAGTAACTCCTGCAATCTGCCATCCAGAAGCGGGACAGCTGAGTTTTTTTTGCCAGAGAAAAGGTCCATGGTTTCTTTTTGGGGCATACGGCTGGGAATTGCCGGCTGGCTCCTTAAAATGCTCGATACACAGGATGGTTCCCAGAGCCAAGGTGGCACCACTGCCAAGTCGGGCTCTTTTTGTAGTACCAAGTGCATCCTGCAATTTGCCATCCAGAAGAGGGGCAGTTGAGTTTTGTTTGCCAGAGAAAAGGGCCGTTGTTTGTGTTTGGGGGCCTGTGGCTGGGAGTGTTCGGCTGGTTCCTGAATATGTACGATACGCAGGATTGTTCCCAGATCCAAGGTGGCAGCAGTGCCATGTTGTGCTGGTGTGATAGTCCCAAGTGGCTCCTGCAATCTGCCATCCAGAAGTGGGGCAGCTGATTTTTGTTTGCCAGAGAAAAGGTCCGTGGTTTGTTTTTGGGGGCATATGGCTGAGAGTGGCCGGCTGGCCCCTGAAAATCCACGATACACAGGATGGTTCCCAGATCCAAGGTGGCACCTGTGCCAAGTCGGGCTGATTTGATAGTACTAAGTAGCTCCTGCAATCTGCCATGCAGAAGCGGGGCAGCTTACTTTTGTTTGCCAGGGAAACGGGCCGAGGTTTGTGTTTGGGGGCCTATGGCTGAGAGTGACCGGCTGGCTCCTGAAAAGCTACAATAGGCAGGATGGTGACCAGACCCATGGTGGCACCAGTGCCAAGTTGGGCTGGTTTGATAGTACCAAGTGGTTCCTGCAATCTGCCATCCAGAAGCAGGGCAGCTGAGTTTTGTTTGCCAGAGAAAAGGGCCTTGGTTTGTGTTTGGGGGCATATGGCTGGGTGTGGCCAGCTGGCTCCTTAAAATGCACGATATGCAACATGGCTCCCAGACCCAAGGTGGCACAAGTGCCAAGTTGGGCTGGTTTGATAGTACCAAGTGGCTCCTGCAATCTTCCATGATCACGTGGAGAAATACTTTCTGGTTTCAGCCTCATGCTCTTTCTTCTCTCCCTCAACTTCTCTATCACCTCTCATCTGGTTCACATGCGCTGTCTTCAAGGTCCACAGGCTACTTTTCACAGAATCTTCTGGCCTGATGAAGTAAGGATGATGAATAGAACAGAGCTGGGATCTATTTTCCAGTTTGGATAAAATGCATTCTGCACACAAATCCAAGGAGAACGGGCTGCCCCGATGCCCAGAAAATCTTTCACTCCTGCTAGTGTTCTACGTCAACCGCAACTTAGTCTGAAAGAAAAGCTTTTTCTCTGAGAGCATCTGAGAGGTTTGCATGAAGCACTGATATCTGACATATGCAATTTTGAATAGGAGAGGAAAAAGAAAATGGCAAGGAGTTTTTAATTTTAGTGGTTTCAATTTTAATTTCCGTGCACTTTTTCAAAACTTGTCAGCTCAAATGCCCATCAACATCTTTTAGTCATCTGTAAGTCAGTATTCATATAAAATGTGCTTCAAATCCAAAGAATTTCAAATTTGCACTCCAAGCTTCTATGCCTAGATTTATGATTTCCTACACATATTAGATGAAAGGAAGGCCTTTTTTACTGTGGGAGTGCTGGAACACTGGAACAGGTTGCCCAGAGAAGTTGTGGGTGTCCCATCCCTGAAAGTATTCAAGGTCACCCTGGACGGGGCTTGGAGCAGCAACAAAGGAGAAGCTTGATGGTAGAGAAACAAAGTTGGACTATAGAAGAAACTCGGATTGAAGTATAGGATCAAGTTTTCTCTCAGCTCTTGGGGTAAATTCAAAGTTGTACAAAATGACATTTATCTGTGCTATTCACTACTGTAACAGAAAGTTTCATGAAAACTGTACAGAAGATAGTAAATTTTAAAAGAGATAAGAATTACAGCATAAAATCCATGGGATAGGTTACAACATGAGACACTCTCTAAGAGAAAATCTCTGTGTTTCAGCACTTCATCGGGGTAAGATTTCATGAAGTGCCAAAGAAGGCGGCAAAATATCATTCGGGACATTATTTACTGGAATTCAGCCTGGCCATTAGTAGGAACTGCCTTTGAACATATCATGTAGATATACCACACACACTTTCCCTTCACTGAAAAATTACTGTTTACAACAAATAAGCAATTGACAATCAAAATTGATTGAAAGCATCTTAAACATGTCAAGTATTTCATTGTAGATGATCTGTGATCCAAATGCTTCTTCCACCTTCGAGAGGGACAGAAGAATTCTTCCATATCATGATGGTTTAAAATTGTATCAACCAATGTTTTCTGCTGAAAAGATATCATCTATTTTTTTCTATTTTTGGAAGAAAATATTCCTAGACATACAACAGGTGAGAACTAAGTAATTTTAAAGAAACAAATGAAATGAAAATATTCTGTAAATAGAATGAAATGAAAAGCTGTGTTTTAAATAGGAGCTAAATATTAAACAGAATTTTTGTACCAGGCATTTGAATTACTGCACCAGCTCTTTTGCCCATCAAGAGAGGCATTTAGCATTTCAGTCTTTTCCAAGGTGTTCATGATCTGCTATGCTGATCTCTGTGTGTGCCTAGGTGTGTGTGGAGGGGGGGGCATATGAAGGGGAGTGTGTATGTTTGCTTTACAATTGTTGTGGCAGATTCATGCCTCAGCTCCACATTTTGTTTTAAAAAGGTCACACCGAGTGGATATGAAGTTTACTATCAACAAGAGATCGATTCCCAAATCATCCATTTGACTCTCCCTTATAAATCATGTGCTTTGTTGCATATTTTATCAAATATACTTTCAAGCCAGATGGAGGAAGGAGGATGTGGGAATCCCTCCACCATCTTGCAACTTTTATGTAAGTAGGTTTTCAAGAAAATCATCATTTCTCTTTTAAATATGTCTGGAACAGGCATGATGGTAGTGTCAACCTGTTGGAGTTTTTGTTGCTGGAAGAAGTTGTACAAAAGGATTGGTTTTTACATTGACCAGTTACTGAATCAAGCGCAGGAATACATTGGAAATTTAGCTGGGGGTTCCTTTTCCCAGCAGACTACTTCTAGAACGAGCTTGTACACTGAAGCTGACTCTTTTGCTCTCTTTTTGTTTCTTTCCTATTTTCTTGGCTTCTTTGCCACTATCTAGACAATTTTGGAACTTTGTTCCCAACTAAAATGGTTTCAATAGTCTGATTGTGATCATACATTTTTACAAGGAATTTTTAAAATCTTTCCTCGAGTCCAGAAAGTCAAGGACTTAGATCTTTTTCTTCCCTTATCAATATTGCCATGAAATTGATAAATAAAGACCAACTCTTTATTTTTGTTTTTAACCCACGTAGATAATTCCCATCCATTAATCCATTTTGTGGACCAATAGCTGCCATTCTGATGGAAGCTGTCACTTCTTAACAATAGGCATTCTGTGACTATGTTGACAGCACTTTGGGTGAAGATCCTAACTGGTCTTAGATATACATAGGGAGAAATTTGCTCAGCCAGTGTCAGTCTTAAGCATGCGTATCAGAAGATCTTTCTAGAGCTGGGAATTTTCCCATGAAAGGGATTCAGTTAGGGAAGAGACACTTGTGCCAGAGTTTTACATTCTTCTTGAACACTGCTTAAGGAACTTAGATGCCATGTCCATTTGGATCTCTGTCTGCACAGAACTTTGTCATGCCAGCGCTTTGAAATGCATCTTGAAGAGAATTCACTAGCACAGAATGAAAGAGAGTGGAAGGGGTTGGTGGGGCTAACCAGGCCCAACCCCCCTGCCTAAACCAGGATACCTAGAGCCTCTTGCCCAGGATTCTATCTGGGTGTACTTTTAATGTCTTCAAAGATCCAGGCTCCACAATCTTTCTGGGCAGTCTGTGCCGTGGTTCAGTCACCCTGACAGTAAAGAAACATTTACTGATGTTCAAAGGCAATCTCCTGTATTTCAGTGTGTGCCCACTGCCTCTTGTCTTTTCCCTCAGCATCACTGAAAAGACACTGATTCCCTCCCCTTTGCACTATTGCTTCCATATGTATGTGTGATGCCATGTAGAGGTATGTCAAAAACCTCCCTGAAGCCCAGGCAGATAATATTCCCTTCATCTACCAGTCAAGTTGATTCATCAGAGGAGTTTAAAGTGATGTTCAGCATGAAATTCCCCTGAAAAATCATGCTAACTACATTATTTGGTCATCTGTCATGTGCCTGGCAAGGATTTCCAGGAAGAGCTGCTTCATCAACTTCCTGGGGATAAAAAAGAGGCTGGCTGGTTTGTACTATGGCGAGTCCTCTTAATTGCCTTTTTTGAAGATGGGTGTCATTTGCTAACATCCACTCTTTAGCCTCTCTTGTCGTCTACATCTTAGCAAAACGCTTTTCCACTATGTCTGGCTAGGAAAAACTGTGCCAGCACAGAAAACATCTCCCATCGTGTTCTAGAAGTTGCACGGATGTCTGCCAAGTGTTTGGCAGGAAGAAAAGAAAAGTTGTCCAAAACAGCTTCCAATCGAATGTTCCTGTGATTGGAAAAGTCAGGAGAGTGCAAAGTACTGTTTTCTATCAGTTGGCAAGGTGCGCACACAATCCCAGTGTTGTACAGCTTGCTTCTTCACCTTCCCGAAGCTGCCGCTCTCGCCTGCTGCCGGAGCCCAAGAAGCGGCTTCTTCGCGCAAAGACGATTGTGCCGCTCACAGTGCTCTCCTTAGCGCGGCTTCTGCCGAAAGACGCCCGGCAGCGGCTCTTACCTCCGGAGAGCATCCTACCTTCGTCTTTAGCTCCTCTTCTCATCTACACCTCGGCAAAAAGCTTTTCCACTATGTCTGGCTAGGAAAAACTGTGCCAGCACAGAAAACATCTCCCATCGTGTTCTAGACGTTGCACGGATGTCTGCCAAGTGTTTGGCAGGAAGAAAAGAAAAGTTGTCCAAAACAGCTTCCAATCGAATGTTCCTGTGATTGGAAAAGTCAGGAGAGTGCAAAGGTACTGTTTTCTATCAGTTGGCAAGGTGCGCACACAATCCCAGTGTTGTACAGCTTGCTTCTTCACCTTCCCGAAGCTGCCGCTCTCGCCGGCTGCCGGAGCCCAAGAAGCGGCTTCTTCGCGCAAAGACGATTGTGCCTCTCACAGGGCTCTCCTTAGCGCGGCTTCTGCCGAAAGACGCCCGGCAGCGGCTCTTACCTCCGGAGAGCATCCTACCTTCGTCTTTAGCTCCTCTTCTCATCTACACCTCGGCAAAAAGCTTTTCCACTATGTCTGGCTAGGAAAAACTGTGCCAGCACAGAAAACATCTCCCATCGTGTTCTAGAAGTTGCACGGATGTCTGCCAAGTGTTTGGCAGGAAGAAAAGAAAAGTTGTCCAAAACAGCTTCCAATCGAATGTTCCTGTGATTGGAAAAGTCAGGAGAGTGCAAAGGTACTGTTTTCTATCAGTTGGCAAGGTGCGCACACAATCCCAGTGTTGTACAGCTTGCTTCTTCACCTTCCCGAAGCTGCCGCTCTCGCCGGGTGCCGGAGCCGAAGAAGCGGCTTCTTCGCGCAAAGACGATTGTGCCGCTCACAGGGCTCTCCTTAGCGCGGCTTCTGCCGAAAGACACCCGGCAGCGGCTCTTACCTCCGGAGAGCATCCTACCTTCGTCTTTCGCGTCTTTTGTAGTCTACATCTTAGCAAAACGCTTTTCCACTATGTCTGGCTAGGAAAAACTGTGCCAGCACAGAAAACATCTCCCATCGTGTTCTAGAAGTTGCACGGATGTCTGCCAAGTGTTTGGCAGGAAGAAAAGAAAAGTTGTCCAAAACAGCTTCCAATCGAATGTTCCTGTGATTGGAAAAGTCAGGAGAGTGCAAAGGTACTGTTTTCTATCAGTTGGCAAGGTGCGCACACAATCCCAGTGTTGTACAGCTTGCTTCTTCACCTTCCCGAAGCTGCCGCTCTCGCCGGCTGCCGGAGCCCAAGAAGCGGCTTCTTCGCGCAAAGACGATTGTGCCGCTCACAGGGCTCTCCTTAGCGCGGCTTCTGCCGAAAGACGCCCGGCAGCGGCTCTTACCTCCGGAGAGCATCCTACCTTCGTCTTTCGCGTCTTTTGTAGTCTACGTCTTAGCAAAACGCTTTTCCACTATGTCTGGCTAGGAAAAACTGTGCCAGCACAGAAAACATCTCCCATCGTGTTCTAGAAGTTGCACGGATGTCTGCCAAGTGTTTGGCAGGAAGAAAAGAAAAGTTGTCCAAAACAGCTTCCAATCGAATGTTCCTGTGATTGGAAAAGTCAGGAGAGTGCAAAGGTACTGTTTTCTATCAGTTGGCAAGGTGCGCACACAATCCCAGTGTTGTACAGCTTGCTTCTTCACCTTCCCGAAGCTGCCGCTCTCGCCGGCTGCCGGAGCCCAAGAAGCGGCTTCTTCGCGCAAAGACGATTGTGCCGCTCACAGGGCTCTCCTTAGCGCGGCTTCTGCCGAAAGACACCCGGCAGCGGCTCTTACCTCCGGAGAGCATCCTACCTTCGTCTTTCGCGTCTTTTGTAGTCTACATCTTAGCAAAACGCTTTTCCACTATGTCTGGCTAGGAAAAACTGTGCCAGCACAGAAAACATCTCCCATCGTGTTCTAGAAGTTGCACGGATGTCTGCCAAGTGTTTGGCAGGAAGAAAAGAAAATTGTCCAAAACGCTTCCAAACAAATGTTCCTGTGATTGGAAAAGTCAGGAGAGTGCAAAGGTACTGTTTTCTATCAGTTGGCAAGGTGCGCACACAATCCCAGTGTTGTACAGCTTGCTTCTTCACCTTCCCGAAGCTGCCGCTCTCGCCGGCTGCCGGAGCCCAAGAAGCGGCTTCTTCGCGCAAAGACGATTGTGCCGCTCACAGTGCTCTCCTTAGCGCGGCTTCTGCCGAAAGACGCCCGGCAGCGGCTCTTACCTCCTGAGAGTGGCAGCTTCGGGAAGGTGAAGAAGCAAGCTGTACAACACTGGGATTGTGTGCGCACCTTGCCAACTGATAGAAAACAGTACCTTTGCACTCCTGACTTTTCCAATCACATGAACATTCGATTGGAAGCTGTTTTGGACAACTTTTCTTTTCTTCCTCCCAAACACTTGGCAGACATCCGTGCAACTTCTAGAAAACGATGGGAGATGTTTTCTGTGCTGGCACGGTTTTTCCTAGCCAGACATAGTGGAAAAGCGTTTTGCTAAGATGTAGACTACAAAAGACGCGAAAGACGAAGGTAGGATGCTCTCCGGAGGTAAGAGCCGCTGCCGGGCGTCTTTCGGCAGAAGCCGCGCTAAGGAGAGCCCTGTGAGCGGCACAATCGTCTTTGCGCGAAGAAGCCGCTTCTTGGGCTCCGGCAGCCGGCGAGAGCGGCAGCTTCGGGAAGGTGAAGAAGCAAGCTGTACAACACTGGGATTGTGTGCGCACCTTGCCAACTGATAGAAAACAGTACCTTTGCACTCTCCTGACTTTTCCAATCACAGGAACATTCGATTGGAAGCTGTTTTGGACAACTTTTCTTTTCTTCCTGCCAAACACTTGGCAGACATCCGTGCAACTTCTAGAACACGATGGGAGATGTTTTCTGTGCTGGCACAGTTTTTCCTAGCCAGACATAGTGGAAAAGCTTTTTGCCGAGGTGTAGATGAGAAGAGGAGCTAAAGACGAAGGTAGGATGCTCTCCGGAGGTAAGAGCCGCTGCCGGGCGTCTTTCGGCAGAAGCCGCGCTAAGGAGAGCCCTGTGAGCGGCACAATCGTCTTTGCGCGAAGAAGCCGCTTCTTGGGCTCCGGCAGCCGGCGAGAGCGGCAGCTTCGGGAAGGTGAAGAAGCAAGCTGTACAACACTGGGATTGTGTGCGCACCTTGCCAACTGATAGAAAACAGTACTTTGCACTCTCCTGACTTTTCCAATCACAGGAACATTCGATTGGAAGCTGTTTTGGACAACTTTTCTTTTCTTCCTGCCAAACACTTGGCAGACATCCGTGCAACTTCTAGAACACGATGGGAGATGTTTTCTGTGCTGGCACAGTTTTTCCTAGCCAGACATAGTGGAAAAGCGTTTTGCTAAGATGTAGACGACAAGAGAGGCTAAAGAGTGGATGTTAGCAAATGACACCCATCTTCAAAAAAGGCAATTAAGAGGACTCGCCATAGTACAAACCAGCCAGCCTCTTTTTTATCCCCAGGAAGTTGATGAAGCAGCTCTTCCTGGAAATCCTTGCCAGGCACATGACAGATGACCAAATAATGTAGTTAGCATGATTTTTCAGGGGAATTTCATGCTGAACATCACTTTAAACTCCTCTGATGAATCAACTTGACTGGTAGATGAAGGGAATATTTTCTGCCTGGGCTTCAGGGAGGTTTTTGACATACCTCTACATGGCATCACACATACATATGGAAGCAATAGTGCAAAGGGGAGGGAATCAGTGTCTTTTCAGTGATGCTGAGGGAAAAGACAAGAGGCAGTGGGCACACACTGAAATACAGGAGATTGCCTTTGAACATCAGTAAATGTTTCTTTACTGTCAGGGTGACTGAACCACGGCACAGACTGCCCAGAAAGATTGTGGAGCCTGGATCTTTGAAGACATTAAAAGTACACCCAGATAGAATCCTGGGCAAGAGGCTCTAGGTATCCTGGTTTAGGCAGGGGGGTTGGGCCTGGTTAGCCCCACCAACCCCTTCCACTCTCTTTCATTCTGTGCTAGTGAATTCTCTTCAAGATGCATTTCAAAGCACTGGCATGACAAAGTTCTGTGCAGACAGAGATCCAAATGGACATGGCATCTAAGTTCCTTAAGCAGTGTTCAAGAAGAATGTAAAACTCTGGCACAAGTGTCTCTTCCCTAACTGAATCCCTTTCATGGGAAAATTCCCAGCTCTAGAAAGATCTTCTGATACGCATGCTTAAGACTGACACTGGCTGAGCAAATTTCTCCCTATGTATATCTAAGACCAGTTAGGATCTTCACCCAAAGTGCTGTCAACATAGTCACAGAATGCCTATTGTTAAGAAGTGACAGCTTCCATCAGAATGGCAGCTATTGGTCCACAAAATGGATTAATGGATGGGAATTATCTACGTGGGTTAAAAACAAAAATAAAGAGTTGGTCTTTATTTATCAATTTCATGGCAATATTGATAAGGGAAGAAAAAGATCTAAGTCCTTGACTTTCTGGACTCGAGGAAAGATTTTAAAAATTCCTTGTAAAAATGTATGATCACAATCAGACTATTGAAACCATTTTAGTTGGGAACAAAGTTCCAAAATTGTCTAGATAGTGGCAAAGAAGCCAAGAAAATAGGAAAGAAACAAAAAGAGAGCAAAAGAGTCAGCTTCAGTGTACAAGCTCGTTCTAGAAGTAGTCTGCTGGGAAAAGGAACCCCCAGCTAAATTTCCAATGTATTCCTGCGCTTGATTCAGTAACTGGTCAATGTAAAAACCAATCCTTTTGTACAACTTCTTCCAGCAACAAAAACTCCAACAGGTTGACACTACCATCATGCCTGTTCCAGACATATTTAAAAGAGAAATGATGATTTTCTTGAAAACCTACTTACATAAAAGTTGCAAGATGGTGGAGGGATTCCCACATCCTCCTTCCTCCATCTGGCTTGAAAGTATATTTGATAAAATATGCAACAAAGCACATGATTTATAAGGGAGAGTCAAATGGATGATTTGGGAATCGATCTCTTGTTGATAGTAAACTTCATATCCACTCGGTGTGACCTTTTTAAAACAAAATGTGGAGCTGAGGCATGAATCTGCCACAACAATTGTAAAGCAAACATACACACTCCCCTTCATATGCCCCCCCCTCCACACACACCTAGGCACACACAGAGATCAGCATAGCAGATCATGAACACCTTGGAAAAGACTGAAATGCTAAATGCCTCTCTTGATGGGCAAAAGAGCTGGTGCAGTAATTCAAATGCCTGGTACAAAAATTCTGTTTAATATTTAGCTCCTATTTAAAACACAGCTTTTCATTTCATTCTATTTACAGAATATTTTCATTTCATTTGTTTCTTTAAAATTACTTAGTTCTCACCTGTTGTATGTCTAGGAATATTTTCTTCCAAAAATAGAAAAAAATAGATGATATCTTTTCAGCAGAAAACATTGGTTGATACAATTTTAAACCATCATGATATGGAAGAATTCTTCTGTCCCTCTCGAAGGTGGAAGAAGCATTTGGATCACAGATCATCTACAATGAAATACTTGACATGTTTAAGATGCTTTCAATCAATTTTGATTGTCAATTGCTTATTTGTTGTAAACAGTAATTTTTCAGTGAAGGGAAAGTGTGTGTGGTATATCTACATGATATGTTCAAAGGCAGTTCCTACTAATGGCCAGGCTGAATTCCAGTAAATAATGTCCCGAATGATATTTTGCCGCCTTCTTTGGCACTTCATGAAATCTTACCCCGATGAAGTGCTGAAACACAGAGATTTTCTCTTAGAGAGTGTCTCATGTTGTAACCTATCCCATGGATTTTATGCTGTAATTCTGATCTCTTTTAAAATTTACTATCTTCTGTACAGTTTTCATGAAACTTTCTGTTACAGTAGTGAATAGCACAGATAAATGTCATTTTGTACAACTTTGAATTTACCCCAAGAGCTGAGAGAAAACTTGATCCTATACTTCAATCCGAGTTTCTTCTATAGTCCAACTTTGTTTCTCTACCATCAAGCTTCTCCTTTGTTGCTGCTCCAAGCCCCGTCCAGGGTGACCTTGAATACTTTCAGGGATGGGACACCCACAACTTCTCTGGGCAACCTGTTCCAGTGTTCCAGCACTCCCACAGTAAAAAAGGCCTTCCTTTCATCTAATATGTGTAGGAAATCATAAATCTAGGCATAGAAGCTTGGAGTGCAAATTTGAAATTCTTTGGATTTGAAGCACATTTTATATGAATACTGACTTACAGATGACTAAAAGATGTTGATGGGCATTTGAGCTGACAAGTTTTGAAAAAGTGCACGGAAATTAAAATTGAAACCACTAAAATTAAAAACTCCTTGCCATTTTCTTTTTCCTCTCCTATTCAAAATTGCATATGTCAGATATCAGTGCTTCATGCAAACCTCTCAGATGCTCTCAGAGAAAAAGCTTTTCTTTCAGACTAAGTTGCGGTTGACGTAGAACACTAGCAGGAGTGAAAGATTTTCTGGGCATCGGGGCAGCCCGTTCTCCTTGGATTTGTGTGCAGAATGCATTTTATCCAAACTGGAAAATAGATCCCAGCTCTGTTCTATTCATCATCCTTACTTCATCAGGCCAGAAGATTCTGTGAAAAGTAGCCTGTGGACCTTGAAGACAGCGCATGTGAACCAGATGAGAGGTGATAGAGAAGTTGAGGGAGAGAAGAAAGAGCATGAGGCTGAAACCAGAAAGTATTTCTCCACGTGATCATGGAAGATTGCAGGAGCCACTTGGTACTATCAAACCAGCCCAACTTGGCACTTGTGCCACCTTGGGTCTGGGAGCCATGTTGCATATCGTGCATTTTAAGGAGCCAGCTGGCCACACCCAGCCATATGCCCCCAAACACAAACCAAGGCCCTTTTCTCTGGCAAACAAAACTCAGCTGCCCTGCTTCTGGATGGCAGATTGCAGGAACCACTTGGTACTATCAAACCAGCCCAACTTGGCACTGGTGCCACCATGGGTCTGGTCACCATCCTGCCTATTGTAGCTTTTCAGGAGCCAGCCGGTCACTCTCAGCCATAGGCCCCCAAACACAAACCTCGGCCCGTTTCCCTGGCAAACAAAAGTAAGCTGCCCCGCTTCTGCATGGCAGATTGCAGGAGCTACTTAGTACTATCAAATCAGCCCGACTTGGCACAGGTGCCACCTTGGATCTGGGAACCATCCTGTGTATCGTGGATTTTCAGGGGCCAGCCGGCCACTCTCAGCCATATGCCCCCAAAAACAAACCACGGACCTTTTCTCTGGCAAACAAAAATCAGCTGCCCCACTTCTGGATGGCAGATTGCAGGAGCCACTTGGGACTATCACACCAGCACAACATGGCACTGCTGCCACCTTGGATCTGGGAACAATCCTGCGTATCGTACATATTCAGGAACCAGCCGAACACTCCCAGCCACAGGCCCCCAAACACAAACAACGGCCCTTTTCTCTGGCAAACAAAACTCAACTGCCCCTCTTCTGGATGGCAAATTGCAGGACGCACTTGGTACTACAAAAAGAGCCCGACTTGGCAGTGGTGCCACCTTGGCTCTGGGAACCATCCTGCGTATCGTGCATTTTAAGGAGCCAGCCGGCAATTCCCAGCCGTATGCCCCAAAAAGAAACCATGGACCTTTTCTCTGGCAAAAAAAACTCAGCTGTCCCGCTTCTGGATGGCAGATTGCAGGAGTTACTTTGAACCATACAACCAGCCTTACTTGGCACTGGTGCCACCTTGGATCTGGGAACCATCCTGCCTATCGTTGATTTTCAGGGGCCAGCCGGCCACTCTCAGCCATAGGCCCCCAAACACAAACCACAGCCCTTTTCTCTAGCAAACAAAATTCAACTGCCCCGCTTCTGGATGGCAAATTGCAGGAGCCACTGGGTACTACAAAAACAGCCTGACTTGGCACTGGTGCCACCTTGCGCCTGGTTACCATGCGGCGTATCGTGCATTTTAAGGAGCCAGGTGGCCACTCCCAGCCATATGCCCCCAAACACAACCCACGGCCCTTTTCTCTGGCAAACAAAACTCAGCTGCCCCGCTTCTGGATGGCAGATTGCAGGAGACACTTGGTACTATCAAACCAGCCCGACTTGGCACTGGTGCCACCTTGGGTCTGGGAACCATCCTGCGTATTGTGGATTGTCAGGAGACAGCCGACCACTCTCGGCCACAGAGCCCAATCAAAAACAAAGGTCCGTTTCCCTGGCAAAAAAAACTCAGCTGCCCCGCTTCTGGATGGGAGATTGCAGGAGGCACTTGACACTGTCAAACGAGCCCCACTTGGCACTGGTGCCACCTTGGGTCTGGGAACCATGCTGCGTATCGTGGATTTTCAGGAGCCAGCCGGCCACTGCCAGCCACAGGCCCCCAAACACAAACCACAGCCTTTTTCTCTGGCAAACAAAACTCAGCTGCCCCGCTTCTGGATGGCAGATTGCAGGAGCCACTTGGTACTATCAAACCAGCCCGACTTGGCACTGGTGCCACCTTGGGTCTGGGAACCATCCTGCCTATCGTGGATTTTAAGGAGCCAGCCGGCTACTCCCAGCCACAGGCCCCCAACAAAAACCACGGCCCTTTTTTCTCGCAAACAAAACTTAGCTGCCTCACTTCTGGATGGCAGATTGCAGGAGCCACTTGGTGTAATCAAACCAGCCCGACTTGGCACTGGTGCCACCTTGGGTCTGGGAACCATCCTGCGTATCGTGGATTCTAAGGAGCCACCCGGCCACTCTGAGCCACAGGCCCCCAAACAAAATCAACGGCGCTGTTCCCTGGAAAACAAAACACGCCTGCCAACTTTTTGATGGAGTTTGCAGGAGCCACTTGGTACTATCAAACCAGCCCGACTTGGCACTGGTGCCACCTTGGGTCTGGGAAACATCCTGCGTATCGTGGATTCTTAGGAGCCAGCCGGCCACTCCTAGCCACAGGCCCCCAAACAAAAACCTAGGCCTATTTCTCTGGCAAACAAAAGTAAGCTGCCCTGCTTCTGGATGGCAGATTGCAGGAGACACTTGGTACTATCAAACCAGCCCAACTTGGCACTGGTGCCACCTTGGATCTGGGAACCATCCTGCGTATCGTGGATTCTAAGGAGCCAGCTGGCCACTCCCAGCCACAGGCCCCCAAACACAAACAACGGCGCTTTTCCCTGGAAAACAAAACTCGCCTGCCAACTTTTTGATGGCAGATTGCAGGAGCCACTTGGTACTATCAAATCAGCCCAACTTGGCACTGGTGCCACCATGGGTCTGGTCACCATCCTGCCTATCGTAGCTTTTCAGGAGCCAGCCGGTCACTCCCAGCCATAGGCCCCCAGACACAAACCTCGGCCCGTTTCCCTGGCAAACAAAAGTAAGCTGCCCCGCTTCTGGATGGCAGATTGCAGTACGCACTTGGTACTATCAAACCAGCCCAACTTGGAAATGGTGCCACCTTGGGTCTGGGAACCATCCTGCGTATCGTGGATTCTAAGGAGCCAGCGGGCCACTCCCAGCCACAGGCCCCCAAATACAAACAACAGCGCTTTTCCCTGGAAAACAAAACTCGCCTGCCAAATTTTTGATGGCAGATTGCAGGAGCCACTTGGTACTATCAAATCAGCCCAACTTGGCACTGGTGCCACCATGGATCTGGTCACCATCCTGCCTATCGTAGCTTTTCAGGAGCCAGCCGGTCACTCCCAGCCATAGGCCCCCAGACACAAACCTCGGCCCGTTTCCCTGGCAAACAAAAGTAAGCTGCCCCGCTTCTGGATGGCAGATTGCAGGAGCCACTTTGCACCATCAAACTGGCCCGACTTGTCACTGGTGCCACCTCAGGTCTGGGAACCCTCCTGCGTATCGTGGATTCCAATTAGCAAGACGGCCACTCCCAGCCACAGGCCCCCAAACACAAACAACGGCGCTTTTCCCTGGAAAACAAAACTCGCCTGCCAACTTTTTGATGGCAGATTGCAGGAGCCACTTGGTACTATCAAACCAGCCCAACTTGGCACTGCTGACACCATGGGTCTGGTCACCATCCTGCCTATCGTAGCTTTTCAGGAGCCAGCCGGTCACTCCCAGCCATAGGCCCCCAGACACAAAGCTCGGCCCGTTTCCCTGGCAAACAAAAGTAAGCTGCCCCGCTTCTGGATGGCAGATTTCAGGATCCACTTGTTATTATCAAACCAGCCCGACTTGGTACTGGTGCCACCTCTGGTCTGGGAACCATCCTGCGTATCTTGGATTCTAAGGAGCCAGCCGGCCACTCCCAGCCACAGGCCCCCAAAAAAAAACATCGGCGCTTTTCCCTGGAAAACAAAACTCCCCTGCCAACATTTTGATTGCAGATTGCAGGAACCACTTGGTACTATCAAACCAGCCCAACTTGGCACTGGTGCCAACTTGGGTCTGGGAACCATCCGGCGTATCGTGTGTTTAAAGGAGCCAGCCGGCCACTCCAGCCACAGGCCCGCAGACACAAACAACGGCGCTTTTCCCTGGAAAACAAAACTCGCCTGCCAACTTTTGATGGCAGATTGCAGGAGCCACTTGGTACTATCAAACCAGCCCAACTTGGCACTGGTGCCACCATGGGTCTGGTCACCATCCTGCCTATCGTAGCTTTTCAGGAGCCAGCCGGTCACTCCCAGCCATAGGCCCCCAGACACAAACCTCGGCCCGTTTCCCTGGCAAACAAAAGTAATCTGCCCCGCTTCTGGATGGCAGATTGCAGGACGCACTTGGTACTATCAAACCAGCCCGACTTGGCACTGGTGCTACCTCAGGTCTGGGAACCATCCTGCGTATCGTGGATTCTAAGGAGCCAGCCGGCCACTCCCAGCCACAGGCCCCCAAACACAAACATCGGCGCTTTTCCCTGGAAAACAAAACTCGCCTGCCAACTTTTTGATGGCAGATTGCCGGAGCCACTTGGTACTATCAAACCAGCCCAACTTGGCACTGGTGCCACCATGGGTCTGGTCACCATCCTGCCTATCGTAGCTTTTCAGGAGCCAGCCGGTCACTCCCAGCCATAGACCCCAGACACAAACCTCGGCCCGTTTCCCTGGCAAAAAAAAGTAAGCTGCCCCGCTTCTGGATGGCAGATTGCAGGAGCCACTTTGCACCATCAAACTAGCCCGACTTGGCACTGGTGCCACCTCAGGTCTGGGAACCATCCTGCGTATCGTGGATTCTAAGGAGCCAGCCGGACACTCCCAGCCACAGGCCCTCAAACACAAACAGCTGCGCTTTTCCCTGGAAAACAAAACTCGCCTGCCAAATTTTGATGGCAGATTGCCGGAGCAACTTGGTACTATCAAACCAGCCCAACTTGGCACTGGTGCCACCATGGGTCTGGTCACCATCCTGCCTATCGTAGATTTTCAGGACCTAGCCGGTCACTCCCAGCCATAGGCCCCCAGACACAAACCTCGGCCCGTTTCCGTGGCAAACAAAACTAAGCGGCGCCGCTTGTGGATGGCAGATTGCAGGACGCACTTGGTACTATCAAACCAGCCCGACTTGGCACTGGTGCCACCTCTGGTCTGGGAACCATCCTGCGTATTGTGGACTCCAATTAGCAAGCTGGCCACTCCCAGCCACAGGCCCCCAAACACAAACAACGGCGCTTTTCCCTGGAAAACAAAACTTGCCTGCCAACATTTTTATGGCAGATTGCAGGAGCCACTTGGTACTATCAAATCAGCCCAACATGGCACTGGTGCCACCATGGGTCTTGGAACCATCCTGCCTATCGTAGCTGTTCAGGCGCCAGCCGGTCACTCCCAACCATAGGCCCCCAGAGAAAAACCGCGGCCCTTTTCCCTGGAAAACAAAAGTAAGCTGCCCCGCTTCTGGATGGCAGATTGCAGGAGCCACTTTGCACCATCAAACTGGCCCGACTTGTCACTGGTGCCACCTCAGGTCTGGGAACCATCCGGCGTATCGTGGATTCCAATTAGAAGCTGGCCACTCCCAGCCACAGGCACCCAAACACAAACAACGGCGCTTTTCCCTGGAAAACAAAACTCGCCTGCCAACATTTTGATGGCAGATTGCAGGAGCCACTTGGTACTATCAAACCAGCCCAACTTGGCACTGGTGCCACCATGGGTCTGGTCACCATCCTGCCTATCGTAGCTTTTCAGGACCTAGACGGTCACTCCCAGCCATAGGCCCCCAGACACAAAGCTCTGCCCGTTTCCCTGGCAAACAAAAGTAAGCTGCCCCGCTTCTGGATGGCAGATTGCAGTACGCACTTGGTACTATCAAACCAGCCCGACTTGGCACTGGTGCCACCTCTGGTCTGGGAACCATCCTGCGTATCGTGGATTCTAAGGAGCCAGCCGGCCACTCCCAGCCACAGGCCCCCAAACACAAACAACGGCGCTTTTCCCTGGAAAACAAAACTCGCCTGTCAACTTTTTGATGGCAGATTGCAGGAGCCACTTGGTACTATCAAACCAGCCCAACTTGGCACTGGTGCCACCATGGGTCTGGTCACCATCCTGCCTATCGTAGCTTTTCAGGAGCCAGCCGGTCACTCCCAGCCATAGGCCCCCAGACACAAACCTCGGCCCGTTTCCCTGGCAAACAAAAGTAAGCTGCCCCGCTTCTGGATGGCAGATTGCAGGAGCCACTTTGCACCATCAAACTAGCCCGACTTGGCACTGGTGCCACCTCATGTCTGGGAACCATGCTGCGTATCGTGGATTCTAATTAGCCAGCCGGTCACTCCCTGCCATAGGCCCCCAAACACAAACAAGGGCGCTATTCGCTAGAAAACAAAACTCGCCTGCCAACATTTTGATGGCAGATTGCCGGAGCCACTTGGTACTATCAAACCAGCCCAACTTGGCACTGGTGCCACCATGGGTCTGGTCACCATCCTGCCTATCGTAGCTTTTCAGGAGCCAGCCGGTCACTCCCAGCCATAGGCCCCCAGACACAAACCTCGGCCCGTTTCCCTGGCAAACAAAAGTAAGCTGCCCCGCTTCTGGATGGCAGATTGCAGTACGCACTTGGTACTATCAAACCAGCCCGACTTGGCACTGGTGCAACGTCTGGTCTGGGAACCATCCTGCGTATCGTGGATTCTAAGGAGCCAGCCGGCCACTCCCAGCCACAGGCCCCCAAACAAAAACAACGGCGCTTTTCCCTGGAAAACAAAACTCGCCTGCCAACTTTTTGATGGCAGATTGCAGGAGCCACTTGGTACTATCAAACCAGCCCAACTTGGCACTGGTGCCACCATGGGTCTGGTCACCATCCTGCCTATCGTAGCTTTTCAGGACCTAGACGGTCACTCCCAGTCATAGGCCCCCAGACACAAAGCTCTGCCCGTTTCCCTGGCAAACAAAAGTAAGCTGTCCCGCTTCTGGATGGCAGATTGCAGGATCCACTCGGTAGTATCAAACCAGCCCGACTTGGCACTGGTGCCACCTCTGGTCTGGGAACCATCCTGCGTATCGTGGATTCTAAGCAGCCAGCCGGCCACTCCCAGCCACAGGCCCCCAAACACAAACAACGGCGCTTTTCCCTGGAAAACAAAACTCGCCTGCCAACTTTTTGATGGCAGATTGCAGGAGCCACTTGGTACTATCAAACCAGCCCAACTTGGCACTGGTGCCACCATGGGTCTGGTCACCATCCTGCCTATCGTAGCTTTTCAGGAGCCAGCCGGTCACTCCCAGCCATAGGCCCCCAGACACAAACCTCGGCCCGTTTCCCTGGCAAACAAAAGTAAGCTGCCCCGCTTCTGGATGGCAGATTGCAGGAGCCACTTTGCACCATCAAACTAGCCCGACTTGGCACTGGTGCCACCTCAGGTCTGGGAACCATGCTGCGTATCGTGGATTCTAATTAGCCAGCCGGTCACTCCCTGCCATAGGCCCCCCAAACACAAACAAGGGCGCTATTCGCTGGAAAACAAAACTCGCCTGCCAACATTTTGATGGCAGATTGCCGGAGCCACTTGGTACTATCAAACCAGCCCAACTTGGCACTGGTGCCACCATGGGTCTGGTCACCATCCTGCCTATCGTAGCTTTTCAGGAGCCAGCCGGTCACTCCCAGCCATAGGCCCCCAGACACAAACCTCGGCCCGTTTCCCTGGCAAACAAAAGTAAGCTGCCCCGCTTCTGGATGGCAGATTGCAGTACGCACTTGGTACTATCAAACCAGCCCGACTTGGCACTGGTGCCACCTCTGGTCTGGGAACCATCCTGCGTATCGTGGATTCTAAGGAGCCAGCCGGCCACTCCCAGCCACAGGCCCCCAAACAAAAACAACGGCGCTTTTCCCTGGAAAACAAAACTCGCCTGCCAACTTTTTGATGGCAGATTGCAGGAGCCACTTGGTACTATCAAACCAGCCCAACTTGGCACTGGTGCCGCCATGGGTCTGGTCACCATCCTGCCTATCGTAGCTTTTCAGGAGCCAGCCGGTCACTCCCAGCCATAGGCCCCCAGACCCAAACCTCGGCCCGTTTCCCTGGCAAACAAAAGTAAGCTGCCCCGCTTCTGGATGGCAGATTGCAGGAGCCACTTTGCACCATCAAACTAGCCCGACTTGGCACTGGTGCCACCTCAGGTTTGGGAACCATGCTGCGTATCATGGATTCTAATTAGCCAGCCGGTCACTCCCTGCCATAGGCCCCCAAACAAAAACAAGGTCGCTATTCACTGGAAAACAAAACTCGCCTGCCAAATTTTTGATGGCAGATTGCAGGAGCCACTTGGTACTATCAAACCAGCCCAACTTGGCACTGGTGCCACCATGGGTCTGGTCACCATCCTGCCTATCGTAGCTTTTCAGGAGCCAGCCGGTCACTCCCAGCCATAGGCCCCCAGACACAAAGCTCGGCCCGTTTCCCTGGCAAACAAAAGTAAGCTGCCCCGCTTCTGGATGGCAGATTGCAGTACGCACTTGGTACTATCAAACCAGCCCGACTTGGCACTGGTGCCACCTCTGGTCTGGGAACCATCCTGCGTATCGTGGATTCTAAGGAGCCAGCCGGCCACTCCCAGCCACAGGCCCCCAAACAAAAACAACGGCGTTTTCCCTGGAAAACAAAACTCGCCTGCCAACTTTTTGATGGCAGATTGCAGGAGCCACTTGGTACTATCAAACCAGCCCAACTTGGCACTGGTGCCACCATGGGTCTGGTCACCATCCTGCCTATCGTAGCTTTTCAGGAGCCAGCCGGTCACTCCCAGCCATAGGCCCCCAGACACAAACCTCGGCCCGTTTCCCTGGCAAACAAAAGTAAGCTGCCCCGCTTCTGGATGGCAGATTGCAGGAGCCACTTTGCACCATCAAACTAGCCCGACTTGGCACTGGTGCCACCTCAGGTCTGGGAACCATCCTCCCGATCGTGGATTCTAAGGAGCCAGCCGGCCACTCCCAGCCACAGGCCCCCAAACACAAACAACGGCGCTTTTCCCTGGATAACAAACTCGCCTGCCAACTTTTTGATGGCAGATTGCAGGAGCCACTTGGTACTATCAAACCAGCCCAACTTGGCACTGGTGCCACCATGGGTCTGGTCACCATCCTGCCTATCGTAGCTTTTCAGGATCTAGACGGTCACTCCCAGCAATAGGCCCCGTGACACAAAGCTCAGCCGGTTTCCCTGACAAAAAAAAGTAAGCTGTCCCGCTTCTGGATGGCAGATTGCAGGATCCACTACGTAGTATCAAACCAGCCCGACTTGGCAGTGGTGCGACCTCTGGTCTGGGAACCATCCTGCGTATCGTGGATTCCAAGCAGCCAGCCGGCCACTCCCAGCCACAGGCCCCCAAACAAAAACAACGGCGCTTTTCCCTGGAAAACAAAACTCGCCTGCCAACATTTTGATGGCAGATTGCAGGAACCACTTGTTACTATCAAACCAGCCCAACTTGGCACTGGTGCCACCATGGGTCTGGTAAACATCCTGCCTATCGTAGCTTTTCAGGAGCCAGCCGGCCACTCCCAGCCATATGCCCCCAAAAACAAACCACGGCCCTTTTCTCTGGCAAACAAAACTCGCCTGCCAACATTTTGATGGCAGATTGCAGGAGCCACTTGGTACTATCAAACCAGCCCGACTTGGCACTGGTGCCACCTCTGGTCTGGGAACCATCCTGCGTATCGTGGATTTTATGGAGCCAGCCGGTCATTCCCAGCCATAGGCCCCCAAACACAAACAACGGTCCGTTTCCCTGGCAAACAAAAGTAAGCTGCCCCGCTTCTGGATGGCAGATTGCAGCAGCCACTTGGTAGTATCAAACCAGCCCAACTTGGCACTGGTGGCACCTCTTGTCTGGGAACCATGCTGCGTATCGTGGTTTCTAAGGAGCCAGCCGGCCACTCCCAACCATAGACCCCCAGACACAAACCTCGGCCCGTTTCCCTGGAAAACAAAAGTAAGCTACTCCGATTCTGGATGGCAGATTGCAGGAGCCACTTGGTACTATCAAATCAGCCCAACTTGGCACTGGTGCCACCATGGGTCTGGTAAACATCCTGCCTATCGTAGCTTTTCAGGAGCCAGCCGGCCACTCTCAGCCATATGCCCCCAAAAACAAACCACGGCCCTTTTCTCTGGCAAACAAAACTCAACTGCCCCTCTTCTGGATGGCAAATTTTAGGACGCACTTTGTACTACGAAAACCGCCCGACGTGGCACTGGTGCCACCTTGTGTCAGGGAACCATCCTGCATATCGAGCTTTTTAAGGAGCCAGCCGGCCACGCCCAGCCATAAACCCCCAAAAACAAACCACGGACCATTTCTCTTGGAAACAAAAATCCGCTGCCCCGCGTCTGGATGGCAGATTGCCGGAGCCACTTTGCACCATCAAACCAGCCCGACTTGGCACTGGTGCCACCTTGGGTCTGGGAACAATCCTGCATATCGTGGATTCTAAGGAGCCAGCCGGCCACTCCCAGCCACAGGCCCCCAAACACAAACAACGGCGCTTTTCCCTGGAAAACAAAATTCGCCTGCCAACTATTTGATGGCAGATTGCAGGAGCCACTTGGTACTATCAAATCATCCCAACTTGGCACTGGTGCCACTATGGGTCTGGGAACCATCCTGCCTATTGTAGCATTTCAGGAGCCAGCCGGTCACTCCCAGCCATAGGCTCCCAGACACAAACCTCGGACCGTTTCCCTGGCAAACAAAATTAAGCTGCCCCGATTCTGGATGGCAGATTGCAGGAGCCACTTGGTTGTGTCAAACCAGCCCGACTTGGCACTGGTGCCACCTTGGGTCTAGGAACCATCCTGCGTATCGTGGATTCTAAGAAGCCACCCGGCCACTCTGAGCCACAGGCCCCCAAACAAAAACTACGGCGCTTTTCCCTGGAAAACAAAACTCGCCTGCCAACTTTTTGATGGCAGATTGCAGGAGCCACTTGGTACTATCAAACCAGCCCAACTTGGCACTGGTGGCACCTCTTGTCTGGGAACCATCCTGCCTATCGTAGCTTTTCAGGAGCCAGCCGGTCACTCCCAGCCATAGACCCCCAGACACAAACCTCGGCCCGTTTCCCTGGCAAACAAAAGTAAGCTGCCCCGCTTTTGGATGGCAGATTGCAGGAGCCACGTTGCACCATCAAACCAGCCCCACTTGGCACTGGTGCCACCTTGGGTCTGGGAACAAGTTGGGCTGGTTTGATAGTACCAAGTGGCTCCTGCAATCTGCCATCCAGAAGCGGGACAGCTTACTTTTGTTTCCCAGGGAAACGGGCCGAGGTATTTGTCTGGGGGCCTATGGCTGGGAGTGACCGGCTGACTACTGAAAAGCTACGATAGGCAGGATGGTTACCAGACTCATGGTGCCACCAGTGCCAAGTCGGGCTGGTTTGATAATACTAAATAGCTCCTGCAATCTGCCATCCAGACGCGGGGCAGCGGATTTTTGTTTGCTGGAGAAAAGTTCCGTGGTTTTTTTTTGGGGGTATATGACTGGACGTGGCCGGCTGGCTCCTTAAAAAGCTCTATACGCAGGATTGTTCCCTGACCCAAGGTGGCATCAGTGCCAAGTCGGGCTGTTTTCGTAGTACCAAGTGCGTCCTGCAATTTGCCATCCAGAAGCGGGGCAGCCTACTTTTGTTTGCCAGGGAAACGTGCCGAGGTATTTGTCTGGGGGCCGATGGCTGGGAGTGAGCGGCTGGCTCCTGAAAAGCTACGATAGGCAGGATGGTGACCAGACCCATGGTGGCACCAGTGCCAAGTTGGGCTGGTTTGATAGTACCAAGTGGCTCCTGCAATCTGCCATCAAGAAGTTGGCAGGCGAGTTTTGTTTTCCAGGGAAAAGCGCCGTTGTTTTTATTTAGAGGCCTGTGGCTGGGAGTGGCCGCCTGTCCTCGTAGAATCTACGTTACCCAGCATGGTTCCCAGAGCCAAGGTGGCACCAGGGCCAAGTCGGGCTGGTTTGTAAGTACCAAGTGCGTACTGCAATCTGCCATCCAGAAGCGGGGCAGCTTACTTTTGTTTGCCAGGGAAACGGGCAGAGGTTTGTGTCCGGGGGCCTATGGCAGGGAGTGACCGGCTGGCTCCTGAAAAGCTACGATAGGCAGGATGTTTACCAGTCCCATGGTGGCACCAGTGCCAAGTTGGGCTGATTTGATAGTACCAAGTGGCTCCTGCAATCTGCCATCCAGAATCGGGGTAACTTACTTTTGTTTTCCAGGGAAACGGGCCGAGGTTTGTGTCTGGGGGTCTATGGCTGGGAGTGACCGGCTGGCTCCTGAAAAGCTACGATAGGCAGGATGGTTCCCAGACCAGAGGTGGCACCAGTGCCAAGTTGGGCTGGTTTGATAGTACCAAGTGGCTCCTGCAATCTGCCATCAAAAAGTTGGCAGGCGAGTTTTGTTTTCCAGGGAAAAGCGCCGTTGTTTGTGTTTGGGGGCCTGTGGCTCAGAGAGGCCGGGTGGCTGCTTAGAATCCACGTTACGCAGGATGGTTCCCAGATCCAAGATGGCACCAGTGCCAAGTCGGGGTGGTTTGATGGTGCAAAGTGGCTCCTGCAATCTGCCATCCTGACGCGGGGCAGCGGATTTTTGTTTCCAAGAGAAATGGTCCGTGGTTTGTTTTTGGGGGTATATGGCTGGGCGTGGCCTGCTGGCTCCTTAAAAAGCTACGATAGGCAGGATGGTTCCCTGACCCAAGGTGGCACCAGTGCCAAGTCGGGCGGTTTTCGTAGTACAAAGTGCGTCCTAAAATTTGCCATCCAGAAGAGGGGCAGTTGAGTTTTGTTTACCAGAGAAAAGGGCCGTGGTTTGTTTTTGGGGGCATATGGCTGATAGTGGCCGTCTGGCCCCTGAAAATCCACGATGGGCAGGATGGTTCCCAGACCTGAGGTGGCACCAGTGCCAGGTCGGGCTGGTTTGATAGTACTAAATAGCACCTGCAATCTGCCATGCAGAAGCGGGGCAGCTTACTTTTGTTTTCCAGGGAAACGGGCCGAGGTTTGTGTCTGGGGGCCTATGGCTGGGAGTGACCGCCTGGCTCCTGAAAAGCTACGATAGGCAGGATGGTGACCAGACCCATGGTGGCACCAGTGCCAAGTTGGGCTGGTTTGATAGTACCAAGTGGCTCCTGCAATCTGCCATCAAAAAGTTGGCAGGCGAGTTTTGTTTTCCAGGGAAAAGCGCCGTTGTTTGTGTTTGGGGGACTGTGGGTGGGAGTGGCCGGCTGGCTCCTTAGAACACACGATACGCAGGATGGTTCCCAGACCCAAGGTGGCACCAGTGCCACGTCGGGCTGGTTTGATGGTGCCAAGTGGTTCCTGCAATCTGCCATCCTGAAGCGGGTTAGCTTACCTTTGTGTGCCAGGGAAACGGGCCGAGGTTTATGACTGGGGGCCTAGGGCTAGGAGTGACCGGCTGGCTAATTAGAATCCACGATACGCAGCATGGTTCCCAGACATGAGGTGGCACCAGTGCCAAGTCGGGCTAGTTTGATGGTGCAAAGTGGCTCCTGCAATCTGCCATCCAGAAGCGGGGCAGCTTACTTTTGTTTGCCAGGGAAACGGGCCGAGGTTTGTGTCTGGGGGCCTATGGCTGGGAGTGACCGGCTGGCTCCTGAAAAGCTACGATAGGCAGGATGGTGACCAGACCCATGGTGGCACCAGTGCCAAGTTGGGCTGGTTTGATAGTACCAAGTGGCTCCTGCAATCTGCCATCAAAAAGTTGACAGGCGAGTTTTGTTTTCCAGGGAAAAGCGCCGTTGTTTGTGTTTGGGGGCCTGTGGCTGGGAGTGGCCGGCTGGCTGCTTAGAATCCACGATACGCAGGATGGTTCCCAGACCAGAGGTGGCACCAGTGCCAAGTCGGGCTGGTTTGATACTACCAAGTGGATCCTGCAATCTGCCATCCAGAAGCGGGACAGCTTACTTTTGTTTGCCAGGGAAACGGGCAGAGCTTTGTGTCTGGGGGCCTATGGCTGGGAGTGACCGTCTAGGTCCTGAAAAGCTACGATAGGCAGGATGGTGACCAGACCCATGGTGGCACCAGTGCCAAGTTGGGCTGGTTTGATAGTACCAAGTGGCTCCTGCAATCTGCCATCAAAATGTTGGCAGGCGAGTTTTGTTTTCCAGGGAAAAGCGCCGTTGTTTGTGTTTGGGTGCCTGTGGCTGAGAGTGGCCAGCTTCTAATTGGAATCCACGATACGCCGGATGGTTCCCAGACCTGAGGTGGCACCAGTGACAAGTCGGGCCAGTTTGATGGTGCAAAGTGGCTCCTGCAATCTGCCATCCAGAAGCGGGGCAGCTTACTTTTGTTTTCCAGGGAAAAGGGCCGAGGTTTTTCTCTGGGGGCCTATGGCTGGGAGTGACCGGCTGGCGCCTGAACAGCTACGATAGGCAGGATGGTTCCAAGACCCATGGTGGCACCAGTGCCATGTTGGGCTGATTTGATAGTACCAAGTGGCTCCTGCAATCTGCCATCAAAATGTTGGCAGGCGAGTTTTGTTTTCCAGGGAAAAGCGCCGTTGTTTGTGTTTGGGGGCCTGTGGCTGGGAGTGGCCAGCTTGCTAATTGGAATCCACGATACGCAGGATGGTTCCCAGACCAGAGGTGGCACCAGTGCCAAGTCGGGCTGGTTTGATAGTACCAAGTGCGTCCTGCAATCTGCCATCCACAAGCGGCGCCGCTTAGTTTTGTTTGCCACGGAAACGGGCCGAGGTTTGTGTCTGGGGGCCTATGGCTGGGAGTGACCGGCTAGGTCCTGAAAATCTACGATAGGCAGGATGGTGACCAGACCCATGGTGGCACCAGTGCCAAGTTGGGCTGGTTTGATAGTACCAAGTTGCTCCGGCAATCTGCCATCAAAATTTGGCAGGCGAGTTTTGTTTTCCAGGGAAAAGCGCCGCTGTTTGTGTTTGAGGGCCTGTGGCTGGGAGTGTCCGGCTGGCTCCTTAGAATCCACGATACGCAGGATGGTTCCCAGACCTGAGGTGGCACCAGTGCCAAGTCGGGCTAGTTTGATGGTGCAAAGTGGCTCCTGCAATCTGCCATCCAGAAGCGGGGCAGCTTACTTTTTTTTGCCAGGGAAACGGGCCGAGGTTTGTGTCTGGGGTCTATGGCTGGGAGTGACCGGCTGGCTCCTGAAAAGCTACGATAGGCAGGATGGTGACCAGACCCATGGTGGCACCAGTGCCAAGTTGGGCTGGTTTGATAGTACCAAGTGGCTCCGGCAATCTGCCATCAAAAAGTTGGCAGGCGAGTTTTGTTTTCCAGGGAAAAGCGCCGATGTTTGTGTTTGGGGGCCTGTGGCTGGGAGTGGCCGGCTGGCTCCTTAGAATCCACGATACGCAGGATGGTTCCCAGACCTGAGGTAGCACCAGTGCCAAGTCGAGCTGGTTTGATAGTGCCAAGTGCGTCCTGCAATCTGCCATCCACAAGCGGCGCCGCTTAGTTTTGTTTGCCACGGAAACGGGCCGAGGTTTGTGTCTGGGGGCCTATGGCTGGGAGTGACCGGCTGGCTCGTGAAAAGCTACGATAGGCAGGATGGTGACCAGACCCATGGTGGCACCAGTGCCAAGTTGGGCTGGTTTGATAGTACCAAGTGGCTCCTGCAATCTGCCATCAAAAGTTGGCAGGCGAGTTTTGTTTTCCAGGGAAAAGCGCCGTTGTTTGTGTCTGCGGGCCTGTGGCTGGAGTGGCCGGCTGGCTCCTTTAAACACACGATACGCCGGATGGTTCCCAGACCCAAGTTGGCACCAGTGCCAAGTTGGGCTGGTTTGATAGTACCAAGTGGTTCCTGCAATCTGCAATCAAAATGTTGGCAGGCGAGTTTTGTTTTCCAGGGAAAAGCGCCGATGTTTTTTTTTGGGGGCCTGTGGCTGGGAGTGGCCGGCTGGCTCCTTAGAATCCAAGATACGCAGGATGGTTCCCAGACCAGAGGTGGCACCAGTACCAAGTCGGGCTGGTTTGATAATAACAAGTGGATCCTGAAATCTGCCATCCAGAAGCGGGGCAGCTTACTTTTGTTTGCCAGGGAAACGGGCCGAGCTTTGTGTCTGGGGGCCTATGGCTGGGAGTGACCGGCTGGCTCCTGAAAAGCTACGATAGGCAGGATGGTGACCAGACCCATGGTGGCACCAGTGCCAAGTTGGGCTGGTTTGATAGTACCAAGTGGCTCCTGCAATCTGCCATCAAAAAGTTGGCAGGCGAGTTTTGTTTTCCAGGGAAAAACGCCGTTGTTTGTGTTTGGGGGCCTGTGGCTGGGAGTGGCCGTCTTGCTAATTGGAATCCACGATACGCAGGAGGGTTCCCAGACCTGAGGTGGCACCAGTGACAAGTCGGGCCAGTTTGATGGTGCAAAGTGGCTCCTGCAATCTGCCATCCAGAAGCGGGGCAGCTTACTTTTGTTTGCCAGGGAAACGGGCCGAGGTTTGTGTCTGGGTTCCTATGGCTGGGAGTGACCGGCTGGCACCTGAAAAGCTACGATAGGCAGGATGATGACCAGATCCATGGTGGCACCAGTGCCAAGTTGGGCTGATTTGATAGTACCAAGTGGCTCCTGCAATCTGCCATCAAAAATTTGGCAGGCGAGTTTTGTTTTCCAGGGAAAAGCGCCGTTGTTTGTATTTGGGGGCCTGTGGCTGGGAGTGGCCCGCTGGCTCCTTAGAATCCACGATACGCAGGATGGTTCCCAGACCCAAGGTGGCACCATTTCCAAGTTGGGCTGGTTTGATAGTACCAAGTGCGTACTGCAATCTGCCATCCAGAAGCGGGGCAGCTTACTTTTGTTTGCCAGGGAAACGGGCCGAGGTTTTTGTCTGGGGGCCTATGGCTGGGAGTGACCGGCTGGCTCCTGAAAAGCTACGATAGGCAGGATGGTGACCAGACCCATGGTGGCACCAGTGCCAAGTTGGGCTGATTTGATAGTACCAAGTGGCTCCTGCAATCTGCCATCAAAAAGTTGGCAGGCGAGTTTTGTTTTCCAGGGAAAAGCGCCGTTGTTTGTGTTTGGGGGCCTGTGGCTGGGAGTGGCCAGCTGGCTCCTTAGAATCCACGATACGCAGGATGGTTCCCAGACCCAAGGTGGCACCAGTGCCAAGTTGGGCTGGTTTGATAGTACCAAGTGTCTCCTGCAATCTGCCATCCAGAAGCAGGGCAGCTTACTTTTGTTTGCCAGAGAAATAGGCCTAGGTTTTTGTTTGGGGGCCTGTGGCTAGGAGTGGCCGGCTGGCTCCTAAGAATCCACGATACGCAGGATGTTTCCCAGACCCAAGGTGGCACCAGTGCCAAGTCGGGCTGGTTTGATAGTACCAAGTGGCTCCTGCAAACTCCATCAAAAAGTTGGCAGGCGTGTTTTGTTTTCCAGGGAACAGCGCCGTTGATTTTGTTTGGGGGCCTGTGGCTAGGAGTGGCCGGGTGGCTCCTTAGAATCCACGATACGCAGGATGGTTCCCAGACCCAAGGTGGCACCAGTGCCAAGTCGGGCTGGTTTGATTACACCAAGTGGCTCCTGCAATCTGCCATCCAGAAGTGAGGCAGCTAAGTTTTGTTTGCGAGAAAAAAGGGCCGTGGTTTTTGTTGGGGGCCTGTGGCTGGGAGTAGCCGGCTGGCTCCTTAAAATCCACGATAGGCAGGATGGTTCCCAGACCCAAGGTGGCACCAGTGCCAAGTCGGGCTGGTTTGATAGTACCAAGTGGCTCCTGCAATCTGCCATCCAGAAGCGGGGCAGCTGAGTTTTGTTTGCCAGAGAAAAAGGCTGTGGTTTGTGTTTGGGGGCCTGTGGCTGGCAGTGGCCGGCTGGCTCCTGAAAATCCACGATACGCAGCATGGTTCCCAGACCCAAGGTGGCACCAGTGCCAAGTGGGGCTCGTTTGACAGTGTCAAGTGCCTCCTGCAATCTCCCATCCAGAAGCGGGGCAGCTGAGTTTTTTTTGCCAGGGAAACGGACCTTTGTTTTTGATTGGGCTCTGTGGCCGAGAGTGGTCGGCTGTCTCCTGACAATCCACAATACGCAGGATGGTTCCCAGACCCAAGGTGGCACCAGTGCCAAGTCGGGCTGGTTTGATAGTACCAAGTGTCTCCTGCAATCTGCCATCCAGAAGCGGGGCAGCTGAGTTTTGTTTGCCAGAGAAAAGGGCCGTGGGTTGTGTTTGGGGGCATATGGCTGGGAGTGGCCACCTGGCTCCTTAAAATGCACGATACGCCGCATGGTAACCAGGCGCAAGGTGGCACCAGTGCCAAGTCAGGCTGTTTTTGTACTACCCAGTGGCTCCTGCAATTTGCCATCCAGAAGCGGGGCAGTTGAATTTTGTTTGCTAGAGAAAAGGGCTGTGGTTTGTGTTTGGGGGCCTATGGCTGAGAGTGGCCGGCTGGCCCCTGAAAATCAACGATAGGCAGGATGGTTCCCAGATCCAAGGTGGCACCTGTGCCAAGTAAGGCTGGTTGTATGGTTCAAAGTAACTCCTGCAATCTGCCATCCAGAAGCGGGACAGCTGAGTTTTTTTTGCCAGAGAAAAGGTCCATGGTTTCTTTTTGGGGCATACGGCTGGGAATTGCCGGCTGGCTCCTTAAAATGCTCGATACGCAGGATGGTTCCCAGAGCCAAGGTGGCACCACTGCCAAGTCGGGCTCTTTTTGTAGTACCAAGTGCGTCCTGCAATTTGCCATCCAGAAGAGGGGCAGTTGAGTTTTGTTTGCCAGAGAAAAGGGCCGTTGTTTGTGTTTGGGGGCCTGTGGCTGGGAGTGTTCGGCTGGTTCCTGAATATGTACGATACGCAGGATTGTTCCCAGATCCAAGGTGGCAGCAGTGCCATGTTGTGCTGGTGTGATAGTCCCAAGTGGCTCCTGCAATCTGCCATCCAGAAGCGGGGCAGCTGATTTTTGTTTGCCAGAGGAAAGGTCCGTGGTTTGTTTTTGGGGGCATATGGCTGAGAGTGGCCGGCTGGCCCCTGAAAATCCACGATACACAGGATGGTTCCCAGATCCAAGGTGGCACCTGTGCCAAGTCGGGCTGATTTGATAGTACTAAGTAGCTCCTGCAATCTGCCATCCAGAAGCGGGGCAGCTTACTTTTGTTTGCCAGGGAAACGGGCCGAGGTTTGTGTTTGGGGGCCTATGGCTGAGAGTGACCGGCTGGCTCCTGAAAAGCTACAATAGGCAGGATGGTGACCAGACCCATGGTGGCACCAGTGCCAAGTTGGGCTGGTTTGATAGTACCAAGTGGTTCCTGCAATCTGCCATCCAGAAGCAGGGCAGCTGAGTTTTGTTTGCAGAGAAAAGGGCCTTGGTTTGTGTTTGGGGGCATATGGCTGGGTGTGGCCAGCTGGCTCCTTAAAATGCACGATATGCAACATGGCTCCCAGACCCAAGGTGGCACAAGTGCCAAGTTGGGCTGGTTTGATAGTACCAAGTGGCTCCTGCAATCTTCCATGATCACGTGGAGAAATACTTTCTGGTTTCAGCCTCATGCTCTTTCTTCTCTCCCTCAATTTCTCTATCACCTCTCATCTGGTTCACATGCGCTGTCTTCAAGGTCCACAGGCTACTTTTCACAGAATCTTCTGGCCTGATGAAGTAAGGATGATGAATAGAACAGAGCTGGGATCTATTTTCCAGTTTGGATAAAATGCATTCTGCACACAAATCCAAGGAGAACGGGCTGCCCCGATGCCCAGAAAATCTTTCACTCCTGCTAGTGTTCTACGTCAACCGCAACTTAGTCTGAAAGAAAAGCTTTTTCTCTGAGAGCATCTGAGAGGTTTGCATGAAGCACTGATATCTGACATATGCAATTTTGAATAGGAGAGGAAAAAGAAAATGGCAAGGAGTTTTTAATTTTAGTGGTTTCAATTTTAATTTCCGTGCACTTTTTCAAAACTTGTCAGCTCAAATGCCCATCAACATCTTTTAGTCATCTGTAAGTCAGTATTCATATAAAATGTGCTTCAAATCCAAAGAATTTCAAATTTGCACTCCAAGCTTCTATGCCTAGATTTATGATTTCCTACACATATTAGATGAAAGGAAGGCCTTTTTTACTGTGGGAGTGCTGGAACACTGGAACAGGTTGCCCAGAGAAGTTGTGGGTGTCCCATCCCTGAAAGTATTCAAGGTCACCCTGGACGGGGCTTGGAGCAGCAACAAAGGAGAAGCTTGATGGTAGAGAAACAAAGTTGGACTATAGAAGAAACTCGGATTGAAGTATAGGATCAAGTTTTCTCTCAGCTCTTGGGGTAAATTCAAAGTTGTACAAAATGACATTTATCTGTGCTATTCACTACTGTAACAGAAAGTTTCATGAAAACTGTACAGAAGATAGTAAATTTTAAAAGAGATAAGAATTACAGCATAAAATCCATGGGATAGGTTACAACATGAGACACTCTCTAAGAGAAAATCTCTGTGTTTCAGCACTTCATCGGGGTAAGATTTCATGAAGTGCCAAAGAAGGCGGCAAAATATCATTCGGGACATTATTTACTGGAATTCAGCCTGGCCATTAGTAGGAACTGCCTTTGAACATATCATGTAGATATACCACACACACTTTCCCTTCACTGAAAAATTACTGTTTACAACAAATAAGCAATTGACAATCAAAATTGATTGAAAGCATCTTAAACATGTCAAGTATTTCATTGTAGATGATCTGTGATCCAAATGCTTCTTCCACCTTCGAGAGGGACAGAAGAATTCTTCCATATCATGATGGTTTAAAATTGTATCAACCAATGTTTTCTGCTGAAAAGATATCATCTATTTTTTTCTATTTTTGGAAGAAAATATTCCTAGACATACAACAGGTGAGAACTAAGTAATTTTAAAGAAACAAATGAAATGAAAATATTCTGTAAATAGAATGAAATGAAAAGCTGTGTTTTAAATAGGAGCTAAATATTAAACAGAATTTTTGTACCAGGCATTTGAATTACTGCACCAGCTCTTTTGCCCATCAAGAGAGGCATTTAGCATTTCAGTCTTTTCCAAGGTGTTCATGATCTGCTATGCTGATCTCTGTGTGTGCCTAGGTGTGTGTGGAGGGGGGGGCATATGAAGGGGAGTGTGTATGTTTGCTTTACAATTGTTGTGGCAGATTCATGCCTCAGCTCCACATTTTGTTTTAAAAAGGTCACACCGAGTGGATATGAAGTTTACTATCAACAAGAGATCGATTCCCAAATCATCCATTTGACTCTCCCTTATAAATCATGTGCTTTGTTGCATATTTTATCAAATATACTTTCAAGCCAGATGGAGGAAGGAGGATGTGGGAATCCCTCCACCATCTTGCAACTTTTATGTAAGTAGGTTTTCAAGAAAATCATCATTTCTCTTTTAAATATGTCTGGAACAGGCATGATGGTAGTGTCAACCTGTTGGAGTTTTTGTTGCTGGAAGAAGTTGTACAAAAGGATTGGTTTTTACATTGACCAGTTACTGAATCAAGCGCAGGAATACATTGGAAATTTAGCTGGGGGTTCCTTTTCCCAGCAGACTACTTCTAGAACGAGCTTGTACACTGAAGCTGACTCTTTTGCTCTCTTTTTGTTTCTTTCCTATTTTCTTGGCTTCTTTGCCACTATCTAGACAATTTTGGAACTTTGTTCCCAACTAAAATGGTTTCAATAGTCTGATTGTGATCATACATTTTTACAAGGAATTTTTAAAATCTTTCCTCGAGTCCAGAAAGTCAAGGACTTAGATCTTTTTCTTCCCTTATCAATATTGCCATGAAATTGATAAATAAAGACCAACTCTTTATTTTTGTTTTTAACCCACGTAGATAATTCCCATCCATTAATCCATTTTGTGGACCAATAGCTGCCATTCTGATGGAAGCTGTCACTTCTTAACAATAGGCATTCTGTGACTATGTTGACAGCACTTTGGGTGAAGATCCTAACTGGTCTTAGATATACATAGGGAGAAATTTGCTCAGCCAGTGTCAGTCTTAAGCATGCGTATCAGAAGATCTTTCTAGAGCTGGGAATTTTCCCATGAAAGGGATTCAGTTAGGGAAGAGACACTTGTGCCAGAGTTTTACATTCTTCTTGAACACTGCTTAAGGAACTTAGATGCCATGTCCATTTGGATCTCTGTCTGCACAGAACTTTGTCATGCCAGTGCTTTGAAATGCATCTTGAAGAGAATTCACTAGCACAGAATGAAAGAGAGTGGAAGGGGTTGGTGGGGCTAACCAGGCCCAACCCCCCTGCCTAAACCAGGATACCTAGAGCCTCTTGCCCAGGATTCTATCTGGGTGTACTTTTAATGTCTTCAAAGATCCAGGCTCCACAATCTTTCTGGGCAGTCTGTGCCGTGGTTCAGTCACCCTGACAGTAAAGAAACATTTACTGATGTTCAAAGGCAATCTCCTGTATTTCAGTGTGTGCCCACTGCCTCTTGTCTTTTCCCTCAGCATCACTGAAAAGACACTGATTCCCTCCCCTTTGCACTATTGCTTCCATATGTATGTGTGATGCCATGTAGAGGTATGTCAAAAACCTCCCTGAAGCCCAGGCAGATAATATTCCCTTCATCTACCAGTCAAGTTGATTCATCAGAGGAGTTTAAAGTGATGTTCAGCATGAAATTCCCCTGAAAAATCATGCTAACTACATTATTTGGTCATCTGTCATGTGCCTGGCAAGGATTTCCAGGAAGAGCTGCTTCATCAACTTCCTGGGGATAAAAAAGAGGCTGGCTGGTTTGTACTATGGCGAGTCCTCTTAATTGCCTTTTTTGAAGATGGGTGTCATTTGCTAACATCCACTCTTTAGCCTCTCTTGTCGTCTACATCTTAGCAAAACGCTTTTCCACTATGTCTGGCTAGGAAAAACTGTGCCAGCACAGAAAACATCTCCCATCGTGTTCTAGAAGTTGCACGGATGTCTGCCAAGTGTTTGGCAGGAAGAAAAGAAAAGTTGTCCAAAACAGCTTCCAATCGAATGTTCCTGTGATTGGAAAAGTCAGGAGAGTGCAAAGGTACTGTTTTCTATCAGTTGGCAAGGTGCGCACACAATCCCAGTGTTGTACAGCTTGCTTCTTCACCTTCCCGAAGCTGCCGCTCTCGCCGGCTGCCGGAGCCCAAGAAGCGGCTTCTTCGCGCAAAGACGATTGTGCCGCTCACAGTGCTCTCCTTAGCGCGGCTTCTGCCGAAAGACGCCCGGCAGCGGCTCTTACCTCCGGAGAGCATCCTACCTTCGTCTTTAGCTCCTCTTCTCATCTACACCTCGGCAAAAAGCTTTTCCACTATGTCTGGCTAGGAAAAACTGTGCCAGCACAGAAAACATCTCCCATCGTGTTCTAGAAGTTGCACGGATGTCTGCCAAGTGTTTGGCAGGAAGAAAAGAAAAGTTGTCCAAAACAGCTTCCAATCGAATGTTCCTGTGATTGGAAAAGTCAGGAGAGTGCAAAGGTACTGTTTTCTATCAGTTGGCAAGGTGCGCACACAATCCCAGTGTTGTACAGCTTGCTTCTTCACCTTCCCGAAGCTGCCGCTCTCGCCGGCTGCCGGAGCCCAAGAAGCGGCTTCTTCGCGCAAAGACGATTGTGCCGCTCACAGTGCTCACCTTAGCGCGGCTTCTGCCGAAAGACGCCCGGCAGCGGCTCTTACCTCCGGAGAGCATCCTACCTTCGTCTTTCGCGTCTTTTGTAGTCTACATCTTAGCAAAACGCTTTTCCACTATGTCTGGCTAGGAAAAACTGTGCCAGCACAGAAAACATCTCCCATCGTGTTCTAGAAGTTGCACGGATGTCTGCCAAGTGTTTGGCAGGAAGAAAAGAAAAGTTGTCCAAAACAGCTTCCAATCGAATGTTCCTGTGATTGGAAAAGTCAGGAGAGTGCAAAGATACTGTTTTCTATCAGTTGGCAAGGTGCGCACACAATCCCAGTGTTGTACAGCTTGCTTCTTCACCTTCCCGAAGCTGCCGCTCTCGCCGGCTGCCGGAGCCCAAGAAGCGGCTTCTTCGCGCAAAGACGATTGTGCCGCTCACAGGGCTCTCCTTAGCGCGGCTTCTGCCGAAAGACGCCCGGCAGCGGCTCTTACCTCCGGAGAGCATCCTACCTTCGTCTTTCGCGTCTTTTGTAGTCTACATCTTAGCAAAACGCTTTTCCACTATGTCTGGCTAGGAAAAACTGTGCCAGCACAGAAAACATCTCCCATCGTGTTCTAGAAGTTGCACGGATGTCTGCCAAGTGTTTGGCAGGAAGAAAAGAAAAGTTGTCCAAAACAGCTTCCAATCGAATGTTCCTGTGATTGGAAAAGTCAGGAGAGTGCAAAGGTACTGTTTTCTATCAGTTGGCAAGGTGCGCACACAATCCCAGTGTTGTACAGCTTGCTTCTTCACCTTCCCGAAGCTGCCGCTCTCGCCGGCTGCCGGAGCCCAAGAAGCGGCTTCTTCGCGCAAAGACGATTGTGCCGCTCACAGGGCTCTCCTTAGCGCGGCTTCTGCCGAAAGACGCCCGGCAGCGGCTCTTACCTCCGGAGAGCATCCTACCTTCGTCTTTCGCGTCTTTTGTAGTCTACATCTTAGCAAAACGCTTTTCCACTATGTCTGGCTAGGAAAAACTGTGCCAGCACAGAAAACATCTCCCATCGTGTTCTAGAAGTTGCACGGATGTCTGCCAAGTGTTTGGCAGGAAGAAAAGAAAAGTTGTCCAAAACAGCTTCCAATCGAATGTTCCTGTGATTGGAAAAGTCAGGAGAGTGCAAAGGTACTATTTTCTATCAGTTGGCAAGGTGCGCACACAATCCCAGTGTTGTACAGCTTGCTTCTTCACCTTCCCGAAGCTGCCGCTCTCGCCGGCTGCCGGAGCCCAAGAAGCGGCTTCTTCGCGCAAAGACGATTGTGCCGCTCACAGTGCTCTCCTTAGCGCGGCTTCTGCCGAAAGACGCCCGGCAGCGGCTCTTACCTCCGGAGAGCATCCTACCTTCGTCTTTCTCGTCTTTTGTAGTCTACATCTTAGCAAAACGCTTTTCCACTATGTCTGGCTAGGAAAAACTGTGCCAGCACAGAAAACATCTCCCATCGTGTTCTAGAAGTTGCACGGATGTCTGCCAAGTGTTTGGCAGGAAGAAAAGAAAAGTTGTCCAAAACAGCTTCCAATCGAATGTTCCTGTGATTGGAAAAGTCAGGAGAGTGCAAAGGTACTGTTTTCTATCAGTTGGCAAGGTGCGCACACAATCCCAGTGTTGTACAGCTTGCTTCTTCACCTTCCCGAAGCTGCCGCTCTCGCCGGCTGCCGGAGCCCAAGAAGCGGCTTCTTCGCGCAAAGACGATTGTGCCGCTCACAGTGCTCTCCTTAGCGCGGCTTCTGCCGAAAGACGCCCGGCAGCGGCTCTTACCTCCGGAGAGCATCCTACCTTCGTCTTTCGCGTCTTTTGTAGTCTACATCTTAGCAAAACGCTTTTCCACTATGTCTGGCTAGGAAAAACTGTGCCAGCACAGAAAACATCTCCCATCGTGTTCTAGAAGTTGCACGGATGTCTGCCAAGTGTTTGGCAGGAAGAAAAGAAAAGTTGTCCAAAACAGCTTCCAATCGAATGTTCCTGTGATTGGAAAAGTCAGGAGAGTGCAAAGGTACTGTTTTCTATCAGTTGGCAAGGTGCGCACACAATCCCAGTGTTGTACAGCTTGCTTCTTCACCTTCCCGAAGCTGCCGCTCTCGCCGGCTGCCGGAGCCCAAGAAGCGGCTTCTTCGCGCAAAGACAATTGTGCCGCTCACAGGGCTCTCCTTAGCGCGGCTTCTGCCGAAAGACGCCCGGCAGCGGCTCTTACCTCCGGAGAGCATCCTACCTTCGTCTTTCGCGTCTTTTGTAGTCTACATCTTAGCAAAACGCTTTTCCACTATGTCTGGCTAGGAAAAACTGTGCCAGCACAGAAAACATCTCCCATCGTGTTCTAGAAGTTGCACGGATGTCTGCCAAGTGTTTGGCAGGAAGAAAAGAAAAGTTGTCCAAAACAGCTTCCAATCGAATGTTCCTGTGATTGGAAAAGTCAGGAGAGTGCAAAGGTACTGTTTTCTATCAATTGGCAAGGTGCGCACACAATCCCAGTGTTGTACAGCTTGCTTCTTCACCTTCCCGAAGCTGCCGCTCTCGCCGGCTGCCGGAGCCCAAGAAGCGGCTTCTTCGCGCAAAGACGATTGTGCCGCTCACAGTGCTCTCCTTAGCGCAGCTTCTGCCGAAAGACGCCCGGCAGCGGCTCTTACCTCCTGAGAGTGGCAGCTTCGGGAAGGTGAAGAAGCAAGCTGTACAACACTGGGATTGTGTGCGCACCTTGCCAACTGATAGAAAACAGTACCTTTGCACTCTCCTGACTTTTCCAATCACAGGAACATTCGATTGGAAGCTGTTTTGGACAACTTTTCTTTTCTTCCTGCCAAACACTTGGCAGACATCCGTGCAACTTCTAGAAAACGATGGGAGATGTTTTCTGTGCTGGCACGGGTTTTCCTAGCCAGACATAGTGGAAAAGCGTTTTGCTAAGATGTAGACTACAAAAGACGCGAAAGACGAAGGTAGGATGCTCTCCGGAGGTAAGAGCCGCTGCCGGGCGTCTTTCGGCAGAAGCCGCGCTAAGGAGAGCACTGTGAGCGGCACAATCGTCTTTGCGCGAAGAAGCCGCTTCTTGGGCTCCGGCAGCCGGCGAGAGCGGCAGCTTCGGGAAGGTGAAGAAGCAAGCTGTACAACACTGGGATTGTGTGCGCACCTTGCCAACTGATAGAAAACAGTACCTTTGCACTCTCCTGACTTTTCCAATCACAGGAACATTCGATTGGAAGCTGTTTTGGACAACTTTTCTTTTCTTCCTGCCAAACACTTGGCAGACATCCGTGCAACTTCTAGAACACGATGGGAGATGTTTTCTGTGCTGGCACAGTTTTTCCTAGCCAGACATAGTGGAAAAGCGTTTTGCTAAGATGTAGACTACAAAAGACGCGAAAGACGAAGGTAGGATGCTCTCCGGAGGTAAGAGCCGCTGCCGGGCGTCTTTCGGCAGAAGCCGCGCTAAGGAGAGCACTGTGAGCGGCACAATCGTCTTTGCGCGAAGAAGCCGCTTCTTGGGCTCCGGCAGCCGGCGAGAGCGGCAGCTTCGGGAAGGTGAAGAAGCAAGCTGTACAACACTGGGATTGTGTGCGCACCTTGCCAACTGATAGAAAACAGTACCTTTGCACTCTCCTGACTTTTCCAATCACAGGAACATTCGATTGGAAGCTGTTTTGGACAACTTTTCTTTTCTTCCTGCCAAACACTTGGCAGACATCCGTGCAACTTCTAGAACACGATGGGAGATGTTTTCTGTGCTGGCACAGTTTTTACTAGCCAGACATAGTGGAAAAGCGTTTTGCTAAGATGTAGACTACAAAAGACGCGAAAGACGAAGGTAGGATGCTCTCCGGAGGTAAGAGCCGCTGCCGGGCGTCTTTCGGCAGAAGCCGCGCTAAGGAGAGCACTGTGAGCGGCACAATCGTCTTTGCGCGAAGAAGCCGCTTCTTGGGCTCCGGCAGCCGGCGAGAGCGGCAGCTTCGGGAAGGTGAAGAAGCAAGCTGTACAACACTGGGATTGTGTGCGCACCTTGCCAACTGATAGAAAACAGTACCTTTGCACTCTCCTGACTTTTCCAATCACAGGAACATTCGATTGGAAGCTGTTTTGGACAACTTTTCTTTTCTTCCTGCCAAACACTTGGCAGACATCCGTGCAACTTCTAGAACACGATGGGAGATGTTTTCTGTGCTGGCACAGTTTTTCCTAGCCAGACATAGTGGAAAAGCGTTTTGCTAAGATGTAGACTACAAAAGACGCGAAAGACGAAGGTAGGATGCTCTCCGGAGGTAAGAGCCGCTGCCGGGCGTCTTTCGGCAGAAGCCGCGCTAAGGAGAGCACTGTGAGCGGCACAATCGTCTTTGCGCGAAGAAGCCGCTTCTTGGGCTCCGGCAGCCGGCGAGAGCGGCAGCTTCGGGAAGGTGAAGAAGCAAGCTGTACAACACTGGGATTGTGTGCGCACCTTGCCAACTGATAGAAAACAGTACCTTTGCACTCTCCTGACTTTTCCAATCACAGGAACATTCGATTGGAAGCTGTTTTGGACAACTTTTCTTTTCTTCCTGCCAAACACTTGGCAGACATCCGTGCAACTTCTAGAACACGATGGGAGATGTTTTCTGTGCTGGCACAGTTTTTCCTAGCCAGACATAGTGGAAAAGCTTTTTGCCGAGGTGTAGATGAGAAGAGGAGCTAAAGACGAAGGTAGGATGCTCTCCGGAGGTAAGAGCCGCTGCCGGGCGTCTTTCGGCAGAAGCCGCGCTAAGGAGAGCCCTGTGAGCGGCACAATCGTCTTTGCGCGAAGAAGCCGCTTCTTGGGCTCCGGCAGCCGGCGAGAGCGGCAGCTTCGGGAAGGTGAAGAAGCAAGCTGTACAACACTGGGATTGTGTGCGCACCTTGCCAACTGATAGAAAACAGTACCTTTGCACTCTCCTGACTTTTCCAATCACAGGAACATTCGATTGGAAGCTGTTTTGGACAACTTTTCTTTTCTTCCTGCCAAACACTTGGCAGACATCCGTGCAACTTCTAGAACACGATGGGAGATGTTTTCTGTGCTGGCACAGTTTTTCCTAGCCAGACATAGTGGAAAAGCGTTTTGCTAAGATGTAGACTACAAGAGAGGCTAAAGAGTGGATGTTAGCAAATGACACCCATCTTCAAAAAAGGCAATTAAGAGGACTCGCCATAGTACAAACCAGCCAGCCTCTTTTTTATCCCCAGGAAGTTGATGAAGCAGCTCTTCCTGGAAATCCTTGCCAGGCACATGACAGATGACCAAATAATGTAGTTAGCATGATTTTTCAGGGGAATTTCATGCTGAACATCACTTTAAACTCCTCTGATGAATCAACTTGACTGGTAGATGAAGGGAATATTATCTGCCTGGGCTTCAGGGAGGTTTTTGACATACCTCTACATGGCATCACACATACATATGGAAGCAATAGTGCAAAGGGGAGGGAATCAGTGTCTTTTCAGTGATGCTGAGGGAAAAGACAAGAGGCAGTGGGCACACACTGAAATACAGGAGATTGCCTTTGAACATCAGTAAATGTTTCTTTACTGTCAGGGTGACTGAACCACGGCACAGACTGCCCAGAAAGATTGTGGAGCCTGGATCTTTGAAGACATTAAAAGTACACCCAGATAGAATCCTGGGCAAGAGGCTCTAGGTATCCTGGTTTAGGCAGGGGGGTTGGGCCTGGTTAGCCCCACCAACCCCTTCCACTCTCTTTCATTCTGTGCTAGTGAATTCTCTTCAAGATGCATTTCAAAGCACTGGCATGACAAAGTTCTGTGCAGACAGAGATCCAAATGGACATGGCATCTAAGTTCCTTAAGCAGTGTTCAAGAAGAATGTAAAACTCTGGCACAAGTGTCTCTTCCCTAACTGAATCCCTTTCATGGGAAAATTCCCAGCTCTAGAAAGATCTTCTGATACGCATGCTTAAGACTGACACTGGCTGAGCAAATTTCTCCCTATGTATATCTAAGACCAGTTAGGATCTTCACCCAAAGTGCTGTCAACATAGTCACAGAATGCCTATTGTTAAGAAGTGACAGCTTCCATCAGAATGGCAGCTATTGGTCCACAAAATGGATTAATGGATGGGAATTATCTACGTGGGTTAAAAACAAAAATAAAGAGTTGGTCTTTATTTATCAATTTCATGGCAATATTGATAAGGGAAGAAAAAGATCTAAGTCCTTGACTTTCTGGACTCGAGGAAAGATTTTAAAAATTCCTTGTAAAAATGTATGATCACAATCAGACTATTGAAACCATTTTAGTTGGGAACAAAGTTCCAAAATTGTCTAGATAGTGGCAAAGAAGCCAAGAAAATAGGAAAGAAACAAAAAGAGAGCAAAAGAGTCAGCTTCAGTGTACAAGCTCGTTCTAGAAGTAGTCTGCTGGGAAAAGGAACCCCCAGCTAAATTTCCAATGTATTCCTGCGCTTGATTCAGTAACTGGTCAATGTAAAAACCAATCCTTTTGTACAACTTCTTCCAGCAACAAAAACTCCAACAGGTTGACACTACCATCATGCCTGTTCCAGACATATTTAAAAGAGAAATGATGATTTTCTTGAAAACCTACTTACATAAAAGTTGCAAGATGGTGGAGGGATTCCCACATCCTCCTTCCTCCATCTGGCTTGAAAGTATATTTGATAAAATATGCAACAAAGCACATGATTTATAAGGGAGAGTCAAATGGATGATTTGGGAATCGATCTCTTGTTGATAGTAAACTTCATATCCACTCGGTGTGACCTTTTTAAAACAAAATGTGGAGCTGAGGCATGAATCTGCCACAACAATTGTAAAGCAAACATACACACTCCCCTTCATATGCCCCCCCCTCCACACACACCTAGGCACACACAGAGATCAGCATAGCAGATCATGAACACCTTGGAAAAGACTGAAATGCTAAATGCCTCTCTTGATGGGCAAAAGAGCTGGTGCAGTAATTCAAATGCCTGGTACAAAAATTCTGTTTAATATTTAGCTCCTATTTAAAACACAGCTTTTCATTTCATTCTATTTACAGAATATTTTCATTTCATTTGTTTCTTTAAAATTACTTAGTTCTCACCTGTTGTATGTCTAGGAATATTTTCTTCCAAAAATAGAAAAAAATAGATGATATCTTTTCAGCAGAAAACATTGGTTGATACAATTTTAAACCATCATGATATGGAAGAATTCTTCTGTCCCTCTCGAAGGTGGAAGAAGCATTTGGATCACAGATCATCTACAATGAAATACTTGACATGTTTAAGATGCTTTCAATCAATTTTGATTGTCAATTGCTTATTTGTTGTAAACAGTAATTTTTCAGTGAAGGGAAAGTGTGTGTGGTATATCTACATGATATGTTCAAAGGCAGTTCCTACTAATGGCCAGGCTGAATTCCAGTAAATAATGTCCCGAATGATATTTTGCCGCCTTCTTTGGCACTTCATGAAATCTTACCCCGATGAAGTGCTGAAACACAGAGATTTTCTCTTAGAGAGTGTCTCATGTTGTAACCTATCCCATGGATTTTATGCTGTAATTCTTATCTCTTTTAAAATTTACTATCTTCTGTACAGTTTTCATGAAACTTTCTGTTACAGTAGTGAATAGCACAGATAAATGTCATTTTGTACAACTTTGAATTTACCCCAAGAGCTGAGAGAAAACTTGATCCTATACTTCAATCCGAGTTTCTTCTATAGTCCAACTTTGTTTCTCTACCATCAAGCTTCTCCTTTGTTGCTGCTCCAAGCCCCGTCCAGGGTGACCTTGAATACTTTCAGGGATGGGACACCCACAACTTCTCTGGGCAACCTGTTCCAGTGTTCCAGCACTCCCACAGTAAAAAAGGCCTTCCTTTCATCTAATATGTGTAGGAAATCATAAATCTAGGCATAGAAGCTTGGAGTGCAAATTTGAAATTCTTTGGATTTGAAGCACATTTTATATGAATACTGACTTACAGATGACTAAAAGATGTTGATGGGCATTTGAGCTGACAAGTTTTGAAAAAGTGCACGGAAATTAAAATTGAAACCACTAAAATTAAAAACTCCTTGCCATTTTCTTTTTCCTCTCCTATTCAAAATTGCATATGTCAGATATCAGTGCTTCATGCAAACCTCTCAGATGCTCTCAGAGAAAAAGCTTTTCTTTCAGACTAAGTTGCGGTTGACGTAGAACACTAGCAGGAGTGAAAGATTTTCTGGGCATCGGGGCAGCCCGTTCTCCTTGGATTTGTGTGCAGAATGCATTTTATCCAAACTGGAAAATAGATCCCAGCTCTGTTCTATTCATCATCCTTACTTCATCAGGCCAGAAGATTCTGTGAAAAGTAGCCTGTGGACCTTGAAGACAGCGCATGTGAACCAGATGAGAGGTGATAGAGAAGTTGAGGGAGAGAAGAAAGAGCATGAGGCTGAAACCAGAAAGTATTTCTCCACGTGATCATGGAAGATTGCAGGAGCCACTTGGTACTATCAAAACAGCCCAACTTGGCACTTGTGCCACCTTGGGTCTGGGAGCCATGTTGCATATCGTGCATTTTAAGGAGCCAGCTGGCCACACCCAGCCATATGCCCCCAAACACAAACCAAGGCCCTTTTCTCTGGCAAACAAAACTCAGCTGCCCTGCTTCTGGATGGCAGATTGCAGGAACCACTTGGTACTATCAAACCAGCCCAACTTGGCACTGGTGCCACCATGGGTCTGGTCACCATCCTGCCTATTGTAGCTTTTCAGGAGCCAGCCGGTCACTCTCAGCCATAGGCCCCCAAACACAAACCTCGGCCCGTTTCCCTGGCAAACAAAAGTAAGCAGCCCCGCTTCTGCATGGCAGATTGCAGGAGCTACTTAGTACTATCAAATCAGCCCGACTTGGCACAGGTGCCACCTTGGATCTGGGAACCATCCTGTGTATCGTGGATTTTCAGGGGCCAGCCGGCCACTCTCAGCCATATGCCCCCAAAAACAAACCACGGACCTTTTCTCTGGCAAACAAAAATCAGCTGCCCCACTTCTGGATGGCAGATTGCAGGAGCCACTTGGGACTATCACACCAGCACAACATGGCACTGCTGCCACCTTGGATCTGGGAACAATCCTGCGTATCGTACATATTCAGGAACCAGCCGAACACTCCCAGCCACAGGCCCCCAAACAAAAACAACGGCCCTTTTCTCTGGCAAACAAAACTCAACTGCCCCTCTTCTGGATGGCAAATTGCAGGACGCACTTGGTACTACAAAAAGAGCCCGACTTGGCAGTGGTGCCACCTTGGCTCTGGGAACCATCCTGCGTATCGAGCATTTTAAGGAGCCAGCCGGCAATTCCCAGCCGTATGCCCCAAAAAGAAACCATGGACCTTTTCTCTGGCAAAAAAAACTCAGCTGTCCCGCTTCTGGATGGCAGATTGCAGGAGTTACTTTGAACCATACAACCAGCCTTACTTGGCACTGGTGCCACCTTGGATCTGGGAACCATCCTGCCTATCGTTGATTTTCAGGGGCCAGCCGGCCACTCTCAGCCATAGGCCCCCAAACACAAACCACAGCCCTTTTCTCTAGCAAACAAAATTCAACTGCCCCGCTTCTGGATGGCAAATTGCAGGAGCCACTGGGTACTACAAAAACAGCCTGACTTGGCACTGGTGCCACCTTGCGTCTGGTTACCATGCGGCGTATCGTGCATTTTAAGGAGCCAGGTGGCCACTCCCAGCCATATGCCCCCAAACACAACCCACGGCCCTTTTCTCTGGCAAACAAAACTCAGCTGCCCCGCTTCTGGATGGCAGATTGCAGGAGACACTTGGTACTATCAAACCAGCCCGACTTGGCACTGGTGCCACCTTGGGTCTGGGAACCATCCTGCGTATTGTGGATTGTCAGGAGACAGCCAACCACTCTCGGCCACAGAGCCCAATCAAAAACAAAGGTCCGTTTCCCTGGCAAAAAAAACTCAGCTGCCCCGCTTCTGGATGGGAGATTGCAGGAGGCACTTGACACTGTCAAACGAGCCCCACTTGGCACTGGTGCCACCTTGGGTCTGGGAACCATGCTGCGTATCGTGGATTTTCAGGAGCCAGCCGGCCACTGCCAGCCATAGGCCCCCAAACACAAACCACAGCCTTTTTCTCTGGCAAACAAAACTCAGCTGCCCCGCTTCTGGATGGCAGATTGCAGGAGCCACTTGGTACTATCAAACCAGCCCGACTTGGCACTGGTGCCACCTTGGGTCTGGGAACCATCCTGCCTATCGTGGATTTTAAGGAGCCAGCCGGCTACTCCCAGCCACAGGCCCCCAACAAAAACCACGGCCCTTTTTTCTCGCAAACAAAACTTAGCTGCCTCACTTCTGGATGGCAGATTGCAGGAGCCACTTGGTGTAATCAAACCAGCCCGACTTGGCACTGGTGCCACCTTGGGTCTGGGAACCATCCTGCGTATCGTGGATTCTAAGGAGCCAGCCGGCCACTCCTAGCCACAGGCCCCCAAACAAAATCAACGGCGCTGTTCCCTGGAAAACAAAACACGCCTGCCAACTTTTTGATGGAGTTTGCAGGAGCCACTTGGTACTATCAAACCAGCCCGACTTGGCACTGGTGCCACCTTGGGTCTGGGAACCATCCTGCGTATCGTGGATTCTAAGGAGCCAGCCGGCCACTCCTAGCCACAGGCCCCCAAACAAAAACCTAGGCCTATTTCTCTGGCAAACAAAAGTAAGCTGCCCTGCTTCTGGATGGCAGATTGCAGGAGACACTTGGTACTATCAAACCAGCCCAACTTGGCACTGGTGCCACCTTGGATCTGGGAACCATGCTCTGTATCGTGGATATTCAGGGGCCAGCCGGCCGCTCTCAGCCATATGTCCCCAAACAGAAACCTCGGCCCGTTTCTCTGGCAAACAAAACTCAACTGCCCCTCTTCTGGATGGCAAATTGCAGGATGAACTTGATACTAAAACCGCAGGCCGACTTGGTAGTGGTGACACCTTGGGCCTGGGAATCATCATGCGTATCGAGCATTTTAAGGAGCCAGCCGGCCACTCCCAGCAATATGACCCCAAAAACAATCCACGGAATTTTCCTCTGGCAAACAAAAATCAGCTGCCTCGCTTCTGGATGGCAGATTGCAGGAGCCACTTTGCACCATCAAACCAGCCCGACTTGGCACTGGTGCCACATTGCATCTGGGAACCATGCTGCCTAGCGTGGATTTTCAGGAGCCAGCCGGCCACTCTCAGCTATATGCCCCCAAACAAAACCCACGGCCCGTTTCCCTGGCAAACAAAATTAAGCTGCCCCGCTTCTGGATGGCAGATTGCAGGACGCACTTGGTAGTATCAAACCAGCCCGAGTTGGCACTGGTGCCACCTTGGGTCTGGGAACCATCCTGCGTATCGTGGGTTCAAAGGAGCCAGCCGGTCACTCCCAGCCACAGGCCCCCAAATACAAACAATGTCGCTTTTCCCTGGAAAACAAAACTCGCCTGCCAACTTTTTGATGGCAGATTGCAGGAGCCACTTGGTACTATCAAACCAGCCCAACTTGGCACTGGTGCCACCATGGGTCTGGTAACCATCCTGCCTATCGTAGCTTTCCAGGAGCCAGCCGGTCACTCCCAGCCATAGGTCCCCAGTCACAAACCTCGGCCCGTTTCCCTGGCAAACAAAAGTAAGCTACCCCGCTTCTGGATGGCAGATTGCAGGAGCCACTTGGTACTATCAAACCAGCCCAACTTGGCACTGGTGCCACCTTGGGTCTGGGAACCATGCTGCGTAACACAGATTCTAAGGCGCCAGTCGGCCACTACGAGCCACAAGCCCCCAAACACAAACAACGGCGCTATTCTCTGGCAAACAAAACTCAACTGCCCCTCTTCTGGATGGCAAATTGCAGGACGCACTTGGTACTATAAAAACAGCCCGACTTGGCACTGGTGCCCCCTTGGGTCTGGGAACCATCCTGCGTATCGATCTTTTTAATGAGACAGCCGGCCACTCCCAGCCATAGGCCCCCAAACACAAACCACAGCCTTTTTCTCTGGCAAACAAAACTCAGCTGCCCCGCTTCTGGATGGCAGATTGCAGGAGCCACTTGGTACTATCAAACCAGCCCGACTTGGCACTGGTGCCACCTTGGGTCTGGGAACCATCCTGCCTATCGTGGATTTTAAGGAGCCAGCCGGCTACTCCCAGCCACAGGCCCCCAACAAAAACCACGGCCCTTTTTTCTCGCAAACAAAACTTAGCTGCCTCACTTCTGGATGGCAGATTGCAGGAGCCACTTGGTGTAATCAAACCAGCCCGACTTGGCACTGGTGCCACCTTGGGTCTGGGAACCATCCTGCGTATCGTGGATTCTAAGGAGCCAGCCGGCCACTCCTAGCCACAGGCCCCCAAACAAAATCAACGGCGCTGTTCCCTGGAAAACAAAACACGCCTGCCAACTTTTTGATGGAGTTTGCAGGAGCCACTTGGTACTATCAAACCAGCCCGACTTGGCACTGGTGCCACCTTGGGTCTGGGAACCATCCTGCGTATCGTGGATTCTAAGGAGCCAGCCGGCCACTCCTAGCCACAGGCCCCCAAACAAAAACCTAGGCCTATTTCTCTGGCAAACAAAAGTAAGCTGCCCTGCTTCTGGATGGCAGATTGCAGGAGACACTTGGTACTATCAAACCAGCCCAACTTGGCACTGGTGCCACCTTGGATCTGGGAACCATGCTCTGTATCGTGGATATTCAGGGGCCAGCCGGCCGCTCTCAGCCATATGTCCCCAAACAGAAACCTCGGCCCGTTTCTCTGGCAAACAAAACTCAACTGCCCCTCTTCTGGATGGCAAATTGCAGGATGAACTTGATACTAAAACCGCAGGCCGACTTGGTAGTGGTGACACCTTGGGCCTGGGAATCATCATGCGTATCGAGCATTTTAAGGAGCCAGCCGGCCACTCCCAGCAATATGCCCCCAAAAACAATCCACGGAATTTTCCTCTGGCAAACAAAAATCAGCTGCCTCGCTTCTGGATGGCAGATTGCAGGAGCCACTTTGCACCATCAAACCAGCCCGACTTGGCACTGGTGCCACATTGCATCTGGGAACCATGCTGCCTAGCGTGGATTTTCAGGAGCCAGCCGGCCACTCTCAGCTATATGCCCCCAAACAAAACCCACGGCCCGTTTCCCTGGCAAACAAAATTAAGCTGCCCCGCTTCTGGATGGCAGATTGCAGGACGCACTTGGTAGTATCAAACCAGCAAAACTTGGCACTGGTGCCACCTTGGGTCTGGGAACCATCCTGCGTATCGTGGGTTCAAAGGAGCCAGCCGGTCACTCCCAGCCACAGGCCCCCAAATACAAACAATGTCGCTTTTCCCTGGAAAACAAAACTCGCCTGCCAACTTTTTGATGGCAGATTGCAGGAGCCACTTGGTACTATCAAACCAGCCCAACTTGGCACTGGTGCCACCATGGGTCTGGTAACCATCCTGCCTATCGTAGCTTTCCAGGAGCCAGCCGGTCACTCCCAGCCATAGGTCCCCAGTCACAAACCTCGGCCCGTTTCCCTGGCAAACAAAAGTAAGCTACCCCGCTTCTGGATGGCAGATTGCAGGAGCCACTTGGTACTATCAAACCAGCCCAACTTGGCACTGGTGCCACCTTGGGTCTGGGAACCATGCTGCGTAACACAGATTCTAAGGCGCCAGTCGGCCACTACGAGCCACAAGCCCCCAAACACAAACAACGGCGCTATTCTCTGGCAAACAAAACTCAACTGCCCCTCTTCTGGATGGCAAATTGCAGGACGCACTTGGTACTATAAAAACAGCCCGACTTGGCACTGGTGCCCCCTTGGGTCTGGGAACCATCCTGCGTATCGATCTTTTTAATGAGACAGCCGGCCACTCCCAGCCATATGCCCCCAAACACAACCCACGGCCCTTTTCTCTGGCAAACAAAACTCAACTGCACCGCTTCTGGATGGCAGATTGCAGGAGCCACTTGGTACTATCAAACCAGCCCGACTTGGCACTGGTGCCACCTTGGGTCTGGGAACCATCCTGCGTATTGTGGGTTGTCAGGAGCCAGCCGAACACTCTCGGCCACAGACCCCAATTAAAAACAACGGCCCGTTTCACAGGCAAACAAAACTCAGCTGCCCCGCTTCTGGATGGGAGATTGCAGGAGCCACTGGGTACTATGAAACCAGCCCTACTTGGCACTGATGCCACCTTGGGTCTGGGAACCATGCTGCGTATCATGGATTTTCAGGAGCCAGCCGGCCACTGCTAGCCACAGGCCCCGAAACACAAACAACAGCCTTTTTGTCTGGCAAACAAAATTCAGCTGCCCCGCTTCTGGATGGCAGATTGCAGGAACCACTTGGTACTAACAAACCAGCCCGACTTGGCACTGCTGCCACCTTGGGTCTGGGAACCATCCTGCGTATCGTGGATTCTAAGGAGCCAGCCGGCCACTCCCAGCCACAGGCCCCAAAACACACACAATGGTGCTTTTCCCTGGAAAACAAAACTCGCCTGCCAAACTTTTGATGGCAGATTGCAGGAGCCACTTGGTATTATCAAACCAGCCCAACTTGGCACTGGTGCCACCATGGGTCTGGTCACCATCCTGCCTATCGTAGCTTTTCAGGAGCCAGCCAGCCACCCCCAGCCAGAGGCCCCCAGACAAATATTTCGGCCCGTTTCCCTGGCAAACAAAAGTAAGCTGTCCCGCTTCTGGATGGCAGATTGCAGGAGCCACTTGGTACCATCAAACCAGCCCAACTTGGCACTGGTGCCAACTCAGGTCTGGGAACCATCCTGCCTATCGTGGGTTCTAAGGAGCCAGCTGGCCACTCCCAGCCACAGGCCCCCAAACACAAACAACGGCGCTTTTCCCTGGAAAACAAAACTCGCCTGCCAAATTTTTGATGGCAGATTGCAGGAGCCACTTGGTACTATCAAACCAGCCCAACTTGGCACTGGTGCCACCATGGGTCTGGTCACCATCCTGCCTATCGTAGCTTTTCAGGAGCCAGCCGGCCACTCCCAGCCATAGGCCCCCAGACACAAACCTCGGACCGTTTCCCTGGCAAACAAAAGTAAGCTGCCCCGCTTCTGCATGGCAGATTGCAGGAGCTACTTAGTACTATCAAACCAGCCCGACTTGGCACTGGTGACACCTCTGGTCTGGGAACCATCCTGCCTATCGTGGATTTTCAGGGGCCAGCCGGCCACTCTCAGCCATATGCCCCCAAAAACAAACCACGGCCCTTTTCTCTGGCAAACAAAACTCAACTGCCCCTCTTCTGGATGGCAAATTTTAGGACGCACTTTGTACTACGAAAACCGCCCGACGTGGCACTGGTGCCACCTTGTGTCAGGGAACCATCCTGCATATCGAGCTTTTTAAGGAGCCAGCCGGCCACGCCCAGCCATATACCCCCAAAAACAAACCACGGACCATTTCTCTTGGAAACAAAAATCCGCTGCCCCGCGTCTGGATGGCAGATTGCAGGAGCCACTTTGCACCATCAAACCAGCCCGACTTGGCACTGGTGCCACCTTGGGTCTGGGAACAATCCTGCATATCGTGGATTCTAAGGAGCCAGCCGGCCACTCCCTGCCATAGGCCCCCAAACAAAAACAACGGCGCTTTTCCCTGGAAAACAAAATTCGCCTGCCAGCATTTTGATGGCAGATTGCAGGAGCCACTTGGTACTATCAAATCATCCCAACTTGGCACTGGTGCCACTATGGGTCTGGGAACCATCCTGCCTATTGTAGCATTTCAGGAGCCAGCCGGTCACTCCCAGCCATAGGCCCCCAGACACAAACCTCGGACCGTTTCCCTGGCAAACAAAATTAGGCTGCCCCGATTCTGGATGGCAGATTGCAGGAGCCACTTGGTTGTGTCAAACCAGCCCGACTTGGAACTGGTGCCACCTTGGGTCTGGGAACCATCCTGCGTATCGTGGATTCTAAGCAGCCACCCGGCCACTCTGAGCCACAGGCCCCCAAACACAAACAACGGCGCTTTTCCCTGGAAAACAAAACTCGCCTGCCAACTTTTTGATGGCAGATTGCAGGAGCCACTTGGTACTATCAAACCAGCCCAACTTGGCACTGGTGCCACCTCTGGTCTGGGAACCATCCTGCCTATCGTAGCTTTTCAGGAGCCAGCCGGTCACTCCCAGCCATAGACCCCCAGACACAAACCTCGGCCCGTTTCCCTGGAAAACAAAAGTAAGTTACCCCGATTCTGGATGGCAGATTGCAGGAGCCACTTGGTACTATCAAATCAGCCCAACTTGGCACTGGTGCCACCATGGGTCTGGTAAACATCCTGCCTATCGTAGCTTTTCAGGAGCCAGCCGGTCACTCCCTGCCATAGGCCCCCGGACACAAACCTCGGCCCGTTTCCCTGGCAAACAAAAGTAAGCTGCCCCGCTTTTGGATGGCAGATTGCAGGATGCAGTTGGTACTTACAAACCAGCCCGACTTGGCCCTGGTGCCACCTCTGGTCTGGGAACCATGCTGCGTAACGTAGATTCTACGAGGACAGGCGGCCACTCCCAGCCACAGGCCTCTAAACAAAAACAACGGCGCTTTTCCCTGGAAAACAAAACTCGCCTGCCAACTTCTTGATGGCAGATTGCAGGAGCCACTTGGTACTATCAAACCAGCCCAACTTGGCACTGGTGCCACCATGGGTCTGGTCACCATCCTGCCTATCGTAGCTTTTCAGGAGCCAGCCGCTCACTCCCAGCCATAGGCCCCCAGACAAATACCTCGGCACGTTTCCCTGGCAAACAAAAGTAGGCTGCCCCGCTTCTGGATGGCAAATTGCAGGACGCACTTGGTACTACGAAAACAGCCCGACTTGGCACTGATGCCACCTTGGGTCAGGGAACAATCCTGTGTATAGAGCTTTTTAAGGAGCCAGCCGGCCACGTCCAGTCATATACCCCCAAAAAAAAAACCACGGAACTTTCCTCCAGCAAACAAAAATCCGCTGCCCCGCGTCTGGATGGCAGATTGCAGGAGCTATTTAGTATTATCAAACCAGCCCGACTTGGCACTGGTGGCACCATGAGTCTGGTAACCATCCTGCCTATCGTAGCTTTTCAGTAGTCAGCCGGTCACTCCCAGCCATAGGCCCCCAGACAAATACCTCGGCCCGTTTCCCTGGGAAACAAAAGTAAGCTGTCCCGCTTCTGGATGGCAGATTGCAGGAGCCACTTGGTACTATCAAACCAGCCCAACTTGTTCCCAGACCCAAGGTGGCACCAGTGCCAAGTGGGGCTGGTTTGATGGTGCAACGTGGCTCCTGCAATCTGCCATCCAAAAGCGGGGCAGCTTACTTTTGTTTGCCAGGGAAACGGGCCGAGGTTTGTGTCTGGGGGTCTATGGCTGGGAGTGACCGGCTGGCTCCTGAAAAGCTACGATAGGCAGGATGGTGACCAGACCCATGGCGGCACCAGTGCCAATGTTGGGCTGGTTTGATAGTACCAAGTGGCTCCTGCAATCTGCCATCAAAAAGTTGGCAGGCGAGTTTTGTTTTCCAGGGAAAAGCGCCGTAGTTTTTGTTTGGGGGCCTGTGGCTCAGAGTGGCCGGGTGGCTGCTTAGAATCCACGATACGCAGGATGGTTCCCAGACCCAAGGTGGCACCAGTGCCAAGTCGGGCTGGTTTGACACAACCAAGTGGCTCCTGCAATCTGCCATCCAGAATCGGGGCAGCTTAATTTTGTTTGCCAGGGAAACGGTCCGAGGTTTGTGTCTGGGGGCCTATGGCTGGGAGTGACCGGCTGGCTCCTGAAATGCTACAATAGGCAGGATGGTTCCCAGACCCAGAGTGGCACCAGTGCCAAGTTGGGATGATTTGATAGTACCAAGTGGCTCCTGCAATCTGCCATCAAAATTTGGCAGGCGAGTTTTGTTTTCCAGGGAAAAGCGCCGTTGTTTGTGTTTGGGGGCCTGTGGCTGGGAGTGGCCGGCTGGCTCCTTAGAATCCACGATATGCAGGATTGTTCCCAGACCCAAGGTTGCACCAGTGCCAAGTCGGGCTGGTTTGATGGTGCAAAGTGGCTCCTGCAATCTGCCATACAGACGCGGGGCAGCGGATTTTTGTTTCCAAGAGAAATGGTCCGTGGTTTGTTTTTGGGGGTTTATGGCTGGGTGTGGCCGGCTGGCTCCTTAAAAAGCTCGATATGCAGGATGGTTCCCTGACACAAGGTGGCACCAGTGCCACGTCGGGCGGTTTTCGTAGTACAAAGTGCGTCCTAAAATTTGCCATCCAGAAGAGGGGCAGTTGAGTTTTGTTTGCCAGAGAAAAGGGCCGTGGTTTGTTTTTGGGGGCATATGGCTGAGAGTGGCCGGCTGGCTCCTGAAAAGCTACGATAGGCAGGATGTTTACCAGACCCATGGTGGCACCAGTGCCAAGTTGGGCTGATTTGATAGTACCAAGTGGCTCCTGCAATCTGCCATCCAGAATCGGGGTAGCTTACTTTTGTTTTCCAGGGAAACGGGCCGAGGTTTGTGTCTGGGGGTCTATGGTTGGGAGTGGCCGGCTGGCTCCTTAGAAACCACGATACGCAGCATGGTTCCCAGACAAGAGGTGCCACCAGTGCCAAGTTGGGCTGGTTTGATACTACCAAGTGGTTCCTGCAATCTGCCATCCAGAAGCGGGGCAGCTTACTTTTGTTTGCCAGGGAAACGGATCGTTGTTTGTGTTTGGGGGCCTATGGCTGGGACTGACCGGCTGGCTCCATAAAATCCACGATACGCAGGATGGTTCCCAGACCAGAGGTGGCACCAGTTCCAAGTCGGGCTGGTTTGATAGTACCAAGTGGATCCTGCAATCTGCCATCCAGAAGCGGGGCAGCTTACTTTTGTTTGCCAGGGAAACGGGCCGAGGTTTTTGTCTGGGGGCCTATGGCTGGGAGTGACCGGCTGGCTCCTGAAAAGCTACGATAGGCAGGATGGTGACCAGACCCATGGTGGCAGCAGTGCCAAGTTGGGCTGGTTTGATAGTACCAAGTGGCTCCTGCAATCTGCCATCAAAAAGTTGGCAGGCGAGTTTTGTTTTCCAGGGAAAAGCGCCGTTGTTTGTGTTTGGGTGCCTGTGGCTGGGAGTGGCCGGCTGGCTCTTTAGAATCCACGATACGCAGGATGGTTCCCAGACCAGTGGTGGCACCAGTGCCAAGTCGGGCGGGTTAGATAGTAACAAGTGCGTCCTACAATCTGCCATCCAGAAGCGGGGCAGCTTACTTTTGTTTGCCAGGGAAACGGGCCGAGGTTTTTGTCTGGGGGCCTATGGCTGGGAGTGACCGGCTGGCTCGTGAAAAGCTACGATAGGCAGGATGGTGACCAGACCCATGGCGGCACCAGTGCCAAGTTGGGCTGGTTTGATAGTAGCAAGTGGCTCCTGCAATCTGCCATCAAAAAGTTGGCAGGCGAGTTTTGTTTTCCAGGGAAAAGCGCCGTTGTTTGTGTTTGGCGGCCTGTGGCTGGGAGTGGTCGGCTGGCTCCTTAGAATCCACGATACGCAGGATGGTTCCCAGACCAGAGGTGGCACCAGTGCCAAGTCGGGCTGGTTTGATAGTACCAAGTGGCTCCTGCAATCTGCCATCCAGAAGCGGGGCCGCTTACTTTTGTTTGCCAGGGAAACGGGCCGAGCTTTGTGTCTGGGGGCCTATGGCTGGGAGTGACCGGCTGGCTCCTGAAAAGCTACGATAGGCAGGATGGTGACCAGACCCATGGTGGCACCAGTGCCAAGTTGGGCTGGTTTGATAGTACCAAGTGGCTCCTGCAATCTGCCATCAAAAAGTTGGCAGGCAAGTTTTCTTTACCAGGGAAAAGCGCCGTTGTTTTTGTTTGGGGGCCTATGGCTGGGAGTGGCCGGCTGGCTCCTTAGAATCCACGATACGCAGGATGGTTCCTAGACTTGACGTGGCACCAGTGCCAAGTTGGGCTGGTTTGATAGTACCAAGTGCGTCCTGCAATCTGCCATCCAGAAGTGGGGTAGCTTACTTTTGTTTGCCAGGGAAACGGGCCGAGGTTTGTGTCTCGGGGCATATGGCTGGGAGTGACCGGCTGGCTCCTGAAAAGCTACGATAGGCAGGATGGTGACCAGACCCATGGTGGCACCAGTGCCAAGTTGGGCTGGTTTGATAGTACCAAGTGGCTCCTGCAATCTGCCATCAAAAAGTTGGCAGGCGAGTTTGTTATCCAGGGAAAAGCGCCGTTGTTTGTGCCTGGGGCCCTATCGCCTGGAGTGGACGGATGGCTAATTAGAATCCACGATACACAGGATGGTTCCCAGACCCATGGTGGCACCAGTGCCAAGTTGGGCTGGTTTGATAGTACCAAGTGGTTCCTGCAATCTGCCATCCAGAAGCGGGGCAGCTTACTTTTGTTTGCCAGGGAAACGGTCCGAGGTTTGTGTCTGGGGTCCTAAGCCTGGAAGTGACCGGCTGGCTCGTGAAAAGCTACGATAGGCAGGATGGTGACCAGACCCATGACGGCACCAGTGCCAAGTTGGGCTGGTTTGATAGTACCAAGTGGTTCCTGCAATCTGCCATCAAAAACTTGGAAGGCGAGTTTTGTTTTCCAGGGAAAAGCGCCGTTGTTTGTGTTTGGGGGCCTGTGGCTGGGAGTGGCCGGCTGGCTCCTTAGAATCCACGATACGCAGGATGGTTCCCAGACTTGTCGTGGCACCAGTGCCAAGTTGGGCTGGTTTGATAGTACCAAGTGGTTCCTGCAATCTGCCATCCAGAAGCGGGGCAGCTTACATTTGTTGGCCAGGGAAACGGGCCGAGGTTTGTGTCTGGGGGCCTATGGCTGGGAGTGACCGGCTGGCTCCTGAAAAGCTACGATAGGCAGGATGGTGACCAGACCCATGGTGGCACCAGTGCCAAGTTGGGCTGATTTGATTGTACCAAGTGGCTCCTGCAATCTGCCATCAAAAAGTTGGCAGGCGAATTTTGTTTTCCAGGGAAAAGGGCCGTTGTTTGTGTTTGGGGGCCTGTGGCAGGGAGTGGCCGGCTGGCTCCTGAAAAGCTACGATAGGCAGGATGGTGACGAGACCCATGGTGGCACCAGTGCCAAGTTGGGCTGGTTTGATAGTACCAAGTGGCTCCGGCAATCTGCCATCAAAAAGTTGGCAGACGAGATTTGTTTTCAAGGGAAAAGCGCCGTTGTTTGTGTTTGGGGGCCTGTGGCTGGGAGTGGCCGGCTGGCTGCTTAGAATCTACCATACGCAGGATGGTTCCCAGACCAGAGGTGGCACCAGTGCCAAGTCGGGCTGGTTTGATAGTACCAAGTGCGTCCTGCAATCTGCCATCCAGAAGCGGGACAGCTTACTTTTGTTTATCAGGGAAACGGGCCGAGCTTTGTGTCTGTGGGCCTACGGCTGGGAGTGACCGGCTGGCTCCTGAAAAGCTACGATAGGCAGGATGGTGACCAGACCCATGGTGGCACCAGTGCCAAGTTGGGCTGGTTTGATAGTACCAAGTGGCTCCTGCAATCTGCCATCAAAAATTTGGCAGGCAAGTTTTGTTTTCCAGGGAAAAGTGCCGTTGTTCTTTTTTGGGGGCCTATGGCTGGGAGTGGCCGGCTGGCTCCTTAGAATCCACGATACGCAGGATGGTTCCCAGACCTGAGGTGGCACCAGTGCCAAGTTGGGCTGGTTTGATAGTACCAAGTGCGTCCTGCAATCTGCCATCCAGAAGCGGGGTAGCTTACTTTTGTTTGCCAGGGAAACGGGCCGAGGTTTGTGTCTCGGGGCCTATGGCTGGGAGTGACCGGCTGGCTCCTGAAAAGCTACGATAGGCAGGATGGTGACCAGACCCATGGTGGCACCAGTGCCAAGTTGGGCTGGTTTGATAGTACCAAGTGGCTCCTGCAATCTGCCATCAAAAACTTGGCAGGCGAGTTTGTTATCCAGGGAAAAGCGCCGTTGTTTGTGTTTGGGGGCCTGTGGCTGGGAGTGGCCGGCTGGCTCCTTAGAATCCATGATACGCAGGATGGTTCCCAGACCAGAGGTGGCACCAGTGCCAAGTTGGGCTGGTTTGATGGTGAAAAGTGGCTCCTGCAATCTGCCATCCAGAAGCGGGGCAGCTTACTTTTGTTTGCCAGGGAAACGGGCCGAGGTTTGTGTCTGGGGGCCTATGGCTGGGAGTGACCGGCTGGCTCCTGAAAAGCTACGATAGGCAGGATGGTGACCAGACCCATGGTGGCACCAGTGTCAAGGTGGGCTGGTTTGATAGTACCAAGTGGCTCCGGCAATCTGCCATCAAAATTTGGCAGGCGAGTTTTGTTTTCCAGGGAAAAGCGCCGTTGTTTTTGTTTGGGGGCCTGTGGCTGGGAGTGGCCGGATGGCTAATTAGAATCCACGATACGCAGCATGGTTCCCAGACCTGAGGTGGCATCAGTGCCAAGTCGGGCTACTTTGATGGTGCAAAGTGGCTCCTGCAATCTGCCATCCAGAAGCGGGGCAGCTTGCTTTTGTTTGCCAGGGAAACGGGCCGAGGTTTGTGTCTGGGGCCTATGGCTGGGAGTGACCGGCTGGCTCCTGAAAAGCTACGATAGGCAGGATGGTGACCAGACCCAAGGTGGCACCAGTGCCAAGTTGGGCTGGTTTGATAGTACCAAGTGGCTCCTGCAATCTGCCATCAAAAACTTGGCAGGCGAGTTTTGTTTTCCAGGGAAAAGCGCCGTTGTTTGTGTTTGGGGGCCTGTGGCTGGGAGTGGCCGGCTGGCTCCTTAGAATCCACGATACCCAGGCTCATTCCCAGACCTGAGGTGGCACCAGTGCCAAGTCGGGCTAGTTTGATGGTGCAAAGTGGCTCCTGCAATCTGCCATCCAGAAGCGGGACAGCTTACTTTTCCTTGCCAGGGAAACGGGCCGAGCTTTGTGTCTGGGGGCCTATGGCTGGGAGTGACCGGCTGGCTCCTGAAAAGCTACGATAGGCAGGATGGTGACCAGACCCATGGTGGCACCAGTGCCAAGTTGGGCTGGTTTGATAGTACCAAGTGGCTCCTGCAATCTGCCATCAAAAATTGGCAGGCGAGTTTTGTTTTCCAGGGAAAAGCGCCGTTGTTTGTGTTTAGGGGCCTGTGGGTGGAAGTGGCCGGCTGGCTGCTTAGAATCTACCATACGCAGGATGGTTCCCAGACCAGAGGTGGCACCAGTGCCAAGTCGGGCTGGTTTGATAGTACCAAGTGCGTCCTGCAATCTGCCATCCAGAAGCGGGACAGCTTACTTTTGTTTGTCAGGGAAACGGGCCGAGGTTTGTGTCTGTGGGCCTACGGCTGGGAGTGACCGGCTGGCTCCTGAAAAGCTACGATAGGCAGGATGGTGACCAGACCCATGGTGGCACCAGTGCCAAGTTGGGCTGGTTTGATAGTACCAAGTGGCTCCTGCAATCTGCCATCAAAAATTTGGCAGGCAAGTTTTGTTTTCCAGGGAAAAGTGCCGTTGTTCTTTTTTGGGGGCCTATGGCTGGGAGTGGCCGGCTGGCTCCTTAGAATCCACGATACGCAGGATGGTTCCCAGACTTGTCGTGGCACCAGTGCCAAGTTGGGCTGGTTTGATAGTACCAAGTGCGTCCTGCAATCTGCCATCCAGAAGCGGGGTAGCTTACTTTTGTTTGCCAGGGAAACGGGCCGAGGTTTGTGTCTCGGGGCCTATGGCTGGGAGTGACCGGCTGGCTCCTGAAAAGCTACGATAGGCAGGATGGTGACCAGACCCATGGTGGCACCAGTGCCAAGTTGGGCTGGTTTGATAGTAGCAAGTGGCTCCTGCAATCTGCCATCAAAAAGTTGGCAGGCGAGTTTGTTATCCAGGGAAAAGCGCCGTTGTTTGTGTTTGGGGGCCTGTGGCTGGGAGTGGCCGGCTGGCTCCTTAGAATCCATGATACGCAGGATGGTTCCCAGACCAGAGGTGGCACCAGTGCCAAGTTGGGCTGGTTTGATGGTGAAAAGTGGCTCCTGCAATCTGCCATCCAGAAGCGGGGCAGCTTACTTTTGTTTGCCAGGGAAACGGGCCGAGCTTTGTGTCTGGGGGCCTATGGCTGGGAGTGACCGGCTGGCTCCTGAAAAGCTACGATAGGCAGGATGGTGACCAGACCCATGGTGGCACCAGTGCCAAGTTGGGCTGGTTTGATAGTACCAAGTGGCTCCTGCAATCTGCCATCAAAAATTGGCAGGCGAGTTTTGTTTTCCAGGGAAAAGCGCCGTTGTTTGTGTTTAGGGGCCTGTGGGTGGAAGTGGCCGGCTGGCTGCTTAGAATCTACCATACGCAGGATGGTTCCCAGACCAGAGGTGGCACCAGTGCCAAGTCGGGCTGGTTTGATAGTACCAAGTGCGTCCTGCAATCTGCCATCCAGAAGCGGGACAGCTTACTTTTGTTTGTCAGGGAAACGGGCCGAGGTTTGTGTCTGTGGGCCTACGGCTGGGAGTGACCGGCTGGCTCCTGAAAAGCTACGATAGGCAGGATGGTGACCAGACCCATGGTGGCACCAGTGCCAAGTTGGGCTGGTTTGATAGTACCAAGTGGCTCCTGCAATCTGCCATCAAAAATTTGGCAGGCAAGTTTTGTTTTCCAGGGAAAAGTGCCGTTGTTCTTTTTTGGGGGCCTATGGCTGGGAGTGGCCGGCTGGCTCCTTAGAATCCACGATACGCAGGATGGTTCCCAGACTTGTCGTGGCACCAGTGCCAAGTTGGGCTGGTTTGATAGTACCAAGTGCGTCCTGCAATCTGCCATCCAGAAGCGGGGTAGCTTACTTTTGTTTGCCAGGGAAACGGGCCGAGGTTTGTGTCTCGGGGCCTATGGCTGGGAGTGACCGGCTGGCTCCTGAAAAGCTACGATAGGCAGGATGGTGACCAGACCCATGGTGGCACCAGTGCCAAGTTGGGCTGGTTTGATAGTACCAAGTGGCTCCTGCAATCTGCCATCAAAAAGTTGGCAGGCGAGTTTGTTATCCAGGGAAAAGGGCCGTGGTTTTTGTTGGGGTCCTGTGGCTGGGAGTGGCCGGCTGGCTCCTTAGAATCCATGATACGCAGGATGGTTCCCAGACCAGAGGTGGCACCAGTGCCAAGTTGGGCTGGTTTGATGGTGAAAAGTGGCTCCTGCAATCTGCCATCCAGAAGCGGGGCAGCTTACTTTTGTTTGCCAGGGAAACGGGCCGAGGTTTGTGTCTGGGGGCCTATGGCTGGGAGTGACCGGCTGGCTCCTGAAAAGCTACGATAGGCAGGATGGTGACCAGACCCATGGTGGCACCAGTGTCAAGGTGGGCTGGTTTGATAGTACCAAGTGGCTCCGGCAATCTGCCATCAAAATTTGGCAGGCGAGTTTTGTTTTCCAGGGAAAAGCGCCGTTGTTTTTGTTTGGGGGCCTGTGGCTGGGAGTGGCCGGATGGCTAATTAGAATCCACGATACGCAGCATGGTTCCCAGACCTGAGGTGGCACCAGTGCCAAGTCGGGCTAGTTTGATGGTGCAAAGTGGCTCCTGCAATCTGCCATCCAGAAGCGGGGCAGCTTGCTTTTGTTTGCCAGGGAAACGGGCCGAGGTTTGTGTCTGGGGCCTATGGCTGGGAGTGACCGGCTGGCTCCTGAAAAGCTACGATAGGCAGGATGGTGACCAGACCCAAGGTGGCACCAGTGCCAAGTTGGGCTGGTTTGATAGTACCAAGTGGCTCCTGCAATCTGCCATCAAAAAGTTGGCAGGCGAGTTTTGTTTTCCAGGGAAAAGCGCCGTTGTTTGTGTTTGGGGGCCTGTGGCTGGGAGTGGCCGGCTGGCTCCTTAGAATCCACGATACCCAGGCTCATTCCCAGACCTGAGGTGGCACCAGTGCCAAGTCGGGCTGGTTTGATGGTGCAAAGTGGCTCCTGCAATCTGCCATCCAGAAGCGGGACAGCTTACTTTTCCTTGCCAGGGAAACGGGCCGAGCTTTGTGTCTGGGGGCCTATGGCTGGGAGTGACCGGCTGGCTCCTGAAAAGCTACGATAGGCAGGATGGTGACCAGACCCATGGTGGCACCAGTGCCAAGTTGGGCTGGTTTGATAGTACCAAGTGGCTCCTGCAATCTGCCATCAAAAATTGGCAGGCGAGTTTTGTTTTCCAGGGAAAAGCGCCGTTGTTTGTGTTTAGGGGCCTGTGGGTGGAAGTGGCCAGATGGCTAATTAGAATCCACGATACGCAGCATGGTTCCCAGACCTGAGGTGGCACCAGTGCCAAGTCGGGCTAGTTGGATGGTGCAAAGTGGCTCCTGCAATCTGCCATCCAGAAGCGGGGCAGCTTACTTTTGTTTTCCAGGGAAAAGTGCCGTTGTTTGTGTTTGGGGGCCTGTGGGTGGGAGTGGCCGGATGGCTCCTTAGAATCCACGATACGCAGGATGGTTCCCAGACCAGAGGTGGCACCAGTGCCAAGTTGGGCTGGTTTGATAGTACCAAGTGGTTCCTGCAATCTGCCATCCAGAAGCGGGGCAGCTTACTTTTGTTTGCCAGGGAAACGGTCCGAGGATTGTGTCTGGGGGCCTAAGCCTGGAAATGACCGGCTGGCTCGCGAAAAGCTACGATAGGCAGGATGGTGACCAGACCCATGACGGCACCAGTGCCAAGTTGGGCTGGTTTGATAGTACCAAGTGGCTCCTGCAATCTGCCATCAAAAACTTGGCAGGCGAGTTTTGTTTTCCAGGGAAAAGCGCCGTTGTTTGTGTTTGGGGGCCTGTGGCTGGGAGTGGCCGGATGGCTCCTTAGAATCCACGATACTCAGCATGGTTCCCAGACCAGAGGTGGCACCAGTGCCAAGTTGGGCTGGTTTGATAGTAGCAAGTGGCTCCTGCAATCTGCCATCCAGAAGCGGGGCAGCTTACTTTTGTTTGCCAGGGAAACGGGCCGAGGTTTGTGTCTGGGGGCCTATGGCTGGGAGTGACCGGCTGGCTCCTGAAAAGCTACGATAGGCAGTATGGTGACCAGACCCATGGTGGCACCAGTGCCAAGTTGGGCTGATTTGATAGTACCAAGTGGCTCCTGCAATCTGCCATCAAAAAATTGGCAGGCGAATTTTGTTATCCAGGGAAAAGCGCCGTTGTTTGTGTTTGGGGGCCTGTGGCAGGGAGTTGCCGGCTGGCTCCTGAAAGGCTACGATAGGCAGGATGGTGACCAGACCCATGGTGGCACCAGTGCCAAGTTGGGCTGGTTTGATAGTACCAAGTGGCTCCGGCAATCTGCCATCAAAATTTGGCAGGCGAGTTTTGTTTTCCAGGGAAAAGCGCCGTTGTTTGTGTTTGGGGGCCTGTGGGTGGGAGTGGCCGGATGGCTAATTAGAATCCACGATACGCAGCATGGTTCCCAGACCTGAGGTGGCACCAGTGCCAAGTCGGGCTAGTTTGATGGTGCGAAGTGGCTCCTGCAATCTGCCATCCAGAAGCGGGGCAGCTTGCTTTTGTTTGCCAGGGAAACGGGCCGAGGTTTGTGTCTGGGGGCCTATGGCTGGGAGTGACCGGCTGGCTCCTGAAAAGCTATGATAGGCAGGATGGTGACCAGACCCATGGTGGCACCAGTGCCAAGTTGGGCTGGTTTGATAGTACCAAGTGGCTCCTGCAATCTGCCATCAAAAAGTTGGCAGGCGAGTTTTGTTTTCCAGGGAAAAGCGCCGTTGTTTGTGTTTGGGGGCCTGTGGCTGGGAGTGGCCGACTGGCTGCTTAGAATCCACGATACGCAGGATGGTTCCCAGACGTGAGGTGGCGCCAGTGCCAAGTCGGGCTGGTTTGATACTACCAAGTGCGTCCTGCAATCTGCCATCCAGAAGCGGGACAGCTTACATTTTTTTGTCAGGGAAACGGGCTGAGCTTTGTGTCACGGGGCCTATGGCTGGGAGTGACCGTCTAGGTCCTGAAAAGCTACGATAGGCAGGATGGTGACCAGACCCATGGTGGCACCAGTGCCAAGTTGGGCTGGTTTGATAGTACCAAGTGGCTCCTGCAATCTGCCATCAAAAATTTGTCAGGCGAGTTTTGTTTTCCAGGGAAAAGCGCCGTTGTTTGTGTTTGGGGGCCTGTGGCTGGGAGTGGCCGGCTTGCTAATTGGAATCCACGATACGCAGCATGGTTCCCAGACTTGAGGTGGCACCAGTGACAAGTCGGGCCAGTTTGATGGTGCAAAGTGGCTCCTGCAATCTGCCATCCAGAAGCGGGGTAGCTTACTTTTCTTTGCCAGGGAAACGGGCCGAGGTTTTTCTCTGGGGGCCTATGGCTGGGAGTGACCGGGTGGCGCCTGAACAGCTACGATAGGCAGGATGGTGACCAGACCCAAGGTGGCACCAGTGCCATGTTCGGCTGATTTCATAGTACCAAGTGGCTCCTGCAATCTGCCATCAAAATGTTGGCAGGCGAGTTTTGTTTTCCAGGGAAAAGCGCTGTTGTTTGTGTTTGGGGGCCTGTGGCTGGGAGTGACCGGCTGGCTCCTTAGAATCCACGATACACAGGATGGTTCCCAGACCAGAGGTGGCACCAGTGCCAAGTCAGGCTGGTTTTATACTACCAAGTGGTTCATGCAATCTGCCATCCAGAAGCGGGGCAGCTTAATTTTGTTTGCCAGGGAAACGGGCCGAGCTTTGTGTCTGGGCGCCTATGGCTGGGAGTGACCTGCTAGGTACTGAAAAGCTACGATAGGCAGGATGGCGACCACATCCATGGTGGCACCAGTGCCAAGTTGGGCTGGTTTGATAGTACCAAGTGGCTCCTGCAATCCGCCATCAAAAAGTTGGCAGGCGAGTGTTGTTTTCCAGGGAAAAGCGCCGTTGTTTGTGTTTGGGTGCCTGTGGCAGGGAGTGGCCGGCTGGCTCCTTAGAATCCACGATACGCAGGATGGTTCCCAGACTTGTCGTGGCACCAGTGCCAAGTCGGGCTGGTTTGATAGTACCAAGTGCGTCCTGCAATCTGCCATCCAGAAGCGGGGCAGCTAACTTTTGTTTGCCAGGGAAACGGGCCGTGGTTTGTGTCTAAGGGCCTATGGCTGGGAGTGACCGGTTGGCTCCTGAAAAGCTACGATAGGCAGGATGGTGACCAGACCCATGGTGGCACCAGTGCCAAGTTGGGCTGGTTTGATAGTACCTAGTGGCTCCTGCAATCTGCCATCAAAAAGTTGGCAGGCGAGTTTGTTATCCAGGGAAAAGCGCCGTTGTTTGTGTTTGGGGGCCTGTGGGTGGGAGAGGCCGGCTGGCTCCTTAGAATCCACGATACGGAGGATGGTTCCCAGACCAGTGGTGGTACCAGTGCCAAGTTTTGCTGGTTTGATGGAGAAAACTGGCTCCTGCAATCTGCCATCCACATGCGGGATAACTTACTTTTGTTTGCCAGGGAAACGGGTCGAGGTTTTTGTCTGGGGGCCTATGGCTGGGAGTGACCGGCTGGCTCCTGAAAAGCTACGATAGGCAGGATGGTGACCAGACCCATGGTGGCACCACTGTCAAGTTGGGCTGGTTTGATAGTACCAAGTGGCTCCGGCAATCTGCCATCAAAATTTGGCAGGCGAGTTTTGTTTTCCAGTGAATAGCGCCCTTGTTTGTGTTTGGGGACCTATGGCAGGGACTGACCGGCTGGCTAATTAGAATCCACGATACGCAGCATGGTTCCCAGACCTGAGGTGGCACCAGTGCCAAGTCGGGCTAGTTTGATGGTGCAAAGTGGCTCCTGCAATCTGCCATCCAGAAGCGGGGCAGCTTACTTTTGTTTGCCAGGGAAACGGGCCGAGCTTTGTGTCTGGGGGCCTATGGCTGGGAGTGACCGGCTGGCTCCTGAAAAGCTACGATAGGCAGGAAGGTGACCAGACCCATGGTGGCACCAGTGCCAAGTTGGGCTGGTTGGATAGTACCAAGTGGCTGCTGCAATCTGCCATCAAAAAGTTGGCAGGCGAGTTTTGTTTTCCAGGGGAAAGCGCCGTTGTTTGTGTTTGGGGGCCTGTGGCTGGGAGTGGCCGGCTGGCTCCTTAGAATCCACGATACCCAGGCTCATTCCCAGACCTGAGGTGGCACCAGTGCCAAGTCGGTCTAGTTTGATGGTGCAAAGTGGCTCCTGCAATCTGCCATCCAGAAGCGGGGTAGCTTACTTTTGTTTGCCAGGGAAACGGGCGGAGCTTTGTGTCTGGGGGCCTATGGCTGCGAGTGACCGGCTGGCTCCTGAAAAGCTACGATAGGCAGGATGGTGACCAGACCCATGGTGGCACCAGTGCCAAGTTGGGCTGGTTTGATAGTACCAAGTGGCTCCTGCAATCTGCCATCAAAAACTTGGCAGGCGAGTTTTGTTTTCCAGGGAAAAGCGCCGTTGTTTGTGTCTGGGGGCCTGTGGCTGGAGTGGCCGTCTGGTTCCTTAGACTCCACGATACGCAGGATGGTTCCCAGACCAGAGGTGGCACCAGTGCCAAGTCGGGCTAGTTTGATGGTGCAAAGTGGCTCCTGCAATCTGCCATCCAGAAGCGGGGCAGCTTACTTTTGTTTGCCAGGGAAACGGGCCGAGGTTTTTCTCTGGGGGCCTATGGCAGGGAGGGACCGGCTGGCTCCTGAAAAGCTACGATAGGCAGGATGGTGACCAGACCCATGGTGGCACCAGTGCCAAGTTGGGCTGATTTGATAGTACCAAGTGGCTCCTGCAATCTGCCATCAAAATATTGGCAGGCCAGTTTTGTTTTCCAGGGAAAAGCGCCGTTGTTTGTGTTTTGGGGCCTGTGGCTGGGAGTGACCGGCTGGCTCCTTAGAATCCACGATACGCAGGATGGTTCCCAGACCAGAGGTGGCACCAGTGCCAAGTTGGGCTGGTTTCATAGTACCAAGTTATTCCTGCAATCTGCCGTCCAGAAGCGGGGCCGCTTACTTTTGTTTGCCAGGGAAACGGGCCGAGGTTTGTGTCTGGGGGCCTATGGCTGGGAGTGACCGGCTGGCTCCTGAAAAGCTACGATAGGCAGGATGGTGACCAGACCCAAGGTGGCACCAGTGCCAAGTTGGGCTGGTTTGATAGTACCAAGTGGCTCCTGCAATCTGCCATCAAAAAGTTGGCAGGCGAGTTTTGTTTTCCAGGGAAAAGCGCCGTTGTTTGTGTTTGGGGGCCTGTGGCTGGGAGTGGCCGGCTGGCTCCTTAGAATCCACGATACGCAGCATGGTTCCCAGACCAGAGGTGGCACCAGTGCCAAGTAGGGCTGGTTTTATAGTACCAAGTGGCTCCTGCAATCTTCCATATAGAAGCGGGGCAGCTTACTTTTGTTTGCCAGGGAAACGGGCCGAGGTTTTTGTCTGGGGGCCTATGGCTTGGAGTGACCGGCTGGCTCCTGAAAAGCTACGATAGGCAGGATGGTGACCAGACCCATGGTGGCACCAGTGCCAAGTTGGGCTGGTTTGATAGTACCAAGTGGCTCCTGCAATCTGCCATCAAAAAGTTGGCAGGCGAGTTTTGTTTTCCAGGGGAAAGCGCCGTTGTTTGTGTTTGGGCGCCTGTGGGTGGGAGTGGCCGGCTGGCTAATTAGAATCCACGATACGCAGCATGGTTCCCAGACCAGAGGTGGCACCAGTGCCAAGTCGGGCAGGTTTGATAATACCTAGTGGATCCTGCAATCTGCCATCCAGAAGCGGGACAGCTTACTTTTGTTTGCCAGGGAAACGGGCAGAGCTTTGTGTCTGGGGGCCTATGGCTGGGAGTGACCTGCTAGGTCCTGAAAAGCTACGATAGGCAGGATGGTGACCATATCCATGGTGGCACCAGTGCCAAGATGGACTGGTTTGATAGTACCAAGTGGCTCCTGCAATCCGCCATCAAAAAGTTGGCAGGCGAGTTTTGTTTTCCAGGGAAAAGCGCCGTTGTTTTTGTTTGGGGGCCTGTGGGTGGGAGTGGCCGGATGGCTCCTTAGAATCCACGATAGGCAGGATGGTTCCCAGACCTGAGGTGGCACCAGTGCCAAGTTGGGCTGGTTTGATAGTACCAAGTGGTTCCTGCAATCTGCCATCCAGAAGCGGGCAGCTTACTCGTTTGCCAGGGAAACGGGCCGAGCTTTGTGTCTGGGGGCCTATGGCTGCGAGTGACCGTCTAGGTCCTGAAAAGCTACGATAGGCAGGATGGTGACCAGACCCATGGTGGCACCAGTGCCAAGTTGGGCTGGTTTGATAGTACCAAGTGGCTCCTGCAATCTGCCATCAAAAATTTGGCAGGCGAGTTTTGATTTCCAGGGGAAAGCGCTGTTGTTTGTGTTTGGGGGCCTGTGGCTGGGAGTGGCCGGCTTTATAATTGGAATCCACGATACGCAGGATGGTTCCCAGACCTGACGTGGCACCAGTGCCAAGTCGGGCTAGTTGGATGCTGCAAAGTGGCTCCTGCAATCAGCCATCCAGAAGCGGGGCAGCTTACTTTTGTTTGCCAGGGAAAATGGCCGAGGTTTTGTCTGGGGGCCTATGGCTTGGAGTGACCGGCTGGCTCCTGAAAAGCTACGATAGGCTGGATGGTGACCAGACCCATGGTGGCACCAGTGCCAAGTTGGGCTGGTTTGATAGTACCAAGTGGCTCCGGCAATCTGCCATCAAAAAGTTGGCAGGCGAGTTTTGTTTTCCAGGGAAAAGCGCCGATGTTTGTGTTTGGGGGCCTGAGGCTGGGAGTGGCCGGCTGGCTCCTTAGACTCCACGATACGCAGGATGGTTCCCAGACCTGAGGTAGCACCAGTGCCAAGTCGGGCTGGTTTGATAGTACCAAGTGCGTCCTGCAATCTGCCATCCAGAAGCGGGGCAGCTTACTTTTGTTTGCCAGGGAAACGGGCCGAGGTTTGTGTCTGGGGGCCTATGGCAGGGAGTGACCGGCTGGCTCCTGAAAAGCTACGATAGGCAGGATGGTGACCAGACCCATGGTGGCACCAGTGCCAAGTTGGGCTGGTTTGATAGTACCAAGTGGCTCCTGCAATCTGCCATCAAAAAGTTGGCAGGCGAGTTTTGTTTTCCAGGGAAAAGCGCCGTTGTTTGTGTTTGGGGGCCTGTGGCTGGGAGTGGCCGGCTGGCTCCTTAGAATCCACAATACGCAGGATGGTTCCCTGACCTGAGGTGGCACCAGTGATAAGTTGGGCTGGTTTGATAGTACCAAGTGCGTCCTGCAATCTGCCATCCAGAAGCGGGGTAGCTTACTTTTGTTTGCCAGGGAAACGGGCCGAGGTTTGTGTCTGGGGGCCTATGGCTGGGAGTGACCGGCTGGCTCCTGAAAAGCTACGATAGGCAGGATGGTGACCAGACCCATGGTGGCACCAGAGCCATGTTCGGCTGATTTCAAAGCACAAAGTGGCTCCTGCAATCTGCCATTAAAAGTCAGCTGGCAAGCTTTGTTTTCCAGGGAAAAGCGCCGTTGTTTGTGTCTGCGGGCCTGTGGCTGGAGTGGCCGGCTGGCTCCTTTAAACACACGATACGCCGGATGGTTCCCAGACCCAAGGTGGCACCAGTGCCAAGTTGGGCTGGTTTGATAGTACCAAGTGGTTCCTGCAATCTGCCATCAAAATGTTGGCAGGCGAGTTTTGTTTTCCAGGGAAAAGCGCCGATGTTTTTTTTTGGGGGCCTGTGGCTGGGAGTGGCCGGCTGGCTCCTTAGAATCCACGATACGCAGGATGGTTCCCAGACCAGAGGTGGCACCAGTACCAAGTCGGGCTGGTTTGATAATAACAAGTGGATCCTGAAATCTGCCATCCAGAAGCGGGGCAGCTTACTTTTGTTTGCCAGGGAAACGGGCCGAGCTTTGTGTCTGGGGGCCTATGGCTGGGAGTGACCGGCTGGCTCCTGAAAAGCTATGATAGGCAGGAAGGTGACCAGACCCATGGTGTCAGCAGTGCCAAGTTGGGCTGGTTTGATAGTACCAAGTGGCTCCTGCAATCTGCCATCAAAAAGTTGGCAGGCGAGTTTTGTTTTCCAGGGAAAAGCGCCGATGTTTGTGTTTGGGGGCCTGTGGCTGGGAGTGGCCGTCTTGCTAATTGGAATCCACGATACGCAGGAGGGTTCCCAGACCTGAGGTGGCACCAGTGACAAGTCGGGCCAGTTTGATGGTGCAAAGTGGCTCCTGCAATCTGCCATCCAGAAGCGGGGCAGCTTACTTTTGTTTGCCAGGGAAACGGGCCGAGGTTTGTGTCTGGGTTCCTATGGCTGGGAGTGACCGGCTGGCACCTGAACAGCTACGATAGGCAGGATGGTGACCAGATCCATGGTGGCACCAGTGCCAAGTTGGGCTGATTTGATAGTACCAAGTGGCTCCTGCAATCTGCCATCAAAAATTTGGCAGGCGAGTTTTGTTTTCCAGGGAAAAGCGCCGTTGTTTGTATTTGGGGGCCTGTGGCTGGGAGTGGCCCGCTGGCTCCTTAGAATCCACGATACGCAGGATGGTTCCCAGACCCAAGGTGGCACCAGTGCCAAGTTGGGCTGGTTTGATACTCCCAAGTGCGTCCTGCAATCTGCCATCCAGAAGCGGGGTAGCTTACTTTTTTTTGCCAGGGAAACGGGCCGAGCTTTTTGTCTCGGGGTATATGGCTGGGGGTGACCGGCTGGCTCCTGAAAAGCTACGATAGGCAGGATGGTGACCAGACCCATGGTGGCACCAGTGCCAAGTTGGGCTGGTTTGATAGTACCAAGTGGCTCCTGCAATCTGCCATCAAAAATTTGGCAGGTGAGTTTTGTTTTCCAGGGAAAAGCGCCGTTGTTTGTGTTTGGGGGCCTGTGGCTGGGAGTGGCCGGCTGGCTGCTTAGAATCCACGATACGCAGGATGGTTCCCAGACCAGAGGTGACACCAGTGACAAGTCGGGCTGGTTTGATACTACCAAGTGCGTCCTGCAATCTGCCATCCAGAAGCGGGGTAGCTTACTTTTGTTTGCCAGGGAAACGGGCCGAGGTTTGTGTCTGGGGGCCTATGGCTGGGAGTGACCGGCTGGCTCCTGAAAAGCTACGATAGGCAGGATGGTGACCAGACCCATGGTGGCACCAGTGCCAAGTTGGGCTGGTTTGATAGTACCAAGTGGCTCCTGCAATCTGCCCTCAAAATTTGGCAGGCGAGTTTTGTTTTCCAGGGAAAAGCGCCGTTGTTTGTGTTTGGGTGCCTGTGGCAGGGAGTGGCCGGCTGGCTCCTTAGAATCCACGATACGCAGGATGGTTCCCAGACCTGACGTGGCACCAGTGCCAAGTCGGGCTGGTTTTATAGTACCAAGTGGTTCCTGCAATCTGCCATCCAGAAGCGGGGCAGCTTACTTTTGTTTGCCAGGGAAACGGGCCGAGGTTTGTGTCTGGGGGCCTATGGCTGGGAGTGACCTGCTAGGTACTGAAAAGCTACGATAGGCAGGATGGTGACCATATCCATGGTGGCACCAGTGCCAAGTTGGGCTGGTTTGATAGTACCAAGTGGCTCCTGCAATCCGCCATCAAAAAGTTGGCAGGCGAGTTTTGTTTTCCAGGGAAAAGCGCCGTTGTTTGTGTTTGGGTGCCTGTGGCACGGAGTGGCCGGCTGGCTGCTTAGAATCCACGATACGCAGGATGGTTCCCAGACGTGAGGTGGCACCAGTGCCAAGTTGGGCTGGTTTGATACTACCAAGTGCGTCCTGCAATCTGCCATCCAGAAGCGGGGTAGCTTACTTTTTTTTGCCAGGGAAACGGGCCGAGGTTTTTGTCTCGGGGCCTGTGGCTGGGGGTGACCGGCTGGCTCCTGAAAAGCTACGATAGGCAGGATGGTGACCAGACCCATGGTGGCACCAGTGCCAAGTTGGGCTGGTTTGATAGTACCAAGTGGCTCCTGCAATCTGCCATCAAAAATTTGGCAGGCGAGTTTTGATTTCCAGGGGAAAGCGCTGTTGTTTGTGTTTGGGGGCCTGTGGCTGGGAGTGGCCGGCTTTATAATTGGAATCCACGATACGCAGGATGGTTCCCAGACCTGACGTGGCACCAGTGCCAAGTCGGGCTAGTTGGATGCTGCAAAGTGGCTCCTGCAATCAGCCATCCAGAAGCGGGGTGGCTTACTTTTGTTTGCCAGGGAAAATGGCCGAGGTTTTGTCTGGGGGCCTATGGCTTGGAGTGACCGGCTGGCTCCTGAAAAGCTACGATAGGCTGGATGGTGACCAGACCCATGGTGGCACCAGTGCCAAGTTGGGCTGGTTTGATAGTACCAAGTGGCTCCGGCAATCTGCCATCAAAAAGTTGGCAGGCGAGTTTTGTTTTCCAGGGAAAAGCGCCGATGTTTGTGTTTGGGGGCCTGAGGCTGGGAGTGGCCGGCTGGCTCCTTAGACTCCACGATACGCAGGATGGTTCCCAGACCTGAGGTAGCACCAGTGCCAAGTCGGGCTGGTTTGATAGTACCAAGTGCGTCCTGCAATCTGCCATCCAGAAGCGGGGCAGCTTACTTTTGTTTGCCAGGGAAACGGGCCGAGGTTTGTGTCTGGGGGCCTATGGCAGGGAGTGACCGGCTGGCTCCTGAAAAGCTACGATAGGCAGGATGGTGACCAGACCCATGGTGGCACCAGTGCCAAGTTGGGCTGGTTTGATAGTACCAAGTGGCTCCTGCAATCTGCCATCAAAAAGTTGGCAGGCGAGTTTTGTTTTCCAGGGAAAAGCGCCGTTGTTTGTGTTTGGGGGCCTGTGGCTGGGAGTGGCCGGCTGGCTCCTTAGAATCCACAATACGCAGGATGGTTCCCTGACCTGAGGTGGCACCAGTGATAAGTTGGGCTGGTTTGATAGTACCAAGTGCGTCCTGCAATCTGCCATCCAGAAGCGGGGTAGCTTACTTTTGTTTGCCAGGGAAACGGGCCGAGGTTTGTGTCTGGGGGCCTATGGCTGGGAGTGACCGGCTGGCTCCTGAAAAGCTACGATAGGCAGGATGGTGACCAGACCCATGGTGGCACCAGAGCCATGTTCGGCTGATTTCAAAGCACAAAGTGGCTCCTGCAATCTGCCATTAAAAGTCAGCTGGCAAGCTTTGTTTTCCAGGGAAAAGCGCCGTTGTTTGTGTCTGCGGGCCTGTGGCTGGAGTGGCCGGCTGGCTCCTTTAAACACACGATACGCCGGATGGTTCCCAGACCCAAGGTGGCACCAGTGCCAAGTTGGGCTGGTTTGATAGTACCAAGTGGTTCCTGCAATCTGCCATCAAAATGTTGGCAGGCGAGTTTTGTTTTCCAGGGAAAAGCGCCGATGTTTTTTTTTGGGGGCCTGTGGCTGGGAGTGGCCGGCTGGCTCCTTAGAATCCACGATACGCAGGATGGTTCCCAGACCAGAGGTGGCACCAGTACCAAGTCGGGCTGGTTTGATAATAACAAGTGGATCCTGAAATCTGCCATCCAGAAGCGGGGCAGCTTACTTTTGTTTGCCAGGGAAACGGGCCGAGCTTTGTGTCTGGGGGCCTATGGCTGGGAGTGACCGGCTGGCTCCTGAAAAGCTACGATAGGCAGGAAGGTGACCAGACCCATGGTGTCAGCAGTGCCAAGTTGGGCTGGTTTGATAGTACCAAGTGGCTCCTGCAATCTGCCATCAAAAAGTTGGCAGGCGAGTTTTGTTTTCCAGGGAAAAGCGCCGATGTTTGTGTTTGGGGGCCTGTGGCTGGGAGTGGCCGTCTTGCTAATTGGAATCCACGATACGCAGGAGGGTTCCCAGACCTGAGGTGGCACCAGTGACAAGTCGGGCCAGTTTGATGGTGCAAAGTGGCTCCTGCAATCTGCCATCCAGAAGCGGGGCAGCTTACTTTTGTTTGCCAGGGAAACGGGCCGAGGTTTGTGTCTGGGTTCCTATGGCTGGGAGTGACCGGCTGGCACCTGAACAGCTACGATAGGCAGGATGGTGACCAGATCCATGGTGGCACCAGTGCCAAGTTGGGCTGATTTGATAGTACCAAGTGGCTCCTGCAATCTGCCATCAAAAATTTGGCAGGCGAGTTTTGTTTTCCAGGGAAAAGCGCCGTTGTTTGTATTTGGGGGCCTGTGGCTGGGAGTGGCCCGCTGGCTCCTTAGAATCCACGATACGCAGGATGGTTCCCAGACCCAAGGTGGCACCAGTGCCAAGTTGGGCTGGTTTGATACTCCCAAGTGCGTCCTGCAATCTGCCATCCAGAAGCGGGGTAGCTTACTTTTTTTTGCCAGGGAAACGGGCCGAGCTTTTTGTCTCGGGGTATATGGCTGGGGGTGACCGGCTGGCTCCTGAAAAGCTACGATAGGCAGGATGGTGACCAGACCCATGGTGGCACCAGTGCCAAGTTGGGCTGGTTTGATAGTACCAAGTGGCTCCTGCAATCTGCCATCAAAAATTTGGCAGGTGAGTTTTGTTTTCCAGGGAAAAGCGCCGTTGTTTGTGTTTGGGGGCCTGTGGCTGGGAGTGGCCGGCTGGCTGCTTAGAATCCACGATACGCAGGATGGTTCCCAGACCAGAGGTGACACCAGTGACAAGTCGGGCTGGTTTGATACTACCAAGTGCGTCCTGCAATCTGCCATCCAGAAGCGGGGTAGCTTACTTTTGTTTGCCAGGGAAACGGGCCGAGGTTTGTGTCTGGGGGCCTATGGCTGGGAGTGACCGGCTGGCTCCTGAAAAGCTACGATAGGCAGGATGGTGACCAGACCCATGGTGGCACCAGTGCCAAGTTGGGCTGGTTTGATAGTACCAAGTGGCTCCTGCAATCTGCCCTCAAAATTTGGCAGGCGAGTTTTGTTTTCCAGGGAAAAGCGCCGTTGTTTGTGTTTGGGTGCCTGTGGCAGGGAGTGGCCGGCTGGCTCCTTAGAATCCACGATACGCAGGATGGTTCCCAGACCTGACGTGGCACCAGTGCCAAGTCGGGCTGGTTTTATAGTACCAAGTGGTTCCTGCAATCTGCCATCCAGAAGCGGGGCAGCTTACTTTTGTTTGCCAGGGAAACGGGCCGAGGTTTGTGTCTGGGGGCCTATGGCTGGGAGTGACCTGCTAGGTACTGAAAAGCTACGATAGGCAGGATGGTGACCATATCCATGGTGGCACCAGTGCCAAGTTGGGCTGGTTTGATAGTACCAAGTGGCTCCTGCAATCCGCCATCAAAAAGTTGGCAGGCGAGTTTTGTTTTCCAGGGAAAAGCGCCGTTGTTTGTGTTTGGGTGCCTGTGGCACGGAGTGGCCGGCTGGCTGCTTAGAATCCACGATACGCAGGATGGTTCCCAGACGTGAGGTGGCACCAGTGCCAAGTTGGGCTGGTTTGATACTACCAAGTGCGTCCTGCAATCTGCCATCCAGAAGCGGGGTAGCTTACTTTTTTTTGCCAGGGAAACGGGCCGAGGTTTTTGTCTCGGGGCCTGTGGCTGGGGGTGACCGGCTGGCTCCTGAAAAGCTACGATAGGCAGGATGGTGACCAGACCCATGGTGGCACCAGTGCCAAGTTGGGCTGATTTGATAGTACCAAGTGGCTCCTGCAATCTGCCATCAAAAATTTGGCAGGCGAGTTTTGTTTTCCAGGGAAAAGCGCCGTTGTTTGTGTTTGGGGGCCTGTGGATGGGAGTGGCCGGCTGGCTAATTAGAATCAACGATACGCAGGATGGTTCCCAGACCAGAGGTGGCACCAGTGACAAGTCGGTCTGGTTTGATACTACCAAGTGCGTCCTGCAATCTGCCATCCAGAAGCGGGGCAGCTTACTTTTGTTTGCTAGGGAAACGGGCCGAGGTTTGTGTCTGGGGGCCTGTGGCTGGGAGTGGCCGGCTGGCTCCTTAGAATCCACGATACGCAGGATGGTTCCCAGACCAGACGTTGCACCAGTGCCAAGTCGGGCTAGTTTGATGGTGCAAAGTGACTCCTGCAATCTGCCATCCAGAAGCGGGGTAGCTTAATTTTGTTTGCCAGGGAAACGGGCCGAGCTTTGTGTCTGGGGGCCTATGGCTGGGAGTGACCGGCTGGCTCCTGAAAAGCTATGATAGGCAGGATGGTGACCAGACCCAAGGTGGCACCAGTGCGAAGTTGGGCTGATTTGATAGTACCAAGTGGCTCCTGCAATCTGCCATCAAAATTTGGCAGGCGAGTTTTGTTTTCCAGGGAAAAGCGCCGTTGTTTGTGTTTTGGGGCCTGTGGCTGGGAGTGGCCGGCTGGCTCCTTAGAATCCACGATACGCAGCATGGTTCCCAGACCAGAGGTGGCACCAGTGCCAAGTTGGGCTGGTTTGATAGTACCAAGTGCGTCCTGCAATCTGCCATCCAGAAGCGGGACAGCTTACTTTTGTTTTCCAGGGAAACGGGCCGAGGTTTGTGTCTCAGGGCCTATGGCTGGGAGTGACCGGTTGGCTCCTGAAAAGCTACGATAGGCAGGATGGTGACCAGACCCATGGTGGCACCAGTGCCAAGTTGGGCTGGTTTGATAGTACCAAGTGACTCCTGCAATCTGCCATCAAAAAGTTGGCAGGCGAGTTTGTTATCCAGGGAAAAGCGCCGTTGTTTTTGTTTGGGGGCCTGTGGCTGGGAGTGGCCGGCTGGCTCCTTAGAATCCACGATACGGAGGATGGTTCCCAGACCAGAGGTGGCACCAGTGCCAAGTTTTGCTGGTTTGATGGTGCAAAGTGGCTCCTGCAATCTGCCATCCACATGCGGGATAACTTAGTTTTGTTTGCCAGGGAAACGGGCCGAGGTTTGTGTCTGGGGGCCTATGGCTGGGAGTGACCGGCTGGCTCCTGAAAAGCTACAATAGGCAGGATGGTGACCAGACCCATGGTGGCACCAGTGCCAAGTTGGGCTGGTTTGATAGTACCAAGTGTCTCCTGCAATCTGCCATCAAAAAGCTTGCAGGCGAGTTTTGTTTTCCAGGGAAAAGCGCCGTTGTTTGTATTTGGGGGCCTGTGGCTGGGAGTGGCCGCCTGGCGCCTTAGAATCTACGTTACGCAGCATGGTTCCCAGACCCAAAGTGGCACCAGTGTCAAGTTGGGCTGGTTTGATAGTACCAAGTGGCTCCTGCAATCTGCCATCCAGAAGCGGGGTAGCTTACTTTTGTTTGCCAGGGAAACGGGCAGAGCTTTCTGTCTGGGGGCCTATGGTTGGGAGTAACCGGCTGGCTCCTGAAAAGCTACGATAGGCAGGATGGTTCCCAGATCCAAGATGGCACCAGTGCCAAGTCGGGGTGGTTTGATGGTGCAAAGTGGCTCCTGCAATCTGCCATCCTGACGCGGGGCAGCGGATTTTTGTTTCCAAGAGAAATGGTCCGTGGTTTGTTTTTGGGGGTATATGGCTGGGCGTGGCCTGCTGGCTCCTTAAAAAGCTACGATAGGCAGGATGGTTCCCTGACCCAAGGTGGCACCAGTGCCAAGTCGGGCGGTTTTCGTAGTACAAAGTGCGTCCTAAAATTTGCCATCCAGAAGAGGGGCAGTTGAGTTTTATTTACCAGAGAAAAGGGCCGTGGTTTGTTTTTGGGGGCATATGGCTGATAGTGGCCGTCTGGCCCCTGAAAATCCACGATGGGCAGGATGGTTCCCAGACCTGAGGTGGCACCAGTGCCAGGTCGGGCTGGTTTGATAGTACTAAATAGCACCTGCAATCTGCCATGCAGAAGCGGGGCAGCTTACTTTTGTTTGCCAGGGAAACGGGCCGAGGTTTGTGTCTGGGGGCCTATGGCTGGGAGTGACCGCCTGGCTCCTGAAAAGCTACGATAGAGAGGATGGTGACCAGACCCATGGTGGCACCAGTGCCAAGTTGGGCTGGTTTGATAGTACCAAGTGGCTCCTGCAATCTGCCATCAAAAAGTTGGCAGGCGAGTTTTGTTTTCCAGGGAAAAGCGCCGTTGTTTGTGTTTGGGGGACTGTGGGTGGGAGTGGCCGGCTGGCTCCTTAGAACACACGATACGCAGGATGGTTCCCAGACCCAAGGTGGCACCAGTGCCACGTCGGGCTGGTTTGATGGTGCCAAGTGGTTCCTGCAATCTGCCATCCTGAAGCGGGGTAGCTTACCTTTGTGTGCCAGGGAAACGGGCCGAGGTTTATGACTGGGGGCCTAGGGCTAGGAGTGACCGGCTGGCTCCTGAAAAGCTACGATAGGCAGGATGGTGACCAGACCCATGGTGGCACCAGTGCCAAGTTGGGCTGGTTTGATAGTACCAAGTGGCTCCTGCAATCTGCCATCAAAATGTTGGCAGGCGAGTTTTGTTTTCCAGGGAAAAGCGCCGTTGTTTGTGTTTGGGGGACTGTGGGTGGGAGTGGCCGGCTGGCTCCTTAGAACACACGATACGCAGGATGGTTCCCAGACCCAAGGTGGCACTAGTGCCAAGTCGGGCTGGTTTGATAGCACCAAGTGGCTCCTGCAATCTGCCATCCAGAAGCGGGGTAGCTTACTTTTCTTTGCCAGGGAAACGGACCGAGGTTTTTTTCTGGGGGCCTATGGCTGGGAGTGACCGGCTGGCTCCTTAGAATCCACGATACGCAGCATGGTTCCCAGACCAGAGGTGGCACCAGTGCCAAGTCGGGCTGGTTTGATGGTGCAAAGTGGCTCCTGCAATCTGCCATCCAGAAGTGCGGTAGCTTACTTTTGTGTGCCAGGGAAACAGGCCGAGGTTTGTGTCTGGGGGCCTATGGCTGGGAGTGACCGGCTGGCTCCTGAAAAGCTATGATAGGCAGGATGGTGACCAGACCCATGGTGGCACCAGTGCCAAGTTGGGCTGGTTTGATAGTACCAAGTGGCTCCTGCCATCCAGAAGCGGGGCAGCTTACTTTTGTTTGCCAGGGAAACGGGCCGTGGGTTTTGTTTGGGGGCATATAGCTGAGAGTGGCCGGCTGGCTCCTGAAAATCCACGCTAGGCAGCATGGTTCCCAGATGCAATGTGGCACCAGTGCCAAGTCGGGCTGGTTTGATGGTGCAAAGTGGCTCCTGCAATCTGCCATCCAGAAGCGAGGCAGCTGATTTTTGTTTGCCAGAGGAAAATTCCGTGGATTGTTTTTGGGGGCATATTGCTGGGAGTGGCCGGCTGGCTCCTTAAAATGCTCGATACGCATGATGGTTCCCAGGCCCAAGGTGTCACCACTACCAAGTCGGCCTGCGGTTTTAGTATCAAGTTCATCCTGCAATTTGCCATCCAGAAGAGGGGCAGTTGAGTTTTGTTTGCCAGAGAAACGGGCCGAGGTTTCTGTTTGGGGACATATGGCTGAGAGTGGCCGGCTGGCCCCTGAATATCCACGATACAGAGCATGGTTCCCAGATCCAAGGTGGCACCAGTGCCAAGTTGGGCTGGTTTGATAGTACCAAGTGTCTCCTGCAATCTGCCATCCAGAAGCAGGGCAGCTTACTTTTGTTTGCCAGAGAAATAGGCCTAGGTTTTTGTTTGGGGGCCTGTGGCTAGGAGTGGCCGGCTGGCTCCTTAGAATCCACGATACGCAGGATGGTTCCCAGACCCAAGGTGGCACCAGTGCCAAGTCGGGCTGGTTTGATAGTACCAAGTGGCTCCTGCAAACTCCATCAAAAAGTTGGCAGGCGTGTTTTGTTTTCCAGGGAACAGCGCCGTTGATTTTGTTTGGGGGCCTGTGGCTAGGAGTGGCTGGCTGGCTCCTTAGAATCCACGATACGCAGGATGGTTCCCAGACCCAAGGTGGCACCAGTGCCAAGTCGGGCTGGTTTGATTACACCAAGTGGCTCCTGCAATCTGCCATCCAGAAGTGAGGCAGCTAAGTTTTGTTTGCGAGAAAAAAGGGCCGTGGTTTTTGTTGGGGTCCTGTGGCTGGGAGTAGCCGGCTGGCTCCTTAAAATCCACGATAGGCAGGATGGTTCCCAGACCCAAGGTGGCACCAGTGCCAAGTCGGGCTGGTTTGATAGTACCAAGTGGCTCCTGCAATCTGCCATCCAGAAGCGGGGCAGCTGAGTTTTGTTTGCCAGAGAAAAAGGCTGTGGTTTGTGTTTGGGGGCCTATGGCTGGCAGTGGCCGGCTGGCTCCTGAAAATCCACGATACGCAGCATGGTTCCCAGACCCAAGGTGGCACCAGTGCCAAGTCGGGCTCGTTTGACAGTGTCAAGTGCCTCCTGCAATCTCCCATCCAGAAGCGGGGCAGCTGAGTTTTTTTTGCCAGGGAAACGGACCTTTGTTTTTGATTGGGCTCTGTGGCCAAGAGTGGTTGGCTGTCTCCTGACAATCCACAATACGCAGGATGGTTCCCAGACCCAAGGTGGCACCAGTGCCAAGTCGGGCTGGTTTGATAGTACCAAGTGTCTCCTGCAATCTGCCATCCAGAAGCGGGGCAGCTGAGTTTTGTTTGCCAGAGAAAAGGGCCGTGGGTTGTGTTTGGGGGCATATGGCTGGGAGTGGCCACCTGGCTCCTTAAAATGCACGATACGCCGCATGGTAACCAGGCGCAAGGTGGCACCAGTGCCAAGTCAGGCTGTTTTTGTAGTACCCAGTGGCTCCTGCAATTTGCCATCCAGAAGCGGGGCAGTTGAATTTTGTTTGCTAGAGAAAAGGGCTGTGGTTTGTGTTTGGGGGCCTATGGCTGAGAGTGGCCGGCTGGCCCCTGAAAATCAACGATAGGCAGGATGGTTCCCAGATCCAAGGTGGCACCAGTGCCAAGTAAGGCTGGTTGTATGGTTCAAAGTAACTCCTGCAATCTGCCATCCAGAAGCGGGACAGCTGAGTTTTTTTTGCCAGAGAAAAGGTCCATGGTTTCTTTTTGGGGCATACGGCTGGGAATTGCCGGCTGGCTCCTTAAAATGCTCGATACGCAGGATGGTTCCCAGAGCCAAGGTGGCACCACTGCCAAGTCGGGCTCTTTTTGTAGTACCAAGTGCGTCCTGCAATTTGCCATCCAGAAGAGGGGCAGTTGAGTTTTGTTTGCCAGAGAAAAGGGCCGTTGTTTGTGTTTGGGGGCCTGTGGCTGGGAGTGTTCGGCTGGTTCCTGAATATGTACGATACGCAGGATTGTTCCCAGATCCAAGGTGGCAGCAGTGCCATGTTGTGCTGGTGTGATAGTCCCAAGTGGCTCCTGCAATCTGCCATCCAGAAGTGGGGCAGCTGATTTTTGTTTGCCAGAGAAAAGGTCCGTGGTTTGTTTTTGGGGGCATATGGCTGAGAGTGGCCGGCTGGCCCCTGAAAATCCACGATACACAGGATGGTTCCCAGATCCAAGGTGGCACCTGTGCCAAGTCGGGCTGATTTGATAGTACTAAGTAGCTCCTGCAATCTGCCATGCAGAAGCGGGGCAGCTTACTTTTGTTTGCCAGGGAAACGGGCCGAGGTTTGTGTTTGGGGGCCTATGGCTGAGAGTGACCGGCTGGCTCCTGAAAAGCTACAATAGGCAGGATGGTGACCAGACCCATGGTGGCACCAGTGCCAAGTTGGGCTGGTTTGATAGTACCAAGTGGTTCCTGCAATCTGCCATCCAGAAGCAGGGCAGCTGAGTTTTGTTTGCCAGAGAAAAGGGCCTTGGTTTGTGTTTGGGGGCATATGGCTGGGTGTGGCCAGCTGGCTCCTTAAAATGCACGATATGCAACATGGCTCCCAGACCCAAGGTGGCACAAGTGCCAAGTTGGGCTGGTTTGATAGTACCAAGTGGCTCCTGCAATCTTCCATGATCACGTGGAGAAATACTTTCTGGTTTCAGCCTCATGCTCTTTCTTCTCTCCCTCAACTTCTCTATCACCTCTCATCTGGTTCACATGCGCTGTCTTCAAGGTCCACAGGCTACTTTTCACAGAATCTTCTGGCCTGATGAAGTAAGGATGATGAATAGAACAGAGCTGGGATCTATTTTCCAGTTTGGATAAAATGCATTCTGCACACAAATCCAAGGAGAACGGGCTGCCCCGATGCCCAGAAAATCTTTCACTCCTGCTAGTGTTCTACGTCAACCGCAACTTAGTCTGAAAGAAAAGCTTTTTCTCTGAGAGCATCTGAGAGGTTTGCATGAAGCACTGATATCTGACATATGCAATTTTGAATAGGAGAGGAAAAAGAAAATGGCAAGGAGTTTTTAATTTTAGTGGTTTCAATTTTAATTTCCGTGCACTTTTTCAAAACTTGTCAGCTCAAATGCCCATCAACATCTTTTAGTCATCTGTAAGTCAGTATTCATATAAAATGTGCTTCAAATCCAAAGAATTTCAAATTTGCACTCCAAGCTTCTATGCCTAGATTTATGATTTCCTACACATATTAGATGAAAGGAAGGCCTTTTTTACTGTGGGAGTGCTGGAACACTGGAACAGGTTGCCCAGAGAAGTTGTGGGTGTCCCATCCCTGAAAGTATTCAAGGTCACCCTGGACGGGGCTTGGAGCAGCAACAAAGGAGAAGCTTGATGGTAGAGAAACAAAGTTGGACTATAGAAGAAACTCGGATTGAAGTATAGGATCAAGTTTTCTCTCAGCTCTTGGGGTAAATTCAAAGTTGTACAAAATGACATTTATCTGTGCTATTCACTACTGTAACAGAAAGTTTCATGAAAACTGTACAGAAGATAGTAAATTTTAAAAGAGATAAGAATTACAGCATAAAATCCATGGGATAGGTTACAACATGAGACACTCTCTAAGAGAAAATCTCTGTGTTTCAGCACTTCATCGGGGTAAGATTTCATGAAGTGCCAAAGAAGGCGGCAAAATATCATTCGGGACATTATTTACTGGAATTCAGCCTGGCCATTAGTAGGAACTGCCTTTGAACATATCATGTAGATATACCACACACACTTTCCCTTCACTGAAAAATTACTGTTTACAACAAATAAGCAATTGACAATCAAAATTGATTGAAAGCATCTTAAACATGTCAAGTATTTCATTGTAGATGATCTGTGATCCAAATGCTTCTTCCACCTTCGAGAGGGACAGAAGAATTCTTCCATATCATGATGGTTTAAAATTGTATCAACCAATGTTTTCTGCTGAAAAGATATCATCTATTTTTTTCTATTTTTGGAAGAAAATATTCCTAGACATACAACAGGTGAGAACTAAGTAATTTTAAAGAAACAAATGAAATGAAAATATTCTGTAAATAGAATGAAATGAAAAGCTGTGTTTTAAATAGGAGCTAAATATTAAACAGAATTTTTGTACCAGGCATTTGAATTACTGCACCAGCTCTTTTGCCCATCAAGAGAGGCATTTAGCATTTCAGTCTTTTCCAAGGTGTTCATGATCTGCTATGCTGATCTCTGTGTGTGCCTAGGTGTGTGTGGAGGGGGGGGCATATGAAGGGGAGTGTGTATGTTTGCTTTACAATTGTTGTGGCAGATTCATGCCTCAGCTCCACATTTTGTTTTAAAAAGGTCACACCGAGTGGATATGAAGTTTACTATCAACAAGAGATCGATTCCCAAATCATCCATTTGACTCTCCCTTATAAATCATGTGCTTTGTTGCATATTTTATCAAATATACTTTCAAGCCAGATGGAGGAAGGAGGATGTGGGAATCCCTCCACCATCTTGCAACTTTTATGTAAGTAGGTTTTCAAGAAAATCATCATTTCTCTTTTAAATATGTCTGGAACAGGCATGATGGTAGTGTCAACCTGTTGGAGTTTTTGTTGCTGGAAGAAGTTGTACAAAAGGATTGGTTTTTACATTGACCAGTTACTGAATCAAGCGCAGGAATACATTGGAAATTTAGCTGGGGGTTCCTTTTCCCAGCAGACTACTTCTAGAACGAGCTTGTACACTGAAGCTGACTCTTTTGCTCTCTTTTTGTTTCTTTCCTATTTTCTTGGCTTCTTTGCCACTATCTAGACAATTTTGGAACTTTGTTCCCAACTAAAATGGTTTCAATAGTCTGATTGTGATCATACATTTTTACAAGGAATTTTTAAAATCTTTCCTCGAGTCCAGAAAGTCAAGGACTTAGATCTTTTTCTTCCCTTATCAATATTGCCATGAAATTGATAAATAAAGACCAACTCTTTATTTTTGTTTTTAACCCACGTAGATAATTCCCATCCATTAATCCATTTTGTGGACCAATAGCTGCCATTCTGATGGAAGCTGTCACTTCTTAACAATAGGCATTCTGTGACTATGTTGACAGCACTTTGGGTGAAGATCCTAACTGGTCTTAGATATACATAGGGAGAAATTTGCTCAGCCAGTGTCAGTCTTAAGCATGCGTATCAGAAGATCTTTCTAGAGCTGGGAATTTTCCCATGAAAGGGATTCAGTTAGGGAAGAGACACTTGTGCCAGAGTTTTACATTCTTCTTGAACACTGCTTAAGGAACTTAGATGCCATGTCCATTTGGATCTCTGTCTGCACAGAACTTTGTCATGCCAGTGCTTTGAAATGCATCTTGAAGAGAATTCACTAGCACAGAATGAAAGAGAGTGGAAGGGGTTGGTGGGGCTAACCAGGCCCAACCCCCCTGCCTAAACCAGGATACCTAGAGCCTCTTGCCCAGGATTCTATCTGGGTGTACTTTTAATGTCTTCAAAGATCCAGGCTCCACAATCTTTCTGGGCAGTCTGTGCCGTGGTTCAGTCACCCTGACAGTAAAGAAACATTTACTGATGTTCAAAGGCAATCTCCTGTATTTCAGTGTGTGCCCACTGCCTCTTGTCTTTTCCCTCAGCATCACTGAAAAGACACTGATTCCCTCCCCTTTGCACTATTGCTTCCATATGTATGTGTGATGCCATGTAGAGGTATGTCAAAAACCTCCCTGAAGCCCAGGCAGATAATATTCCCTTCATCTACCAGTCAAGTTGATTCATCAGAGGAGTTTAAAGTGATGTTCAGCATGAAATTCCCCTGAAAAATCATGCTAACTACATTATTTGGTCATCTGTCATGTGCCTGGCAAGGATTTCCAGGAAGAGCTGCTTCATCAACTTCCTGGGGATAAAAAAGAGGCTGGCTGGTTTGTACTATGGCGAGTCCTCTTAATTGCCTTTTTTGAAGATGGGTGTCATTTGCTAACATCCACTCTTTAGCCTCTCTTGTCGTCTACATCTTAGCAAAACGCTTTTCCACTATGTCTGGCTAGGAAAAACTGTGCCAGCACAGAAAACATCTCCCATCGTGTTCTAGAAGTTGCACGGATGTCTGCCAAGTGTTTGGCAGGAAGAAAAGAAAAGTTGTCCAAAACAGCTTCCAATCGAATGTTCCTGTGATTGGAAAAGTCAGGAGAGTGCAAAGGTACTGTTTTCTATCAGTTGGCAAGGTGCGCACACAATCCCAGTGTTGTACAGCTTGCTTCTTCACCTTCCCGAAGCTGCCGCTCTCGCCGGCTGCCGGAGCCCAAGAAGCGGCTTCTTCGCGCAAAGACGATTGTGCCGCTCACAGGGCTCTCCTTAGCGCGGCTTCTGCCGAAAGACGCCCGGCAGCGGCTCTTACCTCCGGAGAGCATCCTACCTTCGTCTTTAGCTCCTCTTCTCATCTACACCTCGGCAAAAAGCTTTTCCACTATGTCTGGCTAGGAAAAACTGTGCCAGCACAGAAAACATCTCCCATCGTGTTCTAGAAGTTGCACGGATGTCTGCCAAGTGTTTGGCAGGAAGAAAAGAAAAGTTGTCCAAAACAGCTTCCAATCGAATGTTCCTGTGATTGGAAAAGTCAGGAGAGTGCAAAGGTACTGTTTTCTATCAGTTGGCAAGGTGCGCACACAATCCCAGTGTTGTACAGCTTGCTTCTTCACCTTCCCGAAGCTGCCGCTCTCGCCGGCTGCCGGAGCCCAAGAAGCGGCTTCTTCGCGCAAAGACGATTGTGCCGCTCACAGTGCTCACCTTAGCGCGGCTTCTGCCGAAAGACGCCCGGCAGCGGCTCTTACCTCCGGAGAGCATCCTACCTTCGTCTTTCGCGTCTTTTGTAGTCTACATCTTAGCAAAACGCTTTTCCACTATGTCTGGCTAGGAAAAACTGTGCCAGCACAGAAAACATCTCCCATCGTGTTCTAGAAGTTGCACGGATGTCTGCCAAGTGTTTGGCAGGAAGAAAAGAAAAGTTGTCCAAAACAGCTTCCAATCGAATGTTCCTGTGATTGGAAAAGTCAGGAGAGTGCAAAGATACTGTTTTCTATCAGTTGGCAAGGTGCGCACACAATCCCAGTGTTGTACAGCTTGCTTCTTCACCTTCCCGAAGCTGCCGCTCTCGCCGGCTGCCGTAGCCCAAGAAGCGGCTTCTTCGCGCAAAGACGATTGTGCCGCTCACAGGGCTCTCCTTAGCGCGGCTTCTGCCGAAAGACGCCCGGCAGCGGCTCTTACCTCCGGAGAGCATCCTACCTTCGTCTTTCGCGTCTTTTGTAGTCTACATCTTAGCAAAACGCTTTTCCACTATGTCTGGCTAGGAAAAACTGTGCCAGCACAGAAAACATCTCCCATCGTGTTCTAGCAGTTGCACGGATGTCTGCCAAGTGTTTGGCAGGAAGAAAAGAAAAGTTGTCCAAAACAGCTTCCAATCGAATGTTCCTGTGATTGGAAAAGTCAGGAGAGTGCAAAGGTACTGTTTTCTATCAGTTGGCAAGGTGCGCACACAATCCCAGTGTTGTACAGCTTGCTTCTTCACCTTCCCGAAGCTGCCGCTCTCGCCGGCTGCCGGAGCCCAAGAAGCGGCTTCTTCGCGCAAAGACGATTGTGCCGCTCACAGGGCTCTCCTTAGCGCGGCTTCTGCCGAAAGACGCCCGGCAGCGGCTCTTACCTCCGGAGAGCATCCTACCTTCGTCTTTCGCGTCTTTTGTAGTCTACATCTTAGCAAAACGCTTTTCCACTATGTCTGGCTAGGAAAAACTGTGCCAGCACAGAAAACATCTCCCATCGTGTTCTAGAAGTTGCACGGATGTCTGCCAAGTGTTTGGCAGGAAGAAAAGAAAAGTTGTCCAAAACAGCTTCCAATCGAATGTTCCTGTGATTGGAAAAGTCAGGAGAGTGCAAAGGTACTGTTTTCTATCAGTTGGCAAGGTGCGCACACAATCCCAGTGTTGTACAGCTTGCTTCTTCACCTTCCCGAAGCTGCCGCTCTCGCCGGCTGCCGGAGCCCAAGAAGCGGCTTCTTCGCGCAAAGACGATTGTGCCGCTCACAGTGCTCTCCTTAGCGCGGCTTCCGCCGAAAGACGCCCGGCAGCGGCTCTTACCTCCGGAGAGCATCCTACCTTCGTCTTTCGCGTCTTTTGTAGTCTACATCTTAGCAAAACGCTTTTCCACTATGTCTGGCTAGGAAAAACTGTGCCAGCACAGAAAACATCTCCCATCGTGTTCTAGAAGTTGCACGGATGTCTGCCAAGTGTTTGGCAGGAAGAAAAGAAAAGTTGTCCAAAACAGCTTCCAATCGAATGTTCCTGTGATTGGAAAAGTCAGGAGAGTGCAAAGGTACTGTTTTCTATCAGTTGGCAAGGTGCGCACACAATCCCAGTGTTGTACAGCTTGCTTCTTCACCTTCCCGAAGCTGCCGCTCTCGCCGGCTGCCGGAGCCCAAGAAGCGGCTTCTTCGCGCAAAGACGATTGTGCCGCTCACAGGGCTCTCCTTAGCGCGGCTTCTGCCGAAAGACGCCCGGCAGCGGCTCTTACCTCCGGAGAGCATCCTACCTTCGTCTTTCGCGTCTTTTGTAGTCTACATCTTAGCAAAACGCTTTTCCACTATGTCTGGCTAGGAAAAACTGTGCCAGCACAGAAAACATCTCCCATCGTGTTCTAGAAGTTGCACGGATGTCTGCCAAGTGTTTGGCAGGAAGAAAAGAAAAGTTGTCCAAAACAGCTTCCAATCGAATGTTCCTGTGATTGGAAAAGTCAGGAGAGTGCAAAGGTACTGTTTTCTATCAATTGGCAAGGTGCGCACACAATCCCAGTGTTGTACAGCTTGCTTCTTCACCTTCCCGAAGTTGCCGCTCTCGCCGGCTGCCGGAGCCCAAGAAGCGGCTTCTTCGCGCAAAGACGATTGTGCCGCTCACAGTGCTCTCCTTAGCGCAGCTTCTGCCGAAAGACGCCCGGCAGCGGCTCTTACCTCCTGAGAGTGGCAGCTTCGGGAAGGTGAAGAAGCAAGCTGTACAACACTGGGATTGTGTGCGCACCTTGCCAACTGATAGAAAACAGTACCTTTGCACTCTCCTGACTTTTCCAATCACAGGAACATTCGATTGGAAGCTGTTTTGGACAACTTTTCTTTTCTTCCTGCCAAACACTTGGCAGACATCCGTGCAACTTCTAGAAAACGATGGGAGATGTTTTCTGTGCTGGCACGGGTTTTCCTAGCCAGACATAGTGGAAAAGCGTTTTGCTAAGATGTAGACTACAAAAGACGCGAAAGACGAAGGTAGGATGCTCTCCGGAGGTAAGAGCCGCTGCCGGGCGTCTTTCGGCAGAAGCCGCGCTAAGGAGAGCACTGTGAGCGGCACAATCGTCTTTGCGCGAAGAAGCCGCTTCTTGGGCTCCGGCAGCCGGCGAGAGCGGCAGCTTCGGGAAGGTGAAGAAGCAAGCTGTACAACACTGGGATTGTGTGCGCACCTTGCCAACTGATAGAAAACAGTACCTTTGCACTCTCCTGACTTTTCCAATCACAGGAACATTCGATTGGAAGCTGTTTTGGACAACTTTTCTTTTCTTCCTGCCAAACACTTGGCAGACATCCGTGCAACTTCTAGAAAACGATGGGAGATGTTTTCTGTGCTGGCACGGGTTTTCCTAGCCAGACATAGTGGAAAAGCGTTTTGCTAAGATGTAGACTACAAAAGACGCGAAAGACGAAGGTAGGATGCTCTCCGGAGGTAAGAGCCGCTGCCGGGCGTCTTTCGGCAGAAGCCGCGCTAAGGAGAGCACTGTGAGCGGCACAATCGTCTTTGCGCGAAGAAGCCGCTTCTTGGGCTCCGGCAGCCGGCGAGAGCGGCAGCTTCGGGAAGGTGAAGAAGCAAGCTGTACAACACTGGGATTGTGTGCGCACCTTGCCAACTGATAGAAAACAGTACCTTTGCACTCTCCTGACTTTTCCAATCACAGGAACATTCGATTGGAAGCTGTTTTGGACAACTTTTCTTTTCTTCCTGCCAAACACTTGGCAGACATCCGTGCAACTTCTAGAACACGATGGGAGATGTTTTCTGTGCTGGCACAGTTTTTCCTAGCCAGACATAGTGGAAAAGCGTTTTGCTAAGATGTAGACTACAAAAGACGCGAAAGACGAAGGTAGGATGCTCTCCGGAGGTAAGAGCCGCTGCCGGGCGTCTTTCGGCAGAAGCCGCGCTAAGGAGAGCACTGTGAGCGGCACAATCGTCTTTGCGCGAAGAAGCCGCTTCTTGGGCTCCGGCAGCCGGCGAGAGCGGCAGCTTCGGGAAGGTGAAGAAGCAAGCTGTACAACACTGGGATTGTGTGCGCACCTTGCCAACTGATAGAAAACAGTACCTTTGCACTCTCCTGACTTTTCCAATCACAGGAACATTCGATTGGAAGCTGTTTTGGACAACTTTTCTTTTCTTCCTGCCAAACACTTGGCAGACATCCGTGCAACTTCTAGAACATGATGGGAGATGTTTTCTGTGCTGGCACAGTTTTTCCTAGCCAGACATAGTGGAAAAGCGTTTTGCTAAGATGTAGACTACAAAAGACGCGAAAGACGAAGGTAGGATGCTCTCCGGAGGTAAGAGCCGCTGCCGGGCGTCTTTCGGCAGAAGCCGCGCTAAGGAGAGCACTGTGAGCGGCACAATCGTCTTTGCGCGAAGAAGCCGCTTCTTGGGCTCCGGCAGCCGGCGAGAGCGGCAGCTTCGGGAAGGTGAAGAAGCAAGCTGTACAACACTGGGATTGTGTGCGCACCTTGCCAACTGATAGAAAACAGTACCTTTGCACTCTCCTGACTTTTCCAATCACAGGAACATTCGATTGGAAGCTGTTTTGGACAACTTTTCTTTTCTTCCTGCCAAACACTTGGCAGACATCCGTGCAACTTCTAGAACACGATGGGAGATGTTTTCTGTGCTGGCACAGTTTTTCCTAGCCAGACATAGTGGAAAAGCGTTTTGCTAAGATGTAGACTACAAAAGACGCGAAAGACGAAGGTAGGATGCTCTCCGGAGGTAAGAGCCGCTGCCGGGCGTCTTTCGGCAGAAGCCGCGCTAAGGAGAGCACTGTGAGCGGCACAATCGTCTTTGCGCGAAGAAGCCGCTTCTTGGGCTCCGGCAGCCGGCGAGAGCGGCAGCTTCGGGAAGGTGAAGAAGCAAGCTGTACAACACTGGGATTGTGTGCGCACCTTGCCAACTGATAGAAAACAGTACCTTTGCACTCTCCTGACTTTTCCAATCACAGGAACATTCGATTGGAAGCTGTTTTGGACAACTTTTCTTTTCTTCCTGCCAAACACTTGGCAGACATCCGTGCAACTTCTAGAACACGATGGGAGATGTTTTCTGTGCTGGCACAGTTTTTCCTAGCCAGACATAGTGGAAAAGCGTTTTGCTAAGATGTAGACTACAAAAGACGAGAAAGACGAAGGTAGGATGCTCTCCGGAGGTAAGAGCCGCTGCCGGGCGTCTTTCGGCAGAAGCCGCGCTAAGGATAGCCCTGTGAGCGGCACAATCGTCTTTGCGCGAAGAAGCCGCTTCTTGGGCTCCGGCAGCCGGCGAGAGCGGCAGCTTCGGGAAGGTGAAGAAGCAAGCTGTACAACACTGGGATTGTGTGCGCACCTTGCCAACTGATAGAAAACAGTACCTTTGCACTCTCCTGACTTTTCCAATCACAGGAACATTCGATTGGAAGCTGTTTTGGACAACTTTTCTTTTCTTCCTGCCAAACACTTGGCAGACATCCGTGCAACTTCTAGAACACGATGGGAGATGTTTTCTGTGCTGGCACAGTTTTTCCTAGCCAGACATAGTGGAAAAGCGTTTTGCTAAGATGTAGACTACAAAAGACGAGAAAGACGAAGGTAGGATGCTCTCCGGAGGTAAGAGCCGCTGCCGGGCGTCTTTCGGCAGAAGCCGCGCTAAGGAGAGCCCTGTGAGCGGCACAATCGTCTTTGCGCGAAGAAGCCGCTTCTTGGGCTCCGGCAGCCGGCGAGAGCGGCAGCTTCGGGAAGGTGAAGAAGCAAGCTGTACAACACTGGGATTGTGTGCGCACCTTGCCAACTGATAGAAAACAGTACCTTTGCACTCTCCTGACTTTTCCAATCACAGGAACATTCGATTGGAAGCTGTTTTGGACAACTTTTCTTTTCTTCCTGCCAAACACTTGGCAGACATCCGTGCAACTTCTAGAACACGATGGGAGATGTTTTCTGTGCTGGCACAGTTTTTCCTAGCCAGACATAGTGGAAAAGCTTTTTGCCGAGGTGTAGATGAGAAGAGGAGCTAAAGACGAAGGTAGGATGCTCTCCGGAGGTAAGAGCCGCTGCCGGGCGTCTTTCGGCAGAAGCCGCGCTAAGGAGAGCCCTGTGAGCGGCACAATCGTCTTTGCGCGAAGAAGCCGCTTCTTGGGCTCCGGCAGCCGGCGAGAGCGGCAGCTTCGGGAAGGTGAAGAAGCAAGCTGTACAACACTGGGATTGTGTGCGCACCTTGCCAACTGATAGAAAACAGTACCTTTGCACTCTCCTGACTTTTCCAATCACAGGAACATTCGATTGGAAGCTGTTTTGGACAACTTTTCTTTTCTTCCTGCCAAACACTTGGCAGACATCCGTGCAACTTCTAGAACACGATGGGAGATGTTTTCTGTGCTGGCACAGTTTTTCCTAGCCAGACATAGTGGAAAAGCGTTTTGCTAAGATGTAGACGACAAGAGAGGCTAAAGAGTGGATGTTAGCAAATGACACCCATCTTCAAAAAAGGCAATTAAGAGGACTCGCCATAGTACAAACCAGCCAGCCTCTTTTTTATCCCCAGGAAGTTGATGAAGCAGCTCTTCCTGGAAATCCTTGCCAGGCACATGACAGATGACCAAATAATGTAGTTAGCATGATTTTTCAGGGGAATTTCATGCTGAACATCACTTTAAACTCCTCTGATGAATCAACTTGACTGGTAGATGAAGGGAATATTATCTGCCTGGGCTTCAGGGAGGTTTTTGACATACCTCTACATGGCATCACACATACATATGGAAGCAATAGTGCAAAGGGGAGGGAATCAGTGTCTTTTCAGTGATGCTGAGGGAAAAGACAAGAGGCAGTGGGCACACACTGAAATACAGGAGATTGCCTTTGAACATCAGTAAATGTTTCTTTACTGTCAGGGTGACTGAACCACGGCACAGACTGCCCAGAAAGATTGTGGAGCCTGGATCTTTGAAGACATTAAAAGTACACCCAGATAGAATCCTGGGCAAGAGGCTCTAGGTATCCTGGTTTAGGCAGGGGGGTTGGGCCTGGTTAGCCCCACAACCCCTTCCACTCTCTTTCATTCTGTGCTAGTGAATTCTCTTCAAGATGCATTTCAAAGCACTGGCATGACAAAGTTCTGTGCAGACAGAGATCCAAATGGACATGGCATCTAAGTTCCTTAAGCAGTGTTCAAGAAGAATGTAAAACTCTGGCACAAGTGTCTCTTCCCTAACTGAATCCCTTTCATGGGAAAATTCCCAGCTCTAGAAAGATCTTCTGATACGCATGCTTAAGACTGACACTGGCTGAGCAAATTTCTCCCTATGTATATCTAAGACCAGTTAGGATCTTCACCCAAAGTGCTGTCAACATAGTCACAGAATGCCTATTGTTAAGAAGTGACAGCTTCCATCAGAATGGCAGCTATTGGTCCACAAAATGGATTAATGGATGGGAATTATCTACGTGGGTTAAAAACAAAAATAAAGAGTTGGTCTTTATTTATCAATTTCATGGCAATATTGATAAGGGAAGAAAAAGATCTAAGTCCTTGACTTTCTGGACTCGAGGAAAGATTTTAAAAATTCCTTGTAAAAATGTATGATCACAATCAGACTATTGAAACCATTTTAGTTGGGAACAAAGTTCCAAAATTGTCTAGATAGTGGCAAAGAAGCCAAGAAAATAGGAAAGAAACAAAAAGAGAGCAAAAGAGTCAGCTTCAGTGTACAAGCTCGTTCTAGAAGTAGTCTGCTGGAAAAGGAACCCCCAGCTAAATTTCCAATGTATTCCTGCGCTTGATTCAGTAACTGGTCAATGTAAAAACCAATCCTTTTGTACAACTTCTTCCAGCAACAAAAACTCCAACAGGTTGACACTACCATCATGCCTGTTCCAGACATATTTAAAAGAGAAATGATGATTTTCTTGAAAACCTACTTACATAAAAGTTGCAAGATGGTGGAGGGATTCCCACATCCTCCTTCCTCCATCTGGCTTGAAAGTATATTTGATAAAATATGCAACAAAGCACATGATTTATAAGGGAGAGTCAAATGGATGATTTGGGAATCGATCTCTTGTTGATAGTAAACTTCATATCCACTCGGTGTGACCTTTTTAAAACAAAATGTGGAGCTGAGGCATGAATCTGCCACAACAATTGTAAAGCAAACATACACACTCCCCTTCATATGCCCCCCCCTCCACACACACCTAGGCACACACAGAGATCAGCATAGCAGATCATGAACACCTTGGAAAAGACTGAAATGCTAAATGCCTCTCTTGATGGGCAAAAGAGCTGGTGCAGTAATTCAAATGCCTGGTACAAAAATTCTGTTTAATATTTAGCTCCTATTTAAAACACAGCTTTTCATTTCATTCTATTTACAGAATATTTTCATTTCATTTGTTTCTTTAAAATTACTTAGTTCTCACCTGTTGTATGTCTAGGAATATTTTCTTCCAAAAATAGAAAAAAATAGATGATATCTTTTCAGCAGAAAACATTGGTTGATACAATTTTAAACCATCATGATATGGAAGAATTCTTCTGTCCCTCTCGAAGGTGGAAGAAGCATTTGGATCACAGATCATCTACAATGAAATACTTGACATGTTTAAGATGCTTTCAATCAATTTTGATCGTCAATTGCTTATTTGTTGTAAACAGTAATTTTTCAGTGAAGGGAAAGTGTGTGTGGTATATCTACATGATATGTTCAAAAGGCAGTTCCTACTAATGGCCAGGCTGAATTCCAGTAAATAATGTCCCGAATGATATTTTGCCGCCTTCTTTGGCACTTCATGAAATCTTACCCCGATGAAGTGCTGAAACACAGAGATTTTCTCTTAGAGAGTGTCTCATGTTGTAACCTATCCCATGGATTTTATGCTGTAATTCTTATCTCTTTTAAAATTTACTATCTTCTGTACAGTTTTCATGAAACTTTCTGTTACAGTAGTGAATAGCACAGATAAATGTCATTTTGTACAACTTTGAATTTACCCCAAGAGCTGAGAGAAAACTTGATCCTATACTTCAATCCGAGTTTCTTCTATAGTCCAACTTTGTTTCTCTACCATCAAGCTTCTCCTTTGTTGCTGCTCCAAGCCCCGTCCAGGGTGACCTTGAATACTTTCAGGGATGGGACACCCACAACTTCTCTGGGCAACCTGTTCCAGTGTTCCAGCACTCCCACAGTAAAAAAGGCCTTCCTTTCATCTAATATGTGTAGGAAATCATAAATCTAGGCATAGAAGCTTGGAGTGCAAATTTGAAATTCTTTGGATTTGAAGCACATTTTATATGAATACTGACTTACAGATGACTAAAAGATGTTGATGGGCATTTGAGCTGACAAGTTTTGAAAAAGTGCACGGAAATTAAAATTGAAACCACTAAAATTAAAAACTCCTTGCCATTTTCTTTTTCCTCTCCTATTCAAAATTGCATATGTCAGATATCAGTGCTTCATGCAAACCTCTCAGATGCTCTCAGAGAAAAAGCTTTTCTTTCAGACTAAGTTGCGGTTGACATAGAACACTAGCAGGAGTGAAAGATTTTCTGGGCATCGGGGCAGCCCGTTCTCCTTGGATTTGTGTGCAGAATGCATTTTATCCAAACTGGAAAATAGATCCCAGCTCTGTTCTATTCATCATCCTTACTTCATCAGCCAGAAGATTCTGTGAAAAGTAGCCTGTGGACCTTGAAGACAGCGCATGTGAACCAGATGAGAGGTGATAGAGAAGTTGAGGGAGAGAAGAAAGAGCATGAGGCTGAAACCAGAAAGTATTTCTCCACGTGATCATGGAAGATTGCAGGAGCCACTTGGTACTATCAAACCAGCCCAACTTGGCACTTGTGCCACCTTGGGTCTGGGAGCCATGTTGCATATCGTGCATTTTAAGGAGCCAGCTGGCCACACCCAGCCATATGCCCCCAAACACAAACCAAGGCCCTTTTCTCTGGCAAACAAAACTCAGCTGCCCTGCTTCTGGATGGCAGATTGCAGGAACCACTTGGTACTATCAAACCAGCCCAACTTGGCACTGGTGCCACCATGGGTCTGGTCACCATCCTGCCTATCGTAGCTTTTCAGGAGCCAGCCGGTCACTCTCAGCCATAGGCCCCCAAACACAAACCTCGGCCCGTTTCCCTGGCAAACAAAAGTAAGCTGCCCCGCTTCTGGATGGCAGATTGCAGGAGCTACTTAGTACTATCAAATCAGCCCGACTTGGCACAGGTGCCACCTTGGATCTGGAACCATCCTGTGTATCGTGGATTTTCAGGGGCCAGCCGGCCACTCTCAGCCATATGCCCCCAAAAACAAACCACGGACCTTTTCTCTGGCAAACAAAAATCAGCTGCCCCACTTCTGGATGGCAGATTGCAGGAGCCACTTGGGACTATCACACCAGCACAACATGGCACTGCTGCCACCTTGGATCTGGGAACAATCCTGCGTATCGTACATATTCAGGAACCAGCCGAACACTCCCAGCCACAGGCCCCCAAACACAAACAACGGCCCTTTTCTCTGGCAAACAAAACTCAACTGCCCCTCTTCTGGATGGCAAATTGCAGGACGCACTTGGTACTACAAAAAGAGCCCGACTTGGCAGTGGTGCCACCTTGGCTCTGGGAACCATCCTGCGTATCGAGCATTTTAAGGAGCCAGCCGGCAATTCCCAGCCGTATGCCCCAAAAAGAAACCATGGACCTTTTCTCTGGCAAAAAAAACTCAGCTGTCCCGCTTCTGGATGGCAGATTGCAGGAGTTACTTTGAACCATACAACCAGCCTTACTTGGCACTGGTGCCACCTTGGATCTGGGAACCATCCTGCCTATCGTTGATTTTCAGGGGCCAGCCGGCCACTCTCAGCCATAGGCCCCCAAACACAAACCACAGCCCTTTTCTCTAGCAAACAAAATTCAACTGCCCCGCTTCTGGATGGCAAATTGCAGGAGCCACTGGGTACTACAAAAACAGCCTGACTTGGCACTGGTGCCACCTTGCGCCTGGTTACCATGCGGCGTATCGTGCATTTTAAGGAGCCAGGTGGCCACTCCCAGCCATATGCCCCCAAACAAAACCCACGGCCCTTTTCTCTGGCAAACAAAACTCAGCTGCCCCGCTTCTGGATGGCAGATTGCAGGAGACACTTGGTACTATCAAACCAGCCCGACTTGGCACTGGTGCCACCTTGGGTCTGGGAACCATCCTGCGTATTGTGGATTGTCAGGAGACAGCCGACCACTCTCGGCCACAGAGCCCAATCAAAAACAAAGGTCCGTTTCCCTGGCAAAAAAAACTCAGCTGCCCCGCTTCTGGATGGGAGATTGCAGGAGGCACTTGACACTGTCAAACGAGCCCCACTTGGCACTGGTGCCACCTTGGGTCTGGGAACCATGCTGCGTATCGTGGATTTTCAGGAGCCAGCCGGCCACTGCCAGCCACAGGCCCCCAAACACAAACCACAGCCTTTTTCTCTGGCAAACAAAACTCAGCTGCCCCGCTTCTGGATGGCAGATTGCAGGAGCCACTTGGTACTATCAAACCAGCCCGACTTGGCACTGGTGCCACCTTGGGTCTGGGAACCATCCTGCCTATCGTGGATTTTAAGGAGCCAGCCGGCTACTCCCAGCCACAGGCCCCCAACAAAAACCACGGCCCGTTTTTCTCGCAAACAAAACTTAGCTGCCTCACTTCTGGATGGCAGATTGCAGGAGCCACTTGGTGTAATCAAACCAGCCCCACTTGGCACTGGTGCCACCTTGGGTCTGGGAACCATCCTGCGTATCGTGGATTCTAAGGAGCCACCCGGCCACTCTGAGCCACAGGCCCCCAAACAAAATCAACGGCGCTGTTCCCTGGAAAACAAAACACGCCTGCCAACTTTTTGATGGAGTTTGCAGGAGCCACTTGGTACTATCAAACCAGCCCGACTTGGCACTGGTGCCACCTTGGGTCTGGGAAACATCCTGCGTATCGTGGATTCTTAGGAGCCAGCCGGCCACTCCTAGCCACAGGCCCCCAAACAAAAACCTAGGCCTATTTCTCTGGCAAACAAAAGTAAGCTGCCCTGCTTCTGGATGGCAGATTGCAGGAGACACTTGGTACTATCAAACCAGCCCAACTTGGCACTGGTGCCACCTTGGGTCTGGGAACCATCCTGCGTATCGTGGATTCTAAGGAGCCAGCGGGCCACTCCCAGCCACAGGCCCCCAAATAAAAACAATGGCGCTTTTCCCTGGAAAACAAAACTCGCCTGCCAAATTTTTGATGGCAGATTGCAGGAGCCACTTGGTACTATCAAATCAGCCCAACTTGGCACTGGTGCCACCATGGATCTGGTCACCATCCTGCCTATCGTAGCTTTTCAGGTGCCAGCCGGTCACTCCCAGCCATAGGAACCCAGACACAAACCTCGGCCCGTTTCCCTGGCAAACAATAGTAAGCTGCCCCGCTTCTGGATGGCAGATTGCAGGAGCCACTTTGCACCATCAAACTGGCCCGACTTGTCACTGGTGCCACCTCAGGTCTGGGAACACTCCTGCGTATCGTGGATTCCAATTAGCAAGACGGCCACTCCCAGCCACAGGCCCCCAAACACAAACAACGGCGCTTTTCCCTGGAAAACAAAACTCGCCTGCCAACTTTTTGATGGCAGATTGCAGGAGCCACTTGGTACTATCAAACCAGCCCAACTTGGCACTGCTGACACCATGGGTCTGGTCACCTTCCTGCCTATCGTAGCTTTTCAGGAGCCAGCCGGTCACTCCCAGCCATAGGCCCCCAGACACAAAGCTCTGCCCGTTTCCCTGGCAAACAAAAGTAAGCTGCCCCGCTTCTGGATGGCAGATTTCAGGATCCACTTGTTATTATCAAACCAGCCCGACTTGGTACTGGTGCCACCTCTGGTCTGGGAACCATCCTGCGTATCTTGGATTCTAAGGAGCCAGCCGGCCACTCCCAGCCACAGGCCCCCAAAAAAAAACATCGGCGCTTTTCCCTGGAAAACAAAACTCGCCTGCCAACATTTTGATTGCAGATTGCAGGAACCACTTGGTACTATCAAACCAGCCCAACTTGGCACTGGTGCCACCTTGGGTCTGGGAACCATCCGGCGTATCGTGTGTTTAAAGGAGCCAGCCGGCCACTCCAGCCACAGGCCCGCAGACACAAACAACGGCCCGTTTCCCTGGAAAACAAAGCTTGCCTGCTGACTTTTGATGGCAGATTGCAGGAGCCACTTTGTACTTTGAAATCAGCCGAACATGGCTCTGGTGCCACCATGGGTCTGGTCACCATCCTGCCTATCGTAGCTTTTCAGGAGCCAGCCGGTCACTCCCAGCCATAGGCCCCCAGACACAAAGCTCGGCCCGTTTCCCTGGCAAACAAAAGTAAGCTACCCCGCTTCTGGATGGCAGATTGCAGGACGCACTTGGTACTATCAAACCAGCCCAACTTATCACTGGTGCCACCTCAGGTCAGGGAACCATCCTGCGTATTGTGGATTCTAAGGAGCCAGCCGGCCACTCCCAGCCACAGGCCCCCAAACACAAACAACGGCGCTTTTCCCTGGAAAACAAAACTCGCCTGCCAACTTTTGATGGCAGATTGCAGGAGCCACTTGGTACTATCAAACCAGCCCAACTTGGCACTGGTGCCACCATGGGTCTGGTCACCATCCTGCCTATCGTAGCTTTTCAGGAGCCAGCCGGTCACTCCCTGCCATAGGCCCCCAGACACAAACCTCGGCCCGTTTCCCTGGCAAACAAAAGTAAGCTGCCCCGCTTCTGGATGGCAGATTGCAGGACGCACTTGGTACTATCAAACCAGCCCGACTTGGCACTGGTGCTACCTCAGGTCTGGGAACCATCCTGCGTATCGTGGATTCTAAGGAGCCAGCCGGCCACTCCCAGCCACAGGCCCCCAAACACAAACATCGGCGCTTTTCCCTGGAAAACAAAACTCGCCTGCCAACTTTTTGATGGCAGATTGCAGGAGCCACTTGGTACTATCAAACCAGCCCAACTTGGCACTGGTGCCACCATGGGTCTGGTCACCATCCTGCCTATCGTAGCTTTTCAGGAGCCAGCCGGTCACTCCCAGCCATAGACCCCAGACACAAACCTCGGCCCGTTTCCCTGGCAAAAAAAAGTAAGCTGCCCCGCTTCTGGATGGCAGATTGCAGGAGCCACTTTGCACCATCAAAGTAGCCCGACTTGGCACTGGTGCCACCTCAGGTCTGGGAACCATCCTGCGTATCGTGGATTCTAAGGAGCCAGCCGGACACTCCCAGCCACAGGCCCTCAAACACAAACAGCGGCGCTTTTCCCTGGAAAACAAAACTCGCCTGCCACATTTTGATGGCAGATTGCCGGAGCAACTTGGTACTATCAAACCAGCCCAACTTGGCACTGGTGCCACCATGGGTCTGGTCACCATCCTGCCTATCGTAGATTTTCAGGACCTAGCCGGTCACTCCCAGCCATAGGCCCCCAGACACAAACCTCGGCCCGTTTCCGAGGCAAACAAAACTAAGCGGCGCCGCTTGTGGATGGCAGATTGCAGGACGCACTTGGTACTATCAAACCAGCCCGACTTGGCACTGGTGCCACCTCTGGTCTGGGAACCATCCTGCGTATCGTGGATTCCAATTAGCAAGCTGGCCACTCCCTGCCACAGGCCCCCAAACACAAACAACGGCGCTTTTCCCTGGAAAACAAAATTCGCCTGCCAAGTTTTTGATGGCAGATTGCAGGAGCCACTTGGTACAATCAAATCAGCCCAACTTGCCACTGGTGCCACCATGGGTCTGGTCACCATCCTGCCTATCGTAGCTTTTCAGGAGCCAGCCGGTCACTCCCAGCCATAGGCCCCCAGACACAAACCTCGGCCCGTTTCCCTGGCCAACAAAAGTAAGCTGCCCCGCTTCTGGATGGCAGATTGCAGGAACCACTTGGTACTATCCAACCAGCCGAACTTGGCACTGGTGCCACCTTTGGTCTGGGAACCATGCTGAGTATCGTGGATTCTAAGGAGCCAGCCGGCCACTCCCAGCCACAGGCCCCCAAACACAAACAACGGCGCTTTTCCCTGGAAAACAAAACTCGCCTGCCAACTTCTTGATGGCAGATTGCAGGAGCCACTTGGTACTATCAAACCAGCCCAACTTGGCACTGGTGCCGTCATGGGTCTGGTCACCATCCTGCCTATCGTAGCTTTTCACGAGCCAGCCGGTCACTCCCAGCCATAGGCCCCCAGACACAATCCTCGGACCGTTTCCCTGGCAAACAAAAGTAAGCTGCCCCGCTTCTGGATGGCAGATTGCAGGAACCACTTGGTAGTATCAAACCAGCCCAACTTGGCACTGGTGCCACCATGGGTCTGGGAACCATCCTGTGTATCGTGGATTCTAATTAGCCAGCCGGCCACTCCCAGCCACAGGCCCCCAAACACAAACAAGGGCGCTTTTCCCTGGAAAACAAAACTCGCCTGCCAAATTTTTGATGGCAGATTGCAGGAGCCACTTGGTACTATCAAATCAGCCCAACTCGGCACTGGTGCCACCATGGGTCTGGTCACCATCCTGCCTATCGTAGCTTTTCAGGAGCCAGCCGGTCACCCCCAGCCACAGGCCCCGAGACAAAAACCTCGGCCCGTTTCCCTGGCAAAAAAAAGTAAGCTACCTCGCTTCTGGATGGCAGATTGCAGGAGCCACTTTGCACCATCCAACTAGCCCGACTTGGCACTGTTGCCACCTCAGGTCTGGGAACCATGCTGCGTATCGTGGATTCTAATTAGCCATCCGGCCACTCCCACCCACAGGCCCCTAAACACAAACAACGGCGCTTTTCCCTGGAAAACAAAACTCGCCTGCCAATTTTTGATGGCAGATTGCAGGAGCCACTTGGTACTATCAAACCAGCCCAACTTGGCACTGGTGCCACCATGGGTCTGGTCACCATCCTGCCTATCGTAGCTTTTCAGGAGCCAGCCGGTCACTCCCAGCCATAGGCGCCCAGACCCAAAGCTCGGCCCGTTTCCCTGGCTAGCAAAAGTAAGCTGTCCCGCTTCTGGATGGCAGATTGCAGGACGCACTTGGTAGTATCAAACCAGCCCGACTTGGCACTGGCGCCGCCTCACGTCTGGGAACCATCCTGCGTATCGTGGATTCTAAGCAACCAGCCGGCCACTCCCAGCCACAGGCCCCCAAACACAAACAACGGCGCTTTTCCCTGGAAAACAAAACTCGCCTGCCAAATTTTTGATGGCAGATTGCAGGAGCCACTTGGTACTATCAAACCAGCCCAACTTGGCACTGGTGCCACCTTGGGTCTGGTCACCATCCTGCCTATCATAGCTTTTCAGAGGCAGCCGGTCACTCCCAGCCATAGGCCCCCAGACACAAACCTCGGCCCGTTTCCCTGGCAAACAAAAGCAAGCTGCCCCGCTTCTGGATGGCAGATTGCAGGAGCCACTTGGTGTAATCAAACTAGCCCGACTTGGCACTGGTGCCACCTCAGGTCTGGGAACCATGCTGCGTATCGTGGATTCTAATTAGCCATCCGGCCACTCCCACCCACAGGCCCCCAAACAAAAACAACGGCGCTTTTCCCTGGAAAACAAAACTCGCCTGCCAAGTTTTTGATGGCAGATTGCAGGAGCCACTTGGTACTATCAAACCAGCCCAACTTGGCACTGGTGCCACCATGGGTCTGGTCACCATCCTGCCTATCGTAGCTTTTCAGGAGCCAGCCGGTCACTCCCAGCCATAGGCCCCGAGACACAAACCTCGGCCCGTTTCCCTGGCAAACAAAAGTAAGCTACCCCGCTTCTGGATGGCAGATTGCAGGACGCACTTGGTACTATCAAACCAGCCCAACTTGGCACTGGTGCCACCTCAGGTCTGGGAACCATCCTGCGTATCGTGGATTCTAAGGAGCCAGCCGGCCACTCCCAGCCATAGGCCCCCAAAAAAAACAACGGCACTTTTCCCTGGAAAACAAAACTTGCCTGCCAAATTTTTGATGGCAGATTGCAGGAGCCACTTGGTACTATCAAACCAGCCCAACTTGGCACTGGTGCCACCATGGGTCTGGTCACCATCCTGCCTATCGTAGCTTTTCAGGAGCCAGCCGGTCACTCCCAGCCGTAGGCCCACAGACACAAAGCTCGGCCCGTTTCCCTGACAAACAATAGTAAGCTACCCCGCTTCTGGATGGCAGATTGCAGGACGCACTTGGTACTATCAAACCAGCCCGACTTGGCACTGGTGCCACCTCTGGTCTGGGAACCATCCTGCGTATGGTAGCTTCTAAGCAGCCAGCCGGCCACTCCCAGCCACAGGCCCCCAAACGCAAACAACGGCGCTTTTCCCTTGAAAACAAAACTCGTCTGCCAACTTTTTGATGGCAGATTGCCGGAGCCACTTGGTACTATCAAACCAACCCAACTTGGCACTGGTGCCACCATGGGTCTCGTCACCATCCTGCCTATCGTAGCTTTTCAGGAGCCAGCCGGCCACTCCCTGCCACAGGCCCCCAAACACAAACAACGGCGCTTTTCCCTGGAAAACAAAATTCGCCTGCCAAGTTTTTGATGGCAGATTGCAGGAGCCACTTGGTACAATCAAATCAGCCCAACTTGCCACTGGTGCCACCATGGGTCTGGTCACCATCCTGCCTATCGTAGCTTTTCAGGAGCCAGCCGGTCACTCCCAGCCATAGGCCCCCAGACACAAACCTCGGCCCGTTTCCCTGGCCAACAAAAGTAAGCTGCCCCGCTTCTGGATGGCAGATTGCAGGACGCACTTGGTACTATCCAACCAGCCGAACTTGGCACTGGTGCCACCTTTGGTCTGGGAACCATGCTGAGTATCGTGGATTCTAAGGAGCCAGCCGGCCACTCCCAGCCACAGGCCCCCAAACACAAACAACGGCGCTTTTCCCTGGAAAACAAAACTCGCCTGCCAACTTCTTGATGGCAGATTGCAGGAGCCACTTGGTACTATCAAACCAGCCCAACTTGGCACTGGTGCCGTCATGGGTCTGGTCACCATCCTGCCTATCGTAGCTTTTCACGAGCCAGCCGGTCACTCCCAGCCATAGGCCCCCAGACACAATCCTCGGACCGTTTCCCTGGCAAACAAAAGTAAGCTGCCCCGCTTCTGGATGGCAGATTGCAGGAACCACTTGGTAGTATCAAACCAGCCCAACTTGGCACTGGTGCCACCATGGGTCTGGGAACCATCCTGTGTATCGTGGATTCTAATTAGCCATCCGTCCACTCCAGGCGATAGGGCCCCAGGCACAAACAACGGCGCTTTTCCCTGGATAACAAACTCGCCTGCCAACTTTTTGATGGCAGATTGCAGGAGCCACTTGGTACTATCAAACCAGCCCAACTTGGCACTGGTGCCACCATGGGTCTGGTCACCATCCTGCCTATCGTAGCTTTTCAGGAGCCAGCCGGTCACTCCCAGCCATACGCCCCGAGACACAAACCTCGGCCCGTTTCCCTGGCAAACAAAAGTAAACTACCCCACTTCTGGATGGCAGATTGCAGGACGCACTTGGTACTATCAAACCAGCCCAACTTGGCACTGGTGCCACGTCAAGTCTAGGAACCATCCTGCGTATCGTGGATTCTAAGGAGCCAGCCGGCCACTCCCAGCCATAGGCCCCCAAACAAAAACAACGGCGCTTTTCCCTGGTAAAGAAAACTACCCTGCCAACTTTTTGATGGCAGATTGCAGGAGCCACTTGGTACTATCAAACCAGCCCAACTTGGCACTGGTGCCACCATGGGTCTGGTCACCATCCTGCCTATCGTAGCTTTTCAGGAGCCAGCCGGTCACTCCCAGCCATAGGCCCCCAGACACAAAGCTCGGCCCGTTCCCCTGGCAAACAAAAGTAAGCTGCCCCGCTTCTGGATGGCAGATTGCAGGAGCCACTTGGTACTATCAAACCAGCCCGACTTGGCACTGGTGCCACCTCTGGTCTGGGAACCATCCTGCGTATCGTGGATTCTAAGGAGCCAGCCGGCCACTCCCAGCCACAGGCCCCCAAACACAAACAACGGCGCTTTTCCCTGGAAAACAAAACTCGCCTGCCAACTTTTTGATGGCAGATTGCAGGAGCCACTTGGTACTATCAAACCAGCCCAACTTGGCACTGGTGCCGCCATGGGTCTGGTCACCATCCTGCCTATCGTAGCTTTTCACGAGCCAGCCGGTCACTCCAAGCCATAGGCCCCCAAACAAAAACCTCGGCCCGTTTCCCTGGAAAACAAAAGTAAGCTGCCCCGCTTCTGGATGGCAGATTGTAGGACGCACTTGTTACTATCAAACCCGCCCGACTTGGCACTCGTGCCACCACTGGTCTGGGAACCATCCTGCGTATCGTGGATTCTAAAGAGCCAGCCGGCCACTCCCAGCCACAGGCACCCAAACACAAACAACGGCGCTTTTCCCTGGAAAACAAAACTCGCCTGCCAACTTTTTGATGGCAGATTGCAGGAGCCACTTGGTACTATCAAACCAGCCCAACTTGGCACTGCTGCCACCATGGGTCTGGTCACCATCCTGCCTATCGTAGCTTTTCAGGAGCCAGCCGGTCACTCCCAGCCATAGGCCCCCAGACAAAAACCTCGGCCCGTTTCCCTGGCAAACAAAAGTAAGCTGCCCCGCTTCTGGATGGCAGATTGCAGGATCCACTTGGTACTATCAAACCAGCCGGACTTGGCACTGGTGCCACGACAAGTCTGGGAACCATCCTGCGTATCGTGGATTCTAAGGAGCCAGCCGGCCACTCACAGCCACAGGCCCCCAAACACAAACAACGGCGCTTTTCCCTGGAAAACAAAACTCGCCTACCAACGTTTTGATGGCAGATTGCAGGAGCCACTTGGTACTATCAAATCAGCCCAACTTGGCACTCGTGCCACCATGGGTCTGGTCACCATCCTGCCTATCGTAACTTTTCAGGAGCCAGCCGGTCACTCCCAGCCATAGGCCCCCAGACACAAATCTCGGCCCGTTTCCCTGACAAAGAAAATTAAGCTGCCCCGCTTCTGGATGGCAGATTGCAGGAGCCACTTGGTACTATCAAACCAGCCCGACTTGGCACTGGTGCCACCCCTGGTCTGGGAACCATCCTGCGTATCGTGGATTCTAAGGAGCCAGTCGGCCACTCCCAGCCACAGGCCCCCAAACACAAACAACGGCCCGTTTCCGTGGCAAACAAAAGTAAGCTGCCCCGCTTCTGGATGGCAGATTGCAGGAGCCACTTGGTACTATCAAACCAGCCCGACTTGGCACTGGTGCCACCTCTGGTCTGGGAACCATCCTGCGTATCGTGGTTTCTAAGGAGCCAGCCGGCCACTCCCAAACACAGGCCCCCAAACACAAACAACGGCGCTTTTCCCTGGAAAACAAAACTCGCCTGCCAACTTCTTGATGGCAGATTGCAGGAGCCACTTGGTACTATCAAACCAGCCCAACTTGGCACTGGTGCCACCATGGGTCTGGTCACCATCCTGCCTATCGTAGTTTTCAGGACCCAGCCGGTCACTCCCAGCCATAGGCCCCCAGACACAAAGCTCGGCCCGTTTCCCTGGCAAACAAAAGTAAGCTGCCCCGCTTCTGGATGGCAGATTGCAGGAGCCACTTGGTACTATCAAACCAGCCCGACTTGGCACTGGTGCCACCTCTGGTCTGGGAACCATCCTGCGTATCGTGGATTCTAAGGAGCCAGCCGGCCACTCCCAGCCACAGGCCCCCAAACACAAACAACGGCGCTTTTCCCAGGAAAACAAAACTCGCCTGCCAACTTTTTGATGGCAGATTGCAGGAGCCACTTGGTACTATCAAACCAGCCCAACTTGGCACTGGTGCCGCCATGGGTCTGGTCACCATCCTGCCTATCGTAGCTTTTCACGAGCCAGCCGGTCACTCCCAGCCATAGGCCCCCAGACAAAAACCTCGGCCCGTTTCCCTGGCAAACAAAAGTAAGCTGCCCCGCTTCTGGATGGCAGATTGTAGGACGCACTTGTTACTATCAAACCCGCCCGACTTGGCACTGGTGCCACCACTGGTCTGGGAACCATCCTGCGTATCGTGGATTCTAAAGAGCCAGCCGGCCACTCCCACCACAGGCAACCAAACACAAACAACGGCGCTTTTCCCTGGAAAACAAAACTCGCCTGCCAACTTTTTGATGGCAGATTGCAGGAGCCACTTGGTACTATCAAACCAGCCCAACTTGGCACTGCTGCCACCATGGGTCTGGTCACCATCCTGCCTATCGTAGCTTTTCAGGAGCCAGCCGGTCACTCCCAGCCATAGGCCCCCAGACAAAAACCTCGGCCCGTTTCCCTGGCAAACAAAAGTAAGCTGCCCCGCTTCTGGATGGCAGATTGCAGGATCCACTTGGTACTATCAAACCAGCCCGACTTGGCACTGGTGCCACGACAAGTCTGGGAACCATCCTGCGTATCGTGGATTCTAAGGAGCCAGCCGGCCACTCACAGCCACAGGCCCCCAAACACAAACAACGGCGCTTTTCCCGGGAAAACAAAACTCGCCTACCAACGCTTTGATGGCAGATTGCAGGAGCCACTTGGTACTATCAAATCAGCCCAACTTGGCACTGGTGCCACCATGGGTCTGGTCACCATCCTGCCTATCGTAACTTTTCAGGAGCCAGCCGGTCACTCCCAGCCATAGGCCCCCAGACACAAAGCTCGGCCCGTTTCCCTGGCAAAGAAAATTAAGCTGCCCCGCTTCTGGATGGCAGATTGCAGGAGCCACTTGGTACTATCAAACCAGCCCGACTTGGCGCTGGTGCCACCTCTGGTCTGGGAACCATCCTGCGTATCGTGGATTCTAAGGAGCCAGTCGGCCACTCCCAGCCACAGGCCCCCAAACACAAACAACGGCCCGTTTCCGTGGCAAACAAAAGTAAGCTGCCCCGCTTCTGGATGGCAGATTGCAGGAGCCACTTGGTACTATCAAACCAGCCCGACTTGGCACTGGTGCCACCTCTGGTCTGGGAACCATCCTGCGTATCGTGGTTTCTAAGGAGCCAGCCGGCCACTCCCAACCACAGGCCCCCAAACACAAACAACGGCGCTTTTCCCTGGAAAACAAAACTCGCCTGCCAACTTTTTGATGGCAGATTGCAGGAGCAACTTGGTACTATCAAACCAGCCCAACTTGGCACTGGTGCCACCATGGGTCTGGTCACCATCCTGCCTATCGTAGCTTTTCAGGAGCCAGCCGGTCACTGCCTGCCATAGGCCCCGAGACACAAACCTCGGCCCGTTTCCCTGGCAAACAAAAGTAAGCTGCCCCGCTTCTGGATGGCAGATTGCAGGAGCCACTTGGTACTATCAAACCAGCCCGACTTGGCACTGGTGCCACCTCTGGTCTGGGAACCATCCTGCGTATCGTGGATTTTATGGAGCCAGCCGGTCAGTCCCAGCCATAGGCCCCCAAACACAAACAACGATCCGTTTCCCTGGCAAACAAAAGTAAGCTGCCCCGCTTCTGGATGGCAGATTGCAGGAACCACTTGGTAGTATCAAACCAGCCCAACTTGGCACTGGTGGCACCTCTTGTCTGGGAACCATGCTGCGTATCGTGGTTTCTAAGGAGCCAGCCGGCCACTCCCAACCATAGACCCCCAGACACAAACCTCGGCCCGTTTCCCTGGCAAACAAAAGTAAGCTACCCCGATTCTGGATGGCAGATTGCAGGAGCCACTTGGTACTATCAAATCAGCCCAACTTGGCACTGGTGCCACCATGGGTCTGGTAAACATCCTGCCTATCGTAGCTTTTCAGGAGCCAGCCGGCCACTCTCAGCCATATGCCCCCAAAAACAAACCACGGCCCTTTTCTCTGGCAAACAAAACTCAACTGCCCCTCTTCTGGATGGCAAATTTTAGGACGCACTTTGTACTACGAAAACCGCCCGACGTGGCACTGGTGCCACCTTGTGTCAGGGAACCATCCTGCATATCGAGCTTTTTAAGGAGCCAGCCGGCCACGCCCAGCCATAAACCCCCAAAAACAAACCACGGACCATTTCTCTTGGAAACAAAAATCCGCTGCCCCGCGTCTGTATGGCATATTGCACGAGCCACTTTGCACCATCAAACCAGCCCGACTTGGCACTGGTGCCACCTTGGGTCTGGGAACAATCCTGCATATCGTGGATTCTAAGGAGCCAGCCGGCCACTCCCAGCCACAGGCCCCCAAACACAAACAACGGCGCTTTTCCCTGGAAAACAAAATTCGCCTGCCAAATTTTGATGGCAGATTGCAGGAGCCACTTGGTACTATCAAATCATCCCAACTTGGCACTGGTGCCACTCTGGGTCTGGGAACCATCCTGCCTATTGTAGCATTTCAGGAGCCAGCCGGTCACTCCCAGCCATAGGCCCCCAGACACAAACCTCGGACCGTTTCCCTGGTAAACAAAATTAAGCTGCCCCGATTCTGGATGGCAGATTGCAGGAGCCACTTGGTTGTGTCAAACCAGCCCGACTTGGCACTGGTGCCACCTTGGGTCTGGGAACCATCCTGCGTATCGTGGATTCTAAGCAGCCACCCGGCCACTCTGAGCCACAGGCCCCCAAACAAAAACTACGGCGCTTTTCCCTGGAAAACAAAACTCGCCTGCCAACTTTTTGATGGCAGATTGCAGGAGCCACTTGGTACTATCAAACCAGCCCAACTTGGCACTGGTGCCACCTCTGGTCTGGGAACCATCCTGCCTATCGTAGCTTTTCAGGAGCCAGCCGGTCACTCCCAGCCATAGACCCCCAGACACAAACCTCGGCCCGTTTCCCTGGCAAACAAAAGTAAGCTGCCCCGCTTTTGGATGGCAGATTGCAGGAGCCACGTTGCACCATCAAACCAGCCCCACTTGGCACTGGTGCCACCTTGGGTCTGGGAACAAGTTGGGCTGGTTTGATAGTACCAAGTGGCTCCTGCAATCTGCCATCCAGAAGCGGGACAGCTTACTTTTGTTTCCCAGGGAAACGGGCCGAGGTATTTGTCTGGGGGCCTATGGCTGGGAGTGACCGGCTGACTACTGAAAAGCTACGATAGGCAGGATGGTTACCAGACTCATGGTGCCACCAGTGCCAAGTCGGGCTGGTTTGATAATACTAAATAGCTCCTGCAATCTGCCATCCAGACGCGGGGCAGCGGATTTTTGTTTGCTGGAGAAAAGTTCCGTGGTTTTTTTTTTGGGGGTATATGACTGGACGTGGCCGGCTGGCTCCTTAAAAAGCTCTATACACAGGATTGTTCCCTGACCCAAGGTGGCATCAGTGCCAAGTCGGGCTGTTTTCGTAGTACCAAGTGCGTCCTGCAATTTGCCATCCAGAAGCGGGGCAGCCTACTTTTGTTTGCCAGGGAAACGTGCCGAGGTATTTGTCTGGGGGCCTATGGCTGGGAGTGAGCGGCTGGCTCCTGAAAAGCTACGATAGGCAGGATGGTGACCAGACCCATGGTGGCACCAGTGCCAAGTTGGGCTGGTTTGATAGTACCAAGTGGCTCCTGCAATCTGCCATCAAGAAGTTGGCAGGCGAGTTTTGTTTTCCAGGGAAAAGCGCCGTTGTTTTTGTTTAGAGGCCTGTGGCTGGGAGTGGCCGCCTGTCCTCGTAGAATCTACGTTACGCAGCATGGTTCCCAGAGCCAAGGTGGCACCAGGGCCAAGTCGGGCTGGTTTGTAAGTACCAAGTGCATCCTGCAATCTGCCATCCAAAAGCGGGGCAGCTTACTTTTGTTTGCCAGGGAAACGGGCCGAGGTTTGTGTCCGGGGGCCTATGGCAGGGAGTGACCGGCTGGCTCCTGAAAAGCTACGATAGGCAGGATGTTTACCAGACCCATGGTGGCACCAGTGCCAAGTTGGGCTGATTTGATAGTACCAAGTGGCTCCTGCAATCTGCCATCCAGAAGCGGGGTAACTTACTTTTGTTTTCCAGGGAAACGGGCCGAGGTTTGTGTCTGGGTGTCTATGGCTGGGAGTGACCGGCTGGCTCCTGAAAAGCTACGATAGGCAGGATGGTTCCCAGACCAGAGGTGGCACCAGTGCCAAGTTGGGCTGGTTTGATAGTACCATGTGGCTCCTGCAATCTGCCATCAAAAAGTTGGCAGGCGAGTTTTGTTTTCCAGGGAAAAGCGCCGTTGTTTGTGTTTGGGGGCCTGTGGCAGGGAGTGGCCGGCTGGCTCCTTAGAATCCACGATATGCAGGATTGTTCCCAGACCCAAGGTGGCACCAGTGCCAAGTCGGGCTGGTTTGATGGTGCAAAGTGGCTCCTGCAATCTGCCATCCAGACGCGGGGCAGCGGATTTTTGTTTCCAAGAGAAATGGTCCGTGGTTTGTTTTTGGGGGTATATAGCTGGGCGTGGCCGGCTGGCTCCTTAAAAAGCTCGATATGCAGGATGGTTCCCTGACACAAGGTGGCACCAGTGCCACGTCGGGCGGTTTTCGTAGTACAAAGTGCGTCCTAAAATTTGCCATCCAGAAGAGGGGCAGTTGAGTTTTGTTTGCCAGAGAAAAGGGCCGTGGTTTGTTTTTGGGGCATATGGCTGAGAGTGGCCGGCTGGCCCCTGAAAATCCACGATAGGCAGGATGGTTCCCAGACCACAGGTGTCACCAGTGCCAAGTCGGGCTGGTTTGATAGTACTAAGTAGCTCCTGCAATCTGCCATGCAGAAGCGGGGCAGCTTACTTTTGTTTGCCAGGGAAACGGGCCGAGGTTTGTGTCTGGGGGCCTATGGCTGGGAGTGACCGGCTGGCTCCTGAAAAGCTACGATAGGCAGGATGGTGACCAGACCCATGGTGGCACCAGCTCCAAGTTGGGCTGGTTTGATAGTACCAAGTGGCTCCTGCAATCTGCCATCAAAAAGTTGGCAGGCGAGTTTTGTTTTCCAGGGAAAAGCGCCGTTGTTTGTGTTTGGGTGCCTGTGGCTGGGAGTGGCCAGCTGGCTCCTTAGAACCCACGATACGCAGGATGGTTCCCAGACCTGAGTTGGCACCAGTGCCAAGTTGGGCTGGTTTGATGGTACCAAGTGGCTCCTGCAATCTGCCATCCAGAAGCGGGGCAGCTTACTTTTGTTTGCCAGGGAAACGGGCCGAAATATTTGTCTGGGGGCCTCTGGCTGGGGGTGGCTGGCTGGCTCCTGAAAAGCTACGATAGGCAGGATGGTGACCAGACCCATGGTGGCACCAGTGCCAAGTTGGGCTGGTTTGATAATACCAAGTGGCTCCTGCAATCTGCCATCAAAAGTTTGGCAGGCGAGTTTTGTTTTCCAGGGAAAAGCACCGTTGTGTGTGTTTTGGGGCCTGTGGCTGGGAGTGGCCAGCTGGCTCCTTAGAATCCACGATACGCAGGATGGTTCCCAGACCCAAGGTGGCATCAGTGCCAAGTCGGGCTGGTTTGTTAGTACCAAGTGGTTCCTGCAATCTGCCATCCAGAAGCGGGGCAGCTGAATTTTGTTTGCCATAGAAAAAGGCTGTTTTTTGTGTTTCGGGGCCTGTGGCTGGCAGTGGCCGGCTGGCTCCTGAAAATCCATGATACGCAGCATGGTTCCCAGACCCAAGGTGGCATCAGTGCCAAGTAGGGCTGGTTTCATAGTACCCAGTGGCTCCTGCAATCTCCCATCCAGAAGCGGGGCAGCTGAGTTTTGTTTGCCTGTGAAACGGGCCGTTATTTTTAATTGGGGTCTGTGGCCGAGAGTGTTCGGCTGGCTCCTGACAACCCACAATACGCAGGATGGTTCCCAGACCCAAGGTGGCACCAGTGCCAAGTTGGGCTGGTTTGATAGTACCAAGTGGCTCCTGCAATCTGCCATCCAGAAGCGGTGCAGTTGAGTTTTGTTTGCCAGAGAAAAGGGCCGTGGGTTGTGTTTGGGGGCATATGGCTGGGAGTGGCCGGCTGTCTCATTAAAAAGTTCGATACGCAGGATGGTTCCCAGACCCAAGAGGGCACCAGTGCCAAGTCGGGCTGTTTTTATAGTACCAAGTGCGTCCTGCAATTTGCCATCCAGAAGAGGGGCAGTTGAGTTTTGTTTGCCAGAGAATAGCGCCGTTGTTTGTGTTTGGGGGCTTGTGGCTCGTAGTGGCCGACTGGCGCCTTAGAATCTGTGTTACGCAGCATGGTTCCCAGACCCAAGGTGGCACCAGTGCCAAGTTGGGCTGGTTTGATAGTACCAAGTGGCTCCTGCAATCTGCCATCCAGAAGCGGGGTAGCTTACTTTTGTTTGCCAGGGAAACGGGCCGAGGTTTGTGACTGGGGACCTATGGCTGGGAGTGACCGGCTGGCTCCTGGAAAGCTACGATAGGCAGGATGGTTACCAGACCCATGGTGGCACCAGTGCCAAGTTGGGCTGGTTTGATAGTACCAAGTGGCTCCTGCAATCTGCCATCAAAAAGTTGGCAGGCGAGTTTTGTTTTCCAGGGAAAAGCGACATTGTTTGTATTTGGGGGCCTGTGGCTGGGAGTGACCGGCTGGCTCCTTTGAACCCACGATACGCAGGATGGTTCCCAGACCCAAGGTGGCACCAGTGCCAAGTTTTGCTGGTTTGATACTACCAAGTGCGTCCTGCAATCTGCCATCCAGAAGCGGGGCAGCTTAATTTTGCTTGCCAGGGAAACGGGCCGTGGGTTTTGTTTGGGGGCATATAGCTGAGAGTGGCCGGCTGGCTCCTGAAAATCCACGCTAGGCAGCATGGTTCCCAGATGCAATGTGGCACCAGTGCCAAGTCGGGCTGGTTTGATGGTGCAAAGTGGCTCCTGCAATCTGCCATCCAGAAGCGAGGCAGCTGATTTTTGTTTGCCAGAGGAAAATTCCGTGGATTGATTTTGGGGGCATATTGCTGGGAGTGGCCGGCTGGCTCCTTAAAATGCTCGATACGCATGATGGTTCCCAGGCCCAAGGTGTCACCACTACCAAGTCGGCCTGCGGTTTTAGTATCAAGTTCATCCTGCAATTTGCCATCCAGAAGAGGGGCAGTTGAGTTTTGTTTGCCAGAGAAACGGGCCGAGGTTTCTGTTTGGGGACATATGGCTGAGAGTGGCCGGCTGGCCCCTGAATATCCACGATACAGAGCATGGTTCCCAGATCCAAGGTGGCACCAGTGCCAAGTCGGGCTGGTTTGATAGTACCAAGTGTCTCCTGCAATCTGCCATCCAGAAGCAGGGCAGCTTACTTTTGTTTGCCAGAGAAATAGGCCTAGGTTTTTGTTTGGGGGCCTGTGGCTAGGAGTGGCCGGCTGGCTCCTTAGAATCCACGATACGCAGCATGGTTCCCAGACCCAAGGTGGCACCAGTGCCAAGTCGGGCTGGTTTGATTACACCAAGTGCCTCCTGCAATCTCCCATCCAGAAGCGGGGCAGCTGAGTTTTGTTTCCCTGTGAAACGGGCCGTTGTTTTTAATTGGGGTCTGTGGCCGAGAGTGTTCGGCTGGCTCCTGACAACCCACAATACGCAGGATGGTTCCCAGACCCAAGGTGGCACCAGTGCCAAGTCGGGCTGGTTTGATAGTACCAAGTGGCTCCTGCAATCTGCCATCCAGAAGCGGTGCAGTTGAGTTTTGTTTGCCAGAGAAAAGGGCCGTGGGTTGTGTTTGGGGGCATATGGCTGGGAGTGGCCGGCTGTCTCATTAAAAAGATCGATACGCAGGATGGTTCCCAGACCCAAGGGGGCACCAGTGCCAAGTCGGGCTGTTTTTATAGTACCAAGTGCGTCCTGCAATTTGCCATCCAGAAGAGGGGCAGTTGAGTTTTGTTTGCCAGAGAATAGCGCCGTTGTTTGTGTTTGGGGGCTTGTGGCTCGTAGTGGCTGACTGGCGCCTTAGAATCTGTGTTACGCAGCATGGTTCCCAGACCCAAGGTGGCACCAGTGCCAAGTTGGGCTGGTTTGATAGTACCAAGTGTCTCCTGCAATCTGCCATCCAGAAGCGGGGTAGCTTACTTTTGTTTGCCAGGGAAACGGGCCGAGGTTTGTGACTGGGGACCTATGGCTGGGAGTGACCGGCTGGCTCCTGGAAAGCTACAATAGGCAGGATGGTTACCAGACCCATGGTGGCACCAGTGCCAAGTTGGGCTGGTTTGATAGTACCAAGTGGCTCCTGCAATCTGCCATCAAAAAGTTGGCAGGCGAGTTTTGTTTTCCAGGGAAAAGCGACATTGTTTGTATTTGGGGGCCTGTGGCTGGGAGTGACCGGCTGGCTCCTTTGAACCCACGATACGCAGGATGGTTCCCAGACCCAAGGTGGCACCAGTGCCAAGTTTTGCTGGTTTGATACTACCAAGTGCGTCCTGCAATCTGCCATCCAGAAGCGGGGCAGCTTAATTTTGTTTGCCAGGGAAACAGGCCGTGGGTTTTGTTTGGGGGCATATAGCTGAGAGTGGCCGGCTGGCTCCTGAAAATCCACGCTAGGCAGCATGGTTCCCAGATGCAATGTGGCACCAGTGCCAAGTCGGGCTGGTTTGATGGTGCAAAGTGGCTCCTGCAATCTGCCATCCAGAAGCGAGGCAGCTGATTTTTGTTTGCCAGAGGAAAATTCCGTGGATTGTTTTTGGGGGCATATTGCTGGGAGTGGCCGGCTGGCTCCTTAAAATGCTCGATACGCATGATGGTTCCCAGGCCCAAGGTGTCACCACTACCAAGTCGGCCTGCGGTTTTAGTATCAAGTTCATCCTGCAATTTGCCATCCAGAAGAGGGGCAGTTGAGTTTTGTTTGCCAGAGAAACGGGCCGAGGTTTCTGTTTGGGGACATATGGCTGAGAGTGGCCGGCTGGCCCCTGAATATCCACGATACAGAGCATGGTTCCCAGATCCAAGGTGGCACCAGTGCCAAGTTGGGCTGGTTTGATAGTACCAAGTGTCTCCTGCAATCTGCCATCCAGAAGCAGGGCAGCTTACTTTTGTTTGCCAGAGAAATAGGCCTAGGTTTTTGTTTGGGGGCCTGTGGCAAGGAGTGGCCGGCTGGCTCCTTAGAATCCACGATACGCAGGATGGTTCCCAGACCCAAGGTGGCACCAGTGCCAAGTTGTGCTGGTTTGATAGTACCAAGTGGCTCCTGCAAACTCCATCAAAAAGTTGGCAGGCGTGTTTTGTTTTCCAGGGAACAGCGCCGTTGATTTTGTTTGGGGGCCTGTGGCTGGGAGTGGCCGGCTGGCTCCTTAGAATCCACGATACGCAGGATGGTTCCCAGACCCAAGGTGGCACCAGTGCCAAGTCGGGCTGGTTTGATTACACCAAGTGGCTCCTGCAATCTGCCATCCAGAAGTGAGGCAGCTAAGTTTTGTTTGCGAGAAAAAAGGGCCGTGGTTTTTGTTGGGGGCCTGTGGCTGGGAGTAGCCGGCTGGCTCCTTAAAATCCACGATAGGCAGGATGGTTCCCAGACCCAAGGTGGCACCAGTGCCAAGTCGGGCTGGTTTGATAGTACCAAGTGGCTCCTGCAATCTGCCATCCAGAAGCGGGGCAGCTGAGTTTTGTTTGCCAGAGAAAAAGGCTGTGGTTTGTGTTTGGGGGCCTGTGGCTGGCAGTGGCCGGCTGGCTCCTGAAAATCCACGATACGCAGCATGGTTCCCAGACCCAAGGTGGCACCAGTGCCAAGTGGGGCTCGTTTGACAGTGTCAAGTGCCTCCTGCAATCTCCCATCCAGAAGCGGGGCAGCTGAGTTTTTTTTGCCAGGGAAACGGACCTTTGTTTTTGATTGGGCTCTGTGGCCGAGAGTGGTTGGCTGTCTCCTGACAATCCACAATACGCAGGATGGTTCCCAGACCCAAGGTGGCACCAGTGCCAAGTCGGGCTGGTTTGATAGTACCAAGTGTCTCCTGCAATCTGCCATCCAGAAGCGGGGCAGCTGAGTTTTGTTTGCCAGAGAAAAGGGCCGTGGGTTGTGTTTGGGGGCATATGGCTGGGAGTGGCCACCTGGCTCCTTAAAATGCACGATACGCCGCATGGTAACCAGACGCAAGGTGGCACCAGTGCCAAGTCAGGCTGTTTTTGTAGTACCCAGTGGCTCCTGCAATTTGCCATCCAGAAGCGGGGCAGTTGAATTTTTTTTGCTAGAGAAAAGGGCTGTGGTTTGTGTTTGGGGGCCTATGGCTGAGAGTGGCCGGCTGGCCCCTGAAAATCAACGATAGGCAGGATGGTGCCCAGATCCAAGGTGGCACCAGTGCCAAGTAAGGCTGGTTGTATGGTTCAAAGTAACTCCTGCAATCTGCCATCCAGAAGCGGGACAGCTGAGTTTTTTTTGCCAGAGAAAAGGTCCATGGTTTCTTTTTGGGGCATACGGCTGGGAATTGCCGGCTGGCTCCTTAAAATGCTCGATACGCAGGATGGTTCCCAGAGCCAAGGTGGCACCACTGCCAAGTCGGGCTCTTTTTGTAGTACCAAGTGCGTCCTGCAATTTGCCATCCAGAAGAGGGGCAGTTGAGTTTTGTTTGCCAGAGAAAAGGGCCGTTGTTTGTGTTTGGGGGCCTGTGGCTGGGAGTGTTCGGCTGGTTCCTGAATATGTACGATACGCAGGATTGTTCCCAGATCCAAGGTGGCAGCAGTGCCATGTTGTGCTGGTGTGATAGTACCAAGTGGCTCCTGCAATCTGCCATCCAGAAGTGGGGCAGCTGATTTTTGTTTGCCAGAGAAAAGGTCCGTGGTTTGTTTTTGGGGGCATATGGCTGAGAGTGGCCGGCTGGCCCCTGAATATCCACGATACAGAGCATGGTTCCCAGATCCAAGGTGGCACCAGTGCCAAGTTGGGCTGGTTTGATAGTACCAAGTGTCTCCTGCAATCTGCCATCCAGAAGCAGGGCAGCTTACTTTTGTTTGCCAGAGAAATAGGCCTAGGTTTTTGTTTGGGGGCCTGTGGCTAGGAGTGGCCGGCTGGCTCCTTAGAATCCACGATACGCAGGATGGTTCCCAGACCCAAGGTGGCACCAGTGCCAAGTCGGGCTGGTTTGATAGTACCAAGTGGCTCCTGCAAACTCCATCAAAAAGTTGGCAGGCGTGTTTTGTTTTCCAGGGAACAGCGCCGTTGATTTTGTTTGGGGGCCTGTGGCTGGGAGTGGCCGGCTGGCTCCTTAGAATCCACGATACGCAGGATGGTTCCCAGACCCAAGGTGGCACCAGTGCCAAGTCGGGCTGGTTTGATTACACCAAGTGGCTCCTGCAATCTGCCATCCAGAAGTGAGGCAGCTAAGTTTTGTTTGCGAGAAAAAAGGGCCGTGGTTTTTGTTGGGGGCCTGTGGCTGGGAGTAGCCGGCTGGCTCCTTAAAATCCACGATAGGCAGGATGGTTCCCAGACCCAAGGTGGCACCAGTGCCAAGTCGGGCTGGTTTGATAGTACCAAGTGGCTCCTGCAATCTGCCATCCAGAAGCGGGGCAGCTGAGTTTTGTTTGCCAGAGAAAAAGGCTGTGGTTTGTGTTTGGGGGCCTGTGGCTGGCAGTGGCCGGCTGGCTCCTGAAAATCCACGATACGCAGCATGGTTCCCAGACCCAAGGTGGCACCAGTGCCAAGTGGGGCTCGTTTGACAGTGTCAAGTGCCTCCTGCAATCTCCCATCCAGAAGCGGGGCAGCTGAGTTTTTTTTGCCAGGGAAACGGACCTTTGTTTTTGATTGGGCTCTGTGGCCGAGAGTGGTTGGCTGTCTCCTGACAATCCACAATACGCAGGATGGTTCCCAGACCCAAGGTGGCACCAGTGCCAAGTCGGGCTGGTTTGATAGTACCAAGTGTCTCCTGCAATCTGCCATCCAGAAGCGGGGCAGCTGAGTTTTGTTTGCCAGAGAAAAGGGCCGTGGGTTGTGTTTGGGGGCATATGGCTGGGAGTGGCCACCTGGCTCCTTAAAATGCACGATACGCCGCATGGTAACCAGACGCAAGGTGGCACCAGTGCCAAGTCAGGCTGTTTTTGTAGTACCCAGTGGCTCCTGCAATTTGCCATCCAGAAGCGGGGCAGTTGAATTTTGTTTGCTAGAGAAAAGGGCTGTGGTTTGTGTTTGGGGGCCTATGGCTGAGAGTGGCCGGCTGGCCCCTGAAAATCAACGATAGGCAGGATGGTTCCCAGATCCAAGGTGGCACCAGTGCCAAGTAAGGCTGGTTGTATGGTTCAAAGTAACTCCTGCAATCTGCCATCCAGAAGCGGGACAGCTGAGTTTTTTTTGCCAGAGAAAAGGTCCATGGTTTCTTTTTGGGGCATACGGCTGGGAATTGCCGGCTGGCTCCTTAAAATGCTCGATACGCAGGATGGTTCCCAGAGCCAAGGTGGCACCACTGCCAAGTCGGGCTCTTTTTGTAGTACCAAGTGCGTCCTGCAATTTGCCATCCAGAAGAGGGGCAGTTGAGTTTTGTTTGCCAGAGAAAAGGGCCGTTGTTTGTGTTTGGGGGCCTGTGGCTGGGAGTGTTCGGCTGGTTCCTGAATATGTACGATACGCAGGATTGTTCCCAGATCCAAGGTGGCAGCAGTGCCATGTTGTGCTGGTGTGATAGTCCCAAGTGGCTCCTGCAATCTGCCATCCAGAAGTGGGGCAGCTGATTTTTGTTTGCCAGAGAAAAGGTCCGTGGTTTGTTTTTGGGGGCATATGGCTGAGAGTGGCCGGCTGGCCCCTGAAAATCCACGATACACAGGATGGTTCCCAGATCCAAGGTGGCACCTGTGCCAAGTCGGGCTGATTTGATAGTACTAAGTAGCTCCTGCAATCTGCCATGCAGAAGCGGGGCAGCTTACTTTTGTTTGCCAGGGAAACGGGCCGAGGTTTGTGTTTGGGGGCCTATGGCTGAGAGTGACCGGCTGGCTCCTGAAAAGCTACAATAGGCAGGATGGTGACCAGACCCATGGTGGCACCAGTGCCAAGTTGGGCTGGTTTGATAGTACCAAGTGGTTCCTGCAATCTGCCATCCAGAAGCAGGGCAGCTGAGTTTTGTTTGCCAGAGAAAAGGGCCTTGGTTTGTGTTTGGGGGCATATGGCTGGGTGTGGCCAGCTGGCTCCTTAAAATGCACGATATGCAACATGGCTCCCAGACCCAAGGTGGCACAAGTGCCAAGTTGGGCTGGTTTGATAGTACCAAGTGGCTCCTGCAATCTTCCATGATCACGTGGAGAAATACTTTCTGGTTTCAGCCTCATGCTCTTTCTTCTCTCCCTCAACTTCTCTATCACCTCTCATCTGGTTCACATGCGCTGTCTTCAAGGTCCACAGGCTACTTTTCACAGAATCTTCTGGCCTGATGAAGTAAGGATGATGAATAGAACAGAGCTGGGATCTATTTTCCAGTTTGGATAAAATGCATTCTGCACACAAATCCAAGGAGAACGGGCTGCCCCGATGCCCAGAAAATCTTTCACTCCTGCTAGTGTTCTACGTCAACCGCAACTTAGTCTGAAAGAAAAGCTTTTTCTCTGAGAGCATCTGAGAGGTTTGCATGAAGCACTGATATCTGACATATGCAATTTTGAATAGGAGAGGAAAAAGAAAATGGCAAGGAGTTTTTAATTTTAGTGGTTTCAATTTTAATTTCCGTGCACTTTTTCAAAACTTGTCAGCTCAAATGCCCATCAACATCTTTTAGTCATCTGTAAGTCAGTATTCATATAAAATGTGCTTCAAATCCAAAGAATTTCAAATTTGCACTCCAAGCTTCTATGCCTAGATTTATGATTTCCTACACATATTAGATGAAAGGAAGGCCTTTTTTACTGTGGGAGTGCTGGAACACTGGAACAGGTTGCCCAGAGAAGTTGTGGGTGTCCCATCCCTGAAAGTATTCAAGGTCACCTTGGACGGGGCTTGGAGCAGCAACAAAGGAGAAGCTTGATGGTAGAGAAACAAAGTTGGACTATAGAAGAAACTCGGATTGAAGTATAGGATCAAGTTTTCTCTCAGCTCTTGGGGTAAATTCAAAGTTGTACAAAATGACATTTATCTGTGCTATTCACTACTGTAACAGAAAGTTTCATGAAAACTGTACAGAAGATAGTAAATTTTAAAAGAGATAAGAATTACAGCATAAAATCCATGGGATAGGTTACAACATGAGACACTCTCTAAGAGAAAATCTCTGTGTTTCAGCACTTCATCGGGGTAAGATTTCATGAAGTGCCAAAGAAGGCGGCAAAATATCATTCGGGACATTATTTACTGGGATTCAGCCTGGCCATTAGTAGGAACTGCCTTTGAACATATCATGTAGATATACCACACACACTTTCCCTTCACTGAAAAATTACTGTTTACAACAAATAAGCAATTGACGATCAAAATTGATTGAAAGCATCTTAAACATGTCAAGTATTTCATTGTAGATGATCTGTGATCCAAATGCTTCTTCCACCTTCGAGAGGGACAGAAGAATTCTTCCATATCATGATGGTTTAAAATTGTATCAACCAATGTTTTCTGCTGAAAAGATATCATCTATTTTTTTCTATTTTTGGAAGAAAATATTCCTAGACATACAACAGGTGAGAACTAAGTAATTTTAAAGAAACAAATGAAATGAAAATATTCTGTAAATAGAATGAAATGAAAAGCTGTGTTTTAAATAGGAGCTAAATATTAAACAGAATTTTTGTACCAGGCATTTGAATTACTGCACCAGCTCTTTTGCCCATCAAGAGAGGCATTTAGCATTTCAGTCTTTTCCAAGGTGTTCATGATCTGCTATGCTGATCTCTGTGTGTGCCTAGGTGTGTGTGGAGGGGGGGGCATATGAAGGGGAGTGTGTATGTTTGCTTTACAATTGTTGTGGCAGATTCATGCCTCAGCTCCACATTTTGTTTTAAAAAGGTCACACCGAGTGGATATGAAGTTTACTATCAACAAGAGATCGATTCCCAAATCATCCATTTGACTCTCCCTTATAAATCATGTGCTTTGTTGCATATTTTATCAAATATACTTTCAAGCCAGATGGAGGAAGGAGGATGTGGGAATCCCTCCACCATCTTGCAACTTTTATGTAAGTAGGTTTTCAAGAAAATCATCATTTCTCTTTTAAATATGTCTGGAACAGGCATGATGGTAGTGTCAACCTGTTGGAGTTTTTGTTGCTGGAAGAAGTTGTACAAAAGGATTGGTTTTTACATTGACCAGTTACTGAATCAAGCGCAGGAATACATTGGAAATTTAGCTGGGGGTTCCTTTTCCCAGCAGACTACTTCTAGAACGAGCTTGTACACTGAAGCTGACTCTTTTGCTCTCTTTTTGTTTCTTTCCTATTTTCTTGGCTTCTTTGCCACTATCTAGACAATTTTGGAACTTTGTTCCCAACTAAAATGGTTTCAATAGTCTGATTGTGATCATACATTTTTACAAGGAATTTTTAAAATCTTTCCTCGAGTCCAGAAAGTCAAGGACTTAGATCTTTTTCTTCCCTTATCAATATTGCCATGAAATTGATAAATAAAGACCAACTCTTTATTTTTGTTTTTAACCCACGTAGATAATTCCCATCCATTAATCCATTTTGTGGACCAATAGCTGCCATTCTGATGGAAGCTGTCACTTCTTAACAATAGGCATTCTGTGACTATGTTGACAGCACTTTGGGTGAAGATCCTAACTGGTCTTAGATATACATAGGGAGAAATTTGCTCAGCCAGTGTCAGTCTTAAGCATGCGTATCAGAAGATCTTTCTAGAGCTGGGAATTTTCCCATGAAAGGGATTCAGTTAGGGAAGAGACACTTGTGCCAGAGTTTTACATTCTTCTTGAACACTGCTTAAGGAACTTAGATGCCATGTCCATTTGGATCTCTGTCTGCACAGAACTTTGTCATGCCAGTGCTTTGAAATGCATCTTGAAGAGAATTCACTAGCACAGAATGAAAGAGAGTGGAAGGGGTTGGTGGGGCTAACCAGGCCCAACCCCCCTGCCTAAACCAGGATACCTAGAGCCTCTTGCCCAGGATTCTATCTGGGTGTACTTTTAATGTCTTCAAAGATCCAGGCTCCACAATCTTTCTGGGCAGTCTGTGCCGTGGTTCAGTCACCCTGACAGTAAAGAAACATTTACTGATGTTCAAAGGCAATCTCCTGTATTTCAGTGTGTGCCCACTGCCTCTTGTCTTTTCCCTCAGCATCACTGAAAAGACACTGATTCCCTCCCCTTTGCACTATTGCTTCCATATGTATGTGTGATGCCATGTAGAGGTATGTCAAAAACCTCCCTGAAGCCCAGGCAGATAATATTCCCTTCATCTACCAGTCAAGTTGATTCATCAGAGGAGTTTAAAGTGATGTTCAGCATGAAATTCCCCTGAAAAATCATGCTAACTACATTATTTGGTCATCTGTCATGTGCCTGGCAAGGATTTCCAGGAAGAGCTGCTTCATCAACTTCCTGGGGATAAAAAAGAGGCTGGCTGGTTTGTACTATGGCGAGTCCTCTTAATTGCCTTTTTTGAAGATGGGTGTCATTTGCTAACATCCACTCTTTAGCCTCTCTTGTCGTCTACATCTTAGCAAAACGCTTTTCCACTATGTCTGGCTAGGAAAAACTGTGCCAGCACAGAAAACATCTCCCATCGTGTTCTAGAAGTTGCACGGATGTCTGCCAAGTGTTTGGCAGGAAGAAAAGAAAAGTTGTCCAAAACAGCTTCCAATCGAATGTTCCTGTGATTGGAAAAGTCAGGAGAGTGCAAAGGTACTGTTTTCTATCAGTTGGCAAGGTGCGCACACAATCCCAGTGTTGTACAGCTTGCTTCTTCACCTTCCCGAAGCTGCCGCTCTCGCCGGCTGCCGGAGCCCAAGAAGCGGCTTCTTCGCGCAAAGACGATTGTGCCGCTCACAGTGCTCTCCTTAGCGCGGCTTCTGCCGAAAGACGCCCGGCAGCGGCTCTTACCTCCGGAGAGCATCCTACCTTCGTCTTTCGCGTCTTTTGTAGTCTACATCTTAGCAAAACGCTTTTCCACTATGTCTGGCTAGGAAAAACTGTGCCAGCACAGAAAACATCTCCCATCGTGTTCTAGAAGTTGCACGGATGTCTGCCAAGTGTTTGGCAGGAAGAAAAGAAAAGTTGTCCAAAACAGCTTCCAATCGAATGTTCCTGTGATTGGAAAAGTCAGGAGAGTGCAAAGGTACTGTTTTCTATCAGTTGGCAAGGTGCGCACACAATCCCAGTGTTGTACAGCTTGCTTCTTCACCTTCCCGAAGCTGCCGCTCTCGCCGGCTGCCGGAGCCCAAGAAGCGGCTTCTTCGCGCAAAGACGATTGTGCCGCTCACAGTGCTCTCCTTAGCGCGGCTTCTGCCGAAAGACGCCCGGCAGCGGCTCTTACCTCCGGAGAGCATCCTACCTTCGTCTTTCTCGTCTTTTGTAGTCTACATCTTAGCAAAACGCTTTTCCACTATGTCTGGCTAGGAAAAACTGTGCCAGCACAGAAAACATCTCCCATCGTGTTCTAGAAGTTGCACGGATGTCTGCCAAGTGTTTGGCAGGAAGAAAAGAAAAGTTGTCCAAAACAGCTTCCAATCGAATGTTCCTGTGATTGGAAAAGTCAGGAGAGTGCAAAGGTACTGTTTTCTATCAGTTGGCAAGGTGCGCACACAATCCCAGTGTTGTACAGCTTGCTTCTTCACCTTCCCGAAGCTGCCGCTCTCGCCGGCTGCCGGAGCCCAAGAAGCGGCTTCTTCGCGCAAAGACGATTGTGCCGCTCACAGTGCTCTCCTTAGCGCGGCTTCTGCCGAAAGACGCCCGGCAGCGGCTCTTACCTCCGGAGAGCATCCTACCTTCGTCTTTCGCGTCTTTTGTAGTCTACATCTTAGCAAAACGCTTTTCCACTATGTCTGGCTAGGAAAAACTGTGCCAGCACAGAAAACATCTCCCATCGTGTTCTAGAAGTTGCACGGATGTCTGCCAAGTGTTTGGCAGGAAGAAAAGAAAAGTTGTCCAAAACAGCTTCCAATCGAATGTTCCTGTGATTGGAAAAGTCAGGAGAGTGCAAAGGTACTGTTTTCTATCAGTTGGCAAGGTGCGCACACAATCCCAGTGTTGTACAGCTTGCTTCTTCACCTTCCCGAAGCTGCCGCTCTCGCCGGCTGCCGGAGCCCAAGAAGCGGCTTCTTCGCGCAAAGACGATTGTGCCGCTCACAGTGCTCTCCTTAGCGCGGCTTCTGCCGAAAGACGCCCGGCAGCGGCTCTTACCTCCGGAGAGCATCCTACCTTCGTCTTTCGCGTCTTTTGTAGTCTACATCTTAGCAAAACGCTTTTCCACTATGTCTGGCTAGGAAAAACTGTGCCAGCACAGAAAACATCTCCCATCGTGTTCTAGAAGTTGCACGGATTCTGCCAAGTGTTTGGCAGGAAGAAAAGAAAAGTTGTCCAAAACAGCTTCCAATCGAATGTTCCTGTGATTGGAAAAGTCAGGAGAGTGCAAAGGTACTGTTTTCTATCAGTTGGCAAGGTGCGCACACAATCCCAGTGTTGTACAGCTTGCTTCTTCACCTTCCCGAAGCTGCCGCTCTCGCCGGCTGCCGGAGCCCAAGAAGCGGCTTCTTCGCGCAAAGACGATTGTGCCGCTCACAGTGCTCTCCTTAGCGCGGCTTCTGCCGAAAGACGCCCGGCAGCGGCTCTTACCTCCGGAGAGCATCCTACCTTCGTCTTTCGCGTCTTTTGTAGTCTACATCTTAGCAAAACGCTTTTCCACTATGTCTGGCTAGGAAAAACTGTGCCAGCACAGAAAACATCTCCCATCGTGTTCTAGAAGTTGCACGGATGTCTGCCAAGTGTTTGGCAGGAAGAAAAGAAAAGTTGTCCAAAACAGCTTCCAATCGAATGTTCCTGTGATTGGAAAAGTCAGGAGAGTGCAAAGGTACTGTTTTCTATCAGTTGGCAAGGTGCGCACACAATCCCAGTGTTGTACAGCTTGCTTCTTCACCTTCCCGAAGCTGCCGCTCTCGCCGGCTGCCGGAGCCCAAGAAGCGGCTTCTTCGCGCAAAGACGATTGTGCCGCTCACAGTGCTCTCCTTAGCGCGGCTTCTGCCGAAAGACGCCCGGCAGCGGCTCTTACCTCCGGAGAGCATCCTACCTTCGTCTTTCTCGTCTTTTGTAGTCTACATCTTAGCAAAACGCTTTTCCACTATGTCTGGCTAGGAAAAACTGTGCCAGCACAGAAAACATCTCCCATCGTGTTCTAGAAGTTGCACGGATGTCTGCCAAGTGTTTGGCAGGAAGAAAAGAAAAGTTGTCCAAAACAGCTTCCAATCGAATGTTCCTGTGATTGGAAAAGTCAGGAGAGTGCAAAGGTACTGTTTTCTATCAGTTGGCAAGGTGCGCACACAATCCCAGTGTTGTACAGCTTGCTTCTTCACCTTCCCGAAGCTGCCGCTCTCGCCGGCTGCCGGAGCCCAAGAAGCGGCTTCTTCGCGCAAAGACGATTGTGCCGCTCACAGTGCTCTCCTTAGCGCGGCTTCTGCCGAAAGACGCCCGGCAGCGGCTCTTACCTCCGGAGAGCATCCTACCTTCGTCTTTCTCGTCTTTTGTAGTCTACATCTTAGCAAAACGCTTTTCCACTATGTCTGGCTAGGAAAAACTGTGCCAGCACAGAAAACATCTCCCATCGTGTTCTAGAAGTTGCACGGATGTCTGCCAAGTGTTTGGCAGGAAGAAAAGAAAAGTTGTCCAAAACAGCTTCCAATCGAATGTTCCTGTGATTGGAAAAGTCAGGAGAGTGCAAAGGTACTGTTTTCTATCAGTTGGCAAGGTGCGCACACAATCCCAGTGTTGTACAGCTTGCTTCTTCACCTTCCCGAAGCTGCCGCTCTCGCCGGCTGCCGGAGCCCAAGAAGCGGCTTCTTCGCGCAAAGACGATTGTGCCGCTCACAGTGCTCTCCTTAGCGCGGCTTCTGCCGAAAGACGCCCGGCAGCGGCTCTTACCTCCGGAGAGCATCCTACCTTCGTCTTTCGCGTCTTTTGTAGTCTACATCTTAGCAAAACGCTTTTCCACTATGTCTGGCTAGGAAAAACTGTGCCAGCACAGAAAACATCTCCCATCGTGTTCTAGAAGTTGCACGGATGTCTGCCAAGTGTTTGGCAGGAAGAAAAGAAAAGTTGTCCAAAACAGCTTCCAATCGAATGTTCCTGTGATTGGAAAAGTCAGGAGAGTGCAAAGGTACTGTTTTCTATCAGTTGGCAAGGTGCGCACACAATCCCAGTGTTGTACAGCTTGCTTCTTCACCTTCCCGAAGCTGCCGCTCTCGCCGGCTGCCGGAGCCCAAGAAGCGGCTTCTTCGCGCAAAGACGATTGTGCCGCTCACAGTGCTCTCCTTAGCGCGGCTTCTGCCGAAAGACGCCCGGCAGCGGCTCTTACCTCCGGAGAGCATCCTACCTTCGTCTTTCGCGTCTTTTGTAGTCTACATCTTAGCAAAACGCTTTTCCACTATGTCTGGCTAGGAAAAACTGTGCCAGCACAGAAAACATCTCCCATCGTGTTCTAGAAGTTGCACGGATGTCTGCCAAGTGTTTGGCAGGAAGAAAAGAAAAGTTGTCCAAAAAAGCTTCCAATCGAATGTTCCTGTGATTGGAAAAGTCAGGAGAGTGCAAAGGTACTGTTTTCTATCAATTGGCAAGGTGCGCACACAATCCCAGTGTTGTACAGCTTGCTTCTTCACCTTCCCGAAGCTGCCGCTCTCGCCGGCTGCCGGAGCCCAAGAAGCGGCTTCTTCGCGCAAAGACGATTGTGCCGCTCACAGTGCTCTCCTTAGCGCGGCTTCTGCCGAAAGACGCCCGGCAGCGGCTCTTACCTCCTGAGAGTGGCAGCTTCGGGAAGGTGAAGAAGCAAGCTGTACAACACTGGGATTGTGTGCGCACCTTGCCAACTGATAGAAAACAGTACCTTTGCACTCTCCTGACTTTTCCAATCACAGGAACATTCGATTGGAAGCTGTTTTGGACAACTTTTCTTTTCTTCCTGCCAAACACTTGGCAGACATCCGTGCAACTTCTAGAACACGATGGGAGATGTTTTCTGTGCTGGCACGGGTTTTCCTAGCCAGACATAGTGGAAAAGCGTTTTGCTAAGATGTAGACTACAAAAGACGCGAAAGACGAAGGTAGGATGCTCTCCGGAGGTAAGAGCCGCTGCCGGGCGTCTTTCGGCAGAAGCCGCGCTAAGGAGAGCACTGTGAGCGGCACAATCGTCTTTGCGCGAAGAAGCCGCTTCTTGGGCTCCGGCAGCCGGCGAGAGCGGCAGCTTCGGGAAGGTGAAGAAGCAAGCTGTACAACACTGGGATTGTGTGCGCACCTTGCCAACTGATAGAAAACAGTACCTTTGCACTCTCCTGACTTTTCCAATCACAGGAACATTCGATTGGAAGCTGTTTTGGACAACTTTTCTTTTCTTCCTGCCAAACACTTGGCAGACATCCGTGCAACTTCTAGAACACGATGGGAGATGTTTTCTGTGCTGGCACAGTTTTTCCTAGCCAGACATAGTGGAAAAGCGTTTTGCTAAGATGTAGACTACAAAAGACGCGAAAGACGAAGGTAGGATGCTCTCCGGAGGTAAGAGCCGCTGCCGGGCGTCTTTCGGCAGAAGCCGCGCTAAGGAGAGCACTGTGAGCGGCACAATCGTCTTTGCGCGAAGAAGCCGCTTCTTGGGCTCCGGCAGCCGGCGAGAGCGGCAGCTTCGGGAAGGTGAAGAAGCAAGCTGTACAACACTGGGATTGTGTGCGCACCTTGCCAACTGATAGAAAACAGTACCTTTGCACTCTCCTGACTTTTCCAATCACAGGAACATTCGATTGGAAGCTGTTTTGGACAACTTTTCTTTTCTTCCTGCCAAACACTTGGCAGACATCCGTGCAACTTCTAGAACACGATGGGAGATGTTTTCTGTGCTGGCACAGTTTTTCCTAGCCAGACATAGTGGAAAAGCGTTTTGCTAAGATGTAGACTACAAAAGACGCGAAAGACGAAGGTAGGATGCTCTCCGGAGGTAAGAGCCGCTGCCGGGCGTCTTTCGGCAGAAGCCGCGCTAAGGAGAGCACTGTGAGCGGCACAATCGTCTTTGCGCGAAGAAGCCGCTTCTTGGGCTCCGGCAGCCGGCGAGAGCGGCAGCTTCGGGAAGGTGAAGAAGCAAGCTGTACAACACTGGGATTGTGTGCGCACCTTGCCAACTGATAGAAAACAGTACCTTTGCACTCTCCTGACTTTTCCAATCACAGGAACATTCGATTGGAAGCTGTTTTGGACAACTTTTCTTTTCTTCCTGCCAAACACTTGGCAGACATCCGTGCAACTTCTAGAACACGATGGGAGATGTTTTCTGTGCTGGCACAGTTTTTCCTAGCCAGACATAGTGGAAAAGCGTTTTGCTAAGATGTAGACTACAAAAGACGAGAAAGACGAAGGTAGGATGCTCTCCGGAGGTAAGAGCCGCTGCCGGGCGTCTTTCGGCAGAAGCCGCGCTAAGGAGAGCCCTGTGAGCGGCACAATCGTCTTTGCGCGAAGAAGCCGCTTCTTGGGCTCCGGCAGCCGGCGAGAGCGGCAGCTTCGGGAAGGTGAAGAAGCAAGCTGTACAACACTGGGATTGTGTGCGCACCTTGCCAACTGATAGAAAACAGTACCTTTGCACTCTCCTGACTTTTCCAATCACAGGAACATTCGATTGGAAGCTGTTTTGGACAACTTTTCTTTTCTTCCTGCCAAACACTTGGCAGACATCCGTGCAACTTCTAGAACACGATGGGAGATGTTTTCTGTGCTGGCACAGTTTTTCCTAGCCAGACATAGTGGAAAAGCGTTTTGCTAAGATGTAGACGACAAGAGAGGCTAAAGAGTGGATGTTAGCAAATGACACCCATCTTCAAAAAAGGCAATTAAGAGGACTCGCCATAGTACAAACCAGCCAGCCTCTTTTTTATCCCCAGGAAGTTGATGAAGCAGCTCTTCCTGGAAATCCTTGCCAGGCACATGACAGATGACCAAATAATGTAGTTAGCATGATTTTTCAGGGGAATTTCATGCTGAACATCACTTTAAACTCCTCTGATGAATCAACTTGACTGGTAGATGAAGGGAATATTATCTGCCTGGGCTTCAGGGAGGTTTTTGACATACCTCTACATGGCATCACACATACATATGGAAGCAATAGTGCAAAGGGGAGGGAATCAGTGTCTTTTCAGTGATGCTGAGGGAAAAGACAAGAGGCAGTGGGCACACACTGAAATACAGGAGATTGCCTTTGAACATCAGTAAATGTTTCTTTACTGTCAGGGTGACTGAACCACGGCACAGACTGCCCAGAAAGATTGTGGAGCCTGGATCTTTGAAGACATTAAAAGTACACCCAGATAGAATCCTGGGCAAGAGGCTCTAGGTATCCTGGTTTAGGCAGGGGGGTTGGGCCTGGTTAGCCCCACCAACCCCTTCCACTCTCTTTCATTCTGTGCTAGTGAATTCTCTTCAAGATGCATTTCAAAGCACTGGCATGACAAAGTTCTGTGCATACAGAGATCCAAATGGACATGGCATCTAAGTTCCTTAAGCAGTGTTCAAGAAGAATGTAAAACTCTGGCACAAGTGTCTCTTCCCTAACTGAATCCCTTTCATGGGAAAATTCCCAGCTCTAGAAAGATCTTCTGATACGCATGCTTAAGACTGACACTGGCTGAGCAAATTTCTCCCTATGTATATCTAAGACCAGTTAGGATCTTCACCCAAAGTGCTGTCAACATAGTCACAGAATGCCTATTGTTAAGAAGTGACAGCTTCCATCAGAATGGCAGCTATTGGTCCACAAAATGGATTAATGGATGGGAATTATCTACGTGGGTTAAAAACAAAAATAAAGAGTTGGTCTTTATTTATCAATTTCATGGCAATATTGATAAGGGAAGAAAAAGATCTAAGTCCTTGACTTTCTGGACTCGAGGAAAGATTTTAAAAATTCCTTGTAAAAATGTATGATCACAATCAGACTATTGAAACCATTTTAGTTGGGAACAAAGTTCCAAAATTGTCTAGATAGTGGCAAAGAAGCCAAGAAAATAGGAAAGAAACAAAAAGAGAGCAAAAGAGTCAGCTTCAGTGTACAAGCTCGTTCTAGAAGTAGTCTGCTGGGAAAAGGAACCCCCAGCTAAATTTCCAATGTATTCCTGCGCTTGATTCAGTAACTGGTCAATGTAAAAACCAATCCTTTTGTACAACTTCTTCCAGCAACAAAAACTCCAACAGGTTGACACTACCATCATGCCTGTTCCAGACATATTTAAAAGAGAAATGATGATTTTCTTGAAAACCTACTTACATAAAAGTTGCAAGATGGTGGAGGGATTCCCACATCCTCCTTCCTCCATCTGGCTTGAAAGTATATTTGATAAAATATGCAACAAAGCACATGATTTATAAGGGAGAGTCAAATGGATGATTTGGGAATCGATCTCTTGTTGATAGTAAACTTCATATCCACTCGGTGTGACCTTTTTAAAACAAAATGTGGAGCTGAGGCATGAATCTGCCACAACAATTGTAAAGCAAACATACACACTCCCCTTCATATGCCCCCCCCTCCACACACACCTAGGCACACACAGAGATCAGCATAGCAGATCATGAACACCTTGGAAAAGACTGAAATGCTAAATGCCTCTCTTGATGGGCAAAAGAGCTGGTGCAGTAATTCAAATGCCTGGTACAAAAATTCTGTTTAATATTTAGCTCCTATTTAAAACACAGCTTTTCATTTCATTCTATTTACAGAATATTTTCATTTCATTTGTTTCTTTAAAATTACTTAGTTCTCACCTGTTGTATGTCTAGGAATATTTTCTTCCAAAAATAGAAAAAAATAGATGATATCTTTTCAGCAGAAAACATTGGTTGATACAATTTTAAACCATCATGATATGGAAGAATTCTTCTGTCCCTCTCGAAGGTGGAAGAAGCATTTGGATCACAGATCATCTACAATGAAATACTTGACATGTTTAAGATGCTTTCAATCAATTTTGATCGTCAATTGCTTATTTGTTGTAAACAGTAATTTTTCAGTGAAGGGAAAGTGTGTGTGGTATATCTACATGATATGTTCAAAGGCAGTTCCTACTAATGGCCAGGCTGAATTCCAGTAAATAATGTCCCGAATGATATTTTGCCGCCTTCTTTGGCACTTCATGAAATCTTACCCCGATGAAGTGCTGAAACACAGAGATTTTCTCTTAGAGAGTGTCTCATGTTGTAACCTATCCCATGGATTTTATGCTGTAATTCTTATCTCTTTTAAAATTTACTATCTTCTGTACAGTTTTCATGAAACTTTCTGTTACAGTAGTGAATAGCACAGATAAATGTCATTTTGTACAACTTTGAATTTACCCCAAGAGCTGAGAGAAAACTTGATCCTATACTTCAATCCGAGTTTCTTCTATAGTCCAACTTTGTTTCTCTACCATCAAGCTTCTCCTTTGTTGCTGCTCCAAGCCCCGTCCAGGGTGACCTTGAATACTTTCAGGGATGGGACACCCACAACTTCTCTGGGCAACCTGTTCCAGTGTTCCAGCACTCCCACAGTAAAAAAGGCCTTCCTTTCATCTAATATGTGTAGGAAATCATAAATCTAGGCATAGAAGCTTGGAGTGCAAATTTGAAATTCTTTGGATTTGAAGCACATTTTATATGAATACTGACTTACAGATGACTAAAAGATGTTGATGGGCATTTGAGCTGACAAGTTTTGAAAAAGTGCACGGAAATTAAAATTGAAACCACTAAAATTAAAAACTCCTTGCCATTTTCTTTTTCCTCTCCTATTCAAAATTGCATATGTCAGATATCAGTGCTTCATGCAAACCTCTCAGATGCTCTCAGAGAAAAAGCTTTTCTTTCAGACTAAGTTGCGGTTGACGTAGAACACTAGCAGGAGTGAAAGATTTTCTGGGCATCGGGGCAGCCCGTTCTCCTTGGATTTGTGTGCAGAATGCATTTTATCCAAACTGGAAAATAGATCCCAGCTCTGTTCTATTCATCATCCTTACTTCATCAGGCCAGAAGATTCTGTGAAAAGTAGCCTGTGGACCTTGAAGACAGCGCATGTGAACCAGATGAGAGGTGATAGAGAAGTTGAGGGAGAGAAGAAAGAGCATGAGGCTGAAACCAGAAAGTATTTCTCCACGTGATCATGGAAGATTGCAGGAGCCACTTGGTACTATCAAACCAGCCCAACTTGGCACTTGTGCCACCTTGGGTCTGGGAGCCATGTTGCATATCGTGCATTTTAAGGAGCCAGCTGGCCACACCCAGCCATATGCCCCCAAACACAAACCAAGGCCCTTTTCTCTGGCAAACAAAACTCAGCTGCCCTGCTTCTGGATGGCAGATTGCAGGAACCACTTGGTACTATCAAACCAGCCCAACTTGGCACTGGTGCCACCATGGGTCTGGTCACCATCCTGCCTATTGTAGCTTTTCAGGAGCCAGCCGGTCACTCTCAGCCATAGGCCCCCAAACACAAACCTCGGCCCGTTTCCCTGGCAAACAAAAGTAAGCTGCCCCGCTTCTGCATGGCAGATTGCAGGAGCTACTTAGTACTATCAAATCAGCCCGACTTGGCACAGGTGCCACCTTGGATCTGGGAACCATCCTGTGTATCGTGGATTTTCAGGGGCCAGCCGGCCACTCTCAGCCATATGCCCCCAAAAACAAACCACGGACCTTTTCTCTGGCAAACAAAAATCAGCTGCCCCACTTCTGGATGGCAGATTGCAGGAGCCACTTGGGACTATCACACCAGCACAACATGGCACTGCTGCCACCTTGGATCTGGGAACAATCCTGCGTATCGTACATATTCAGGAACCAGCCGAACACTCCCAGCCACAGGCCCCCAAACACAAACAACGGCCCTTTTCTCTGGCAAACAAAACTCAACTGCCCCTCTTCTGGATGGCAAATTGCAGGACGCACTTGGTACTACAAAAAGAGCCCGACTTGGCAGTGGTGCCACCTTGGCTCTGGGAACCATCCTGTGTATCGAGCATTTTAAGGAGCCAGCCGGCAATTCCCAGCCGTATGCCCCAAAAAGAAACCATGGACCTTTTCTCTGGCAAAAAAAACTCAGCTGTCCCGCTTCTGGATGGCAGATTGCAGGAGTTACTTTGAACCATACAACCAGCCTTACTTGGCACTGGTGCCACCTTGGATCTGGGAACCATCCTGCCTATCGTTGATTTTCAGGGGCCAGCCGGCCACTCTCAGCCATAGGCCCCCAAACACAAACCACAGCCCTTTTCTCTAGCAAACAAAATTCAACTGCCCCGCTTCTGGATGGCAAATTGCAGGAGCCACTGGGTACTACAAAAACAGCCTGACTTGGCACTGGTGCCACCTTGCGCCTGGTTACCATGCGGCGTATCGTGCATTTTAAGGAGCCAGGTGGCCACTCCCAGCCATATGCCCCCAAACACAACCCACGGCCCTTTTCTCTGGCAAACAAAACTCAGCTGCCCCGCTTCTGGATGGCAGATTGCAGGAGACACTTGGTACTATCAAACCAGCCCGACTTGGCACTGGTGCCACCTTGGGTCTGGGAACCATCCTGCGTATTGTGGATTGTCAGGAGACAGCCGACCACTCTCGGCCACAGAGCCCAATCAAAAACAAAGGTCCGTTTCCCTGGCAAAAAAAACTCAGCTGCCCCGCTTCTGGATGGGAGATTGCAGGAGGCACTTGACACTGTCAAACGAGCCCCACTTGGCACTGGTGCCACCTTGGGTCTGGGAACCATGCTGCGTATCGTGGATTTTCAGGAGCCAGCCGGCCACTGCCAGCCACAGGCCCCCAAACACAAACCACAGCCTTTTTCTCTGGCAAACAAAACTCAGCTGCCCCGCTTCTGGATGGCAGATTGCAGGAGCCACTTGGTACTATCAAACCAGCCCGACTTGGCACTGGTGCCACCTTGGGTCTGGGAACCATCCTGCCTATCGTGGATTTTAAGGAGCCAGCCGGCTACTCCCAGCCACAGGCCCCCAACAAAAACCACGGCCCTTTTTTCTCGCAAACAAAACTTAGCTGCCTCACTTCTGGATGGCAGATTGCAGGAGCCACTTGGTGTAATCAAACCAGCCCGACTTGGCACTGGTGCCACCTTGGGTCTGGGAACCATCCTGCGTATCGTGGATTCTAAGGAGCCACCCGGCCACTCTGAGCCACAGGCCCCCAAACAACATCAACGGCGCTGTTCCCTGGAAAACAAAACACGCCTGCCAACTTTTTGATGGAGTTTGCAGGAGCCACTTGGTACTATCAAACCAGCCCGACTTGGCACTGGTGCCACCTTGGGTCTGGGAAACATCCTGCGTATCGTGGATTCTTAGGAGCCAGCCGGCCACTCCTAGCCACAGGCCCCCAAACAAAAACCTAGGCCTATTTCTCTGGCAAACAAAAGTAAGCTGCCCTGCTTCTGGATGGCAGATTGCAGGAGACACTTGGTACTATCAAACCAGCCCAACTTGGCACTGGTGCCACCTTGGGTCTGGGAACCATCCTGCGTATCGTGGATTCTAAGGAGCCAGCTGGCCACTCCCAGCCACAGGCCCCCAAACACAAACAACGGCGCTTTTCCCTGGAAAACAAAACTCGCCTGCCAACATTTTGATGGCAGATTGCAGGAGCCACTTGGTACTATCAAATCAGCCCAACTTGGCACTGGTGCCACCATGGGTCTGGTCACCATCCTGCCTATCGTAGCTTTTCAGGAGCCAGCCGGTCACTCCCAGCCATAGGCCCCCAGACACAAACCTCGGCCCGTTTCCCTGGCAAACAAAAGTAAGCTGCCCCGCTTCTGGATGGCAGATTACAGTACGCACTTGGTACTATCAAACCAGCCCAACTTGGAAATGGTGCCACCTCTGGTCTGGGAACCATCCTGCGTATCGTGGATTCTAAGGAGCCAGCGGGCCACTCCCAGCCACAGGCCCCCAAATACAAACAACGGCGCTTTTCCCTGGAAAACAAAACTCGCCTGCCAAATTTTTGATGGCAGATTGCAGGAGCCACTTGGTACTATCAAATCAGCCCAACTTGGCACTGGTGCCACCATGGATCTGGTCACCATCCTGCCTATCGTAGCTTTTCAGGTGCCAGCCGGTCACTCCCAGCCATAGGAACCCAGACATAAACCTCGGCCCGTTTCCCTGGCAAACAAAAGTAAGCTGCCCCGCTTCTGGATGGCAGATTGCAGGAGCCACTTTGCACCATCAAACTGGCCCGACTTGTCACTGGTGCCACCTCAGGTCTGGGAACCCTCCTGCGTATCGTGGATTCCAATTAGCAAGACGGCCACTCCCAGCCACAGGCCCCCAAACACAAACAACGGCGCTTTTCCCTGGAAAACAAAACTCGCCTGCCAAATTTTGATGGCAGATTGCAGGAGCCACTTGGTACTATCAAACCAGCCCAACTTGGCACTGCTGACACCATGGGTCTGGTCACCATCCTGCCTATCGTAGCTTTTCAGGAGCCAGCCGGTCACTCCCAGCCATAGGCCCCCAGACACAAAGCTCGGCCCGTTTCCCTGGCAAACAAAAGTAAGCTGCCCCGCTTCTGGATGGCAGATTTCAGGATCCACTTGTTATTATCAAACCAGCCCGACTTGGTACTGGTGCCACCTCTGGTCTGGGAACCATCCTGCGTATCTTGGATTCTAAGGAGCCAGCCGGCCACTCCCAGCCACAGGCCCCCAAAAAAAAACATCGGCGCTTTTCCCTGGAAAACAAAACTCGCCTGCCAACATTTTGATTGCAGATTGCAGGAACCACTTGGTACTATCAAACCAGCCCAACTTGGCACTGGTGCCACCTTGGGTCTGGGAACCATCCGGCGTATCGTGTGTTTAAAGGAGCCAGCCGGCCACTCCAGCCACAGGCCCGCAGACACAAACAACGGCGCTTTTCCCTGGAAAACAAAGCTTGCCTGCTGACTTTTGATGGCAGATTGCAGGAGCCACTTTGTACTTTGAAATCAGCCGAACATGGCTCTGGTGCCACCATGGGTCTGGTCACCATCCTGCCTATCGTAGCTTTTCAGGAGCCAGCCGGTCACTCCCAGCCATAGGCCCCCAGACACAAAGCTCGGCCTGTTTCCCTGGCAAACAAAAGTAAGCTACCCCGCTTCTGGATGGCAGATTGCAGGACGCACTTGGTACTATCAAACCAGCCCAACTTATCACTGGTGCCACCTCAGGTCAGGGAACCATCCTGCGTATTGTGGATTCTAAGGAGCCAGCCGGCCACTCCCAGCCACAGGCCCCCAAACACAAACAACGGCGCTTTTCCCTGGAAAACAAAACTCGCCTGCCAACTTTTGATGGCAGATTGCAGGAGCCACTTGGTACTATCAAACCAGCCCAACTTGGCACTGGTGCCACCATGGGTCTGGTCACCATCCTGCCTATCGTAGCTTTTCAGGAGCCAGCCGGTCACTCCCTGCCATAGGCCCCCAGACACAAACCTCGGCCCGTTACCCTGGCAAACAAAAGTAAGCTGCCCCGCTTCTGGATGGCAGATTGCAGGACGCACTTGGTACTATCAAACCAGCCCGACTTGGCACTGGTGCTACCTCAGGTCTGGGAACCATCCTGCGTATCGTGGATTCTAAGGAGCCAGCCGGCCACTCCCAGCCACAGGCCCCCAAACACAAACATCGGCGCTTTTCCCTGGAAAACAAAACTCGCCTGCCAACTTTTTGATGGCAGATTGCCGGAGCCACTTGGTACTATCAAACCAGCCCAACTTGGCACTGGTGCCACCATGGGTCTGGTCACCATCCTGCCTATCGTAGCTTTTCAGGAGCCAGCCGGTCACTCCCAGCCATAGACCCCAGACACAAACCTCGGCCCGTTTCCCTGGCAAAAAAAAGTAAGCTGCCCCGCTTCTGGATGGCAGATTGCAGGAGCCACTTTGCACCATCAAACTAGCCCGACTTGGCACTGGTGCCACCTCAGGTCTGGGAACCATCCTGCGTATCGTGGATTCTAAGGAGCCAGCCGGACACTCCCAGCCACAGGCCCTCAAACACAAACAGCGGCGCTTTTCCCTGGAAAACAAAACTCGCCTGCCAAATTTTGATGGCAGATTGCCGGAGCAACTTGGTACTATCAAACCAGCCCAACTTGGCACTGGTGCCACCATGGGTCTGGTCACCATCCTGCCTATCGTAGATTTTCAGGACCTAGCCGGTCACTCCCAGCCATAGGCCCCCAGACACAAACCTCGGCCCGTTTCCGTGGCAAACAAAACTAAGCGGCGCCGCTTGTGGATGGCAGATTGCAGGACGCACTTGGTACTATCAAACCAGCCCGACTTGGCACTGGTGCCACCTCTGGTCTGGGAACCATCCTGCGTATCGTGGATTCCAATTAGCAAGCTGGCCACTCCCAGCCACAGGCCCCCAAACACAAACAACGGCGCTTTTCCCTGGAAAACAAAACTCGCCTGCCAACATTTTGATGGCAGATTGCAGGAGCCACTTGGTACTATCAAATCAGCCGAACATGGCACTGGTGCCACCATGGGTCTTGGAACCATCCTGCCTATCGTAGCTGTTCAGGCGCCAGCCGGTCACTCCCAGCCATAGGCCCCCAGAGAAAAACCTCGGCCCTTTTCCCTGGAAAACAAAAGTAAGCTGCCCCGCTTCTGGATGGCAGATTGCAGGAATAACTTGGTACTATCAAACCAGCCCAACTTGGCACTGGTGCCACCTTGGGTCTGGGAACCATCCGGCGTATCGTGGATTCTAAGGAGCCAGCCGGTCACTCCCAGCCACAGGCCCCCAAACACAAACAACGGCGCTTTTCCCTGGAAAACAAAACTCGCCTGCCAACATTTTGATGGCAGATTGCAGGAGCCACTTGCTACTATCAAATCAGCCCAACTTGGCACTGGTGCCACCATGGGTCTGGTCACCATCCTGCCTATCGTAGCTTTTCAGGAGCCAGCCGGTCACTCCCAGCCATAGGCCCCCAGACACAAAGCTCGGCCCGTTTCCCTGGCAAACAAAAGTAAGCTGCCCCGCTTCTGGATGGCAGATTGCAGGACGCGCTTGGTAGTATCAAACCAGCCCGACTTGGCACTGGTGCCAACTCTGGTCTGGGAACCATCCTGCGTATCGTTGATTCTAATTAGCCAGCCGGCCACTCCCAGCCACAGGCCCCCAAACACAAACAAGGGCGCTTTTCCCGGGAAAACAAAACTCGCCTGCCAAATTTTTGATGGCAGATTGCAGGAGCCACTTGGTACTATCAAACCAGCCCAACTTGGCACTGGTGCCACCATGGGTCTGGTCACCATCCTGCCTATCGTAGCTTTTCAGGAGCCAGCAGGTCACCCCCAGCCACAGGCCCCGAGACAAAAACCTCGGCCCGTTTCCCTGGCAAAAAAAAGTAAGCTACCCCGCTTCTGGATGGCAGATTGCAGGACGCACTTGGTAGTATCAAACCAGCCCGACTTGTCACTGGGGTCACCTCTGGTCTGGGAACCATCCTGCGTATCGTGGATTCTAATTAGCCAGCCGGCCACTCCCAGCCACAGGCCCCCAAACACAAACAACGGCGCTTTTCCCTGGAAAACAAAACTCGCCTGCCAAATTTTTGATGGCAGATTGCAGGAGCCACTTGGTACTATCAAACCAGCCCAACTTGGCACTGGTGCCACCATGGGTCTGGTCACCATCCTGCCTATCGTAGCTTTTCAGGAGCCAGCCGGTCACCCCCAGCCTTATACCCCGAGACAAAAACCTCGGCCCGTTTCCCTGGCAAAAAAAAGTAAGCTACCCCGCTTCTGGATGGCAGATTGCAGGACGCACTTGGTAGTATCAAACCAGCCCAACTTGGCACTGGTGCCACCTTGGGTCTGGGAACCATCCTGCGTATCGTGGATTCTAAGGAGCCAGCCGGCCACTCCCTGCCACAGGCACCCAAACACAAACAACGGCGCTTTTCCCTGGAAAACAAAACTCGCCTGCCAACTTTTTCATGGCGGATTGCAGGAGCCACTTGGTACTATCAAACCAGCCCAACTTGGCACTGGTGCCACCATGGATGTGGTCACCATCCTGCCTATCGTAGCTTTTCAGTACCTAGCAGGTCACTCCCAGCCATAGGCGCCCAGACACAAAGCTCGGCCCGTTTCCCTGGCAAACAAAATTAAGCTGCCCCGCTTCTGGATGGCAGATTGCATGAAACACTTGGTACTATAAAACCAGCCCGACTTGGCACTGGTGCCACCTCTGGTCTGGGAACCATCCTGCGTATCGTGGATTCTAAGGAGCCAGCCGGTCACTCCCAGCCACAGGCCCCCAAACACAAACAACAGCGCTTTTCCCTGGAAAACAAAACTCGCCTGCCAACATTTTGATGGCAGATTGCAGGAGCCACTTGGTACTATCAAACCAGCCCAACTTGGCACTGGTGCCACCATGGGTCTGGTCACCATCCTGCCTATCGTAGCTGTTCAGGCGCCACCCGGTCACTCCCAGCCATAGGCCCCCAGAGAAAAACCTCGGCCCGTTTCCCTGGCAAAGAAAAGTAAGCTACCCCGCTTCTGGATGGCAGATTGCAGGAGCCACTTTGCACCATCAAACTGGCCCGACTTGTCACTGGTGCCACCTCAAGTCTGGGAACCATCCTGCGTATCGTGGATTCTAAGGAGCCAGCCGGTCACTCCCACCCACAGGCCCCCAGTCACAAACAACGGCGCTTTTCCCTGGAAAACAAAACTCGCCTGCCGACTATTTGATGGCAGATTGCAGGAGCCACTTGGTACTATCAAATCAGCCCAACTTGGCTCTGGTGCCACCATGGGTCTGGTCACCATCCTGCCTATCGTAGCTTTTCAGGAGCCAGCCGGTCACTCCCAGCCATAGGCCCCCAGACACAAACCTCGGCCAGTTTCCCTGGAAAACAAAAGTAAGCTGCCCCGCTTCTGGATGGCAGATTGCAGGAGCCACTTTTCACCATCCAACTAGCCCGACTTGGCACTGGTGCCACCTCAGGTCTGGGAACCATGCTGCGTATCGTGGATTCTAATTAGCCATCCGGCCACTCCCACCCACAGGCCCCTAAACACAAACAACGGCGCATTTCCCTGGAAAACAAAACTCGCCTGCCAATTTTTGATGGCAGATTGCAGGAGCCACTTGGTACTATCAAACCAGCCCAACTTGGCACTGGTGCCACCATGGGTCTGGTCACCATCCTGCCTATCGTAGCTTTTCAGGAGCCAGCCGGTCACTCCCAGCCATAGGCGCCCAGACCCAAAGCTCGGCCCGTTTCCCTGGCAAGCAAAAGTAAGCTGTCCCGCTTCTGGATGGCAGAATGCAGGACGCACTTGGTAGTATCAAACCAGCCCGACTTGGCACTGGCGCCGCCTCACGTCTGGGAACCATCCTGCGTATCGTGGATTCTGAGCAACCAGCCGGCCACTCCCAGCCACAGGCCCCCAAACACAAACAACGGCGCTTTTCCCTGGAAAACAAAACTCGCCTGCCAAGTTTTTGATGGCAGATTGCAGGAGCCACTTGGTACTATCAAACCAGCCCAACTTGGCACTGGTGCCACCTTGGGTCTGGTCACCATCCTGCCTATCATAGCTTTTCAGGAGCCAGCCGGTCACTCCCAGCCATAGGCCCCCAGACACAAACCTCGGCCCGTTTCCCTGGCAAACAAAAGCAAGCTGCCCCGCTTCTGGATGGCAGATTGCAGGAGCCACTTTGCACCATCAAACTAGCCCGACTTGGCACTGGTGCCACCTCAGGTCTGGGAACCATGCTGCGTATCGTGGATTCTAATTAGCCATCCGGCCACTCCCACCCACAGGCCCCCAAACAAAAACAACGGCGCTTTTCCCTGGAAAACAAAACTCGCCTGCCAAATTTTGATGGCAGACTGCCGGAGCCACTTGGTACTATCAAACCAGCCCACCTTGACACTGGTGCCGCCATGGGTCTGGTCACCATCCTGCCTATCGTAGCTTTTCAGGAGCCAGCCGGTCACTCCCAGCCATAAACCCCCAGACACAAACCTCGGCCCGTTTCCCTGGCAAACAAAAGTAAGCTGCCCCGCTTCTGGATGGCAGATTGCAGGAGCCACTTTTCACCATCAAACCAGCCCGACTTGGCACTGGTGCCACCTCTGGTCTGGGAACCATCCTGCGTATCATGGATTCTAAGGAGCCAGCCGGCCACTCCCAGCCACAGGCCCCCAAACACAAACAACGGCGCTTTTCCCTGGATAACAAACTCGCCTGCCAAGTTTTTGATGGCAGATTGCAGGAGCCACTTGGTACTATCAAACCAGCCCAACTTGGCACTGGTGCCACCATGGGTCTGGTCACCATCCTGCCTATCGTAGCTTTTCAGGAGCCAGCCGGTCACTCCCAGCCATAGGCCCCGAGACACAAAGCTCGGCCCGTTTCCCTGGCAAACAAAAGTAAGCTACCCCGCTTCTGGATGGCAGATTGCAGGACGCACTTGGTACTATCAAACCAGCCCAACTTGGCACTGGTGCCAGCTCAGGTCTGGGAACCATCCTGCGTATCGTGGATTCTAAGGAGCCAGCCGGCCACTCCCAGCCATAGGCCCCCAAACAAAACAACGGCACTTTTCCCTGGAAAACAAAACTTGCCTGCCAAATTTTTGATGGCAGATTGCAGGAGCCACTTGGTACTATCAAACCAGCCCAACTTGGCACTGGTTCCACCATGGGTCTGGTCACCATCCTGCCTATCGTAGCTTTTCAGGAGCCAGCCGGTCACTCCCAGCCGTAGGCCCACAGACACAAAGCTCGGCCCGTTTCCCTGACAAACAAAAGTAAGCTGTCCCGCTTCTGGATGGCAGATTGCAGGACGCACTTGGTACTATCAAACCAGCCCGACTTGGCACTGGTGCCACCTCTGGTCTGGGAACCATCCTGCGTATGGTAGATTCTAAGCAGCCAGCCGGCCACTCCCAGCCACAGGCCCCCAAACACAAACAACGGCGCTTTTCCCTTGAAAACAAAACTCGTCTGCCAACTTTTGGATGGCAGATTGCCGGAGCCACTTGGTACTATCAAACCAACCCAACTTGGCACTGGTGCCACCATGGGTCTCGTCACCATCCTGCCTATCGTAGCTTTTCAGGAGCCAGCCGGCCACTCCCTGCCACAGGCCCCCAAACACAAACAACGGCGCTTTTCCCTGGAAAACAAAATTCGCCTGCCAACTTTTTGATGGCAGATTGCAGGAGCCACTTGGTACAATCAAATCAGCCCAACTTGCCACTGGTGCCACCATGGGTCTGGTCACCATCCTGCCTATCGTAGCTTTTCAGGAGCCAGCCGGTCACTCCCAGCCATAGGCCCCCAGACACAAACCTCGGCCCGTTTCCCTGGCCAACAAAAGTAAGCTGCCCCGCTTCTGGATGGCAGATTGCAGGAACCACTTGGTACTATCCAACCAGCCCAACTTGGCACTGGTGCCACCTTTGGTCTGGGAACCATGCTGAGTATCGTGGATTCTAAGGAGCCAGCCGGCCACTCCCAGCCACAGGCCCCCAAACACAAACAACGGCGCTTTTCCCTGGAAAACAAAACTCGCCTGCCAACTTTTTGATGGCAGATTGCAGGAGCCACTTGGTACTATCAAACCAGCCCAACTTGGCACTGGTGCCACCATGGGTCTGGTCACCATCCTGCCTATCGTAGCTTTTCAGGAGCCAGCCGGTCACTGCCTGCCATAAACCCCCAGACACAAACCTCGGCCCGTTTCCCTGGCAAACAAAAGTAAGCTGCCCCGCTTCTGGATGGCAGATTGCAGGAGCCACTTTTCACCATCAAACCAGCCCGACTTGGCACTGGTGCCACCTCTGGTCTGGGAACCATCCTGCGTATCATGGATTCTAAGGAGCCAGCCGGCCACTCCCAGCCACAGGCCCCCAAACAAAAACAACGGCGCTTTTCCCTGGATAACAAACTCGCCTGCCAAGTTTTTGATGGCAGATTGCAGGAGCCACTTGGTACTATCAAACCAGCCCAACTTGGCACTGGTGCCACCATGGGTCTGGTCACCATCCTGCCTATCGTAGCTTTTCAGGAGCCAGCCGGTCACTCCCAGCCATAGGCCCCGAGACACAAAGCTCGGCCCGTTTCCCTGGCAAACAAAAGTAAGCTACCCCGCTTCTGGATGGCAGATTGCAGGACGCACTTGGTACTATCAAACCAGCCCAACTTGGCACTGGTGCCAGCTCAGGTCTGGGAACCATCCTGCGTATCGTGGATTCTAAGGAGCCAGCCGGCCACTCCCAGCCATAGGCCCCCAAACAAAACAACGGCACTTTTCTCTGGAAAACAAAACTTGCCTGCCAAATTTTTGATGGCAGATTGCAGGAGCCACTTGGTACTATCAAACCAGCCCAACTTGGCACTGGTGCCACCATGGGTCTGGTCACCATCCTGCCTATCGTAGCTTTTCAGGAGCCAGCCGGTCACTCCCAGCCGTAGGCCCACAGACACAAAGCTCGGCCCGTTTCCCTGACAAACAAAAGTAAGCTGTCCCGCTTCTGGATGGCAGATTGCAGGACGCACTTGGTACTATCAAACCAGCCCGACTTGGCACTGGTGCCACCTCTGGTCTGGGAACCATCCTGCGTATGGTAGATTCTAAGCAGCCAGCCGGCCACTCCCAGCCACAGGCCCCCAAACACAAACAACGGCGCTTTTCCCTTGAAAACAAAACTCGTCTGCCAACTTTTGGATGGCAGATTGCCGGAGCCACTTGGTACTATCAAACCAACCCAACTTGGCACTGGTGCCACCATGGGTCTCGTCACCATCCTGCCTATCGTAGCTTTTCAGGAGCCAGCCGGCCACTCCCTGCCACAGGCCCCCAAACACAAACAACGGCGCTTTTCCCTGGAAAACAAAATTCGCCTGCCAACATTTTGATGGCAGATTGCAGGAGCCACTTGGTACAATCAAATCAGCCCAACTTGCCACTGGTGCCACCATGGGTCTGGTCACCATCCTGCCTATCGTAGCTTTTCAGGAGCCAGCCGGTCACTCCCAGCCATAGGCCCCCAGACACAAACCTCGGCCCGTTTCCCTGGCCAACAAAAGTAAGCTGCCCCGCTTCTGGATGGCAGATTGCAGGAACCACTTGGTACTATCCAACCAGCCCAACTTGGCACTGGTGCCACCTTTGGTCTGGGAACCATGCTGAGTATCGTGGATTCTAAGGAGCCAGCCGGCCACTCCCAGCCACAGGCCCCCAAACACAAACAACGGCGCTTTTCCCTGGAAAACAAAACTCGCCTGCCAACTTCTTGATGGCAGATTGCAGGAGCCACTTGGTACTATCAAACCAGCCCAACTTGGCACTGGTGCCGTCATGGGTCTGGTCACCATCCTGCCTATCGTAGCTTTTCACGAGCCAGCCGGTCACTTCCAGGCTTAGGCCCCCAGACACAATCCTCGGACCGTTTCCCTGGCAAACAAAAGTAAGCTGCCCCGCTTCTGGATGGCAGATTGCAGGAACCACTTGGTACTATCAAACCAGCCCAACTTGGCACTGGTGCCACCATGGGTCTGGGAACCATCCTGTGTATCGTGGATTCTAATTAGCCATCCGTCCACTCCAGGCGAGAGGGCCCCAGGCACAAACAACGGCGCTTTTCCCTGGATAACAAACTCGCCTGCCAACTTTTTGATGGCAGATTGCAGGAGCCACTTGGTACTATCAAACCAGCCCAACTTGGCACTGGTGCCACCATGGGTCTGGTCACCATCCTGCCTATCGTAGCTTTTCAGGAGCCAGCCGGTCACTCCCAGCCATAGGCCCCCAGACACAAACCTCGGCCCGTTTCCCTGGCAAACAAAAGTAAGCTACCCCACTTCTGGATGGCAGATTGCAGGACGCACTTGGTACTATTAAACCAGCCCAACTTGGCACTGGTGCCACGTCAAGTCTAGGAACCATCCTGCGTATCGTGGATTCTAAGGAGCCAGCCGGCCACTCCCAGCCATAGGCCCCCAAACAAAAACAACGGCGCTTTTCCCTGGTAAAGAAAACTTCCCTGCCAACTTTTTGATGGCAGATTGCAGGAGCCACTTGGTACTATCAAACCAGCCCAACTTGGCACTGGTGCCACCATGGGTCTGGTCACCATCCTGCCTATCGTAGCTTTTCAGGAGCCAGCCGGTCACTCCCAGCCATAGGCCCCCAGACACAAAGCTCGGCCCGTTTCCCTGGCAAACAAAAGTAAGCTGCCCCGCTTCTGGATGGCAGATTGCAGGAGCCACTTGGTACTATCAAACCAGCCCGACTTGGCACTGGTGCCACCTCTGGTCTGGGAACCATCCTGCGTATCGTGGATTCTAAGGAGCCAGCCGGCCACTCCCAGCCACAGGCCCCCAAACACAAACAGCGGCGCTTTTCCCTGGAAAACAAAACTCGCCTGCCAACTTTTTGATGGCAGATTGCAGGAGCCACTTGGTACTATCAAACCAGCCCAACTTGGCACTGGTGCCGCCATGGGTCTGGTCACCATCCTGCCTATCGTAGCTTTTCACGAGCCAGCCGGTCACTCCCAGCCATAGGCCCCCAGACACAAACCTCGGCCCGTTTCCCTGGCAAACAAAAGTAAGCTGCCCCGCTTCTGGATGGCAGATTGTAGGACGCACTTGTTACTATCAAACCCGCCCGACTTGGCACTGGTGCCACCACTGGTCTGGGAACCATCCTGCGTATCGTGGATTCTAAAGAGCCAGCCGGCCACTCCCACCACAGGCACCCAAACACAAACAACGGCGCTTTTCCCTGGAAAACAAAACTCGCCTGCCAACTTTTTGATGGCAGATTGCAGGAGCCACTTGGTACTATCAAACCAGCCCAACTTGGCACTGCTGCCACCATGGGTCTGGTCACCATCCTGCCTATCGTAGCTTTTCAGGAGCCAGCCGGTCACTCCCAGCCATAGGCCCCCAGACAAAAACCTCGGCCCGTTTCCCTGGCAAACAAAAGTAAGCTGCCCCGCTTCTGGATGGCAGATTGCAGGATCCACTTGGTACTATCAAACCAGCCGGACTTGGCACTGGTGCCACGACAAGTCTGGGAACCATCCTGCGTATCGTGGATTCTAAGGAGCCAGCCGGCCACTCACAGCCACAGGCCCCCAAACACAAACAACGGCGCTTTTCCCTGGAAAACAAAACTCGCCTACCAACGTTTTGATGGCAGATTGCAGGAGCCACTTGGTACTATCAAATCAGCCCAACTTGGCACTCGTGCCACCATGGGTCTGGTCACCATCCTGCCTATCGTAACTTTTCAGGAGCCAGCCGGTCACTCCCAGCCCTAGGCCCCCATACACAAATCTCGGCCCGTTTCCCTGGCAAAGAAAATTAAGCTGCCCCGCTTCTGGATGGCAGATTGCAGGAGCCACTTGGTACTATCAAACCAGCCCGACTTGGCACTGGTGCCACCTCTGGTCTGGGAACCATCCTGCGTATCGTGGATTCTAAGGAGCCAGTCGGCCACTCCCAGCCACAGGCCCCCAAACACAAACAACGGCCCGTTTCCGTGGCAAACAAAAGTAAGCTGCCCCGCTTCTGGATGGCAGATTGCAGGAGCCACTTGGTACTATCAAACCAGCCCGACTTGGCACTGGTGCCACCTCTGGTCTGGGAACCATCCTGCGTATCGTGGTTTCTAAGGAGCCAGCCGGCCACTCCCAACCACAGGCCCCCAAACACAAACAACGGCGCTTTTCCCTGGAAAACAAAACTCGCCTGCCAACTTTTTGATGGCAGATTGCAGGAGCCACTTGGTACTATCAAACCAGCCCAACTTGGCACTGGTGCCACCATGGGTCTGGTCACCATCCTGCCTATCGTAGCTTTTCAGGAGCCAGCCGGTCACTCCCAGCCATAGGCCCCCAGACACAAAGCTCGGCCCGTTTCCCTGGCAAACAAAAGTAAGCTGCCCCGCTTCTGGATGGCAGATTGCAGGAGCCACTTGGTACTATCAAACCAGCCCGACTTGGCACTGGTGCCACCTATGGTCTGGGAACCATCCTGCGTATCGTGGATTCTAAGGAGCCAGCCGGCCACTCCCAGCCACAGGCCCCCAAACAAAAACAACGGCGCTTTTCCCTGGAAAACAAAACTCGCCTGCCAACTTTTTGATGGCAGATTGCAGGAGCCACTTGGTACTATCAAACCAGCCCAACTTGGCACTGGTGCCGCCATGGGTCTGGTCACCATCCTGCCTATCGTAGCTTTTCACGAGCCAGCCGGTCACTCCCAGCCATAGGCCCCCAGACAAAAACCTCGGCCCGTTTCCCTGGCAAACAAAAGTAAGCTGCCCCGCTTCTGGATGGCAGATTGTAGGACGCACTTGTTACTATCAAACCCGCCCGACTTGGCACTGGTGCCACCACTGGTCTGGGAACCATCCTGCGTATCGTGGATTCTAAAGAGCCAGCCGGCCACTCCCACCACAGGCACCCAAACACAAACAACGGCGCTTTTCCCTGGAAAACAAAACTCGCCTGCCAACTTTTTGATGGCAGATTGCAGGAGCCACTTGGTACTATCAAACCAGCCCAACTTGGCACTGCTGCCACCATGGGTCTGGTCACCATCCTGCCTATCGTAGCTTTTCAGGAGCCAGCCGGTCACTCCCAGCCATAGGCCCCCAGACAAAAACCTCGGCCCGTTTCCCTGGCAAACAAAAGTAAGCTGCCCCGCTTCTGGATGGCAGATTGCAGGAGCCACTTGGTACTATCAAACCAGCCGGACTTGGCACTGGTGCCACGACAAGTCTGGGAACCATCCTGCGTATCGTGGATTCTAAGGAGCCAGCCGGCCACTCACAGCCACAGGCCCCCAAACACAAACAACGGCGCTTTTCCCTGGAAAACAAAACTCGCCTACCAACGTTTTGATGGCAGATTGCAGAAGCCACTTGGTACTATCAAATCAGCCCAACTTGGCACTGGTGCCACCATGGGTCTGGTCACCATCCTGCCTATCGTAACTTTTCAGGAGCCAGCCGGTCACTCCCAGCCATAGGCCCCCAGACACAAATCTCGGCCTGTTTCCCTGGCAAAGAAAATTAAGCTGCCCCGCTTCTGGATGGCAGATTGCAGGAGCCACTTGGTACTATCAAACCAGCCCGACTTGGCACTGGTGCCACCTCTGGTCTGGGAACCATCATGCGTATCGTGGATTCTAAGGAGCCAGTCGGCCACTCCCAGCCACAGGCCCCCAAACACAAACAACGGCCCGTTTCCGTGGCAAACAAAAGTAAGCTGCCCCGCTTCTGGATGGCAGATTGCAGGAGCCACTTGGTACTATCAAACCAGCCCGACTTGGCACTGGTGCCACCTCTGGTCTGGGAACCATCCTGCGTATCGTGGTTTCTAAGGAGCCAGCCGGCCACTCCCAACCACAGGCCCCCAAACACAAACAACGGCGCTTTTCCCTGGAAAACAAAACTCGCCTGCCAACTTTTTGATGGCAGATTGCAGGAGCCACTTGGTACTATCAAACCAGCCCAACTTGGCACTGGTGCCACCATGGGTCTGGTCACCATCCTGCCTATCGTAGCTTTTCAGGAGCCAGCCGGTCACTGCCTGCCATAGGCCCCGAGACACAAACCTCGGCCCGTTTCCCTGGCAAACAAAAGTAAGCTGCCCCGCTTCTGGATGGCAGATTGCAGGAGCCACTTGGTACTATCAAACCAGCCCGATTTGGCACTGGTGCCACCTCTGGTCTGGGAACCATCCTGCGTATCGTGGATTTTATGGAGCCAGCCGGTCAGTCCCAGCCATAGGCCCCCAAACACAAACAACGATCCGTTTCCCTGGCAAACAAAAGTAAGCTGCCCCGCTTCTGGATGGCAGATTGCAGGAACCACTTGGTAGTATCAAACCAGCCCAACTTGGCACTGGTGGCACCTCTTGTCTGGGAACCATGCTGCGTATCGTGGTTTCTAAGGAGCCAGCCGGCCACTCCCAACCATAGACCCCCAGACACAAACCTCGGCCCGTTTCCCTGGAAAACAAAAGTAAGCTACCCCGATTCTGGATGGCAGATTGCAGGAGCCACTTGGTACTATCAAATCAGCCCAACTTGGCACTGGTGCCACCATGGGTCTGGTAAACATCCTGCCTATCGTAGCTTTTCAGGAGCCAGCCGGCCACTCTCAGCCATATGCCCCCAAAAACAAACCACGGCCCTTTTCTCTGGCAAACAAAACTCAACTGCCCCTCTTCTGGATGGCAAATTTTAGGACGCACTTTGTACTACGAAAACCGCCCGACGTGGCACTGGTGCCACCTTGTGTCAGGGAACCATCCTGCATATCGAGCTTTTTAAGGAGCCAGCCGGCCACGCCCAGCCATAAACCCCCAAAAACAAACCACGGACCATTTCTCTTGGAAACAAAAATCCGCTGCCCCGCGTCTGTATGGCAGATTGCAGGAGCCACTTTGCACCATCAAACCAGCCCGACTTGGCACTGGTGCCACCTTGGGTCTGGGAACAATCCTGCATATCGTGGATTCTAAGGAGCCAGCCGGCCACTCCCTGCCACAGGCCCCCAAACACAAACAACGGCGCTTTTCCCTGGAAAACAAAACTCGCCTGCCAACTTTTTGATGGCAGATTGCAGGAGCCACTTGGTACTATCAAACCAGCCCAACTTGGCACTGGTGCCACCTCTGGTCTGGGAACCATCCTGCCTATCGTAGCTTTTCAGGAGCCAGCCGGTCACTCCCAGCCATAGACACCCAGACACAAACCTCGGCCCGTTTCCCTGGAAAACAAAAGTAAGTTACCCCGATTCTGGATGGCAGATTGCAGGAGCCACTTGGTACTATCAAATCAGCCCAACTTGGCACTGGTGCCACCATGGGTCTGGTAAACATCCTGCCTATCGTAGCTTTTCAGGAGCCAGCCGGTCACTCCCTGCCATAGGCCCCCGGACACAAACCTCGGCCCGTTTCCCTGGCAAACAAAAGTAAGCTGCCCCGCTTTTGGATGGCAGATTGCAGGATGCACTTGGTACTACGAAACCAGCCCGACTTGGCCCTGGTGCCACCTTGGCTCTGGGAACCATGCTGCGTAACGTAGATTCTACGAGGACAGGCGGCCACTCCCAGCCACAGGCCTCTAAACAAAAACAACGGCGCTTTTCCCTGGAAAACAAAACTCGCCTGCCAACTTCTTGATGGCAGATTGCAGGAGCCACTTGGTACTATCAAACCAGCCCAACTTGGCACTGGTGCCACCATGGGTCTGGTCACCATCCTGCCTATCGTAGCTTTTCAGGAGCCAGCCGCTCACTCCCAGCCATAGGCCCCCAGACAAATACCTCGGCACGTTTCCCTGGCAAACAAAAGTAGGCTGCCCCGCTTCTGGATGGCAAATTGCAGGACGCACTTGGTACTACGAAAACAGCCCGACTTGGCACTGATGCCACCTTGGGTCAGGGAACAATCCTGTGTATAGAGCTTTTTAAGGAGCCAGCCGGCCACGTCCAGTCATATACCCCCAAAAAAAAAACCACGGAACTTTTCTCCAGCAAACAAAAATCCGCTGCCCCGCGTCTGGATGGCAGATTGCAGGAGCTATTTAGTAATATCAAACCAGCCCGACTTGGCACTGGTGGCACCATGAGTCTGGTAACCATCCTGCCTATCGTAGCTTTTCAGTAGTCAGCCGGTCACTCCCAGCCATAGGCCCCCAGACAAATACCTCGGCCCGTTTCCCTGGGAAACAAAAGTAAGCTGTCCCGCTTCTGGATGGCAGATTGCAGGAGCCACTTGGTACTATCAAACCAGCCCAACTTTTTCCCAGACCCAAGGTGGCACCAGTGCCAAGTCCGGCTGGTTTGATGGTGCAACGTGGCTCCTGCAATCTGCCATCCAAAAGCGGGGCAGCTTACTTTTGTTTGCCAGGGAAACGGGCCGAGGTTTGTGTCTGGGGGTCTATGGCTGGGAGTGACCGGCTGGCTCCTGAAAAGCTACGATAGGCAGCATGGTTCCCAGACCAGAGGTGGCACCAGTGCCAAGTTGGGCTGGTTTGATAGTACCAAGTGGCTCCTGCAATCTGCCATCAAAAAGTTGGCAGGCGAGTTTTGTTTTCCAGGGAAAAGCGCCGTAGTTTTTGTTTGGGGGCCTGTGGCTCAGAGTGGCCGGGTGGCTGCTTAGAATCCACGATACGCAGGATGGTTCCCAGACCCAAGGTGGCACCAGTGCCAAGTCGGGCTGGTTTGATGGTGCAAAGTGGCTCGTGCAATATGCCATACAGACGCGGGGCAGCGGATTTTTGTTTCCAAGAGAAATGGTCCGTGGTTTGTTTTTGGGGGGTTTATGGCTGGGCGTGGCCGGCTGGCTCCTTAAAAAGCTCGATATGCAGGATGGTTCCCTGACACAAGGTGGCACCAGTGCCACGTCGGGCGGTTTTCGTAGTACAAAGTGCGTCCTAAAATTTGCCATCCAGAAGAGGGGCAGTTGAGTTTTGTTTGCCAGAGAAAAAAGCCGTGGTTTGTTTTTGGGGGCATATGGCTGAGAGTGGCCGGCTGGCTCCTGAAAAGCTACGATAGGCAGGATGTTTACCAGACCCATGGTGGCACCAGTGCCAAGTTGGGTTGATTTGATAGTACCAAGTGGCTCCTGCAATCTGCCATCCAGAATCGGGGTAGCTTACTTTTGTTTTCCAGGGAAACGGGCCGAGGTTTGTGTCTGGGGGTCTATGGTTGGGAGTGGCCGGCTGGCTCCTTAGAAACCACGATACGCAGCATGGTTCCCAGACAAGAGGTGCCACCAGTGCCAAGTTGGGCTGGTTTGATACTACCAAGTGGTTCCTGCAATCTGCCATCCAGAAGCGGGGCAGCTTACTTTTGTTTGCCAGGGAAACGGATCGTTGTTTGTGTTTGGGGGCCTATGGCTGGGACTGACCGGCTGGCTCCATAAAATCCACGATACGCAGGATGGTTCCCAGACCAGAGGTGGCACCAGTGCCAAGTCGGGCTGGTTTGATAGTACCAAGTGGCTCCTGCAATCTGCCATCCAGAAGCGGGGCAGCTTACTTTTGTTTGCCAGGGAAACGGGCCGAGGTTTGTGTCTCGGGGCCTATGGCAGGCAGTGACCGGCTGGCTCCTGAAAAGCTACGATAGGCAGGATGGTGACCAGACCCATGGTGGCACCAGTGCCAAGTTGGGCTGGTTTGATAGTACCAAGTGGCTCCTGCAATCTGCCATCAAAAAGTTGGCAGGCGAGTTTTGTTTTCCAGGGAAAAGCGCCGTTGTTTTTGTTTGGGGGCCTGTGGTGGGAGTGGCCGGCTGGCTCCTTAGAAACCACGATACGCAGGATGGTTCCCAGACCAGAGGTGGCACCAGTGCCAAGTCGGGCTGGTTTGATAGTACCAAGTGGCTCCTGCAATCTGCCATCCAGAAGCGGGGCAGCTTACTTTTGTTTGCCACGGAAACGGGCCGTTGTTTGTCTTTGGGGGCCTGTGGCTGGGAGTGGCCGACTGGCTCCTTAGAATCCACGATACGCAGGATGGTTCCCAGACCAGAGGTGGCACCAGTGCCAAGTCGGGCTGGTTTGATAGTACCAAGTGGCTCCTGCAATCTGCCATCCAGAAGCGGGGCAGCTTAATTTTCTTTGCCAGGGAAACGGGCCGAGCTTTGTGTCTGGGGGCCTATGGCTGGGAGTGACCGGCTGGCTCCTGAAAAGTTACGATAGGCAGGATGGTGACCAGACCCATGGTGGCACCAGTGCCAAGTTGGGCTGATTTGATAGTACCAAGTGGCTCCTGCAATCTGCCATCAAAACGTTGGTAGGCGAGTTTTGTTTTCCAGGGAAAAGCGCCGTTGTTTGTGTTTGGGGGCCTGTGGCTGTGAGTGGCCGGCTGGCTCCTTAGAATCCACGATACGCAGGATGGTTCCCAGACTTGTCGTGGCACCAGTGCCAAGTCCGGCTGGTTTGATAGTACCAAGTGGATCCTGCAATCTGCCATCCAGAAGCGGGGCAGCTTACTTTTGTTTGCCAGGGAAACGGGCCGAGGTTTTTGTCTGGGGGCCTATGGCTGGGAGTGACCGGCTGGCTCCTGAAAAGCTACGATAGGCAGGATGGTGACCAGACCCATGGTGGCAGCAGTGCCAAGTTGGGCTGGTTTGATAGTACCAAGTGGCTCCTGCAATCTGCCTTCAAGAAGTTGGCAGGCGAGTTTTGTTTTCCAGGGAAAAGCGCCGTTGTTTGTGTTTGGGTGCCTGTGGTGGGAGTGGCCGGCTGGCTCTTTAGAATCCACGATACGCAGGATGGTTCCCAGACCAGTGGTGGCACCAGTGCCAAGTCGGGCGGGTTTGATAGTAACAAGTGCGTCCTACAATCTGCCATCCAGAAGCGGGGCAGCTTACTTTTGTTTGCCAGGGAAACGGGCCGAGGTTTTTGTCTGGGGGCCTATGGCTGGGAGTGACCGGCTGGCTCCTGAAAAGCTACGATAGGCAGGATGGTGACCAGACCCATGGCGGCACCAGTGCCAAGTTGGGCTGGTTTGATAGTACCAAGTGGCTCCTGCAATCTGCCATCAAAAAGTTGGCAGGCGAGTTTTGTTTTCCAGGGAAAAGCGCCGTTGTTTGTGTTTGGGGGCCTGTGGCTGGGAGTGGCCGGCTGGCTCCTTAGAATCCACGATACGCAGGATGGTTCCCAGACCAGAGGTGGCACCAGTGCCAAGTCGGGCTGGTTTGATAGTACCAAGTGGCTCCTGCAATCTGCCATCCAGAAGCGGGGCAGCTTACTTTTGTTTGCCAGGGAAACGGGCCGAGCTTTGTGTCTGGGGGCCTATGGCTGGGAGTGACCGGCTGGCTCCTGAAAAGCTACGATAGGCAGGATGGTGACCAGACCCATGGTGGCACCAGTGCCAAGTTGGGCTGGTTTGATAGTACCAAGTGGCTCCTGCAATCTGCCATCAAAAAGTTGGCAGGCGAGTTTTGTTTTCCAGGGAAAAGCGCCGTTGTTTGTGTTTGGGTGCCTGTGGTGGGAGTGGCCGGCTGGCTCCTTAGAAACCACGATACGCAGGATGGTTCCCAGACCAGAGGTGGCACCAGTGCCAAGTCGGGCTGGTTTGATAGTACCAAGTGGCTCCTGCAATCTGCCATCCAGAAGCGGGGCAGCTTACTTTTGTTTGCCACGGAAACGGGCCGTTGTTTGTGTTTGGGGGCCTGTGGCTGGGAGTGGCCGACTGGCTCCTTAGAATCCACGATACGCAGGATGGTTCCCAGACCAGAGGTGGCACCAGTGCCAAGTCGGGCTGGTTTGATAGTACCAAGTGGCTCCTGCAATCTGCCATCCAGAAGCGGGGCAGCTTAATTTTCTTTGCCAGGGAAACGGGCCGAGATTTGTGTCTGGGGGCCTAAGGCTGGGAGTGACCGGCTGGCTCCTGAAAAGCTACGATAGGCAGGATGGTGACCAGACCCATGGTGGCACCAGTGCCAAGTACGGCTGGTTTGATAGTACCAAGTGGCTCCTGCAATCTGCCATCAAAATTTGGCAGGGAAGTTTTGTTTTCCAGGGAAAAGCGCCGTTGTTTGTGTTTGGGGGCCTGTGGCTGTGAGTGGCCGGCTGGCTCCTTAGAATCCACGATACGCAGGATGGTTCCCAGACTTGTCGTGGCACCAGTGCCAAGTCCGGCTGGTTTGATAGTACCAAGTGGATCCTGCAATCTGCCATCCAGAAGCGGGGCAGCTTACTTTTGTTTGCCAGGGAAACGGGCCGAGGTTTTTGTCTGGGGGCCTATGGCTGGGAGTGACCGGCTGGCTCCTGAAAAGCTACGATAGGCAGGATGGTGACCAGACCCATGGTGGCAGCAGTGCCAAGTTGGGCTGGTTTGATAGTACCAAGTGGCTCCTGCAATCTGCCATCAAAAAGTTGGCAGGCGAGTTTTGTTTTCCAGGGAAAAGCGCCGTTGTTTGTGTTTGGGTGCCTGTGGTGGGAGTGGCCGGCTGGCTCCTTAGAAACCACGATACGCAGGATGGTTCCCAGACCAGTGGTGGCACCAGTGCCAAGTCGGGCGGGTTTGATAGTAACAAGTGCGTCCTACAATCTGCCATCCAGAAGCGGGGCAGCTTACTTTTGTTTTCCAGGGAAACGGGCCGAGGTTTTTGTTTGGGGGCCTATGGCTGGGAGTGACCGGCTGGCTCGTGAAAAGCTACGATAGGCAGGATGGTGACCAGACCCATGGCGGCACCAGTGCCAAGTTGGGCTGGTTTGATAGTACCAAGTGGCTCCTGCAATCTGCCATCAAAAAGTTGGCAGGCGAGTTTTGTTTTCCAGGGAAAAGCGCCGTTGTTTGTGTTTGGGGGCCTGTGGCTGGGAGTGGCCGGCTGGCTCCTTAGAATCCACGATACGCAGGATGGTTCCCAGACCAGAGGTGGCACCAGTGCCAAGTCGGGCTGGTTTGATAGTACCAAGTGGCTCCTGCAATCTGCCATCCAGAAGCGGGGCAGCTTACTTTTGTTTGCCAGGGAAACGGGCCGAGCTTTGTGTCTGGGGGCCTATGGCTGGGAGTGACCGGCTGGCTCCTGAAAAGCTACGATAGGCAGGATGGTGACCAGACCCATGGTGGCACCAGTGCCAAGTTGGGCTGGTTTGATAGTACCAAGTGGCTCCTGCAATCTGCCATCAAAAAGTTGGCAGGGAAGTTTTCTTTACCAGGGAAAAGCGCCGTTGTTTTTGTTTGGGGGCCTATGGCTGGGAGTGGCCGGCTGGCTCCTTAGAATCCACGATACGCAGGATGGTTCCTAGACTTGACGTGGCACCAGTGCCAAGTTGGGCTGGTTTGATAGTACCAAGTGCGTCCTGCAATCTGCCATCCAGAAGTGGGGTAGCTTACTTTTGTTTGCCAGGGAAACGGGCCGAGGTTTGTGTCTCGGGGCATATGGCTGGGAGTGACCGGCTGGCTCCTGAAAAGCTACGATAGGCATGATGGTGACCAGACCCATGGTGGCACCAGTGCCAAGTTGGGCTGGTTTGATAGTACCAAGTGGCTCCTGCAATCTGCCATCAAAAAGTTGGCAGGCGAGTTTGTTATCCAGGGAAAAGCGCCGTTGTTTGTGCCTGGGGCCCTATCGCCTGGAGTGGACGGATGGCTAATTAGAATCCACGATACACAGGATGGTTCCCAGACCCATGGTGGCACCAGTGCCAAGTTGGGCTGGTTTGATAGTACCAAGTGGTTCCTGCAATCTGCCATCCAGAAGCGGGGCAGCTTACTTTTGTTTGCCAGGGAAACGGTCCGAGGATTGTGTCTGGGGGCCTAAGCCTGGAAGTGACCGGCTGGCTCGTGAAAAGCTACGATAGGCAGGATGGTGACCAGACCCATGACGGCACCAGTGCCAAGTTGGGCTGGTTTGATAGTACCAAGTGGCTCCTGCAATCTGCCATCAAGAAGTTGGCAGGCGAGTTTTGTTTTCCAGGGAAAAGCGCCGTTGTTTGTGTTTGGGGGCCTGTGGCTGGGAGTGGCCGGCTGGCTCCTTAGAATCCACGATACTCAGCATGGTTCCCAGACCAAAGGTGGCACCAGTGGCAAGTTGGGCTGATTTGATTGTACCAAGTGGCTCCTGCAATCTGCCATCAAAAAGTTGGCAGGCGAATTTTGTTTTCCAGGGAAAAGCGCCGTTGTTTGTGTTTGGGGGCCTGTGGCAGGGAGTGGCCGGCTGGCTCCTGAAAAGCTACGATAGGCAGGATGGTGACGAGACCCATGGTGGCACCAGTGCCAAGTTGGGTTGGTTTGATAGTACCAAGTGGCTCCGGCAATCTGCCATCAAAAAGTTGGCAGACGAGTTTTGTTTTCAAGGGAAAAGCGCCGTTGTTTGTGTTTGGGGGCCTGTGGCTGGGAGTGGCCGGCTGGCTGCTTAGAATCTACCATACGCAGGATGGTTCCCAGACCAGAGGTGGCACCAGTGCCAAGTCGGGCTGGTTTGATAGTACCAAGTGCGTCCTGCAATCTGCCATCCAGAAGCGGGACAGCTTACTTTTGTTTGTCACGGAAACGGGCCGAGCTTTGTGTCTGTGGGCCTACGGCTGGGAGTGACCGGCTGGCTCCTGAAAAGCTACGATAGGCAGGATGGTGACCAGACCCATGGTGGAACCAGTGCCAAGTTGGGCTGGTTTGATAGTACCAAGTGGCTCCTGCAATCTGCCATCAAAAATTTGGCAGGCAAGTTTTGTTTTCCAGGGAAAAGTGCCGTTGTTTTGTTTGGGGGCCTATGGCTGGGAGTGGCCGGCTGGCTCCTTAGAATCCACGATACGCAGGATGGTTCCCAGACCTGAGGTGGCACCAGTGCCAAGTCGGGCTGGTTTGATGGTGAAAAGTGGCTCCTGCAATCTGCCATCCAGAAGCGGGGCAGCTTACTTTTGTTTGCCAGGGAAACGGGCCGAGGTTTGTGTCTGGGGGTTTATGGCTGGGAGTGACCGGCTGGCTCCTGAAAAGCTACGATAGGCAGGATGGTGACCAGACCCATGGTGGCACCAGTGTCAAGGTGGGCTGGTTTGATAGTACCAAGTGGCTCCGGCAGTCTGCCATCAAAATTTGGCAGGCGAGTTTTGTTTTCCAGGGAAAAGCGCCGTTGTTTTTGTTTGGGGGCCTGTGGGTGGGAGTGGCCGGATGGCTAATTAGAATCCACGATACGCAGCATGGTTCCCAGACCTGAGGTGGCACCAGTGCCAAGTCGGGCTAGTTTGATGGTGCAAAGTGGCTCCTGCAATCTGCCATCCAGAAGCGGGGCAGCTTGCTTTTGTTTGCCAGGGAAACGGGCCGAGGTTTGTGTCTGGGGGCCTATGGCTGGGAGTGACCGGCTGGCTCCTGAAAAGCTATGATAGGCAGGATGGTGACCAGACCCAAGGTGGCACCAGTGCCAAGTTGGGCTGGTTTGATAGTACCAAGTGGCTCCTGCAATCTGCCATCAAAAAGTTGGCAGGCGAGTTTTGTTTTCCAGGGAAAAGCGCCGTTGTTTGTGTTTGGGGGCCTGTGGCTGGGAGTGGCCGGCTGGTTGCTTAGAATCCACGATACGCAGGATGGTTCCCAGACGTGAGGCGGCGCCAGTGCCAAGTCGGGCTGGTTTGATACTACCAAGTGCGTCCTGCATTCTGCCATCCAGAAGCGGGACAGCTTACTTTTGCTTGCCAGGGAAACGGGCCGAGCTTTGGGTCTGGGCGCCTATGGCTGGGAGTGACCGGCTGGCTCCTGAAAAGCTACGATAGGCAGGATGGTGACCAGACCCATGGTGGCACCAGTGCCAAGTCGGGCTGGTTTGATAGTACCAAGTGGCTCCTGCAATCTGCCATCAAAAATTGGCAGGCGAGTTTTGTTTTCCAGGGAAAAGCGCCGTTGTTTGTGTTTAGGGGCCTGTGGGTGGGAGTGGCCGGATGGCTAATTAGAATCCACGATACGCAGCATGGTTCCCAGACCTGAGGTGGCACCAGTGCCAAGTCGGGCTAGTTGGATGGTGCAAAGTGGCTCCTGCAATCTGCCATCCAGAAGCGGGGCAGCTTACTTTTGTTTTCCAGGGAAACTGGCCGAGGTTTGTGTCTGGGGGCCTATGGCTGGGAGTGACCGGCTGGCTCCTGAAAAGCTACGATAGGCAGGATGGTGACCAGACCCATGGTGGCACCAGAGCCAAGTTGGGCTGATTTGATAGTACCAAGTGGCTCCTGCAATCTGCCATCAAATAGTCGGCAGGCGAGTTTTGTTTTCCAGGGAAATGCGCCGTTGTTTGTGACTGGGGGCCTGTGGGTGGGAGTGGCCGGCTGGCTCCTTAGAATCCACGATACGCAGGATGGTTCCCAGACTTGAGGTGGCACCAGTGACAAGTCGGGACAGTTTGATGGTGCAAAGTGGCTCCTGCAATCTGCCATCCAGAAGCGGGGTAGCTTACTTTTCTTTGCCAGGGAAACGGGCCGAGGTTTTTCTCTGGGGGCCTATGGCTGGGAGTGACCGGGTGGCGCCTGAACAGCTACGATAGGCAGGATGGTGACCAGACCCATGGTGGCACCAGTGCCAAGTTGGGCTGGTTTGATAGTACCAAGTGGCTCCTGCAATCTGCCATCAAAATGTTGGCAGGCGAGTTTTGTTTTCCAGGGAAAAGCGCTGTTGTTTGTGTTTGGGGGCCTGTGGCTGGGAGTGACCGGATGGCTCCTTAGAATCCACGATACGCAGGATGGTTCCCAGACCAGAGGTGGCACCAGTGCCAAGTCGGGCTGGTTTTATAGTACCAAGTGGTTCATGCAATCTGCCATCCAGAAGCGGGGCAGCTTAATTTTGTTTGCCAGGGAAACGGGCCGAGCTTTGTGTCTGGGCGCCTATGGCTGGGAGTGACCTGCTAGGTACTGAAAAGCTACGATAGGCAGGATGGTGACCACATCCATGGTGGCACCAGTGCCAAGTTGGGCTGGTTTGATAGTACCAAGTGGCTCCTGCAATCCGCCATCAAAAAGTTGGCAGGCGAGTTTTGTTTTCCAGGGAAAAGCGCCGTTGTTTGTGTTTGGGTGCCTGTGGCAGGGAGTGGCCGGCTGGCTCCTTAGAATCCACGATACGCAGGATGGTTCCCAGACCCAAGGTGGCACCAGTGCCAAGTTGGGCTGGTTTGATACTACCAAGTGCGTCCTGCAATCTGCCATCCAGAAGCGGGGTAGCTTACTTTTTTTTGCCAGGGAAACGGGCCGAGGTTTTTGTCTCGGGGTATAAGTCTGGGGGTGACCGGCTGGCTCCTGAAAAGCTACGATAGGCAGGATGGTGACCAGACCCATGGTGGCACCAGTGCCAAGTTGGGCTGGTTTGATAGTACCAAGTGGCTCCTGCAATCTGCCATCAAAAATTTGGCAGGCGAGTTTTGTTTTCCAGGGAAAAGCGCCGTTGTTTGTGTTTGGGGGCCTGTGGCTGGGAGTGGCCGGCTGGCTAATTAGAATCCACGATACGCAGGATGGTTCCCAGACCAGAGGTGACCCCAGTGACAAGTCGGGCTGGTTTGATACTACCAAGTGCGTCCTGCAATCGGCCATCCAGAAGCGGGGTAGCTTACTATTGTTTGCCAGGGAAACGGGCCGAGGTGTTTGTCTCGGCGCCTGTGGCTGGGGGTGACCGGCTGGCTCCTGAAAAGCTACGATAGGCAGGATGGTGACCAGACCCATGGTGGCACCAGTGCCAAGTTGGGCTGGTTTGATAGTATCAAGTGGCTCCTGCAATCCGCCATCAAAAAGTTGGCAGGCGAGTTTTGTTTTCCAGGGAAAAGCGCCGTTGTTTGTGTTTGAGTGCCTGTGGCAGGGAGTGGCCGGCTGGCTGCTTAGAATCCACGTTACGCAGGATGGTTCCCAGACCCAAGGTGGCACCAGTGCCAAGTTTGGCTGGTTTGATACTACGAAGTGCGTCCTGCAATCTGCCATCCAGAAGCGGGGTAGCTTACTTTTTTTTGCCAGGGAAACGGGCCGAGGTTTTTGTCTCGGGGCCTGTGGCTGGGGGTGACCGGCTGGCTCCTGAAAAGCTACGATAGGCAGGATGGTAACCAGACCCATGGTGGCACCAGTGCCGAGTTGGGCTGATTTGATAGTACCAAGTGGCTCCTGCAATCTGCCATCAAAAATTTGGCAGGCGAGTTTTGTTTTCCAGGGAAAAGCGCCCTTGTTTGTGTTTGGGGGCCTGTGGCTGGGAGTGCCCGGCTGGCTAATTAGAATCAACGATACGCAGGATGGTTCCCAGACCAGAGTTGGCACCAGTGACAAGTCGGGCTGGTTTGATACTACCAAGCGCGTCCTGCAATCTGCCATCCAGAAGCGGGGCAGCTTACTTTTGTTTGCCAGGGAAACGGGCCGAGCTTTGTGTCTGGGGGCCTATGGCTGGGAGTGACCGGCTGGCTCCTGAAAAGCTACGATAGGCAGGATGGTGACCAGACCCATGGTGGCACCAGTGCCAAATTGGGCTGATTTGATAGTAGCAAGTGGCTCCTGCAATCTGCCATCAAAATGTTGGCAGGCGAGTTTTGTTTTCCAGGGAAAAGCGCCGTTGTTTGTGTTTGGGGGCCTGTGGCTGGGAGTGACCGGCTGGCTCCTTAGAATCCACGATACGCCGGATGGTTCCCAGACCCAAGGTGGCACCAGTGCCAAGTTGGGCTGGTTTGATAGTACCAAGTTATTCCTGCAATCTGCCATCCAGAAGCGGGGCAGCTTACTTTTGTTTTCCAGGGAAAAGGGCCGAGGTTTTTCTCTGGGGGCCTATGGCTGGGAGTGACCGGCTGGCGCCTGAACAGCTACGATAGGCAGGATGGTTCCAAGACCCATGGTGGCACCAGTGCCATGTTCGGCTGATTTGATAGTACCAAGTGGCTCCTGCAATCTGCCATCAAAATGTTGGCAGGCGAGTTTTGTTTTCCAGGGAAAAGCGCCGTTGTTTGTGTTTGGGGGCCTGTGGCTGGGAGTGGCCAGCTTGCTAATTGGAATCCACGATACGCAGGATGGTTCCCAGACCAGAGGTGGCACCAGTGCCAAGTCGGGCTGGTTTGATAGTACCAAGTGCGTCCTGCAATCTGCCATCCACAAGCGGCGCCGCTTAGTTTTGTTTGCCACGGAAACGGGCCGAGGTTTGTGTCTGGGGGCCTATGGCTGGGAGTGACCGGCTAGGTCCTGAAAATCTACGATAGGCAGGATGGTGACCAGACCCATGGTGGCACCAGTGCCAAGTTGGGCTGGTTTGATAGTACCAAGTTGCTCCGGCAATCTGCCATCAAAATTTGGCAGGCGAGTTTTGTTTTCCAGGGAAAAGCGCCGCTGTTTGTGTTTGAGGGCCTGTGGCTGGGAGTGTCCGGCTGGCTCCTTAGAATCCACGATACGCAGGATGGTTCCCAGACCTGAGGTGGCACCAGTGCCAAGTCGGGCTAGTTTGATGGTGCAAAGTGGCTCCTGCAATCTGCCATCCAGAAGCGGGGCAGCTTACTTTTTTTTGCCAGGGAAACGGGCCGAGGTTTGTGTCTGGGGTCTATGGCTGGGAGTGACCGGCTGGCTCCTGAAAAGCTACGATAGGCAGGATGGTGACCAGACCCATGGTGGCACCAGTGCCAAGTTGGGCTGGTTTGATAGTACCAAGTGGCTCCGGCAATCTGCCATCAAAAAGTTGGCAGGCGAGTTTTGTTTTCCAGGGAAAAGCGCCGTTGTTTGTGTTTGGGGGCCTGTGGCTGGGAGTGGCCGGCTGGCTCCTTAGAATCCACGATACGCAGGATGGTTCCCAGACCTGAGGTGGCACCAGTGCCAAGTCGGGCTGGTTTGATAGTACCAAGTGCGTCCTGCAATCTGCCATCCAGAAGCGGGGCAGCTTACTTTTGTTTGCCAGGGAAACGGGCCGAGGTTTTTGTCTGGGGGCCTATGGCAGGGAGTGACCGGCTGGCTCCTGAAAAGCTACGATAGGCAGGATGGTGACCAGACCCATGGTGGCACCAGTGCCAAGTTGGGCTGGTTTGATAGTACCAAGTGGCTCCTGCAATCTGCCATCAAAATATTGGCAGGCGAGTTTTGTTTTCCAGGGAAAAGCGCCGTTGTTTGTGTTTGGGGGCCTGTGGCTGGGAGTGGCCGGCTGGCTCCTTAGAATCCACAATACGCAGGATGGTTCCCTGACCTGAGGTGGCACCAGTGATAAGTTGGGCTGGTTTGATAGTACCAAGTGCGTCCTGCAATCTGCCATCCAGAAGCGGGGTAGCTTACTTTTGTTTGCCAGGGAAACGGGCCGAGCTTTGTGTCTGGGGGCCTATGGCTGGGAGTGACCGGCTGGCTCGTGAAAAGCTACGATAGGCAGGATGGTGACCAGACCCATGGTGGCACCAGAGCCATGTTCGGCTGATTTCAAAGTACAAAGTGGCTCCTGCAATCTGCCATCAAAAGTCAGCAGGCAAGCTTTGTTTTCCAGGGAAAAGCGCCGTTGTTTGTGTCTGCGGGCCTGTGGCTGGAGTGGCCGGCTGGCTCCTTTAAACACACGATACGCCGGATGGTTCCCAGACCCAAGGTGGCACCAGTGCCAAGTTGGGCTGGTTTGATAGTACCAAGTGGTTCCTGCAATCTGCAATCAAAATGTTGGCAGGCGAGTTTTGTTTTCCAGGGAAAAGCGCCGATGTTTTTTTTTGGGGGCCTGTGGCTGGGAGTGGCCGGCTGGCTCCTTAGAATCCAAGATACGCAGGATGGTTCCCAGACCAGAGGTGGCACCAGTACCAAGTCGGGCTGGTTTGATAATAACAAGTGGATCCTGAAATCTGCCATCCAGAAGCGGGGCAGCTTACTTTTGTTTGCCAGGGAAACGGGCAGAGCTTTGTGTCTGGGGGCCTATGGCTGGGAGTGACCGGCTGGCTCCTGAAAAGCTACGATAGGCAGGAAGGTGACCAGACCCATGGTGTCAGCAGTGCCAAGTTGGGCTGGTTTGATAGTACCAAGTGGCTCCTGCAATCTGCCATCAAAAAGTTGGCAGGCGAGTTTTGTTTTCCAGGGAAAAGCGCCGTTGTTTGTGTTTGGGGGCCTGTGGCTGGGAGTGGCCGTCTTGCTAATTGGAATCCACGATACGCAGGAGGGTTCCCAGACCTGAGGTGGCACCAGTGACAAGTCGGGCCAGTTTGATGGTGCAAAGTGGCTCCTGCAATCTGCCATCCAGAAGCGGGGCAGCTTACTTTTGTTTGCCAGGGAAACGGGCCGAGGTTTGTGTCTGGGTTCCTATGGCTGGGAGTGACCGGCTGGCACCTGAAAAGCTACGATAGGCAGGATGGTGACCAGATCCATGGTGGCACCAGTGCCAAGTTGGGCTGATTTGATAGTACCAAGTGGCTCCTGCAATCTGCCATCAAAAATTTGGCAGGCGAGTTTTGTTTTCCAGGGAAAAGCGCCGTTGTTTGTATTTGGGGGCCTGTGGCTGGGAGTGGCCCGCTGGCTCCTTAGAATCCACGATACGCAGGATGGTTCCCAGACCCAAGGTGGCACCATTTCCAAGTTGGGCTGGTTTGATAGTACCAAGTGCGTACTGCAATCTGCCATCCAGAAGCGGGGCAGCTTACTTTTGTTTGCCAGGGAAACGGGCCGAGGTTTTTGTCTGGGGGCCTATGGCTGGGAGTGACCGGCTGGCTCCTGAAAAGCTACGATAGGCAGGATGGTGACCAGACCCATGGTGGCACCAGTGCCAAGTTGGGCTGATTTGATAGTACCAAGTGGCTCCTGCAATCTGCCATCAAAAAGTTGGCAGGCGAGTTTTGTTTTCCAGGGAAAAGCGCCGTTGTTTGTGTTTGGGGGCCTGTGGCTGGGAGTGGCCAGCTGGCTCCTTAGAATCCACGATACGCAGGATGGTTCCCAGACCCAACGTGGCACCAGTGCCAAGTTGGGCTGGTTTGATAGTACCAAGTGTCTCCTGCAATCTGCCATCCAGAAGCAGGGCAGCTTACTTTTGTTTGCCAGAGAAATAGGCCTAGGTTTTTGTTTGGGGGCCTGTGGCTAGGAGTGGCCGGCTGGCTCCTAAGAATCCACGATACGCAGGATGTTTCCCAGACCCAAGGTGGCACCAGTGCCAAGTCGGGCTGGTTTGATAGTACCAAGTGGCTCCTGCAAACTCCATCAAAAAGTTGGCAGGCGAGTTTTGTTTTCCAGGGAACAGCGCCGTTGATTTTGTTGGGGGGCCTGTGGCTCAGAGTGGCCGGGTGGCTCCTTAGAATCCACGATACGCAGGATGGTTCCCAGACCCAAGGTGGCACCAGTGCCAAGTCGGGCTGGTTTGATTACACCAAGTGGCTCCTGCAATCTGCCATCCAGAAGTGAGGCAGCTAAGTTTTGTTTGCGAGAAAAAAGGGCCGTGGTTTTTGTTGGGGGCCTGTGGCTGGGAGTAGCCGGCTGGCTCCTTAAAATCCACGATAGGCAGGATGGTTCCCAGACCCAAGGTGGCACCAGTGCCAAGTCGGGCTGGTTTGATAGTACCAAGTGGCTCCTGCAATCTGCCATCCAGAAGCGGGGCAGCTGAGTTTTGTTTGCCAGAGAAAAAGGCTGTGGTTTGTGTTTGGGGGCCTGTGGCTGGCAGTGGCCGGCTGGCTCCTGAAAATCCACGATACGCAGCATGGTTCCCAGACCCAAGGTGGCACCAGTGCCAAGTGGGGCTCGTTTGACAGTGTCAAGTGCCTCCTGCAATCTCCCATCCAGAAGCGGGGCAGCTGAGTTTTTTTTGCCAGGGAAACGGACCTTTGTTTTTGATTGGGCTCTGTGGCCGAGAGTGGTCGGCTGTCTCCTGACAATCCACAATACGCAGGATGGTTCCCAGACCCAAGGTGGCACCAGTGCCAAGTCGGGCTGGTTTGATAGTACCAAGTGTCTCCTGCAATCTGCCATCCAGAAGCGGGGCAGCTGAGTTTTGTTTGCCAGAGAAAAGGGCCGTGGGTTTTGTTTGGGGGCATATGGCTGGGAGTGGCCACCTGGCTCCTTAAAATGCACGATACGCCGCATGGTAACCAGGCGCAAGGTGGCACCAGTGCCAAGTCAGGCTGTTTTTGTAGTACCCAGTGGCTCCTGCAATTTGCCATCCAGAAGCGGGGCAGTTGAATTTTGTTTGCTAGAGAAAAGGGCTGTGGTTTGTGTTTGGGGGCCTATGGCTGAGAGTGGCCGGCTGGCCCCTGAAAATCAACGATAGGCAGGATGGTTCCCAGATCCAAGGTGGCACCAGTGCCAAGTAAGGCTGGTTGTATGGTTCAAAGTAACTCCTGCAATCTGCCATCCAGAAGCGGGACAGCTGAGTTTTTTTTGCCAGAGAAAAGGTCCATGGTTTCTTTTTGGGGCATACGGCTGGGAATTGCCGGCTGGCTCCTTAAAATGCTCGATACGCAGGATGGTTCCCAGAGCCAAGGTGGCACCACTGCCAAGTCGGGCTCTTTTTGTAGTACCAAGTGCGTCCTGCAATTTGCCATCCAGAAGAGGGGCAGTTGAGTTTTGTTTGCCAGAGAAAAGGGCCGTTGTTTGTGTTTGGGGGCCTGTGGCTGGGAGTGTTCGGCTGGTTCCTGAATATGTACGATACGCAGGATTGTTCCCAGATCCAAGGTGGCAGCAGTGCCATGTTGTGCTGGTGTGATAGTCCCAAGTGGCTCCTGCAATCTGCCATCCAGAAGTGGGGCAGCTGATTTTTGTTTGCCAGAGAAAAGGTCCGTGGTTTGTTTTTGGGGGCATATGGCTGAGAGTGGCCGGCTGGCCCCTGAAAATCCACGATACACAGGATGGTTCCCAGATCCAAGGTGGCACCTGTGCCAAGTCGGGCTGATTTGATAGTACTAAGTAGCTCCTGCAATCTGCCATGCAGAAGCGGGGCAGCTTACTTTTGTTTGCCAGGGAAACGGGCCGAGGTTTGTGTTTGGGGGCCTATGGCTGAGAGTGACCGGCTGGCTCCTGAAAAGCTACAATAGGCAGGATGGTGACCAGACCCATGGTGGCACCAGTGCCAAGTTGGGCTGGTTTGATAGTACCAAGTGGTTCCTGCAATCTGCCATCCAGAAGCAGGGCAGCTGAGTTTTGTTTGCCAGAGAAAAGGGCCTTGGTTTGTGTTTGGGGGCATATGGCTGGGTGTGGCCAGCTGGCTCCTTAAAATGCACGATATGCAACATGGCTCCCAGACCCAAGGTGGCACAAGTGCCAAGTTGGGCTGGTTTGATAGTACCAAGTGGCTCCTGCAATCTTCCATGATCACGTGGAGAAATACTTTCTGGTTTCAGCCTCATGCTCTTTCTTCTCTCCCTCAACTTCTCTATCACCTCTCATCTGGTTCACATGCGCTGTCTTCAAGGTCCACAGGCTACTTTTCACAGAATCTTCTGGCCTGATGAAGTAAGGATGATGAATAGAACAGAGCTGGGATCTATTTTCCAGTTTGGATAAAATGCATTCTGCACACAAATCCAAGGAGAACGGGCTGCCCCGATGCCCAGAAAATCTTTCACTCCTGCTAGTGTTCTACGTCAACCGCAACTTAGTCTGAAAGAAAAGCTTTTTCTCTGAGAGCATCTGAGAGGTTTGCATGAAGCACTGATATCTGACATATGCAATTTTGAATAGGAGAGGAAAAAGAAAATGGCAAGGAGTTTTTAATTTTAGTGGTTTCAATTTTAATTTCCGTGCACTTTTTCAAAACTTGTCAGCTCAAATGCCCATCAACATCTTTTAGTCATCTGTAAGTCAGTATTCATATAAAATGTGCTTCAAATCCAAAGAATTTCAAATTTGCACTCCAAGCTTCTATGCCTAGATTTATGATTTCCTACACATATTAGATGAAAGGAAGGCCTTTTTTACTGTGGGAGTGCTGGAACACTGGAACAGGTTGCCCAGAGAAGTTGTGGGTGTCCCATCCCTGAAAGTATTCAAGGTCACCCTGGACGGGGCTTGGAGCAGCAACAAAGGAGAAGCTTGATGGTAGAGAAACAAAGTTGGACTATAGAAGAAACTCGGATTGAAGTATAGGATCAAGTTTTCTCTCAGCTCTTGGGGTAAATTCAAAGTTGTACAAAATGACATTTATCTGTGCTATTCACTACTGTAACAGAAAGTTTCATGAAAACTGTACAGAAGATAGTAAATTTTAAAAGAGATAAGAATTACAGCATAAAATCCATGGGATAGGTTACAACATGAGACACTCTCTAAGAGAAAATCTCTGTGTTTCAGCACTTCATCGGGGTAAGATTTCATGAAGTGCCAAAGAAGGCGGCAAAATATCATTCGGGACATTATTTACTGGAATTCAGCCTGGCCATTAGTAGGAACTGCCTTTGAACATATCATGTAGATATACCACACACACTTTCCCTTCACTGAAAAATTACTGTTTACAACAAATAAGCAATTGACAATCAAAATTGATTGAAAGCATCTTAAACATGTCAAGTATTTCATTGTAGATGATCTGTGATCCAAATGCTTCTTCCACCTTCGAGAGGGACAGAAGAATTCTTCCATATCATGATGGTTTAAAATTGTATCAACCAATGTTTTCTGCTGAAAAGATATCATCTATTTTTTTCTATTTTTGGAAGAAAATATTCCTAGACATACAACAGGTGAGAACTAAGTAATTTTAAAGAAACAAATGAAATGAAAATATTCTGTAAATAGAATGAAATGAAAAGCTGTGTTTTAAATAGGAGCTAAATATTAAACAGAATTTTTGTACCAGGCATTTGAATTACTGCACCAGCTCTTTTGCCCATCAAGAGAGGCATTTAGCATTTCAGTCTTTTCCAAGGTGTTCATGATCTGCTATGCTGATCTCTGTGTGTGCCTAGGTGTGTGTGGAGGGGGGGGCATATGAAGGGGAGTGTGTATGTTTGCTTTACAATTGTTGTGGCAGATTCATGCCTCAGCTCCACATTTTGTTTTAAAAAGGTCACACCGAGTGGATATGAAGTTTACTATCAACAAGAGATCGATTCCCAAATCATCCATTTGACTCTCCCTTATAAATCATGTGCTTTGTTGCATATTTTATCAAATATACTTTCAAGCCAGATGGAGGAAGGAGGATGTGGGAATCCCTCCACCATCTTGCAACTTTTATGTAAGTAGGTTTTCAAGAAAATCATCATTTCTCTTTTAAATATGTCTGGAACAGGCATGATGGTAGTGTCAACCTGTTGGAGTTTTTGTTGCTGGAAGAAGTTGTACAAAAGGATTGGTTTTTACATTGACCAGTTACTGAATCAAGCGCAGGAATACATTGGAAATTTAGCTGGGGGTTCCTTTTCCCAGCAGACTACTTCTAGAACGAGCTTGTACACTGAAGCTGACTCTTTTGCTCTCTTTTTGTTTCTTTCCTATTTTCTTGGCTTCTTTGCCACTATCTAGACAATTTTGGAACTTTGTTCCCAACTAAAATGGTTTCAATAGTCTGATTGTGATCATACATTTTTACAAGGAATTTTTAAAATCTTTCCTCGAGTCCAGAAAGTCAAGGACTTAGATCTTTTTCTTCCCTTATCAATATTGCCATGAAATTGATAAATAAAGACCAACTCTTTATTTTTGTTTTTAACCCACGTAGATAATTCCCATCCATTAATCCATTTTGTGGACCAATAGCTGCCATTCTGATGGAAGCTGTCACTTCTTAACAATAGGCATTCTGTGACTATGTTGACAGCACTTTGGGTGAAGATCCTAACTGGTCTTAGATATACATAGGGAGAAATTTGCTCAGCCAGTGTCAGTCTTAAGCATGCGTATCAGAAGATCTTTCTAGAGCTGGGAATTTTCCCATGAAAGGGATTCAGTTAGGGAAGAGACACTTGTGCCAGAGTTTTACATTCTTCTTGAACACTGCTTAAGGAACTTAGATGCCATGTCCATTTGGATCTCTGTCTGCACAGAACTTTGTCATGCCAGTGCTTTGAAATGCATCTTGAAGAGAATTCACTAGCACAGAATGAAAGAGAGTGGAAGGGGTTGGTGGGGCTAACCAGGCCCAACCCCCCTGCCTAAACCAGGATACCTAGAGCCTCTTGCCCAGGATTCTATCTGGGTGTACTTTTAATGTCTTCAAAGATCCAGGCTCCACAATCTTTCTGGGCAGTCTGTGCCGTGGTTCAGTCACCCTGACAGTAAAGAAACATTTACTGATGTTCAAAGGCAATCTCCTGTATTTCAGTGTGTGCCCACTGCCTCTTGTCTTTTCCCTCAGCATCACTGAAAAGACACTGATTCCCTCCCCTTTGCACTATTGCTTCCATATGTATGTGTGATGCCATGTAGAGGTATGTCAAAAACCTCCCTGAAGCCCAGGCAGATAATATTCCCTTCATCTACCAGTCAAGTTGATTCATCAGAGGAGTTTAAAGTGATGTTCAGCATGAAATTCCCCTGAAAAATCATGCTAACTACATTATTTGGTCATCTGTCATGTGCCTGGCAAGGATTTCCAGGAAGAGCTGCTTCATCAACTTCCTGGGGATAAAAAAGAGGCTGGCTGGTTTGTACTATGGCGAGTCCTCTTAATTGCCTTTTTTGAAGATGGGTGTCATTTGCTAACATCCACTCTTTAGCCTCTCTTGTCGTCTACATCTTAGCAAAACGCTTTTCCACTATGTCTGGCTAGGAAAAACTGTGCCAGCACAGAAAACATCTCCCATCGTGTTCTAGAAGTTGCACGGATGTCTGCCAAGTGTTTGGCAGGAAGAAAAGAAAAGTTGTCCAAAACAGCTTCCAATCGAATGTTCCTGTGATTGGAAAAGTCAGGAGAGTGCAAAGGTACTGTTTTCTATCAGTTGGCAAGGTGCGCACACAATCCCAGTGTTGTACAGCTTGCTTCTTCACCTTCCCGAAGCTGCCGCTCTCGCCGGCTGCCGGAGCCCAAGAAGCGGCTTCTTCGCGCAAAGACGATTGTGCCGCTCACAGGGCTCTCCTTAGCGCGGCTTCTGCCGAAAGACGCCCGGCAGCGGCTCTTACCTCCGGAGAGCATCCTACCTTCGTCTTTAGCTCCTCTTCTCATCTACACCTCGGCAAAAAGCTTTTCCACTATGTCTGGCTAGGAAAAACTGTGCCAGCACAGAAAACATCTCCCATCGTGTTCTAGAAGTTGCACGGATGTCTGCCAAGTGTTTGGCAGGAAGAAAAGAAAAGTTGTCCAAAACAGCTTCCAATCGAATGTTCCTGTGATTGGAAAAGTCAGGAGAGTGCAAAGGTACTGTTTTCTATCAGTTGGCAAGGTGCGCACACAATCCCAGTGTTGTACAGCTTGCTTCTTCACCTTCCCGAAGCTGCCGCTCTCGCCGGCTGCCGGAGCCCAAGAAGCGGCTTCTTCGCGCAAAGACGATTGTGCCGCTCACAGGGCTCTCCTTAGCGCGGCTTCTGCCGAAAGACGCCCGGCAGCGGCTCTTACCTCCGGAGAGCATCCTACCTTCGTCTTTCGCGTCTTTTGTAGTCTACATCTTAGCAAAACGCTTTTCCACTATGTCTGGCTAGGAAAAACTGTGCCAGCACAGAAAACATCTCCCATCGTGTTCTAGAAGTTGCACGGATGTCTGCCAAGTGTTTGGCAGGAAGAAAAGAAAAGTTGTCCAAAACAGCTTCCAATCGAATGTTCCTGTGATTGGAAAAGTCAGGAGAGTGCAAAGGTACTGTTTTCTATCAGTTGGCAAGGTGCGCACACAATCCCAGTGTTGTACAGCTTGCTTCTTCACCTTCCCGAAGCTGCCGCTCTCGCCGGCTGCCGGAGCCCAAGAAGCGGCTTCTTCGCGCAAAGACGATTGTGCCGCTCACAGGGCTCTCCTTAGCGCGGCTTCTGCCGAAAGACGCCCGGCAGCGGCTCTTACCTCCGGAGAGCATCCTACCTTCGTCTTTCGCGTCTTTTGTAGTCTACATCTTAGCAAAACGCTTTTCCACTATGTCTGGCTAGGAAAAACTGTGCCAGCACAGAAAACATCTCCCATCGTGTTCTAGAAGTTGCACGGATGTCTGCCAAGTGTTTGGCAGGAAGAAAAGAAAAGTTGTCCAAAACAGCTTCCAATCGAATGTTCCTGTGATTGGAAAAGTCAGGAGAGTGCAAAGGTACTATTTTCTATCAGTTGGCAAGGTGCGCACACAATCCCAGTGTTGTACAGCTTGCTTCTTCACCTTCCCGAAGCTGCCGCTCTCGCCGGCTGCCGGAGCCCAAGAAGCGGCTTCTTCGCGCAAAGACGATTGTGCCGCTCACAGTGCTCTCCTTAGCGCGGCTTCTGCCGAAAGACGCCCGGCAGCGGCTCTTACCTCCGGAGAGCATCCTACCTTCGTCTTTCGCGTCTTTTGTAGTCTACATCTTAGCAAAACGCTTTTCCACTATGTCTGGCTAGGAAAAACTGTGCCAGCACAGAAAACATCTCCCATCGTGTTCTAGAAGTTGCACGGATGTCTGCCAAGTGTTTGGCAGGAAGAAAAGAAAAGTTGTCCAAAACAGCTTCCAATCGAATGTTCCTGTGATTGGAAAAGTCAGGAGAGTGCAAAGGTACTGTTTTCTATCAGTTGGCAAGGTGCGCACACAATCCCAGTGTTGTACAGCTTGCTTCTTCACCTTCCCGAAGCTGCCGCTCTCGCCGGCTGCCGGAGCCCAAGAAGCGGCTTCTTCGCGCAAAGACGATTGTGCCGCTCACAGTGCTCTCCTTAGCGCGGCTTCTGCCGAAAGACGCCCGGCAGCGGCTCTTACCTCCGGAGAGCATCCTACCTTCGTCTTTCGCGTCTTTTGTAGTCTACATCTTAGCAAAACGCTTTTCCACTATGTCTGGCTAGGAAAAACTGTGCCAGCACAGAAAACATCTCCCATCGTGTTCTAGAAGTTGCACGGATGTCTGCCAAGTGTTTGGCAGGAAGAAAAGAAAAGTTGTCCAAAACAGCTTCCAATCGAATGTTCCTGTGATTGGAAAAGTCAGGAGAGTGCAAAGGTACTGTTTTCTATCAGTTGGCAAGGTGCGCACACAATCCCAGTGTTGTACAGCTTGCTTCTTCACCTTCCCGAAGCTGCCGCTCTCGCCGGCTGCCGGAGCCCAAGAAGCGGCTTCTTCGCGCAAAGACGATTGTGCCGCTCACAGTGCTCTCCTTAGCGCGGCTTCTGCCGAAAGACGCCCGGCAGCGGCTCTTACCTCCGGAGAGCATCCTACCTTCGTCTTTCGCGTCTTTTGTAGTCTACATCTTAGCAAAACGCTTTTCCACTATGTCTGGCTAGTAAAAACTGTGCCAGCACAGAAAACATCTCCCATCGTGTTCTAGAAGTTGCACGGATGTCTGCCAAGTGTTTGGCAGGAAGAAAAGAAAAGTTGTCCAAAACAGCTTCCAATCGAATGTTCCTGTGATTGGAAAAGTCAGGAGAGTGCAAAGGTACTGTTTTCTATCAGTTGGCAAGGTGCGCACACAATCCCAGTGTTGTACAGCTTGCTTCTTCACCTTCCCGAAGCTGCCGCTCTCGCCGGCTGCCGGAGCCCAAGAAGCGGCTTCTTCGCGCAAAGACGATTGTGCCGCTCACAGGGCTCTCCTTAGCGCGGCTTCTGCCGAAAGACGCCCGGCAGCGGCTCTTACCTCCGGAGAGCATCCTACCTTCGTCTTTCGCGTCTTTTGTAGTCTACATCTTAGCAAAACGCTTTTCCACTATGTCTGGCTAGGAAAAACTGTGCCAGCACAGAAAACATCTCCCATCGTGTTCTAGAAGTTGCACGGATGTCTGCCAAGTGTTTGGCAGGAAGAAAAGAAAAGTTGTCCAAAACAGCTTCCAATCGAATGTTCCTGTGATTGGAAAAGTCAGGAGAGTGCAAAGGTACTGTTTTCTATCAGTTGGCAAGGTGCGCACACAATCCCAGTGTTGTACAGCTTGCTTCTTCACCTTCCCGAAGCTGCCGCTCTCGCCGGCTGCCGGAGCCCAAGAAGCGGCTTCTTCGCGCAAAGACGATTGTGCCGCTCACAGTGCTCTCCTTAGCGCGGCTTCTGCCGAAAGACGCCCGGCAGCGGCTCTTACCTCCGGAGAGCATCCTACCTTCGTCTTTCGCGTCTTTTGTAGTCTACATCTTAGCAAAACGCTTTTCCACTATGTCTGGCTAGGAAAAACTGTGCCAGCACAGAAAACATCTCCCATCGTGTTCTAGAAGTTGCACGGATGTCTGCCAAGTGTTTGGCAGGAAGAAAAGAAAAGTTGTCCAAAACAGCTTCCAATCGAATGTTCCTGTGATTGGAAAAGTCAGGAGAGTGCAAAGGTACTGTTTTCTATCAGTTGGCAAGGTGCGCACACAATCCCAGTGTTGTACAGCTTGCTTCTTCACCTTCCCGAAGCTGCCGCTCTCGCCGGCTGCCGGAGCCCAAGAAGCGGCTTCTTCGCGCAAAGACGATTGTGCCGCTCACAGTGCTCTCCTTAGCGCGGCTTCTGCCGAAAGACGCCCGGCAGCGGCTCTTACCTCCGGAGAGCATCCTACCTTCGTCTTTCGCGTCTTTTGTAGTCTACATCTTAGCAAAACGCTTTTCCACTATGTCTGGCTAGGAAAAACTGTGCCAGCACAGAAAACATCTCCCATCGTGTTCTAGAAGTTGCACGGATGTCTGCCAAGTGTTTGGCAGGAAGAAAAGAAAAGTTGTCCAAAACAGCTTCCAATCGAATGTTCCTGTGATTGGAAAAGTCAGGAGAGTGCAAAGGTACTGTTTTCTATCAGTTGGCAAGGTGCGCACACAATCCCAGTGTTGTACAGCTTGCTTCTTCACCTTCCCGAAGCTGCCGCTCTCGCCGGCTGCCGGAGCCCAAGAAGCGGCTTCTTCGCGCAAAGACGATTGTGCCGCTCACAGTGCTCTCCTTAGCGCGGCTTCTGCCGAAAGACGCCCGGCAGCGGCTCTTACCTCCGGAGAGCATCCTACCTTCGTCTTTCGCGTCTTTTGTAGTCTACATCTTAGCAAAACGCTTTTCCACTATGTCTGGCTAGGAAAAACTGTGCCAGCACAGAAAACATCTCCCATCGTGTTCTAGAAGTTGCACGGATGTCTGCCAAGTGTTTGGCAGGAAGAAAAGAAAAGTTGTCCAAAACAGCTTCCAATCGAATGTTCCTGTGATTGGAAAAGTCAGGAGAGTGCAAAGGTACTGTTTTCTATCAGTTGGCAAGGTGCGCACACAATCCCAGTGTTGTACAGCTTGCTTCTTCACCTTCCCGAAGCTGCCGCTCTCGCCGGCTGCCGGAGCCCAAGAAGCGGCTTCTTCGCGCAAAGACGATTGTGCCGCTCACAGTGCTCTCCTTAGCGCGGCTTCTGCCGAAAGACGCCCGGCAGCGGCTCTTACCTCCGGAGAGCATCCTACCTTCGTCTTTCGCGTCTTTTGTAGTCTACATCTTAGCAAAACGCTTTTCCACTATGTCTGGCTAGGAAAAACTGTGCCAGCACAGAAAACATCTCCCATCGTGTTCTAGAAGTTGCACGGATGTCTGCCAAGTGTTTGGCAGGAAGAAAAGAAAAGTTGTCCAAAACAGCTTCCAATCGAATGTTCCTGTGATTGGAAAAGTCAGGAGAGTGCAAAGGTACTGTTTTCTATCAGTTGGCAAGGTGCGCACACAATCCCAGTGTTGTACAGCTTGCTTCTTCACCTTCCCGAAGCTGCCGCTCTCGCCGGCTGCCGGAGCCCAAGAAGCGGCTTCTTCGCGCAAAGACGATTGTGCCGCTCACAGGGCTCTCCTTAGCGCGGCTTCTGCCGAAAGACGCCCGGCAGCGGCTCTTACCTCCGGAGAGCATCCTACCTTCGTCTTTCGCGTCTTTTGTAGTCTACATCTTAGCAAAACGCTTTTCCACTATGTCTGGCTAGGAAAAACTGTGCCAGCACAGAAAACATCTCCCATCGTGTTCTAGAAGTTGCACGGATGTCTGCCAAGTGTTTGGCAGGAAGAAAAGAAAAGTTGTCCAAAACAGCTTCCAATCGAATGTTCCTGTGATTGGAAAAGTCAGGAGAGTGCAAAGGTACTGTTTTCTATCAGTTGGCAAGGTGCGCACACAATCCCAGTGTTGTACAGCTTGCTTCTTCACCTTCCCGAAGCTGCCGCTCTCGCCGGCTGCCGGAGCCCAAGAAGCGGCTTCTTCGCGCAAAGACGATTGTGCCGCTCACAGTGCTCTCCTTAGCGCGGCTTCTGCCGAAAGACGCCCGGCAGCGGCTCTTACCTCCGGAGAGCATCCTACCTTCGTCTTTCGCGTCTTTTGTAGTCTACATCTTAGCAAAACGCTTTTCCACTATGTCTGGCTAGTAAAAACTGTGCCAGCACAGAAAACATCTCCCATCGTGTTCTAGAAGTTGCACGGATGTCTGCCAAGTGTTTGGCAGGAAGAAAAGAAAAGTTGTCCAAAACAGCTTCCAATCGAATGTTCCTGTGATTGGAAAAGTCAGGAGAGTGCAAAGGTACTGTTTTCTATCAGTTGGCAAGGTGCGCACACAATCCCAGTGTTGTACAGCTTGCTTCTTCACCTTCCCGAAGCTGCCGCTCTCGCCGGCTGCCGGAGCCCAAGAAGCGGCTTCTTCGCGCAAAGACGATTGTGCCGCTCACAGGGCTCTCCTTAGCGCGGCTTCTGCCGAAAGACGCCCGGCAGCGGCTCTTACCTCCGGAGAGCATCCTACCTTCGTCTTTCGCGTCTTTTGTAGTCTACATCTTAGCAAAACGCTTTTCCACTATGTCTGGCTAGGAAAAACTGTGCCAGCACAGAAAACATCTCCCATCGTGTTCTAGAAGTTGCACGGATGTCTGCCAAGTGTTTGGCAGGAAGAAAAGAAAAGTTGTCCAAAACAGCTTCCAATCGAATGTTCCTGTGATTGGAAAAGTCAGGAGAGTGCAAAGGTACTGTTTTCTATCAGTTGGCAAGGTGCGCACACAATCCCAGTGTTGTACAGCTTGCTTCTTCACCTTCCCGAAGCTGCCGCTCTCGCCGGCTGCCGGAGCCCAAGAAGCGGCTTCTTCGCGCAAAGACGATTGTGCCGCTCACAGTGCTCTCCTTAGCGCGGCTTCTGCCGAAAGACGCCCGGCAGCGGCTCTTACCTCCTGAGAGTGGCAGCTTCGGGAAGGTGAAGAAGCAAGCTGTACAACACTGGGATTGTGTGCGCACCTTGCCAACTGATAGAAAACAGTACCTTTGCACTCTCCTGACTTTTCCAATCACAGGAACATTCGATTGGAAGCTGTTTTGGACAACTTTTCTTTTCTTCCTGCCAAACACTTGGCAGACATCCGTGCAACTTCTAGAACACGATGGGAGATGTTTTCTGTGCTGGCACAGTTTTTCCTAGCCAGACATAGTGGAAAAGCGTTTTGCTAAGATGTAGACTACAAAAGACGCGAAAGACGAAGGTAGGATGCTCTCCGGAGGTAAGAGCCGCTGCCGGGCGTCTTTCGGCAGAAGCCGCGCTAAGGAGAGCACTGTGAGCGGCACAATCGTCTTTGCGCGAAGAAGCCGCTTCTTGGGCTCCGGCAGCCGGCGAGAGCGGCAGCTTCGGGAAGGTGAAGAAGCAAGCTGTACAACACTGGGATTGTGTGCGCACCTTGCCAACTGATAGAAAACAGTACCTTTGCACTCTCCTGACGTTTCCAATCACAGGAACATTCGATTGGAAGCTGTTTTGGACAACTTTTCTTTTCTTCCTGCCAAACACTTGGCAGACATCCGTGCAACTTCTAGAACACGATGGGAGATGTTTTCTGTGCTGGCACAGTTTTTACTAGCCAGACATAGTGGAAAAGCGTTTTGCTAAGATGTAGACTACAAAAGACGCGAAAGACGAAGGTAGGATGCTCTCCGGAGGTAAGAGCCGCTGCCGGGCGTCTTTCGGCAGAAGCCGCGCTAAGGAGAGCCCTGTGAGCGGCACAATCGTCTTTGCGCGAAGAAGCCGCTTCTTGGGCTCCGGCAGCCGGCGAGAGCGGCAGCTTCGGGAAGGTGAAGAAGCAAGCTGTACAACACTGGGATTGTGTGCGCACCTTGCCAACTGATAGAAAACAGTACCTTTGCACTCTCCTGACTTTTCCAATCACAGGAACATTCGATTGGAAGCTGTTTTGGACAACTTTTCTTTTCTTCCTGCCAAACACTTGGCAGACATCCGTGCAACTTCTAGAACACGATGGGAGATGTTTTCTGTGCTGGCACAGTTTTTCCTAGCCAGACATAGTGGAAAAGCGTTTTGCTAAGATGTAGACTACAAAAGACGCGAAAGACGAAGGTAGGATGCTCTCCGGAGGTAAGAGCCGCTGCCGGGCGTCTTTCGGCAGAAGCCGCGCTAAGGAGAGCACTGTGAGCGGCACAATCGTCTTTGCGCGAAGAAGCCGCTTCTTGGGCTCCGGCAGCCGGCGAGAGCGGCAGCTTCGGGAAGGTGAAGAAGCAAGCTGTACAACACTGGGATTGTGTGCGCACCTTGCCAACTGATAGAAAACAGTACCTTTGCACTCTCCTGACTTTTCCAATCACAGGAACATTCGATTGGAAGCTGTTTTGGACAACTTTTCTTTTCTTCCTGCCAAACACTTGGCAGACATCCGTGCAACTTCTAGAACACGATGGGAGATGTTTTCTGTGCTGGCACAGTTTTTCCTAGCCAGACATAGTGGAAAAGCTTTTTGCCGAGGTGTAGATGAGAAGAGGAGCTAAAGACGAAGGTAGGATGCTCTCCGGAGGTAAGAGCCGCTGCCGGGCGTCTTTCGGCAGAAGCCGCGCTAAGGAGAGCCCTGTGAGCGGCACAATCGTCTTTGCGCGAAGAAGCCGCTTCTTGGGCTCCGGCAGCCGGCGAGAGCGGCAGCTTCGGGAAGGTGAAGAAGCAAGCTGTACAACACTGGGATTGTGTGCGCACCTTGCCAACTGATAGAAAACAGTACCTTTGCACTCTCCTGACTTTTCCAATCACAGGAACATTCGATTGGAAGCTGTTTTGGACAACTTTTCTTTTCTTCCTGCCAAACACTTGGCAGACATCCGTGCAACTTCTAGAACACGATGGGAGATGTTTTCTGTGCTGGCACAGTTTTTCCTAGCCAGACATAGTGGAAAAGCGTTTTGCTAAGATGTAGACGACAAGAGAGGCTAAAGAGTGGATGTTAGCAAATGACACCCATCTTCAAAAAAGGCAATTAAGAGGACTCGCCATAGTACAAACCAGCCAGCCTCTTTTTTATCCCCAGGAAGTTGATGAAGCAGCTCTTCCTGGAAATCCTTGCCAGGCACACGACAGATGACCAAATAATGTAGTTAGCATGATTTTTCAGGGGAATTTCATGCTGAACATCACTTTAAACTCCTCTGATGAATCAACTTGACTGGTAGATGAAGGGAATATTATCTGCCTGGGCTTCAGGGAGGTTTTTGACATACCTCTACATGGCATCACACATACATATGGAAGCAATAGTGCAAAGGGGAGGGAATCAGTGTCTTTTCAGTGATGCTGAGGGAAAAGACAAGAGGCAGTGGGCACACACTGAAATACAGGAGATTGCCTTTGAACATCAGTAAATGTTTCTTTACTGTCAGGGTGACTGAACCACGGCACAGACTGCCCAGAAAGATTGTGGAGCCTGGATCTTTGAAGACATTAAAAGTACACCCAGATAGAATCCTGGGCAAGAGGCTCTAGGTATCCTGGTTTAGGCAGGGGGGTTGGGCCTGGTTAGCCCCACCAACCCCTTCCACTCTCTTTCATTCTGTGCTAGTGAATTCTCTTCAAGATGCATTTCAAAGCACTGGCATGACAAAGTTCTGTGCAGACAGAGATCCAAATGGACATGGCATCTAAGTTCCTTAAGCAGTGTTCAAGAAGAATGTAAAACTCTGGCACAAGTGTCTCTTCCCTAACTGAATCCCTTTCATGGGAAAATTCCCAGCTCTAGAAAGATCTTCTGATACGCATGCTTAAGACTGACACTGGCTGAGCAAATTTCTCCCTATGTATATCTAAGACCAGTTAGGATCTTCACCCAAAGTGCTGTCAACATAGTCACAGAATGCCTATTGTTAAGAAGTGACAGCTTCCATCAGAATGGCAGCTATTGGTCCACAAAATGGATTAATGGATGGGAATTATCTACGTGGGTTAAAAACAAAAATAAAGAGTTGGTCTTTATTTATCAATTTCATGGCAATATTGATAAGGGAAGAAAAAGATCTAAGTCCTTGACTTTCTGGACTCGAGGAAAGATTTTAAAAATTCCTTGTAAAAATGTATGATCACAATCAGACTATTGAAACCATTTTAGTTGGGAACAAAGTTCCAAAATTGTCTAGATAGTGGCAAAGAAGCCAAGAAAATAGGAAAGAAACAAAAAGAGAGCAAAAGAGTCAGCTTCAGTGTACAAGCTCGTTCTAGAAGTAGTCTGCTGGGAAAAGGAACCCCCAGCTAAATTTCCAATGTATTCCTGCGCTTGATTCAGTAACTGGTCAACGTAAAAACCAATCCTTTTGTACAACTTCTTCCAGCAACAAAAACTCCAACAGGTTGACACTACCATCATGCCTGTTCCAGACATATTTAAAAGAGAAATGATGATTTTCTTGAAAACCTACTTACATAAAAGTTGCAAGATGGTGGAGGGATTCCCACATCCTCCTTCCTCCATCTGGCTTGAAAGTATATTTGATAAAATATGCAACAAAGCACATGATTTATAAGGGAGAGTCAAATGGATGATTTGGGAATCGATCTCTTGTTGATAGTAAACTTCATATCCACTCGGTGTGACCTTTTTAAAACAAAATGTGGAGCTGAGGCATGAATCTGCCACAACAATTGTAAAGCAAACATACACACTCCCCTTCATATGCCCCCCCCTCCACACACACCTAGGCACACACAGAGATCAGCATAGCAGATCATGAACACCTTGGAAAAGACTGAAATGCTAAATGCCTCTCTTGATGGGCAAAAGAGCTGGTGCAGTAATTCAAATGCCTGGTACAAAAATTCTGTTTAATATTTAGCTCCTATTTAAAACACAGCTTTTCATTTCATTCTATTTACAGAATATTTTCATTTCATTTGTTTCTTTAAAATTACTTAGTTCTCACCTGTTGTATGTCTAGGAATATTTTCTTCCAAAAATAGAAAAAAATAGATGATATCTTTTCAGCAGAAAACATTGGTTGATACAATTTTAAACCATCATGATATGGAAGAATTCTTCTGTCCCTCTCGAAGGTGGAAGAAGCATTTGGATCACAGATCATCTACAATGAAATACTTGACATGTTTAAGATGCTTTCAATCAATTTTGATTGTCAATTGCTTATTTGTTGTAAACAGTAATTTTTCAGTGAAGGGAAAGTGTGTGTGGTATATCTACATGATATGTTCAAAGGCAGTTCCTACTAATGGCCAGGCTGAATTCCAGTAAATAATGTCCCGAATGATATTTTGCCGCCTTCTTTGGCACTTCATGAAATCTTACCCCGATGAAGTGCTGAAACACAGAGATTTTCTCTTAGAGAGTGTCTCATGTTGTAACCTATCCCATGGATTTTATGCTGTAATTCTTATCTCTTTTAAAATTTACTATCTTCTGTACAGTTTTCATGAAACTTTCTGTTACAGTAGTGAATAGCACAGATAAATGTCATTTTGTACAACTTTGAATTTACCCCAAGAGCTGAGAGAAAACTTGATCCTATACTTCAATCCGAGTTTCTTCTATAGTCCAACTTTGTTTCTCTACCATCAAGCTTCTCCTTTGTTGCTGCTCCAAGCCCCGTCCAGGGTGACCTTGAATACTTTCAGGGATGGGACACCCACAACTTCTCTGGGCAACCTGTTCCAGTGTTCCAGCACTCCCACAGTAAAAAAGGCCTTCCTTTCATCTAATATGTGTAGGAAATCATAAATCTAGGCATAGAAGCTTGGAGTGCAAATTTGAAATTCTTTGGATTTGAAGCACATTTTATATGAATACTGACTTACAGATGACTAAAAGATGTTGATGGGCATTTGAGCTGACAAGTTTTGAAAAAGTGCACGGAAATTAAAATTGAAACCACTAAAATTAAAAACTCCTTGCCATTTTCTTTTTCCTCTCCTATTCAAAATTGCATATGTCAGATATCAGTGCTTCATGCAAACCTCTCAGATGCTCTCAGAGAAAAAGCTTTTCTTTCAGACTAAGTTGCGGTTGACGTAGAACACTAGCAGGAGTGAAAGATTTTCTGGGCATCGGGGCAGCCCGTTCTCCTTGGATTTGTGTGCAGAATGCATTTTATCCAAACTGGAAAATAGATCCCAGCTCTGTTCTATTCATCATCCTTACTTCATCAGGCCAGAAGATTCTGTGAAAAGTAGCCTGTGGACCTTGAAGACAGCGCATGTGAACCAGATGAGAGGTGATAGAGAAGTTGAGGGAGAGAAGAAAGAGCATGAGGCTGAAACCAGAAAGTATTTCTCCACGTGATCATGGAAGATTGCAGGAGCCACTTGGTACTATCAAACCAGCCCAACTTGGCACTTGTGCCACCTTGGGTCTGGGAGCCATGTTGCATATCGTGCATTTTAAGGAGCCAGCTGGCCACACCCAGCCATATGCCCCCAAACACAAACCAAGGCCCTTTTCTCTGGCAAACAAAACTCAGCTGCCCTGCTTCTGGATGGCAGATTGCAGGAACCACTTGGTACTATCAAACCAGCCCAACTTGGCACTGGTGCCACCATGGGTCTGGTCACCATCCTGCCTATTGTAGCTTTTCAGGAGCCAGCCGGTCACTCTCAGCCATAGGCCCCCAAACACAAACCTCGGCCCGTTTCCCTGGCAAACAAAAGTAAGCTGCCCCGCTTCTGCATGGCAGATTGCAGGAGCTACTTAGTACTATCAAATCAGCCCGACTTGGCACAGGTGCCACCTTGGATCTGGGAACCATCCTGTGTATCGTGGATTTTCAGGGGCCAGCCGGCCACTCTCAGCCATATGCCCCCAAAAACAAACCACGGACCTTTCCTCTGGCAAACAAAAATCAGCTGCCCCACTTCTGGATGGCAGATTGCAGGAGCCACTTGGGACTATCACACCAGCACAACATGGCACTGCTGCCACCTTGGATCTGGGAACAATCCTGCGTATCGTACATATTCAGGAACCAGCCGAACACTCCCAGCCACAGGCCCCCAAACACAAACAACGGCCCTTTTCTCTGGCAAACAAAACTCAACTGCCCCTCTTCTGGATGGCAAATTGCAGGACGCACTTGGTACTACAAAAAGAGCCCGACTTGGCAGTGGTGCCACCTTGGCTCTGGGAACCATCCTGCGTATCGAGCATTTTAAGGAGCCAGCCGGCAATTCCCAGCCGTATGCCCCAAAAAGAAACCATGGACCTTTTCTCTGGCAAAAAAAACTCAGCTGTCCCGCTTCTGGATGGCAGATTGCAGGAGTTACTTTGAACCATACAACCAGCCTTACTTGGCACTGGTGCCACCTTGGATCTGGGAACCATCCTGCCTATCGTTGATTTTCAGGGGCCAGCCGGCCACTCTCAGCCATAGGCCCCCAAACACAAACCACAGCCCTTTTCTCTAGCAAACAAAATTCAACTGCCCCGCTTCTGGATGGCAAATTGCAGGAGCCACTGGGTACTACAAAAACAGCCTGACTTGGCACTGGTGCCACCTTGCGCCTGGTTACCATGCGGCGTATCGTGCATTTTAAGGAGCCAGGTGGCCACTCCCAGCCATATGCCCCCAAACACAACCCACGGCCCTTTTCTCTGGCAAACAAAACTCAGCTGCCCCGCTTCTGGATGGCAGATTGCAGGAGACACTTGGTACTATCAAACCAGCCCGACTTGGCACTGGTGCCACCTTGGGTCTGGGAACCATCCTGCGTATTGTGGATTGTCAGGAGACAGCCGACCACTCTCGGCCACAGAGCCCAATCAAAAACAAAGGTCCGTTTCCCTGGCAAAAAAAACTCAGCTGCCCCGCTTCTGGATGGGAGATTGCAGGAGGCACTTGACACTGTCAAACGAGCCCCACTTGGCACTGGTGCCACCTTGGGTCTGGGAACCATGCTGCGTATCGTGGATTTTCAGGAGCCAGCCGGCCACTGCCAGCCACAGGCCCCCAAACACAAACCACAGCCTTTTTCTCTGGCAAACAAAACTCAGCTGCCCCGCTTCTGGATGGCAGATTGCAGGAGCCACTTGGTACTATCAAACCAGCCCGACTTGGCACTGGTGCCACCTTCGGTCTGGGAACCATCCTGCCTATCGTGGATTTTAAGGAGCCAGCCGGCTACTCCCAGCCACAGGCCCCCAACAAAAACCACGGCCCTTTTTTCTCGCAAACAAAACTTAGCTGCCTCACTTCTGGATGGCAGATTGCAGGAGCCACTTGGTGTAATCAAACCAGCCCGACTTGGCACTGGTGCCACCTTGGGTCTGGGAACCATCCTGCGTATCGTGGATTCTAAGGAGCCACCCGGCCACTCTGAGCCACAGGCCCCCAAACAAAATCAACGGCGCTGTTCCCTGGAAAACAAAACACGCCTGCCAACTTTTTGATGGAGTTTGCAGGAGCCACTTGGTACTATCAAACCAGCCCGACTTGGCACTGGTGCCACCTTGGGTCTGGGAAACATCCTGCGTATCGTGGATTCTTAGGAGCCAGCCGGCCACTCCTAGCCACAGGCCCCCAAACAAAAACCTAGGCCTATTTCTCTGGCAAACAAAAGTAAGCTGCCCTGCTTCTGGATGGCAGATTGCAGGAGACACTTGGTACTATCAAACCAGCCCAACTTGGCACTGGTGCCACCTTGGGTCTGGGAACCATCCTGCGTATCGTGGATTCTAAGGAGCCAGCTGGCCACTCCCAGCCACAGGCCCCCAAACACAAACAACGGCGCTTTTCCCTGGAAAACAAAACTCGCCTGCCAACTTTTTGATGGCAGATTGCAGGAGCCACTTGGTACTATCAAATCAGCCCAACTTGGCACTGGTGCCACCATGGGTCTGGTCACCATCCTGCGTATCGTAGCTTTTCAGGAGCCAGCCGGTCACTCCCAGCCATAGGCCCCCAGACAAAAACCTCGGCCCGTTTCCCTGGCAAACAAAAGTAAGCTGCCCCGCTTCTGGATGGCAGATTGCAGTACGCACTTGGTACTATCAAACCAGCCCAACTTGGAAATGGTGCCACCTTGGGTCTGGGAACCATCCTGCGTATCGTGGATTCTAAGGAGCCAGCGGGCCACTCCCAGCCACAGGCCCCCAAATACAAACAACGGCGCTTTTCCCTGGAAAACAAAACTCGCCTGCCAAATTTTTGATGGCAGATTGCAGGAGCCACTTGGTACTATCAAATCAGCCCAACTTGGCACTGGTGCCACCATGGATCCGGTCACCATCCTGCCTATCGTAGCTTTTCAGGTGCCAGCCGGTCACTCCCAGCCACAGGCCCCCAAACAAAAACCTAGGCCTATTTCTCTGGCAAACAAAAGTAAGCTGCCCTGCTTCTGGATGGCAGATTGCAGGAGACACTTGGTACTATCAAACCAGCCCAACTTGGCACTGGTGCCACCTTGGATCTGGGAACCATGCTCTGTATCATGGATATTCAGGGGCCAGCCGGCCGCTTTTAGCCATATGTCCCCAAACAGAAACCTCGGCCCGTTTCTCTGGCAAACAAAACTCAACTGCCCCTCTTCTGGATGGCAAATTGCAGGATGAACTTGATACTAAAACCGCAGGCCGACTTGGTAGTGGTGACACCTTGGGCCTGGGAACCATCATGCGTATCGAGCATTTTAAGGAGCCAGCCGGCCACTCCCAGCAATATGCCCCCAAAAACAATCCACGGAATTTTCCTCTGGCAAACAAAAATCAGCTGCCTCGCTTCTGGATGGCAGATTGCAGGAGCCACTTTGCGCCATCAAACCAGCCCGACTTGGCACTGGTGCCACATTGCATCTGGGAACCATGCTGCCTAGCGTGGATTTTCAGGAGCCAGCCGGCCACTCTCAGCTATATGCCCCCAAACAAAACCCACGGCCCGTTTCCCTGGCAAACAAAATTAAGCTGCCCCGCTTCTGGATGGCAGATTGCAGGACGCACTTGGTAGTATCAAACCAGCAAAACTTGGCACTGGTGCCACCTCTGGTCTGGGAACCATCCTGCGTATCGTGGGTTCAAAGGAGCCAGCCGGTCACTCCCAGCCACAGGCCCCCAAATACAAACAATGTCGCTTTTCCCTGGAAAACAAAACTCGCCTGCCAACTTTTTGATGGCAGATTGCAGGACCCACTTGGTACTATCAAACCAGCCCAACTTGGCACTGGTGCCACCATGGGTCTGGTAACCATCCTGCCTATCGTAGCTTTCCAGGAGCCAGCCGGTCACTCCCAGCCATAGGCCCCCAGACACAAACCTCGGCCCGTTTCCCTGGCAAACAAAAGTAAGCTGCCCCGCTTCTGGATGGCAGATTGCAGGAGCCACTTGGTACTATCAAACCAGCCCAACTTGGCACTGGTGCCACCTTGGGTCTGGGAACCATGCTGCGTAACACAGATTCTAAGGCGCCAGTCGGCCACTACGAGCCACAAGCCCCCAAACACAAACAACGGCGCTATTCTCTGGCAAACAAAACTCAACTGCCCCTCTTCTGGATGGCAAATTGCAGGACGCACTTGGTACTATAAAAACAGCCCGACTTGGCACTGGTGCCCCCTTGGGTCTGGGAACCATCCTGCGTATCGATCTTTTTAATGAGACAGCCGGCCACTCCCAGCCATATGCCCCCAAACACAACCCACGGCCCTTTTCTCTGGCAAACAAAACTCAACTGCACCGCTTCTGGATGGCAGATTGCAGGAGCCACTTGGTACTATCAAACCAGTCCGACTTGGCACTGGTGCCACCTTGGGTCTGGGAACCATCCTGCGTATTGTGGGTTGTCAGGAGCCAGCCGAACACTCTCGGCCACAGACCCCAATTAAAAACAACGGCCCGTTTCACAGGCAAACAAAACTCAGCTGCCCCGCTTCTGGATGGGAGATTGCAGGAGCCACTGGGTACTATGAAACCAGCCCTACTTGGCACTGGTGCCACATTGCATCTGGGAACCATGCTGCGTATCATGGATTTTCAGGAGCCAGCCGGCCACTGCCAGCCACAGGCCCCGAAACACAAACAACAGCCTTTTTGTCTGGCAAACAATATTCAGCTGCCCCGCTTCTGGATGGCAGATTGCAGGAACCACTTGGTACTAACAAACCAGCCCGACTTGGCACTGATGCCACCTTGGGTCTGGGAACCATCCTGCGTATCGTGGATTCTAAGGAGCCAGCTGGCCACTCCCAGCCACAGGCCCCAAAACACACACAACGGTGCTTTTCCCTGGAAAACAAAACTCGCCTGCCAAACTTTTGATGGCAGATTGCAGGAGCCACTTGGTATTATCAAACCAGCCCAACTTGGCACTGGTGCCACCATGGGTCTGGTCACCATCCTGCCTATCGTAGCTTTTCAGGAGCCAGCCAGCCACCCCCAGCCAGAGGCCCCCAGACAAATATTTCGGCCCGTTTCCCTGGCAAACAAAAGTAAGCTGCCCCGCTTCTGGATGGCAGATTGCAGGAGCCACTTGGTACCATCAAACCAGCCCAACTTGGCACTGGTGCCAACTCAGGTCTGGGAACCATCCTGCCTATCGTGGGTTCTAAGGAGCCAGCTGGCCACTCCCAGCCACAGGCCCCCAAACACAAACAACGGCGCTTTTCCCTGGAAAACAAAACTCGCCTGCCAACTTTTTGATGGCAGATTGCAGGAGCCACTTGGTACTATCAAACCAGCCCAACTTGGCACTGGTGCCACCATGGGTCTGGTCACCATCCTGCCTATCGTAGCTTTTCAGGAGCCAGCCGGTCACTCCCAGCCATAGGCCCCCAGACACAAACCTCGGCCCGTTTCCCTGGCAAACAAAAGTAAGCTGCCCCGCTTCTGCATGGCAGATTGCAGGAGCTACTTAGTACTATCAAACCAGCCCGACTTGGCACTGGTGACACCTCTGGTCTGGGAACCATCCTGCCTATCGTGGATTTTCAGGGGCCAGCCGGCCACTCTCAGCCATATGCCCCAAAAACAAACCACGGCCCTTTTCTCTGGCAAACAAAACTCAACTGCCCCTCTTCTGGATGGCAAATTTTAGGACGCACTTTGTACTACGAAAACCGCCCGACGTGGCACTGGTGCCACCTTGTGTCAGGGAACCATCCTGCATATCGAGCTTTTTAAGGAGCCAGCCGGCCACGCCCAGCCATATACCCCCAAAAACAAACCACGGACCATTTCTCTTGGAAACAAAAATCCGCTGCCCCGCGTCTGGATGGCAGATTGCAGGAGCCACTTTGCACCATCAAACCAGCCCGACTTGGCACTGGTGCCACCTTGGGTCTGGGAACAATCCTGCATATCGTGGATTCTAAGGAGCCAGCCGGCCACTCCCTGCCATAGGCCCCCAAACAAAAACAACGGCGCTTTTCCCTGGAAAACAAAATTCGCCTGCCAGCATTTTGATGGCAGATTGCAGGAGCCACTTGGTACTATCAAATCATCCCAACTTGGCACTGGTGCCACTATGGGTCTGGGAACCATCCTGCCTATTGTAGCATTTCAGGAGCCAGCCGGTCACTCCCAGCTATAGGCCCCCAGACACAAACCTCGGACCGTTTCCCTGGCAAACAAAATTAAGCTGCCCCGATTCTGGATGGCAGATTGCAGGAGCCACTTGGTTGTGTCAAACCAGCCCGACTTGGAACTGGTGCCACCTTGGGTCTGGGAACCATCCTGCGTAACGTGGATTCTAAGCAGCCACCCGGCCACTCTGAGCCACAAGCCCCCAAACACAAACAACGGCGCTTTTCCCTGGAAAACAAAACTCGCCTGCCAACTTTTTGATGGCAGATTGCAGGAGCCACTTGGTACTATCAAACCAGCCCAACTTGGCACTGGTGCCACCTCTGGTCTGGGAACCATCCTGCCTATCGTAGCTTTTCAGGAGCCAGCCGGTCACTCCCAGCCATAGACCCCCAGACACAAACCTCGGCCCGTTTCCCTGGAAAACAAAAGTAAGTTACGCCGATTCTGGATGGCAGATTGCAGGAGCCACTTGGTACTATCAAATCAGCCCAACTTGGCACTGGTGCCACCATGGGTCTGGTAAACATCCTGCCTATCGTAGCTTTTCAGGAGCCAGCCGGTCACTCCCTGCCATAGGCCCCCGGACACAAACCTCGGCCCGTTTCCCTGGCAAACAAAAGTAAGCTGCCCCGCTTTTGGATGGCAGATTGCAGGATGCAGTTGGTACTTACAAACCAGCCCGACTTGGCCCTGGTGCCACCTCTGGTCTGGGAACCATGCTGCGTAACGTAGATTCTACGAGGACAGGCGGCCACTCCCAGCCACAGGCCTCTAAACAAAAACAACGGCGCTTTTCCCTGGAAAACAAAACTCGCCTGCCAACTTCTTGATGGCAGATTGCAGGAGCCACTTGGTACTATCAAACCAGCCCAACTTGGCACTGGTGCCACCATGGGTCTGGTCACCATCCTGCCTATCGTAGCTTTTCAGGAGCCAGCCGCTCACTCCCAGCCATAGGCCCCCAGACAAATACCTCGGCACGTTTCCCTGGCAAACAAAAGTAGGCTGCCCCGCTTCTGGATGGCAAATTGCAGGACGCACTTGGTACTACGAAAACAGCCCGACTTGGCACTGATGCCACCTTGGGTCAGGGAACAATCCTGTGTATAGAGCTTTTTATGGAGCCAGCCGGCCACGTCCAGTCATATACCCCCAAAAAAAAAACCACGGAACTTTCCTCCAGCAAACAAAAATCCGCTGCCCCGCGTCTGGATGGCAGATTGCAGGAGCTATTTAGTATTATCAAACCAGCCCGACTTGGCACTGGTGGCACCATGAGTCTGGTAACCATCCTGCCTATCGTAGCTTTTCAGTAGTCAGCCGGTCACTCCCAGCCATAGGCCCCCAGACAAATACCTCGGCCCGTTTCCCTGGGAAACAAAAGTAAGCTGTCCCGCTTCTGGATGGCAGATTGCAGGAGCCACTTGGTACTATCAAACCAGCCCAACTTGTTCCCAGACCCAAGGAGGCACCAGTGCCAAGTGGGGCTGGTTTGATGGTGCAACGTGGCTCCTGCAATCTGCCATCCAAAAGCGGGGCAGCTTACTTTTGTTTGCCAGGGAAACGGGCCGAGGTTTGTGTCTGGGGGTCTATGGCTGGGAGTGACCGGCTGGCTCGTGAAAAGCTACGATAGGCAGGATGGTTCCCAGACCAGTGGTGGCACCAGTGCCAATGTTGGGCTGGTTTGATAGTACCAAGTGGCTCCTGCAATCTGCCATCAAAAAGTTGGCAGGCGAGTTTTGTTTTCCAGGGAAAAGCGCCGTAGTTTTTGTTTGGGGGCCTGTGGCTCAGAGTGGCCGGGTGGCTGCTTAGAATCCACGATACGCAGGATGGTTCCCAGACCCAAGGTGGCACCAGTGCCAAGTCGGGCTGGTTTGACACAACCAAGTGGCTCCTGCAATCTGCCATCCAGAATCAGGGCAGCTTAATTTTGTTTGCCAGGGAAACGGTCCGAGGTTTGTGTCTGGGGGCCTATGGCTGGGAGTGACCGGCTGGCTCCTGAAATGCTACAATAGGCAGGATGGTTCCCAGACCCATGGTGGCACCAGTGCCAAGTTGGGATGATTTGATAGTACCAAGTGGCTCCTGCAATCTGCCATCAAAATTTGGCAGGCGAATTTTGTTTTCCAGGGAAAACAAAAGTTGTTTGTGTTTGGGGGCCTGTGGCTGGGAGTGGCCGGCTGGCTCCTTAGAATCCACGATATGCAGGATTGTTCCCAGACCCAAGGTGGCACCAGTGCCAAGTCGGGCTGGTTTGATGGTGCAAAGTGGCTCCTGCAATCTGCCATACAGACGCGGGGCAGCGGATTTTTGTTTCCAAGAGAAATGGTCCGTGGTTTGTTTTTGGGGGTTTATGGCTGGGTGTGGCCGGCTGGCTCCTTAAAAAGCTCGATATGCAGGATGGTTCCCTGACACAAGGTGGCACCAGTGCCACGTCGGGCGGTTTTCGTAGTACAAAGTGCGTCCTAAAATTTGCCATCCAGAAGAGGGGCAGTTGAGTTTTGTTTGCCAGAGAAAAGGGCCGTGGTTTGTTTTTGGGGGCATATGGCTGAGAGTGGCCGGCTGGCTCCTGAAAAGCTACGATAGGCAGGATGTTTACCAGACCCATGGTGGCACCAGTGCCAAGTTGGGCTGATTTGATAGTACCAAGTGGCTCCTGCAATCTGCCATCCAGAATCGGGGCAGCTTACTTTTGTTTGCCAGGGAAACGGGCCGAGCTTTGTGTCTGGGGGCCTATGGCTGGGAGTGACCGGCTGGCTCCTGAAAAGCTACGATAGGCAGGATGGTGACCAGACCCATGGTGGCACCAGTGCCAAGTTGGGCTGGTTTGATAGTACCAAGTGGCTCCTGCAATCTGCCATCAAAAAGTTGGCAGGCAAGTTTTCTTTACCAGGGAAAAGCGCCGTTGTTTTTGTTTGGGGGCCTATGGCTGGGAGTGGCCGGCTGGCTCCTTAGAATCCACCATACGCAGGATGGTTCCTAGACTTGACGTGGCACCAGTGCCAAGTTCGGCTGGTTTGATAGTACCAAGTGCGTCCTGCAATCTGCCATCCAGAAGTGGGGTAGCTTACTTTTGTTTGCCAGGGAAACGGGCCGAGGTTTGTGTCTCGGGGCATATGGCTGGGAGTGACCGGCTGGCTCCTGAAAAGCTACGATAGGCAGGATGGTGACCAGACCCATGGTGGCACCAGTGCCAAGTTGGGCTGGTTTGATAGTACCAAGTGGCTCCTGCAATCTGCCATCAAAAAGTTGGCAGGCGAGTTTGTTATCCAGGGAAAAGCGCCGTTGTTTGTGCCTGGGGCCCTATCGCCTGGAGTGGACGGATGGCTAATTAGAATCCACGATACACAGGATGGTTCCCAGACCCATGGTGGCACCAGTGCCAAGTTGGGCTGGTTTGATAGTACCAAGTGGTTCCTGCAATCTGCCATCCAGAAGCGGGGCAGCTTACTTTTGTTTGCCAGGGAAACGGTCCGAGGTTTGTGTCTGGGGTCCTAAGCCTGGAAGTGACCGGCTGGCTCGTGAAAAGCTACGATAGGCAGGATGGTGACCAGACCCATGACGGCACCAGTGCCAAGTTGGGCTGGTTTGATAGTACCAAGTGGCTCCTGCAATCTGCCATCAAGAAGTTGGCAGGCGAGTTTTGTTTTCCAGGGAAAAGCGCCGTTGTTTGTGTTTGGGGGCCTGTGGCTGGGAGTGGCCGGCTGGCTCCTTAGAATCCACGATACTCAGCATGGTTCCCAGACCAAAGGTGGCACCAGTGCCAAGTTGGGCTGGTTTGATAGTACCAAGTGGTTCCTGCAATCTGCCAACCAGAAGCGGGGCAGCTTACATTTGTTGGCCAGGGAAACGGGCCGAGGTTTGTGTCTGGGGGCCTATGGCTGGGAGTGACCGGCTGGCTCCTGAAAAGCTACGATAGGCAGGATGGTGACCAGACCCATGGTGGCACCAGTGCCAAGTTGGGCTGATTTGATTGTACCAAGTGGCTCCTGCAATCTGCCATCAAAAAGTTGGCAGGCGAATTTTGTTTTCCAGGGAAAAGCGCCGTTGTTTGTGTTTGGGGGCCTGTGGCAGGGAGTGGCCGGCTGGCTCCTGAAAAGCTACGATAGGCAGGATGGTGACGAGACCCATGGTGGCACCAGTGCCAAGTTGGGCTGGTTTGATAGTACCAAGTGGCTCCGGCAATCTGCCATCAAAAAGTTGGCAGACGAGTTTTGTTTTCAAGGGAAAAGCGCCGTTGTTTGTGTTTGGGGGCCTGTGGCTGGGAGTGGCCGGCTGGCTGCTTAGAATCTACCATACGCAGGATGGTTCCCAGACCAGAGGTGGCACCAGTGCCAAGTCGGGCTGGTTTGATAGTACCAAGTGCGTCCTGCAATCTGCCATCCAGAAGCGGGACAGCTTACTTTTGTTTGTCAGGGAAACGGGCCGAGCTTTGTGTCTGTGGGCCTACGGCTGGGAGTGACCGGCTGGCTCCTGAAAAGCTACGATAGGCAGGATGGTGACCAGACCCATGGTGGCACCAGTGCCAAGTTGGGCTGGTTTGATAGTACCAAGTGGCTCCTGCAATCTGCCATCAAAAATTTGGCAGGCAAGTTTTGTTTTCCAGGGAAAAGTGCCGTTGTTTTTTTTTGGGGGCCTATGGCTGGGAGTGGCCGGCTGGCTCCTTAGAATCCACGATACGCAGGATGGTTCCCAGACCTGAGGTGGCACCAGTGCCAAGTTGGGCTGGTTTGATAGTACCAAGTGCGTCCTGCAATCTGCCATCCAGAAGCGGGGTAGCTTACTTTTGTTTGCCAGGGAAACGGGCCGAGGTTTGTGTCTCGGGGCCTATGGCTGGGAGTGACCGGCTGGCTCCTGAAAAGCTACGATAGGCAGGATGGTGACCAGACCCATGGTGGCACCAGTGCCAAGTTGGGCTGGTTGGATAGTACCAAGTGGCTCCTGCAATCTGCCATCAAAAACTTGGCAGGCGAGTTTGTTATCCAGGGAAAAGCGCCGTTGTTTGTGTTTGGGGGCCTGTGGCTGGGAGTGGCCGGCTGGCTCCTTAGAATCCATGATACGCAGGATGGTTCCCAGACCAGAGGTGGCACCAGTGCCAAGTTGGGCTGGTTTGATGGTGAAAAGTGGCTCCTGCAATCTGCCATCCAGAAGCGGGGCAGCTTACTTTTGTTTGCCAGGGAAACGGGCCGAGCTTTGTGTCTGGGGGCCTATGGCTGGGAGTGACCGGCTGGCTCCTGAAAAGCTACGATAGGCAGGATGGTGACCAGACCCATGGTGGCACCAGTGTCAAGGTGGGCTGGTTTGATAGTACCAAGTGGCTCCGGCAATCTGCCATCAAAATTTGGCAGGCGAGTTTTGTTTTCCAGGGAAAAGCGCCGTTGTTTTTGTTTGGGGGCCTGTGGCTGGGAGTGGCCGGATGGCTAATTAGAATCCACGATACGCAGCATGGTTCCCAGACCTGAGGTGGCACCAGTGCCAAGTCGGGCTAGTTTGATGGTGCAAAGTGGCTCCTGCAATCTGCCATCCAGAAGCGGGGCAGCTTGCTTTTGTTTGCCAGGGAAACGGGCCGAGGTTTGTGTCTGGGGCCTATGGCTGGGAGTGACCGGCTGGCTCCTGAAAAGCTACGATAGGCAGGATGGTGACCAGACCCAAGGTGGCACCAGTGCCAAGTTGGGCTGGTTTGATAGTACCAAGTGGCTCCTGCAATCTGCCATCAAAAAGTTGGCAGGCGAGTTTTGTTTTCCAGGGAAAAGCGCCGTTGTTTGTGTTTGGGGGCCTGTGGCTGGGAGTGGCCGGATGGCTCCTTAGAATCCACGATACCCATGCTCATTCCCAGACCTGAGGTGGCACCAGTGCCAAGTCGGGCTAGTTTGATGGTGCAAAGTGGCTCCTGCAATCTGCCATCCAGAAGCGGGACAGCTTACTTTTCCTTGCCAGGGAAACGGGCCGAGCTTTGTGTCTGGGGGCCTATGGCTGGGAGTGACCGGCTGGCTCCTGAAAAGCTACGATAGGCAGGATGGTGACCAGACCCATGGTGGCACCAGTGCCAAGTTGGGCTGGTTTGATAGTACCAAGTGGCTCCTGCAATCTGCCATCAAAAATTGGCAGGCGAGTTTTGTTTTCCAGGGAAAAGCGCCGTTGTTTGTGTTTAGGGGCCTGTGGGTGGAAGTGGCCGGATGGCTAATTAGAATCCACGATACGCAGCATGGTTCCCAGACCTGAGGTGGCACCAGTGCCAAGTCGGGCTAGTTGGATGGTGCAAAGTGGCTCCTGCAATCTGCCATCCAGAAGCGGGGCAGCTTACTTTTGTTTTCCAGGGAAAAGCGCCGTTGTTTGTGTTTGGGGGCCTGTGGGTGGGAGTGGCCGGATGGCTCCTTAGAATCCACGATACGCAGGATGGTTCCCAGACCAGAGGTGGCACCAGTGCCAAGTTGGGCTGGTTTGATAGTACCAAGTGGTTCCTGCAATCTGCCATCCAGAAGCGGGGCAGCTTACTTTTGTTTGCCAGGGAAACGGTCCGAGGATTGTGTCTGGGGGCCTAAGCCTGGAAGTGACCGGCTGGCTCGTGAAAAGCTACGATAGGCAGGATGGTGACCAGACCCATGACGGCACCAGTGCCAAGTTGGGCTGGTTTGATAGTACCAAGTGGCTCCTGCAATCTGCCATCAAAAACTTGGTAGGCGAGTTTTGTTTTCCAGGGAAAAGCGCCGTTGTTTGTGTTTGGGGGCCTGTGGCTGGGAGTGGCCGGATGGCTCCTTAGAATCCACGATACTCAGCATGGTTCCCAGACCAGAGGTGGCACCAGTGCCAAGTTGGGCTGGTTTGATAGTACCAAGTGGCTCCTGCAATCTGCCATCCAGAAGCGGGGCAGCTTACTTTTGTTTGCCAGGGAAACGGGCCGAGGTTTGTGTCTGGGGGCCTATGGCTGGGAGTGACCGGCTGGCTCCTGAAAAGCTACGATAGGCAGTATGGTGACCAGACCCATGGTGGCACCAGTGCCAAGTTGGGCTGATTTGATAGTACCAAGTGGCTCCTGCAATCTGCCATCAAAAAATTGGCAGGCGAATTTTGTTATCCAGGGAAAAGCGCAGTTGTTTGTGTTTGGGGGCCTGTGGCAGGGAGTTGCCGGCTGGCTCCTGAAAAGCTACGATAGGCAGGATGGTGACCAGACCCATGGTGGCACCAGTGCCAAGTTGGGCTGGTTTGATAGTTCCAAGTGGCTCCGGCAATCTGCCATCAAAATTTGGCAGGCGAGTTTTGTTTTCCAGGGAAAAGCGCCGTTGTTTGTGTTTGGGGGCCTGTGGGTGGGAGTGGCCGGATGGCTAATTAGAATCCACGATACGCAGCATGGTTCCCAGACCTGAGGTGGCACCAGTGCCAAGTCGGGCTAGTTTGATTGTGCGAAGTGGCTCCTGCAATCTGCCATCCAGAAGCGGGGCAGCTTGCTTTTGTTTGCCAGGGAAACGGGCCGAGGTTTGTGTCTGGGGGCCTATGGCTGCGAGTGACCGGCTGGCTCCTGAAAAGCTATGATAGGCAGGATGGTGACCAGACCCATGGTGGCACCAGTGCCAAGTTGGGCTGGTTTGATAGTACCAAGTGGCTCCTGCAATCTGCCATCAAAAAGTTGGCAGGCGAGTTTTGTTTTCCAGGGAAAAGCGCCGTTGTTTGTGTTTGGGGGCCTGTGGCTGGGAGTGGCCGGCTGGCTGCTTAGAATCCACGATACGCAGGATGGTTCCCAGACGTGAGGTGGCGCCAGTGCCAAGTCGGGCTGGTTTGATACTACCAAGTGCGTCCTGCAATCTGCCATCCAGAAGCGGGACAGCTTACTTTTTTTTGTCAGGGAAACGGGCTGAGCTTTGTGTCACGGGGCCTATGGCTGGGAGTGACCGTCTAGGTCCTGAAAAGCTACGATAGGCAGGATGGTGACCAGACCCATGGTGGCACCAGTGCCAAGTTGGGCTGGTTTGATAGTACCAAGTGGCTCCTGCAATCTGCCATCAAAAATTTGTCAGGCGAGTTTTGTTTTCCAGGGAAAAGCGCCGTTGTTTGTGTTTGGGGGCCTGTGGCTGGGAGTGGCCGGCTTGCTAATTGGAATCCACGATACGCAGGATGGTTCCCAGACTTGAGGTGGCACCAGTGACAAGTCGGGCCAGTTTGATGGTGCAAAGTGGCTCCTGCAATCTGCCATCCAGAAGCGGGGTAGCTTACTTTTCTTTGCCAGGGAAACGGGCCGAGGTTTTTCTCTGGGGGCCTATGGCTGGGAGTGACCGGGTGGCGCCTGAACAGCTACGATAGGCAGGATGGTGACCAGACCCAAGGTGGCACCAGTGCCAAGTTGGGCTGATTTGATAGTACCAAGTGGCTCCTGCAATCTGCCATCAAAATGTTGGCAGGCGAGTTTTGTTTTCCAGGGAAAAGCGCTGTTGTTTGTGTTTGGGGGCCTGTGGCTGGGAGTGACCGGCTGGCTCCTTAGAATCCACGATACACAGGATGGTTCCCAGACCAGAGGTGGCACCAGTGCCAAGTCGGGCTGGTTTTATACTACCAAGTGGTTCATGCAATCTGCCATCCAGAAGCGGGGCAGCTTAATTTTGTTTGCCAGGGAAACGGGCCGAGCTTTGTGTCTGGGCGCCTATGGCTGGGAGTGACCTGCTAGGTACTGAAAAGCTACGATAGGCAGGATGGTGACCACATCCATGGTGGCACCAGTGCCAAGTTGGGCTGGTTTGATAGTACCAAGTGGCTCCTGCAATCCGCCATCAAAAAGTTGGCAGGCGAGTTTTGTTTTCCAGGGAAAAGCGCCGTTGTTTGTGTTTGGGTGCCTGTGGCAGGGAGTGGCCGGCTGGCTCCTTAGAATCCACGATACGCAGGATGGTTCCCAGACTTGTCGTGGCACCAGTGCCAAGTCGGGCTGGTTTGATAGTACCAAGTGCGTCCTGCAATCTGCCATCCAGAAGCGGGGCAGCTAACTTTTGTTTGCCAGGGAAACGGGCCGAGGTTTGTGTCTAAGGGCCTATGGCTGGGAGTGACCGGTTGGCTCCTGAAAAGCTACGATAGGCAGGATGGTGACCAGACCCATGGTGGCACCAGTGCCAAGTTGGGCTGGTTTGATAGTACCTAGTGGCTCCTGCAATCTGCCATCAAAAAGTTGGCAGGCGAGTTTGTTATCCAGGGAAAAGCGCCGTTGTTTGTGTTTGGGGGCCTGTGGCTGGGAGTGGCCGGCTGGCTCCTTAGAATCCACGATACGGAGGATGGTTCCCAGACCAGTGGTGGTACCAGTGCCAAGTTTTGCTGGTTTGATGGAGAAAACTGGCTCCTGCAATCTGCCATCCTCATGCGGGATAACTTACTTTTGTTTGCCAGGGAAACGGGTCGAGGTTTTTGTCTGGGGGCCTATGGCTGGGAGTGACCGGCTGGCTCCTGAAAAGCTACGATAGGCAGGATGGTGACCAGACCCATGGTGGCACCACTGTCAAGTTGGGCTGGTTTGATAGTACCAAGTGGCTCCGGCAATCTGCCATCAAAATTTGGCAGGCGAGTTTTGTTTTCCAGTGAATAGCGCCCTTGTTTGTGTTTGGGGGCCTATGGCAGGGACTGACCGGCTGGCTAATTAGAATCCACGATACGCAGCATGGTTCCCAGACCTGAGGTGGCACCAGTGCCAAGTCGGGCTAGTTTGATGGTGTAAAGTGGCTCCTGCAATCTGCCATCCAGAAGCGGGGCAGCTTACTTTTGTTTGCCAGGGAAACGGGCCGAGCTTTGTGTCTGGGGGCCTATGGCTGGGAGTGACCGGCTGGCTCCTGAAAAGCTACGATAGGCAGGAAGGTGACCAGACCCATGGTGGCACCAGTGCCAAGTTGGGCTGGTTGGATAGTACCAAGTGGCTCCTGCAATCTGCCATCAAAAAGTTGGCAGGCGAGTTTTGTTTTCCAGGGGAAAGCGCCGTTGTTTGTGTTTGGGGGCCTGTGGCTGGGAGTGGCCGGCTGGCTGCTTAGAATCCACCATACCCAGGCTCATTCCCAGACCTGAGGTGGCACCAGTGCCAAGTCGGGCTAGTTTGATGGTGCAAAGTGGCTCCTGCAATCTGCCATCCAGAAGCGGGGTAGCTTACTTTTGTTTGCCAGGGAAACGGGCCGAGCTTTGTGTCTGGGGGCCTATGGCTGCGAGTGACCGGCTGGCTCCTGAAAAGCTACGATAGGCAGGATGGTGACCAGACCCATGGTGGCACCAGTGCCAAGTTGGGCTGGTTTGATAGTACCAAGTGGCTCCTGCAATCTGCCATCAAAAACTTGGCAGGCGAGTTTTGTTTTCCAGGGAAAAGCGCCGTTGTTTGTGTCTGGGGGCCTGTGGCTGGAGTGGCCGTCTGGTTCCTTAGTCTCCACGATACGCAGGATGGTTCCCAGACCAGAGGTGGCACCAGTGCCAAGTCGGGCTAGTTTGATGGTGCAAAGTGGCTCCTGCAATCTGCCATCCAGAAGCGGGGCAGCTTACTTTTGTTTGCCAGGGAAACGGGCCGAGGTTTTTCTCTGGGGGCCTATGGCAGGGAGGGACCGGCTGGCTCCTGAAAAGCTACGATAGGCAGGATGGTGACCAGACCCATGGTGGCACCAGTGGCATGTTGGGCTGATTTGATAGTACCAAGTGGCTCCTGCAATCTGCCATCAAAATATTGGCAGGCCAGTTTTGTTTTCCAGGGAAAAGCGCCGTTGTTTGTGTTTGGGGGCCTGTGGCTGGGAGTGACCGGCTGGCTCCTTAGAATCCACGATACGCAGGATGGTTCCCAGACCCAAGGTGGCACCAGTGCCAAGTTGGGCTGGTTTCATAGTACCAAGTTATTCCTGCAATCTGCCGTCCAGAAGCGGGGCAGCTTACTTTTGTTTGCCAGGGAAACGGGCCGAGCTTTGTGTCTGGGGGCCTATGGCTGGGAGTGACCGGCTGGCTCCTGAAAAGCTACGATAGGCAGGATGGTGACCAGACCCAAGGTGGCACCAGTGCCAAGTTGGGCTGGTTTGATAGTACCAAGTGGCTCCTGCAATCTGCCATCAAAAAGTTGGCAGGCGAGTTTTGTTTTCCAGGGAAAAGCGCCGTTGTTTGTGTTTGGGGGCCTGTGGCTGGGAGTGGCCGGCTGGCTGCTTAGAATCCACGATACGCAGGATGGTTCCCAGACGTGAGGTGGCGCCAGTGCCAAGTCGGGCTGGTTTGATACTACCAAGTGCGTCCTGCAATCTGCCATCCAGAAGCGGGACAGCTTACTTTTTTTTGTCAGGGAAACGGGCTGAGCTTTGTGTCACGGGGCCTATGGCTGGGAGTGACCGTCTAGGTCCTGAAAAGCTACGATAGGCAGGATGGTGACCAGACCCATGGTGGCACCAGTGCCAAGTTGGGCTGGTTTGATAGTACCAAGTGGCTCCTGCAATCTGCCATCAAAAATTTGTCAGGCGAGTTTTGTTTTCCAGGGAAAAGCGCCGTTGTTTGTGTTTGGGGGCCTGTGGCTGGGAGTGGCCGGCTTGCTAATTGGAATCCACGATACGCAGGATGGTTCCCAGACTTGAGGTGGCACCAGTGACAAGTCGGGCCAGTTTGATGGTGCAAAGTGGCTCCTGCAATCTGCCATCCAGAAGCGGGGTAGCTTACTTTTCTTTGCCAGGGAAACGGGCCGAGGTTTTTCTCTGGGGGCCTATGGCTGGGAGTGACCGGGTGGCGCCTGAACAGCTACGATAGGCAGGATGGTGACCAGACCCAAGGTGGCACCAGTGCCAAGTTGGGCTGATTTGATAGTACCAAGTGGCTCCTGCAATCTGCCATCAAAATGTTGGCAGGCGAGTTTTGGTTTCCAGGGAAAAGCGCTGTTGTTTGTGTTTGGGGGCCTGTGGCTGGGAGTGACCGGCTGGCTCCTTAGAATCCACGATACACAGGATGGTTCCCAGACCAGAGGTGGCACCAGTGCCAAGTCGGGCTGGTTTTATACTACCAAGTGGTTCATGCAATCTGCCATCCAGAAGCGGGGCAGCTTAATATTGTTTGCCAGGGAAACGGGCCGAGCTTTGTGTCTGGGCGCCTATGGCTGGGAGTGACCTGCTAGGTACTGAAAAGCTACGATAGGCAGGATGGTGACCACATCCATGGTGGCACCAGTGCCAAGTTGGGCTGGTTTGATAGTACCAAGTGGCTCCTGCAATCCGCCATCAAAAAGTTGGCAGGCGAGTTTTGTTTTCCAGGGAAAAGCGCCGTTGTTTGTGTTTGGGTGCCTGTGGCAGGGAGTGGCCGGCTGGCTCCTTAGAATCCACGATACGCAGGATGGTTCCCAGACTTGTCGTGGCACCAGTGCCAAGTCGGGCTGGTTTGATAGTACCAAGTGCGTCCTGCAATCTGCCATCCAGAAGCGGGGCAGCTAACTTTTGTTTGCCAGGGAAACGGGCCGAGGTTTGTGTCTAAGGGCCTATGGCTGGGAGTGACCGGTTGGCTCCTGAAAAGCTACGATAGGCAGGATGGTGACCAGACCCATGGTGGCACCAGTGCCAAGTTGGGCTGGTTTGATAGTACCTAGTGGCTCCTGCAATCTGCCATCAAAAAGTTGGCAGGCGAGTTTGTTATCCAGGGAAAAGCGCCGTTGTTTGTGTTTGGGGGCCTGTGGCTGGGAGTGGCCGGCTGGCTCCTTAGAATCCACGATACGGAGGATGGTTCCCAGACCAGTGGTGGTACCAGTGCCAAGTTTTGCTGGTTTGATGGAGAAAACTGGCTCCTGCAATCTGCCATCCACATGCGGGATAACTTACTTTTGTTTGCCAGGGAAACGGGTCGAGGTTTTTGTCTGGGGGCCTATGGCTGGGAGTGACCGGCTGGCTCCTGAAAAGCTACGATAGGCAGGATGGTGACCAGACCCATGGTGGCACCACTGTCAAGTTGGGCTGGTTTGATAGTACCAAGTGGCTCCGGCAATCTGCCATCAAAATTTGGCAGGCGAGTTTTGTTTTCCAGTGAATAGCGCCCTTGTTTGTGTTTGGGGGCCTATGGCAGGGACTGACCGGCTGGCTAATTAGAATCCACGATACGCAGCATGGTTCCCAGACCTGAGGTGGCACCAGTGCCAAGTCGGGCTAGTTTGATGGTGTAAAGTGGCTCCTGCAATCTGCCATCCAGAAGCGGGGCAGCTTACTTTTGTTTGCCAGGGAAACGGGCCGAGCTTTGTGTCTGGGGGCCTATGGCTGGGAGTGACCGGCTGGCTCCTGAAAAGCTACGATAGGCAGGAAGGTGACCAGACCCATGGTGGCACCAGTGCCAAGTTGGGCTGGTTGGATAGTACCAAGTGGCTCCTGCAATCTGCCATCAAAAAGTTGGCAGGCGAGTTTTGTTTTCCAGGGGAAAGCGCCGTTGTTTGTGTTTGGGGGCCTGTGGCTGGGAGTGGCCGGCTGGCTCCTTAGAATCCACCATACCCAGGCTCATTCCCAGACCTGAGGTGGCACCAGTGCCAAGTCGGGCTAGTTTGATGGTGCAAAGTGGCTCCTGCAATCTGCCATCCAGAAGCGGGGTAGCTTACTTTTGTTTGCCAGGGAAACGGGCCGAGCTTTGTGTCTGGGGGCCTATGGCTGCGAGTGACCGGCTGGCTCCTGAAAAGCTACGATAGGCAGGATGGTGACCAGACCCATGGTGGCACCAGTGCCAAGTTGGGCTGGTTTGATAGTACCAAGTGGCTCCTGCAATCTGCCATCAAAAACTTGGCAGGCGAGTTTTGTTTTCCAGGGAAAAGCGCCGTTGTTTGTGTCTGGGGGCCTGTGGCTGGAGTGGCCGTCTGGTTCCTTAGTCTCCACGATACGCAGGATGGTTCCCAGACCAGAGGTGGCACCAGTGCCAAGTCGGGCTAGTTTGATGGTGCAAAGTGGCTCCTGCAATCTGCCATCCAGAAGCGGGGCAGCTTACTTTTGTTTGCCAGGGAAACGGGCCGAGGTTTTTCTCTGGGGGCCTATGGCAGGGAGGGACCGGCTGGCTCCTGAAAAGCTACGATAGGCAGGATGGTGACCAGACCCATGGTGGCACCAGTGGCATGTTGGGCTGATTTGATAGTACCAAGTGGCTCCTGCAATCTGCCATCAAAATATTGGCAGGCCAGTTTTGTTTTCCAGGGAAAAGCGCCGTTGTTTGTGTTTGGGGGCCTGTGGCTGGGAGTGACCGGCTGGCTCCTTAGAATCCACGATACGCAGGATGGTTCCCAGACCCAAGGTGGCACCAGTGCCAAGTTGGGCTGGTTTCATAGTACCTAGTTATTCCTGCAATCTGCCGTCCAGAAGCGGGGCAGCTTACTTTTGTTTGCCAGGGAAACGGGCCGAGGTTTGTGTCTGGGGGCCTATGGCTGGGAGTGACCGGCTGGCTCCTGAAAAGCTACGATAGGCAGGATGGTGACCAGACCCAAGGTGGCACCAGTGCCAAGTTGGGCTGGTTTGATAGTACCAAGTGGCTCCTGCAATCTGCCATCAAAAAGTTGGCAGGCGAGTTTTGTTTTCCAGGGAAAAGCGCCGTTGATTGTGTTTGGGGGCCTGTGGCTGGGAGTGGCCGGCTGGCTCCTTAGAATCCACGATACGCAGCATGGTTCCCAGACCAGAGGTGGCACCAGTGCCAAGTAGGGCTGGTTTTATAGTACCAAGTGGCTCCTGCAATCTTCCATCCAGAAGCGGGGCAGCTTACTTTTGTTTGCCAGGGAAACGGGCCGAGGTTTTTGTCTGGGGGCCTATGGCTTGGAGTGACAGGCTGGCTCCTGAAAAGCTACGATAGGCAGGATGGTGACCAGACCCATGGTGGCACCAGTGCCAAGTTGGGCTGGTTTGATAGTACCAAGTGGCTCCTGCAATCTGCCATCAAAAAGTTGGCAGGCGAGTTTTGTTTTCCAGGGGAAAGCGCCGTTGTTTGTGTTTGGGCGCCTGTGGGTGGGAGTGGCCGGCTGGCTAATTAGAATCCACGATACGCAGCATGGTTCCCAGACCAGAGGTGGCACCAGTGCCAAGTCGGGCAGGTTTGATAATACCTAGTGGATCCTACAATCTGCCATCCAGAAGCTGGACAGCTTACTTTTGTTTGCCAGGGAAACGGGCAGAGCTTTGTGTCTGGGGGCCTATGGCTGGGAGTGACCTGCTAGGTCCTGAAAAGCTACGATAGGCAGGATGGTGACCATATCCATGGTGGCACCAGTGCCAAGTTGGACTGGTTTGATAGTACCAAGTGGCTCCTGCAATCCGCCATCAAAAAGTTGGCAGGCGAGTTTTGTTTTCCAGGGAAAAGCGCCGTTGTTTGTGTTTGGGGGCCTGTGGGTGGGAGTGGCCGGATGGCTCCTTAGAATCCACGATCGGGAGGATGGTTCCCAGACCTGAGGTGGCACCAGTGCCAAGTTGGGCTGGTTTGATAGTACCAAGTGGTTCCTGCAATCTGCCATCCAGAAGCGGGGCAGCTTACTCGTTTGCCAGGGAAACGGGCCGAGCTTTGTGTCTGGGGGCCTATGGCTGCGAGTGACCGTCTAGGTCCTGAAAAGCTACGATAGGCAGGATGGTGACCAGACCCATGGTGGCACCAGTGCCAAGTTGGGCTGGTTTGATAGTACCAAGTGGCTCCTGCAATCTGCCATCAAAAATTTGGCAGGCGAGTTTTGATTTCCAGGGGAAAGCGCCGTTGTTTGTGTTTGGGGGCCTGTGGCTGGGAGTGGCCGGCTTTATAATTGGAATCCACGATACGCAGGATGGTTCCCAGACCTGACGTGGCACCAGTGCCAAGTCTTGCTAGTTGGATGCTGCAAAGTGGCTCCTGCAATCAGCCATGCAGAAGCGGGGTGGCTTACTTTTGTTTGCCAGGGAAAATGGCCGAGGTTTTGTCTGGGGGCCTATGGCTTGGAGTGACCGGCTGGCTCCTGAAAAGCTACGATAGGCAGGATGGTGACCAGACCCATGGTGGCACCAGTGCCAAGTTGGGCTGGTTTGATAGTACCAAGTTGCTCCGGCAATCTGCCATCAAAATTTGGCAGGCGAGTTTTGTTTTCCAGGGAAAAGCGCCGCTGTTTGTGTTTGAGGGCCTGTGGCTGGGAGTGTCCGGCTGGCTCCTTAGAATCCACGATACGCAGGATGGTTCCCAGACCTGAGGTGGCACCAGTGACAAGTCGGGCTAGTTTCATGGTGCAAAGTGGCTCCTGCAATCTGCCATCCAGAAGCGGGGCAGCTTACTTTTTTTTGCCAGGGAAACGGGCCGAGGTTTGTGTCTGGGGTCTATGGCTGGGAGTGACCGGCTGGCTCCTGAAAAGCTACGATAGGCAGGATGGTGACCAGACCCATGGTGGCACCAGTGCCAAGTTGGGCTGGTTTGATAGTACCAAGTGGCTCCGGCAATCTGCCATCAAAAAGTTGGCAGGCGAGTTTTGTTTTCCAGGGAAAAGCGCCGATGTTTGTGTTTGGGGGCCTGAGGCTGGGAGTGGCCGGCTGGCTCCTAGACTCCACGATACGCAGGATGGTTCCCAGACCTGAGGTAGCACCAGTGCCAAGTCGGGCTGGTTTGATAGTACCAAGTGCGTCCTGCAATCTGCCATCCAGAAGCGGGGCAGCTTACTTTTGTTTGCCAGGGAAACGGGCCGAGGTTTGTGTTTGGGGGCCTATGGCAGGGAGTGACTGGCTGGCTCCTGAAAAGCTACGATAGGCAGGATGGTGACCAGACCCATGGTGGCACCAGTGCCAAGTTGGGCTGGTTTGATAGTACCAAGTGGCTCCTGCAATCTGCCATCAAAAAGTTGGCAGGCGAGTTTTGTTTTCCAGGGAAAAGCGCCGTTGTTTGTGTTTGGGGGCCTGTGGCTGGGAGTGGCCGGCTGGCTCCTTAGAATCCACAATACGCAGGATGGTTCCCTGACCTGAGGTGGCACCAGTGATAAGTTGGGCTGGTTTGATAGTACCAAGTGCGTCCTGCAATCTGCCATCCAGAAGCGGGGTAGCTTACTTTTGTTTGCCAGGGAAACGGGCCGAGCTTTGTGTCTGGGGGCCTATGGCTGGGAGTGACCGGCTGGCTCCTGAAAAGCTACGATAGGCAGGATGGTGACCAGACCCATGGTGGCACCAGAGCCATGTTCGGCTGATTTCAAAGTACAAAGTGGCTCCTGCAATCTGCCATCAAAAGTCAGCAGGCAAGCTTTGTTTTCCAGGGAAAAGCGCCGTTGTTTGTGTCTGCGGGCCTGTGGCTGGAGTGGCCGGCTGGCTCCTTTAAACACACGATACGCCGGATGGTTCCCAGACCCAAGGTGGCACCAGTGCCAAGTTGGGCTGGTTTGATAGTACCAAGTGGTTCCTGCAATCTGCCATCAAAATGTTGGCAGGCGAGTTTTGTTTTCCAGGGAAAAGCGCCGATGTTTTTTTTTGGGGGCCTGTGGCTGGGAGTGGCCGGCTGGCTCCTTAGAATCCACGATACGCAGGATGGTTCCCAGACCAGAGGTGGCACCAGTACCAAGTCGGGCTGGTTTGATAATAACAAGTGGATCCTGAAATCTGCCATCCAGAAGCGGGGCAGCTTACTTTTGTTTGCCAGGGAAACGGGCCGAGCTTTGTGTCTGGGGGCCTATGGCTGGGAGTGACCGGCTGGCTCCTGAAAAGCTACGATAGGCAGGAAGGTGACCAGACCCATGGTGTCAGCAGTGCCAAGTTGGGCTGGTTTGATAGTACCAAGTGGCTCCTGCAATCTGCCATCAAAAAGTTGGCAGGCGAGTTTTGTTTTCCAGGGAAAAGCGCCATTGTTTGTGTTTGGGGGCCTGTGGCTGGGAGTGGCCGTCTTGCTAATTGGAATCCACGATACGCAGGAGGGTTCCCAGACCTGAGGTGGCACCAGTGACAAGTCGGGCCAGTTTGATGGTGCAAAGTGGCTCCTGCAATCTGCCATCCAGAAGCGGGGCAGCTTACTTTTGTTTGCCAGGGAAACGGGCCGAGGTTTGTGTCTTGGTTCCTATGGCTGGGAGTGACCGGCTGGCACCTGAACAGCTACGATAGGCAGGATGGTGACCAGATCCATGGTGGCACCAGTGCCAAGTTGGGCTGATTTGATAGTACCAAGTGGCTCCTGCAATCTGCCATCAAAAATTTGGCAGGCGAGTTTTGTTTTCCAGGGAAAAGCGCCGTTGTTTGTATTTGGGGGCCTGTGGCTGGGAGTGGCCCGCTGGCTCCTTAGAATCCACGATACGCAGGATGGTTCCCAGACCCAAGGTGGCACCATTTCCAAGTTGGGCTGGTTTGATAGTACCAAGTGCGTCCTGCAATCTGCCATCCAGAAGCGGGGCAGCTTACTTTTGTTTGCCAGGGAAACGGGCCGAGGTTTTTGTCTGGGGGCCTATGGCTGGGAGTGACCGGCTGGCTCCTGAAAAGCTACGATAGGCAGGATGGTGACCAGACCCATGGTGGCACCAGTGCCAAGTTGGGCTGATTTGATAGTACCAAGTGGCTCCTGCAATCTGCCATCAAAAAGTTGGCAGGCGAGTTTTGTTTTCCAGGGAAAAGCGCCGTTGTTTGTGTTTGGGGGCCTGTGGCTGGGAGTGGCCAGCTGGCTCCTTAGAATCCACGATACGCAGGATGGTTCCCAGACCCAAGGTGGCACCAGTGCCAAGTTGGGCTGGTTTGATAGTACCAAGTGTCTCCTGCAATCTGCCATCCAGAAGCAGGGCAGCTTACTTTTGTTTGCCAGAGAAATAGGCCTAGGTTTTTGTTTGGGGGCCTGTGGCTAGGAGTGGCCGGCTGGCTCCTAAGAATCCACGATACGCAGGATGTTTCCCAGACCCAAAGTGGCACCAGTGCCAAGTCGGGCTGGTTTGATAGTACCAAGTGGCTCCTGCAAACTCCATCAAAAAGTTGGCAGGCGTGTTTTGTTTTCCAGGGAACAGCGCCGTTGATTTTGTTTGGGGGCCTGTGGCTGGGAGTGGCCGGCTGGCTCCTTAGAATCCACGATACGCAGGATGGTTCCCAGACCCAAGGTGGCACCAGTGCCAAGTCGGGCTGGTTTGATTACACCAAGTGGCTCCTGCAATCTGCCATCCAGAAGTGAGGCAGCTAAGTTTTGTTTGCGAGAAAAAAGGGCCGTGGTTTTTGTTGGGGGCCTGTGGCTGGGAGTAGCCGGCTGGCTCCTTAAAATCCACGATAGGCAGGATGGTTCCCAGACCCAAGGTGGCACCAGTGCCAAGTCGGGCTGGTTTGATAGTACCAAGTGGCTCCTGCAATCTGCCATCCAGAAGCGGGGCAGCTGAGTTTTTTTTGCCAGGGAAACGGACCTTTGTTTTTGATTGGGCTCTGTGGCCGAGAGTGGTCGGCTGTCTCCTGACAATCCACAATACGCAGGATGGTTCCCAGACCCAAGGTGGCACCAGTGCCAAGTCGGGCTGGTTTGATAGTACCAAGTGTCTCCTGCAATCTGCCATCCAGAAGCGGGGCAGCTGAGTTTTGTTTGCCAGAGAAAAGGGCCGTGGGTTGTGTTTGGGGGCATATGGCTGGGAGTGGCCACCTGGCTCCTTAAAATGCACGATACGCCGCATGGTAACCAGACGCAAGGTGGCACCAGTGCCAAGTCAGGCTGTTTTTGTAGTACCCAGTGGCTCCTGCAATTTGCCATCCAGAAGCGGGGCAGTTGAATTTTGTTTGCTAGAGAAAAGGGCTGTGGTTTGTGTTTGGGGGCCTATGGCTGAGAGTGGCCGGCTGGCCCCTGAAAATCAACGATAGGCAGGATGGTTCCCAGATCCAAGGTGGCACCAGTGCCAAGTAAGGCTGGTTGTATGGTTCAAAGTAACTCCTGCAATCTGCCATCCAGAAGCGGGACAGCTGAGTTTTTTTTGCCAGAGAAAAGGTCCATGGTTTCTTTTTGGGGCATACGGCTGGGAATTGCCGGCTGGCTCCTTAAAATGCTCGATACACAGGATGGTTCCCAGAGCCAAGGTGGCACCACTGCCAAGTCGGGCTCTTTTTGTAGTACCAAGTGCGTCCTGCAATTTGCCATCCAGAAGAGGGGCAGTTGAGTTTTGTTTGCCAGAGAAAAGGGCCGTTGTTTGTGTTTGGGGGCCTGTGGCTGGGAGTGTTCGGCTGGTTCCTGAATATGTACGATACGCAGGATTGTTCCCAGATCCAAGGTGGCAGCAGTGCCATGTTGTGCTGGTGTGATAGTCCCAAGTGGCTCCTGCAATCTGCCATCCAGAAGTGGGGCAGCTGATTTTTGTTTGCCAGAGAAAAGGTCCGTGGTTTGTTTTTGGGGGCATATGGCTGAGAGTGGCCGGCTGGCCCCTGAAAATCCACGATACACAGGATGGTTCCCAGATCCAAGGTGGCACCTGTGCCAAGTCGGGCTGATTTGATAGTACTAAGTAGCTCCTGCAATCTGCCATGCAGAAGCGGGGCAGCTTACTTTTGTTTGCCAGGGAAACGGGCCGAGGTTTGTGTTTGGGGGCCTATGGCTGAGAGTGACCGGCTGGCTCCTGAAAAGCTACAATAGGCAGGATGGTGACCAGACCCATGGTGGCACCAGTGCCAAGTTGGGCTGGTTTGATAGTACCAAGTGGTTCCTGCAATCTGCCATCCAGAAGCAGGGCAGCTGAGTTTTGTTTGCCAGAGAAAAGGGCCTTGGTTTGTGTTTGGGGGCATATGGCTGGGTGTGGCCAGCTGGCTCCTTAAAATGCACGATATGCAACATGGCTCCCAGACCCAAGGTGGCACAAGTGCCAAGTTGGGCTGGTTTGATAGTACCAAGTGGCTCCTGCAATCTTCCATGATCACGTGGAGAAATACTTTCTGGTTTCAGCCTCATGCTCTTTCTTCTCTCCCTCAACTTCTCTATCACCTCTCATCTGGTTCACATGCGCTGTCTTCAAGGTCCACAGGCTACTTTTCACAGAATCTTCTGGCCTGATGAAGTAAGGATGATGAATAGAACAGAGCTGGGATCTATTTTCCAGTTTGGATAAAATGCATTCTGCACACAAATCCAAGGAGAACGGGCTGCCCCGATGCCCAGAAAATCTTTCACTCCTGCTAGTGTTCTACGTCAACCGCAACTTAGTCTGAAAGAAAAGCTTTTTCTCTGAGAGCATCTGAGAGGTTTGCATGAAGCACTGATATCTGACATATGCAATTTTGAATAGGAGAGGAAAAAGAAAATGGCAAGGAGTTTTTAATTTTAGTGGTTTCAATTTTAATTTCCGTGCACTTTTTCAAAACTTGTCAGCTCAAATGCCCATCAACATCTTTTAGTCATCTGTAAGTCAGTATTCATATAAAATGTGCTTCAAATCCAAAGAATTTCAAATTTGCACTCCAAGCTTCTATGCCTAGATTTATGATTTCCTACACATATTAGATGAAAGGAAGGCCTTTTTTACTGTGGGAGTGCTGGAACACTGGAACAGGTTGCCCAGAGAAGTTGTGGGTGTCCCATCCCTGAAAGTATTCAAGGTCACCCTGGACGGGGCTTGGAGCAGCAACAAAGGAGAAGCTTGATGGTAGAGAAACAAAGTTGGACTATAGAAGAAACTCGGATTGAAGTATAGGATCAAGTTTTCTCTCAGCTCTTGGGGTAAATTCAAAGTTGTACAAAATGACATTTATCTGTGCTATTCACTACTGTAACAGAAAGTTTCATGAAAACTGTACAGAAGATAGTAAATTTTAAAAGAGATAAGAATTACAGCATAAAATCCATGGGATAGGTTACAACATGAGACACTCTCTAAGAGAAAATCTCTGTGTTTCAGCACTTCATCGGGGTAAGATTTCATGAAGTGCCAAAGAAGGCGGCAAAATATCATTCGGGACATTATTTACTGGAATTCAGCCTGGCCATTAGTAGGAACTGCCTTTGAACATATCATGTAGATATACCACACACACTTTCCCTTCACTGAAAAATTACTGTTTACAACAAATAAGCAATTGACAATCAAAATTGATTGAAAGCATCTTAAACATGTCAAGTATTTCATTGTAGATGATCTGTGATCCAAATGCTTCTTCCACCTTCGAGAGGGACAGAAGAATTCTTCCATATCATGATGGTTTAAAATTGTATCAACCAATGTTTTCTGCTGAAAAGATATCATCTATTTTTTTCTATTTTTGGAAGAAAATATTCCTAGACATACAACAGGTGAGAACTAAGTAATTTTAAAGAAACAAATGAAATGAAAATATTCTGTAAATAGAATGAAATGAAAAGCTGTGTTTTAAATAGGAGCTAAATATTAAACAGAATTTTTGTACCAGGCATTTGAATTACTGCACCAGCTCTTTTGCCCATCAAGAGAGGCATTTAGCATTTCAGTCTTTTCCAAGGTGTTCATGATCTGCTATGCTGATCTCTGTGTGTGCCTAGGTGTGTGTGGAGGGGGGGGCATATGAAGGGGAGTGTGTATGTTTGCTTTACAATTGTTGTGGCAGATTCATGCCTCAGCTCCACATTTTGTTTTAAAAAGGTCACACCGAGTGGATATGAAGTTTACTATCAACAAGAGATCGATTCCCAAATCATCCATTTGACTCTCCCTTATAAATCATGTGCTTTGTTGCATATTTTATCAAATATACTTTCAAGCCAGATGGAGGAAGGAGGATGTGGGAATCCCTCCACCATCTTGCAACTTTTATGTAAGTAGGTTTTCAAGAAAATCATCATTTCTCTTTTAAATATGTCTGGAACAGGCATGATGGTAGTGTCAACCTGTTGGAGTTTTTGTTGCTGGAAGAAGTTGTACAAAAGGATTGGTTTTTACATTGACCAGTTACTGAATCAAGCGCAGGAATACATTGGAAATTTAGCTGGGGGTTCCTTTTCCCAGCAGACTACTTCTAGAACGAGCTTGTACACTGAAGCTGACTCTTTTGCTCTCTTTTTGTTTCTTTCCTATTTTCTTGGCTTCTTTGCCACTATCTAGACAATTTTGGAACTTTGTTCCCAACTAAAATGGTTTCAATAGTCTGATTGTGATCATACATTTTTACAAGGAATTTTTAAAATCTTTCCTCGAGTCCAGAAAGTCAAGGACTTAGATCTTTTTCTTCCCTTATCAATATTGCCATGAAATTGATAAATAAAGACCAACTCTTTATTTTTGTTTTTAACCCACGTAGATAATTCCCATCCATTAATCCATTTTGTGGACCAATAGCTGCCATTCTGATGGAAGCTGTCACTTCTTAACAATAGGCATTCTGTGACTATGTTGACAGCACTTTGGGTGAAGATCCTAACTGGTCTTAGATATACATAGGGAGAAATTTGCTCAGCCAGTGTCAGTCTTAAGCATGCGTATCAGAAGATCTTTCTAGAGCTGGGAATTTTCCCATGAAAGGGATTCAGTTAGGGAAGAGACACTTGTGCCAGAGTTTTACATTCTTCTTGAACACTGCTTAAGGAACTTAGATGCCATGTCCATTTGGATCTCTGTCTGCACAGAACTTTGTCATGCCAGTGCTTTGAAATGCATCTTGAAGAGAATTCACTAGCACAGAATGAAAGAGAGTGGAAGGGGTTGGTGGGGCTAACCAGGCCCAACCCCCCTGCCTAAACCAGGATACCTAGAGCCTCTTGCCCAGGATTCTATCTGGGTGTACTTTTAATGTCTTCAAAGATCCAGGCTCCACAATCTTTCTGGGCAGTCTGTGCCGTGGTTCAGTCACCCTGACAGTAAAGAAACATTTACTGATGTTCAAAGGCAATCTCCTGTATTTCAGTGTGTGCCCACTGCCTCTTGTCTTTTCCCTCAGCATCACTGAAAAGACACTGATTCCCTCCCCTTTGCACTATTGCTTCCATATGTATGTGTGATGCCATGTAGAGGTATGTCAAAAACCTCCCTGAAGCCCAGGCAGAAAATATTCCCTTCATCTACCAGTCAAGTTGATTCATCAGAGGAGTTTAAAGTGATGTTCAGCATGAAATTCCCCTGAAAAATCATGCTAACTACATTATTTGGTCATCTGTCATGTGCCTGGCAAGGATTTCCAGGAAGAGCTGCTTCATCAACTTCCTGGGGATAAAAAAGAGGCTGGCTGGTTTGTACTATGGCGAGTCCTCTTAATTGCCTTTTTTGAAGATGGGTGTCATTTGCTAACATCCACTCTTTAGCCTCTCTTGTCGTCTACATCTTAGCAAAACGCTTTTCCACTATGTCTGGCTAGGAAAAACTGTGCCAGCACAGAAAACATCTCCCATCGTGTTCTAGAAGTTTCACGGATGTCTGCCAAGTGTTTGGCAGGAAGAAAAGAAAAGTTGTCCAAAACAGCTTCCAATCGAATGTTCCTGTGATTGGAAAAGTCAGGAGAGTGCAAAGTACTGTTTTCTATCAGTTGGCAAGGTGCGCACACAATCCCAGTGTTGTACAGCTTGCTTCTTCACCTTCCCGAAGCTGCCGCTCTCGCCTGCTGCCGGAGCCCAAGAAGCGGCTTCTTCGCGCAAAGACGATTGTGCCGCTCACAGTGCTCTCCTTAGCGCGGCTTCTGCCGAAAGACGCCCGGCAGCGGCTCTTACCTCCGGAGAGCATCCTACCTTCGTCTTTAGCTCCTCTTCTCATCTACACCTCGGCAAAAAGCTTTTCCACTATGTCTGGCTAGGAAAAACTGTGCCAGCACAGAAAACATCTCCCATCGTGTTCTAGACGTTGCACGGATGTCTGCCAAGTGTTTGGCAGGAAGAAAAGAAAAGTTGTCCAAAACAGCTTCCAATCGAATGTTCCTGTGATTGGAAAAGTCAGGAGAGTGCAAAGGTACTGTTTTCTATCAGTTGGCAAGGTGCGCACACAATCCCAGTGTTGTACAGCTTGCTTCTTCACCTTCCCGAAGCTGCCGCTCTCGCCGGCTGCCGGAGCCCAAGAAGCGGCTTCTTCGCGCAAAGACGATTGTGCCGCTCACAGTGCTCTCCTTAGCGCGGCTTCTGCCGAAAGACGCCCGGCAGCGGCTCTTACCTCCGGAGAGCATCCTACCTTCGTCTTTAGCTCCTCTTCTCATCTACACCTCGGCAAAAAGCTTTTCCACTATGTCTGGCTAGGAAAAACTGTGCCAGCACAGAAAACATCTCCCATCGTGTTCTAGAAGTTGCACGGATGTCTGCCAAGTGTTTGGCAGGAAGAAAAGAAAAGTTGTCCAAAACAGCTTCCAATCGAATGTTCCTGTGATTGGAAAAGTCAGGAGAGTGCAAAGGTACTGTTTTCTATCAGTTGGCAAGGTGCGCACACAATCCCAGTGTTGTACAGCTTGCTTCTTCACCTTCCCGAAGCTGCCGCTCTCGCCGGCTGCCGGAGCCGAAGAAGCGGCTTCTTCGCGCAAAGACGATTGTGCCGCTCACAGGCCTCTGCTTAGCGCGGCTTCTGCCGAAAGACACCCGGCAGCGGCTCTTACCTCCGGAGAGCATCCTACCTTCGTCTTTCGCGTCTTTTGTAGTCTACATCTTAGCAAAACGCTTTTCCACTATGTCTGGCTAGGAAAAACTGTGCCAGCACAGAAAACATCTCCCATCGTGTTCTAGAAGTTGCACGGATGTCTGCCAAGTGTTTGGCAGGAAGAAAAGAAAAGTTGTCCAAAACAGCTTCCAATCGAATGTTCCTGTGATTGGAAAAGTCAGGAGAGTGCAAAGGTACTGTTTTCTATCAGTTGGCAAGGTGCGCACACAATCCCAGTGTTGTACAGCTTGCTTCTTCACCTTCCCGAAGCTGCCGCTCTCGCCGGCTGCCGGAGCCCAAGAAGCGGCTTCTTCGCGCAAAGACGGTTGTGCCGCTCACAGGGCTCTCCTTAGCGCGGCTTCTGCCGAAAGACGCCCGGCAGCGGCTCTTACCTCCGGAGAGCATCCTACCTTCGTCTTTCGCGTCTTTTGTAGTCTACATCTTAGCAAAACGCTTTTCCACTATGTCTGGCTAGGAAAAACTGTGCCAGCACAGAAAACATCTCCCATCGTGTTCTAGAAGTTGCACGGATGTCTGCCAAGTGTTTGGCAGGAAGAAAAGAAAAGTTGTCCAAAACGCTTCCAAACAAATGTTCCTGTGATTGGAAAAGTCAGGAGAGTGCAAAGGTACTGTTTTCTATCAGTTGGCAAGGTGCGCACACAATCCCAGTGTTGTACAGCTTGCTTCTTCACCTTCCCGAAGCTGCCGCTCTCGCCGGCTGCCGGAGCCGAAGAAGCGGCTTCTTCGCGCAAAGACGATTGTGCCGCTCACAGTGCTCTCCTTAGCGCGGCTTCTGCCGAAAGACGCCCGGCAGCGGCTCTTACCTCCTGAGAGTGGCAGCTTCGGGAAGGTGAAGAAGCAAGCTGTACAACACTGGGATTGTGTGCGCACCTTGCCAACTGATAGAAAACAGTACCTTTGCACTCCTGACTTTTCCAATCACATGAACATTCGATTGGAAGCTGTTTTGGACAACTTTTCTTTTCTTCCTCCCAAACACTTGGCAGACATCCGTGCAACTTCTAGAAAACGATGGGAGATGTTTTCTGTGCTGGCACGGTTTTTCCTAGCCAGACATAGTGGAAAAGCGTTTTGCTAAGATGTAGACTACAAAAGACGCGAAAGACGAAGGTAGGATGCTCTCCGGAGGTAAGAGCCGCTGCCGGGCGTCTTTCGGCAGAAGCCGCGCTAAGGAGAGCCCTGTGAGCGGCACAATCATCTTTGCGCGAAGAAGCCGCTTCTTGGGCTCCGGCAGCCGGCGAGAGCGGCAGCTTCGGTAAGGTGAAGAAGCAAGCTGTACAACACTGGGATTGTGTGCGCACCTTGCCAACTGATAGAAAACAGTACCTTTGCACTCTCCTGACTTTTCCAATCACAGGAACATTCGATTGGAAGCTGTTTTGGACAACTTTTCTTTTCTTCCTGCCAAACACTTGGCAGACATCCGTGCAACTTCTAGAACACGATGGGAGATGTTTTCTGTGCTGGCACAGTTTTTCCTAGCCAGACATAGTGGAAAAGCTTTTTGCCGAGGTGTAGATGAGAAGAGGAGCTAAAGACGAAGGTAGGATGCTCTCCGGAGGTAAGAGCCGCTGCCGGGCGTCTTTCGGCAGAAGCCGCGCTAAGGAGAGCCCTGTGAGCGGCACAATCGTCTTTGCGCGAAGAAACCGCTTCTTGGGCTCCGGCAGCCGGCGAGAGCGGCAGCTTCGGGAAGGTGAAGAAGCAAGCTGTACAACACTGGGATTGTGTGCGCACCTTGCCAACTGATAGAAAACAGTACCTTTGCACTCTCCTGACTTTTCCAATCACAGGAACATTCGATTGGAAGCTGTTTTGGACAACTTTTCTTTTCTTCCTGCCAAACACTTGGCAGACATCCGTGCAACTTCTAGAACACGATGGGAGATGTTTTCTGTGCTGGCACAGTTTTTCCTAGCCAGACATAGTGGAAAAGCGTTTTGCTAAGATGTAGACGACAAGAGAGGCTAAAGAGTGGATGTTAGCAAATGACACCCATCTTCAAAAAAGGCAATTAAGAGGACTCGCCATAGTACAAACCAGCCAGCCTCTTTTTTATCCCCAGGAAGTTGATGAAGCAGCTCTTCCTGGAAATCCTTGCCAGGCACATGACAGATGACCAAATAATGTAGTTAGCATGATTTTTCAGGGGAATTTCATGCTGAACATCACTTTAAACTCCTCTGATGAATCAACTTGACTGGTAGATGAAGGGAATATTATCTGCCTGGGCTTCAGGGAGGTTTTTGACATACCTCTACATGGCATCACACATACATATGGAAGCAATAGTGCAAAGGGGAGGGAATCAGTGTCTTTTCAGTGATGCTGAGGGAAAAGACAAGAGGCAGTGGGCACACACTGAAATACAGGAGATTGCCTTTGAACATCAGTAAATGTTTCTTTACTGTCAGGGTGACTGAACCACGGCACAGACTGCCCAGAAAGATTGTGGAGCCTGGATCTTTGAAGACATTAAAAGTACACCCAGATAGAATCCTGGGCAAGAGGCTCTAGGTATCCTGGTTTAGGCAGGGGGGTTGGGCCTGGTTAGCCCCACCAACCCCTTCCACTCTCTTTCATTCTGTGCTAGTGAATTCTCTTCAAGATGCATTTCAAAGCGCTGGCATGACAAAGTTCTGTGCAGACAGAGATCCAAATGGACATGGCATCTAAGTTCCTTAAGCAGTGTTCAAGAAGAATGTAAAACTCTGGCACAAGTGTCTCTTCCCTAACTGAATCCCTTTCATGGGAAAATTCCCAGCTCTAGAAAGATCTTCTGATACGCATGCTTAAGACTGACACTGGCTGAGCAAATTTCTCCCTATGTATATCTAAGACCAGTTAGGATCTTCACCCAAAGTGCTGTCAACATAGTCACAGAATGCCTATTGTTAAGAAGTGACAGCTTCCATCAGAATGGCAGCTATTGGTCCACAAAATGGATTAATGGATGGGAATTATCTACGTGGGTTAAAAACAAAAATAAAGAGTTGGTCTTTATTTATCAATTTCATGGCAATATTGATAAGGGAAGAAAAAGATCTAAGTCCTTGACTTTCTGGACTCGAGGAAAGATTTTAAAAATTCCTTGTAAAAATGTATGATCACAATCAGACTATTGAAACCATTTTAGTTGGGAACAAAGTTCCAAAATTGTCTAGATAGTGGCAAAGAAGCCAAGAAAATAGGAAAGAAACAAAAAGAGAGCAAAAGAGTCAGCTTCAGTGTACAAGCTCGTTCTAGAAGTAGTCTGCTGGGAAAAGGAACCCCCAGCTAAATTTCCAATGTATTCCTGCGCTTGATTCAGTAACTGGTCAATGTAAAAACCAATCCTTTTGTACAACTTCTTCCAGCAACAAAAACTCCAACAGGTTGACACTACCATCATGCCTGTTCCAGACATATTTAAAAGAGAAATGATGATTTTCTTGAAAACCTACTTACATAAAAGTTGCAAGATGGTGGAGGGATTCCCACATCCTCCTTCCTCCATCTGGCTTGAAAGTATATTTGATAAAATATGCAACAAAGCACATGATTTATAAGGGAGAGTCAAATGGATGATTTGGGAATCGATCTCTTGTTGATAGTAAACTTCATATCCACTCGGTGTGACCTTTTTAAAACAAAATGTGGAGCTGAGGCATGAATCTGCCACAACAATTGTAAAGCAAACATACACACTCCCCTTCATATGCCCCCCCCTCCACACACACCTAGGCACACACAGAGATCAGCATAGCAGATCATGAACACCTTGGAAAAGACTGAAATGCTAAATGCCTCTCTTGATGGGCAAAAGAGCTGGTGCAGTAATTCAAATGCCTGGTACAAAAATTCTGTTTAATATTTAGCTCCTATTTAAAACACAGCTTTTCATTTCATTCTATTTACAGAATATTTTCATTTCATTTGTTTCTTTAAAATTACTTAGTTCTCACCTGTTGTATGTCTAGGAATATTTTCTTCCAAAAATAGAAAAAAATAGATGATATCTTTTCAGCAGAAAACATTGGTTGATACAATTTTAAACCATCATGATATGGAAGAATTCTTCTGTCCCTCTCGAAGGTGGAAGAAGCATTTGGATCACAGATCATCTACAATGAAATACTTGACATGTTTAAGATGCTTTCAATCAATTTTGATTGTCAATTGCTTATTTGTTGTAAACAGTAATTTTTCAGTGAAGGGAAAGTGTGTGTGGTATATCTACATGATATGTTCAAAGGCAGTTCCTACTAATGGCCAGGCTGAATTCCAGTAAATAATGTCCCGAATGATATTTTGCCGCCTTCTTTGGCACTTCATGAAATCTTACCCCGATGAAGTGCTGAAACACAGAGATTTTCTCTTAGAGAGTGTCTCATGTTGTAACCTATCCCATGGATTTTATGCTGTAATTCTTATCTCTTTTAAAATTTACTATCTTCTGTACAGTTTTCATGAAACTTTCTGTTACAGTAGTGAATAGCACAGATAAATGTCATTTTGTACAACTTTGAATTTACCCCAAGAGCTGAGAGAAAACTTGATCCTATACTTCAATCCGAGTTTCTTCTATAGTCCAACTTTGTTTCTCTACCATCAAGCTTCTCCTTTGTTGCTGCTCCAAGCCCCGTCCAGGGTGACCTTGAATACTTTCAGGGATGGGACACCCACAACTTCTCTGGGCAACCTGTTCCAGTGTTCCAGCACTCCCACAGTAAAAAAGGCCTTCCTTTCATCTAATATGTGTAGGAAATCATAAATCTAGGCATAGAAGCTTGGAGTGCAAATTTGAAATTCTTTGGATTTGAAGCACATTTTATATGAATACTGACTTACAGATGACTAAAAGATGTTGATGGGCATTTGAGCTGACAAGTTTTGAAAAAGTGCACGGAAATTAAAATTGAAACCACTAAAATTAAAAACTCCTTGCCATTTTCTTTTTCCTCTCCTATTCAAAATTGCATATGTCAGATATCAGTGCTTCATGCAAACCTCTCAGATGCTCTCAGAGAAAAAGCTTTTCTTTCAGACTAAGTTGCGGTTGACGTAGAACACTAGCAGGAGTGAAAGATTTTCTGGGCATCGGGGCAGCCCGTTCTCCTTGGATTTGTGTGCAGAATGCATTTTATCCAAACTGGAAAATAGATCCCAGCTCTGTTCTATTCATCATTCTTACTTCATCAGGCCAGAAGATTCTGTGAAAAGTAGCCTGTGGACCTTGAAGACAGCGCATGTGAACCAGATGAGAGGTGATAGAGAAGTTGAGGGAGAGAAGAAAGAGCAAGAGGCTGAAACCAGAAAGTATTTCTCCACGTGATCATGGAAGATTGCAGGAGCCACTTGGTACTATCAAACCAGCCCAACTTGGCACTGGTGCCGCCATGGGTCTGGTCACCATCCTGCCTATCGTAGCTTTTCACGAGCCAGCCGGTCACTCCCAGCCATAGGCCCCCAGACAAAAACCTCGGCCCGTTTCCCTGGAAAACAAAAGTAAGCTGCCCTGCTTCTGGATGGCAGATTGTAGGACGCACTTGTTACTATCAAACCCGCCCGACTTGGCACTGGTGCCACCACTGGTCTGGGAACCATCCTGCGTATCGTGGATTCTAAAGAGCCAGCCGGCCACTCCCACCACAGGCACCCAAACACAAACAACGGCGCTTTTCCCTGGAAAACAAAACTCGCCTGCCAACTTTTTGATGGCAGATTGCAGGAGCCACTTGGTACTATCAAACCAGCCCAACTTGGCACTGCTGCCACCATGGGTCTGGTCACCATCCTGCCTATCGTAGCTTTTCAGGAGCCAGCCGGTCACTCCCAGCCATAGGCCCCCAGACAAAAACCTCGGCCCGTTTCCCTGGCAAACAAAAGTAAGCTGCCCCGCTTCTGGATGGCAGATTGCAGGATCCACTTGGTACTATCAAACCAGCCCGACTTGGCACTGGTGCCACGACAAGTCTGGGAACCATCCTGCGTATCGTGGATTCTAAGGAGCCAGCCGGCCACTCCCAGCCACAGGCCCCCAAACACAAACAACGGCGCTTTTCCCTGGAAAACAAAACTCGCCTACCAACGTTTTGATGGCAGATTGCAGGAGCCACTTGGTACTATCAAATCAGCCCAACTTGGCACTGGTGCCACCATGGGTCTGGTCACCATCCTTCCTATCGTAACTTTTCAGGAGCCAGCCGGTCACTCCCAGCCATAGGCCCCCAGACACAAAGCTCGGCCCGTTTCCCTGGCAAAGAAAATTAAGCTGCCCCGCTTCTGGATGGCAGATTGCAGGAGCCACTTGGTACTATCAAACCAGCCCGACTTGGCACTGGTGCCACCTCTGGTCTGGGAACCATCCTGCGTATCGTGGATTCTAAGGAGCCAGTCGGCCACTCCCAGCCACAGGCCCCCAAACACAAACAACGGCCCGTTTCCGTGGCAAACAAAAGTAAGCTGCCCCGCTTCTGGATGGCAGATTGCAGGAGCCACTTGGTACTATCAAACCAGCCCGACTTGGCACTGGTGCCACCTCTGGTCTGGGAACCATCCTGCGTATCGTGGTTTCTAAGGAGCCAGCCGGCCACTCCCAACCACAGGCCCCCAAACACAAACAACGGCGCTTTTCCCTGGAAAACAAAAACTCGCCTGCCAACTTCTTGATGGCAGATTGCAGGAGCCACTTGGTACTATCAAACCAGCCCAACTTGGCACTGGTGCCACCATGGGTCTGGTCACCATCCTGCCTATCGTAGCTTTCAGGAGCCAGCCGGTCACTGCCTGCCATAGGCCCCGAGACACAAACCTCGGCCCGTTTCCCTGGCAAACAAAAGTAAGCTGCCCCGCTTCTGGATGGCAGATTGCAGGAGCCACTTGGTACTATCAAACCAGCCCGACTTGGCACTGGTGCCACCTCTGGTCTGGGAACCATGCTGCTTATCGTGGATTTTATGGAGCCAGCCGGTCAGTCCCAGCCATAGGCCCCCAAACACAAACAACGATCCGTTTCCCTGGCAAAAAAAAGTAAGCTGCCCCGCTTCTGGATGGCAGATTGCAGGAACCACTTGGTAGTATCAAACCAGCCCAACTTGGCACTGGTGGCACCTCTTGTCTGGGAACCATGCTGCGTATCGTGGTTTCTAAGGAGCCAGCCGGCCACTCCCAACCATAGACCCCAGACACAAACCTCGGCCCGTTTCCCTGGAAAACAAAAGTAAGCTACCCCGATTCTGGATGGCAGATTGCAGGAGCCACTTGGTACTATCAAATCAGCCCAACTTGGCACTGGTGCCACCATGGGTCTGGTAAACATCCTGCCTATCGTAGCTTTTCAGGAGCCAGCCGGCCACTCTCAGCCATATGCCCCCAAAAACAAACCACGGCCCTTTTCTCTGGCAAACAAAACTCAACTGCCCCTCTTCTGGATGGCAAATTTTAGGACGCACTTTGTACTACGAAAACCGCCCGACGTGGCACTGGTGCCACCTTGTGTCAGGGAACCATCCTGCATATCGAGCTTTTTAAGGAGCCAGCCGGCCACGCCCAGCCATAAACCCCCAAAAACAAACCACGGACCATTTCTCTTGGAAACAAAAATCCGCTGCCCCGCGTCTGTATGGCAGATTGCAGGAGCCACTTTGCACCATCAAACCAGCCCGACTTGGCACTGGTGCCACCTTGGGTCTGGGAACAATCCTGCATATCGTGGATTCTAAGGAGCCAGCCGGCCACTCCCAGCCACAGGCCCCCAAACACAAACAACGGCGCTTTTCCCTGGAAAACAAAATTCGCCTGCCAAATTTTGATGGCAGATTGCAGGAGCCACTTGGTACTATCAAATCATCCCAACTTGGCACTGGTGCCACCATGGGTCTGGGAACCATCCTGCCTATTGTAGCATTTCAGGAGCCAGCCGGTCACTCCCAGCCATAGGCCCCCAGACACAAACCTCGGACCGTTTCCCTGGCAAACAAAATTAAGCTGCCCCGATTCTGGATGGCAGATTGCAGGAGCCACTTGGTTGTGTCAAACCAGCCCGACTTGGCACTGGTGCCACCTTGGGTCTGGGAACCATCCTGCGTATCGTGGGTTCTAAGCAGCCACCCGGCCACTCTGAGCCACAGGCCCCCAAACAAAAACTACGGCGCTTTTCCCTGGAAAACAAAACTCGCCTGCCAACTTTTTGATGGCAGATTGCAGGAGCCACTTGGTACTATCAAACCAGCCCAACTTGGCACTGGTGCCACCTCTGGTCTGGGAACCATCCTGCCTATCGTAGCTTTTCAGGAGCCAGCCGGTCACTCCCAGCCATAGACCCCCAGACACAAACCTCGGCCCGTTTCCCTGGCAAACAAAAGTAAGCTGCCCCGCTTTTGGATGGCAGATTGCAGGAGCCACGTTGCACCATCAAACCAGCCCCACTTGGCACTGGTGCCACCTTGGGTCTGGGAACAAGTTGGGCTGGTTTGATAGTACCAAGTGGCCCCTGCAATCTGCCATCCAGAAGCGGGACAGCTTACTTTTGTTTCCCAGGGAAACGGGCCGAGGTATTTGTCTGGGGCCCTATGGCTGGGAGTGACCGGCTGACTACTGAAAAGCTACGATAGGCAGGATGGTTACCAGACTCATGGTGCCACCAGTGCCAAGTCGGGCTGCTTTGATAATACTAAATAGCTCCTGCAATCTGCCATCCAGACGCGGGGCAGCGGATTTTTGTTTGCTGGAGAAAAGTTCCGTGGTTTTTTTTTTGGGGGTATATGACTGGACGTGGCCGGCTGGCTCCTTAAAAAGCTCTATACACAGGATTGTTCCCTGACCCAAGGTGGCATCAGTGCCAAGTCGGGCTGTTTTCGTAGTACCAAGTGCGTCCTGCAATTTGCCATCCAGAAGCGGGGCAGCCTACTTTTGTTTGCCAGGGAAACGTGCCGAGGTATTTGTCTGGGGGCCTATGGCTGGGAGTGAGCGGCTGGCTCCTGAAAAGCTACGATAGGCAGGATGGTGACCAGACCCATGGTGGCCCCAGTGCCAAGTTGGGCTGGTTTGATAGTACCAAGTGGCTCCTGCAATCTGCCATCAAGAAGTTGGCAGGCGAGTTTTGTTTTCCAGGGAAAAGCGCCGTTGTTTTTGTTTAGAGGCCTGTGGCTGGGAGTGGCCGCCTGTCCTCGTAGAATCTACGTTACGCAGCATGGTTCCCAGAGCCAAGGTGGCACCAGGGCCAAGTCGGGCTGGTTTGTAAGTACCAAGTGCATCCAGCAATCTGCCATCCAAAAGCGGGGCAGCTTACTTTTGTTTGCCAGGGAAACGGGCCGAGGTTTGTGTCCGGGGGCCTATGGCAGGGAGTGACCGGCTGGCTCCTGAAAAGCTACGATAGGCAGGATGTTTACCAGACCCATGGTGGCACCAGTGCCAAGTTGGGCTGATTTGATAGTACCAAGTGGCTCCTGCAATCTGCCATCCAGAATCGGGGTAACTTACTTTTGTTTTCCAGGGAAACGGGCCGAGGTTTGTGTCTGGGGGTCTATGGCTGGGAGTGACCGGCTGGCTCCTGAAAAGCTACGATAGGCAGGATGGTTCCCAGACCAGAGGTGGCACCAGTGCCAAGTTGGGCTGGTTTGATAGTACCAAGTGGCTCCTGCAGTCTGCCATCAAAAAGTTGGCAGGCGAGTTTTGTTTTCCAGGGAAAAGCGCCGTTGTTTGTGTTTGGGGGCCTGTGGCTCAGAGTGGCCGGGTGGCTGCTTAGAATCCACGTTACGCAGGATGGTTCCCAGACCCAAGGTGGCACCAGTGCCAAGTCGGGCTGGTTTGACACAACCAAGTGGCTCCTGCAATCTGCCATCCAGAATCGGGGCAGCTTAATTTTGTTTGCCAGGGAAACGGTCCGAGGTTTGTGTCTGGGGGCCTATGGCTGGGAGTGACCGGCTGGCTCCTGAAATGCTACAATAGGCAGGATGGTTCCCAGACCCATAGTGGCACCAGTGCCAAGTTGGGATGATTTGAACGTACCAAGTGGCTCCTGCAATCTGCCATCAAAATGCTGGCAGGCGAATTTTGTTTTCCAGGGAAAAGCGCCGTTGTTTTTGTTTGGGGGCCTGTGGCTGGGAGTGGCCGGCTGGCTCCTTAGAATCCACGATATGCAGGATTGTTCCCAGACCCAAGGTGGCACCAGTGCCAAGTCGGGCTAGTTTGATGGTGCAAAGTGGCTCCTGCAATCTGCCATCCAGACGCGGGGCAGCGGATTTTTGTTTCCAAGAGATATGGTCCGTGGTTTGTCTTTGGGGGTGTATGGCTGGGCGTGGCCGGCTGGCTCCTTAAAAAGCTCGATATGCAGGATGGTTCCCTGACACAAGGTGGCACCAGTGCCACGTCGGGCGGTTTTCGTAGTACAAAGTGCGTCCTAAAATTTGCCATCCAGAAGAGGGGCAGTTGAGTTTTGTTTGCCAGAGAAAAGGGCCGTGGTTTGTTTTTGGGGCATATGGCTGAGAGTGGCCGGCTGGCCCCTGAAAATCCACGATAGGCAGGATGGTTCCCAGACCAGAGGTGTCACCAGTGCCAAGTCGGGCTGGTTTGATAGTACTAAGTAGCTCCTGCAATCTGCCATGCAGAAGTGGGGCAGCTTACTTTTGTTTGCCAGGGAAACGGGCCGAGGTTTGTGTCTGGGGGCCTATGGCTGGGAGTGACCGGCTGGCTCCTGAAAAGCTACGATAGGCAGGATGGTGACCAGACCCATGGTGGCACCAGTGCCAAGTTGGGCTGGTTTGATAGTACCAAGTGGCTCCTGCAATCTGCCATCAAAAAGTTGGCAGGCGAGTTTTGTTTTCCAGGGAAAAGCGCCGTTGTTTGTGTTTGGGTGCCTGTGGCTGGGAGTGGCCAGCTGGCTCCTTAGAACCCACGATACGCAGCATGGTTCCCAGACCTGAGTTGGCACCAGTGCCAAGTTGGGCTGGTTTGATGGTACCAAGTGGCTCCTGCAATCTGCCATCCAGAAGCAGGGCAGCTTACTTTTGTTTGCCAGGGAAACGGGCCGAAATATTTGTCTGGGGGCCTCTGGCTGGGGGTGGCTGGCTGGCTCCTGAAAAGCTACGATAGGCAGGATGGTGACCAGACCCATGGTGGCACCAGTGCCAAGTTGGGCTGGTTTGATAATACCAAGTGGCTCCTGCAATCTGCCATCAAAAGTTTGGCAGGCGAGTTTTGTTTTCCAGGGAAAAGCACCGTTGTGTGTGTTTTGGGGCCTGTGGCTGGGAGTGGCCAGCTGGCTCCTTAGAATCCACGATACGCAGGATGGTTCCCAGACCCAAGGTGGCATCAGTGCCAAGTCGGGCTGGTTTGTTAGTACCAAGTGGTTCCTGCAATCTGCCATCCAGAAGCGGGGCAGCTGAATTTTGTTTGCCAGAGAAAAAGGCTGTTTTTTGTGTTTCGGGGCCTGTGGCTGGCAGTGGCCGGCTGGCTCCTGAAAATCCATGATACGCAGCATGGTTCCCAGACCCAAGGTGGCATCAGTGCCAAGTAGGGCTGGTTTTATAGTACCCAGTGGCTCCTGCAATCTCCCATCCAGAAGCGGGGCAGCTGAGTTTTGTTTGCCTGTGAAACGGGCCGTTGTTTTTAATTGGGGTCTGTGGCCGAGAGTGTTCGGCTGGCTCCTGATAACCCACAATACGCAGGATGGTTCCCAGACCCAAGGTGGCACCAGTGCCAAGTCGGGCTGGTTTGATAGTACCAAGTGGCTCCTGCAATCTGCCATCCAGAAGCGGTGCAGTTGAGTTTTGTTTGCCAGAGAAAAGGGCCGTGGGTTGTGTTTGGGGGCATATGGCTGGGAGTGGCCGGCTGTCTCATTAAAAAGATCGATACGCAGGATGGTTCCCAGACCCAAGAGGGCACCAGTGCCAAGTCGGGCTGTTTTTATAGTACCAAGTGCGTCCTGCAATTTGCCATCCAGAAGAGGGGCAGTTGAGTTTTGTTTGCCAGAGAATAGCGCCGTTGTTTGTGTTTGGGGGCTTGTGGCTCGTAGTGGCCGACTGGCGCCTTAGAATCTGTGTTACGCAGCATGGTTCCCAGACCCAAGGTGGCACCAGTGCCAAGTTGGGCTGGTTTGATAGTACCAAGTGGCTCATGCAATCTGCCATCCAGAAGCGGGGTAGCTTACTTTTGTTTGCCAGGGAAACGGGCCGAGGTTTGTGACTGGGGACCTATGGCTGGGAGTGACCGGCTGGCTCCTGGAAAGCTACGATAGGCAGGATGGTGACCAGACCCATGGTGGCACCAGTGCCAAGTTGGGCTGGTTTGATAGTACCAAGTGGCTCCTGCAATCTGCCATCAAAAAGTTGGCAGGCGAGTTTTGTTTTCCAGGGAAAAGCGACATTGTTTGTATTTGGGGGCCTGTGGCTGGGAGTGACCGGCTGGCTCCTTTGAACCCACGATACGCAGGATGGTTCCCAGACCCAAGGTGGCACCAGTGCCAAGTTTTGCTGGTTTGATAGTACCAAGTGCGTCCTGCAATCTGCCATCCAGAAGCGGGGCAGCTTAATTTTGTTTGCCAGGGAAACGGGCCGTGGGTTTTGTTTGGGGGCATATAGCTGAGAGTGGCCGGCTGGCTCCTGAAAATCCACGCTAGGCAGCATGGTTCCCAGATGCAATGTGGCACCAGTGCCAAGTCGGGCTGGTTTGATGGTGCAAAGTGGCTCCTGCAATCTGCCATCCAGAAGCGAGGCAGCTGATTTTTGTTTGCCAGAGGAAAATTCCGTGGATTGTTTTTGGGGGCATATTGCTGGGAGTGGCCGGCTGGCTCCTTAAAATGCTCGATACGCATGATGGTTCCCAGGCCCAAGGTGTCACCACTACCAAGTCGGCCTGCGGTTTTAGTATCAAGTTCATCCTGCAATTTGCCATCCAGAAGAGGGGCAGTTGAGTTTTGTTTGCCAGAGAAACGGGCCGAGGTTTCTGTTTGGGGACATATGGCTGAGAGTGGCCGGCTGGCCCCTGAATATCCACGATACAGAGCATGGTTCCCAGATCCAAGGTGGCACCAGTGCCAAGTCGGGCTGGTTTGATAGTACCAAGTGTCTCCTGCAATCTGCCATCCAGAAGCAGGGCAGCTTACTTTTGTTTGCCAGAGAAATAGGCCTAGGTTTTTGTTTGGGGGCCTGTGGCTAGGAGTGGCCGGCTGGCTCCTTAGAATCCACGATACGCAGGATGGTTCCCAGACCCAAGGTGGCACCAGTGCCAAGTCGGGCTGGTTTGATTACACCAAGTGCCTCCTGCAATCTCCCATCCAGAAGCGGGGCAGCTGAGTTTTGTTTGCCTGTGAAACGGGCCGTTGTTTTTAATTGGGGTCTGTGGCCGAGAGTGTTCGGCTGGCTCCTGACAACCCACAATACGCAGGATGGTTCCCAGACCCAAGGTGGCACCAGTGCCAAGTCGGGCTGGTTTGATAGTACCAAGTGGCTCCTGCAATCTGCCATCCAGAAGCGGTGCAGTTGAGTTTTGTTTGCCAGAGAAAAGGGCCGTGGGTTGTGTTTGGGGGCATATGGCTGGGAGTGGCCGGCTGTCTCATTAAAAAGATCGATACGCAGGATGGTTCCCAGACCCAAGGGGGCACCAGTGCCAAGTCGGGCTGTTTTTATAGTACCAAGTGCGTCCTGCAATTTGCCATCCAGAAGAGGGGCAGTTGAGTTTTGTTTGCCAGAGAATAGCGCCGTTGTTTGTGTTTGGGGGCTTGTGGCTCGTAGTGGCCGACTGGCGCCTTAGAATCTGTGTTACGCAGCATGGTTCCCAGACCCAAGGTGGCACCAGTGCCAAGTTGGGCTGGTTTGATAGTACCAAGTGGCTCCTGCAATCTGCCATCCAGAAGCGGGGTAGCTTACTTTTGTTTGCCAGGGAAACGGGCCGAGGTTTGTGACTGGGGACCTATGGCTGGGAGTGTCCGGCTGGCTCCTGGAAAGCTACAATAGGCAGGATGGTTACCAGACCCATGGTGGCACCAGTGCCAAGTTGGGCTGGTTTGATAGTACCAAGTGGCTCCTGCAATCTGCCATCAAAAAGTTGGCAGGCGAGTTTTGTTTTCCAGGGAAAAGCGACATTGTTTGTATTTGGGGGCCTGTGGCTGGGAGTGACCGGCTGGCTCCTTTGAACCCACGATACGCAGGATGGTTCCCAGACCCAAGGTGGCACCAGTGCCAAGTTTTGCTGGTTTGATACTACCAAGTGCGTCCTGCAATCTGCCATCCAGAAGCGGGGCAGCTTAATTTTGTTTGCCAGGGAAACGGGCCGTGGGTTTTGTTTGGGGGCATATAGCTGAGAGTGGCCGGCTGGCTCCTGAAAATCCACGCTAGGCAGCATGGTTCCCAGATGCAATGTGGCACCAGTGCCAAGTCGGGCTGGTTTGATGGTGCAAAGTGGCTCCTGCAATCTGCCATCCAGAAGCGAGGCAGCTGATTTTTGTTTGCCAGAGGAAAATTCCGTGGATTGTTTTTGGGGGCATATTGCTGGGAGTGGCCGGCTGGCTCCTTAAAATGCTCGATACGCATGATGGTTCCCAGGCCCAAGGTGTCACCACTACCAAGTCGGCCTGCGGTTTTAGTATCAAGTTCATCCTGCAATTTGCCATCCAGAAGAGGGGCAGTTGAGTTTTGTTTGCCAGAGAAACGGGCCGAGGTTTCTGTTTGGGGACATATGGCTGAGAGTGGCCGGCTGGCCCCTGAATATCCACGATACAGAGCATGGTTCCCAGATCCAAGGTGGCACCAGTGCCAAGTTGGGCTGGTTTGATAGTACCAAGTGTCTCCTGCAATCTGCCATCCAGAAGCAGGGCAGCTTACTTTTGTTTGCCAGAGAAATAGGCCTAGGTTTTTGTTTGGGGGCCTGTGGCTAGGAGTGGCCGGCTGGCTCCTTAGAATCCACGATACGCAGGATGGTTCCCAGACCCAAGGTGGCACCAGTGCCAAGTCGGGCTGGTTTGATAGTACCAAGTGGCTCCTGCAAACTCCATCAAAAAGTTGGCAGGCGTGTTTTGTTTTCCAGGGAACAGCGCCGTTGATTTTGTTTGGGGGCCTGTGGCTGGGAGTGGCCGGCTGGCTCCTTAGAATCCACGATACGCAGGATGGTTCCCAGACCCAAGGTGGCACCAGTGCCAAGTCGGGCTGGTTTGATTACACCAAGTGGCTCCTGCAATCTGCCATCCAGAAGTGAGGCAGCTAAGTTTTGTTTGCGAGAAAAAAGGGCCGTGGTTTTTGTTGGGGGCCTGTGGCTGGGAGTAGCCGGCTGGCTCCTTAAAATCCACGATAGGCAGGATGGTTCCCAGACCCAAGGTGGCACCAGTGCCAAGTCGGGCTGGTTTGATAGTACCAAGTGGCTCCTGCAATCTGCCATCCAGAAGCGGGGCAGCTGAGTTTTGTTTGCCAGAGAAAAAGGCTGTGGTTTGTGTTTGGGGGCCTGTGGCTGGCAGTGGCCGGCTGGCTCCTGAAAATCCACGATACGCAGCATGGTTCCCAGACCCAAGGTGGCACCAGTGCCAAGTGGGGCTCGTTTGACAGTGTCAAGTGCCTCCTGCAATCTCCCATCCAGAAGCGGGGCAGCTGAGTTTTTTTTGCCAGGGAAACGGACCTTTGTTTTTGATTGGGCTCTGTGGCCGAGAGTGGTTGGCTGTCTCCTGACAATCCACAATACGCAGGATGGTTCCCAGACCCAAGGTGGCACCAGTGCCAAGTCGGGCTGGTTTGATAGTACCAAGTGTCTCCTGCAATCTGCCATCCAGAAGCAGGGCAGCTGAGTTTTGTTTGCCAGAGAAAAGGGCCGTGGGTTGTGTTTGGGGGCATATGGCTGGGAGTGGCCACCTGGCTCCTTAAAATGCACGATACGCCGCATGGTAACCAGACGCAAGGTGGCACCAGTGCCAAGTCAGGCTGTTTTTGTAGTACCCAGTGGCTCCTGCAATTTGCCATCCAGAAGCGGGGCAGTTGAATTTTGTTTGCTAGAGAAAAGGGCTGTGGTTTGTGTTTGGGGGCCTATGGCTGAGAGTGGCCGGCTGGCCCCTGAAAATCAACGATAGGCAGGATGGTTCCCAGATCCAAGGTGGCACCAGTGCCAAGTAAGGCTGGTTGTATGGTTCAAAGTAACTCCTGCAATCTGCCATCCAGAAGCGGGACAGCTGAGTTTTTTTTGCCAGAGAAAAGGTCCATGGTTTCTTTTTGGGGCATACGGCTGGGAATTGCCGGCTGGCTCCTTAAAATGCTCGATACGCAGGATGGTTCCCAGAGCCAAGGTGGCACCACTGCCAAGTCGGGCTCTTTTTGTAGTACCAAGTGCGTCCTGCAATTTGCCATCCAGAAGAGGGGCAGTTGAGTTTTGTTTGCCAGAGAAAAGGGCCGTTGTTTGTGTTTGGGGGCCTGTGGCTGGGAGTGTTCGGCTGGTTCCTGAATATGTACGATACGCAGGATTGTTCCCAGATCCAAGGTGGCAGCAGTGCCATGTTGTGCTGGTGTGATAGTCCCAAGTGGCTCCTGCAATCTGCCATCCAGAAGTGGGGCAGTTGAGTTTTGTTTGCCAGAGAAAAGGTCCGTGGTTTGTTTTTGGGGGCATATGGCTGAGAGTGGCCGGCTGGCCCCTGAATATCCACGATACAGAGCATGGTTCCCAGATCCAAGGTGGCACCAGTGCCAAGTTGGGCTGGTTTGATAGTACCAAGTGTCTCCTGCAATCTGCCATCCAGAAGCAGGGCAGCTTACTTTTGTTTGCCAGAGAAATAGGCCTAGGTTTTTGTTTGGGGGCCTGTGGCTAGGAGTGGCCGGCTGGCTCCTTAGAATCCACGATACGCAGGATGGTTCCCAGACCCAAGGTGGCACCAGTGCCAAGTCGGGCTGGTTTGATAGTACCAAGTGGCTCCTGCAAACTCCATCAAAAAGTTGGCAGGCGTGTTTTGTTTTCCAGGGAACAGCGCCGTTGATTTTGTTTGGGGGCCTGTGGCTGGGAGTGGCCGGCTGGCTCCTTAGAATCCACGATACGCAGGATGGTTCCCAGACCCAAGGTGGCACCAGTGCCAAGTCGGGCTGGTTTGATTACACCAAGTGGCTCCTGCAATCTGCCATCCAGAAGTGAGGCAGCTAAGTTTTGTTTGCGAGAAAAAAGGGCCGTGGTTTTTGTTGGGGGCCTGTGGCTGGGAGTAGCCGGCTGGCTCCTTAAAATCCACGATAGGCAGGATGGTTCCCAGACCCAAGGTGGCACCAGTGCCAAGTCCGGCTGGTTTGATAGTACCAAGTGGCTCCTGCAATCTGCCATCCAGAAGCGGGGCAGCTGAGTTTTGTTTGCCAGAGAAAAAGGCTGTGGTTTGTGTTTGGGGGCCTGTGGCTGGCAGTGGCCGGCTGGCTCCTGAAAATCCACGATACGCAGCATGGTTCCCAGACCCAAGGTGGCACCAGTGCCAAGTCGGGCTCGTTTGACAGTGTCAAGTGCCTCCTGCAATCTCCCATCCAGAAGCGGGGCAGCTGAGTTTTTTTTGCCAGGGAAACGGACCTTTGTTTTTGATTGGGCTCTGTGGCCGAGAGTGGTTGGCTGTCTCCTGACAATCCACAATACGCAGGATGGTTCCCAGACCCAAGGTGGCACCAGTGCCAAGTCGGGCTGGTTTGATAGTACCAAGTGTCTCCTGCAATCTGCCATCCAGAAGCGGGGCAGCTGAGTTTTGTTTGCCAGAGAAAAGGGCCGTGGGTTGTGTTTGGGGGCATATGGCTGGGAGTGGCCACCTGGCTCCTTAAAATGCACGATACGCCGCATGGTAACCAGACGCAAGGTGGCACCAGTGCCAAGTCAGGCTGTTTTTGTAGTACCCAGTGGCTCCTGCAATTTGCCATCCAGAAGCGGGGCAGTTGAATTTTGTTTGCTAGAGAAAAGGGCTGTGGTTTGTGTTTGGGGGCCTATGGCTGAGAGTGGCCGGCTGGCCCCTGAAAATCAACGATAGGCAGGATGGTTCCCAGATCCAAGGTGGCACCAGTGCCAAGTAAGGCTGGTTGTATGGTTCAAAGTAACTCCTGCAATCTGCCATCCAGAAGCGGGACAGCTGAGTTTTTTTTGCCAGAGAAAAGGTCCATGGTTTCTTTTTGGGGCATACGGCTGGGAATTGCCGGCTGGCTCCTTAAAATGCTCGATACGCAGGATGGTTCCCAGAGCCAAGGTGGCACCACTGCCAAGTCGGGCTCTTTTTGTAGTACCAAGTGCGTCCTGCAATTTGCCATCCAGAAGAGGGGCAGTTGAGTTTTGTTTGCCAGAGAAAAGGGCCGTTGTTTGTGTTTGGGGGCCTGTGGCTGGGAGTGTTCGGCTGGTTCCTGAATATGTACGATACGCAGGATTGTTCCCAGATCCAAGGTGGCAGCAGTGCCATGTTGTGCTGGTGTGATAGTCCCAAGTGGCTCCTGCAATCTGCCATCCAGAAGTGGGGCAGCTGATTTTTGTTTGCCAGAGAAAAGGTCCGTGGTTTGTTTTTGGGGGCATATGGCTGAGAGTGGCCGGCTGGCCCCTGAAAATCCACGATACACAGGATGGTTCCCAGATCCAAGGTGGCACCTGTGCCAAGTCGGGCTGATTTGATAGTACTAAGTAGCTCCTGCAATCTGCCATGCAGAAGCGGGGCAGCTTACTTTTGTTTGCCAGGGAAACGGGCCGAGGTTTGTGTTTGGGGGCCTATGGCTGAGAGTGACCGGCTGGCTCCTGAAAAGCTACAATAGGCAGGATGGTGACCAGACCCATGGTGGCACCAGTGCCAAGTTGGGCTGGTTTGATAGTACCAAGTGGTTCCTGCAATCTGCCATCCAGAAGAGGGGCAGTTGAGTTTTGTTTGCCAGAGAAAAGGGCCTTGGTTTGTGTTTGGGGGCATATGGCTGGGTGTGGCCAGCTGGCTCCTTAAAATGCACGATATGCAACATGGCTCCCAGACCCAAGGTGGCACAAGTGCCAAGTTGGGCTGGTTTGATAGTACCAAGTGGCTCCTGCAATCTTCCATGATCACGTGGAGAAATACTTTCTGGTTTCAGCCTCATGCTCTTTCTTCTCTCCCTCAACTTCTCTATCACCTCTCATCTGGTTCACATGCGCTGTCTTCAAGGTCCACAGGCTACTTTTCACAGAATCTTCTGGCCTGATGAAGTAAGGATGATGAATAGAACAGAGCTGGGATCTATTTTCCAGTTTGGATAAAATGCATTCTGCACACAAATCCAAGGAGAACGGGCTGCCCCGATGCCCAGAAAATCTTTCACTCCTGCTAGTGTTCTACGTCAACCGCAACTTAGTCTGAAAGAAAAGCTTTTTCTCTGAGAGCATCTGAGAGGTTTGCATGAAGCACTGATATCTGACATATGCAATTTTGAATAGGAGAGGAAAAAGAAAATGGCAAGGAGTTTTTAATTTTAGTGGTTTCAATTTTAATTTCCGTGCACTTTTTCAAAACTTGTCAGCTCAAATGCCCATCAACATCTTTTAGTCATCTGTAAGTCAGTATTCATATAAAATGTGCTTCAAATCCAAAGAATTTCAAATTTGCACTCCAAGCTTCTATGCCTAGATTTATGATTTCCTACACATATTAGATGAAAGGAAGGCCTTTTTTACTGTGGGAGTGCTGGAACACTGGAACAGGTTGCCCAGAGAAGTTGTGGGTGTCCCATCCCTGAAAGTATTCAAGGTCACCCTGGACGGGGCTTGGAGCAGCAACAAAGGAGAAGCTTGATGGTAGAGAAACAAAGTTGGACTATAGAAGAAACTCGGATTGAAGTATAGGATCAAGTTTTCTCTCAGCTCTTGGGGTAAATTCAAAGTTGTACAAAATGACATTTATCTGTGCTATTCACTACTGTAACAGAAAGTTTCATGAAAACTGTACAGAAGATAGTAAATTTTAAAAGAGATAAGAATTACAGCATAAAATCCATGGGATAGGTTACAACATGAGACACTCTCTAAGAGAAAATCTCTGTGTTTCAGCACTTCATCGGGGTAAGATTTCATGAAGTGCCAAAGAAGGCGGCAAAATATCATTCGGGACATTATTTACTGGAATTCAGCCTGGCCATTAGTAGGAACTGCCTTTGAACATATCATGTAGATATACCACACACACTTTCCCTTCACTGAAAAATTACTGTTTACAACAAATAAGCAATTGACAATCAAAATTGATTGAAAGCATCTTAAACATGTCAAGTATTTCATTGTAGATGATCTGTGATCCAAATGCTTCTTCCACCTTCGAGAGGGACAGAAGAATTCTTCCATATCATGATGGTTTAAAATTGTATCAACCAATGTTTTCTGCTGAAAAGATATCATCTATTTTTTTCTATTTTTGGAAGAAAATATTCCTAGACATACAACAGGTGAGAACTAAGTAATTTTAAAGAAACAAATGAAATGAAAATATTCTGTAAATAGAATGAAATGAAAAGCTGTGTTTTAAATAGGAGCTAAATATTAAACAGAATTTTTGTACCAGGCATTTGAATTACTGCACCAGCTCTTTTGCCCATCAAGAGAGGCATTTAGCATTTCAGTCTTTTCCAAGGTGTTCATGATCTGCTATGCTGATCTCTGTGTGTGCCTAGGTGTGTGTGGAGGGGGGGGCATATGAAGGGGAGTGTGTATGTTTGCTTTACAATTGTTGTGGCAGATTCATGCCTCAGCTCCACATTTTGTTTTAAAAAGGTCACACCGAGTGGATATGAAGTTTACTATCAACAAGAGATCGATTCCCAAATCATCCATTTGACTCTCCCTTATAAATCATGTGCTTTGTTGCATATTTTATCAAATATACTTTCAAGCCAGATGGAGGAAGGAGGATGTGGGAATCCCTCCACCATCTTGCAACTTTTATGTAAGTAGGTTTTCAAGAAAATCATCATTTCTCTTTTAAATATGTCTGGAACAGGCATGATGGTAGTGTCAACCTGTTGGAGTTTTTGTTGCTGGAAGAAGTTGTACAAAAGGATTGGTTTTTACATTGACCAGTTACTGAATCAAGCGCAGGAATACATTGGAAATTTAGCTGGGGGTTCCTTTTCCCAGCAGACTACTTCTAGAACGAGCTTGTACACTGAAGCTGACTCTTTTGCTCTCTTTTTGTTTCTTTCCTATTTTCTTGGCTTCTTTGCCACTATCTAGACAATTTTGGAACTTTGTTCCCAACTAAAATGGTTTCAATAGTCTGATTGTGATCATACATTTTTACAAGGAATTTTTAAAATCTTTCCTCGAGTCCAGAAAGTCAAGGACTTAGATCTTTTTCTTCCCTTATCAATATTGCCATGAAATTGATAAATAAAGACCAACTCTTTATTTTTGTTTTTAACCCACGTAGATAATTCCCATCCATTAATCCATTTTGTGGACCAATAGCTGCCATTCTGATGGAAGCTGTCACTTCTTAACAATAGGCATTCTGTGACTATGTTGACAGCACTTTGGGTGAAGATCCTAACTGGTCTTAGATATACATAGGGAGAAATTTGCTCAGCCAGTGTCAGTCTTAAGCATGCGTATCAGAAGATCTTTCTAGAGCTGGGAATTTTCCCATGAAAGGGATTCAGTTAGGGAAGAGACACTTGTGCCAGAGTTTTACATTCTTCTTGAACACTGCTTAAGGAACTTAGATGCCATGTCCATTTGGATCTCTGTCTGCACAGAACTTTGTCATGCCAGTGCTTTGAAATGCATCTTGAAGAGAATTCACTAGCACAGAATGAAAGAGAGTGGAAGGGGTTGGTGGGGCTAACCAGGCCCAACCCCCCTGCCTAAACCAGGATACCTAGAGCCTCTTGCCCAGGATTCTATCTGGGTGTACTTTTAATGTCTTCAAAGATCCAGGCTCCACAATCTTTCTGGGCAGTCTGTGCCGTGGTTCAGTCACCCTGACAGTAAAGAAACATTTACTGATGTTCAAAGGCAATCTCCTGTATTTCAGTGTGTGCCCACTGCCTCTTGTCTTTTCCCTCAGCATCACTGAAAAGACACTGATTCCCTCCCCTTTGCACTATTGCTTCCATATGTATGTGTGATGCCATGTAGAGGTATGTCAAAAACCTCCCTGAAGCCCAGGCAGATAATATTCCCTTCATCTACCAGTCAAGTTGATTCATCAGAGGAGTTTAAAGTGATGTTCAGCATGAAATTCCCCTGAAAAATCATGCTAACTACATTATTTGGTCATCTGTCATGTGCCTGGCAAGGATTTCCAGGAAGAGCTGCTTCATCAACTTCCTGGGGATAAAAAAGAGGCTGGCTGGTTTGTACTATGGCGAGTCCTCTTAATTGCCTTTTTTGAAGATGGGTGTCATTTGCTAACATCCACTCTTTAGCCTCTCTTGTCGTCTACATCTTAGCAAAACGCTTTTCCACTATGTCTGGCTAGGAAAAACTGTGCCAGCACAGAAAACATCTCCCATCGTGTTCTAGAAGTTGCACGGATGTCTGCCAAGTGTTTGGCAGGAAGAAAAGAAAAGTTGTCCAAAACAGCTTCCAATCGAATGTTCCTGTGATTGGAAAAGTCAGGAGAGTGCAAAGGTACTGTTTTCTATCAGTTGGCAAGGTGCGCACACAATCCCAGTGTTGTACAGCTTGCTTCTTCACCTTCCCGAAGCTGCCGCTCTCGCCGGCTGCCGGAGCCCAAGAAGCGGCTTCTTCGCGCAAAGACGATTGTGCCGCTCACAGGGCTCTCCTTAGCGCGGCTTCTGCCGAAAGACGCCCGGCAGCGGCTCTTACCTCCGGAGAGCATCCTACCTTCGTCTTTAGCTCCTCTTCTCATCTACACCTCGGCAAAAAGCTTTTCCACTATGTCTGGCTAGGAAAAACTGTGCCAGCACAGAAAACATCTCCCATCGTGTTCTAGAAGTTGCACGGATGTCTGCCAAGTGTTTGGCAGGAAGAAAAGAAAAGTTGTCCAAAACAGCTTCCAATCGAATGTTCCTGTGATTGGAAAAGTCAGGAGAGTGCAAAGGTACTGTTTTCTATCAGTTGGCAAGGTGCGCACACAATCCCAGTGTTGTACAGCTTGCTTCTTCACCTTCCCGAAGCTGCCGCTCTCGCCGGCTGCCGGAGCCCAAGAAGCGGCTTCTTCGCGCAAAGACGATTGTGCCGCTCACAGGGCTCTCCTTAGCGCGGCTTCTGCCGAAAGACGCCCGGCAGCGGCTCTTACCTCCGGAGAGCATCCTACCTTCGTCTTTCGCGTCTTTTGTAGTCTACATCTTAGCAAAACGCTTTTCCACTATGTCTGGCTAGGAAAAACTGTGCCAGCACAGAAAACATCTCCCATCGTGTTCTAGAAGTTGCACGGATGTCTGCCAAGTGTTTGGCAGGAAGAAAAGAAAAGTTGTCCAAAACAGCTTCCAATCGAATGTTCCTGTGATTGGAAAAGTCAGGAGAGTGCAAAGGTACTGTTTTCTATCAGTTGGCAAGGTGCGCACACAATCCCAGTGTTGTACAGCTTGCTTCTTCACCTTCCCGAAGCTGCCGCTCTCGCCGGCTGCCGGAGCCCAAGAAGCGGCTTCTTCGCGCAAAGACGATTGTGCCGCTCACAGGGCTCTCCTTAGCGCGGCTTCTGCCGAAAGACGCCCGGCAGCGGCTCTTACCTCCGGAGAGCATCCTACCTTCGTCTTTCGCGTCTTTTGTAGTCTACATCTTAGCAAAACGCTTTTCCACTATGTCTGGCTAGGAAAAACTGTGCCAGCACAGAAAACATCTCCCATCGTGTTCTAGAAGTTGCACGGATGTCTGCCAAGTGTTTGGCAGGAAGAAAAGAAAAGTTGTCCAAAACAGCTTCCAATCGAATGTTCCTGTGATTGGAAAAGTCAGGAGAGTGCAAAGGTACTGTTTTCTATCAGTTGGCAAGGTGCGCACACAATCCCAGTGTTGTACAGCTTGCTTCTTCACCTTCCCGAAGCTGCCGCTCTCGCCGGCTGCCGGAGCCCAAGAAGCGGCTTCTTCGCGCAAAGACGATTGTGCCGCTCACAGGGCTCTCCTTAGCGCGGCTTCTGCCGAAAGACGCCCGGCAGCGGCTCTTACCTCCGGAGAGCATCCTACCTTCGTCTTTAGCTCCTCTTCTCATCTACACCTCGGCAAAAAGCTTTTCCACTATGTCTGGCTAGGAAAAACTGTGCCAGCACAGAAAACATCTCCCATCGTGTTCTAGAAGTTGCACGGATGTCTGCCAAGTGTTTGGCAGGAAGAAAAGAAAAGTTGTCCAAAACAGCTTCCAATCGAATGTTCCTGTGATTGGAAAAGTCAGGAGAGTGCAAAGGTACTGTTTTCTATCAGTTGGCAAGGTGCGCACACAATCCCAGTGTTGTACAGCTTGCTTCTTCACCTTCCCGAAGCTGCCGCTCTCGCCGGCTGCCGGAGCCCAAGAAGCGGCTTCTTCGCGCAAAGACGATTGTGCCGCTCACAGTGCTCTCCTTAGCGCGGCTTCTGCCGAAAGACGCCCGGCAGCGGCTCTTACCTCCGGAGAGCATCCTACCTTCGTCTTTCGCGTCTTTTGTAGTCTACATCTTAGCAAAACGCTTTTCCACTATGTCTGGCTAGGAAAAACTGTGCCAGCACAGAAAACATCTCCCATCGTGTTCTAGAAGTTGCACGGATGTCTGCCAAGTGTTTGGCAGGAAGAAAAGAAAAGTTGTCCAAAACAGCTTCCAATCGAATGTTCCTGTGATTGGAAAAGTCAGGAGAGTGCAAAGGTACTGTTTTCTATCAGTTGGCAAGGTGCGCACACAATCCCAGTGTTGTACAGCTTGCTTCTTCACCTTCCCGAAGCTGCCGCTCTCGCCGGCTGCCGGAGCCCAAGAAGCGGCTTCTTCGCGCAAAGACGATTGTGCCGCTCACAGTGCTCTCCTTAGCGCGGCTTCTGCCGAAAGACGCCCGGCAGCGGCTCTTACCTCCGGAGAGCATCCTACCTTCGTCTTTCGCGTCTTTTGTAGTCTACATCTTAGCAAAACGCTTTTCCACTATGTCTGGCTAGGAAAAACTGTGCCAGCACAGAAAACATCTCCCATCGTGTTCTAGAAGTTGCACGGATGTCTGCCAAGTGTTTGGCAGGAAGAAAAGAAAAGTTGTCCAAAACAGCTTCCAATCGAATGTTCCTGTGATTGGAAAAGTCAGGAGAGTGCAAAGGTACTGTTTTCTATCAGTTGGCAAGGTGCGCACACAATCCCAGTGTTGTACAGCTTGCTTCTTCACCTTCCCGAAGCTGCCGCTCTCGCCGGCTGCCGGAGCCCAAGAAGCGGCTTCTTCGCGCAAAGACGATTGTGCCGCTCACAGTGCTCTCCTTAGCGCGGCTTCTGCCGAAAGACGCCCGGCAGCGGCTCTTACCTCCGGAGAGCATCCTACCTTCGTCTTTCGCGTCTTTTGTAGTCTACATCTTAGCAAAACGCTTTTCCACTATGTCTGGCTAGGAAAAACTGTGCCAGCACAGAAAACATCTCCCATCGTGTTCTAGAAGTTGCACGGATGTCTGCCAAGTGTTTGGCAGGAAGAAAAGAAAAGTTGTCCAAAACAGCTTCCAATCGAATGTTCCTGTGATTGGAAAAGTCAGGAGAGTGCAAAGGTACTGTTTTCTATCAGTTGGCAAGGTGCGCACACAATCCCAGTGTTGTACAGCTTGCTTCTTCACCTTCCCGAAGCTGCCGCTCTCGCCGGCTGCCGGAGCCCAAGAAGCGGCTTCTTCGCGCAAAGACGATTGTGCCGCTCACAGTGCTCTCCTTAGCGCGGCTTCTGCCGAAAGACGCCCGGCAGCGGCTCTTACCTCCGGAGAGCATCCTACCTTCGTCTTTCGCGTCTTTTGTAGTCTACATCTTAGCAAAACGCTTTTCCACTATGTCTGGCTAGGAAAAACTGTGCCAGCACAGAAAACATCTCCCATCGTGTTCTAGAAGTTGCACGGATGTCTGCCAAGTGTTTGGCAGGAAGAAAAGAAAAGTTGTCCAAAACAGCTTCCAATCGAATGTTCCTGTGATTGGAAAAGTCAGGAGAGTGCAAAGGTACTGTTTTCTATCAGTTGGCAAGGTGCGCACACAATCCCAGTGTTGTACAGCTTGCTTCTTCACCTTCCCGAAGCTGCCGCTCTCGCCGGCTGCCGGAGCCCAAGAAGCGGCTTCTTCGCGCAAAGACGATTGTGCCGCTCACAGGGCTCTCCTTAGCGCGGCTTCTGCCGAAAGACGCCCGGCAGCGGCTCTTACCTCCGGAGAGCATCCTACCTTCGTCTTTCGCGTCTTTTGTAGTCTACATCTTAGCAAAACGCTTTTCCACTATGTCTGGCTAGGAAAAACTGTGCCAGCACAGAAAACATCTCCCATCGTGTTCTAGAAGTTGCACGGATGTCTGCCAAGTGTTTGGCAGGAAGAAAAGAAAAGTTGTCCAAAACAGCTTCCAATCGAATGTTCCTGTGATTGGAAAAGTCAGGAGAGTGCAAAGGTACTGTTTTCTATCAGTTGGCAAGGTGCGCACACAATCCCAGTGTTGTACAGCTTGCTTCTTCACCTTCCCGAAGCTGCCGCTCTCGCCGGCTGCCGGAGCCCAAGAAGCGGCTTCTTCGCGCAAAGACGATTGTGCCGCTCACAGGGCTCTCCTTAGCGCGGCTTCTGCCGAAAGACGCCCGGCAGCGGCTCTTACCTCCGGAGAGCATCCTACCTTCGTCTTTAGCTCCTCTTCTCATCTACACCTCGGCAAAAAGCTTTTCCACTATGTCTGGCTAGGAAAAACTGTGCCAGCACAGAAAACATCTCCCATCGTGTTCTAGAAGTTGCACGGATGTCTGCCAAGTGTTTGGCAGGAAGAAAAGAAAAGTTGTCCAAAACAGCTTCCAATCGAATGTTCCTGTGATTGGAAAAGTCAGGAGAGTGCAAAGGTACTGTTTTCTATCAGTTGGCAAGGTGCGCACACAATCCCAGTGTTGTACAGCTTGCTTCTTCACCTTCCCGAAGCTGCCGCTCTCGCCGGCTGCCGGAGCCCAAGAAGCGGCTTCTTCGCGCAAAGACGATTGTGCCGCTCACAGTGCTCTCCTTAGCGCGGCTTCTGCCGAAAGACGCCCGGCAGCGGCTCTTACCTCCGGAGAGCATCCTACCTTCGTCTTTCGCGTCTTTTGTAGTCTACATCTTAGCAAAACGCTTTTCCACTATGTCTGGCTAGGAAAAACTGTGCCAGCACAGAAAACATCTCCCATCGTGTTCTAGAAGTTGCACGGATGTCTGCCAAGTGTTTGGCAGGAAGAAAAGAAAAGTTGTCCAAAACAGCTTCCAATCGAATGTTCCTGTGATTGGAAAAGTCAGGAGAGTGCAAAGGTACTGTTTTCTATCAGTTGGCAAGGTGCGCACACAATCCCAGTGTTGTACAGCTTGCTTCTTCACCTTCCCGAAGCTGCCGCTCTCGCCGGCTGCCGGAGCCCAAGAAGCGGCTTCTTCGCGCAAAGACGATTGTGCCGCTCACAGGGCTCTCCTTAGCGCGGCTTCTGCCGAAAGACGCCCGGCAGCGGCTCTTACCTCCGGAGAGCATCCTACCTTCGTCTTTCGCGTCTTTTGTAGTCTACATCTTAGCAAAACGCTTTTCCACTATGTCTGGCTAGGAAAAACTGTGCCAGCACAGAAAACATCTCCCATCGTGTTCTAGAAGTTGCACGGATGTCTGCCAAGTGTTTGGCAGGAAGAAAAGAAAAGTTGTCCAAAACAGCTTCCAATCGAATGTTCCTGTGATTGGAAAAGTCAGGAGAGTGCAAAGGTACTATTTTCTATCAGTTGGCAAGGTGCGCACACAATCCCAGTGTTGTACAGCTTGCTTCTTCACCTTCCCGAAGCTGCCGCTCTCGCCGGCTGCCGGAGCCCAAGAAGCGGCTTCTTCGCGCAAAGACGATTGTGCCGCTCACAGTGCTCTCCTTAGCGCGGCTTCTGCCGAAAGACGCCCGGCAGCGGCTCTTACCTCCGGAGAGCATCCTACCTTCGTCTTTCGCGTCTTTTGTAGTCTACATCTTAGCAAAACGCTTTTCCACTATGTCTGGCTAGGAAAAACTGTGCCAGCACAGAAAACATCTCCCATCGTGTTCTAGAAGTTGCACGGATGTCTGCCAAGTGTTTGGCAGGAAGAAAAGAAAAGTTGTCCAAAACAGCTTCCAATCGAATGTTCCTGTGATTGGAAAAGTCAGGAGAGTGCAAAGGTACTGTTTTCTATCAGTTGGCAAGGTGCGCACACAATCCCAGTGTTGTACAGCTTGCTTCTTCACCTTCCCGAAGCTGCCGCTCTCGCCGGCTGCCGGAGCCCAAGAAGCGGCTTCTTCGCGCAAAGACGATTGTGCCGCTCACAGTGCTCTCCTTAGCGCGGCTTCTGCCGAAAGACGCCCGGCAGCGGCTCTTACCTCCGGAGAGCATCCTACCTTCGTCTTTCGCGTCTTTTGTAGTCTACATCTTAGCAAAACGCTTTTCCACTATGTCTGGCTAGGAAAAACTGTGCCAGCACAGAAAACATCTCCCATCGTGTTCTAGAAGTTGCACGGATGTCTGCCAAGTGTTTGGCAGGAAGAAAAGAAAAGTTGTCCAAAACAGCTTCCAATCGAATGTTCCTGTGATTGGAAAAGTCAGGAGAGTGCAAAGGTACTGTTTTCTATCAGTTGGCAAGGTGCGCACACAATCCCAGTGTTGTACAGCTTGCTTCTTCACCTTCCCGAAGCTGCCGCTCTCGCCGGCTGCCGGAGCCCAAGAAGCGGCTTCTTCGCGCAAAGACGATTGTGCCGCTCACAGGGCTCTCCTTAGCGCGGCTTCTGCCGAAAGACGCCCGGCAGCGGCTCTTACCTCCGGAGAGCATCCTACCTTCGTCTTTCGCGTCTTTTGTAGTCTACATCTTAGCAAAACGCTTTTCCACTATGTCTGGCTAGGAAAAACTGTGCCAGCACAGAAAACATCTCCCATCGTGTTCTAGAAGTTGCACGGATGTCTGCCAAGTGTTTGGCAGGAAGAAAAGAAAAGTTGTCCAAAACAGCTTCCAATCGAATGTTCCTGTGATTGGAAAAGTCAGGAGAGTGCAAAGGTACTGTTTTCTATCAGTTGGCAAGGTGCGCACACAATCCCAGTGTTGTACAGCTTGCTTCTTCACCTTCCCGAAGCTGCCGCTCTCGCCGGCTGCCGGAGCCCAAGAAGCGGCTTCTTCGCGCAAAGACGATTGTGCCGCTCACAGGGCTCTCCTTAGCGCGGCTTCTGCCGAAAGACGCCCGGCAGCGGCTCTTACCTCCGGAGAGCATCCTACCTTCGTCTTTCGCGTCTTTTGTAGTCTACATCTTAGCAAAACGCTTTTCCACTATGTCTGGCTAGGAAAAACTGTGCCAGCACAGAAAACATCTCCCATCGTGTTCTAGAAGTTGCACGGATGTCTGCCAAGTGTTTGGCAGGAAGAAAAGAAAAGTTGTCCAAAACAGCTTCCAATCGAATGTTCCTGTGATTGGAAAAGTCAGGAGAGTGCAAAGGTACTATTTTCTATCAGTTGGCAAGGTGCGCACACAATCCCAGTGTTGTACAGCTTGCTTCTTCACCTTCCCGAAGCTGCCGCTCTCGCCGGCTGCCGGAGCCAAGAAGCGGCTTCTTCGCGCAAAGACGATTGTGCCGCTCACAGTGCTCTCCTTAGCGCGGCTTCTGCCGAAAGACGCCCGGCAGCGGCTCTTACCTCCGGAGAGCATCCTACCTTCGTCTTTCGCGTCTTTTGTAGTCTACATCTTAGCAAAACGCTTTTCCACTATGTCTGGCTAGGAAAAACTGTGCCAGCACAGAAAACATCTCCCATCGTGTTCTAGAAGTTGCACGGATGTCTGCCAAGTGTTTGGCAGGAAGAAAAGAAAAGTTGTCCAAAACAGCTTCCAATCGAATGTTCCTGTGATTGGAAAAGTCAGGAGAGTGCAAAGGTACTGTTTTCTATCAGTTGGCAAGGTGCGCACACAATCCCAGTGTTGTACAGCTTGCTTCTTCACCTTCCCGAAGCTGCCGCTCTCGCCGGCTGCCGGAGCCCAAGAAGCGGCTTCTTCGCGCAAAGACGATTGTGCCGCTCACAGTGCTCTCCTTAGCGCGGCTTCTGCCGAAAGACGCCCGGCAGCGGCTCTTACCTCCGGAGAGCATCCTACCTTCGTCTTTCGCGTCTTTTGTAGTCTACATCTTAGCAAAACGCTTTTCCACTATGTCTGGCTAGGAAAAACTGTGCCAGCACAGAAAACATCTCCCATCGTGTTCTAGAAGTTGCACGGATGTCTGCCAAGTGTTTGGCAGGAAGAAAAGAAAAGTTGTCCAAAACAGCTTCCAATCGAATGTTCCTGTGATTGGAAAAGTCAGGAGAGTGCAAAGGTACTGTTTTCTATCAGTTGGCAAGGTGCGCACACAATCCCAGTGTTGTACAGCTTGCTTCTTCACCTTCCCGAAGCTGCCGCTCTCGCCGGCTGCCGGAGCCCAAGAAGCGGCTTCTTCGCGCAAAGACGATTGTGCCGCTCACAGTGCTCTCCTTAGCGCGGCTTCTGCCGAAAGACGCCCGGCAGCGGCTCTTACCTCCGGAGAGCATCCTACCTTCGTCTTTCGCGTCTTTTGTAGTCTACATCTTAGCAAAACGCTTTTCCACTATGTCTGGCTAGGAAAAACTGTGCCAGCACAGAAAACATCTCCCATCGTGTTCTAGAAGTTGCACGGATGTCTGCCAAGTGTTTGGCAGGAAGAAAAGAAAAGTTGTCCAAAACAGCTTCCAATCGAATGTTCCTGTGATTGGAAAAGTCAGGAGAGTGCAAAGGTACTGTTTTCTATCAGTTGGCAAGGTGCGCACACAATCCCAGTGTTGTACAGCTTGCTTCTTCACCTTCCCGAAGCTGCCGCTCTCGCCGGCTGCCGGAGCCCAAGAAGCGGCTTCTTCGCGCAAAGACGATTGTGCCGCTCACAGGGCTCTCCTTAGCGCGGCTTCTGCCGAAAGACGCCCGGCAGCGGCTCTTACCTCCGGAGAGCATCCTACCTTCGTCTTTCGCGTCTTTTGTAGTCTACATCTTAGCAAAACGCTTTTCCACTATGTCTGGCTAGGAAAAACTGTGCCAGCACAGAAAACATCTCCCATCGTGTTCTAGAAGTTGCACGGATGTCTGCCAAGTGTTTGGCAGGAAGAAAAGAAAAGTTGTCCAAAACAGCTTCCAATCGAATGTTCCTGTGATTGGAAAAGTCAGGAGAGTGCAAAGGTACTGTTTTCTATCAGTTGGCAAGGTGCGCACACAATCCCAGTGTTGTACAGCTTGCTTCTTCACCTTCCCGAAGCTGCCGCTCTCGCCGGCTGCCGGAGCCCAAGAAGCGGCTTCTTCGCGCAAAGACGATTGTGCCGCTCACAGGGCTCTCCTTAGCGCGGCTTCTGCCGAAAGACGCCCGGCAGCGGCTCTTACCTCCGGAGAGCATCCTACCTTCGTCTTTCGCGTCTTTTGTAGTCTACATCTTAGCAAAACGCTTTTCCACTATGTCTGGCTAGGAAAAACTGTGCCAGCACAGAAAACATCTCCCATCGTGTTCTAGAAGTTGCACGGATGTCTGCCAAGTGTTTGGCAGGAAGAAAAGAAAAGTTGTCCAAAACAGCTTCCAATCGAATGTTCCTGTGATTGGAAAAGTCAGGAGAGTGCAAAGGTACTGTTTTCTATCAGTTGGCAAGGTGCGCACACAATCCCAGTGTTGTACAGCTTGCTTCTTCACCTTCCCGAAGCTGCCGCTCTCGCCGGCTGCCGGAGCCCAAGAAGCGGCTTCTTCGCGCAAAGACGATTGTGCCGCTCACAGTGCTCTCCTTAGCGCGGCTTCTGCCGAAAGACGCCCGGCAGCGGCTCTTACCTCCGGAGAGCATCCTACCTTCGTCTTTCGCGTCTTTTGTAGTCTACATCTTAGCAAAACGCTTTTCCACTATGTCTGGCTAGGAAAAACTGTGCCAGCACAGAAAACATCTCCCATCGTGTTCTAGAAGTTGCACGGATGTCTGCCAAGTGTTTGGCAGGAAGAAAAGAAAAGTTGTCCAAAACAGCTTCCAATCGAATGTTCCTGTGATTGGAAAAGTCAGGAGAGTGCAAAGGTACTGTTTTCTATCAGTTGGCAAGGTGCGCACACAATCCCAGTGTTGTACAGCTTGCTTCTTCACCTTCCCGAAGCTGCCGCTCTCGCCGGCTGCCGGAGCCCAAGAAGCGGCTTCTTCGCGCAAAGACGATTGTGCCGCTCACAGTGCTCTCCTTAGCGCGGCTTCTGCCGAAAGACGCCCGGCAGCGGCTCTTACCTCCGGAGAGCATCCTACCTTCGTCTTTCGCGTCTTTTGTAGTCTACATCTTAGCAAAACGCTTTTCCACTATGTCTGGCTAGTAAAAACTGTGCCAGCACAGAAAACATCTCCCATCGTGTTCTAGAAGTTGCACGGATGTCTGCCAAGTGTTTGGCAGGAAGAAAAGAAAAGTTGTCCAAAACAGCTTCCAATCGAATGTTCCTGTGATTGGAAAAGTCAGGAGAGTGCAAAGGTACTGTTTTCTATCAGTTGGCAAGGTGCGCACACAATCCCAGTGTTGTACAGCTTGCTTCTTCACCTTCCCGAAGCTGCCGCTCTCGCCGGCTGCCGGAGCCCAAGAAGCGGCTTCTTCGCGCAAAGACGATTGTGCCGCTCACAGGGCTCTCCTTAGCGCGGCTTCTGCCGAAAGACGCCCGGCAGCGGCTCTTACCTCCGGAGAGCATCCTACCTTCGTCTTTCGCGTCTTTTGTAGTCTACATCTTAGCAAAACGCTTTTCCACTATGTCTGGCTAGGAAAAACTGTGCCAGCACAGAAAACATCTCCCATCGTGTTCTAGAAGTTGCACGGATGTCTGCCAAGTGTTTGGCAGGAAGAAAAGAAAAGTTGTCCAAAACAGCTTCCAATCGAATGTTCCTGTGATTGGAAAAGTCAGGAGAGTGCAAAGGTACTGTTTTCTATCAGTTGGCAAGGTGCGCACACAATCCCAGTGTTGTACAGCTTGCTTCTTCACCTTCCCGAAGCTGCCGCTCTCGCCGGCTGCCGGAGCCCAAGAAGCGGCTTCTTCGCGCAAAGACGATTGTGCCGCTCACAGGGCTCTCCTTAGCGCGGCTTCTGCCGAAAGACGCCCGGCAGCGGCTCTTACCTCCGGAGAGCATCCTACCTTCGTCTTTCGCGTCTTTTGTAGTCTACATCTTAGCAAAACGCTTTTCCACTATGTCTGGCTAGGAAAAACTGTGCCAGCACAGAAAACATCTCCCATCGTGTTCTAGAAGTTGCACGGATGTCTGCCAAGTGTTTGGCAGGAAGAAAAGAAAAGTTGTCCAAAACAGCTTCCAATCGAATGTTCCTGTGATTGGAAAAGTCAGGAGAGTGCAAAGGTACTGTTTTCTATCAGTTGGCAAGGTGCGCACACAATCCCAGTGTTGTACAGCTTGCTTCTTCACCTTCCCGAAGCTGCCGCTCTCGCCGGCTGCCGGAGCCCAAGAAGCGGCTTCTTCGCGCAAAGACGATTGTGCCGCTCACAGTGCTCTCCTTAGCGCGGCTTCTGCCGAAAGACGCCCGGCAGCGGCTCTTACCTCCGGAGAGCATCCTACCTTCGTCTTTCGCGTCTTTTGTAGTCTACATCTTAGCAAAACGCTTTTCCACTATGTCTGGCTAGGAAAAACTGTGCCAGCACAGAAAACATCTCCCATCGTGTTCTAGAAGTTGCACGGATGTCTGCCAAGTGTTTGGCAGGAAGAAAAGAAAAGTTGTCCAAAACAGCTTCCAATCGAATGTTCCTGTGATTGGAAAAGTCAGGAGAGTGCAAAGGTACTGTTTTCTATCAGTTGGCAAGGTGCGCACACAATCCCAGTGTTGTACAGCTTGCTTCTTCACCTTCCCGAAGCTGCCGCTCTCGCCGGCTGCCGGAGCCCAAGAAGCGGCTTCTTCGCGCAAAGACGATTGTGCCGCTCACAGTGCTCTCCTTAGCGCGGCTTCTGCCGAAAGACGCCCGGCAGCGGCTCTTACCTCCGGAGAGCATCCTACCTTCGTCTTTCGCGTCTTTTGTAGTCTACATCTTAGCAAAACGCTTTTCCACTATGTCTGGCTAGGAAAAACTGTGCCAGCACAGAAAACATCTCCCATCGTGTTCTAGAAGTTGCACGGATGTCTGCCAAGTGTTTGGCAGGAAGAAAAGAAAAGTTGTCCAAAACAGCTTCCAATCGAATGTTCCTGTGATTGGAAAAGTCAGGAGAGTGCAAAGGTACTGTTTTCTATCAGTTGGCAAGGTGCGCACACAATCCCAGTGTTGTACAGCTTGCTTCTTCACCTTCCCGAAGCTGCCGCTCTCGCCGGCTGCCGGAGCCCAAGAAGCGGCTTCTTCGCGCAAAGACGATTGTGCCGCTCACAGGGCTCTCCTTAGCGCGGCTTCTGCCGAAAGACGCCCGGCAGCGGCTCTTACCTCCGGAGAGCATCCTACCTTCGTCTTTCGCGTCTTTTGTAGTCTACATCTTAGCAAAACGCTTTTCCACTATGTCTGGCTAGGAAAAACTGTGCCAGCACAGAAAACATCTCCCATCGTGTTCTAGAAGTTGCACGGATGTCTGCCAAGTGTTTGGCAGGAAGAAAAGAAAAGTTGTCCAAAACAGCTTCCAATCGAATGTTCCTGTGATTGGAAAAGTCAGGAGAGTGCAAAGGTACTGTTTTCTATCAGTTGGCAAGGTGCGCACACAATCCCAGTGTTGTACAGCTTGCTTCTTCACCTTCCCGAAGCTGCCGCTCTCGCCGGCTGCCGGAGCCCAAGAAGCGGCTTCTTCGCGCAAAGACGATTGTGCCGCTCACAGTGCTCTCCTTAGCGCGGCTTCTGCCGAAAGACGCCCGGCAGCGGCTCTTACCTCCGGAGAGCATCCTACCTTCGTCTTTCGCGTCTTTTGTAGTCTACATCTTAGCAAAACGCTTTTCCACTATGTCTGGCTAGTAAAAACTGTGCCAGCACAGAAAACATCTCCCATCGTGTTCTAGAAGTTGCACGGATGTCTGCCAAGTGTTTGGCAGGAAGAAAAGAAAAGTTGTCCAAAACAGCTTCCAATCGAATGTTCCTGTGATTGGAAAAGTCAGGAGAGTGCAAAGGTACTGTTTTCTATCAGTTGGCAAGGTGCGCACACAATCCCAGTGTTGTACAGCTTGCTTCTTCACCTTCCCGAAGCTGCCGCTCTCGCCGGCTGCCGGAGCCCAAGAAGCGGCTTCTTCGCGCAAAGACGATTGTGCCGCTCACAGGGCTCTCCTTAGCGCGGCTTCTGCCGAAAGACGCCCGGCAGCGGCTCTTACCTCCGGAGAGCATCCTACCTTCGTCTTTCGCGTCTTTTGTAGTCTACATCTTAGCAAAACGCTTTTCCACTATGTCTGGCTAGGAAAAACTGTGCCAGCACAGAAAACATCTCCCATCGTGTTCTAGAAGTTGCACGGATGTCTGCCAAGTGTTTGGCAGGAAGAAAAGAAAAGTTGTCCAAAACAGCTTCCAATCGAATGTTCCTGTGATTGGAAAAGTCAGGAGAGTGCAAAGGTACTGTTTTCTATCAGTTGGCAAGGTGCGCACACAATCCCAGTGTTGTACAGCTTGCTTCTTCACCTTCCCGAAGCTGCCGCTCTCGCCGGCTGCCGGAGCCCAAGAAGCGGCTTCTTCGCGCAAAGACGATTGTGCCGCTCACAGGGCTCTCCTTAGCGCGGCTTCTGCCGAAAGACGCCCGGCAGCGGCTCTTACCTCCTGAGAGTGGCAGCTTCGGGAAGGTGAAGAAGCAAGCTGTACAACACTGGGATTGTGTGCGCACCTTGCCAACTGATAGAAAACAGTACCTTTGCACTCTCCTGACTTTTCCAATCACAGGAACATTCGATTGGAAGCTGTTTTGGACAACTTTTCTTTTCTTCCTGCCAAACACTTGGCAGACATCCGTGCAACTTCTAGAACACGATGGGAGATGTTTTCTGTGCTGGCACAGTTTTTCCTAGCCAGACATAGTGGAAAAGCGTTTTGCTAAGATGTAGACTACAAAAGACGCGAAAGACGAAGGTAGGATGCTCTCCGGAGGTAAGAGCCGCTGCCGGGCGTCTTTCGGCAGAAGCCGCGCTAAGGAGAGCACTGTGAGCGGCACAATCGTCTTTGCGCGAAGAAGCCGCTTCTTGGGCTCCGGCAGCCGGCGAGAGCGGCAGCTTCGGGAAGGTGAAGAAGCAAGCTGTACAACACTGGGATTGTGTGCGCACCTTGCCAACTGATAGAAAACAGTACCTTTGTACTCTCCTGACGTTTCCAATCACAGGAACATTCGATTGGAAGCTGTTTTGGACAACTTTTCTTTTCTTCCTGCCAAACACTTGGCAGACATCCGTGCAACTTCTAGAACACGATGGGAGATGTTTTCTGTGCTGGCACAGTTTTTACTAGCCAGACATAGTGGAAAAGCGTTTTGCTAAGATGTAGACGACAAGAGAGGCTAAAGAGTGGATGTTAGCAAATGACACCCATCTTCAAAAAAGGCAATTAAGAGGACTCGCCATAGTACAAACCAGCCAGCCTCTTTTTTATCCCCAGGAAGTTGATGAAGCAGCTCTTCCTGGAAATCCTTGCCAGGCACACGACAGATGACCAAATAATGTAGTTAGCATGATTTTTCAGGGGAATTTCATGCTGAACATCACTTTAAACTCCTCTGATGAATCAACTTGACTGGTAGATGAAGGGAATATTATCTGCCTGGGCTTCAGGGAGGTTTTTGACATACCTCTACATGGCATCACACATACATATGGAAGCAATAGTGCAAAGGGGAGGGAATCAGTGTCTTTTCAGTGATGCTGAGGGAAAAGACAAGAGGCAGTGGGCACACACTGAAATACAGGAGATTGCCTTTGAACATCAGTAAATGTTTCTTTACTGTCAGGGTGACTGAACCACGGCACAGACTGCCCAGAAAGATTGTGGAGCCTGGATCTTTGAAGACATTAAAAGTACACCCAGATAGAATCCTGGGCAAGAGGCTCTAGGTATCCTGGTTTAGGCAGGGGGGTTGGGCCTGGTTAGCCCCACCAACCCCTTCCACTCTCTTTCATTCTGTGCTAGTGAATTCTCTTCAAGATGCATTTCAAAGCACTGGCATGACAAAGTTCTGTGCAGACAGAGATCCAAATGGACATGGCATCTAAGTTCCTTAAGCAGTGTTCAAGAAGAATGTAAAACTCTGGCACAAGTGTCTCTTCCCTAACTGAATCCCTTTCATGGGAAAATTCCCAGCTCTAGAAAGATCTTCTGATACGCATGCTTAAGACTGACACTGGCTGAGCAAATTTCTCCCTATGTATATCTAAGACCAGTTAGGATCTTCACCCAAAGTGCTGTCAACATAGTCACAGAATGCCTATTGTTAAGAAGTGACAGCTTCCATCAGAATGGCAGCTATTGGTCCACAAAATGGATTAATGGATGGGAATTATCTACGTGGGTTAAAAACAAAAATAAAGAGTTGGTCTTTATTTATCAATTTCATGGCAATATTGATAAGGGAAGAAAAAGATCTAAGTCCTTGACTTTCTGGACTCGAGGAAAGATTTTAAAAATTCCTTGTAAAAATGTATGATCACAATCAGACTATTGAAACCATTTTAGTTGGGAACAAAGTTCCAAAATTGTCTAGATAGTGGCAAAGAAGCCAAGAAAATAGGAAAGAAACAAAAAGAGAGCAAAAGAGTCAGCTTCAGTGTACAAGCTCGTTCTAGAAGTAGTCTGCTGGGAAAAGGAACCCCCAGCTAAATTTCCAATGTATTCCTGCGCTTGATTCAGTAACTGGTCAACGTAAAAACCAATCCTTTTGTACAACTTCTTCCAGCAACAAAAACTCCAACAGGTTGACACTACCATCATGCCTGTTCCAGACATATTTAAAAGAGAAATGATGATTTTCTTGAAAACCTACTTACATAAAAGTTGCAAGATGGTGGAGGGATTCCCACATCCTCCTTCCTCCATCTGGCTTGAAAGTATATTTGATAAAATATGCAACAAAGCACATGATTTATAAGGGAGAGTCAAATGGATGATTTGGGAATCGATCTCTTGTTGATAGTAAACTTCATATCCACTCGGTGTGACCTTTTTAAAACAAAATGTGGAGCTGAGGCATGAATCTGCCACAACAATTGTAAAGCAAACATACACACTCCCCTTCATATGCCCCCCCCTCCACACACACCTAGGCACACACAGAGATCAGCATAGCAGATCATGAACACCTTGGAAAAGACTGAAATGCTAAATGCCTCTCTTGATGGGCAAAAGAGCTGGTGCAGTAATTCAAATGCCTGGTACAAAAATTCTGTTTAATATTTAGCTCCTATTTAAAACACAGCTTTTCATTTCATTCTATTTACAGAATATTTTCATTTCATTTGTTTCTTTAAAATTACTTAGTTCTCACCTGTTGTATGTCTAGGAATATTTTCTTCCAAAAATAGAAAAAAATAGATGATATCTTTTCAGCAGAAAACATTGGTTGATACAATTTTAAACCATCATGATATGGAAGAATTCTTCTGTCCCTCTCGAAGGTGGAAGAAGCATTTGGATCACAGATCATCTACAATGAAATACTTGACATGTTTAAGATGCTTTCAATCAATTTTGATTGTCAATTGCTTATTTGTTGTAAACAGTAATTTTTCAGTGAAGGGAAAGTGTGTGTGGTATATCTACATGATATGTTCAAAGGCAGTTCCTACTAATGGCCAGGCTGAATTCCAGTAAATAATGTCCCGAATGATATTTTGCCGCCTTCTTTGGCACTTCATGAAATCTTACCCCGATGAAGTGCTGAAACACAGAGATTTTCTCTTAGAGAGTGTCTCATGTTGTAACCTATCCCATGGATTTTATGCTGTAATTCTTATCTCTTTTAAAATTTACTATCTTCTGTACAGTTTTCATGAAACTTTCTGTTACAGTAGTGAATAGCACAGATAAATGTCATTTTGTACAACTTTGAATTTACCCCAAGAGCTGAGAGAAAACTTGATCCTATACTTCAATCCGAGTTTCTTCTATAGTCCAACTTTGTTTCTCTACCATCAAGCTTCTCCTTTGTTGCTGCTCCAAGCCCCGTCCAGGGTGACCTTGAATACTTTCAGGGATGGGACACCCACAACTTCTCTGGGCAACCTGTTCCAGTGTTCCAGCACTCCCACAGTAAAAAAGGCCTTCCTTTCATCTAATATGTGTAGGAAATCATAAATCTAGGCATAGAAGCTTGGAGTGCAAATTTGAAATTCTTTGGATTTGAAGCACATTTTATATGAATACTGACTTACAGATGACTAAAAGATGTTGATGGGCATTTGAGCTGACAAGTTTTGAAAAAGTGCACGGAAATTAAAATTGAAACCACTAAAATTAAAAACTCCTTGCCATTTTCTTTTTCCTCTCCTATTCAAAATTGCATATGTCAGATATCAGTGCTTCATGCAAACCTCTCAGATGCTCTCAGAGAAAAAGCTTTTCTTTCAGACTAAGTTGCGGTTGACGTAGAACACTAGCAGGAGTGAAAGATTTTCTGGGCATCGGGGCAGCCCGTTCTCCTTGGATTTGTGTGCAGAATGCATTTTATCCAAACTGGAAAATAGATCCCAGCTCTGTTCTATTCATCATCCTTACTTCATCAGGCCAGAAGATTCTGTGAAAAGTAGCCTGTGGACCTTGAAGACAGCGCATGTGAACCAGATGAGAGGTGATAGAGAAGTTGAGGGAGAGAAGAAAGAGCATGAGGCTGAAACCAGAAAGTATTTCTCCACGTGATCATGGAAGATTGCAGGAGCCACTTGGTACTATCAAACCAGCCCAACTTGGCACTTGTGCCACCTTGGGTCTGGGAGCCATGTTGCATATCGTGCATTTTAAGGAGCCAGCTGGCCACACCCAGCCATATGCCCCCAAACACAAACCAAGGCCCTTTTCTCTGGCAAACAAAACTCAGCTGCCCTGCTTCTGGATGGCAGATTGCAGGAACCACTTGGTACTATCAAACCAGCCCAACTTGGCACTGGTGCCACCATGGGTCTGGTCACCATCCTGCCTATTGTAGCTTTTCAGGAGCCAGCCGGTCACTCTCAGCCATAGGCCCCCAAACACAAACCTCGGCCCGTTTCCCTGGCAAACAAAAGTAAGCTGCCCCGCTTCTGCATGGCAGATTGCAGGAGCTACTTAGTACTATCAAATCAGCCCGACTTGGCACAGGTGCCACCTTGGATCTGGGAACCATCCTGTGTATCGTGGATTTTCAGGGGCCAGCCGGCCACTCTCAGCCATATGCCCCCAAAAACAAACCACGGACCTTTCCTCTGGCAAACAAAAATCAGCTGCCCCACTTCTGGATGGCAGATTGCAGGAGCCACTTGGGACTATCACACCAGCACAACATGGCACTGCTGCCACCTTGGATCTGGGAACAATCCTGCGTATCGTACATATTCAGGAACCAGCCGAACACTCCCAGCCACAGGCCCCCAAACACAAACAACGGCCCTTTTCTCTGGCAAACAAAACTCAACTGCCCCTCTTCTGGATGGCAAATTGCAGGACGCACTTGGTACTACAAAAAGAGCCCGACTTGGCAGTGGTGCCACCTTGGCTCTGGGAACCATCCTGCGTATCGAGCATTTTAAGGAGCCAGCCGGCAATTCCCAGCCGTATGCCCCAAAAAGAAACCATGGACCTTTTCTCTGGCAAAAAAAACTCAGCTGTCCCGCTTCTGGATGGCAGATTGCAGGAGTTACTTTGAACCATACAACCAGCCTTACTTGGCACTGGTGCCACCTTGGATCTGGGAACCATCCTGCCTATCGTTGATTTTCAGGGGCCAGCCGGCCACTCTCAGCCATAGGCCCCCAAACACAAACCACAGCCCTTTTCTCTAGCAAACAAAATTCAACTGCCCCGCTTCTGGATGGCAAATTGCAGGAGCCACTGGGTACTACAAAAACAGCCTGACTTGGCACTGGTGCCACCTTGCGCCTGGTTACCATGCGGCGTATCGTGCATTTTAAGGAGCCAGGTGGCCACTCCCAGCCATATGCCCCCAAACACAACCCACGGCCCTTTTCTCTGGCAAACAAAACTCAGCTGCCCCGCTTCTGGATGGCAGATTGCAGGAGACACTTGGTACTATCAAACCAGCCCGACTTGGCACTGGTGCCACCTTGGGTCTGGGAACCATCCTGCGTATTGTGGATTGTCAGGAGACAGCCGACCACTCTCGGCCACAGAGCCCAATCAAAAACAAAGGTCCGTTTCCCTGGCAAAAAAAACTCAGCTGCCCCGCTTCTGGATGGGAGATTGCAGGAGGCACTTGACACTGTCAAACGAGCCCCACTTGGCACTGGTGCCACCTTGGGTCTGGGAACCATGCTGCGTATCGTGGATTTTCAGGAGCCAGCCGGCCACTGCCAGCCACAGGCCCCCAAACACAAACCACAGCCTTTTTCTCTGGCAAACAAAACTCAGCTGCCCCGCTTCTGGATGGCAGATTGCAGGAGCCACTTGGTACTATCAAACCAGCCCGACTTGGCACTGGTGCCACCTTGGGTCTGGGAACCATCCTGCCTATCGTGGATTTTAAGGAGCCAGCCGGCTACTCCCAGCCACAGGCCCCCAACAAAAACCACGGCCCTTTTTTCTCGCAAACAAAACTTAGCTGCCTCACTTCTGGATGGCAGATTGTAGGAGCCACTTGGTGTAATCAAACCAGCCCGACTTGGCACTGGTGCCACCTTGGGTCTGGGAACCATCCTGCGTATCGTGGATTCTAAGGAGCCACCCGGCCACTCTGAGCCACAGGCCCCCAAACAAAATCAACGGCGCTGTTCCCTGGAAAACAAAACACGCCTGCCAACTTTTTGATGGAGTTTGCAGGAGCCACTTGGTACTATCAAACCAGCCCGACTTGGCACTGGTGCCACCTTGGGTCTGGGAAACATCCTGCGTATCGTGGATTCTTAGGAGCCAGCCGGCCACTCCTAGCCACAGGCCCCCAAACAAAAACCTAGGCCTATTTCTCTGGCAAACAAAAGTAAGCTGCCCTGCTTCTGGATGGCAGATTGCAGGAGACACTTGGTACTATCAAACCAGCCCAACTTGGCACTGGTGCCACCTTGGGTCTGGGAACCATCCTGCGTATCGTGGATTCTAAGGAGCCAGCTGGCCACTCCCAGCCACAGGCCCCCAAACACAAACAACGGCGCTTTTCCCTGGAAAACAAAACTCGCCTGCCAACTTTTTGATGGCAGATTGCAGGAGCCACTTGGTACTATCAAATCAGCCCAACTTGGCACTGGTGCCACCATGGGTCTGGTCACCATCCTGCGTATCGTAGCTTTTCAGGAGCCAGCCGGTCACTCCCAGCCATAGGCCCCCAGACAAAAACCTCGGCCCGTTTCCCTGGCAAACAAAAGTAAGCTGCCCCGCTTCTGGATGGCAGATTGCAGTACGCACTTGGTACTATCAAACCAGCCCGACTTGGAAATGGTGCCACCTTGGGTCTGGGAACCATCCTGCGTATCGTGGATTCTAAGGAGCCAGCGGGCCACTCCCAGCCACAGGCCCCCAAATACAAACAATGGCGCTTTTCCCTGGAAAACAAAACTCGCCTGCCAAATTTTTGATGGCAGATTGCAGGAGCCACTTGGTACTATCAAATCAGCCCAACTTGGCACTGGTGCCACCATGGATCTGGTCACCATCCTGCCTATCGTAGCTTTTCAGGTGCCAGCCGGTCACTCCCAGCCATAGGAACCCAGACACAAACCTCGGCCCGTTTCCCTGGCAAACAAAAGTAAGCTGCCCCGCTTCTGGATGGCAGATTGCAGGAGCCACTTTGCACCATCAAACTGGCCCGACTTGTCACTGGTGCCACCTCAGGTCTGGGAACCCTCCTGCGTATCGTGGATTCCAATTAGCAAGACGGCCACTCCCAGCCACAGGCCCCCAAACACAAACAACGGCGCTTTTCCCTGGAAAACAAAAGTCGCCTGCCAACTTTTTGATGGCAGATTGCAGGAGCCACTTGGTACTATCAAACCAGCCCAACTTGGCACTGCTGACACCATGGGTCTGGTCACCATCCTGCCTTTCGTAGCTTTTCAGGAGCCAGCCGGTCACTCCCAGCCATAGGCCCCCAGACACAAAGCTCGGCCCGTTTCCCTGGCAAACAAAAGTAAGCTGCCCCGCTTCTGGATGGCAGATTTCAGGATCCACTTGTTATTATCAAACCAGCCCGACTTGGTACTGGTGCCACCTCTGGTCTGGGAACCATCCTGCGTATCTTGGATTCTAAGGAGCCAGCCGGCCACTCCCAGCCACAGGCCCCCAAAAAAAAACATCGGCGCTTTTCCCTGGAAAACAAAACTCGCCTGCCAACATTTTGATTGCAGATTGCAGGAACCACTTGGTACTATCAAACCAGCCCAACTTGGCACTGGTGCCAACTTGGGTCTGGGAACCATCCGGCGTATCGTGTGTTTAAAGGAGCCAGCCGGCCACTCCAGCCACAGGCCCGCAGACACAAACAACGGCGCTTTTCCCTGGAAAACAAAACTCGCCTGCCAACTTTTGATGGCAGATTGCAGGAGCCACTTGGTACTATCAAACCAGCCCAACTTGGCACTGGTGCCACCATGGGTCTGGTCACCATCCTGCCTATCGTAGCTTTTCAGGAGCCAGCCGGTCACTCCCAGCCATAGGCCCCCAGACACAAACCTCGGCCCGTTTCCCTGGCAAACAAAAGTAAGCTGCCCCGCTTCTGGATGGCAGATTGCAGGACGCACTTGGTACTATCAAACCAGCCCGACTTGGCACTGGTGCTACCTCAGGTCTGGGAACCATCCTGCGTATCGTGGATTCTAAGGAGCCAGCCGGCCACTCCCAGCCACAGGCCCCCAAACACAAACATCGGCGCTTTTCCCTGGAAAACAAAACTCGCTTGCCAACTTTTTGATGGCAGTTTGCCGGAGCAACTTGGTACTATCAAACCAGCCCAACTTGGCACTGGTGCCACCATGGGTCTGGTCACCATCCTGCCTATCGTAGATTTTCAGGACCTAGCCGGTCACTCCCAGCCATAGGCCCCCAGACACAAACCTCGGCCCGTTTCCGTGGCAAACAAAACTAAGCGGCGCCGCTTGTGGATGGCAGATTGCAGGACGCACTTGGTACTATCAAACCAGCCCGACTTGGCACTGGTGCCACCTCTGGTCTGGGAACCATCCTGCGTATCGTGGATTCCAATTAGCAAGCTGGCCACTCCCAGCCACAGGCCCCCAAACACAAACAACGGCGCTTTTCCCTGGAAAACAAAACTCGCCTGCCAACATTTTGATGGCAGATTGCAGGAGCCACTTGGTACTATCAAATCAGCCCAACATGGCACTGGTGCCACCATGGGTCTTGGAACCATCCTGCCTATCGTCGCTGTTCAGGCGCCAGCCGGTCACTCCCAGCCATAGGCCCCCAGACACAAACCTCGGCCCTTTTCCCTGGAAAACAAAAGTAAGCTGCCCCGCTTCTGGATGGCAGATTGCAGGAGCCACTTTGCACCATCAAACTGGCCCGACTTGTCACTGGTGCCACCTCAGTTCTGGGAACCATCCGGCGTATCGTGGATTCCAATTAGAAGCTGGCCACTCCCAGCCACAGGCCCCCAAACACAAACAACGGCGCTTTTCCCTGGAAAACAAAACTCGCCTGCCAACATTTTGATGGCAGATTGCAGGAGCCACTTGGTACTATCAAACCAGCCCAACTTGGCACTGGTGCCACCATGGGTCTGGTCACCATCCTGCCTATCGTAGCTTTTCAGGACCTAGACGGTCACTCCCAGCCATAGGCCCCCAGACACAAAGCTCTGCCCGTTTCCCTGGCAAACAAAAGTAAGCTGTCCCGCTTCTGGATGGCAGATTGCAGGATCCACTTGGTAGTATCAAACTGGCCCGACTTGGCACTGGTGCCACCTCTGGTCTGGGAACCATCCTGCGTATCGTGGATTCTAAGCAGCCAGCCGGCCACTCCCAGCCACAGGCCCCCAAACACAAACAACGGCGCTTTTCCCTGGAAAACAAAACTCGCCTGCCAACTTTTTGATGGCAGATTGCAGGAGCCACTTGGTACTATCAAACCAGCCCAACTTGGCACTGGTGCCACCATGGGTCTGGTCACCATCCTGCCTATCGTAGCTTTTCAGGAGCCAGCCGGTCACTCCCAGCCATAGGCCCCCAGACACAAACCTCGGCCCGTTTCCCTGGCAAACAAAAGTAAGCTGCCCCGCTTCTGGATGGCAGATTGCAGGAGCCACTTTGCACCATCAAACTAGCCCGACTTGGCACTGGTGCCACCTCAGGTCTGGGAACCATGCTGCGTATCGTGGATTCTAATTAGCCAGCCGGTCACTCCCTGCCATAGGCCCCCAAACACAAACAAGGGCGCTATTCGCTGGAAAACAAAACTCGCCTGCCAACTTTTTGATGGCAGATTGCCGGAGCCACTTGGTACTATCAAACCAGCCCAACTTGGCACTGGTGCCACCATGGGTCTGGTCACCATCCTGCCTATCGTAGCTTTTCAGGAGCCAGCCGGTCACTCCCAGCCATAGGCCCCCAGACACAAACCTCGGCCCGTTTCCCTGGCAAACAAAAGTAAGCTGCCCCGCTTCTGGATGGCAGATTGCAGTACGCACTTGGTACTATCAAACCAGCCCGACTTGGCACTGGTGCCACCTCTGGTCTGGGAACCATCCTGCGTATCGTGGATTCTAAGGAGCCAGCCGGCCACTCCCAGCCATAGGCCCCCAAACAAAAACAACGGCGCTTTTCCCTGGAAAACAAAACTCGCCTGCCAACTTTTTGATGGCAGATTGCAGGAGCCACTTGGTACTATCAAACCAGCCCAACTTGGCACTGGTGCCACCATGGGTCTGGTCACCATCCTGCCTATCGTAGCTTTTCAGGACCTAGACGGTCACTCCCAGTCATAGGCCCCCAGACACAAAGCTCTGCCCGTTTCCCTGGCAAACAAAAGTAAGCTGTCCCGCTTCTGGATGGCAGATTGCAGGATCCACTAGGTAGTATCAAACCAGCCCGACTTGGCACTGGTGCCACCTCTGGTCTGGGAACCATCCTGCGTATCGTGGATTCTAAGCAGCCAGCCGGCCACTCCCAGCCACAGGCCCCCAAACACAAACAACGGCGCTTTTCCCTGGAAAACAAAACTCGCCTGCCAACTTTTTGATGGCAGATTGCAGGAGCCACTTGGTACTATCAAACCAGCCCAACTTGGCACTGGTGCCACCATGGGTCTGGTCACCATCCTGCCTATCGTAGCTTTTCAGGAGCCAGCCGGTCACTCCCAGCCATAGGCCCCCAGACACAAACCTCGGCCCGTTTCCCTGGCAAACAAAAGTAAGCTGCCCCGCTTCTGGATGGCAGATTGCAGGAGCCACTTTGCACCATCAAACTAGCCCGACTTGGCACTGGTGCCACCTCAGGTCTGGGAACCATGCTGCGTATCGTGGATTCTAATAAGCCAGCCGGTCACTCCCTGCCATAGGCCCCCAAACACAAACAAGGGCGCTATTCGCTGGAAAACAAAACTCGCCTGCCAACATTTTGATGGCAGATTGCCGGAGCCACTTGGTACTATCAAACCAGCCCAACTTGGCACTGGTGCCACCATGGGTCTGGTCACCATCCTGCCTATCGTAGCTTTTCAGGAGCCAGCCGGTCACTCCCAGCCATAGGCCCCCAGACACAAACCTCGGCCCGTTTCCCTGGCAAACAAAAGTAAGCTGCCCCGCTTCTGGATGGCAGATTGCAGTACGCACTTGGTACTATCAAACCAGCCCGACTTGGCACTGGTGCCACCTCTGGTCTGGGAACCATCCTGCGTATCGTGGATTCTAAGGAGCCAGCCGGCCACTCCCAGCCACAGGCCCCCAAACAAAAACAACGGCGCTTTTCCCTGGAAAACAAAACTCGCCTGCCAACTTTTTGATGGCAGATTGCAGGAGCCACTTGGTACTATCAAACCAGCCCAACTTGGCACTGGTGCCGCCATGGGTCTGGTCACCATCCTGCCTATCGTAGCTTTTCAGGAGCCAGCCGGTCACTCCCAGCCATAGGCCCCCAGACACAAACCTCGGCCCGTTTCCCTGGCAAACATAAGTAAGCTGCCCCGCTTCTGGATGGCAGATTGCAGGAGCCACTTTGCACCATCAAACTAGCCCGACTTGGCACTGGTGCCACCTCAGGTTTGGGAACCATGCTGCGTACCATGGATTCTAATTAGCCAGCCGGTCACTCCCTGCCATAGGCCCCCAAACACAAACAAGGTCGCTATTCACTGGAAAACAAAACTCGCCTGCCAAATTTTGATGGCAGATTGCCGGAGCCACTTGGTACTATCAAACCAGCCCAACTTGACAGTGGTGCCACCATGGGTCTGGTCACCATCCTGCCTATCGTAGCTTTTCAGGAGCCAGCCGGTCACTCCCAGCCATAGGCCCCCAGACACAAACCTCGGCCCGTTTCCCTGGCAAACAAAAGTAAGCTGCCCCGCTTCTGGATGGCAGATTGCAGTACGCACTTGGTACTATCAAACCAGCCCGACTTGGCACTGGTGCCACCTCTGGTCTGGGAACCATCCTGCGTATCGTGGATTCTAAGGAGCCAGCCGGCCACTCCCAGCCACAGGCCCCCAAACAAAAACAACGGCGCTTTTCCCTGGAAAACAAAACTCGCCTGCCAACTTTTTGATGGCAGATTGCAGGAGCCACTTGGTACTATCAAACCAGCCCAACTTGGCACTGGTGCCACCATGGGTCTGGTCACCATCCTGCCTATCGTAGCTTTTCAGGAGCCAGCCGGTCACTCCCAGCCATAGGCCCCCAGACACAAACCTCGGCCCGTTTCCCTGGCAAACAAAAGTAAGCTGCCCCGCTTCTGGATGGCAGATTGCAGGAGCCACTTTGCACCATCAAACTAGCCCGACTTGGCACTGGTGCCACCTCAGGTCTGGGAACCATCCTCCCGATCGTGGATTCTAAGGAGCCAGCCGGCCACTCCCAGTCACAGGCCCCCAAACACAAACAACGGCGCTTTTCCCTGGATAACAAACTCGCCTGCCAACTTTTTGATGGCAGATTGCAGGAGCCACTTGGTACTATCAAACCAGCCCAACTTGGCACTGGTGCCACCATGGGTCTGGTCACCATCCTGCCTATCGTAGCTTTTCAGGATCTAGACGGTCACTCCCAGCAATAGGCCCCGTGACACAAAGCTCAGCCGGTTTCCCTGACAAAAAAAAGTAAGCTGTCCCGCTTCTGGATGGCAGATTGCAGGATCCACTAGGTAGTATCAAACCAGCCCGACTTGGCACTGGTGCCACGTCAGGTCTGGGAACCATCCTGCGTATCGTGGATTCTAAGCATCCAGCCGGCCACTCCCAGCCACAGGCCCCCAAACAAAAACAACGGCGCTTTTCCCTGGAAAACAAAACTCGCCTGCCAACATTTTGATGGCAGATTGCAGGAACCACTTGTTACTATCAAACCAGCCCAACTTGGCACTGGTGCCACCATGGGTCTGGTCACCATCCTGCCTATCGTAGCTTTTCAGGAGCCAGCCGGTCACTCCCTGCCATAGGCCCCGAGATACAAACCTCGGCCCGTTTCCCTGGCAAACAAAAGTAAGCTGCCCCGCTTCTGGATGGCAGATTGCAGGAGCCACTTGGTACTATCAAACCAGCCCGACTTGGCACTGGTGCCACCTCTGGTCTGGGAACCATCCTGCGTATCGTGGATTTTATGGAGCCAGCCGGTCATTCCCAGCCATAGGCCCCCAAACACAAACAACGGTCCGTTTCCCTGGCAAACAAAAGTAAGCTGCCCCGCTTCTGGATGGCAGATTGCAGCAGCCACTTGGTAGTATCAAACCAGCCCAACTTGGCACTGGTGGCACCTCTTGTCTGGGAACCATGCTGCGTATCGTGGTTTCTAAGGAGCCAGCCGGCCACTCCCAACCATAGACCCCCAGACACAAACCTCGGCCCGTTTCCCTGGAAAACAAAAGTAAGCTACTCCGATTCTGGATGGCAGATTGCAGGAGCCACTTGGTACTATCAAATCAGCCCAACTTGGCACTGGTGCCACCATGGGTCTGGTAAACATCCTGCCTATCGTAGCTTTTCAGGAGCCAGCCGGCCACTCTCAGCCATATGCCCCCAAAAACAAACCACGGCCCTTTTCTCTGGCAAACAATACTCAACTGCCCCTCTTCTGGATGGCAAATTTTAGGACGCACTTTGTACTACGAAAACCGCCCGACGTGGCACTGGTGCCACCTTGTGTCAGGGAACCATCCTGCATATCGAGCTTTTTAAGGAGCCAGCCGGCCACGCCCAGCCATAAACCCCCAAAAACAAACCACGGACCATTTCTCTTGGAAACAAAAATCCGCTGCCCCGCGTCTGGATGGCAGATTGCCGGAGCCACTTTGCACCATCAAACCAGCCCGACTTGGCACTGGTGCCACCTTGGGTCTGGGAACAATCCTGCATATCGTGGATTCTAAGGAGCCAGCCGGCCACTCCCAGCCACAGGCCCCCAAACACAAACAACGGCGCTTTTCCCTGGAAAACAAAATTCGCCTGCCAACTTTTTGATGGCAGATTGCAGGAGCCACTTGGTACTATCAAATCATCCCAACTTGGCACTGGTGCCACTATGGGTCTGGGAACCATCCTGCCTATTGTAGCATTTCAGGAGCCAGCCGGTCACTCCCAGCCATAGGCTCCCAGACACAAACCTCGGACCGTTTCCCTGGCAAACAAAATTAAGCTGCCCCGATTCTGGATGGCAGATTGCAGGAGCCACTTGGTTGTGTCAAACCAGCCCGACTTGGCACTGGTGCCACCTTGGGTCTAGGAACCATCCTGCGTATCGTGGATTCTAAGAAGCCACCCGGCCACTCTGAGCCACAGGCCCCCAAACAAAAACTACGGCGCTTTTCCCTGGAAAACAAAACTCGCCTGCCAACTTTTTGATGGCAGATTGCAGGAGCCACTTGGTACTATCAAACCAGCCCAACTTGGCACTGGTGGCACCTCTTGTCTGGGAACCATCCTGCCTATCGTAGCTTTTCAGGAGCCAGCCGGTCACTCTCTGCCATAGACCCCCAGACACAAACCTCGGCCCGTTTCCCTGGCAAACAAAAGTAAGCTGCCCCGCTTTTGGATGGCAGATTGCAGGAGCCACGTTGCACCATCAAACCAGCCCCACTTGGCACTGGTGCCACCTTGGGTCTGGGAACAAGTTGGGCTGGTTTGATAGTACCAAGTGGCTCCTGCAATCTGCCATCCAGAAGCGGGACAGCTTACTTTTGTTTCCCAGGGAAACGGGCCGAGGTATTTGTCTGGGGGCCTATGGCTGGGAGTGACCGGCTGACTACTGAAAAGCTACGATAGGCAGGATGGTTACCAGACTCATGGTGCCACCAGTGCCAAGTCGGGCTGGTTTGATAATACTAAATAGCTCCTGCAATCTGCCATCCAGACGCGGGGCAGCGGATTTTTGTTTGCTGGATAAAAGTTCCGTGGTTTTTTTTTGGGGGTATATGACTGGACGTGGCCGGCTGGCTCCTTAAAAAGCTCTATACGCAGGATTGTTCCCTGACCCAAGGTGGCATCAGTGCCAAGTCGGGCTGTTTTCGTAGTACCAAGTGCGTCCTGCAATTTGCCATCCAGAAGCGGGGCAGCCTACTTTTGTTTGCCAGGGAAACGTGCCGAGGTATTTGTCTGGGGGCCTATGGCTGGGAGTGAGCGGCTGGCTCCTGAAAAGCTACGATAGGCAGGATGGTGACCAGACCCATGGTGGCACCAGTGCCAAGTTGGGCTGGTTTGATAGTACCAAGTGGCTCCTGCAATCTGCCATCAAGAAGTTGGCAGGCGAGTTTTGTTTTCCAGGGAAAAGCGCCGTTGATTTTATTTAGAGGCCTGTGGCTGGGAGTGGCCGCCTGTCCTCGTAGAATCTACGTTACCCAGCATGGTTCCCAGAGCCAAGGTGGCACCAGGGCCAAGTCGGGCTGGTTTGTAAGTACCAAGTGCATCCTGCAATCTGCCATCCAAAAGCGGGGCAGCTTACTTTTGTTTGCCAGGGAAACGGGCAGAGGTTTGTGTCCGGGGGCCTATGGCAGGGAGTGACCGGCTGGCTCCTGAAAAGCTACGATAGGCAGGATGTTTACCAGTCCCATGGTGGCACCAGTGCCAAGTTGGGCTGATTTGATAGTACCAAGTGGCTCCTGCAATCTGCCATCCAGAATCGGGGTAACTTACTTTTGTTTTCCAGGGAAACGGGCCGAGGTTTGTGTCTGGGGGTCTATGGCTGGGAGTGACCGGCTGGCTCCTGAAAAGCTACGATAGGCAGGATGGTTCCCAGACCAGAGGTGGCACCAGTGCCAAGTTGGGCTGGTTTGATAGTACCAAGTGGCTCCTGCAATCTGCCATCAAAAAGTTGGCAGGCGAGTTTTGTTTTCCAGGGAAAAGCGCCGTTGTTTGTGTTTGGGGGCCTGTGGCTCAGAGAGGCCGGCTGGCTCCTTAGAATCCACGTTACGCAGGATGGTTCCCAGACCTGAGTTGGCACCAGTGCCAAGTTGGGCTGGTTTGATGGTGCAAAGTGGCTCCTGCAATCTGCCATCCAGAAGCGGGGCAGCTTACTTTTGTTTGCCAGGGAAACGGGCCGAAATATTTGTCTGGGGGCCTCTGGCTGGGGGTGGCTGGCTGGCTCCTGAAAAGCTACGATAGGCAGGATGGTGACCAGACCCATGGTGGCACCAGTGCCAAGTTGGGCTGGTTTGATAATACCAAGTGGCTCCTGCAATCTGCCATCAAAAGTTTGGCAGGCGAGTTTTGTTTTCCAGGGAAAAGCACCGTTGTGTGTGTTTTGGGGCCTGTGGCTGGGAGTGGCCAGCTTGCTAATTGGAATCCACGATACGCCGGATGGTTCCCAGACCTGAGGTGGCACCAGTGCCAAGTCGGGCTGGTTTGTTAGTACCAAGTGGTTCCTGCAATCTGCCATCCAGAAGCGGGGCAGCTGAATTTTGTTTGCCAGAGAAAAAGGCTGTTGTTTGTGTTTCGGGGCCTGTGGCTGGCAGTGCCCGGCTGGCTTCTGAAAATCCATGATACGCAGCATGGTTCCCAGACCTGAGGTGGCATCAGTGCCAAGTTGGGCTGGTTTGATAGTACCAAGTGGTTCCTGCAATCTGCCATCCAGAAGCGGGGCAGCTTACTTTTGTTTGCCAGGGAAACGGTCCGAGGTTTGTGTCTGGGGGCCTAAGCCTGGAAGTGACCGGCTGGCTCGTGAAAAGCTACGATAGGCAGGATGGTGACCAGACCCATGACGGCACCAGTGCCAAGTTGGGCTGGTTTGATAGTACCAAGTGGCTCCTGCAATCTGCCATCAAAAACTTGGCAGGCGAGTTTTGTTTTCCAGGGAAAAGCGCCGTTGTTTGTGTTTGGGGGCCTGTGGTTGGGAGTGGCCGGCTGGCTCCTTAGAATCCACGATACTCAGCATGGTTCCCAGACCAGAGGTGGCACGAGTGCCAAGTTGGGCTGGTTTGATAGTACCAAGTGGCTCCTGCAATCTGCCATCAAAAAGTTGGCAGGCAAGTTTTGTTTTCCAGGGAAAAGTGCCGTTGTTTTTGTTTGGGGGCCTATGGCTGGGAGTGGCCGGCTGGCTCCTTAGAATCCACGATACGCAGGATGGTTCCCAGACCTGAGGTGGCACCACTGCCAAGTTGGGCTGGTTTGATACTCCCAAGTGCGTCCTGCAATCTGCCATCCAGAAGCGGGGTAGCTTACTTTTTTTTGCCAGGGAAACGGGCCGAGCTTTTTGTCTCGGGGTATATGGCTGGGGGTGACCGGCTGGCTCCTGAAAAGCTACGATAGGCAGGATGGTGACCAGACCCATGGTGGCACCAGTGCCAAGTTGGGCTCGTTTGATAGTACCAAGTGGCTCCTGCAATCTGCCATCAAAAATTTGGCAGGTGAGTTTTGTTTTCCAGGGAAAAGCGCCGTTGTTTGTGTTTGGGGGCCTGTGGCTGGGAGTGGCCGGCTGGCTGCTTAGAATCCACGATACGCAGGATGGTTCCCAGACCAGAGGTGACACCAGTGACAAGTCGGGCTGGTTTGATACTACCAAGTGCGTCCTGCAATCTGCCATCCAGAAGCGGGGTAGCTTACTTTTGTTTGCCAGGGAAACGGGCCGAGGTTTTTCTCTGGGGGCCTATGGCTGGGAGTGACCGGCTGGCTCCTGAAAAGCTACGATAGGCAGGATGGTGACCAGACCCATGGTGGCACCAGTGCCAAGTTGGGCTGGTTTGATAGTACCAAGTGGCTCCTGCAATCTGCCCTCAAAATTTGGCAGGCGAGTTTTGTTTTCCAGGGAAAAGCGCCGTTGTTTGTGTTTGGGTGCCTGTGGCAGGGAGTGGCCGGCTGGCTCCTTAGAATCCACGATACGCAGGATGGTTCCCAGACCTGACGTGGCACCAGTGCCAAGTCGGGCTGGTTTTATAGTACCAAGTGGTTCCTGCAATCTGCCATCCAGAAGCGGGGCAGCTTACTTTTGTTTGCCAGGGAAACGGGCCAAGCTTTGTGTCTGGGCGCCTATGGCTGGGAGTGACCTGCTAGGTCCTGAAAAGCTACGATAGGCAGGATGGTGACCATATCCATGGTGGCACCAGTGCCAAGTTGGGCTGGTTTGATAGTACCAAGTGGCTCCTGCAATCCGCCATCAAAAAGTTGGCAGGCGAGTTTTGTTTTCCAGGGAAAAGCGCCGTTGTTTGTGTTTGGGTGCCTGTGGCACGGAGTGGCTGGCTGGCTGCTTAGAATCCACGATACGCAGGATGGTTCCCAGACGTGAGGTGGCACCAGTGCCAAGTTGGGCTGGTTTGATACTACCAAGTGCGTCCTGCAATCTGCCATCCAGAAGCTGGGTAGCTTACTTTTTTTTGCCAGGGAAACGGGCCGAGGTTTTTGTCTCGGGGCCTGTGGCTGGGGGTGACCGGCTGGCTCCTGAAAAGCTACGATAGGCAGGATGGTGACCAGACCCATGGTGGCACCAGTGCCAAGTTGGGCTGATTTGATAGTACCAAGTGGCTCCTGCAATCTGCCATCAAAAATTTGGCAGGCGAGTTTTGTTTTCCAGGGAAAAGCGCCGTTGTTTGTGTTTGGGGGCCTGTGGATGGGAGTGGCCGGCTGGCTAATTAGAATCAACGATACGCAGGATGGTTCCCAGACCAGAGGTGGCACCAGTGACAAGTCGGTCTGGTTTGATACTACCAAGTGCGTCCTGCAATCTGCCATCCAGAAGCGGGGCAGCTTACTTTTGTTTGCTAGGGAAACGGGCCGAGGTTTGTGTCTGGGGGCCTATGGCTGGGAGTGACCGGCAGGCTCCTGAAAATCTACGATAGGCAGGATGGTGACCAGACCCATGGTGGCACCAGTGCCAAGTTGGGCTGGTTTGATAGTACCAAGTGGCTCCTGTAATCTGCCATCAAAAAGTTGGCAGGCGAGTTTTGTTTTCCAGGGAAAAGCGCCGTTGTTTTTGTTTGGGGGCCTGTGGCTGGGAGTGGCCGGCTGGCTCCTTAGAATCCACGATACGCAGGATGGTTCCCAGACCAGACGTTGCACCAGTGCCAAGTCGGGCTAGTTTGATGGTGCAAAGTGACTCCTGCAATCTGCCATCCAGAAGCGGGGTAGCTTAATTTTGTTTGCCAGGGAAACGGGCCGAGCTTTGTGTCTGGGGGCCTATGGCTGGGAGTGACCGGCTGGCTCCTGAAAAGCTATGATAGGCAGGATGGTGACCAGACCCAAGGTGGCACCAGTGCCAAGTTGGGCTGATTTGATAGTACCAAGTGGCTCCTGCAATCTGCCATCAAAAAGTTGGCACGCGAGTTTGTTATCCAGGGAAAAGCGCCGTTGTTTTTGTTTGGGGGCCTGTGGCTGGGAGTGGCCGGCTGGCTCCTTAGAATCCACGATACGGAGGATGGTTCCCAGACCAGAGGTGGCACCAGTGCCAAGTTTTGCTGGTTTGATGGTGCAAAGTGGCTCCTGCAATCTGCCATCCACATGCGGGATAACTTAGTTTTGTTTGCCAGGGAAACGGGCCGAGGTTTGTGTCTGGGGGCCTATGGCTGGGAGTGACCGGCTGGCTCCTGAAAAGCTACGATAGGCAGGATGGTGACCAGACCCATGGTGGCACCAGTGCCAAGTTGGGCTGGTTTGATAGTACCAAGTGGCTCCTGCAATCTGCCATCAAAAAGCTTGCAGGCGAGTTTTGTTTTCCAGGGAAAAGCGCCGTTGTTTGTATTTGGGGGCCTGTGGCTGGGAGTGGCCGCCTGGCGCCTTAGAATCTACGTTACGCAGGATGGTTCCCAGACCCAAAGTGGCACCAGTGTCAAGTTGGGCTGGTTTGATAGTACCAAGTGGCTCCTGCAATCTGCCATCCAGAAGCGGGGTAGCTTACTTTTGTTTGCCAGGGAAACGGGCAGAGCTTTCTGTCTGGGGGCCTATGGTTGGGAGTAACCGGCTGGCTCCTGAAAAGCTACGATAGGCAGGATGGTTCCCAGATCCAAGATGGCACCAGTGCCAAGTCGGGGTGGTTTGATGGTGCAAAGTGGCTCCTGCAATCTGCCATCCTGACGCGGGGCAGCGGATTTTTGTTTCCAAGAGAAATGGTCCGTGGTTTGTTTTTGGGGGTATATGGCTGGGCGTGGCCTGCTGGCTCCTTAAAAAGCTACGATAGGCAGGATGGTTCCCTGACCCAAGGTGGCACCAGTGCCAAGTCGGGCGGTTTTCGTAGTACAAAGTGCGTCCTAAAATTTGCCATCCAGAAGAGGGGCAGTTGAGTTTTGTTTACCAGAGAAAAGGGCCGTGGTTTGTTTTTGGGGGCATATGGCTGATAGTGGCCGTCTGGCCCCTGAAAATCCACGATGGGCAGGATGGTTCCCAGACCTGAGGTGGCACCAGTGCCAGGTCGGGCTGGTTTGATAGTACTAAATAGCACCTGCAATGTGCCATGCAGAAGCGGGGCAGCTTACTTTTGTTTGCCAGGGAAACGGGCCGAGGTTTGTGTCTGGGGGCCTATGGCTGGGAGTGACCGCCTGGCTCCTGAAAAGCTACGATAGGCAGGATGGTGACCAGACCCATGGTGGCACCAGTGCCAAGTTGGGCTGGTTTGATAGTACCAAGTGGCTCCTGCAATCTGCCATCAAAAAGTTGGCAGGCGAGTTTTGTTTTCCAGGGAAAAGCGCCGTTGTTTGTGTTTGGGGGACTGTGGCTGGGAGTGGCCGGCTGGCTCCTTAGAACACACGATACGCAGGATGGTTCCCAGACCCAAGGTGGCACCAGTGCCACGTCGGGCTGGTTTGATGGTGCCAAGTGGTTCCTGCAATCTGCCATTCTGAAGCGGGGTAGCTTACCTTTGTGTGCCAGGGAAACGGGCCGAGGTTTATGACTGGGGGCCTAGGGCTAGGAGTGACCGGCTGGCTCCTGAAAAGCTACGATAGGCAGGATGGTGACCAGATCCATGGTGGCACCAGTGCCAAGTTGGGCTGGTTTGATAGTACCAAGTGGCTCCTGCAATCTGCCATCAAAAAGTTGGCAGGCGAGTTTTGTTTTCCAGGGAAAAGCGCCGTTGTTTGTGTTTGGGGGCCTGTGGCTGGGAGTGACCGGCTGGCTCCTTTGAACCCACGATACGCAGGATGGTTCCCAGACCCAAGGTGGCACCAGTGCCAAGTTTTGCTGGTTTGATAGTACCAAGTGCGTCCTGCAATCTGCCATCCAGAAGCGGGGCAGCTTAATTTTGTTTGCCAGGGAAACGGGCCGTGGGTTTTGTTTGGGGGCATATAGCTGAGAGTGGCCGGCTGGCTCCTGAAAATCCACGCTAGGCAGCATGGTTCCCAGATGCAATGTGGCACCAGTGCCAAGTCGGGCTGGTTTGATGGTGCAAAGTGGCTCCTGCAATCTGCCATCCAGAAGCGAGGCAGCTGATTTTTGTTTGCCAGAGGAAAATTCCGTGGATTGTTTTTGGGGGCATATTGCTGGGAGTGGCCGGCTGGCTCCTTAAAATGCTCGATACGCATGATGGTTCCCAGGCCCAAGGTGTCACCACTACCAAGTCGGCCTGCGGTTTTAGTATCAAGTTCATCCTGCAATTTGCCATCCAGAAGAGGGGCAGTTGAGTTTTGTTTGCCAGAGAAACGGGCCGAGGTTTCTGTTTGGGGACATATGGCTGAGAGTGGCCGGCTAGCCCCTGAATATCCACGATACAGAGCATGGTTCCCAGATCCAAGGTGGCACCAGTGCCAAGTTGGGCTGGTTTGATAGTACCAAGTGTCTCCTGCAATCTGCCATCCAGAAGCAGGGCAGCTTACTTTTGTTTGCCAGAGAAATAGGCCTAGGTTTTTGTTTGGGGGCCTGTGGCTAGGAGTGGCCGGCTGGCTCCTTAGAATCCACGATACGCAGGATGGTTCCCAGACCCAAGGTGGCACCAGTGCCAAGTCGGGCTGGTTTGATAGTACCAAGTGGCTCCTGCAAACTCCATCAAAAAGTTGGCAGGCGTGTTTTGTTTTCCAGGGAACAGCGCCGTTGATTTTGTTTGGGGGCCTGTGGCTAGGAGTGGCCGGCTGGCTCCTTAGAATCCACGATACGCAGGATGGTTCCCAGACCCAAGGTGGCACCAGTGCCAAGTCGGGCTGGTTTGATTACACCAAGTGGCTCCTGCAATCTGCCATCCAGAAGTGAGGCAGCTAAGTTTTGTTTGCGAGAAAAAAGGGCCGTGGTTTTTGTTGGGGGCCTGTGGCTGGGAGTAGCCGGCTGGCTCCTTAAAATCCACGATAGGCAGGATGGTTCCCAGACCCAAGGTGGCACCAGTGCCAAGTCGGGCTGGTTTGATAGTACCAAGTGGCTCCTGCAATCTGCCATCCAGAAGCGGGGCAGCTGAGTTTTGTTTGCCAGAGAAAAAGGCTGTGGTTTGTGTTTGGGGGCCTATGGCTGGCAGTGGCCGGCTGGCTCCTGAAAATCCACGATACGCAGCATGGTTCCCAGACCCAAGGTGGCACCAGTGCCAAGTGGGGCTCGTTTGACAGTGTCAAGTGCCTCCTGCAATCTCCCATCCAGAAGCGGGGCAGCTGAGTTTTTTTTGCCAGGGAAACGGACCTTTGTTTTTGATTGGGCTCTGTGGCCGAGAGTGGTTGGCTGTCTCCTGACAATCCACAATACGCAGGATGGTTCCCAGACCCAAGGTGGCACCAGTGCCAAGTCGGGCTGGTTTGATAGTACCAAGTGTCTCCTGCAATCTGCCATCCAGAAGCGGGGCAGCTGAGTTTTGTTTGCCAGAGAAAAGGGCCGTGGGTTGTGTTTGGGGGCATATGGCTGGGAGTGGCCACCTGGCTCCTTAAAATGCACGATACGCCGCATGGTTCCCAGATCCAAGGTGGCACCAGTGCCAAGTCAGGCTGTTTTTGTAGTACCCAGTGGCTCCTGCAATTTGCCATCCAGAAGCGGGGCAGTTGAATTTTGTTTGCTAGAGAAAAGGGCTGTGGTTTGTGTTTGGGGGCCTATGGCTGAGAGTGGCCGGCTGGCCCCTGAAAATCAACGATAGGCAGGATGGTTCCCAGATCCAAGGTGGCACCAGTGCCAAGTAAGGCTGGTTGTATGGTTCAAAGTAACTCCTGCAATCTGCCATCCAGAAGCGGGACAGCTGAGTTTTTTTTGCCAGAGAAAAGGTCCATGGTTTCTTTTTGGGGCATACGGCTGGGAATTGCCGGCTGGCTCCTTAAAATGCTCGATACGCAGGATGGTTCCCAGAGCCAAGGTGGCACCACTGCCAAGTCGGGCTCTTTTTGTAGTACCAAGTGCGTCCTGCAATTTGCCATCCAGAAGAGGGGCAGTTGAGTTTTGTTTGCCAGAGAAAAGGGCCGTTGTTTGTGTTTGGGGGCCTGTGGCTGGGAGTGTTCGGCTGGTTCCTGAATATGTACGATACGCAGGATTGTTCCCAGATCCAAGGTGGCAGCAGTGCCATGTTGTGCTGGTGTGATAGTCCCAAGTGGCTCCTGCAATCTGCCATCCAGAAGTGGGGCAGCTGATTTTTGTTTGCCAGAGAAAAGGTCCGTGGTTTGTTTTTGGGGGCATATGGCTGAGAGTGGCCGGCTGGCCCCTGAAAATCCACGATACACAGGATGGTTCCCAGATCCAAGGTGGCACCTGTGCCAAGTCGGGCTGATTTGATAGTACTAAGTAGCTCCTGCAATCTGCCATGCAGAAGCGGGGCAGCTTACTTTTGTTTGCCAGGGAAACGGGCCGAGGTTTGTGTTTGGGGGCCTATGGCTGAGAGTGACCGGCTGGCTCCTGAAAAGCTACAATAGGCAGGATGGTGACCAGACCCATGGTGGCACCAGTGCCAAGTTGGGCTGGTTTGATAGTACCAAGTGGTTCCTGCAATCTGCCATCCAGAAGCAGGGCAGCTGAGTTTTGTTTGCCAGAGAAAAGGGCCTTGGTTTGTGTTTGGGGGCATATGGCTGGGTGTGGCCAGCTGGCTCCTTAAAATGCACGATATGCAACATGGCTCCCAGACCCAAGGTGGCACAAGTGCCAAGTTGGGCTGGTTTGATAGTACCAAGTGGCTCCTGCAATCTTCCATGATCACGTGGAGAAATACTTTCTGGTTTCAGCCTCATGCTCTTTCTTCTCTCCCTCAACTTCTCTATCACCTCTCATCTGGTTCACATGCGCTGTCTTCAAGGTCCACAGGCTACTTTTCACAGAATCTTCTGGCCTGATGAAGTAAGGATGATGAATAGAACAGAGCTGGGATCTATTTTCCAGTTTGGATAAAATGCATTCTGCACACAAATCCAAGGAGAACGGGCTGCCCCGATGCCCAGAAAATCTTTCACTCCTGCTAGTGTTCTACGTCAACCGCAACTTAGTCTGAAAGAAAAGCTTTTTCTCTGAGAGCATCTGAGAGGTTTGCATGAAGCACTGATATCTGACATATGCAATTTTGAATAGGAGAGGAAAAAGAAAATGGCAAGGAGTTTTTAATTTTAGTGGTTTCAATTTTAATTTCCGTGCACTTTTTCAAAACTTGTCAGCTCAAATGCCCATCAACATCTTTTAGTCATCTGTAAGTCAGTATTCATATAAAATGTGCTTCAAATCCAAAGAATTTCAAATTTGCACTCCAAGCTTCTATGCCTAGATTTATGATTTCCTACACATATTAGATGAAAGGAAGGCCTTTTTTACTGTGGGAGTGCTGGAACACTGGAACAGGTTGCCCAGAGAAGTTGTGGGTGTCCCATCCCTGAAAGTATTCAAGGTCACCTTGGACGGGGCTTGGAGCAGCAACAAAGGAGAAGCTTGATGGTAGAGAAACAAAGTTGGACTATAGAAGAAACTCGGATTGAAGTATAGGATCAAGTTTTCTCTCAGCTCTTGGGGTAAATTCAAAGTTGTACAAAATGACATTTATCTGTGCTATTCACTACTGTAACAGAAAGTTTCATGAAAACTGTACAGAAGATAGTAAATTTTAAAAGAGATAAGAATTACAGCATAAAATCCATGGGATAGGTTACAACATGAGACACTCTCTAAGAGAAAATCTCTGTGTTTCAGCACTTCATCAGGGTAAGATTTCATGAAGTGCCAAAGAAGGCGGCAAAATATCATTCGGGACATTATTTACTGGAATTCAGCCTGGCCATTAGTAGGAACTGCCTTTGAACATATCATGTAGATATACCACACACACTTTCCCTTCACTGAAAAATTACTGTTTACAACAAATAAGCAATTGACGATCAAAATTGATTGAAAGCATCTTAAACATGTCAAGTATTTCATTGTAGATGATCTGTGATCCAAATGCTTCTTCCACCTTCGAGAGGGACAGAAGAATTCTTCCATATCATGATGGTTTAAAATTGTATCAACCAATGTTTTCTGCTGAAAAGATATCATCTATTTTTTTCTATTTTTGGAAGAAAATATTCCTAGACATACAACAGGTGAGAACTAAGTAATTTTAAAGAAACAAATGAAATGAAAATATTCTGTAAATAGAATGAAATGAAAAGCTGTGTTTTAAATAGGAGCTAAATATTAAACAGAATTTTTGTACCAGGCATTTGAATTACTGCACCAGCTCTTTTGCCCATCAAGAGAGGCATTTAGCATTTCAGTCTTTTCCAAGGTGTTCATGATCTGCTATGCTGATCTCTGTGTGTGCCTAGGTGTGTGTGGAGGGGGGGGCATATGAAGGGGAGTGTGTATGTTTGCTTTACAATTGTTGTGGCAGATTCATGCCTCAGCTCCACATTTTGTTTTAAAAAGGTCACACCGAGTGGATATGAAGTTTACTATCAACAAGAGATCGATTCCCAAATCATCCATTTGACTCTCCCTTATAAATCATGTGCTTTGTTGCATATTTTATCAAATATACTTTCAAGCCAGATGGAGGAAGGAGGATGTGGGAATCCCTCCACCATCTTGCAACTTTTATGTAAGTAGGTTTTCAAGAAAATCATCATTTCTCTTTTAAATATGTCTGGAACAGGCATGATGGTAGTGTCAACCTGTTGGAGTTTTTGTTGCTGGAAGAAGTTGTACAAAAGGATTGGTTTTTACATTGACCAGTTACTGAATCAAGCGCAGGAATACATTGGAAATTTAGCTGGGGGTTCCTTTTCCCAGCAGACTACTTCTAGAACGAGCTTGTACACTGAAGCTGACTCTTTTGCTCTCTTTTTGTTTCTTTCCTATTTTCTTGGCTTCTTTGCCACTATCTAGACAATTTTGGAACTTTGTTCCCAACTAAAATGGTTTCAATAGTCTGATTGTGATCATACATTTTTACAAGGAATTTTTAAAATCTTTCCTCGAGTCCAGAAAGTCAAGGACTTAGATCTTTTTCTTCCCTTATCAATATTGCCATGAAATTGATAAATAAAGACCAACTCTTTATTTTTGTTTTTAACCCACGTAGATAATTCCCATCCATTAATCCATTTTGTGGACCAATAGCTGCCATTCTGATGGAAGCTGTCACTTCTTAACAATAGGCATTCTGTGACTATGTTGACAGCACTTTGGGTGAAGATCCTAACTGGTCTTAGATATACATAGGGAGAAATTTGCTCAGCCAGTGTCAGTCTTAAGCATGCGTATCAGAAGATCTTTCTAGAGCTGGGAATTTTCCCATGAAAGGGATTCAGTTAGGGAAGAGACACTTGTGCCAGAGTTTTACATTCTTCTTGAACACTGCTTAAGGAACTTAGATGCCATGTCCATTTGGATCTCTGTCTGCACAGAACTTTGTCATGCCAGTGCTTTGAAATGCATCTTGAAGAGAATTCACTAGCACAGAATGAAAGAGAGTGGAAGGGGTTGGTGGGGCTAACCAGGCCCAACCCCCCTGCCTAAACCAGGATACCTAGAGCCTCTTGCCCAGGATTCTATCTGGGTGTACTTTTAATGTCTTCAAAGATCCAGGCTCCACAATCTTTCTGGGCAGTCTGTGCCGTGGTTCAGTCACCCTGACAGTAAAGAAACATTTACTGATGTTCAAAGGCAATCTCCTGTATTTCAGTGTGTGCCCACTGCCTCTTGTCTTTTCCCTCAGCATCACTGAAAAGACACTGATTCCCTCCCCTTTGCACTATTGCTTCCATATGTATGTGTGATGCCATGTAGAGGTATGTCAAAAACCTCCCTGAAGCCCAGGCAGATAATATTCCCTTCATCTACCAGTCAAGTTGATTCATCAGAGGAGTTTAAAGTGATGTTCAGCATGAAATTCCCCTGAAAAATCATGCTAACTACATTATTTGGTCATCTGTCATGTGCCTGGCAAGGATTTCCAGGAAGAGCTGCTTCATCAACTTCCTGGGGATAAAAAAGAGGCTGGCTGGTTTGTACTATGGCGAGTCCTCTTAATTGCCTTTTTTGAAGATGGGTGTCATTTGCTAACATCCACTCTTTAGCCTCTCTTGTCGTCTACATCTTAGCAAAACGCTTTTCCACTATGTCTGGCTAGGAAAAACTGTGCCAGCACAGAAAACATCTCCCATCGTGTTCTAGAAGTTGCACGGATGTCTGCCAAGTGTTTGGCAGGAAGAAAAGAAAAGTTGTCCAAAACAGCTTCCAATCGAATGTTCCTGTGATTGGAAAAGTCAGGAGAGTGCAAAGGTACTGTTTTCTATCAGTTGGCAAGGTGCGCACACAATCCCAGTGTTGTACAGCTTGCTTCTTCACCTTCCCGAAGCTGCCGCTCTCGCCGGCTGCCGGAGCCCAAGAAGCGGCTTCTTCGCGCAAAGACGATTGTGCCGCTCACAGTGCTCTCCTTAGCGCGGCTTCTGCCGAAAGACGCCCGGCAGCGGCTCTTACCTCCGGAGAGCATCCTACCTTCGTCTTTCGCGTCTTTTGTAGTCTACATCTTAGCAAAACGCTTTTCCACTATGTCTGGCTAGGAAAAACTGTGCCAGCACAGAAAACATCTCCCATCGTGTTCTAGAAGTTGCACGGATGTCTGCCAAGTGTTTGGCAGGAAGAAAAGAAAAGTTGTCCAAAACAGCTTCCAATCGAATGTTCCTGTGATTGGAAAAGTCAGGAGAGTGCAAAGGTACTGTTTTCTATCAGTTGGCAAGGTGCGCACACAATCCCAGTGTTGTACAGCTTGCTTCTTCACCTTCCCGAAGCTGCCGCTCTCGCCGGCTGCCGGAGCCCAAGAAGCGGCTTCTTCGCGCAAAGACGATTGTGCCGCTCACAGTGCTCTCCTTAGCGCGGCTTCTGCCGAAAGACGCCCGGCAGCGGCTCTTACCTCCGGAGAGCATCCTACCTTCGTCTTTCTCGTCTTTTGTAGTCTACATCTTAGCAAAACGCTTTTCCACTATGTCTGGCTAGGAAAAACTGTGCCAGCACAGAAAACATCTCCCATCGTGTTCTAGAAGTTGCACGGATGTCTGCCAAGTGTTTGGCAGGAAGAAAAGAAAAGTTGTCCAAAACAGCTTCCAATCGAATGTTCCTGTGATTGGAAAAGTCAGGAGAGTGCAAAGGTACTGTTTTCTATCAGTTGGCAAGGTGCGCACACAATCCCAGTGTTGTACAGCTTGCTTCTTCACCTTCCCGAAGCTGCCGCTCTCGCCGGCTGCCGGAGCCCAAGAAGCGGCTTCTTCGCGCAAAGACGATTGTGCCGCTCACAGTGCTCTCCTTAGCGCGGCTTCTGCCGAAAGACGCCCGGCAGCGGCTCTTACCTCCGGAGAGCATCCTACCTTCGTCTTTCGCGTCTTTTGTAGTCTACATCTTAGCAAAACGCTTTTCCACTATGTCTGGCTAGGAAAAACTGTGCCAGCACAGAAAACATCTCCCATCGTGTTCTAGAAGTTGCACGGATGTCTGCCAAGTGTTTGGCAGGAAGAAAAGAAAAGTTGTCCAAAACAGCTTCCAATCGAATGTTCCTGTGATTGGAAAAGTCAGGAGAGTGCAAAGGTACTGTTTTCTATCAGTTGGCAAGGTGCGCACACAATCCCAGTGTTGTACAGCTTGCTTCTTCACCTTCCCGAAGCTGCCGCTCTCGCCGGCTGCCGGAGCCCAAGAAGCGGCTTCTTCGCGCAAAGACGATTGTGCCGCTCACAGTGCTCTCCTTAGCGCGGCTTCTGCCGAAAGACGCCCGGCAGCGGCTCTTACCTCCGGAGAGCATCCTACCTTCGTCTTTCGCGTCTTTTGTAGTCTACATCTTAGCAAAACGCTTTTCCACTATGTCTGGCTAGGAAAAACTGTGCCAGCACAGAAAACATCTCCCATCGTGTTCTAGAAGTTGCACGGATGTCTGCCAAGTGTTTGGCAGGAAGAAAAGAAAAGTTGTCCAAAACAGCTTCCAATCGAATGTTCCTGTGATTGGAAAAGTCAGGAGAGTGCAAAGGTACTGTTTTCTATCAGTTGGCAAGGTGCGCACACAATCCCAGTGTTGTACAGCTTGCTTCTTCACCTTCCCGAAGCTGCCGCTCTCGCCGGCTGCCGGAGCCCAAGAAGCGGCTTCTTCGCGCAAAGACGATTGTGCCGCTCACAGTGCTCTCCTTAGCGCGGCTTCTGCCGAAAGACGCCCGGCAGCGGCTCTTACCTCCGGAGAGCATCCTACCTTCGTCTTTCTCGTCTTTTGTAGTCTACATCTTAGCAAAACGCTTTTCCACTATGTCTGGCTAGGAAAAACTGTGCCAGCACAGAAAACATCTCCCATCGTGTTCTAGAAGTTGCACGGATGTCTGCCAAGTGTTTGGCAGGAAGAAAAGAAAAGTTGTCCAAAAAAGCTTCCAATCGAATGTTCCTGTGATTGGAAAAGTCAGGAGAGTGCAAAGGTACTGTTTTCTATCAATTGGCAAGGTGCGCACACAATCCCAGTGTTGTACAGCTTGCTTCTTCACCTTCCCGAAGCTGCCGCTCTCGCCGGCTGCCGGAGCCCAAGAAGCGGCTTCTTCGCGCAAAGACGATTGTGCCGCTCACAGTGCTCTCCTTAGCGCGGCTTCTGCCGAAAGACGCCCGGCAGCGGCTCTTACCTCCTGAGAGTGGCAGCTTCGGGAAGGTGAAGAAGCAAGCTGTACAACACTGGGATTGTGTGCGCACCTTGCCAACTGATAGAAAACAGTACCTTTGCACTCTCCTGACTTTTCCAATCACAGGAACATTCGATTGGAAGCTGTTTTGGACAACTTTTCTTTTCTTCCTGCCAAACACTTGGCAGACATCCGTGCAACTTCTAGAAAACGATGGGAGATGTTTTCTGTGCTGGCACGGGTTTTCCTAGCCAGACATAGTGGAAAAGCGTTTTGCTAAGATGTAGACTACAAAAGACGCGAAAGACGAAGGTAGGATGCTCTCCGGAGGTAAGAGCCGCTGCCGGGCGTCTTTCGGCAGAAGCCGCGCTAAGGAGAGCACTGTGAGCGGCACAATCGTCTTTGCGCGAAGAAGCCGCTTCTTGGGCTCCGGCAGCCGGCGAGAGCGGCAGCTTCGGGAAGGTGAAGAAGCAAGCTGTACAACACTGGGATTGTGTGCGCACCTTGCCAACTGATAGAAAACAGTACCTTTGCACTCTCCTGACTTTTCCAATCACAGGAACATTCGATTGGAAGCTGTTTTGGACAACTTTTCTTTTCTTCCTGCCAAACACTTGGCAGACATCCGTGCAACTTCTAGAACACGATGGGAGATGTTTTCTGTGCTGGCACAGTTTTTCCTAGCCAGACATAGTGGAAAAGCGTTTTGCTAAGATGTAGACTACAAAAGACGCGAAAGACGAAGGTAGGATGCTCTCCGGAGGTAAGAGCCGCTGCCGGGCGTCTTTCGGCAGAAGCCGCGCTAAGGAGAGCACTGTGAGCGGCACAATCGTCTTTGCGCGAAGAAGCCGCTTCTTGGGCTCCGGCAGCCGGCGAGAGCGGCAGCTTCGGGAAGGTGAAGAAGCAAGCTGTACAACACTGGGATTGTGTGCGCACCTTGCCAACTGATAGAAAACAGTACCTTTGCACTCTCCTGACTTTTCCAATCACAGGAACATTCGATTGGAAGCTGTTTTGGACAACTTTTCTTTTCTTCCTGCCAAACACTTGGCAGACATCCGTGCAACTTCTAGAACACGATGGGAGATGTTTTCTGTGCTGGCACAGTTTTTCCTAGCCAGACATAGTGGAAAAGCGTTTTGCTAAGATGTAGACTACAAAAGACGCGAAAGACGAAGGTAGGATGCTCTCCGGAGGTAAGAGCCGCTGCCGGGCGTCTTTCGGCAGAAGCCGCGCTAAGGAGAGCACTGTGAGCGGCACAATCGTCTTTGCGCGAAGAAGCCGCTTCTTGGGCTCCGGCAGCCGGCGAGAGCGGCAGCTTCGGGAAGGTGAAGAAGCAAGCTGTACAACACTGGGATTGTGTGCGCACCTTGCCAACTGATAGAAAACAGTACCTTTGCACTCTCCTGACTTTTCCAATCACAGGAACATTCGATTGGAAGCTGTTTTGGACAACTTTTCTTTTCTTCCTGCCAAACACTTGGCAGACATCCGTGCAACTTCTAGAACACGATGGGAGATGTTTTCTGTGCTGGCACAGTTTTTCCTAGCCAGACATAGTGGAAAAGCGTTTTGCTAAGATGTAGACTACAAAAGACGCGAAAGACGAAGGTAGGATGCTCTCCGGAGGTAAGAGCCGCTGCCGGGCGTCTTTCGGCAGAAGCCGCGCTAAGGAGAGCACTGTGAGCGGCACAATCGTCTTTGCGCGAAGAAGCCGCTTCTTGGGCTCCGGCAGCCGGCGAGAGCGGCAGCTTCGGGAAGGTGAAGAAGCAAGCTGTACAACACTGGGATTGTGTGCGCACCTTGCCAACTGATAGAAAACAGTACCTTTGCACTCTCCTGACTTTTCCAATCACAGGAACATTCGATTGGAAGCTGTTTTGGACAACTTTTCTTTTCTTCCTGCCAAACACTTGGCAGACATCCGTGCAACTTCTAGAACACGATGGGAGATGTTTTCTGTGCTGGCACAGTTTTTCCTAGCCAGACATAGTGGAAAAGCGTTTTGCTAAGATGTAGACTACAAAAGACGAGAAAGACGAAGGTAGGATGCTCTCCGGAGGTAAGAGCCGCTGCCGGGCGTCTTTCGGCAGAAGCCGCGCTAAGGAGAGCCCTGTGAGCGGCACAATCGTCTTTGCGCGAAGAAGCCGCTTCTTGGGCTCCGGCAGCCGGCGAGAGCGGCAGCTTCGGGAAGGTGAAGAAGCAAGCTGTACAACACTGGGATTGTGTGCGCACCTTGCCAACTGATAGAAAACAGTACCTTTGCACTCTCCTGACTTTTCCAATCACAGGAACATTCGATTGGAAGCTGTTTTGGACAACTTTTCTTTTCTTCCTGCCAAACACTTGGCAGACATCCGTGCAACTTCTAGAACACGATGGGAGATGTTTTCTGTGCTGGCACAGTTTTTCCTAGCCAGACATAGTGGAAAAGCTTTTTGCCGAGGTGTAGATGAGAAGAGGAGCTAAAGACGAAGGTAGGATGCTCTCCGGAGGTAAGAGCCGCTGCCGGGCGTCTTTCGGCAGAAGCCGCGCTAAGGAGAGCACTGTGAGCGGCACAATCGTCTTTGCGCGAAGAAGCCGCTTCTTGGGCTCCGGCAGCCGGCGAGAGCGGCAGCTTCGGGAAGGTGAAGAAGCAAGCTGTACAACACTGGGATTGTGTGCGCACCTTGCCAACTGATAGAAAACAGTACCTTTGCACTCTCCTGACTTTTCCAATCACAGGAACATTCGATTGGAAGCTGTTTTGGACAACTTTTCTTTTCTTCCTGCCAAACACTTGGCAGACATCCGTGCAACTTCTAGAACACGATGGGAGATGTTTTCTGTGCTGGCACAGTTTTTCCTAGCCAGACATAGTGGAAAAGCGTTTTGCTAAGATGTAGACGACAAGAGAGGCTAAAGAGTGGATGTTAGCAAATGACACCCATCTTCAAAAAAGGCAATTAAGAGGACTCGCCATAGTACAAACCAGCCAGCCTCTTTTTTATCCCCAGGAAGTTGATGAAGCAGCTCTTCCTGGAAATCCTTGCCAGGCACATGACAGATGACCAAATAATGTAGTTAGCATGATTTTTCAGGGGAATTTCATGCTGAACATCACTTTAAACTCCTCTGATGAATCAACTTGACTGGTAGATGAAGGGAATATTATCTGCCTGGGCTTCAGGGAGGTTTTTGACATACCTCTACATGGCATCACACATACATATGGAAGCAATAGTGCAAAGGGGAGGGAATCAGTGTCTTTTCAGTGATGCTGAGGGAAAAGACAAGAGGCAGTGGGCACACACTGAAATACAGGAGATTGCCTTTGAACATCAGTAAATGTTTCTTTACTGTCAGGGTGACTGAACCACGGCACAGACTGCCCAGAAAGATTGTGGAGCCTGGATCTTTGAAGACATTAAAAGTACACCCAGATAGAATCCTGGGCAAGAGGCTCTAGGTATCCTGGTTTAGGCAGGGGGGTTGGGCCTGGTTAGCCCCACCAACCCCTTCCACTCTCTTTCATTCTGTGCTAGTGAATTCTCTTCAAGATGCATTTCAAAGCACTGGCATGACAAAGTTCTGTGCATACAGAGATCCAAATGGACATGGCATCTAAGTTCCTTAAGCAGTGTTCAAGAAGAATGTAAAACTCTGGCACAAGTGTCTCTTCCCTAACTGAATCCCTTTCATGGGAAAATTCCCAGCTCTAGAAAGATCTTCTGATACGCATGCTTAAGACTGACACTGGCTGAGCAAATTTCTCCCTATGTATATCTAAGACCAGTTAGGATCTTCACCCAAAGTGCTGTCAACATAGTCACAGAATGCCTATTGTTAAGAAGTGACAGCTTCCATCAGAATGGCAGCTATTGGTCCACAAAATGGATTAATGGATGGGAATTATCTACGTGGGTTAAAAACAAAAATAAAGAGTTGGTCTTTATTTATCAATTTCATGGCAATATTGATAAGGGAAGAAAAAGATCTAAGTCCTTGACTTTCTGGACTCGAGGAAAGATTTTAAAAATTCCTTGTAAAAATGTATGATCACAATCAGACTATTGAAACCATTTTAGTTGGGAACAAAGTTCCAAAATTGTCTAGATAGTGGCAAAGAAGCCAAGAAAATAGGAAAGAAACAAAAAGAGAGCAAAAGAGTCAGCTTCAGTGTACAAGCTCGTTCTAGAAGTAGTCTGCTGGGAAAAGGAACCCCCAGCTAAATTTCCAATGTATTCCTGCGCTTGATTCAGTAACTGGTCAATGTAAAAACCAATCCTTTTGTACAACTTCTTCCAGCAACAAAAACTCCAACAGGTTGACACTACCATCATGCCTGTTCCAGACATATTTAAAAGAGAAATGATGATTTTCTTGAAAACCTACTTACATAAAAGTTGCAAGATGGTGGAGGGATTCCCACATCCTCCTTCCTCCATCTGGCTTGAAAGTATATTTGATAAAATATGCAACAAAGCACATGATTTATAAGGGAGAGTCAAATGGATGATTTGGGAATCGATCTCTTGTTGATAGTAAACTTCATATCCACTCGGTGTGACCTTTTTAAAACAAAATGTGGAGCTGAGGCATGAATCTGCCACAACAATTGTAAAGCAAACATACACACTCCCCTTCATATGCCCCCCCCTCCACACACACCTAGGCACACACAGAGATCAGCATAGCAGATCATGAACACCTTGGAAAAGACTGAAATGCTAAATGCCTCTCTTGATGGGCAAAAGAGCTGGTGCAGTAATTCAAATGCCTGGTACAAAAATTCTGTTTAATATTTAGCTCCTATTTAAAACACAGCTTTTCATTTCATTCTATTTACAGAATATTTTCATTTCATTTGTTTCTTTAAAATTACTTAGTTCTCACCTGTTGTATGTCTAGGAATATTTTCTTCCAAAAATAGAAAAAAATAGATGATATCTTTTCAGCAGAAAACATTGGTTGATACAATTTTAAACCATCATGATATGGAAGAATTCTTCTGTCCCTCTCGAAGGTGGAAGAAGCATTTGGATCACAGATCATCTACAATGAAATACTTGACATGTTTAAGATGCTTTCAATCAATTTTGATCGTCAATTGCTTATTTGTTGTAAACAGTAATTTTTCAGTGAAGGGAAAGTGTGTGTGGTATATCTACATGATATGTTCAAAGGCAGTTCCTACTAATGGCCAGGCTGAATTCCAGTAAATAATGTCCCGAATGATATTTTGCCGCCTTCTTTGGCACTTCATGAAATCTTACCCCGATGAAGTGCTGAAACACAGAGATTTTCTCTTAGAGAGTGTCTCATGTTGTAACCTATCCCATGGATTTTATGCTGTAATTCTTATCTCTTTTAAAATTTACTATCTTCTGTACAGTTTTCATGAAACTTTCTGTTACAGTAGTGAATAGCACAGATAAATGTCATTTTGTACAACTTTGAATTTACCCCAAGAGCTGAGAGAAAACTTGATCCTATACTTCAATCCGAGTTTCTTCTATAGTCCAACTTTGTTTCTCTACCATCAAGCTTCTCCTTTGTTGCTGCTCCAAGCCCCGTCCAGGGTGACCTTGAATACTTTCAGGGATGGGACACCCACAACTTCTCTGGGCAACCTGTTCCAGTGTTCCAGCACTCCCACAGTAAAAAAGGCCTTCCTTTCATCTAATATGTGTAGGAAATCATAAATCTAGGCATAGAAGCTTGGAGTGCAAATTTGAAATTCTTTGGATTTGAAGCACATTTTATATGAATACTGACTTACAGATGACTAAAAGATGTTGATGGGCATTTGAGCTGACAAGTTTTGAAAAAGTGCACGGAAATTAAAATTGAAACCACTAAAATTAAAAACTCCTTGCCATTTTCTTTTTCCTCTCCTATTCAAAATTGCATATGTCAGATATCAGTGCTTCATGCAAACCTCTCAGATGCTCTCAGAGAAAAAGCTTTTCTTTCAGACTAAGTTGCGGTTGACATAGAACACTAGCAGGAGTGAAAGATTTTCTGGGCATCGGGGCAGCCCGTTCTCCTTGGATTTGTGTGCAGAATGCATTTTATCCAAACTGGAAAATAGATCCCAGCTCTGTTCTATTCATCATCCTTACTTCATCAGGCCAGAAGATTCTGTGAAAAGTAGCCTGTGGACCTTGAAGACAGCGCATGTGAACCAGATGAGAGGTGATAGAGAAGTTGAGGGAGAGAAGAAAGAGCATGAGGCTGAAACCAGAAAGTATTTCTCCACGTGATCATGGAAGATTGCAGGAGCCACTTGGTACTATCAAACCAGCCCAACTTGGCACTTGTGCCACCTTGGGTCTGGGAGCCATGTTGCATATCGTGCATTTTAAGGAGCCAGCTGGCCACACCCAGCCATATGCCCCCAAACACAAACCAAGGCCCTTTTCTCTGGCAAACAAAACTCAGCTGCCCTGCTTCTGGATGGCAGATTGCAGGAACCACTTGGTACTATCAAACCAGCCCAACTTGGCACTGGTGCCACCATGGGTCTGGTCACCATCCTGCCTATCGTAGCTTTTCAGGAGCCAGCCGGTCACTCTCAGCCATAGGCCCCCAAACACAAACCTCGGCCCGTTTCCCTGGCAAACAATAGTAAGCTGCCCCGCTTCTGGATGGCAGATTACAGTACGCACTTGGTACTATCAAACCAGCCCAACTTGGAAATGGTGCCACCTTGGGTCTGGGAACCATCCTGCGTATCGTGGATTCTAAGGAGCCAGCGGGCCACTCCCAGCCACAGGCCCCCAAACACAAACAACGGCGCTTTTCCCTGGAAAACAAAACTCGCCTGCCAACATTTAGATGGCAGATTGCAGGAGCCACTTGGTACTATCAAATCAGCCCAACTTGGCACTGGTGCCACCATGGATCTGGTCACCATCCTGCCTATCGTAGCTTTTCAGGTGCCAGCCGGTCACTCCCAGCCATAGGCCCCCAGACACAAAGCTCGGCCCGTTTCCCTGGCAAACAAAAGTAAGCTGCCCCGCTTCTGGATGGCAGATTTCAGGATCCACTTGTTATTATCAAACCAGCCCGACTTGGTACTGGTGCCACCTCTGGTCTGGGAACCATCCTGCGTATCTTGGATTCTAAGGAGCCAGCCGGCCACTCCCAGCCACAGGCCCCCAAAAAAAAACATCGGCGCTTTTCCCTGGAAAACAAAACTCGCCTGCCAACATTTTGATTGCAGATTGCAGGAACCACTTGGTACTATCAAACCAGCCCAACTTGGCACTGGTGCCACCTTGGGTCTGGGAACCATCCGGCGTATCGTGTGTTTAAAGGAGCCAGCCGGCCACTCCAGCCACAGGCCCGCAGACACAAACAACGGCGCTTTTCCCTGGAAAACAAAGCTTGCCTGCTGACTTTTGATGGCAGATTGCAGGAGCCACTTTGTACTTTGAAATCAGCCGAACATGGCTCTGGTGCCACCATGGGTCTGGTCACCATCCTGCCTATCGTAGCTTTTCAGGAGCCAGCCGGTCACTCCCAGCCATAGGCCCCCAGACACAAAGCTCCGCCTGTTTCCCTGGCAAACAAAAGTAAGCTACCCCGCTTCTGGATGGCAGATTGCAGGACGCACTTGGTACTATCAAACCAGCCCAACTTATCACTGGTGCCACCTCAGGTCAGGGAACCATCCTGCGTATTGTGGATTCTAAGGAGCCAGCCGGCCACTCCCAGCCACAGGCCCCCAAACACAAACAACGGCGCTTTTCCCTGGAAAACAAAACTCGCCTGCCAACTTTTGATGGCAGATTGCAGGAGCCACTTGGTACTATCAAACCAGCCCAACTTGGCACTGGTGCCACCATGGGTCTGGTCACCATCCTGCCTATCGTAGCTTTTCAGGAGCCAGCCGGTCACTCCCTGCCATAGGCCCCCAGACACAAACCTCGGTCCGTTACCCTGGCAAACAAAAGTAAGCTGCCCCGCTTCTGGATGGCAGATTGCAGGACGCACTTGGTACTATCAAACCAGCCCGACTTGGCACTGGTGCTACCTCAGGTCTGGGAACCATCCTGCGTATCGTGGATTCTAAGGAGCCAGCCGGCCACTCCCAGCCACAGGCCCCCAAACACAAACATCGGCGCTTTTCCCTGGAAAACAAAACTCGCCTGCCAACTTTTTGATGGCAGATTGCCGGAGCCACTTGGTACTATCAAACCAGCCCAACTTGGCACTGGTGCCACCATGGGTCTGGTCACCATCCTGCCTATCGTAGCTTTTCAGGAGCCAGCCGGTCACTCCCAGCCATAGACCCCAGACACAAACCTCGGCCCGTTTCCCTGGCAAAAAAAAGTAAGCTGCCCCGCTTCTGGATGGCAGATTGCAGGAGCCACTTTGCACCATCAAACTAGCCCGACTTGGCACTGGTGCCACCTCAGGTCTGGGAACCATCCTGCGTATCGTGGATTCTAAGGAGCCAGCCGGACACTCCCAGCCACAGGCCCTCAAACACAAACAGCGGCGCTTTTCCCTGGAAAACAAAACTCGCCTGCCAAATTTTGATGGCAGATTGCCGGAGCAACTTGGTACTATCAAACCAGCCCAACTTGGCACTGGTGCCAGCATGGGTCTGGTCACCCTCCTGCCTATCGTAGATTTTCAGGACCTAGCCGGTCACTCCCAGCCATAGGCCCCCAGACACAAACCTCGGCCCGTTTCCGTGGCAAACAAAACTAAGCGGCGCCGCTTGTGGATGGCAGATTGCAGGACGCACTTGGTACTATCAAACCAGCCCGACTTGGCACTGGTGCCACCTCTGGTCTGGGAACCATCCTGCGTATCGTGGATTCCAATTAGCAAGCTGGCCACTCCCAGCCACAGGCCCCCAAACACAAACAACGGCGCTTTTCCCTGGAAAACAAAACTCGCCTGCCAACATTTTGATGGCAGATTGCAGGAGCCACTTGGTACTATCAAATCAGCCGAACATGGCACTGGTGCCACCATGGGTCTTGGAACCATCCTGCCTATCGTAGCTGTTCAGGCGCCAGCCGGTCACTCCCAGCCATAGGCCCCCAGAGAAAAACCTCGGCCCTTTTCCCTGGAAAACAAAAGTAAGCTGCCCCGCTTCTGGATGGCAGATTGCAGGAATAACTTGGTACTATCAAACCAGCCCAACTTGGCACTGGTGCCACCTTGGGTCTGGGAACCATCCGGCGTATCGTGGATTCTAAGGAGCCAGCCGGTCACTCCCAGCCACAGGCCCCCAAACACAAACAACGGCGCTTTTCCCTGGAAAACAAAACTCGCCTGCCAACATTTTGATGGCAGATTGCAGGAGCCACTTGCTACTATCAAATCAGCCCAACTTGGCACTGGTGCCACCATGGGTCTGGTCACCATCCTGCCTATCGTAGCTTTTCAGAAGCCAGCCGGTCACTCCCAGCCATAGGCCCCCAGACACAAAGCTCGGCCCGTTTCCCTGGCAAACAAAAGTAAGCTGCCCCGCTTCTGGATGGCAGATTGCAGGACGCGCTCGGTAGTATCAAACCAGCCCGACTTGTCACTGGTGCCAACTCTGGTCTGGGAACCATCCTGCGTATCGTTGATTCTAATTAGCCAGCCGGCCACTCCCAGCCACAGGCCCCCAAACACAAACAAGGGCGCTTTTCCCTGGAAAACAAAACTCGCCTGCCAAATTTTTGATGGCAGATTGCAGGAGCCACTTGGTACTATCAAACCAGCCCAACTTGGCACTGGTGCCACCATGGGTCTGGTCACCATCCTGCCTATCGTAGCTTTTCAGGAGCCAGCAGGTCACCCCCAGCCACAGGCCCCGAGACAAAAACCTCGGCCCGTTTCCCTGGCAAAAAAAAGTAAGCTACCCCGCTTCTGGATGGCAGATTGCAGGACGCACTTCGTAATATCAAACCAGCCCAACTTGGCACTGGTGCCACCTTGGGTCTGGGAACCATCCTGCGTATCGTGGATTCTAAGGAGCCAGCCGGCCACTCCCTGCCACAGGCACTCAAACACAAACAACGGCGCTTTTCCCTGGAAAACAAAACTCGCCTGCCAACTTTTTGATGGCGGATTGCAGGAGCCACTTGATACTATCAAACCAGCCCAACTTGGCACTGGTGCCACCATGGGTCTGGTCACCATCCTGCCTATCGTAGCTTTTCAGGAGCCAGCCGGTCACCCCCAGCCACAGGCGCCGAGACAAACACCTCGGCCCGTTTCCCTGGCAAACAATAGTAAGCTACCCCGCTTCTGGATGGCAGATTGCAGGACGCACTTGGTAGTATCAAACCAGCCCGACTTGTCACTGGGGTCACCTCTGGTCTGGGAACCATCCTGCGTATCGTGGATTCTAATTAGCCAGCCGGCCACTCCCAGCCACAGGCCCCCAAACACAAACAACGGCGCTTTTCCCTGGAAAACAAAACTCGCCTGCCAAATTTTTGATGGCAGATTGCAGGAGCCACTTGGTACTATCAAACCAGCCCAACTTGGCACTGGTGCCACCATGGGTCTGGTCACCATCCTGCCTATCGTAGCTTTTCAGGAGCCAGCCGGTCACCCCCAGCCTTATACCCCGAGACAAAAACCTCGGCCCGTTTCCCTGGCAAAAAAAAGTAAGCTACCCCGCTTCTGGATGGCAGATTGCAGGACGCACTTGGTAGTATCAAACCAGCCCAACTTGGCACTGGTGCCACCTTGGGTCTGGGAACCATCCTGCGTATCGTGGATTCTAAGGAGCCAGCCGGCCACTCCCTGCCACAGGCACCCAAACACAAACAACTGCGCTTTTCCCTGGAAAACAAAACTCGCCTGCCAACTTTTTCATGGCGGATTGCAGGAGCCACTTGGTACTATCAAACCAGCCCAACTTGGCACTGGTGCCACCATGAATGTGGTCACCATCCTGCCTATCGTAGCTTTTCAGTACCTAGCAGGTCACTCCCAGCCATAGGCGCCCAGACACAAAGCTCGGCCCGTTTCCCTGGCAAACAAAATTAAGCTGCCCCGCTTCTGGATGGCAGATTGCATGAAACACTTGGTACTATAAAACCAGCCCGACTTGGCACTGGTGCCACCTCTGGTCTGGGAACCATCCTGCGTATCGTGGATTCTAAGGAGCCAGCCGGTCACTCCCAGCCACAGGCCCCCAAACACAAACAACAGCGCTTTTCCCTGGAAAACAAAACTCGCCTGCCAACATTTTGATGGCAGATTGCAGGAGCCACTTGGTACTATCAAACCAGCCCAACTTGGCACTGGTGCCACCATGGGTCTGGTCACCATCCTGCCTATCGTAGCTGTTCAGGCGCCACCCGGTCACTCCCAGCCATAGGCCCCCAGAGAAAAACCTCGGCCCGTTTCCCTGGCAAAGAAAAGTAAGCTGCCCCGCTTCTGGATGGCAGATTGCAGGAGCCACTTTGCACCATCAAACTGGCCCGACTTGTCACTGGTGCCACCTCAAGTCTGGGAACCATCCTGCGTATCGTGGATTCTAAGGAGCCAGCCGGTCACTCCCACCCACAGGCCCCCAGTCACAAACAACGGCGCTTTTCCCTGGAAAACAAAACTCGCCTGCCGACTATTTGATGGCAGATTGCAGGAGCCACTTGGTACTATCAAATCAGCCCAACTTGGCTCTGGTGCCACCATGGGTCTGGTCACCATCCTGCCTATCGTAGCTTTTCAGGAGCCAGCCGGTCACTCCCAGCCATAGGCCCCCAGACACAAAGCTCGGCCAGTTTCCCTGGAAAACAAAAGTAAGCTGCCCCGCTTCTGGATGGCAGATTGCAGGAGCCACTTTTCACCATCCAACTAGCCCGACTTGGCACTGGTGCCACCTCAGGTCTGGGAACCATGCTGCGTATCGTGGATTCTAATTAGCCATCCGGCCACTCCCACCCACAGGCCCCTAAACACAAACAACGGCGCTTTTCCCTGGAAAACAAAACTCGCCTGCCAATTTTTGATGGCAGATTGCAGGAGCCACTTGGTACTATCAAACCAGCCCAACTTGGCACTGGTGCCACCATGGGTCTGGTCACCATCCTGCCTATCGTAGCTTTTCAGGAGCCAGCCGGTCACTCCCAGCCATAGGCGCCCAGACCCAAAGCTCGGCCCGTTTCCCTGGCAAGCAAAAGTAAGCTGTCCCGCTTCTGGATGGCAGAATGCAGGACGCACTTGGTAGTATCAAACCAGCCCGACTTGGCACTGGCGCCGCCTCACGTCTGGGAACCATCCTGCGTATCGTGGATTCTAAGCAACCAGCCGGCCACTCCCAGCCACAGGCCCCCAAACACAAACAACGGCGCTTTTCCCTGGAAAACAAAACTCGCCTGCCAACTTTTTGATGGCGGATTGCAGGAGCCACTTGATACTATCAAACCAGCCCAACTTGGCACTGGTGCCACCATGGGTCTGGTCACCATCCTGCCTATCGTAGCTTTTCAGGAGCCAGCCGGTCACCCCCAGCCACAGGCGCCGAGACAAACACCTCGGCCCGTTTCCCTGGCAAACAATAGTAAGCTACCCCGCTTCTGGATGGCAGATTGCAGGACGCACTTGGTAGTATCAAACCAGCCCGACTTGTCACTGGGGTCACCTCTGGTCTGGGAACCATCCTGCGTATCGTGGATTCTAATTAGCCAGCCGGCCACTCCCAGCCACAGGCCCCCAAACACAAACAACGGCGCTTTTCCCTGGAAAACAAAACTCGCCTGCCAAATTTTTGATGGCAGATTGCAGGAGCCACTTGGTACTATCAAACCAGCCCAACTTGGCACTGGTGCCACCATGGGTCTGGTCACCATCCTGCCTATCGTAGCTTTTCAGGAGCCAGCCGGTCACCCCCAGCCTTATACTTCGAGACAAAAACCTCGGCCCGTTTCCCTGGCAAAAAAAAGTAAGCTACCCCGCTTCTGGATGGCAGATTGCAGGACGCACTTGGTAGTATCAAACCAGCCCAACTTGGCACTGGTGCCACCTTGGGTCTGGGAACCATCCTGCGTATCGTGGATTCTAAGGAGCCAGCCGGCCACTCCCTGCCACAGGCACCCAAACACAAACAACGGCGCTTTTCCCTGGAAAACAAAACTCGCCTGCCAACTTTTTCATGGCGGATTGCAGGAGCCACTTGGTACTATCAAACCAGCCCAACTTGGCACTGGTGCCACCATGGATGTGGTCACCATCCTGCCTATCGTAGCTTTTCAGTACCTAGCAGGTCACTCCCAGCCATAGGCGCCCAGACACAAAGCTCGGCCCGTTTCCCTGGCAAACAAAATTAAGCTGCCCCGCTTCTGGATGGCAGATTGCATGAAACACTTGGTACTATAAAACCAGCCCGACTTGGCACTGGTGCCACCTCTGGTCTGGGAACCATCCTGCGTATCGTGGATTCTAAGGAGCCAGCCGGTCACTCCCAGCCACAGGCCCCCAAACACAAACAACAGCGCTTTTCCCTGGAAAACAAAACTCGCCTGCCAACATTTTGATGGCAGATTGCAGGAGCCACTTGGTACTATCAAACCAGCCCAACTTGGCACTGGTGCCACCATGGGTCTGGTCACCATCCTGCCTATCGTAGCTGTTCAGGCGCCACCCGGTCACTCCCAGCCATAGGCCCCCAGAGAAAAACCTCGGCCCGTTTCCCTGGCAAAGAAAAGTAAGCTACCCCGCTTCTGGATGGCAGATTGCAGGAGCCACTTTGCACCATCAAACTGGCCCGACTTGTCACTGGTGCCACCTCAAGTCTGGGAACCATCCTGCGTATCGTGGATTCTAAGGAGCCAGCCGGTCACTCCCACCCACAGGCCCCCAGTCACAAACAACGGCGCTTTTCCCTGGAAAACAAAACTCGCCTGCCGACTATTTGATGGCAGATTGCAGGAGCCACTTGGTACTATCAAATCAGCCCAACTTGGCTCTGGTGCCACCATGGGTCTGGTCACCATCCTGCCTATCGTAGCTTTTCAGGAGCCAGCCGGTCACTCCCAGCCATAGGCCCCCAGACACAAAGCTCGGCCAGTTTCCCTGGAAAACAAAAGTAAGCTGCCCCGCTTCTGGATGGCAGATTGCAGGAGCCACTTTTCACCATCCAACTAGCCCGACTTGGCACTGGTGCCACCTCAGGTCTGGGAACCATGCTGCGTATCGTGGATTCTAATTAGCCATCCGGCCACTCCCACCCACAGGCCCCTAAACACAAACAACGGCGCTTTTCCCTGGAAAACAAAACTCGCCTGCCAATTTTTGATGGCAGATTGCAGGAGCCACTTGGTACTATCAAACCAGCCCAACTTGGCACTGGTGCCACCATGGGTCTGGTCACCATCCTGCCTATCGTAGCTTTTCAGGAGCCAGCCGGTCACTCCCAGCCATAGGCGCCCAGACCCAAAGCTCGGCCCGTTTCCCTGGCAAGCAAAAGTAAGCTGTCCCGCTTCTGGATGGCAGAATGCAGGACGCACTTGGTAGTATCAAACCAGCCCGACTTGGCACTGGCGCCGCCTCACGTCTGGGAACCATCCTGCGTATCGTGGATTCTAAGCAACCAGCCGGCCACTCCCAGCCACAGGCCCCCAAACACAAACAACGGCGCTTTTCCCTGGAAAACAAAACTCGCCTGCCAAGTTTTTGATGGCAGATTGCAGGAGCCACTTGGTACTATCAAACCAGCCCAACTTGGCACTGGTGCCACCTTGGGTCTGGTCACCATCCTGCCTATCATAGCTTTTCAGGAGCCAGCCGGTCACTCCCAGCCATAGGCCCCCAGACACAAACCTCGGCCCGTTTCCCTGGCAAACAAAAGCAAGCTGCCCCGCTTCTGGATGGCAGATTGCAGGAGCCACTTTGCAACATCAAACTAGCCCGACTTGGCACTGGTGCCACCTCAGGTCTGGGAACCATGCTGCGTATCGTGGATTCTAATTAGCCATCCGGCCACTCCCACCCACAGGCCCCCAAACAAAAACAACGGCGCTTTTCCCTGGAAAACAAAACTCGCCTGCCAAATTTTGATGGCAGACTGCCGGAGCCACTTGGTACTATCAAACCAGCCCACCTTGACACTGGTGCCACCATGGGTCTGGTCACCATCCTGCCTATCGTAGCTTTTCAGGAGCCAGCCGGTCACTCCCAGCCATAAACCCCCAGACACAAACCTCGGCCCGTTTCCCTGGCAAACAAAAGTAAGCTGCCCCGCTTCTGGATGGCAGATTGCAGGAGCCACTTTTCACCATCAAACCAGCCCGACTTGGCACTGGTGCCACCTCTGGTCTGGGAACCATCCTGCGTATCATGGATTCTAAGGAGCCAGCCGGCCACTCCCAGCCACAGGCCCCCAAACAAAAACAACGGCGCTTTTCCCTGGATAACAAACTCGCCTGCCAAGTTTTTGATGGCAGATTGCAGGAGCCACTTGGTACTATCAAACCAGCCCAACTTGGCACTGGTGCCACCTTGGGTCTGGTCACCATCCTGCCTATCGTAGCTTTTCAGGAGCCAGCCGGTCACTCCCAGCCATAGGCCCCGAGACACAAAGCTCGGCCCGTTTCCCTGGCAAACAAAAGTAAGCTACCCCGCTTCTGGATGGCAGATTGCAGGACGCACTTGGTACTATCAAACCAGCCCAACTTGGCACTGGTGCCAGCTCAGGTCTGGGAACCATCCTGCGTATCGTGGATTCTAAGGAGCCAGCCGGCCACTCCCAGCCATAGGCCCCCAAACAAAACAACGGCACTTTTCCCTGGAAAACAAAACTTGCCTGCCAAATTTTTGATGGCAGATTGCAGGAGCCACTTGGTACTATCAAACCAGCCCAACTTGGCACTGGTTCCACCATGGGTCTGGTCACCATCCTGCCTATCGTAGCTTTTCAGGAGCCAGCCGGTCACTCCCAGCCGTAGGCCCACAGACACAAAGCTCGGCCCGTTTCCCTGACAAACAAAAGTAAGCTGTCCCGCTTCTGGATGGCAGATTGCAGGACGCACTTGGTACTATCAAACCAGCCCGACTTGGCACTGGTGCCACCTCTGGTCTGGGAACCATCCTGCGTATGGTAGATTCTAAGCAGCCAGCCGGCCACTCCCAGCCACAGGCCCCCAAACACAAACAACGGCGCTTTTCCCTTGAAAACAAAACTCGTCTGCCAACTTTTGGATGGCAGATTGCCGGAGCCACTTGGTACTATCAAACCAACCCAACTTGGCACTGGTGCCACCATGGGTCTCGTCACCATCCTGCCTATCGTAGCTTTTCAGGAGCCAGCCGGCCACTCCCTGCCACAGGCCCCCAAACACAAACAACGGCGCTTTTCCCTGGAAAACAAAATTCGCCTGCCAACTTTTTGATGGCAGATTGCAGGAGCCACTTGGTACAATCAAATCAGCCCAACTTGCCACTGGTGCCACCATGGGTCTGGTCACCATCCTGCCTATCGTAGCTTTTCAGGAGCCAGCCGGTCACTCCCAGCCATAGGCCCCCAGACACAAACCTCGGCCCGTTTCCCTGGCCAACAAAAGTAAGCTGCCCCGCTTCTGGATGGCAGATTGCAGGAACCACTTGGTACTATCCAACCAGCCCAACTTGGCACTGGTGCCACCTTTGGTCTGGGAACCATGCTGAGTATCGTGGATTCTAAGGAGCCAGCCGGCCACTCCCAGCCACAGGCCCCCAAACACAAACAACGGCGCTTTTCCCTGGAAAACAAAACTCGCCTGCCAACTTCTTGATGGCAGATTGCAGGAGCCACTTGGTACTATCAAACCAGCCCAACTTGGCACTGGTGCCGTCATGGGTCTGGTCACCATCCTGCCTATCGTAGCTTTTCACGAGCCAGCCGGTCACTTCCAGGCTTAGGCCCCCAGACACAATCCTCGGACCGTTTCCCTGGCAAACAAAAGTAAGCTGCCCCGCTTCTGGATGGCAGATTGCAGGAACCACTTGGTACTATCAAACCAGCCCAACTTGGCACTGGTGCCACCATGGGTCTGGGAACCATCCTGTGTATCGTGGATTCTAATTAGCCATCCGTCCACTCCAGACGATAGGGCCCCAGGCACAAACAACGGCGCTTTTCCCTGGATAACAAACTCGCCTGCCAACTTTTTGATGGCAGATTGCAGGAGCCACTTGGTACTATCAAACCAGCCCAACTTGGCACTGGTGCCACCATGGGTCTGGTCACCATCCTGCCTATCGTAGCTTTTCAGGAGCCAGCCGGTCACTCCCAGCCATAGGCCCCCAGACACAAACCTCGGCCCGTTTCCCTGGCAAACAAAAGTAAGCTACCCCACTTCTGGATGGCAGATTGCAGGACGCACTTGGTACTATTAAACCAGCCCAACTTGGCACTGGTGCCACGTCAAGTCTAGGAACCATCCTGCGTATCGTGGATTCTAAGGAGCCAGCCGGCCACTCCCAGCCATAGGCCCCCAAACAAAAACAACGGCGCTTTTCCCTGGTAAAGAAAACTTCCCTGCCAACTTTTTGATGGCAGATTGCAGGAGCCACTTGGTACTATCAAACCAGCCCAACTTGGCACTGGTGCCACCATGGGTCTGGTCACCATCCTGCCTATCGTAGCTTTTCAGGAGCCAGCCGGTCACTCCCAGCCATAGGCCCCCAGACACAAAGCTCGGCCCGTTTCCCTGGCAAACAAAAGTAAGCTGCCCCGCTTCTGGATGGCAGATTGCAGGAGCCACTTGGTACTATCAAACCAGCCCGACTTGGCACTGGTGCCACCTCTGGTCTGGGAACCATCCTGCGTATCGTGGATTCTAAGGAGCCAGCCGGCCACTCCCAGCCACAGGCCCCCAAACACAAACAGCGGCGCTTTTCCCTGGAAAACAAAACTCGCCTGCCAACTTTTTGATGGCAGATTGCAGGAGCCACTTGGTACTATCAAACCAGCCCAACTTGGCACTGGTGCCGCCATGGGTCTGGTCACCATCCTGCCTATCGTAGCTTTTCACGAGCCAGCCGGTCACTCCCAGCCATAGGCCCCCAGACACAAACCTCGGCCCGTTTCCCTGGCAAACAAAAGTAAGCTGCCCCGCTTCTGGATGGCAGATTGTAGGACGCACTTGTTACTATCAAACCCGCCCGACTTGGCACTGGTGCCACCACTGGTCTGGGAACCATCCTGCGTATCGTGGATTCTAAAGAGCCAGCCGGCCACTCCCACCACAGGCACCCAAACACAAACAACGGCGCTTTTCCCTGGAAAACAAAACTCGCCTGCCAACTTTTTGATGGCAGATTGCAGGAGCCACTTGGTACTATCAAACCAGCCCAACTTGGCACTGCTGCCACCATGGGTCTGGTCACCATCCTGCCTATCGTAGCTTTTCAGGAGCCAGCCGGTCACTCCCAGCCATAGGCCCCCAGACAAAAACCTCGGCCCGTTTCCCTGGCAAACAAAAGTAAGCTGCCCCGCTTCTGGATGGCAGATTGCAGGATCCACTTGGTACTATCAAACCAGCCGGACTTGGCACTGGTGCCACGACAAGTCTGGGAACCATCCTGCGTATCGTGGATTCTAAGGAGCCAGCCGGCCACTCACAGCCACAGGCCCCCAAACACAAACAACGGCGCTTTTCCCTGGAAAACAAAACTCGCCTACCAACGTTTTGATGGCAGATTGCAGGAGCCACTTGGTACTATCAAATCAGCCCAACTTGGCACTCGTGCCACCATGGGTCTGGTCACCATCCTGCCTATCGTAACTTTTCAGGAGCCAGCCGGTCACTCCCAGCCCTAGGCCCCCAGACACAAATCTCGGCCCGTTTCCCTGGCAAAGAAAATTAAGCTGCCCCGCTTCTGGATGGCAGATTGCAGGAGCCACTTGGTACTATCAAACCAGCCCGACTTGGCACTGGTGCCACCTCTGGTCTGGGAACCATCCTGCGTATCGTGGATTCTAAGGAGCCAGTCGGCCACTCCCAGCCACAGGCCCCCAAACACAAACAACGGCCCGTTTCCGTGGCAAACAAAAGTAAGCTGCCCCGCTTCTGGATGGCAGATTGCAGGAGCCACTTGGTACTATCAAACCAGCCCGACTTGGCACTGGTGCCACCTCTGGTCTGGGAACCATCCTGCGTATCGTGGTTTCTAAGGAGCCAGCCGGCCACTCCCAACCACAGGCCCCCAAACACAAACAACGGCGCTTTTCCCTGGAAAACAAAACTCGCCTGCCAACTTTTTGATGGCAGATTGCAGGAGCCACTTGGTACTATCAAACCAGCCCAACTTGGCACTGGTGGCACCATGGGTCTGGTCACCATCCTGCCTATCGTAGCTTTTCAGGAGCCAGCCGGTCACTCCCAGCCATAGGCCCCCAGACACAAAGCTCGGCCCGTTTCCCTGGCAAACAAAAGTAAGCTGCCCCGCTTCTGGATGGCAGATTGCAGGAGCCACTTGGTACTATCAAACCAGCCCGACTTGGCACTGGTGCCACCTATGGTCTGGGAACCATCCTGCGTATCGTGGATTCTAAGGAGCCAGCCGGCCACTCCCAGCCACAGGCCCCCAAACAAAAACAACGGCGCTTTTCCCTGGAAAACAAAACTCGCCTGCCAACTTCTTGATGGCAGATTGCAGGAGCCACTTGGTACTATCAAACCAGCCCAACTTGGCACTGGTGCCGCCATGGGTCTGGTCACCATCCTGCCTATCGTAGCTTTTCACGAGCCAGCCGGTCACTCCCAGCCATAGGCCCCCAGACAAAAACCTCGGCCCGTTTCCCTGGCAAACAAAAGTAAGCTGCCCCGCTTCTGGATGGCAGATTGTAGGACGCACTTGTTACTATCAAACCCGCCCGACTTGGCACTGGTGCCACCACTGGTCTGGGAACCATCCTGCGTATCGTGGATTCTAAAGAGCCAGCCGGCCACTCCCACCACAGGCACCCAAACACAAACAACGGCGCTTTTCCCTGGAAAACAAAACTCGCCTGCCAACTTTTTGATGGCAGATTGCAGGAGCCACTTGGTACTATCAAACCAGCCCAACTTGGCACTGCTGCCACCATGGGTCTGGTCACCATCCTGCCTATCGTAGCTTTTCAGGAGCCAGCCGGTCACTCCCAGCCATAGGCCCCCAGACAAAAACCTCGGCCCGTTTCCCTGGCAAACAAAAGTAAGCTGCCCCGCTTCTGGATGGCAGATTGCAGGAGCCACTTGGTACTATCAAACCAGCCGGACTTGGCACTGGTGCCACGACAAGTCTGGGAACCATCCTGCGTATCGTGGATTCTAAGGAGCCAGCCGGCCACTCACAGCCACAGGCCCCCAAACACAAACAACGGCGCTTTTCCCTGGAAAACAAAACTCGCCTACCAACGTTTTGATGGCAGATTGCAGGAGCCACTTGGTACTATCAAATCAGCCCAACTTGGCACTGGTGCCACCATGGGTCTGGTCACCATCCTGCCTATCGTAACTTTTCAGGAGCCAGCCGGTCACTCCCAGCCATAGGCCCCCAGACACAAAGCTCGGCCTGTTTCCCTGGCAAAGAAAATTAAGCTGCCCCGCTTCTGGATGGCAGATTGCAGGAGCCACTTGGTACTATCAAACCAGCCCGACTTGGCACTGGTGCCACCTCTGGTCTGGGAACCATCATGCGTATCGTGGATTCTAAGGAGCCAGTCGGCCACTCCCAGCCACAGGCCCCCAAACACAAACAACGGCCCGTTTCCGTGGCAAACAAAAGTAAGCTGCCCCGCTTCTGGATGGCAGATTGCAGGAGCCACTTGGTACTATCAAACCAGCCCGACTTGGCACTGGTGCCACCTCTGGTCTGGGAACCATCCTGCGTATCGTGGTTTCTAAGGAGCCAGCCGGCCACTCCCAATCACAGGCCCCAAACACAAACAACGGCGCTTTTCCCTGGAAAACAAAACTCGCCTGCCAACTTTTTGATGGCAGATTGCAGGAGCCACTTGGTACTATCAAACCAGCCCAACTTGGCACTGGTGCCACCATGGGTCTGGTCACCATCCTGCCTATCGTAGCTTTTCAGGAGCCAGCCGGTCACTGCCTGCCATAGGCCCCGAGACACAAACCTCGGCCCGTTTCCCTGGCAAACAAAAGTAAGCTGCCCCGCTTCTGGATGGCAGATTGCAGGAGCCACTTGGTACTATCAAACCAGCCCGACTTGGCACTGGTGCCACCTCTGGTCTGGGAACCATCCTGCGTATCGTGGATTTTATGGAGCCAGCCGGTCAGTCCCAGCCATAGGCCCCCAAACACAAACAACGATCCGTTTCCCTGGCAAACAAAAGTAAGCTGCCCCGCTTCTGGATGGCAGATTGCAGGAACCACTTGGTAGTATCAAACCAGCCCAACTTGGCACTGGTGGCACCTCTTGTCTGGGAACCATGCTGCGTATCGTGGTTTCTAAGGAGCCAGCCGGCCACTCCCAACCATAGACCCCCAGACACAAACCTCGGCCCGTTTCCCTGGAAAACAAAAGTAAGCTACCCCGATTCTGGATGGCAGATTGCAGGAGCCACTTGGTACTATCAAATCAGCCCAACTTGGCACTGGTGCCACCATGGGTCTGGTAAACATCCTGCCTATCGTAGCTTTTCAGGAGCCAGCCGGCCACTCTCAGCCATATGCCCCCAAAAACAAACCACGGCCCTTTTCTCTGGCAAACAAAACTCAACTGCCCCTCTTCTGGATGGCAAATTTTAGGACGCACTTTGTACTACGAAAACCGCCCGACGTGGCACTGGTGCCACCTTGTGTCAGGGAACCATCCTGCATATCGAGCTTTTTAAGGAGCCAGCCGGCCACGCCCAGCCATAAACCCCCAAAAACAAACCACGGACCATTTCTCTTGGAAACAAAAATCCGCTGCCCCGCGTCTGTATGGCAGATTGCAGGAGCCACTTTGCACCATCAAACTAGCCCGACTTGGCACTGGTGCCACCTTGGGTCTGGGAACAATCCTGCATATCGTGGATTCTAAGGAGCCAGCCGGCCACTCCCTGCCACAGGCCCCCAAACACAAACAACGGCGCTTTTCCCTGGAAAACAAAACTCGCCTGCCAACTTTTTGATGGCAGATTGCAGGAGCCACTTGGTACTATCAAACCAGCCCAACTTGGCACTGGTGCCACCTCTGGTCTGGGAACCATCCTGCCTATCGTAGCTTTTCAGGAGCCAGCCGGTCACTCCCAGCCATAGACACCCAGACACAAACCTCGGCCCGTTTCCCTGGAAAACAAAAGTAAGTTACCCCGATTCTGGATGGCAGATTGCAGGAGCCACTTGGTACTATCAAATCAGCCCAACTTGGCACTGGTGCCACCATGGGTCTGGTAAACATCCTGCCTATCGTAGCTTTTCAGGAGCCAGCCGGTCACTCCCTGCCATAGGCCCCCGGACACAAACCTCGGCCCGTTTCCCTGGCAAACAAAAGTAAGCTGCCCCGCTTTTGGATGGCAGATTGCAGGATGCACTTGGTACTACGAAACCAGCCCGACTTGGCCCTGGTGCCACCTTGGCTCTGGGAACCATGCTGCGTAACGTAGATTCTACGAGGACAGGCGGCCACTCCCAGCCACAGGCCTCTAAACAAAAACAACGGCGCTTTTCCCTGGAAAACAAAACTCGCCTGCCAACTTCTTGATGGCAGATTGCAGGAGCCACTTGGTACTATCAAACCAGCCCAACTTGGCACTGGTGCCACCATGGGTCTGGTCACCATCCTGCCTATCGTAGCTTTTCAGGAGCCAGCCGCTCACTCCCAGCCATAGGCCCCCAGACAAATACCTCGGCACGTTTCCCTGGCAAACAAAAGTAGGCTGCCCCGATTCTGGATGGCAAATTGCAGGACGCACTTGGTACTACGAAAACAGCCCGACTTGGCACTGATGCCACCTTGGGTCAGGGAACAATCCTGTGTATAGAGCTTTTTAAGGAGCCAGCCGGCCACGTCCAGTCATATACCCCCAAAAAAAAAACCACGGAACTTTTCTCCAGCAAACAAAAATCCGCTGCCCCGCGTCTGGATGGCAGATTGCAGGAGCTATTTAGTAATATCAAACCAGCCCGACTTGGCACTGGTGGCACCATGAGTCTGGTAACCATCCTGCCTATCGTAGCTTTTCAGTAGTCAGCCGGTCACTCCCAGCCATAGGCCCCCAGACAAATACCTCGGCCCGTTTCCCTGGGAAACAAAAGTAAGCTGTCCCGCTTCTGGATGGCAGATTGCAGGAGCCACTTGGTACTATCAAACCAGCCCAACTTTTTCCCAGACCCAAGGTGGCACCAGTGCCAAGTGGGGCTGGTTTGATGGTGCAACGTGGCTCCTGCAATCTGCCATCCAAAAGCGGGGCAGCTTACTTTTGTTTGCCAGGGAAACGGGCCGAGGTTTGTGTCTGGGGGTCTATGGCTGGGAGTGACCGGCTGGCTCCTGAAAAGCTACGATAGGCAGCATGGTTCCCAGACCAGAGGTGGCACCAGTGCCAAGTTGGGCTGGTTTGATAGTACCAAGTGGCTCCTGCAATCTGCCATCAAAAAGTTGGCAGGCGAGTTTTGTTTTCCAGGGAAAAGCGCCGTAGTTTTTGTTTGGGGGCCTGTGGCTCAGAGTGGCCGGGTGGCTGCTTAGAATCCACGATACGCAGGATGGTTCCCAGACCCAAGGTGGCACCAGTGCCAAGTCGGGCTGGTTTGATGGTGCAAAGTGGCTCGTGCAATATGCCATACAGACGCGGGGCAGCGGATTTTTGTTTCCAAGAGAAATGGTCCGTGGTTTGTTTTTGGGGGGTTTATGGCTGGGCGTGGCCGGCTGGCTCCTTAAAAAGCTCGATATGCAGGATGGTTCCCTGACACAAGGTGGCACCAGTGCCACGTCGGGCGGTTTTCGTAGTACAAAGTGCGTCCTAAAATTTGCCATCCAGAAGAGGGGCAGTTGAGTTTTGTTTGCCAGAGAAAAGGGCCGTGGTTTGTTTTTGGGGGCATATGGCTGAGAGTGGCCGGCTGGCTCCTGAAAAGCTACGATAGGCAGGATGTTTACCAGACCCATGGTGGCACCAGTGCCAAGTTGGGTTGATTTGATAGTACCAAGTGGCTCCTGCAATCTGCCATCCAGAATCGGGGTAGGTTACTTTTGTTTTCCAGGGAAACGGGCCGAGGTTTGTGTCTGGGGGTCTATGGTTGGGAGTGGCCGGCTGGCTCCTTAGAAACCACGATACGCAGCATGGTTCCCAGACAAGAGGTGCCACCAGTGCCAAGTCGGGCTGGTTTGATACTACCAAGTGGTTCCTGCAATCTGCCATCCAGAAGCGGGGCAGCTTACTTTTGTTTGCCAGGGAAACGGATCGTTGTTTGTGTTTGGGGGCCTATGGCTGGGACTGACCGGCTGGCTCCATAAAATCCACGATACGCAGGATGGTTCCCAGACCAGAGGTGGCACCAGTGCCAAGTCGGGCTGGTTTGATAGTACCAAGTGGCTCCTGCAATCTGCCATCCAGAAGCGGGGCAGCTTAATTTTGTTTGCCAGGGAAACGGGCCGAGGTTTGTGTCTCGGGGCCTATGGCAGGCAGTGACCGGCTGGCTCCTGAAAAGCTACGATAGGCAGGATGGTGACCGGACCCATGGTGGCACCAGTGCCAAGTTGGGCTGGTTTGATAGTACCAAGTGGCTCCTGCAATCTGCCATCAAAAAGTTGGCAGGCGAGTTTTGTTTTCCAGGGAAAAGCGCCGTTGTTTTTGTTTGGGGGCCTGTGGTGGGAGTGGCCGGCTGGCTCCTTAGAAACCACGATACGCAGGATGGTTCCCAGACCAGAGGTGGCACCAGTGCCAAGTCGGGCTGGTTTGATAGTACCAAGTGGCTCCTGCAATCTGCCATCCAGAAGCGGGGCAGCTTACTTTTGTTTGCCACGGAAACGGGCCGTTGTTTGTCTTTGGGGGCCTGTGGCTGGGAGTGGCCGACTGGCTCCTTAGAATCCACGATACGCAGGATGGTTCCCAGACCAGAGGTGGCACCAGTGCCAAGTCGGGCTGGTTTGATAGTACCAAGTGGCTCCTGCAATCTGCCATCCAGAAGCGGGGCAGCTTAATTTTCTTTGCCAGGGAAACGGGCCGAGCTTTGTGTCTGGGGGCCTATGGCTGGGAGTGACCGGCTGGCTCCTGAAAAGTTACGATAGGCAGGATGGTGACCAGACCCATGGTGGCACCAGTGCCAAGTTGGGCTGATTTGATAGTACCAAGTGGCTCCTGCAATCTGCCATCAAAACGTTGGTAGGCGAGTTTTGTTTTCCAGGGAAAAGCGCCGTTGTTTGTGTTTGGGGGCCTGTGGCTGTGAGTGGCCGGCTGGCTCCTTAGAATCCACGATACGCAGGATGGTTCCCAGACTTGTCGTGGCACCAGTGCCAAGTCCGGCTGGTTTGATAGTACCAAGTGGATCCTGCAATCTGCCATCCAGAAGCGGGGCAGCTTACTTTTGTTTGCCAGGGAAACGGGCCGAGGTTTTTGTCTGGGGGCCTATGGCTGGGAGTGACCGGCTGGCTCCTGAAAAGCTACGATAGGCAGGATGGTGACCAGACCCATGGTGGCAGCAGTGCCAAGTTGGGCTGGTTTGATAGTACCAAGTGGCTCCTGCAATCTGCCATCAAGAAGTTGGCAGGCGAGTTTTGTTTTCCAGGGAAAAGCGCCGTTGTTTGTGTTTGGGTGCCTGTGGTGGGAGTGGCCGGCTGGCTCTTTAGAATCCACGATACGCAGGATGGTTCCCAGACCAGTGGTGGCACCAGTGCCAAGTCGGGCGGGTTTGATAGTAACAAGTGCGTCCTACAATCTGCCATCCAGAAGCGGGGCAGCTTACTTTTGTTTGCCAGGGAAACGGGCCGAGGTTTTTGTCTGGGGGCCTATGGCTGGGAGTGACCGGCTGGCTCGTGAAAAGCTACGATAGGCAGGATGGTGACCAGACCCATGGCGGCACCAGTGCCAAGTTGGGCTGGTTTGATAGTACCAAGTGGCTCCTGCAATCTGCCATCAAAAAGTTGGCAGGCGAGTTTTGTTTTCCAGGGAAAAGCGCCGTTGTTTGTGTTTGGGGGCCTGTGGCTGGGAGTGGCCGGCTGGCTCCTTAGAATCCACGATACGCAGGATGGTTCCCAGACCAGAGGTGGCACCAGTGCCAAGTCGGGCTGGTTTTATAGTACCAAGTGGCTCCTGCAATCTGCCATCCAGAAGCGGGGCAGCTTACTTTTGTTTGCCAGGGAAACGGGCCGAGCTTTGTGTCTGGGGGCCTATGGCTGGGAGTGACCGGCTGGCTCCTGAAAAGCTACGATAGGCAGGATGGTGACCAGACCCATGGTGGCACCAGTGCCAAGTTGGGCTGGTTTGATAGTACCAAGTGGCTCCTGCAATCTGCCATCAAAAAGTTGGCAGGCGAGTTTTGTTTTCCAGGGAAAAGCGCCGTTGTTTGTGTTTGGGTGCCTGTGGTGGGAGTGGCCGGCTGGCTCCTTAGAAACCACGATACGCAGGATGGTTCCCAGACCAGAGGTGGCACCAGTGCCAAGTCGGGCTGGTTTGATAGTACCAAGTGGCTCCTGCAATCTGCCATCCAGAAGCGGGGCAGCTTACTTTTGTTTGCCACGGAAACGGGCCGTTGTTTGTGTTTGGGGGCCTGTGGCTGGGAGTGGCCGACTGGCTCCTTAGAATCCACGATACGCAGGATGGTTCCCAGACCAGAGGTGGCACCAGTGCCAAGTCGGGCTGGTTTGATAGTACCAAGTGGCTCCTGCAATCTGCCATCCAGAAGCGGGGCAGCTTAATTTTCTTTGCCAGGGAAACGGGCCGAGATTTGTGTCTGGGGGCCTATGGCTGGGAGTGACCGGCTGGCTCCTGAAAAGCTACGATAGGCAGGATGGTGACCAGACCCATGGTGGCACCAGTGCCAAGTACGGCTGGTTTGATAGTACCAAGTGGCTCCTGCAATCTGCCATCAAAAAGTTGGCAGGGAAGTTTTGTTTTCCAGGGAAAAGCGCCGTTGTTTGTGTTTGGGGGCCTGTGGCTGTGAGTGGCCGGCTGGCTCCTTAGAATCCACGATACGCAGGATGGTTCCCAGACTTGTCGTGGCACCAGTGCCAAGTCCGGCTGGTTTGATAGTACCAAGTGGATCCTGCAATCTGCCATCCAGAAGCGGGGCAGCTTACTTTTGTTTGCCAGGGAAACGGGCCGAGGTTTTTGTCTGGGGGCCTATGGCTGGGAGTGACCGGCTGGCTCCTGAAAAGCTACGATAGGCAGGATGGTGACCAGACCCATGGTGGCAGCAGTGCCAAGTTGGGCTGGTTTGATAGTACCAAGTGGCTCCTGCAATCTGCCATCAAAAAGTTGGCAGGCGAGTTTTGTTTTCCAGGGAAAAGCGCCGTTGTTTGTGTTTGGGTGCCTGTGGTGGGAGTGGCCGGCTGGCTCTTTAGAATCCACGATACGCAGGATGGTTCCCAGACCAGTGGTGGCACCAGTGCCAAGTCGGGCGGGTTTGATAGTAACAAGTGCGTCCTACAATCTGCCATCCAGAAGCGGGGCAGCTTACTTTTGTTTTCCAGGGAAACGGGCCGAGGTTTTTGTTTGGGGGCCTATGGCTGGGAGTGACCGGCTGGCTCGTGAAAAGCTACGATAGGCAGGATGGTGACCAGACCCATGGCGGCACCAGTGCCAAGTTGGGCTGGTTTGATAGTACCAAGTGGCTCCTGCAATCTGCCATCAAAAAGTTGGCAGGCGAGTTTTGTTTTCCAGGGAAAAGCGCCGTTGTTTGTGTTTGGGGGCCTGTGGCTGGGAGTGGCCGGCTGGCTCCTTAGAATCCACGATACGCAGGATGGTTCCCAGACCAGAGGTGGCACCAGTGCCAAGTCGGGCTGGTTTGATAGTACCAAGTGGCTCCTGCAATCTGCCATCCAGAAGCGGGGCAGCTTACTTTTGTTTGCCAGGGAAACGGGCCGAGCTTTGTGTCTGGGGGCCTATGGCTGGGAGTGACCGGCTGGCTCCTGAAAAGCTACGATAGGCAGGATGGTGACCAGACCCATGGTGGCACCAGTGCCAAGTTGGGCTGGTTTGATAGTACCAAGTGGCTCCTGCAATCTGCCATCAAAAAGTTGGCAGGGAAGTTTTCTTTACCAGGGAAAAGCGCCGTTGTTTTTGTTTGGGGGCCTATGGCTGGGAGTGGCCGGCTGGCTCCTGAAAAGCTACGATAGGCAGGATGGTGACCAGACCCATGGTGGCACCAGTGCCAAGTTGGGCTGGTTTGATAGTACCAAGTGGCTCCTGCAATCTGCCATCAAAAAGTTGGCAGGCGAGTTTGTTATCCAGGGAAAAGCGCCGTTGTTTGTGCCTGGGGCCCTATCGCCTGGAGTGGACGGATGGCTAATTAGAATCCACGATACACAGGATGGTTCCCAGACCCATGGTGGCACCAGTGCCAAGTTGGGCTGGTTTGATAGTACCAAGTGGTTCCTGCAATCTGCCATCCAGAAGCGGGGCAGCTTACTTTTGTTTGCCAGGGAAACGGTCCGAGGATTGTGTCTGGGGGCCTAAGCCTGGAAGTGACCGGCTGGCTCGTGAAAAGCTACGATAGGCAGGATGGTGACCAGACCCATGACGGCACCAGTGCCAAGTTGGGCTGGTTTGATAGTACCAAGTGGCTCCTGCAATCTGCCATCAAGAAGTTGGCAGGCGAGTTTTGTTTTCCAGGGAAAAGCGCCGTTGTTTGTGTTTGGGGGCCTGTGGCTGGGAGTGGCCGGCTGGCTCCTTAGAATCCACGATACTCAGCATGGTTCCCAGACCAAAGGTGGCACCAGTGGCAAGTTGGGCTGATTTGATTGTACCAAGTGGCTCCTGCAATCTGCCATCAAAAAGTTGGCAGGCGAATTTTGTTTTCCAGGGAAAAGCGCCGTTGTTTGTGTTTGGGGGCCTGTGGCAGGGAGTGGCCGGCTGGCTCCTGAAAAGCTACGATAGGCAGGATGGTGACGAGACCCATGGTGGCACCAGTGCCAAGTTGGGTTGGTTTGATAGTACCAAGTGGCTCCGGCAATCTGCCATCAAAAAGTTGGCAGACGAGTTTTGTTTTCAAGGGAAAAGCGCCGTTGTTTGTGTTTGGGGGCCTGTGGCTGGGAGTGGCCGGCTGGCTGCTTAGAATCTACCATACGCAGGATGGTTCCCAGACCAGAGGTGGCACCAGTGCCAAGTCGGGCTGGTTTGATAGTACCAAGTGCGTCCTGCAATCTGCCATCCAGAAGCGGGACAGCTTACTTTTGTTTGTCACGGAAACGGGCCGAGCTTTGTGTCTGTGGGCCTACGGCTGGGAGTGACCGGCTGGCTCCTGAAAAGCTACGATAGGCAGGATGGTGACCAGACCCATGGTGGAACCAGTGCCAAGTTGGGCTGGTTTGATAGTACCAAGTGGCTCCTGCAATCTGCCATCAAAAATTTGGCAGGCAAGTTTTGTTTTCCAGGGAAAAGTGCCGTTGTTTTGTTTGGGGGCCTGTGGCTGGGAGTGGCCGGCTGGCTCCTTAGAATCCACGATACGCAGGATGGTTCCCAGACCTGAGGTGGCACCAGTGCCAAGTCGGGCTGGTTTGATGGTGAAAAGTGGCTCCTGCAATCTGCCATCCAGAAGCGGGGCAGCTTACTTTTGTTTGCCAGGGAAACGGGCCGAGGTTTGTGTCTGGGGGTTTATGGCTGGGAGTGACCGGCTGGCTCCTGAAAAGCTACGATAGGCAGGATGGTGACCAGACCCATGGTGGCACCAGTGTCAAGGTGGGCTGGTTTGATAGTACCAAGTGGCTCCGGCAGTCTGCCATCAAAATTTGGCAGGCGAGTTTTGTTTTCCAGGGAAAAGCGCCGTTGTTTTTGTTTGGGGGCCTGTGGGTGGGAGTGGCCGGATGGCTAATTAGAATCCACGATACGCAGCATGGTTCCCAGACCTGAGGTGGCACCAGTGCCAAGTCGGGCTAGTTTGATGGTGCAAAGTGGCTCCTGCAATCTGCCATCCAGAAGCGGGGCAGCTTGCTTTTGTTTGCCAGGGAAACGGGCCGAGGTTTGTGTCTGGGGGCCTATGGCTGGGAGTGACCGGCTGGCTCCTGAAAAGCTATGATAGGCAGGATGGTGACCAGACCCAAGGTGGCACCAGTGCCAAGTTGGGCTGGTTTGATAGTACCAAGTGGCTCCTGCAATCTGCCATCAAAAAGTTGGCAGGCGAGTTTTGTTTTCCAGGGAAAAGCGCCGTTGTTTGTGTTTGGGGGCCTGTGGCTGGGAGTGGCCGGCTGGTTGCTTAGAATCCACGATACGCAGGATGGTTCCCAGACGTGAGGCGGCGCCAGTGCCAAGTCGGGCTGGTTTGATACTACCAAGTGCGTCCTGCATTCTGCCATCCAGAAGCGGGACAGCTTACTTTTGCTTGCCAGGGAAACGGGCCGAGCTTTGGGTCTGGGCGCCTATGGCTGGGAGTGACCGGCTGGCTCCTGAAAAGCTACGATAGGCAGGATGGTGACCAGACCCATGGTGGCACCAGTGCCAAGTTGGGCTGGTTTGATAGTACCAAGTGGCTCCTGCAATCTGCCATCAAAAATTGGCAGGCGAGTTTTGTTTTCCAGGGAAAAGCGCCGTTGTTTGTGTTTAGGGGCCTGTGGGTGGGAGTGGCCGGATGGCTAATTAGAATCCACGATACGCAGCATGGTTCCCAGACCTGAGGTGGCACCAGTGCCAAGTCGGGCTAGTTGGATGGTGCAAAGTGGCTCCTGCAATCTGCCATCCAGAAGCGGGGCAGCTTACTTTTGTTTTCCAGGGAAACTGGCCGAGGTTTGTGTCTGGGGGCCTATGGCTGGGAGTGACCGGCTGGCTCCTGAAAAGCTACGATAGGCAGGATGGTGACCAGACCCATGGTGGCACCAGAGCCAAGTTGGGCTGATTTGATAGTACCAAGTGGCTCCTGCAATCTGCCATCAAATAGTCGGCAGGCGAGTTTTGTTTTCCAGGGAAATGCGCCGTTGTTTGTGACTGGGGGCCTGTGGGTGGGAGTGGCCGGCTGGCTCCTTAGAATCCACGATACGCAGGATGGTTCCCAGACTTGAGGTGGCACCAGTGACAAGTCGGGACAGTTTGATGGTGCAAAGTGGCTCCTGCAATCTGCCATCCAGAAGCGGGGTAGCTTACTTTTCTTTGCCAGGGAAACGGGCCGAGGTTTTTCTCTGGGGGCCTATGGCTGGGAGTGACCGGGTGGCGCCTGAACAGCTACGATAGGCAGGATGGTGACCAGACCCATGGTGGCACCAGTGCCAAGTTGGGCTGGTTTGATAGTACCAAGTGGCTCCTGCAATCTGCCATCAAAATGTTGGCAGGCGAGTTTTGTTTTCCAGGGAAAAGCGCTGTTGTTTGTGTTTGGGGGCCTGTGGCTGGGAGTGACCGGATGGCTCCTTAGAATCCACGATACGCAGGATGGTTCCCAGACCAGAGGTGGCACCAGTGCCAAGTCGGGCTGGTTTTATAGTACCAAGTGGTTCATGCAATCTGCCATCCAGAAGCGGGGCAGCTTAATTTTGTTTGCCAGGGAAACGGGCCGAGCTTTGTGTCTGGGCGCCTATGGCTGGGAGTGACCTGCTAGGTACTGAAAAGCTACGATAGGCAGGATGGTGACCACATCCATGGTGGCACCAGTGCCAAGTTGGGCTGGTTTGATAGTACCAAGTGGCTCCTGCAATCCGCCATCAAAAAGTTGGCAGGCGAGTTTTGTTTTCCAGGGAAAAGCGCCGTTGTTTGTGTTTGGGTGCCTGTGGCAGGGAGTGGCCGGCTGGCTCCTTAGAATCCACGATACGCAGGATGGTTCCCAGACCCAAGGTGGCACCAGTGCCAAGTTGGGCTGGTTTGATACTACCAAGTGCGTCCTGCAATCTGCCATCCAGAAGCGGGGTAGCTTACTATTGTTTGCCAGGGAAACGGGCCGAGGTTTTTGTCTCGGGGTATAAGTCTGGGGGTGACCGGCTGGCTCCTGAAAAGCTACGATAGGCAGGATGGTGACCAGACCCATGGTGGCACCAGTGCCAAGTTGGGCTGGTTTGATAGTACCAAGTGGCTCCTGCAATCTGCCATCAAAAATTTGGCAGGCGAGTTTTGTTTTCCAGGGAAAAGCGCCGTTGTTTGTGTTTGGGGGCCTGTGGCTGGGAGTGGCCGGCTGGCTAATTAGAATCCACGATACGCAGGATGGTTCCCAGACCAGAGGTGACCCCAGTGACAAGTCGGGCTGGTTTGATACTACCAAGTGCGTCCTGCAATCTGCCATCCAGAAGCGGGGTAGCTTACTATTGTTTGCCAGGGAAACGGGCCGAGGTGTTTGTCTCGGCGCCTGTGGCTGGGGGTGACCGGCTGGCTCCTGAAAAGCTACGATAGGCAGGATGGTGACCAGACCCATGGTGGCACCAGTGCCGAGTTGGGCTGATTTGATAGTACCAAGTGGCTCCTGCAATCTGCCATCAAAAATTTGGCAGGCGAGTTTTGTTTTCCAGGGAAAAGCGCCCTTGTTTGTGTTTGGGGGCCTGTGGCTGGGAGTGGCCGGCTGGCTAATTAGAATCAACGATACGCAGGATGGTTCCCAGACCAGAGTTGGCACCAGTGACAAGTCGGGCTGGTTTGATACTACCAAGCGCGTCCTGCAATCTGCCATCCAGAAGCGGGGCAGCTTACTTTTGTTTGCCAGGGAAACGGGCCGAGCTTTGTGTCTGGGGGCCTATGGCTGGGAGTGACCGGCTGGCTCCTGAAAAGCTACGATAGGCAGGATGGTGACCAGACCCATGGTGGCACCAGTGCCAAGTTGGGCTGATTTGATAGTAGCAAGTGGCTCCTGCAATCTGCCATCAAAATGTTGGCAGGCGAGTTTTGTTTTCCAGGGAAAAGCGCCGTTGTTTGTGTTTGGGGGCCTGTGGCTGGGAGTGACCGGCTGGCTCCTTAGAATCCACGATACGCCGGATGGTTCCCAGACCCAAGGTGGCACCAGTGCCAAGTTGGGCTGGTTTGATAGTACCAAGTTATTCCTGCAATCTGCCATCCAGAAGCGGGGCAGCTTACTTTTGTTTGCCAGGGAAACGGGCCGAGGTTTTTGTCTGGGGGCCTATGGCTGGGAGTGACCGGCTGGCTCCTGAAAAGCTACGATAGGCAGGATGGTGACCAGACCCATGGTGGCAGCAGTGCCAAGTTGGGCTGGTTTGATAGTACCAAGTGGCTCCTGCAATCTGCCATCAAAAAGTTGGCAGGCGAGTTTTGTTTTCCAGGGAAAAGCGCCGTTGTTTGTGTTTGGGTGCCTGTGGTGGGAGTGGCCGGCTGGCTCTTTAGAATCCACGATACGCAGGATGGTTCCCAGACCAGTGGTGGCACCAGTGCCAAGTCGGGCGGGTTTGATAGTAACAAGTGCGTCCTACAATCTGCCATCCAGAAGCGGGGCAGCTTACTTTTGTTTTCCAGGGAAACGGGCCGAGGTTTTTGTTTGGGGGCCTATGGCTGGGAGTGACCGGCTGGCTCGTGAAAAGCTACGATAGGCAGGATGGTGACCAGACCCATGGCGGCACCAGTGCCAAGTTGGGCTGGTTTGATAGTACCAAGTGGCTCCTGCAATCTGCCATCAAAAAGTTGGCAGGCGAGTTTTGTTTTCCAGGGAAAAGCGCCGTTGTTTGTGTTTGGGGGCCTGTGGCTGGGAGTGGCCGGCTGGCTCCTTAGAATCCACGATACGCAGGATGGTTCCCAGACCAGAGGTGGCACCAGTGCCAAGTCGGGCTGGTTTGATAGTACCAAGTGGCTCCTGCAATCTGCCATCCAGAAGCGGGGCAGCTTACTTTTGTTTGCCAGGGAAACGGGCCGAGCTTTGTGTCTGGGGGCCTATGGCTGGGAGTGACCGGCTGGCTCCTGAAAAGCTACGATAGGCAGGATGGTGACCAGACCCATGGTGGCACCAGTGCCAAGTTGGGCTGGTTTGATAGTACCAAGTGGCTCCTGCAATCTGCCATCAAAAAGTTGGCAGGGAAGTTTTCTTTACCAGGGAAAAGCGCCGTTGTTTTTGTTTGGGGGCCTATGGCTGGGAGTGGCCGGCTGGCTCCTGAAAAGCTACGATAGGCAGGATGGTGACCAGACCCATGGTGGCACCAGTGCCAAGTTGGGCTGGTTTGATAGTACCAAGTGGCTCCTGCAATCTGCCATCAAAAAGTTGGCAGGCGAGTTTGTTATCCAGGGAAAAGCGCCGTTGTTTGTGCCTGGGGCCCTATCGCCTGGAGTGGACGGATGGCTAATTAGAATCCACGATACACAGGATGGTTCCCAGACCCATGGTGGCACCAGTGCCAAGTTGGGCTGGTTTGATAGTACCAAGTGGTTCCTGCAATCTGCCATCCAGAAGCGGGGCAGCTTACTTTTGTTTGCCAGGGAAACGGTCCGAGGATTGTGTCTGGGGGCCTAAGCCTGGAAGTGACCGGCTGGCTCGTGAAAAGCTACGATAGGCAGGATGGTGACCAGACCCATGACGGCACCAGTGCCAAGTTGGGCTGGTTTGATAGTACCAAGTGGCTCCTGCAATCTGCCATCAAGAAGTTGGCAGGCGAGTTTTGTTTTCCAGGGAAAAGCGCCGTTGTTTGTGTTTGGGGGCCTGTGGCTGGGAGTGGCCGGCTGGCTCCTTAGAATCCACGATACTCAGCATGGTTCCCAGACCAAAGGTGGCACCAGTGGCAAGTTGGGCTGATTTGATTGTACCAAGTGGCTCCTGCAATCTGCCATCAAAAAGTTGGCAGGCGAATTTTGTTTTCCAGGGAAAAGCGCCGTTGTTTGTGTTTGGGGGCCTGTGGCAGGGAGTGGCCGGCTGGCTCCTGAAAAGCTACGATAGGCAGGATGGTGACGAGACCCATGGTGGCACCAGTGCCAAGTTGGGTTGGTTTGATAGTACCAAGTGGCTCCGGCAATCTGCCATCAAAAAGTTGGCAGACGAGTTTTGTTTTCAAGGGAAAAGCGCCGTTGTTTGTGTTTGGGGGCCTGTGGCTGGGAGTGGCCGGCTGGCTGCTTAGAATCTACCATACGCAGGATGGTTCCCAGACCAGAGGTGGCACCAGTGCCAAGTCGGGCTGGTTTGATAGTACCAAGTGCGTCCTGCAATCTGCCATCCAGAAGCGGGACAGCTTACTTTTGTTTGTCACGGAAACGGGCCGAGCTTTGTGTCTGTGGGCCTACGGCTGGGAGTGACCGGCTGGCTCCTGAAAAGCTACGATAGGCAGGATGGTGACCAGACCCATGGTGGAACCAGTGCCAAGTTGGGCTGGTTTGATAGTACCAAGTGGCTCCTGCAATCTGCCATCAAAAATTTGGCAGGCAAGTTTTGTTTTCCAGGGAAAAGTGCCGTTGTTTTGTTTGGGGGCCTGTGGCTGGGAGTGGCCGGCTGGCTCCTTAGAATCCACGATACGCAGGATGGTTCCCAGACCTGAGGTGGCACCAGTGCCAAGTCGGGCTGGTTTGATGGTACCAAGTGGCTCCTGCAATCTGCCATCCAGAAGCGGGGCAGCTTACTTTTGTTTGCCAGGGAAACGGGCCGAGGTTTGTGTCTGGGGGTTTATGGCTGGGAGTGACCGGCTGGCTCCTGAAAAGCTACGATAGGCAGGATGGTGACCAGACCCATGGTGGCACCAGTGTCAAGGTGGGCTGGTTTGATAGTACCAAGTGGCTCCGGCAGTCTGCCATCAAAATTTGGCAGGCGAGTTTTGTTTTCCAGGGAAAAGCGCCGTTGTTTTTGTTTGGGGGCCTGTGGGTGGGAGTGGCCGGATGGCTAATTAGAATCCACGATACGCAGCATGGTTCCCAGACCTGAGGTGGCACCAGTGCCAAGTCGGGCTAGTTTGATGGTGCAAAGTGGCTCCTGCAATCTGCCATCCAGAAGCGGGGCAGCTTGCTTTTGTTTGCCAGGGAAACGGGCCGAGGTTTGTGTCTGGGGGCCTATGGCTGGGAGTGACCGGCTGGCTCCTGAAAAGCTATGATAGGCAGGATGGTGACCAGACCCAAGGTGGCACCAGTGCCAAGTTGGGCTGGTTTGATAGTACCAAGTGGCTCCTGCAATCTGCCATCAAAAAGTTGGCAGGCGAGTTTTGTTTTCCAGGGAAAAGCGCCGTTGTTTGTGTTTGGGGGCCTGTGGCTGGGAGTGGCCGGCTGGTTGCTTAGAATCCACGATACGCAGGATGGTTCCCAGACGTGAGGCGGCGCCAGTGCCAAGTCGGGCTGGTTTGATACTACCAAGTGCGTCCTGCATTCTGCCATCCAGAAGCGGGACAGCTTACTTTTGCTTGCCAGGGAAACGGGCCGAGCTTTGGGTCTGGGCGCCTATGGCTGGGAGTGACCGGCTGGCTCCTGAAAAGCTACGATAGGCAGGATGGTGACCAGACCCATGGTGGCACCAGTGCCAAGTTGGGCTGGTTTGATAGTACCAAGTGGCTCCTGCAATCTGCCATCAAAAATTGGCAGGCGAGTTTTGTTTTCCAGGGAAAAGCGCCGTTGTTTGTGTTTAGGGGCCTGTGGGTGGGAGTGGCCGGATGGCTAATTAGAATCCACGATACGCAGCATGGTTCCCAGACCTGAGGTGGCACCAGTGCCAAGTCGGGCTAGTTGGATGGTGCAAAGTGGCTCCTGCAATCTGCCATCCAGAAGCGGGGCAGCTTACTTTTGTTTTCCAGGGAAACTGGCCGAGGTTTGTGTCTGGGGGCCTATGGCTGGGAGTGACCGGCTGGCTCCTGAAAAGCTACGATAGGCAGGATGGTGACCAGACCCATGGTGGCACCAGAGCCAAGTTGGGCTGATTTGATAGTACCAAGTGGCTCCTGCAATCTGCCATCAAATAGTCGGCAGGCGAGTTTTGTTTTCCAGGGAAATGCGCCGTTGTTTGTGACTGGGGGCCTGTGGGTGGGAGTGGCCGGCTGGCTCCTTAGAATCCACGATACGCAGGATGGTTCCCAGACTTGAGGTGGCACCAGTGACAAGTCGGGACAGTTTGATGGTGCAAAGTGGCTCCTGCAATCTGCCATCCAGAAGCGGGGTAGCTTACTTTTCTTTGCCAGGGAAACGGGCCGAGGTTTTTCTCTGGGGGCCTATGGCTGGGAGTGACCGGGTGGCGCCTGAACAGCTACGATAGGCAGGATGGTGACCAGACCCATGGTGGCACCAGTGCCAAGTTGGGCTGGTTTGATAGTACCAAGTGGCTCCTGCAATCTGCCATCAAAATGTTGGCAGGCGAGTTTTGTTTTCCAGGGAAAAGCGCTGTTGTTTGTGTTTGGGGGCCTGTGGCTGGGAGTGACCGGATGGCTCCTTAGAATCCACGATACGCAGGATGGTTCCCAGACCAGAGGTGGCACCAGTGCCAAGTCGGGCTGGTTTTATAGTACCAAGTGGTTCATGCAATCTGCCATCCAGAAGCGGGGCAGCTTAATTTTGTTTGCCAGGGAAACGGGCCGAGCTTTGTGTCTGGGCGCCTATGGCTGGGAGTGACCTGCTAGGTACTGAAAAGCTACGATAGGCAGGATGGTGACCACATCCATGGTGGCACCAGTGCCAAGTTGGGCTGGTTTGATAGTACCAAGTGGCTCCTGCAATCCGCCATCAAAAAGTTGGCAGGCGAGTTTTGTTTTCCAGGGAAAAGCGCCGTTGTTTGTGTTTGGGTGCCTGTGGCAGGGAGTGGCCGGCTGGCTCCTTAGAATCCACGATACGCAGGATGGTTCCCAGACCCAAGGTGGCACCAGTGCCAAGTTGGGCTGGTTTGATACTACCAAGTGCGTCCTGCAATCTGCCATCCAGAAGCGGGGTAGCTTACTTTTTTTTGCCAGGGAAACGGGCCGAGGTTTTTGTCTCGGGGTATAAGTCTGGGGGTGACCGGCTGGCTCCTGAAAAGCTACGATAGGCAGGATGGTGACCAGACCCATGGTGGCACCAGTGCCAAGTTGGGCTGGTTTGATAGTACCAAGTGGCTCCTGCAATCTGCCATCAAAAATTTGGCAGGCGAGTTTTGTTTTCCAGGGAAAAGCGCCGTTGTTTGTGTTTGGGGGCCTGTGGCTGGGAGTGGCCGGCTGGCTAATTAGAATCCACGATACGCAGGATGGTTCCCAGACCAGAGGTGACCCCAGTGACAAGTCGGGCTGGTTTGATACTACCAAGTGCGTCCTGCAATCTGCCATCCAGAAGCGGGGTAGCTTACTATTGTTTGCCAGGGAAACGGGCCGAGGTGTTTGTCTCGGCGCCTGTGGCTGGGGGTGACCGGCTGGCTCCTGAAAAGCTACGATAGGCAGGATGGTGACCAGACCCATGGTGGCACCAGTGCCGAGTTGGGCTGATTTGATAGTACCAAGTGGCTCCTGCAATCTGCCATCAAAAATTTGGCAGGCGAGTTTTGTTTTCCAGGGAAAAGCGCCCTTGTTTGTGTTTGGGGGCCTGTGGCTGGGAGTGGCCGGCTGGCTAATTAGAATCAACGATACGCAGGATGGTTCCCAGACCAGAGTTGGCACCAGTGACAAGTCGGGCTGGTTTGATACTACCAAGCGCGTCCTGCAATCTGCCATCCAGAAGCGGGGCAGCTTACTTTTGTTTGCCAGGGAAACGGGCCGAGCTTTGTGTCTGGGGGCCTATGGCTGGGAGTGACCGGCTGGCTCCTGAAAAGCTACGATAGGCAGGATGGTGACCAGACCCATGGTGGCACCAGTGCCAAGTTGGGCTGATTTGATAGTAGCAAGTGGCTCCTGCAATCTGCCATCAAAATGTTGGCAGGCGAGTTTTGTTTTCCAGGGAAAAGCGCCGTTGTTTGTGTTTGGGGGCCTGTGGCTGGGAGTGACCGGCTGGCTCCTTAGAATCCACGATACGCCGGATGGTTCCCAGACCCAAGGTGGCACCAGTGCCAAGTTGGGCTGGTTTGATAGTACCAAGTTATTCCTGCAATCTGCCATCCAGAAGCGGGGCAGCTTACTTTTGTTTTCCAGGGAAAAGGGCCGAGGTTTTTCTCTGGGGGCCTATGGCTGGGAGTGACCGGCTGGCGCCTGAACAGCTACGATAGGCAGGATGGTTCCAAGACCCATGGTGGCACCAGTGCCATGTTCGGCTGATTTGATAGTACCAAGTGGCTCCTGCAATCTGCCATCAAAATGTTGGCAGGCGAGTTTTGTTTTCCAGGGAAAAGCGCCGTTGTTTGTGTTTGGGGGCCTGTGGCTGGGAGTGGCCAGCTTGCTAATTGGAATCCACGATACGCAGGATGGTTCCCAGACCAGAGGTGGCACCAGTGCCAAGTCGGGCTGGTTTGATAGTACCAAGTGCGTCCTGCAATCTGCCATCCACAAGCGGCGCCGCTTAGTTTTGTTTGCCACGGAAACGGGCCGAGGTTTGTGTCTGGGGGCCTATGGCTGGGAGTGACCGGCTAGGTCCTGAAAATCTACGATAGGCAGGATGGTGACCAGACCCATGGTGGCACCAGTGCCAAGTTGGGCTGGTTTGATAGTACCAAGTTGCTCCGGCAATCTGCCATCAAAATTTGGCAGGCGAGTTTTGTTTTCCAGGGAAAAGCGCCGCTGTTTGTGTTTGAGGGCCTGTGGCTGGGAGTGTCCGGCTGGCTCCTTAGAATCCACGATACGCAGGATGGTTCCCAGACCTGAGGTGGCACCAGTGCCAAGTCGGGCTAGTTTGATGGTGCAAAGTGGCTCCTGCAATCTGCCATCCAGAAGCGGGGCAGCTTACTTTTTTTTGCCAGGGAAACGGGCCGAGGTTTGTGTCTGGGGTCTATGGCTGGGAGTGACCGGCTGGCTCCTGAAAAGCTACGATAGGCAGGATGGTGACCAGACCCATGGTGGCACCAGTGCCAAGTTGGGCTGGTTTGATAGTACCAAGTGGCTCCTGCAATCTGCCATCAAAAAGTTGGCAGGCGAGTTTTGTTTTCCAGGGAAAAGCGCCGTTGTTTGTGTTTGGGGGCCTGTGGCTGGGAGTGGCCGGCTGGCTCCTTAGAATCCACGATACGCAGGATGGTTCCCAGACCTGAGGTGGCACCAGTGCCAAGTCGGGCTGGTTTGATAGTACCAAGTGCGTCCTGCAATCTGCCATCCAGAAGCGGGGCAGCTTACTTTTGTTTGCCAGGGAAACGGGCCGAGGTTTTTGTCTGGGGGCCTATGGCAGGGAGTGACCGGCTGGCTCCTGAAAAGCTACGATAGGCAGGATGGTGACCAGACCCATGGTGGCACCAGTGCCAAGTTGGGCTGGTTTGATAGTACCAAGTGGCTCCTGCAATCTGCCATCAAAAGTTGGCAGGCGAGTTTTGTTTTCCAGGGAAAAGCGCCGTTGTTTGTGTTTGGGGGCCTGTGGCTGGGAGTGGCCGGCTGGCTCCTTAGAATCCACAATACGCAGGATGGTTCCCTGACCTGAGGTGGCACCAGTGATAAGTTGGGCTGGTTTGATAGTACCAAGTGCGTCCTGCAATCTGCCATCCAGAAGCGGGGTAGCTTACTTTTGTTTGCCAGGGAAACGGGCCGAGCTTTGTGTCTGGGGGCCTATGGCTGGGAGTGACCGGCTGGCTCCTGAAAAGCTACGATAGGCAGGATGGTGACCAGACCCATGGTGGCACCAGAGCCATGTTCGGCTGATTTCAAAGTACAAAGTGGCTCCTGCAATCTGCCATCAAAAGTCAGCAGGCAAGCTTTGTTTTCCAGGGAAAAGCGCCGTTGTTTGTGTCTGCGGGCCTGTGGCTGGAGTGGCCGGCTGGCTCCTTTAAACACACGATACGCCGGATGGTTCCCAGACCCAAGGTGGCACCAGTGCCAAGTTGGGCTGGTTTGATAGTACCAAGTGGTTCCTGCAATCTGCAATCAAAATGTTGGCAGGCGAGTTTTGTTTTCCAGGGAAAAGCGCCGATGTTTTTTTTTGGGGGCCTGTGGCTGGGAGTGGCCGGCTGGCTCCTTAGAATCCAAGATACGCAGGATGGTTCCCAGACCAGAGGTGGCACCAGTACCAAGTCGGGCTGGTTTGATAATAACAAGTGGATCCTGAAATCTGCCATCCAGAAGCGGGGCAGCTTACTTTTGTTTGCCAGGGAAACGGGCAGAGCTTTGTGTCTGGGGGCCTATGGCTGGGAGTGACCGGCTGGCTCCTGAAAAGCTACGATAGGCAGGAAGGTGACCAGACCCATGGTGTCAGCAGTGCCAAGTTGGGCTGGTTTGATAGTACCAAGTGGCTCCTGCAATCTGCCATCAAAAAGTTGGCAGGCGAGTTTTGTTTTCCAGGGAAAAGCGCCGTTGTTTGTGTTTGGGGGCCTGTGGCTGGGAGTGGCCGTCTTGCTAATTGGAATCCACGATACGCAGGAGGGTTCCCAGACCTGAGGTGGCACCAGTGACAAGTCGGGCCAGTTTGATGGTGCAAAGTGGCTCCTGCAATCTGCCATCCAGAAGCGGGGCAGCTTACTTTTGTTTGCCAGGGTAACGGACCGAGGTTTGTGTCTGGGTTCCTATGGCTGGGAGTGACCGGCTGGCACCTGAAAAGCTACGATAGGCAGGATGGTGACCAGATCCATGGTGGCACCAGTGCCAAGTTGGGCTGATTTGATAGTACCAAGTGGCTCCTGCAATCTGCCATCAAAAATTTGGCAGGCGAGTTTTGTTTTCCAGGGAAAAGCGCCGTTGTTTGTATTTGGGGGCCTGTGGCTGGGAGTGGCCCGCTGGCTCCTTAGAATCCACGATACGCAGGATGGTTCCCAGACCCAAGGTGGCACCATTTCCAAGTTGGGCTGGTTTGATAGTACCAAGTGCGTACTGCAATCTGCCATCCAGAAGCGGGGCAGCTTACTTTTGTTTGCCAGGGAAACGGGCCGAGGTTTTTGTCTGGGGGCCTATGGCTGGGAGTGACCGGCTGGCTCCTGAAAAGCTACGATAGGCAGGATGGTGACCAGACCCATGGTGGCACCAGTGCCAAGTTGGGCTGATTTGATAGTACCAAGTGGCTCCTGCAATCTGCCATCAAAAAGTTGGCAGGCGAGTTTTGTTTTCCAGGGAAAAGCGCCGTTGTTTGTGTTTGGGGGCCTGTGGCTGGGAGTGGCCAGCTGGCTCCTTAGAATCCACGATACGCAGGATGGTTCCCAGACCCAACGTGGCACCAGTGCCAAGTTGGGCTGGTTTGATAGTACCAAGTGTCTCCTGCAATCTGCCATCCAGAAGCAGGGCAGCTTACTTTTGTTTGCCAGAGAAATAGGCCTAGGTTTTTGTTTGGGGGCCTGTGGCTAGGAGTGGCCGGCTGGCTCCTAAGAATCCACGATACGCAGGATGTTTCCCAGACCCAAGGTGGCACCAGTGCCAAGTCGGGCTGGTTTGATAGTACCAAGTGGCTCCTGCAAACTCCATCAAAAAGTTGGCAGGCGAGTTTTGTTTTCCAGGGAACAGCGCCGTTGATTTTGTTGGGGGGCCTGTGGCTCAGAGTGGCCGGGTGGCTCCTTAGAATCCACGATACGCAGGATGGTTCCCAGACCCAAGGTGGCACCAGTGCCAAGTCGGGCTGGTTTGATTACACCAAGTGGCTCCTGCAATCTGCCATCCAGAAGTGAGGCAGCTAAGTTTTGTTTGCGAGAAAAAAGGGCCGTGGTTTTTGTTGGGGGCCTGTGGCTGGGAGTAGCCGGCTGGCTCCTTAAAATCCACGATAGGCAGGATGGTTCCCAGACCCAAGGTGGCACCAGTGCCAAGTCGGGCTGGTTTGATAGTACCAAGTGGCTCCTGCAATCTGCCATCCAGAAGCGGGGCAGCTGAGTTTTGTTTGCCAGAGAAAAAGGCTGTGGTTTGTGTTTGGGGGCCTGTGGCTGGCAGTGGCCGGCTGGCTCCTGAAAATCCACGATACGCAGCATGGTTCCCAGACCCAAGGTGGCACCAGTGCCAAGTGGGGCTCGTTTGACAGTGTCAAGTGCCTCCTGCAATCTCCCATCCAGAAGCGGGGCAGCTGAGTTTTTTTTGCCAGGGAAACGGACCTTTGTTTTTGATTGGGCTCTGTGGCCGAGAGTGGTTGGCTGTCTCCTGACAATCCACAATACGCAGGATGGTTCCCAGACCCAAGGTGGCACCAGTGCCAAGTCGGGCTGGTTTGATAGTACCAAGTGTCTCCTGCAATCTGCCATCCAGAAGCGGGGCAGCTGAGTTTTGTTTGCCAGAGAAAAGGGCCGTGGGTTGTGTTTGGGGGCATATGGCTGGGAGTGGCCACCTGGCTCCTTAAAATGCACGATACGCCGCATGGTAACCAGACGCAAGGTGGCACCAGTGCCAAGTCAGGCTGTTTTTGTAGTACCCAGTGGCTCCTGCAATTTGCCATCCAGAAGCGGGGCAGTTGAATTTTGTTTGCTAGAGAAAAGGGCTGTGGTTTGTGTTTGGGGGCCTATGGCTGAGAGTGGCCGGCTGGCCCCTGAAAATCAACGATAGGCAGGATGGTTCCCAGATCCAAGGTGGCACCAGTGCCAAGTAAGGCTGGTTGTATGGTTCAAAGTAACTCCTGCAATCTGCCATCCAGAAGCGGGACAGCTGAGTTTTTTTTGCCAGAGAAAAGGTCCATGGTTTCTTTTTGGGGCATACGGCTGGGAATTGCCGGCTGGCTCCTTAAAATGCTCGATACGCAGGATGGTTCCCAGAGCCAAGGTGGCACCACTGCCAAGTCGGGCTCTTTTTGTAGTACCAAGTGCGTCCTGCAATTTGCCATCCAGAAGAGGGGCAGTTGAGTTTTGTTTGCCAGAGAAAAGGGCCGTTGTTTGTGTTTGGGGGCCTGTGGCTGGGAGTGTTCGGCTGGTTCCTGAATATGTACGATACGCAGGATTGTTCCCAGATCCAAGGTGGCAGCAGTGCCATGTTGTGCTGGTGTGATAGTCCCAAGTGGCTCCTGCAATCTGCCATCCAGAAGTGGGGCAGCTGATTTTTGTTTGCCAGAGAAAAGGTCCGTGGTTTGTTTTTGGGGGCATATGGCTGAGAGTGGCCGGCTGGCCCCTGAAAATCCACGATACACAGGATGGTTCCCAGATCCAAGGTGGCACCTGTGCCAAGTCGGGCTGATTTGATAGTACTAAGTAGCTCCTGCAATCTGCCATGCAGAAGCGGGGCAGCTTACTTTTGTTTGCCAGGGAAACGGGCCGAGGTTTGTGTTTGGGGGCCTATGGCTGGGAGTGACCGGCTGGCTCCTGAAAAGCTACAATAGGCAGGATGGTGACCAGACCCATGGTGGCACCAGTGCCAAGTTGGGCTGGTTTGATAGTACCAAGTGGTTCCTGCAATCTGCCATCCAGAAGCAGGGCAGCTGAGTTTTGTTTGCCAGAGAAAAGGGCCTTGGTTTGTGTTTGGGGGCATATGGCTGGGTGTGGCCAGCTGGCTCCTTAAAATGCACGATATGCAACATGGCTCCCAGACCCAAGGTGGCACAAGTGCCAAGTTGGGCTGGTTTGATAGTACCAAGTGGCTCCTGCAATCTTCCATGATCACGTGGAGAAATACTTTCTGGTTTCAGCCTCATGCTCTTTCTTCTCTCCCTCAACTTCTCTATCACCTCTCATCTGGTTCACATGCGCTGTCTTCAAGGTCCACAGGCTACTTTTCACAGAATCTTCTGGCCTGATGAAGTAAGGATGATGAATAGAACAGAGCTGGGATCTATTTTCCAGTTTGGATAAAATGCATTCTGCACACAAATCCAAGGAGAACGGGCTGCCCCGATGCCCAGAAAATCTTTCACTCCTGCTAGTGTTCTACGTCAACCGCAACTTAGTCTGAAAGAAAAGCTTTTTCTCTGAGAGCATCTGAGAGGTTTGCATGAAGCACTGATATCTGACATATGCAATTTTGAATAGGAGAGGAAAAAGAAAATGGCAAGGAGTTTTTAATTTTAGTGGTTTCAATTTTAATTTCCGTGCACTTTTTCAAAACTTGTCAGCTCAAATGCCCATCAACATCTTTTAGTCATCTGTAAGTCAGTATTCATATAAAATGTGCTTCAAATCCAAAGAATTTCAAATTTGCACTCCAAGCTTCTATGCCTAGATTTATGATTTCCTACACATATTAGATGAAAGGAAGGCCTTTTTTACTGTGGGAGTGCTGGAACACTGGAACAGGTTGCCCAGAGAAGTTGTGGGTGTCCCATCCCTGAAAGTATTCAAGGTCACCCTGGACGGGGCTTGGAGCAGCAACAAAGGAGAAGCTTGATGGTAGAGAAACAAAGTTGGACTATAGAAGAAACTCGGATTGAAGTATAGGATCAAGTTTTCTCTCAGCTCTTGGGGTAAATTCAAAGTTGTACAAAATGACATTTATCTGTGCTATTCACTACTGTAACAGAAAGTTTCATGAAAACTGTACAGAAGATAGTAAATTTTAAAAGAGATAAGAATTACAGCATAAAATCCATGGGATAGGTTACAACATGAGACACTCTCTAAGAGAAAATCTCTGTGTTTCAGCACTTCATCGGGGTAAGATTTCATGAAGTGCCAAAGAAGGCGGCAAAATATCATTCGGGACATTATTTACTGGAATTCAGCCTGGCCATTAGTAGGAACTGCCTTTGAACATATCATGTAGATATACCACACACACTTTCCCTTCACTGAAAAATTACTGTTTACAACAAATAAGCAATTGACAATCAAAATTGATTGAAAGCATCTTAAACATGTCAAGTATTTCATTGTAGATGATCTGTGATCCAAATGCTTCTTCCACCTTCGAGAGGGACAGAAGAATTCTTCCATATCATGATGGTTTAAAATTGTATCAACCAATGTTTTCTGCTGAAAAGATATCATCTATTTTTTTCTATTTTTGGAAGAAAATATTCCTAGACATACAACAGGTGAGAACTAAGTAATTTTAAAGAAACAAATGAAATGAAAATATTCTGTAAATAGAATGAAATGAAAAGCTGTGTTTTAAATAGGAGCTAAATATTAAACAGAATTTTTGTACCAGGCATTTGAATTACTGCACCAGCTCTTTTGCCCATCAAGAGAGGCATTTAGCATTTCAGTCTTTTCCAAGGTGTTCATGATCTGCTATGCTGATCTCTGTGTGTGCCTAGGTGTGTGTGGAGGGGGGGGCATATGAAGGGGAGTGTGTATGTTTGCTTTACAATTGTTGTGGCAGATTCATGCCTCAGCTCCACATTTTGTTTTAAAAAGGTCACACCGAGTGGATATGAAGTTTACTATCAACAAGAGATCGATTCCCAAATCATCCATTTGACTCTCCCTTATAAATCATGTGCTTTGTTGCATATTTTATCAAATATACTTTCAAGCCAGATGGAGGAAGGAGGATGTGGGAATCCCTCCACCATCTTGCAACTTTTATGTAAGTAGGTTTTCAAGAAAATCATCATTTCTCTTTTAAATATGTCTGGAACAGGCATGATGGTAGTGTCAACCTGTTGGAGTTTTTGTTGCTGGAAGAAGTTGTACAAAAGGATTGGTTTTTACATTGACCAGTTACTGAATCAAGCGCAGGAATACATTGGAAATTTAGCTGGGGGTTCCTTTTCCCAGCAGACTACTTCTAGAACGAGCTTGTACACTGAAGCTGACTCTTTTGCTCTCTTTTTGTTTCTTTCCTATTTTCTTGGCTTCTTTGCCACTATCTAGACAATTTTGGAACTTTGTTCCCAACTAAAATGGTTTCAATAGTCTGATTGTGATCATACATTTTTACAAGGAATTTTTAAAATCTTTCCTCGAGTCCAGAAAGTCAAGGACTTAGATCTTTTTCTTCCCTTATCAATATTGCCATGAAATTGATAAATAAAGACCAACTCTTTATTTTTGTTTTTAACCCACGTAGATAATTCCCATCCATTAATCCATTTTGTGGACCAATAGCTGCCATTCTGATGGAAGCTGTCACTTCTTAACAATAGGCATTCTGTGACTATGTTGACAGCACTTTGGGTGAAGATCCTAACTGGTCTTAGATATACATAGGGAGAAATTTGCTCAGCCAGTGTCAGTCTTAAGCATGCGTATCAGAAGATCTTTCTAGAGCTGGGAATTTTCCCATGAAAGGGATTCAGTTAGGGAAGAGACACTTGTGCCAGAGTTTTACATTCTTCTTGAACACTGCTTAAGGAACTTAGATGCCATGTCCATTTGGATCTCTGTCTGCACAGAACTTTGTCATGCCAGTGCTTTGAAATGCATCTTGAAGAGAATTCACTAGCACAGAATGAAAGAGAGTGGAAGGGGTTGGTGGGGCTAACCAGGCCCAACCCCCCTGCCTAAACCAGGATACCTAGAGCCTCTTGCCCAGGATTCTATCTGGGTGTACTTTTAATGTCTTCAAAGATCCAGGCTCCACAATCTTTCTGGGCAGTCTGTGCCGTGGTTCAGTCACCCTGACAGTAAAGAAACATTTACTGATGTTCAAAGGCAATCTCCTGTATTTCAGTGTGTGCCCACTGCCTCTTGTCTTTTCCCTCAGCATCACTGAAAAGACACTGATTCCCTCCCCTTTGCACTATTGCTTCCATATGTATGTGTGATGCCATGTAGAGGTATGTCAAAAACCTCCCTGAAGCCCAGGCAGATAATATTCCCTTCATCTACCAGTCAAGTTGATTCATCAGAGGAGTTTAAAGTGATGTTCAGCATGAAATTCCCCTGAAAAATCATGCTAACTACATTATTTGGTCATCTGTCATGTGCCTGGCAAGGATTTCCAGGAAGAGCTGCTTCATCAACTTCCTGGGGATAAAAAAGAGGCTGGCTGGTTTGTACTATGGCGAGTCCTCTTAATTGCCTTTTTTGAAGATGGGTGTCATTTGCTAACATCCACTCTTTAGCCTCTCTTGTCGTCTACATCTTAGCAAAATGCTTTTCCACTATGTCTGGCTAGGAAAAACTGTGCCAGCACAGAAAACATCTCCCATCGTGTTCTAGAAGTTGCACGGATGTCTGCCAAGTGTTTGGCAGGAAGAAAAGAAAAGTTGTCCAAAACAGCTTCCAATCGAATGTTCCTGTGATTGGAAAAGTCAGGAGAGTGCAAAGGTACTGTTTTCTATCAGTTGGCAAGGTGCGCACACAATCCCAGTGTTGTACAGCTTGCTTCTTCACCTTCCCGAAGCTGCCGCTCTCGCCGGCTGCCGGAGCCCAAGAAGCGGCTTCTTCGCGCAAAGACGATTGTGCCGCTCACAGGGCTCTCCTTAGCGCGGCTTCTGCCGAAAGACGCCCGGCAGCGGCTCTTACCTCCGGAGAGCATCCTACCTTCGTCTTTAGCTCCTCTTCTCATCTACACCTCGGCAAAAAGCTTTTCCACTATGTCTGGCTAGGAAAAACTGTGCCAGCACAGAAAACATCTCCCATCGTGTTCTAGAAGTTGCACGGATGTCTGCCAAGTGTTTGGCAGGAAGAAAAGAAAAGTTGTCCAAAACAGCTTCCAATCGAATGTTCCTGTGATTGGAAAAGTCAGGAGAGTGCAAAGGTACTGTTTTCTATCAGTTGGCAAGGTGCGCACACAATCCCAGTGTTGTACAGCTTGCTTCTTCACCTTCCCGAAGCTGCCGCTCTCGCCGGCTGCCGGAGCCCAAGAAGCGGCTTCTTCGCGCAAAGACGATTGTGCCGCTCACAGGGCTCACCTTAGCGCGGCTTCTGCCGAAAGACGCCCGGCAGCGGCTCTTACCTCCGGAGAGCATCCTACCTTCGTCTTTCGCGTCTTTTGTAGTCTACATCTTAGCAAAACGCTTTTCCACTATGTCTGGCTAGGAAAAACTGTGCCAGCACAGAAAACATCTCCCATCGTGTTCTAGAAGTTGCACGGATGTCTGCCAAGTGTTTGGCAGGAAGAAAAGAAAAGTTGTCCAAAACAGCTTCCAATCGAATGTTCCTGTGATTGGAAAAGTCAGGAGAGTGCAAAGGTACTGTTTTCTATCAGTTGGCAAGGTGCGCACACAATCCCAGTGTTGTACAGCTTGCTTCTTCACCTTCCCGAAGCTGCCGCTCTCGCCGGCTGCCGGAGCCCAAGAAGCGGCTTCTTCGCGCAAAGACGATTGTGCCGCTCACAGGGCTCTCCTTAGCGCGGCTTCTGCCGAAAGACGCCCGGCAGCGGCTCTTACCTCCGGAGAGCATCCTACCTTCGTCTTTAGCTCCTCTTCTCATCTACACCTCGGCAAAAAGCTTTTCCACTATGTCTGGCTAGGAAAAACTGTGCCAGCACAGAAAACATCTCCCATCGTGTTCTAGAAGTTGCACGGATGTCTGCCAAGTGTTTGGCAGGAAGAAAAGAAAAGTTGTCCAAAACAGCTTCCAATCGAATGTTCCTGTGATTGGAAAAGTCAGGAGAGTGCAAAGGTACTGTTTTCTATCAGTTGGCAAGGTGCGCACACAATCCCAGTGTTGTACAGCTTGCTTCTTCACCTTCCCGAAGCTGCCGCTCTCGCCGGCTGCCGGAGCCCAAGAAGCGGCTTCTTCGCGCAAAGACGATTGTGCCGCTCACAGTGCTCACCTTAGCGCGGCTTCTGCCGAAAGACGCCCGGCAGCGGCTCTTACCTCCGGAGAGCATCCTACCTTCGTCTTTCGCGTCTTTTGTAGTCTACATCTTAGCAAAACGCTTTTCCACTATGTCTGGCTAGGAAAAACTGTGCCAGCACAGAAAACATCTCCCATCGTGTTCTAGAAGTTGCACGGATGTCTGCCAAGTGTTTGGCAGGAAGAAAAGAAAAGTTGTCCAAAACAGCTTCCAATCGAATGTTCCTGTGATTGGAAAAGTCAGGAGAGTGCAAAGGTACTGTTTTCTATCAGTTGGCAAGGTGCGCACACAATCCCAGTGTTGTACAGCTTGCTTCTTCACCTTCCCGAAGCTGCCGCTCTCGCCGGCTGCCGGAGCCCAAGAAGCGGCTTCTTCGCGCAAAGACGATTGTGCCGCTCACAGTGCTCTCCTTAGCGCGGCTTCTGCCGAAAGACGCCCGGCAGCGGCTCTTACCTCCGGAGAGCATCCTACCTTCGTCTTTCGCGTCTTTTGTAGTCTACATCTTAGCAAAACGCTTTTCCACTATGTCTGGCTAGGAAAAACTGTGCCAGCACAGAAAACATCTCCCATCGTGTTCTAGAAGTTGCACGGATGTCTGCCAAGTGTTTGGCAGGAAGAAAAGAAAAGTTGTCCAAAACAGCTTCCAATCGAATGTTCCTGTGATTGGAAAAGTCAGGAGAGTGCAAAGGTACTGTTTTCTATCAGTTGGCAAGGTGCGCACACAATCCCAGTGTTGTACAGCTTGCTTCTTCACCTTCCCGAAGCTGCCGCTCTCGCCGGCTGCCGGAGCCCAAGAAGCGGCTTCTTCGCGCAAAGACGATTGTGCCGCTCACAGTGCTCTCCTTAGCGCGGCTTCTGCCGAAAGACGCCCGGCAGCGGCTCTTACCTCCGGAGAGCATCCTACCTTCGTCTTTCGCGTCTTTTGTAGTCTACATCTTAGCAAAACGCTTTTCCACTATGTCTGGCTAGGAAAAACTGTGCCAGCACAGAAAACATCTCCCATCGTGTTCTAGAAGTTGCACGGATGTCTGCCAAGTGTTTGGCAGGAAGAAAAGAAAAGTTGTCCAAAACAGCTTCCAATCGAATGTTCCTGTGATTGGAAAAGTCAGGAGAGTGCAAAGATACTATTTTCTATCAGTTGGCAAGGTGCGCACACAATCCCAGTGTTGTACAGCTTGCTTCTTCACCTTCCCGAAGCTGCCACTCTCAGGAGGTAAGAGCCGCTGCCGGGCGTCTTTCGGCAGAAGCCGCGCTAAGGAGAGCACTGTGAGCGGCACAATCGTCTTTGCGCGAAGAAGCCGCTTCTTGGGCTCCGGCAGCCGGCGAGAGCGGCAGCTTCGGGAAGGTGAAGAAGCAAGCTGTACAACACTGGGATTGTGTGCGCACCTTGCCAACTGATAGAAAACAGTACCTTTGCACTCTCCTGACTTTTCCAATCACAGGAACATTCGATTGGAAGCTGTTTTGGACAACTTTTCTTTTCTTCCTGCCAAACACTTGGCAGACATCCGTGCAACTTCTAGAACACGATGGGAGATGTTTTCTGTGCTGGCACAGTTTTTCCTAGCCAGACATAGTGGAAAAGCGTTTTGCTAAGATGTAGACTACAAAAGACGCGAAAGACGAAGGTAGGATGCTCTCCGGAGGTAAGAGCCGCTGCCGGGCGTCTTTCGGCAGAAGCCGCGCTAAGGAGAGCACTGTGAGCGGCACAATCGTCTTTGCGCGAAGAAGCCGCTTCTTGGGCTCCGGCAGCCGGCGAGAGCGGCAGCTTCGGGAAGGTGAAGAAGCAAGCTGTACAACACTGGGATTGTGTGCGCACCTTGCCAACTGATAGAAAACAGTACCTTTGCACTCTCCTGACTTTTCCAATCACAGGAACATTCGATTGGAAGCTGTTTTGGACAACTTTTCTTTTCTTCCTGCCAAACACTTGGCAGACATCCGTGCAACTTCTAGAACACGATGGGAGATGTTTTCTGTGCTGGCACAGTTTTTCCTAGCCAGACATAGTGGAAAAGCGTTTTGCTAAGATGTAGACTACAAAAGACGCGAAAGACGAAGGTAGGATGCTCTCCGGAGGTAAGAGCCGCTGCCGGGCGTCTTTCGGCAGAAGCCGCGCTAAGGAGAGCACTGTGAGCGGCACAATCGTCTTTGCGCGAAGAAGCCGCTTCTTGGGCTCCGGCAGCCGGCGAGAGCGGCAGCTTCGGGAAGGTGAAGAAGCAAGCTGTACAACACTGGGATTGTGTGCGCACCTTGCCAACTGATAGAAAACAGTACCTTTGCACTCTCCTGACTTTTCCAATCACAGGAACATTCGATTGGAAGCTGTTTTGGACAACTTTTCTTTTCTTCCTGCCAAACACTTGGCAGACATCCGTGCAACTTCTAGAACACGATGGGAGATGTTTTCTGTGCTGGCACAGTTTTTCCTAGCCAGACATAGTGGAAAAGCGTTTTGCTAAGATGTAGACTACAAAAGACGCGAAAGACGAAGGTAGGATGCTCTCCGGAGGTAAGAGCCGCTGCCGGGCGTCTTTCGGCAGAAGCCGCGCTAAGGAGAGCACTGTGAGCGGCACAATCGTCTTTGCGCGAAGAAGCCGCTTCTTGGGCTCCGGCAGCCGGCGAGAGCGGCAGCTTCGGGAAGGTGAAGAAGCAAGCTGTACAACACTGGGATTGTGTGCGCACCTTGCCAACTGATAGAAAACAGTACCTTTGCACTCTCCTGACTTTTCCAATCACAGGAACATTCGATTGGAAGCTGTTTTGGACAACTTTTCTTTTCTTCCTGCCAAACACTTGGCAGACATCCGTGCAACTTCTAGAACACGATGGGAGATGTTTTCTGTGCTGGCACAGTTTTTCCTAGCCAGACATAGTGGAAAAGCGTTTTGCTAAGATGTAGACTACAAAAGACGCGAAAGACGAAGGTAGGATGCTCTCCGGAGGTAAGAGCCGCTGCCGGGCGTCTTTCGGCAGAAGCCGCGCTAAGGAGAGCACTGTGAGCGGCACAATCGTCTTTGCGCGAAGAAGCCGCTTCTTGGGCTCCGGCAGCCGGCGAGAGCGGCAGCTTCGGGAAGGTGAAGAAGCAAGCTGTACAACACTGGGATTGTGTGCGCACCTTGCCAACTGATAGAAAACAGTACCTTTGCACTCTCCTGACTTTTCCAATCACAGGAACATTCGATTGGAAGCTGTTTTGGACAACTTTTCTTTTCTTCCTGCCAAACACTTGGCAGACATCCGTGCAACTTCTAGAACACGATGGGAGATGTTTTCTGTGCTGGCACAGTTTTTCCTAGCCAGACATAGTGGAAAAGCGTTTTGCTAAGATGTAGACTACAAAAGACGCGAAAGACGAAGGTAGGATGCTCTCCGGAGGTAAGAGCCGCTGCCGGGCGTCTTTCGGCAGAAGCCGCGCTAAGGAGAGCACTGTGAGCGGCACAATCGTCTTTGCGCGAAGAAGCCGCTTCTTGGGCTCCGGCAGCCGGCGAGAGCGGCAGCTTCGGGAAGGTGAAGAAGCAAGCTGTACAACACTGGGATTGTGTGCGCACCTTGCCAACTGATAGAAAACAGTACCTTTGCACTCTCCTGACTTTTCCAATCACAGGAACATTCGATTGGAAGTTGTTTTGGACAACTTTTCTTTTCTTCCTGCCAAACACTTGGCAGACATCCGTGCAACTTCTAGAACACGATGGGAGATGTTTTCTGTGCTGGCACAGTTTTTCCTAGCCAGACATAGTGGAAAAGCGTTTTGCTAAGGTGTAGACTACAAAAGACGAGAAAGACGAAGGTAGGATGCTCTCCGGAGGTAAGAGCCGCTGCCGGGCGTCTTTCGGCAGAAGCCGCGCTAAGGAGAGCCCTGTGAGCGGCACAATCGTCTTTGCGCGAAGAAGCCGCTTCTTGGGCTCCGGCAGCCGGCGAGAGCGGCAGCTTCGGGAAGGTGAAGAAGCAAGCTGTACAACACTGGGATTGTGTGCGCACCTTGCCAACTGATAGAAAACAGTACCTTTGCACTCTCCTGACTTTTCCAATCACAGGAACATTCGATTGGAAGCTGTTTTGGACAACTTTTCTTTTCTTCCTGCCAAACACTTGGCAGACATCCGTGCAACTTCTAGAACACGATGGGAGATGTTTTCTGTGCTGGCACAGTTTTTCCTAGCCAGACATAGTGGAAAAGCGTTTTGCTAAGATGTAGACTACAAAAGACGCGAAAGACGAAGGTAGGATGCTCTCCGGAGGTAAGAGCCGCTGCCGGGCGTCTTTCGGCAGAAGCCGCGCTAAGGAGAGCCCTGTGAGCGGCACAATCGTCTTTGCGCGAAGAAGCCGCTTCTTGGGCTCCGGCAGCCGGCGAGAGCGGCAGCTTCGGGAAGGTGAAGAAGCAAGCTGTACAACACTGGGATTGTGTGCGCACCTTGCCAACTGATAGAAAACAGTACCTTTGCACTCTCCTGACTTTTCCAATCACAGGAACATTCGATTGGAAGCTGTTTTGGACAACTTTTCTTTTCTTCCTGCCAAACACTTGGCAGACATCCGTGCAACTTCTAGAACACGATGGGAGATGTTTTCTGTGCTGGCACAGTTTTTCCTAGCCAGACATAGTGGAAAAGCTTTTTGCCGAGGTGTAGATGAGAAGAGGAGCTAAAGACGAAGGTAGGATGCTCTCCGGAGGTAAGAGCCGCTGCCGGGCGTCTTTCGGCAGAAGCCGCGCTAAGGAGAGCCCTGTGAGCGGCACAATCGTCTTTGCGCGAAGAAGCCGCTTCTTGGGCTCCGGCAGCCGGCGAGAGCGGCAGCTTCGGGAAGGTGAAGAAGCAAGCTGTACAACACTGGGATTGTGTGCGCACCTTGCCAACTGATAGAAAACAGTACCTTTGCACTCTCCTGACTTTTCCAATCACAGGAACATTCGATTGGAAGCTGTTTTGGACAACTTTTCTTTTCTTCCTGCCAAACACTTGGCAGACATCCGTGCAACTTCTAGAACACGATGGGAGATGTTTTCTGTGCTGGCACAGTTTTTCCTAGCCAGACATAGTGGAAAAGCGTTTTGCTAAGATGTAGACGACAAGAGAGGCTAAAGAGTGGATGTTAGCAAATGACACCCATCTTCAAAAAAGGCAATTAAGAGGACTCGCCATAGTACAAACCAGCCAGCCTCTTTTTTATCCCCAGGAAGTTGATGAAGCAGCTCTTCCTGGAAATCCTTGCCAGGCACATGACAGATGACCAAATAATGTAGTTAGCATGATTTTTCAGGGGAATTTCATGCTGAACATCACTTTAAACTCCTCTGATGAATCAACTTGACTGGTAGATGAAGGGAATATTATCTGCCTGGGCTTCAGGGAGGTTTTTGACATACCTCTACATGGCATCACACATACATATGGAAGCAATAGTGCAAAGGGGAGGGAATCAGTGTCTTTTCAGTGATGCTGAGGGAAAAGACAAGAGGCAGTGGGCACACACTGAAATACAGGAGATTGCCTTTGAACATCAGTAAATGTTTCTTTACTGTCAGGGTGACTGAACCACGGCACAGACTGCCCAGAAAGATTGTGGAGCCTGGATCTTTGAAGACATTAAAAGTACACCCAGATAGAATCCTGGGCAAGAGGCTCTAGGTATCCTGGTTTAGGCAGGGGGGTTGGGCCTGGTTAGCCCCACCAACCCCTTCCACTCTCTTTCATTCTGTGCTAGTGAATTCTCTTCAAGATGCATTTCAAAGCACTGGCATGACAAAGTTCTGTGCAGACAGAGATCTAAATGGACATGGCATCTAAGTTCCTTAAGCAGTGTTCAAGAAGAATGTAAAACTCTGGCACAAGTGTCTCTTCCCTAACTGAATCCCTTTCATGGGAAAATTCCCAGCTCTAGAAAGATCTTCTGATACGCATGCTTAAGACTGACACTGGCTGAGCAAATTTCTCCCTATGTATATCTAAGACCAGTTAGGATCTTCACCCAAAGTGCTGTCAACATAGTCACAGAATGCCTATTGTTAAGAAGTGACAGCTTCCATCAGAATGGCAGCTATTGGTCCACAAAATGGATTAATGGATGGGAATTATCTACGTGGGTTAAAAACAAAAATAAAGAGTTGGTCTTTATTTATCAATTTCATGGCAATATTGATAAGGGAAGAAAAAGATCTAAGTCCTTGACTTTCTGGACTCGAGGAAAGATTTTAAAAATTCCTTGTAAAAATGTATGATCACAATCAGACTATTGAAACCATTTTAGTTGGGAACAAAGTTCCAAAATTGTCTAGATAGTGGCAAAGAAGCCAAGAAAATAGGAAAGAAACAAAAAGAGAGCAAAAGAGTCAGCTTCAGTGTACAAGCTCGTTCTAGAAGTAGTCTGCTGGGAAAAGGAACCCCCAGCTAAATTTCCAATGTATTCCTGCGCTTGATTCAGTAACTGGTCAATGTAAAAACCAATCCTTTTGTACAACTTCTTCCAGCAACAAAAACTCCAACAGGTTGACACTACCATCATGCCTGTTCCAGACATATTTAAAAGAGAAATGATGATTTTCTTGAAAACCTACTTACATAAAAGTTGCAAGATGGTGGAGGGATTCCCACATCCTCCTTCCTCCATCTGGCTTGAAAGTATATTTGATAAAATATGCAACAAAGCACATGATTTATAAGGGAGAGTCAAATGGATGATTTGGGAATCGATCTCTTGTTGATAGTAAACTTCATATCCACTCGGTGTGACCTTTTTAAAACAAAATGTGGAGCTGAGGCATGAATCTGCCACAACAATTGTAAAGCAAACATACACACTCCCCTTCATATGCCCCCCCCTCCACACACACCTAGGCACACACAGAGATCAGCATAGCAGATCATGAACACCTTGGAAAAGACTGAAATGCTAAATGCCTCTCTTGATGGGCAAAAGAGCTGGTGCAGTAATTCAAATGCCTGGTACAAAAATTCTGTTTAATATTTAGCTCCTATTTAAAACACAGCTTTTCATTTCATTCTATTTACAGAATATTTTCATTTCATTTGTTTCTTTAAAATTACTTAGTTCTCACCTGTTGTATGTCTAGGAATATTTTCTTCCAAAAATAGAAAAAAATAGATGATATCTTTTCAGCAGAAAACATTGGTTGATACAATTTTAAACCATCATGATATGGAAGAATTCTTCTGTCCCTCTCGAAGGTGGAAGAAGCATTTGGATCACAGATCATCTACAATGAAATACTTGACATGTTTAAGATGCTTTCAATCAATTTTGATTGTCAATTGCTTATTTGTTGTAAACAGTAATTTTTCAGTGAAGGGAAAGTGTGTGTGGTATATCTACATGATATGTTCAAAGGCAGTTCCTACTAATGGCCAGGCTGAATTCCAGTAAATAATGTCCCGAATGATATTTTGCCGCCTTCTTTGGCACTTCATGAAATCTTACCCCGATGAAGTGCTGAAACACAGAGATTTTCTCTTAGAGAGTGTCTCATGTTGTAACCTATCCCATGGATTTTATGCTGTAATTCTTATCTCTTTTAAAATTTACTATCTTCTGTACAGTTTTCATGAAACTTTCTGTTACAGTAGTGAATAGCACAGATAAATGTCATTTTGTACAACTTTGAATTTACCCCAAGAGCTGAGAGAAAACTTGATCCTATACTTCAATCCGAGTTTCTTCTATAGTCCAACTTTGTTTCTCTACCATCAAGCTTCTCCTTTGTTGCTGCTCCAAGCCCCGTCCAGGGTGACCTTGAATACTTTCAGGGATGGGACACCCACAACTTCTCTGGGCAACCTGTTCCAGTGTTCCAGCACTCCCACAGTAAAAAAGGCCTTCCTTTCATCTAATATGTGTAGGAAATCATAAATCTAGGCATAGAAGCTTGGAGTGCAAATTTGAAATTCTTTGGATTTGAAGCACATTTTATATGAATACTGACTTACAGATGACTAAAAGATGTTGATGGGCATTTGAGCTGACAAGTTTTGAAAAAGTGCACGGAAATTAAAATTGAAACCACTAAAATTAAAAACTCCTTGCCATTTTCTTTTTCCTCTCCTATTCAAAATTGCATATGTCAGATATCAGTGCTTCATGCAAACCTCTCAGATGCTCTCAGAGAAAAAGCTTTTCTTTCAGACTAAGTTGCGGTTGACATAGAACACTAGCAGGAGTGAAAGATTTTCTGGGCATCGGGGCAGCCCGTTCTCCTTGGATTTGTGTGCAGAATGCATTTTATCCAAACTGGAAAATAGATCCCAGCTCTGTTCTATTCATCATCCTTACTTCATCAGGCCAGAAGATTCTGTGAAAAGTAGCCTGTGGACCTTGAAGACAGCGCATGTGAACCAGATGAGAGGTGATAGAGAAGTTGAGGGAGAGAAGAAAGAGCATGAGGCTGAAACCAGAAAGTATTTCTCCACGTGATCATGGAAGATTGCAGGAGCCACTTGGTACTATCAAACCAGCCCAACTTGGCACTTGTGCCACCTTGGGTCTGGGAGCCATGTTGCATATCGTGCATTTTAAGGAGCCAGCTGGCCACACCCAGCCATATGCCCCCAAACACAAACCAAGGCCCTTTTCTCTGGCAAACAAAACTCAGCTGCCCTGCTTCTGGATGGCAGATTGCAGGAACCACTTGGTACTATCAAACCAGCCCAACTTGGCACTGGTGCCACCATGGGTCTGGTCACCATCCTGCCTATCGTAGCTTTTCAGGAGCCAGCCGGTCACTCTCAGCCATAGGCCCCCAAACACAAACCTCGGCCCGTTTCCCTGGCAAACAAAAGTAAGCTGCCCCGCTTCTGGATGGCAGATTGCAGGAGCTACTTAGTACTATCAAATCAGCCCGACTTGGCACAGGTGCCACCTTGGATCTGGGAACCATCCTGTGTATCGTGGATTTTCAGGGGCCAGCCGGCCACTCTCAGCCATATGCCCCCAAAAACAAACCACGGACCTTTTCTCTGGCAAACAAAAATCAGCTGCCCCACTTCTGGATGGCAGATTGCAGGAGCCACTTGGGACTATCACACCAGCACAACATGGCACTGCTGCCACCTTGGATCTGGGAACAATCCTGCGTATCGTACATATTCAGGAACCAGCCGAACACTCCCAGCCACAGGCCCCCAAACACAAACAACGGCCCTTTTCTCTGGCAAACAAAACTCAACTGCCCCTCTTCTGGATGGCAAATTGCAGGACGCACTTGGTACTACAAAAAGAGCCCGACTTGGCAGTGGTGCCACCTTGGCTCTGGGAACCATCCTGCGTATCGAGCATTTTAAGGAGCCAGCCGGCAATTCCCAGCCGTATGCCCCAAAAAGAAACCATGGACCTTTTCTCTGGCAAAAAAAACTCAGCTGTCCCGCTTCTGGATGGCAGATTGCAGGAGTTACTTTGAACCATACAACCAGCCTTACTTGGCACTGGTGCCACCTTGGATCTGGGAACCATCCTGCCTATCGTTGATTTTCAGGGGCCAGCCGGCCACTCTCAGCCATAGGCCCCCAAACACAAACCACAGCCCTTTTCTCTAGCAAACAAAATTCAACTGCCCCGCTTCTGGATGGCAAATTGCAGGAGCCACTGGGTACTACAAAAACAGCCTGACTTGGCACTGGTGCCACCTTGCGCCTGGTTACCATGCGGCGTATCGTGCATTTTAAGGAGCCAGGTGGCCACTCCCAGCCATATGCCCCCAAACACAACCCACGGCCCTTTTCTCTGGCAAACAAAACTCAGCTGCCCCGCTTCTGGATGGCAGATTGCAGGAGACACTTGGTACTATCAAACCAGCCCGACTTGGCACTGGTGCCACCTTGGGTCTGGGAACCATCCTGCGTATTGTGGATTGTCAGGAGACAGCCGACCACTCTCGGCCACAGAGCCCAATCAAAAACAAAGGTCCGTTTCCCTGGCAAAAAAAACTCAGCTGCCCCGCTTCTGGATGGGAGATTGCAGGAGGCACTTGACACTGTCAAACGAGCCCCGCTTGGCACTGGTGCCACCTTGGGTCTGGGAACCATGCTGCGTATCGTGGATTTTCAGGAGCCAGCCGGCCACTGCCAGCCACAGGCCCCCAAACACAAACCACAGCCTTTTTCTCTGGCAAACAAAACTCAGCTGCCCCGCTTCTGGATGGCAGATTGCAGGAGCCACTTGGTACTATCAAACCAGCCCGACTTGGCACTGGTGCCACCTTGGGTCTGGGAACCATCCTGCCTATCGTGGATTTTAAGGAGCCAGCCGGCTACTCCCAGCCACAGGCCCCCAACAAAAACCACGGCCCTTTTTTCTCGCAAACAAAACTTAGCTGCCTCACTTCTGGATGGCAGATTGCAGGAGCCACTTGGTGTAATCAAACCAGCCCGACTTGGCACTGGTGCCACCTTGGGTCTGGGAACCATCCTGCGTATCGTGGATTCTAAGGAGCCAGCCGGCCACTCCCAGCCACAGGCCCCCAAACAAAATCAACGGCGCTGTTCCCTGGAAAACAAAACACGCCTGCCAACTTTTTGATGGAGTTTGCAGGAGCCACTTGGTACTATCAAACCAGCCCGACTTGGCACTGGTGCCACCTTGGGTCTGGGAAACATCCTGCGTATCGTGGATTCTTAGGAGCCAGCCGGCCACTCCTAGCCACAGGCCCCCAAACAAAAACCTAGGCCTATTTCTCTGGCAAACAAAAGTAAGCTGCCCTGCTTCTGGATGGCAGATTGCAGGAGACACTTGGTACTATCAAACCAGCCCAACTTGGCACTGGTGCCACCTTGGGTCTGGGAACCATCCTGCGTATCGTGGATTCTAAGGAGCCAGCTGGCCACTCCCAGCCACAGGCCCCCAAACACAAACAGCGGCGCTTTTCCCTGGAAAACAAAACTCGCCTGCCAACTTTTTGATGGCAGATTGCAGGAGCCACTTGGTACTATCAAATCAGCCCAACTTGGCACTGGTGCCACCATGGGTCTGGTCACCATCCTGCCTATCGTAGCTTTTCAGGAGCCAGCCGGTCACTCCCAGCCATAGGCCCCCAGACAAAAACCTCGGCCCGTTTCCCTGGCAAACAAAAGTAAGCTGCCCCGCTTCTGGATGGCAGATTGCAGTACGCACTTGGTACTATCAAACCAGCCCAACTTGGAAATGGTGCCACCTTGGGTCTGGGAACCATCCTGCGTATCGTGGATTCTAAGGAGCCAGCGGGCCACTCCCAGCCACAGGCCCCCAAATACAAACAACGGCGCTTTTCCCTGGAAAACAAAACTCGCCTGCCAAATTTTTGATGGCAGATTGCAGGAGCCACTTGGTACTATCAAATCAGCCCAACTTGGCACTGGTGCCACCATGGATCTGGTCACCATCCTGCCTATCGTAGCTTTTCAGGTGCCAGCCGGTCACTCCCAGCCATAGGAACCCAGACACAAACCTCGGCCCGTTTCCCTGGCAAACAAAAGTAAGCTGCCCCGCTTCTGGATGGCAGATTGCAGGAGCCACTTTGCACCATCAAACTGGCCCGACTTGTCACTGGTGCCACCTCAGGTCTGGGAACCCTCCTGCGTATCGTGGATTCCAATTAGCAAGACGGCCACTCCCAGCCACAGGCCCCCAAACACAAACAACGGCGCTTTTCCCTGGAAAACAAAACTCGCCTGCCAACTTTTTGATGGCAGATTGCAGGAGCCACTTGGTACTATCAAACCAGCCCAACTTGGCACTGCTGACACCATGGGTCTGGTCACCTTCCTGCCTATCGTAGCTTTTCAGGAGCCAGCCGGTCACTCCCAGCCATAGGCCCCCAGACACAAAGCTCTGCCCGTTTCCCTGGCAAACAAAAGTAAGCTGCCCCGCTTCTGGATGGCAGATTTCAGGATCCACTTGTTATTATCAAACCAGCCCGACTTGGTACTGATGCCACCTCTGGTCTGGGAACCATCCTGCGTATCTTGGATTCTAAGGAGCCAGCCGGCCACTCCCAGCCACAGGCCCCCAAAAAAAACATCGGCGCTTTTCCCTGGAAAACAAAACTCGCCTGCCAACATTTTGATGGCAGATTGCAGGAACCACTAGGTACTATCAAACCAGCCCAACTTGGCACTGGTGCCACCTTGGGTCTGGGAACCATCCGGCGTATCGTGTGTTTAAAGGAGCCAGCCGGCCACTCCAGCCACAGGCCCGCAGACACAAACAACGGCGCTTTTCCCTGGAAAACAAAGCTTGCCTGCTGACTTTTGATGGCAGATTGCAGGAGCCACTTTGTACTTTGAAATCAGCCGAACATGGCTCTGGTGCCACCATGGGTCTGGTCACCATCCTGCCTATCGTAGCTTTTCAGGAGCCAGCCGGTCACTCCCAGCCATAGGCCCCCAGACACAAAGCTCGGCCCGTTTCCCTGGCAAACAAAAGTAAGCTACCCCACTTCTGGATGGCAGATTGCAGGACGCACTTCGTACTATCAAACCAGCCCAACTTATCACTGGTGCCACCTCAGGTCAGGGAACCATCCTGCGTATTGTGGATTCTAAGGAGCCAGCCGGCCACTCCCAGCCACAGGCCCCCAAACACAAACAACGGCGCTTTTCCCTGGAAAACAAAACTCGCCTGCCAACTTTTGATGGCAGATTGCAGGAGCCACTTGGTACTATCAAACCAGCCCAACTTGGCACTGGTGCCACCATGGGTCTGGTCACCATCCTGCCTATCGTAGCTTTTCAGGAGCCAGCCGGTCACTCCCTGCCATAGGCCCCCAGACACAAACCTCGGCCCGTTTCCCTGGCAAAAAAAAGTAAGCTGCCCCGCTTCTGGATGGCAGATTGCAGGACGCACTTGGTACTATCAAACCAGCCCGACTTGGCACTGGTGCTACCTCAGGTCTGGGAACCATCCTGCGTATCGTGGATTCTAAGGAGCCAGCCGGCCACTCCCAGCCACAGGCCCCCAAACACAAACATCGGCGCTTTTCCCTGGAAAACAAAACTCGCCTGCCAACTTTTTGATGGCAGATTGCCGGAGCCACTTGGTACTATCAAACCAGCCCAACTTGGCACTGGTGCCACCATGGGTCTGGTCACCATCCTGCCTATCGTAGCTTTTCAGGAGCCAGCCGGTCACTCCCAGCCATAGACCCCAGACAAAAACCTCGGCCCGTTTCCCTGGCAAAAAAAAGTAAGCTGCCCCGCTTCTGGATGGCAGATTGCAGGAGCCACTTTGCACCATCAAACTAGCCCGACTTGGCACTGGTGCCACCTCAGGTCTGGGAACCATCCTGCGTATCGTGGATTCTAAGGAGCCAGCCGGACACTCCCAGCCACAGGCCCTCAAACACAAACAGCGGCGCTTTTCCCTGGAAAACAAAACTCGCCTGCCAAATTTTGATGGCAGATTGCCGGAGCAACTTGGTACTATCAAACCAGCCCAACTTGGCACTGGTGCCACCATGGGTCTGGTCACCATCCTGCCTATCGTAGATTTTCAGGACCTAGCCGGTCACTCCCAGCCATAGGCCCCCAGACACAAACCTCGGCCCGTTTCCGAGGCAAACAAAACTAAGCGGCGCCGCTTGTGGATGGCAGATTGCAGGACGCACTTGGTACTATCAAACCAGCCCGACTTGGCACTGGTGCCACCTCTGGTCTGGGAACCATCCTGCGTATCGTGGATTCCAATTAGCAAGCTGGCCACTCCCAGCCACAGGCCCCCAAACACAAACAACGGCGCTTTTCCCTGGAAAACAAAACTCGCCTGCCAACATTTTGATGGCAGATTGCAGGAGCCACTTGGTACTATCAAATCAGCCGAACATGGCACTGGTGCCACCACGGGTCTTGGAACCATCCTGCCTATCGTAGCTGTTCAGGCGCCAGCCGGTCACTCCCAGCCATAGGCCCCCAGAGAAAAACCTCGGCCCTTTTCCCTGGAAAACAAAAGTAAGCTGCCCTGCTTCTGGATGGCAGATTGCAGGAATAACTTGGTACTATCAAACCAGCCCAACTTGGCACTGGTGCCACCTTGGGTCTGGGAACCATCCGGCGTATCGTGGATTCTAAGGAGCCAGCCGGTCACTCCCAGCCACAGGCCCCCAAACACAAACAACGGCGCTTTTCCCTGGAAAACAAAACTCGCCTGCCAACTTTTTGATGGCAGATTGCAGGAGCCACTTGGTACTATCAAATCAGCCCAACTTGGCACTGGCGCCACCATGGGTCTGGTCACCATCCTGCCTATCGTAGCTTTTCAGGAGCCAGCCGGTCACTCCCAGCCATAGGCCCCCAGACACAAAGCTCGGCCCGTTTCCCTGGCAAACAAAAGTAAGCTGCCCCGCTTCTGGATGGCAGATTGCAGGACGCGCTTGGTAGTATCAAACCAGCCCGACTTGTCACTGGTGCCAACTCTGGTCTGGGAACCATCCTGCGTATCGTTGATTCTAATTAGCCAGCCGGCCACTCCCAGCCACAGGCCCCCAAACACAAACAAGGGCGCTTTTCCCTGGAAAACAAAACTCGCCTGCCAAATTTTTGATGGCAGATTGCAGGAGCCACTTGGTACTATCAAATCAGCCCAACTCGGCACTGGTGCCACCATGGGTCTGGTCACCATCCTGCCTATCGTAGCTTTTCAGGAGCCAGCCGGTCACCCCCAGCCACAGGCCCCGAGACAAAAACCTCGGCCCGTTTCCCTGGCAAAAAAAAGTAAGCTACCCCGCTTCTGGATGGCAGATTGCAGGACGCACTTCGTAGTATCAAACCAGCCCAACTTGGCACTGGTGCCACCTTGGGTCTGGGAACCATCCTGCGTATCGTGGATTCTAAGCAGCCAGCAGGCCACTCCCTGCCACAGGCACTCAAACACAAACAACGGCGCTTTTCCCTGGAAAACAAAACTCGCCTGCCAACTTTTTGATGGCGGATTGCAGGAGCCACTTGATACTATCAAACCAGCCCAACTTGGCACTGGTGCCACCATGGGTCTGGTCACCATCCTGCCTATCGTAGCTTTTCAGGAGCCAGCCGGTCACCCCCAGCCACAGGCGCCGAGACAAACACCTCGGCCCGTTTCCCTGGCAAACAAAAGTAAGCTGTCCCGCTTCTGGATGGCAGATTGCAGGACGCACTTGGTAGTATCAAACCAGCCCGACTTGTCACTGGGGTCACCTCTGGTCTGGGAACCATCCTGCGTATCGTGGATTCTAATTAGCCAGCCGGCCACTCCCAGCCACAGGCCCCCAAACACAAACAACGGCGCTTTTCCCTGGAAAACAAAACTCGCCTGCCAAATTTTTGATGGCAGATTGCAGGAGCCACTTGGTACTATCAAACCAGCCCAACTTGGCACTGGTGCCACCATGGGTCTGGTCACCATCCTGCCTATCGTAGCTTTTCAGGAGCCAGCCGGTCACCCCCAGCCTTATACCCCGAGACAAAAACCTCGGCCCGTTTCCCTGGCAAACAAAAGTAAGCTACCCCGCTTCTGGATGGCAGATTGCAGTACGCACTTAGTACTATCAAACCAGCCCAACTTGGCACTGGTGCCACCTTGGGTCTGGGAACCATCCTGCGTATCGTGGATTCTAAGGAGCCAGCCGGCCACTCCCTGCCACAGGCACCCAAACACAAACAACGGCGCTTTTCCCTGGAAAACAATACTCGCCTGCCAACTTTTTGATGGCGGATTGCAGGAGCCACTTGGTACTATCAAACCAGCCCAACTTGGCACTGGTGCCACCATGGATGTGGTCACCATCCTGCCTATCGTAGCTTTTCAGTACCTAGCAGGTCACTCCCAGCCATAGGCGCCCAGACACAAAGCTCGGCCCGTTTCCCTGGCAAACAAAAGTAAGCTGCCCCGCTTCAGGATGGCAGATTGCATGAACCACTTGGTACTATAAAACCAGCCCGACTTGGCACTGGTGCCACCTCTGGTCTGGGAACCATCCTGCGTATCGTGGATTCTAAGGAGCCAGCCGGTCACTCCCAGCCACAGGCCCCCAAACACAAACAACAGCGCTTTTCCCTGGAAAACAAAACTCGCCTGCCAACATTTTGATGGCAGATTGCAGGAGCCACTTGGTACTATCAAACCAGCCCAACTTGGCACTGGTGCCACCATGGGTCTGGTCACCATCCTGCCTATCGTAGCTGTTCAGGCGCCACCCGGTCACTCCCAGCCATAGGCCCCCAGAGAAAAACCTCGGCCCGTTTCCCTGGCAAAGAAAAGTAAGCTACCCCGCTTCTGGAGGGCAGATTGCAGGAGCCACTTTGCACCATCAAACTGGCCCGACTTGTCACTGGTGCCACCTCAAGTCTGGGAACCATCCTGCGTATCGTGGATTCTAAGGAGCCAGCCGGTCCCTCCCACCCACAGGCCCCCAGTCACAAACAACGGCGCTTTTCGCTGGAAAACAAAACTCGCCTGCCGACTATTTGATGGCAGATTGCAGGAGCCACTTGGTACTATCAAATCAGCCCAACTTGGCTCTGGTGCCACCATGGGTCTGGTCACCATCCTGCCTATCGTAGCTTTTCAGGAGCCAGCCGGTCACTCCCAGCCATAGGCCCCCAGACACAAACCTCGGCCCGTTTCCCTGGAAAACAAAAGTAAGCTGCCCCGCTTCTGGATGGCAGATTGCAGGAGCCACTTTGCACCATCCAACTAGCCCGACTTGGCACTGGTGCCACCTCAGGTCTGGGAACCATGCTGCGTATCGTGGATTCTAATTAGCCATCCGGCCACTCCCACCCACGGCCCCTAAACACAAACAACGGCGCTTTTCCCTGGAAAACAAAACTCGCCTGCCAATTTTTGATGGCAGATTGCAGGAGCCACTTGGTACTATCAAACCAGCCCAACTTGGCACTGGTGCCACCATGGGTCTGGTCACCATCCTGCCTATCGTAGCTTTTCAGGAGCCAGCCGGTCACTCCCAGCCATAGGCGCCCAGACCCAAAGCTCGGCCCGTTTCCCTGGCAAGCAAAAGTAAGCTGTCCCGCTTCTGGATGGCAGATTGCAGGACGCACTTGGTAGTATCAAACCAGCCCGACTTGGCACTGGCGCCGCCTCACATCTGGGAACCATCCTGCCTATCGTGGATTCTAAGCAACCAGCCGGCCACTCCCAGCCACAGGCCCCCAAACACAAACAACGGCGCTTTTCCCTGGAAAACAAAACTCGCCTGCCAAGTTTTTGATGGCAGATTGCAGGAGCCACTTGGTACTATCAAACCAGCCCAACTTGGCACTGGTGCCACCTTGGGTCTGGTCACCATCCTGCCTATCATAGCTTTTCAGGAGCCAGCCGGTCACTCCCAGCCATAGGCCCCCAGACACAAACCTCGGCCCGTTTCCCTGGCAAACAAAAGCAAGCTGCCCCGCTTCTGGATGGCAGATTGCAGGAGCCACTTTGCACCATCAAACTAGCCCGACTTGGCACTGGTGCCACCTCAGGTCTGGGAACCATCCTGCGTATCATGGATTCTAAGGAGCCAGCCGGCCACTCCCAACCACAGGCCCCCAAACAAAAACAACGGCGCTTTTCCCTGGATAACAAACTCGCCTGCCAAGTTTTTGATGGCAGATTGCAGGAGCCACTTGGTACTATCAAACCAGCCCAACTTGGCACTGGTGCCACCATGGGTCTGGTCACCATCCTGCCTATCGTAGCTTTTCAGGAGCCAGCCGGTCACTCCCAGCCATAGGCCCCGAGACACAAACCTCGGCCCGTTTCCCTGGCAAACAAAAGTAAGCTACCCCGCTTCTGGATGGCAGATTGCAGGACGCACTTGGTACTATCAAACCAGCCCAACTTGGCACTGGTGCCACCTCAGGTCTGGGAACCATCCTGCGTATCGTGGATTCTAAGGAGCCAGCCGGCCACTCCCAGCCATAGGCCCCCAAACAAAACAACGGCACTTTTCCCTGGAAAACAAAACTTGCCTGCCAAATTTTTGATGGCAGATTGCAGGAGCCACTTGGTACTATCAAACCAGCCCAACTTGGCACTGGTTCCACCATGGGTCTGGTCACCATCCTGCCTATCGTAGCTTTTCAGGAGCCAGCCGGTCACTCCCAGCCGTAGGCCCACAGACACAAAGCTCGGCCCGTTTCCCTGACAAACAATAGTAAGCTACCCCGCTTCTGGATGGCAGATTGCAGGACGCACTTGGTACTATCAAACCAGCCCGACTTGGCACTGGTGCCACCTCTGGTCTGGGAACCATCCTGCGTATGGTAGATTCTAAGCAGCCAGCCGGCCACTCCCAGCCACAGGCCCCCAAACACAAACAACGGCGCTTTTCCCTTGAAAACAAAACTCGTCTGCCAACTTTTTGATGGCAGATTGCCGGAGCCACTTGGTACTATCAAACCAACCCAACTTGGCACTGGTGCCACCATGGGTCTCGTCACCATCCTGCCTATCGTAGCTTTTCAGGAGCCAGCCGGCCACTCCCTGCCACAGGCCCCCAAACACAAACAACGGCGCTTTTCCCTGGAAATCAAAATTCGCCTGCCAAATTTTGATGGCAGATTGCAGGAGCCACTTGGTACAATCAAATCAGCCCAACTTGGCACTGGTGCCACCATGGGTCTGGTCACCATCCTGCCTATCGTAGCTTTTCAGGAGCCAGCCGGTCACTCCCAGCCATAGGCCCCCAGACACAAACCTCGGCCCGTTTCCCTGGCCAACAAAAGTAAGCTGCCCCGCTTCTGGATGGCAGATTGCAGGAACCACTTGGTACTATCCAACCAGCCCAACTTGGCACTGGTGCCACCTTTGGTCTGGGAACCATGCTGAGTATCGTGGATTCTAAGGAGCCAGCCGGCCACTCCCAGCCACATGCCCCCAAACACAAACAACGGCGCTTTTCCCTGGAAAACAAAACTCGCCTGCCAACTTCTTGATGGCAGATTGCAGGAGCCACTTGGTACTATCAAACCAGCCCAACTTGGCACTGGTGCCGTCATGGGTCTGGTCACCATCCTGCCTATCGTAGCTTTTCACGAGCCAGCCGGTCACTCCCAGCCATAGGCCCCCAGACACAATCCTCGGACCGTTTCCCTGGCAAACAAAAGTAAGCTGCCCCGCTTCTGGATGGCAGATTGCAGGACGCACTTGGTACTATCAAACCAGCCCAACTTGGCACTGGTGCCACCATGGGTCTGGGAACCATCCTGTGTATCGTGGATTCTAATTAGCCATCCGTCCACTCCAGGTGATAGGGCCCCAGGCACAAACAACGGCGCTTTTCCCTGGATAACAAACTCGCCTGCCAACTTTTTGATGGCAGATTGCAGGAGCCACTTGGTACTATCAAACCAGCCCAACTTGGCACTGGTGCCACCATGGGTCTGGTCACCATCCTGCCTATCGTAGCTTTTCAGGAGCCAGCCGGTCACTCCCAGCCATATGCCCCGAGACACAAACCTCGGCCCGTTTCCCTGGCAAACAAAAGTAAGCTACCCCACTTCTGGATGGCAGATTGCAGGACGCACTTGGTACTATCAAACCAGCCCAACTTGGCACTGGTGCCACGTCAAGTCTAGGAACCATCCTGCGTATCGTGGATTCTAAGGAGCCAGCCGGCCACTCCCAGCCATAGGCCCCCAAACAAAAACAACGGCGCTTTTCCCTGGTAAAGAAAACTTCCCTGCCAACTTTTTGATGGCAGATTGCAGGAGCCACTTGGTACTATCAAACCAGCCCAACTTGGCACTGGTGCCACCATGGGTCTGGGAACCATCCTGCCTATCGTAGCTTTTCAGGAGCCAGCCGGTCACTCCCAGCCATAGGCCCCCAGACACAAAGCTCGGCCCGTTTCCCTGGCAAACAAAAGTAAGCTGCCCCGCTTCTGGATGGCAGATTGCAGGAGACACTTGGTACTATCAAACCAGCCGGACTTGGCACTGGTGCCACGACAAGTCTGGGAACCATCCTGCGTATCGTGGATTCTAAGGAGCCAGCCGGCCACTCACAGCCACAGGCCCCCAAACACAAACAACGGCGCTTTTCCCTGGAAAACAAAACTCGCCTACCAACGTTTTGATGGCAGATTGCAGGAGCCACTTGGTACTATCAAATCAGCCCAACTTGGCACTCGTGCCACCATGGGTCTGGTCACCATCCTGCCTATCGTAACTTTTCAGGAGCCAGCCGGTCACTCCCAGCCATAGGCCCCCAGACACAAATCTCGGCCCGTTTCCCTGGCAAAGAAAATTAAGCTGCCCCGCTTCTGGATGGCAGATTGCAGGAGCCACTTGGTACTATCAAACCAGCCCGACTTGGCACTGGTGCCACCTCTGGTCTGGGAACCATCCTGCGTATCGTGGATTCTAAGGAGCCAGTCGGCCACTCCCAGCCACAGGCCCCCAAACACAAACAACGGCCCGTTTCCGTGGCAAACAAAAGTAAGCTGCCCCGCTTCTGGATGGCAGATTGCAGGAGCCACTTGGTACTATCAAACCAGCCTGACTTGGCACTGGTGCCACCTCTGGTCTGGGAACCATCCTGCGTATCGTGGTTTCTAAGGAGCCAGCCGGCCACTCCCAACCACAGGCCCCCAAACACAAACAACGGCGCTTTTCCCTGGAAAACAAAACTCGCCTGCCAACTTCTTGATGGCAGATTGCAGGAGCCACTTGGTACTATCAAACCAGCCCAACTTGGCACTGGTGCCACCATGGGTCTGGTCACCATCCTGCCTATCGTAGCTTTTCAGGAGCCAGCCGGTCACTCCCAGCCATAGGCCCCCAGACACAAACCTCGGCCCGTTTCCCTGGCAAACAAAAGTAAGCTGCCCCGCTTCTGGATGGCAGATTGCAGGAGCCACTTGGTACTATCAAACCAGCCCGACTTGGCACTGGTGCCACCTCTGGTCTGGGAACCATCCTGCGTATCGTGGATTCTAAGGAGCCAGCCGGCCACTCCCTGCCACAGGCCCCCAAACACAAACAACGGCGCTTTTCCCTGGAAAACAAAACTCGCCTGCCAACTTTTTGATGGCAGATTGCAGGAGCCACTTGGTACTATCAAACCAGCCCAACTTGGCACTGGTGCCGCCATGGGTCTGGTCACCATCCTGCCTATCGTAGCTTTTCACGAGCCAGCCGGTCACTCCCAGCCATAGGCCCCCAGACAAAAACCTCGGCCCGTTTCCCTGGAAAACAAAAGTAAGCTGCCCCGCTTCTGGATGGCAGATTGTAGGACGCACTTGTTACTATCAAACCCGCCCGACTTGGCACTGGTGCCACCACTGGTCTGGGAACCATCCTGCGTATCGTGGATTCTAAAGAGCCAGCCGGCCACTCCCAGCCACAGGCACCCAAACACAAACAACGGCGCTTTTCCCTGGAAAACAAAACTCGCCTGCCAACTTTTTGATGGCAGATTGCAGGAGCCACTTGGTACTATCAAACCAGCCCAACTTGGCACTGCTGCCACCATGGGTCTGGTCACCATCCTGCCTATCGTAGCTTTTCAGGAGCCAGCCGGTCACTCCCAGCCATAGGCCCCCAGACAAAAACCTCGGCCCGTTTCCCTGGCAAACAAAAGTAAGCTGCCCCGCTTCTGGATGGCAGATTGCAGGATCCACTTGGTACTATCAAAACAGCCGGACTTGGCACTGGTGCCACGACAAGTCTGGGAACCATCCTGCGTATCGTGGATTCTAAGGAGCCAGCCGGCCACTCACAGCCACAGGCCCCCAAACACAAACAACGGCGCTTTTCCCTGGAAAACAAAACTCGCCTACCAACGTTTTGATGGCAGATTGCAGGAGCCACTTGGTACTATCAAATCAGCCCAACTTGGCACTCGTGCCACCATGGGTCTGGTCACCATCCTGCCTATCGTAACTTTTCAGGAGCCAGCCGGTCACTCCCAGCCATAGGCCCCCAGACACAAATCTCGGCCCGTTTCCCTGGCAAAGAAAATTAAGCTGCCCCGCTTCTGGATGGCAGATTGCAGGAGCCACTTGGTACTATCAAACCAGCCCGACTTGGCACTGGTGCCACCTCTGGTCTGGGAACCATCCTGCGTATCGTGGATTCTAAGGAGCCAGTCGGCCACTCCCAGCCACAGGCCCCCAAACACAAACAACGGCCCGTTTCCGTGGCAAACAAAAGTAAGCTGCCCCGCTTCTGGATGGCAGATTGCAGGAGCCACTTGGTACTATCAAACCAGCCCGACTTGGCACTGGTGCCACCTCTGGTCTGGGAACCATCCTGCGTATCGTGGTTTCTAAGGAGCCAGCCGGCCACTCCCAACCACAGGCCCCCAAACACAAACAACGGCGCTTTTCCCTGGAAAACAAAACTCGCCTGCCAACTTCTTGATGGCAGATTGCAGGAGCCACTTGGTACTATCAAACCAGCCCAACTTGGCACTGGTGCCACCATGGGTCTGGTCACCATCCTGCCTATCGTAGCTTTTCAGGAGCCAGCCGGTCACTCCCAGCCATAGGCCCCCAGACACAAAGCTCGGCCCGTTTCCCTGGCAAACAAAAGTAAGCTGCCCCGCTTCTGGATGGCAGATTGCAGGAGCCACTTGGTACTATCAAACCAGCCCGACTTGGCACTGGTGCCACCTCTGGTCTGGGAACCATCCTGCGTATCGTGGATTCTAAGGAGCCAGCCGGCCACTCCCTGCCACAGGCCCCCAAACACAAACAACGGCGCTTTTCCCTGGAAAACAAAACTCGCCTGCCAACTTTTTGATGGCAGATTGCAGGAGCCACTTGGTACTATCAAACCAGCCCAACTTGGCACTGGTGCCGCCATGGGTCTGGTCACCATCCTGCCTATCGTAGCTTTTCACGAGCCAGCCGGTCACTCCCAGCCATAGGCCCCCAGACAAAAACCTCGGCCCGTTTCCCTGGAAAACAAAAGTAAGCTGCCCCGCTTCTGGATGGCAGATTGTAGGACGCACTTGTTACTATCAAACCCGCCCGACTTGGCACTGGTGCCACCACTGGTCTGGGAACCATCCTGCGTATCGTGGATTCTAAAGAGCCAGCCGGCCACTCCCACCACAGGCACCCAAACACAAACAACGGCGCTTTTCCCTGGAAAACAAAACTCGCCTGCCAACTTTTTGATGGCAGATTGCAGGAGCCACTTGGTACTATCAAACCAGCCCAACTTGGAACTGCTGCCACCATGGGTCTGGTCACCATCCTGCCTATCGTAGCTTTTCAGGAGCCAGCCGGTCACTCCCAGCCGTAGGCCCCCAGACAAAAACCTCGGCCCGTTTCCCTGGCAAACAAAAGTAAGCTGCCCCGCTTCTGGATGGCAGATTGCAGGATCCACTTGGTACTATCAAACCAGCCGGACTTGGCACTGGTGCCACGACAAGTCTGGGAACCATCCTGCGTATCGTGGATTCTAAGGAGCCAGCCGGCCACTCACAGCCACAGGCCCCCAAACACAAACAACGGCGCTTTTCCCTGGAAAACAAAACTCGCCTACCAACGCTTTGATGGCAGATTGCAGGAGCCACTTGGTACTATCAAATCAGCCACTCTTGTAACTGGTGCCACCATGGGTCTGGTCACCCTCCTGCCTATCGTAACTTTTCAGGAGCCAGCCGGTCACTCCCAGCCATAGGCCCCCAGACACAAAGCTCGGCCCGTTTCCCTGGCAAAGAAAATTAAGCTGCCCCGCTTCTGGATGGCAGATTGCAGGAGCCACTTGGTACTATCAAACCAGCCCGACTTGGCACTGGTGCCACCTCTGGTCTGGGAACCATCCTGCGTATCGTGGATTCTAAGGAGCCAGTCGGCCACTCCCAGCCACAGGCCCCCAAACACAAACAACGGCCCGTTTCCGTGGCAAACAAAAGTAAGCTGCCCCGCTTCTGGATGGCAGATTGCAGGAGCCACTTGGTACTATCAAACCAGCCCGACTTGGCACTGGTGCCACCTCTGGTCTGGGAACCATCCTGCGTATCGTGGTTTCTAAGGAGCCAGCCGGCCACTCCCAACCACAGGCCCCCAAACACAAACAACGGCGCTTTTCCCTGGAAAACAAAACTCGCCTGCCAACTTCTTGATGGCAGATTGCAGGAGCCACTTGGTACTATCAAACCAGCCCAACTTGGCACTGGTGCCACCATGGGTCTGGTCACCATCCTGCCTATCGTAGCTTTTCAGGAGCCAGCCGGTCACTGCCTGCCATAGGCCCCGAGACACAAACCTCGGCCCGTTTCCCTGGCAAACAAAAGTAAGCTGCCCCGCTTCTGGATGGCAGATTGCAGGAGCCACTTGGTACTATCAAACCAGCCTGACTTGGCACTGGTGCCACCTCTGGTCTGGGAACCATCCTGCGTATCGTGGATTTTATGGAGCCAGCCGGTCAGTCCCAGCCATAGGCCCCCAAACACAAACAACGATCCGTTTCCCTGGCAAACAAAAGTAAGCTGCCCCGCTTCTGGATGGCAGATTGCAGGAACCACTTGGTAGTATCAAACCAGCCCAACTTGGCACTGGTGGCACCTCTTGTCTGGGAACCATGCTGCGTATCGTGGTTTCTAAGGAGCCAGCCGGCCACTCCCAACCATAGACCCCCAGACACAAACCTCGGCCCGTTTCCCTGGAAAACAAAAGTAAGCTACCCCGATTCTGGATGGCAGATTGCAGGAGCCACTTGGTACTATCAAATCAGCCCAACTTGGCACTGGTGCCACCATGGGTCTGGTAAACATCCTGCCTATCGTAGCTTTTCAGGAGCCAGCCGGCCACTCTCAGCCATATGCCCCCAAAAACAAACCACGGCCCTTTTCTCTGGCAAACAAAACTCAACTGCCCCTCTTCTGGATGGCAAATTTTAGGACGCACTTTGTACTACGAAAACCGCCCGACGTGGCACTGGTGCCACCTTGTGTCAGGGAACCATCCTGCATATCGAGCTTTTTAAGGAGCCAGCCGGCCACGCCCAGCCATAAACCCCCAAAAACAAACCACGGACCATTTCTCTTGGAAACAAAAATCCGCTGCCCCGCGTCTGTATGGCATATTGCACGAGCCACTTTGCACCATCAAACCAGCCCGACTTGGCACTGGTGCCACCTTGGGTCTGGGAACAATCCTGCATATCGTGGATTCTAAGGAGCCAGCCGGCCACTCCCAGCCACAGGCCCCCAAACACAAACAACGGCGCTTTTCCCTGGAAAACAAAATTCGCCTGCCAAATTTTGATGGCAGATTGCAGGAGCCACTTGGTACTATCAAATCATCCCAACTTGGCACTGGTGCCACTCTGGGTCTGGGAACCATCCTGCCTATTGTAGCATTTCAGGAGCCAGCCGGTCACTCCCAGCCATAGGCCCCCAGACACAAACCTCGGACCGTTTCCCTGGCAAACAAAATTAAGCTGCCCCGATTCTGGATGGCAGATTGCAGGAGCCACTTGGTTGTGTCAAACCAGCCCGACTTGGCACTGGTGCCACCTTGGGTCTGGGAACCATCCTGCGTATCGTGGATTCTAAGCAGCCACCCGGCCACTCTGAGCCACAGGCCCCCAAACAAAAACTACGGTGCTTTTCCCTGGAAAACAAAACTCGCCTGCCAACTTTTTGATGGCAGATTGCAGGAGCCACTTGGTACTATCAAACCAGCCCAACTTGGCACTGGTGCCACCTCTTGTCTGGGAACCATGCTGCCTATCGTAGCTTTTCAGGAGCCAGCCGGTCACTCCCAGCCATAGACCCCCAGACACAAACCTCGGCCCGTTTCCCTGGCAAACAAAAGTAAGCTGCCCCGCTTTTGGATGGCAGATTGCAGGAGCCACGTTGCACCTTCAAACCAGCCCCACTTGGCACTGGTGCCACCTTGGGTCTGGGAACAAGTTGGGCTGGTTTGATAGTACCAAGTGGCTCCTGCAATCTGCCATCCAGAAGCGGGACAGCTTACTTTTGTTTCCCAGGGAAACGGGCCGAGGTATTTGTCTGGGGGCCTATGGCTGGGAGTGACCGGCTGACTACTGAAAAGCTACGATAGGCAGGATGGTTACCAGACTCATGGTGCCACCAGTGCCAAGTCGGGCTGGTTTGATAATACTAAATAGCTCCTGCAATCTGCCATCCAGACGCGGGGCAGCGGATTTTTGTTTGCTGGAGGAAAGTTCCGTGGTTTTTTTTTTGGGGGTATATGACTGGACGTGGCCGGCTGGCTCCTTAAAAAGCTCTATACACAGGATTGTTCCCTGACCCAAGGTGGCATCAGTGCCAAGTCGGGCTGTTTTCGTAGTACCAAGTGCGTCCTGCAATTTGCCATCCAGAAGCGGGGCAGCCTACTTTTGTTTGCCAGGGAAACGTGCCGAGGTATTTGTCTGGGGGCCTATGGCTGGGAGTGAGCGGCTGGCTCCTGAAAAGCTACGATAGGCAGGATGGTGACCAGACCCATGGTGGCACCAGTGCCAAGTTGGGCTGGTTTGATAGTACCAAGTGGCTCCTGCAATCTGCCATCAAGAAGTTGGCAGGCGAGTTTTGTTTTCCAGGGAAAAGCGCCGTTGTTTTTGTTTAGAGGCCTGTGGCTGGGAGTGGCCGCCTGTCCTCGTAGAATCTACGTTACGCAGCATGGTTCCCAGAGCCAAGGTGGCACCAGGGCCAAGTCGGGCTGGTTTGTAAGTACCAAGTGCATCCTGCAATCTGCCATCCAAAAGCGGGGCAGCTTACTTTTGTTTGCCAGGGAAACGGGCCGAGGTTTGTGTCCGGAGGCCTATGGCAGGGAGTGACCGGCTGGCTCCTGAAAAGCTACGATAGGCAGGATGTTTACCAGACCCATGGTGGCACCAGTGCCAAGTTGGGCTGATTTGATAGTACCAAGTGGCTCCTGCAATCTGCCATCCAGAATCGGGGTAACTTACTTTTGTTTTCCAGGGAAACGGGCCGAGGTTTGTGTCTGGGTGTCTATGGCTGGGAGTGACCGGCTGGCTCCTGAAAAGCTACGATAGGCAGGATGGTTCCCAGACCAGAGGTGGCAGCAGTGCCAAGTTGGGCTGGTTTGATAGTACCAAGTGGCTCCTGCAATCTGCCATCAAAAAGTTGGCAGGCGAGTTTTGTTTTCCAGGGAAAAGCGCCGTTGTTTGTGTTTGGGGGCCTGTGGCAGGGAGTGGCCGGCTGGCTCCTTAGAATCCACGATATGCAGGATTGTTCCCAGACCCAAGGTGGCACCAGTGCCAAGTCGGGCTGGTTTGATGGTGCAAAGTGGCTCCTGCAATCTGCCATCCAGACGCGGGGCAGCGGATTTTTGTTTCCAAGAGAAATGGTCCGTGGTTTGTTTTTGGGGGTATATGGCTGGGCGTGGCCGGCTGGCTCCTTAAAAAGCTCGATATGCAGGATGGTTCCCTGACACAAGGTGGCACCAGTGCCACGTCGGGCGGTTTTCGTAGTACAAAGTGCGTCCTAAAATTTGCCATCCAGAAGAGGGGCAGTTGAGTTTTGTTTGCCAGAGAAAAGGGCCGTGGTTTGTTTTTGGGGCATATGGCTGAGAGTGGCCGGCTGGCCCCTGAAAATCCACGATAGGCAGGATGGTTCCCAGACCAGAGGTGTCACCAGTGCCAAGTCGGGCTGGTTTGATAGTACTAAGTAGCTCCTGCAATCTGCCATGCAGAAGCGGGGCAGCTTACTTTTGTTTGCCAGGGAAACGGGCCGAGGTTTGTGTCTGGGGGCCTATGGCTGGGAGTGACCGGCTGGCTCCTGAAAAGCTACGATAGGCAGGATGGTGACCAGACCCATGGTGGCACCAGCTCCAAGTTGGGCTGGTTTGATAGTACCAAGTGGCTCCTGCAATCTGCCATCAAAAAGTTGGCAGGCGAGTTTTGTTTTCCAGGGAAAAGCGCCGTTGTTTGTGTTTGGGTGCCTGTGGCTGGGAGTGGCCAGCTGGCTCCTTAGAACCCACGATACGCAGGATGGTTCCCAGACATGAGTTGGCACCAGTGCCAAGTTGGGCTGGTTTGATGGTACCAAGTGGCTCCTGCAATCTGCCATCCAGAAGCGGGGCAGCTTACTTTTGTTTGCCAGGGAAACGGGCCGAAATATTTGTCTGGGGGCCTCTGGCTGGGGGTGGCTGGCTGGCTCCTGAAAAGCTACGATAGGCAGGATGGTGACCAGACCCATGGTGGCACCAGTGCCAAGTTGGGCTGGTTTGATAATACCAAGTGGCTCCTGCAATCTGCCATCAAAAGTTTGGCAGGCGAGTTTTGTTTTCCAGGGAAAAGCACCGTTGTGTGTGTTTTGGGGCCTGTGGCTGGGAGTGGCCAGCTGGCTCCTTAGAATCCACGATACGCAGGATGGTTCCCAGACCCAAGGTGGCATCAGTGCCAAGTCGGGCTGGTTTGTTAGTACCAAGTGGTTCCTGCAATCTGCCATCCAGAAGCGGGGCAGCTGAATTTTGTTTGCCAGAGAAAAAGGCTGTTTTTTGTGTTTCGGGGCCTGTGGCTGGCAGTGGCCGGCTGGCTCCTGAAAATCCATGATACGCAGCATGGTTCCCAGACCCAAGGTGGCATCAGTGCCAAGTAGGGCTGGTTTCATAGTACCCAGTGGCTCCTGCAATCTCCCATCCAGAAGCGGGGCAGCTGAGTTTTGTTTGCCTGTGAAACGGGCCGTTGTTTTTAATTGGGGTCTGTGGCCGAGAGTGTTCGGCTGGCTCCTGACAACCCACAATACGCAGGATGGTTCCCAGACCCAAGGTGGCACCAGTGCCAAGTTGGGCTGGTTTGATAGTACCAAGTGGCTCCTGCAATCTGCCATCCAGAAGCGGTGCAGTTGAGTTTTGTTTGCCAGAGAAAAGGGCCGTGGGTTGTGTTTGGGGGCATATGGCTGGGAGTGGCCGGCTGTCTCATTAAAAAGTTCGATACGCAGGATGGTTCCCAGACCCAAGAGGGCACCAGTGCCAAGTCGGGCTGTTTTTATAGTACCAAGTGCGTCCTGCAATTTGCCATCCAGAAGAGGGGCAGTTGAGTTTTGTTTGCCAGAGAATAGCGCCGTTGTTTGTGTTTGGGGGCTTGTGGCTCGTAGTGGCCGACTGGCGCCTTAGAATCTGTGTTACGCAGCATGGTTCCCAGACCCAAGGTGGCACCAGTGCCAAGTTGGGCTGGTTTGATAGTACCAAGTGGCTCCTGCAATCTGCCATCCAGAAGCGGGGTAGCTTACTTTTGTTTGCCAGGGAAACGGGCCGAGGTTTGTGACTGGGGACCTATGGCTGGGAGTGACCGGCTGGCTCCTGGAAAGCTACAATAGGCAGGATGGTTACCAGACCCATGGTGTCAGCAGTGCCAAGTTGGGCTGGTTTGATAGTACCAAGTGGCTCCTGCAATCTGCCATCAAAAAGTTGGCAGGCGAGTTTTGTTTTCCAGGGAAAAGCGACATTGTTTGTATTTGGGGGCCTGTGGCTGGGAGTGACCGGCTGGCTCCTTTGAACCCACGATACGCAGGATGGTTCCCAGACCCAAGGTGGCACCAGTGCCAAGTTTTGCTGGTTTGATACTACCAAGTGCGTCCTGCAATCTGCCATCCAGAAGCGGGGCAGCTTAATTTTGTTTGCCAGGGAAACGGGCCGTGGGTTTTGTTTGGGGGCATATAGCTGAGAGTGGCCGGCTGGCTCCTGAAAATCCACGCTAGGCAGCATGGTTCCCAGATGCAATGTGGCACCAGTGCCAAGTCGGGCTGGTTTGATGGTGCAAAGTGGCTCCTGCAATCTGCCATCCAGAAGCGAGGCAGCTGATTTTTGTTTGCCAGAGGAAAATTCCGTGGATTGTTTTTGGGGGCATATTGCTGGGAGTGGCCGGCTGGCTCCTTAAAATGCTCGATACGCATGATGGTTCCCAGGCCCAAGGTGTCACCACTACCAAGTCGGCCTGCGGTTTTAGTATCAAGTTCATCCTGCAATTTGCCATCCAGAAGAGGGGCAGTTGAGTTTTGTTTGCCAGAGAAACGGGCCGAGGTTTCTGTTTGGGGACATATGGCTGAGAGTGGCCGGCTGGCCCCTGAATATCCACGATACAGAGCATGGTTCCCAGATCCAAGGTGGCACCAGTGCCAAGTTGGGCTGGTTTGATAGTACCAAGTGGCTCCTGCAATCTGCCATCCAGAAGCAGGGCAGCTTACTTTTGTTTGCCAGAGAAATAGGCCTAGGTTTTTGTTTGGGGGCCTGTGGCTAGGAGTGGCCGGCTGGCTCCTTAGAATCCACGATACGCAGGATGGTTCCCAGACCCAAGGTGGCACCAGTGCCAAGTTGGGCTGGTTTGATAGTACCAAGTGGCTCCTGCAAACTCCATCAAAAAGTTGGCAGGCGTGTTTTGTTTTCCAGGGAACAGCGCCGTTGATTTTGTTTGGGGGCCTGTGGCTGGGAGTGGCCGGCTGGCTCCTTAGAATCCACGATACGCAGGATGGTTCCCAGACCCAAGGTGGCACCAGTGCCAAGTCGGGCTGGTTTGATTACACCAAGTGGCTCCTGCAATCTGCCATCCAGAAGTGAGGCAGCTAAGTTTTGTTTGCGAGAAAAAAGGGCCGTGGTTTTTGTTGGGGGCCTGTGGCTGGGAGTAGCCGGCTGGCTCCTTAAAATCCACGATAGGCAGGATGGTTCCCAGACCCAAGGTGGCACCAGTGCCAAGTCGGGCTGGTTTGATAGTACCAAGTGGCTCCTGCAATCTGCCATCCAGAAGCGGGGCAGCTGAGTTTTGTTTGCCAGAGAAAAAGGCTGTGGTTTGTGTTTGGGGGCCTGTGGCTGGCAGTGGCCGGCTGGCTCCTGAAAATCCACGATACGCAGCATGGTTCCCAGACCCAAGGTGGCACCAGTGCCAAGTGGGGCTCGTTTGACAGTGTCAAGTGCCTCCTGCAATCTCCCATCCAGAAGCGGGGCAGCTGAGTTTTTTTTGCCAGGGAAACGGACCTTTGTTTTTGATTGGGCTCTGTGGCCGAGAGTGGTTGGCTGTCTCCTGACAATCCACAATACGCAGGATGGTTCCCAGACCCAAGGTGGCACCAGTGCCAAGTCGGGCTGGTTTGATAGTACCAAGTGTCTCCTGCAATCTGCCATCCAGAAGCGGGGCAGCTGAGTTTTGTTTGCCAGAGAAAAGGGCCGTGGGTTGTGTTTGGGGGCATATGGCTGGGAGTGGCCACCTGGCTCCTTAAAATGCACGATACGCCGCATGGTAACCAGACGCAAGGTGGCACCAGTGCCAAGTCAGGCTGTTTTTGTAGTGCCCAGTGGCTCCTGCAATTTGCCATCCAGAAGCGGGGAAGTTGAATTTTGTTTGCTAGAGAAAAGGGCTGTGGTTTGTGTTTGGGGGCCTATGGCTGAGAGTGGCCGGCTGGCCCCTGAAAATCAACGATAGGCAGGATGGTGCCCAGATCCAAGGTGGCACCAGTGCCAAGTAAGGCTGGTTGTATGGTTCAAAGTAACTCCTGCAATCTGCCATCCAGAAGCGGGACAGCTGAGTTTTTTTTTGCCAGAGAAAAGGTCCATGGTTTCTTTTTGGGGCATACGGCTGGGAATTGCCGGCTGGCTCCTTAAAATGCTCGATACGCAGGATGGTTCCCAGAGCCAAGGTGGCACCACTGCCAAGTCGGGCTCTTTTTGTAGTACCAAGTGCGTCCTGCAATTTGCCATCCAGAAGAGGGGCAGTTGAGTTTTGTTTGCCAGAGAAAAGGGCCGTTGTTTGTGTTTGGGGGCCTGTGGCTGGGAGTGTTCGGCTGGTTCCTGAATATGTACGATACGCAGGATTGTTCCCAGATCCAAGGTGGCAGCAGTGCCATGTTGTGCTGGTGTGATAGTACCAAGTGGCTCCTGCAATCTGCCATCCAGAAGTGGGGCAGCTGATTTTTGTTTGCCAGAGAAAAGGTCCGTGGTTTGTTTTTGGGGGCATATGGCTGAGAGTGGCCGGCTGGCCCCTGAATATCCACGATACAGAGCATGGTTCCCAGATCCAAGGTGGCACCAGTGCCAAGTTGGGCTGGTTTGATAGTACCAAGTGTCTCCTGCAATCTGCCATCCAGAAGCAGGGCAGCTTACTTTTGTTTGCCAGAGAAATAGGCCTAGGTTTTTGTTTGGGGGCCTGTGGCTAGGAGTGGCCGGCTGGCTCCTTAGAATCCACGATACGCAGGATGGTTCCCAGACCCAAGGTGGCACCAGTGCCAAGTCGGGCTGGTTTGATAGTACCAAGTGGCTCCTGCAAACTCCATCAAAAAGTACGCAGGCGTGTTTTGTTTTCCAGGGAACAGCGCCGTTGATTTTGTTTGGGGGCCTGTGGCTGGGAGTGGCCGGGTGGCTCCTTAGAATCCACGATACGCAGGATGGTTCCCAGACCCAAGGTGGCACCAGTGCCAAGTCGGGCTGGTTTGATTACACCAAGTGGCTCCTGCAATCTGCCATCCAGAAGTGAGGCAGCTAAGTTTTGTTTGCGAGAAAAAAGGGCCGTGGTTTTTGTTGGGGGCCTGTGGCTGGGAGTAGCCGGCTGGCTCCTTAAAATCCACGATAGGCAGGATGGTTCCCAGACCCAAGGTGGCACCAGTGCCAAGTCGGGCTGGTTTGATAGTACCAAGTGGCTCCTGCAATCTGCCATCCAGAAGCGGGGCAGCTGAGTTTTGTTTGCCAGAGAAAAAGGCTGTGGTTTGTGTTTGGGGGCCTGTGGCTGGCAGTGGCCGGCTGGCTCCTGAAAATCCACGATACGCAGCATGGTTCCCAGACCCAAGGTGGCACCAGTGCCAAGTGGGGCTCGTTTGACAGTGTCAAGTGCCTCCTGCAATCTCCCATCCAGAAGCGGGGCAGCTGAGTTTTTTTTGCCAGGGAAACGGACCTTTGTTTTTGATTGGGCTCTGTGGCCGAGAGTGGTTGGCTGTCTCCTGACAATCCACAATACGCAGGATGGTTCCCAGACCCAAGGTGGCACCAGTGCCAAGTCGGGCTGGTTTGATAGTACCAAGTGTCTCCTGCAATCTGCCATCCAGAAGCGGGGCAGCTGAGTTTTGTTTGCCAGAGAAAAGGGCCGTGGGTTGTGTTTGGGGGCATATGGCTGGGAGTGGCCACCTGGCTCCTTAAAATGCACGATACGCCGCATGGTAACCAGACGCAAGGTGGCACCAGTGCCAAGTCAGGCTGTTTTTGTAGTACCCAGTGGCTCCTGCAATTTGCCATCCAGAAGCGGGACAGCTGAGTTTTTTTTGCCAGAGAAAAGGTCCATGGTTTCTTTTTGGGGCATACGGCTGGGAATTGCCGGCTGGCTCCTTAAAATGCCCGATACGCAGGATGGTTCCCAGAGCCAAGGTGGCACCACTGCCAAGTCGGGCTCTTTTTGTAGTACCAAGTGCGTCCTGCAATTTGCCATCCAGAAGAGGGGCAGTTGAGTTTTGTTTGCCAGAGAAAAGGGCCGTTGTTTGTGTTTGGGGGCCTGTGGCTGGGAGTGTTCGGCTGGTTCCTGAATATGTACGATACGCAGGATTGTTCCCAGATCCAAGGTGGCAGCAGTGCCATGTTGTGCTGGTGTGATAGTCCCAAGTGGCTCCTGCAATCTGCCATCCAGAAGTGGGGCAGCTGATTTTTGTTTGCCAGAGAAAAGGTCCGTGGTTTGTTTTTGGGGGCATATGGCTGAGAGTGGCCGGCTGGCCCCTGAAAATCCACGATACACAGGATGGTTCCCAGATCCAAGGTGGCACCTGTGCCAAGTCGGGCTGATTTGATAGTACTAAGTAGCTCCTGCAATCTGCCATGCAGAAGCGGGGCAGCTTACTTTTGTTTGCCAGGGAAACGGGCCGAGGTTTGTGTTTGGGGGCCTATGGCTGAGAGTGACCGGCTGGCTCCTGAAGAGCTACAATAGGCAGGATGGTGACCAGACCCATGGTGGCACCAGTGCCAAGTTGGGCTGGTTTGATAGTACCAAGTGGTTCCTGCAATCTGCCATCCAGAAGAGGGGCAGTTGAGTTTTGTTTGCCAGAGAAAAGGGCCTTGGTTTGTGTTTGGGGGCATATGGCTGGGTGTGGCCAGCTGGCTCCTTAAAATGCACGATATGCAACATGGCTCCCAGACCCAAGGTGGCACAAGTGCCAAGTTGGGCTGGTTTGATAGTACCAAGTGGCTCCTGCAATCTTCCATGATCACGTGGAGAAATACTTTCTGGTTTCAGCCTCATGCTCTTTCTTCTCTCCCTCAACTTCTCTATCACCTCTCATCTGGTTCACATGCGCTTTCTTCAAGGTCCACAGGCTACTTTTCACAGAATCTTCTGGCCTGATGAAGTAAGGATGATGAATAGAACAGAGCTGGGATCTATTTTCCAGTTTGGATAAAATGCATTCTGCACACAAATCCAAGGAGAACGGGCTGCCCCGATGCCCAGAAAATCTTTCACTCCTGCTAGTGTTCTACGTCAACCGCAACTTAGTCTGAAAGAAAAGCTTTTTCTCTGAGAGCATCTGAGAGGTGTGCATGAAGCACTGATATCTGACATATGCAATTTTGAATAGGAGAGGAAAAAGAAAATGGCAAGGAGTTTTTAATTTTAGTGGTTTCAATTTTAATTTCCGTGCACTTTTTCAAAACTTGTCAGCTCAAATGCCCATCAACATCTTTTAGTCATCTGTAAGTCAGTATTCATATAAAATGTGCTTCAAATCCAAAGAATTTCAAATTTGCACTCCAAGCTTCTATGCCTAGATTTATGATTTCCTACACATATTAGATGAAAGGAAGGCCTTTTTTACTGTGGGAGTGCTGGAACACTGGAACAGGTTGCCCAGAGAAGTTGTGGGTGTCCCATCCCTGAAAGTATTCAAGGTCACCTTGGACGGGGCTTGGAGCAGCAACAAAGGAGAAGCTTGATGGTAGAGAAACAAAGTTGGACTATAGAAGAAACTCGGATTGAAGTATAGGATCAAGTTTTCTCTCAGCTCTTGGGGTAAATTCAAAGTTGTACAAAATGACATTTATCTGTGCTATTCACTACTGTAACAGAAAGTTTCATGAAAACTGTACAGAAGATAGTAAATTTTAAAAGAGATAAGAATTACAGCATAAAATCCATGGGATAGGTTACAACATGAGACACTCTCTAAGAGAAAATCTCTGTGTTTCAGCACTTCATCGGGGTAAGATTTCATGAAGTGCCAAAGAAGGCGGCAAAATATCATTCGGGACATTATTTACTGGGATTCAGCCTGGCCATTAGTAGGAACTGCCTTTGAACATATCATGTAGATATACCACACACACTTTCCCTTCACTGAAAAATTACTGTTTACAACAAATAAGCAATTGACGATCAAAATTGATTGAAAGCATCTTAAACATGTCAAGTATTTCATTGTAGATGATCTGTGATCCAAATGCTTCTTCCACCTTCGAGAGGGACAGAAGAATTCTTCCATATCATGATGGTTTAAAATTGTATCAACCAATGTTTTCTGCTGAAAAGATATCATCTATTTTTTTCTATTTTTGGAAGAAAATATTCCTAGACATACAACAGGTGAGAACTAAGTAATTTTAAAGAAACAAATGAAATGAAAATATTCTGTAAATAGAATGAAATGAAAAGCTGTGTTTTAAATAGGAGCTAAATATTAAACAGAATTTTTGTACCAGGCATTTGAATTACTGCACCAGCTCTTTTGCCCATCAAGAGAGGCATTTAGCATTTCAGTCTTTTCCAAGGTGTTCATGATCTGCTATGCTGATCTCTGTGTGTGCCTAGGTGTGTGTGGAGGGGGGGGCATATGAAGGGGAGTGTGTATGTTTGCTTTACAATTGTTGTGGCAGATTCATGCCTCAGCTCCACATTTTGTTTTAAAAAGGTCACACCGAGTGGATATGAAGTTTACTATCAACAAGAGATCGATTCCCAAATCATCCATTTGACTCTCCCTTATAAATCATGTGCTTTGTTGCATATTTTATCAAATATACTTTCAAGCCAGATGGAGGAAGGAGGATGTGGGAATCCCTCCACCATCTTGCAACTTTTATGTAAGTAGGTTTTCAAGAAAATCATCATTTCTCTTTTAAATATGTCTGGAACAGGCATGATGGTAGTGTCAACCTGTTGGAGTTTTTGTTGCTGGAAGAAGTTGTACAAAAGGATTGGTTTTTACATTGACCAGTTACTGAATCAAGCGCAGGAATACATTGGAAATTTAGCTGGGGGTTCCTTTTCCCAGCAGACTACTTCTAGAACGAGCTTGTACACTGAAGCTGACTCTTTTGCTCTCTTTTTGTTTCTTTCCTATTTTCTTGGCTTCTTTGCCACTATCTAGACAATTTTGGAACTTTGTTCCCAACTAAAATGGTTTCAATAGTCTGATTGTGATCATACATTTTTACAAGGAATTTTTAAAATCTTTCCTCGAGTCCAGAAAGTCAAGGACTTAGATCTTTTTCTTCCCTTATCAATATTGCCATGAAATTGATAAATAAAGACCAACTCTTTATTTTTGTTTTTAACCCACGTAGATAATTCCCATCCATTAATCCATTTTGTGGACCAATAGCTGCCATTCTGATGGAAGCTGTCACTTCTTAACAATAGGCATTCTGTGACTATGTTGACAGCACTTTGGGTGAAGATCCTAACTGGTCTTAGATATACATAGGGAGAAATTTGCTCAGCCAGTGTCAGTCTTAAGCATGCGTATCAGAAGATCTTTCTAGAGCTGGGAATTTTCCCATGAAAGGGATTCAGTTAGGGAAGAGACACTTGTGCCAGAGTTTTACATTCTTCTTGAACACTGCTTAAGGAACTTAGATGCCATGTCCATTTGGATCTCTGTCTGCACAGAACTTTGTCATGCCAGTGCTTTGAAATGCATCTTGAAGAGAATTCACTAGCACAGAATGAAAGAGAGTGGAAGGGGTTGGTGGGGCTAACCAGGCCCAACCCCCCTGCCTAAACCAGGATACCTAGAGCCTCTTGCCCAGGATTCTATCTGGGTGTACTTTTAATGTCTTCAAAGATCCAGGCTCCACAATCTTTCTGGGCAGTCTGTGCCGTGGTTCAGTCACCCTGACAGTAAAGAAACATTTACTGATGTTCAAAGGCAATCTCCTGTATTTCAGTGTGTGCCCACTGCCTCTTGTCTTTTCCCTCAGCATCACTGAAAAGACACTGATTCCCTCCCCTTTGCACTATTGCTTCCATATGTATGTGTGATGCCATGTAGAGGTATGTCAAAAACCTCCCTGAAGCCCAGGCAGATAATATTCCCTTCATCTACCAGTCAAGTTGATTCATCAGAGGAGTTTAAAGTGATGTTCAGCATGAAATTCCCCTGAAAAATCATGCTAACTACATTATTTGGTCATCTGTCATGTGCCTGGCAAGGATTTCCAGGAAGAGCTGCTTCATCAACTTCCTGGGGATAAAAAAGAGGCTGGCTGGTTTGTACTATGGCGAGTCCTCTTAATTGCCTTTTTTGAAGATGGGTGTCATTTGCTAACATCCACTCTTTAGCCTCTCTTGTCGTCTACATCTTAGCAAAACGCTTTTCCACTATGTCTGGCTAGGAAAAACTGTGCCAGCACAGAAAACATCTCCCATCGTGTTCTAGAAGTTGCACGGATGTCTGCCAAGTGTTTGGCAGGAAGAAAAGAAAAGTTGTCCAAAACAGCTTCCAATCGAATGTTCCTGTGATTGGAAAAGTCAGGAGAGTGCAAAGGTACTGTTTTCTATCAGTTGGCAAGGTGCGCACACAATCCCAGTGTTGTACAGCTTGCTTCTTCACCTTCCCGAAGCTGCCGCTCTCGCCGGCTGCCGGAGCCCAAGAAGCGGCTTCTTCGCGCAAAGACGATTGTGCCGCTCACAGGGCTCTCCTTAGCGCGGCTTCTGCCGAAAGACGCCCGGCAGCGGCTCTTACCTCCGGAGAGCATCCTACCTTCGTCTTTAGCTCCTCTTCTCATCTACACCTCGGCAACAAGCTTCTCCACTATGTCTGGCTAGGAAAAACTGTGCCAGCACAGAAAACATCTCCCATCGTGTTCTAGAAGTTGCACGGATGTCTGCCAAGTGTTTGGCAGGAAGAAAAGAAAAGTTGTCCAAAACAGCTTCCAATCGAATGTTCCTGTGATTGGAAAAGTCAGGAGAGTGCAAAGGTACTGTTTTCTATCAGTTGGCAAGGTGCGCACACAATCCCAGTGTTGTACAGCTTGCTTCTTCACCTTCCCGAAGCTGCCGCTCTCGCCGGCTGCCGGAGCCCAAGAAGCGGCTTCTTCGCGCAAAGACGATTGTGCCGCTCACAGTGCTCTCCTTAGCGCAGCTTCTGCCGAAAGACGCCCGGCAGCGGCTCTTACCTCCGGAGAGCATCCTACCTTCGTCTTTCGCGTCTTTTGTAGTCTACATCTTAGCAAAACGCTTTTCCACTATGTCTGGCTAGGAAAAACTGTGCCAGCACAGAAAACATCTCCCATCGTGTTCTAGAAGTTGCACGGATGTCTGCCAAGTGTTTGGCAGGAAGAAAAGAAAAGTTGTCCAAAACAGCTTCCAATCGAATGTTCCTGTGATTGGAAAAGTCAGGAGAGTGCAAAGGTACTGTTTTCTATCAGTTGGCAAGGTGCGCACACAATCCCAGTGTTGTACAGCTTGCTTCTTCACCTTCCCGAAGCTGCCGCTCTCGCCGGCTGCCGGAGCCCAAGAAGCGGCTTCTTCGCGCAAAGACGATTGTGCCGCTCACAGTGCTCTCCTTAGCGCGGCTTCTGCCGAAAGACGCCCGGCAGCGGCTCTTACCTCCGGAGAGCATCCTACCTTCGTCTTTCGCGTCTTTTGTAGTCTACATCTTAGCAAAACGCTTTTCCACTATGTCTGGCTAGGAAAAACTGTGCCAGCACAGAAAACATCTCCCATCGTGTTCTAGAAGTTGCACGGATGTCTGCCAAGTGTTTGGCAGGAAGAAAAGAAAAGTTGTCCAAAACAGCTTCCAATCGAATGTTCCTGTGATTGGAAAAGTCAGGAGAGTGCAAAGGTACTGTTTTCTATCAGTTGGCAAGGTGCGCACACAATCCCAGTGTTGTACAGCTTGCTTCTTCACCTTCCCGAAGCTGCCGCTCTCGCCGGCTGCCGGAGCCCAAGAAGCGGCTTCTTCGCGCAAAGACGATTGTGCCGCTCACAGTGCTCTCCTTAGCGCGGCTTCTGCCGAAAGACGCCCGGCAGCGGCTCTTACCTCCGGAGAGCATCCTACCTTCGTCTTTCGCGTCTTTTGTAGTCTACATCTTAGCAAAACGCTTTTCCACTATGTCTGGCTAGGAAAAACTGTGCCAGCACAGAAAACATCTCCCATCGTGTTCTAGAAGTTGCACGGATGTCTGCCAAGTGTTTGGCAGGAAGAAAAGAAAAGTTGTCCAAAACAGCTTCCAATCGAATGTTCCTGTGATTGGAAAAGTCAGGAGAGTGCAAAGGTACTGTTTTCTATCAGTTGGCAAGGTGCGCACACAATCCCAGTGTTGTACAGCTTGCTTCTTCACCTTCCCGAAGCTGCCGCTCTCGCCGGCTGCCGGAGCCCAAGAAGCGGCTTCTTCGCGCAAAGACGATTGTGCCGCTCACAGTGCTCTCCTTAGCGCAGCTTCTGCCGAAAGACGCCCGGCAGCGGCTCTTACCTCCGGAGAGCATCCTACCTTCGTCTTTCGCGTCTTTTGTAGTCTACATCTTAGCAAAACGCTTTTCCACTATGTCTGGCTAGGAAAAACTGTGCCAGCACAGAAAACATCTCCCATCGTGTTCTAGAAGTTGCACGGATGTCTGCCAAGTGTTTGGCAGGAAGAAAAGAAAAGTTGTCCAAAACAGCTTCCAATCGAATGTTCCTGTGATTGGAAAAGTCAGGAGAGTGCAAAGGTACTGTTTTCTATCAGTTGGCAAGGTGCGCACACAATCCCAGTGTTGTACAGCTTGCTTCTTCACCTTCCCGAAGCTGCCGCTCTCGCCGGCTGCCGGAGCCCAAGAGGCGGCTTCGCGCAAAGACGATTGTGCCGCTCACAGTGCTCTCCTTAGCGCGGCTTCTGCCGAAAGACGCCCGGCAGCGGCTCTTACCTCCGGAGAGCATCCTACCTTCGTCTTTCGCGTCTTTTGTAGTCTACATCTTAGCAAAACGCTTTTCCACTATGTCTGGCTAGGAAAAACTGTGCCAGCACAGAAAACATCTCCCATCGTGTTCTAGAAGTTGCACGGATGTCTGCCAAGTGTTTGGCAGGAAGAAAAGAAAAGTTGTCCAAAACAGCTTCCAATCGAATGTTCCTGTGATTGGAAAAGTCAGGAGAGTGCAAAGGTACTGTTTTCTATCAGTTGGCAAGGTGCGCACACAATCCCAGTGTTGTACAGCTTGCTTCTTCACCTTCCCGAAGCTGCCGCTCTCGCCGGCTGCCGGAGCCCAAGAAGCGGCTTCTTCGCGCAAAGACGATTGTGCCGCTCACAGTGCTCTCCTTAGCGCGGCTTCTGCCGAAAGACGCCCGGCAGCGGCTCTTACCTCCGGAGAGCATCCTACCTTCGTCTTTCGCGTCTTTTGTAGTCTACATCTTAGCAAAACGCTTTTCCACTATGTCTGGCTAGGAAAAACTGTGCCAGCACAGAAAACATCTCCCATCGTGTTCTAGAAGTTGCACGGATGTCTGCCAAGTGTTTGGCAGGAAGAAAAGAAAAGTTGTCCAAAACAGCTTCCAATCGAATGTTCCTGTGATTGGAAAAGTCAGGAGAGTGCAAAGGTACTGTTTTCTATCAGTTGGCAAGGTGCGCACACAATCCCAGTGTTGTACAGCTTGCTTCTTCACCTTCCCGAAGCTGCCGCTCTCGCCGGCTGCCGGAGCCCAAGAAGCGGCTTCTTCGCGCAAAGACGATTGTGCCGCTCACAGTGCTCTCCTTAGCGCGGCTTCTGCCGAAAGACGCCCGGCAGCGGCTCTTACCTCCGGAGAGCATCCTACCTTCGTCTTTCGCGTCTTTTGTAGTCTACATCTTAGCAAAACGCTTTTCCACTATGTCTGGCTAGGAAAACCCGTGCCAGCACAGAAAACATCTCCCATCGTTTTCTAGAAGTTGCACGGATGTCTGCCAAGTGTTTGGGAGGAAGAAAAGAAAAGTTGTCCAAAACAGCTTCCAATCGAATGTTCATGTGATTGGAAAAGTCAGGAGAGTGCAAAGGTACTGTTTTCTATCAGTTGGCAAGGTGCGCACACAATCCCAGTGTTGTACAGCTTGCTTCTTCACCTTCCCGAAGCTGCCACTCTCAGGAGGTAAGAGCCGCTGCCGGGCGTCTTTCGGCAGAAGCTGCGCTAAGGAGAGCACTGTGAGCGGCACAATCGTCTTTGCGCGAAGAAGCCGCTTCTTGGGCTCCGGCAGCCGGCGAGAGCGGCAGCTCCGGGAAGGTGAAGAAGAAGCTGTACAACACTGGGATTGTGTGCGCACCTTGCCAACTGATAGAAAACAGTACCTTTGCACTCTCCTGACTTTTCCAATCACAGGAACATTCGATTGGAAGCTGTTTTGGACAACTTTTCTTTTCTTCCTGCCAAACACTTGGCAGACATCCGTGCAACTTCTAGAACACGATGGGAGATGTTTTCTGTGCTGGCACAGTTTTTCCTAGCCAGACATAGTGGAAAAGCGTTTTGCTAAGATGTAGACTACAAAAGACGCGAAAGACGAAGGTAGGATGCTCTCCGGAGGTAAGAGCCGCTGCCGGGCGTCTTTCGGCAGAAGCCGCGCTAAGGAGAGCACTGTGAGCGGCACAATCGTCTTTGCGCGAAGCCGCCTCTTGGGCTCCGGCAGCCGGCGAGAGCGGCAGCTTCGGGAAGGTGAAGAAGCAAGCTGTACAACACTGGGATTGTGTGCGCACCTTGCCAACTGATAGAAAACAGTACCTTTGCACTCTCCTGACTTTTCCAATCACAGGAACATTCGATTGGAAGCTGTTTTGGACAACTTTTCTTTTCTTCCTGCCAAACACTTGGCAGACATCCGTGCAACTTCTAGAACACGATGGGAGATGTTTTCTGTGCTGGCACAGTTTTTCCTAGCCAGACATAGTGGAAAAGCGTTTTGCTAAGATGTAGACTACAAAAGACGCGAAAGACGAAGGTAGGATGCTCTCCGGAGGTAAGAGCCGCTGCCGGGCGTCTTTCGGCAGAAGCCGCGCTAAGGAGAGCACTGTGAGCGGCACAATCGTCTTTGCGCGAAGAAGCCGCTTCTTGGGCTCCGGCAGCCGGCGAGAGCGGCAGCTTCGGGAAGGTGAAGAAGCAAGCTGTACAACACTGGGATTGTGTGCGCACCTTGCCAACTGATAGAAAACAGTACCTTTGAACTCTCCTGACTTTTCCAATCACAGGAACATTCGATTGGAAGCTGTTTTGGACAACTTTTCTTTTCTTCCTGCCAAACACTTGGCAGACATCCGTGCAACTTCTAGAACACGATGGGAGATGTTTTCTGTGCTGGCACAGTTTTTCCTAGCCAGACATAGTGGAAAAGCGTTTTGCTAAGATGTAGACTACAAAAGACGCGAAAGACGAAGGTAGGATGCTCTCCGGAGGTAAGAGCCGCTGCCGGGCGTCTTTCGGCAGAAGCCGCGCTAAGGAGAGCCCTGTGAGCGGCACAATCGTCTTTGCGCGAAGAAGCCGCCTCTTGGGCTCCGGCAGCCGGCGAGAGCGGCAGCTTCGGGAAGGTGAAGAAGCAAGCTGTACAACACTGGGATTGTGTGCGCACCTTGCCAACTGATAGAAAACAGTACCTTTGCACTCTCCTGACTTTTCCAATCACAGGAACATTCGATTGGAAGCTGTTTTGGACAACTTTTCTTTTCTTCCTGCCAAACACTTGGCAGACATCCGTGCAACTTCTAGAACACGATGGGAGATGTTTTCTGTGCTGGCACAGTTTTTCCTAGCCAGACATAGTGGAAAAGCGTTTTGCTAAGATGTAGACTACAAAAGACGCGAAAGACGAAGGTAGGATGCTCTCCGGAGGTAAGAGCCGCTGCCGGGCGTCTTTCGGCAGAAGCCGCGCTAAGGAGAGCACTGTGAGCGGCACAATCGTCTTTGCGCGAAGAAGCCGCTTCTTGGGCTCCGGCAGCCGGCGAGAGCGGCAGCTTCGGGAAGGTGAAGAAGCAAGCTGTACAACACTGGGATTGCGTGCGCACCTTGCCAACTGATAGAAAACAGTACCTTTGCACTCTCCTGACTTTTCCAATCACAGGAACATTCGATTGGAAGCTGTTTTGGACAACTTTTCTTTTCTTCCTGCCAAACACTTGGCAGACATCCGTGCAACTTCTAGAACACGATGGGAGATGTTTTCTGTGCTGGCACAGTTTTTCCTAGCCAGACATAGTGGAAAAGCGTTTTGCTAAGATGTAGACTACAAAAGACGCGAAAGACGAAGGTAGGATGCTCTCCGGAGGTAAGAGCCGCTGCCGGGCGTCTTTCGGCAGAAGCCGCGCTAAGGAGAGCACTGTGAGCGGCACAATCGTCTTTGCGCGAAGAAGCCGCTTCTTGGGCTCCGGCAGCCGGCGAGAGCGGCAGCTTCGGGAAGGTGAAGAAGCAAGCTGTACAACACTGGGATTGTGTGCGCACCTTGCCAACTGATAGAAAACAGTACCTTTGCACTCTCCTGACTTTTCCAATCACAGGAACATTCGATTGGAAGCTGTTTTGGACAACTTTTCTTTTCTTCCTGCCAAACACTTGGCAGACATCCGTGCAACTTCTAGAACACGATGGGAGATGTTTTCTGTGCTGGCACAGTTTTTCCTAGCCAGACATAGTGGAAAAGCGTTTTGCTAAGATGTAGACTACAAAAGACGCGAAAGACGAAGGTAGGATGCTCTCCGGAGGTAAGAGCCGCTGCCGGGCGTCTTTCGGCAGAAGCCGCGCTAAGGAGAGCACTGTGAGCGGCACAATCGTCTTTGCGCGAAGAAGCCGCTTCTTGGGCTCCGGCAGCCGGCGAGAGCGGCAGCTTCGGGAAGGTGAAGAAGCAAGCTGTACAACACTGGGATTGTGTGCGCACCTTGCCAACTGATAGAAAACAGTACCTTTGCACTCTCCTGACTTTTCCAATCACAGGAACATTCGATTGGAAGCTGTTTTGGACAACTTTTCTTTTCTTCCTGCCAAACACTTGGCAGACATCCGTGCAACTTCTAGAACACGATGGGAGATGTTTTCTGTGCTGGCACAGTTTTTCCTAGCCAGACATAGTGGAAAAGCGTTTTGCTAAGATGTAGACTACAAAAGACGCGAAAGACGAAGGTAGGATGCTCTCCGGAGGTAAGAGCCGCTGCCGGGCGTCTTTCGGCAGAAGCCGCGCTAAGGAGAGCACTGTGAGCGGCACAATCGTCTTTGCGCGAAGAAGCCGCTTCTTGGGCTCCGGCAGCCGGCGAGAGCGGCAGCTTCGGGAAGGTGAAGAAGCAAGCTGTACAACACTGGGATTGTGTGCGCACCTTGCCAACTGATAGAAAATAGTATCTTTGCACTCTCCTGACTTTTCCAATCACAGGAACATTCGATTGGAAGCTGTTTTGGACAACTTTTCTTTTCTTCCTGCCAAACACTTGGCAGACATCCGTGCAACTTCTAGAACACGATGCGAGATGTTTTCTGTGCTGGCACAGTTTTTCCTAGCCAGACATAGTGGAAAAGCGTTTTGCTAAGATGTAGACTACAAAAGACGCGAAAGACGAAGGTAGGATGCTCTCCGGAGGTAAGAGCCGCTGCCGGGCGTCTTTCGGCAGAAGCCGCGCTAAGGAGAGCACTGTGAGCGGCACAATCGTCTTTGCGCGAAGAAGCCGCTTCTTGGGCTCCGGCAGCCGGCGAGAGCGGCAGCTTCGGGAAGGTGAAGAAGCAAGCTGTACAACACTGGGATTGTGTGCGCACCTTGCCAACTGATAGAAAACAGTACCTTTGCACTCTCCTGACTTTTCCAATCACAGGAACATTCGATTGGAAGCTGTTTTGGACAACTTTTCTTTTCTTCCTGCCAAACACTTGGCAGACATCCGTGCAACTTCTAGAACACGATGGGAGATGTTTTCTGTGCTGGCACAGTTTTTCCTAGCCAGACATAGTGGAAAAGCGTTTTGCTAAGATGTAGACTACAAAAGACGCGAAAGACGAAGGTAGGATGCTCTCCGGAGGTAAGAGCCGCTGCCGGGCGTCTTTCGGCAGAAGCCGCGCTAAGGAGAGCACTGTGAGCGGCACAATCGTCTTTGCGCGAAGAAGCCGCTTCTTGGGCTCCGGCAGCCGGCGAGAGCGGCAGCTTCGGGAAGGTGAAGAAGCAAGCTGTACAACACTGGGATTGTGTGCGCACCTTGCCAACTGATAGAAAACAGTACCTTTGCACTCTCCTGACGTTTCCAATCACAGGAACATTCGATTGGAAGCTGTTTTGGACAACTTTTCTTTTCTTCCTGCCAAACACTTGGCAGACATCCGTGCAACTTCTAGAACACGATGGGAGATGTTTTCTGTGCTGGCACAGTTTTTCCTAGCCAGACATAGTGGAAAAGCTTTTTGCCGAGGTGTAGATGAGAAGAGGAGCTAAAGACGAAGGTAGGATGCTCTCCGGAGGTAAGAGCCGCTGCCGGGCGTCTTTCGGCAGAAGCCGCGCTAAGGAGAGCCCTGTGAGCGGCACAATCGTCTTTGCGCGAAGAAGCCGCTTCTTGGGCTCCGGCAGCCGGCGAGAGCGGCAGCTTCGGGAAGGTGAAGAAGCAAGCTGTACAACACTGGGATTGCGTGCGCACCTTGCCAACTGATAGAAAACAGTACCTTTGCACTCTCCTGACTTTTCCAATCACAGGAACATTCGATTGGAAGCTGTTTTGGACAACTTTTCTTTTCTTCCTGCCAAACACTTGGCAGACATCCGTGCAACTTCTAGAACACGATGGGAGATGTTTTCTGTGCTGGCACAGTTTTTCCTAGCCAGACATAGTGGAAAAGCGTTTTGCTAAGATGTAGACGACAAGAGAGGCTAAAGAGTGGATGTTAGCAAATGACACCCATCTTCAAAAAAGGCAATTAAGAGGACTCGCCATAGTACAAACCAGCCAGCCTCTTTTTTATCCCCAGGAAGTTGATGAAGCAGCTCTTCCTGGAAATCCTTGCCAGGCACATGACAGATGACCAAATAATGTAGTTAGCATGATTTTTCAGGGGAATTTCATGCTGAACATCACTTTAAACTCCTCTGATGAATCAACTTGACTGGTAGATGAAGGGAATATTATCTGCCTGGGCTTCAGGGAGGTTTTTGACATACCTCTACATGGCATCACACATACATATGGAAGCAATAGTGCAAAGGGGAGGGAATCAGTGTCTTTTCAGTGATGCTGAGGGAAAAGACAAGAGGCAGTGGGCACACACTGAAATACAGGAGATTGCCTTTGAACATCAGTAAATGTTTCTTTACTGTCAGGGTGACTGAACCACGGCACAGACTGCCCAGAAAGATTGTGGAGCCTGGATCTTTGAAGACATTAAAAGTACACCCAGATAGAATCCTGGGCAAGAGGCTCTAGGTATCCTGGTTTAGGCAGGGGGGTTGGGCCTGGTTAGCCCCACCAACCCCTTCCACTCTCTTTCATTCTGTGCTAGTGAATTCTCTTCAAGATGCATTTCAAAGCACTGGCATGACAAAGTTCTGTGCAGACAGAGATCCAAATGGACATGGCATCTAAGTTCCTTAAGCAGTGTTCAAGAAGAATGTAAAACTCTGGCACAAGTGTCTCTTCCCTAACTGAATCCCTTTCATGGGAAAATTCCCAGCTCTAGAAAGATCTTCTGATACGCATGCTTAAGACTGACACTGGCTGAGCAAATTTCTCCCTATGTATATCTAAGACCAGTTAGGATCTTCACCCAAAGTGCTGTCAACATAGTCACAGAATGCCTATTGTTAAGAAGTGACAGCTTCCATCAGAATGGCAGCTATTGGTCCACAAAATGGATTAATGGATGGGAATTATCTACGTGGGTTAAAAACAAAAATAAAGAGTTGGTCTTTATTTATCAATTTCATGGCAATATTGATAAGGGAAGAAAAAGATCTAAGTCCTTGACTTTCTGGACTCGAGGAAAGATTTTAAAAATTCCTTGTAAAAATGTATGATCACAATCAGACTATTGAAACCATTTTAGTTGGGAACAAAGTTCCAAAATTGTCTAGATAGTGGCAAAGAAGCCAAGAAAATAGGAAAGAAACAAAAAGAGAGCAAAAGAGTCAGCTTCAGTGTACAAGCTCGTTCTAGAAGTAGTCTGCTGGGAAAAGGAACCCCCAGCTAAATTTCCAATGTATTCCTGCGCTTGATTCAGTAACTGGTCAATGTAAAAACCAATCCTTTTGTACAACTTCTTCCAGCAACAAAAACTCCAACAGGTTGACACTACCATCATGCCTGTTCCAGACATATTTAAAAGAGAAATGATTATTTTCTTGAAAACCTACTTACATAAAAGTTGCAAGATGGTGGAGGGATTCCCACATCCTCCTTCCTCCATCTGGCTTGAAAGTATATTTGATAAAATATGCAACAAAGCACATGATTTATAAGGGAGAGTCAAATGGATGATTTGGGAATCGATCTCTTGTTGATAGTAAACTTCATATCCACTCGGTGTGACCTTTTTAAAACAAAATGTGGAGCTGAGGCATGAATCTGCCACAACAATTGTAAAGCAAACATACACACTCCCCTTCATATGCCCCCCCCTCCACACACACCTAGGCACACACAGAGATCAGCATAGCAGATCATGAACACCTTGGAAAAGACTGAAATGCTAAATGCCTCTCTTGATGGGCAAAAGAGCTGGTGCAGTAATTCAAATGCCTGGTACAAAAATTCTGTTTAATATTTAGCTCCTATTTAAAACACAGCTTTTCATTTCATTCTATTTACAGAATATTTTCATTTCATTTGTTTCTTTAAAATTACTTAGTTCTCACCTGTTGTATGTCTAGGAATATTTTCTTCCAAAAATAGAAAAAAATAGATGATATCTTTTCAGCAGAAAACATTGGTTGATACAATTTTAAACCATCATGATATGGAAGAATTCTTCTGTCCCTCTCGAAGGTGGAAGAAGCATTTGGATCACAGATCATCTACAATGAAATACTTGACATGTTTAAGATGCTTTCAATCAATTTTGATTGTCAATTGCTTATTTGTTGTAAACAGTAATTTTTCAGTGAAGGGAAAGTGTGTGTGGTATATCTACATGATATGTTCAAAGGCAGTTCCTACTAATGGCCAGGCTGAATTCCAGTAAATAATGTCCCGAATGATATTTTGCCGCCTTCTTTGGCACTTCATGAAATCTTACCCCGATGAAGTGCTGAAACACAGAGATTTTCTCTTAGAGAGTGTCTCATGTTGTAACCTATCCCATGGATTTTATGCTGTAATTCTTATCTCTTTTAAAATTTACTATCTTCTGTACAGTTTTCATGAAACTTTCTGTTACAGTAGTGAATAGCACAGATAAATGTCATTTTGTACAACTTTGAATTTACCCCAAGAGCTGAGAGAAAACTTGATCCTATACTTCAATCCGAGTTTCTTCTATAGTCCAACTTTGTTTCTCTACCATCAAGCTTCTCCTTTGTTGCTGCTCCAAGCCCCGTCCAGGGTGACCTTGAATACTTTCAGGGATGGGACACCCACAACTTCTCTGGGCAACCTGTTCCAGTGTTCCAGCACTCCCACAGTAAAAAAGGCCTTCCTTTCATCTAATATGTGTAGGAAATCATAAATCTAGGCATAGAAGCTTGGAGTGCAAATTTGAAATTCTTTGGATTTGAAGCACATTTTATATGAATACTGACTTACAGATGACTAAAAGATGTTGATGGGCATTTGAGCTGACAAGTTTTGAAAAAGTGCACGGAAATTAAAATTGAAACCACTAAAATTAAAAACTCCTTGCCATTTTCTTTTTCCTCTCCTATTCAAAATTGCATATGTCAGATATCAGTGCTTCATGCAAACCTCTCAGATGCTCTCAGAGAAAAAGCTTTTCTTTCAGACTAAGTTGCGGTTGACGTAGAACACTAGCAGGAGTGAAAGATTTTCTGGGCATCGGGGCAGCCCGTTCTCCTTGGATTTGTGTGCAGAATGCATTTTATCCAAACTGGAAAATAGATCCCAGCTCTGTTCTATTCATCATCCTTACTTCATCAGGCCAGAAGATTCTGTGAAAAGTAGCCTGTGGACCTTGAAGACAGCGCATGTGAACCAGATGAGAGGTGATAGAGAAGTTGAGGGAGAGAAGAAAGAGGATGAGGCTGAAACCAGAAAGTATTTCTCCACGTGATCATGGAAGATTGCAGGAGCCACTTGGTACTATCAAACCAGCCCAACTTGGCACTTGTGCCACCTTGGGTCTGGGAGCCATGTTGCATATCGTGCATTTTAAGGAGCCAGCTGGCCACACCCAGCCATATGCCCCCAAACACAAACCAAGGCCCTTTTCTCTGGCAAACAAAACTCAACTGCCCCTCTTCTGGATGGCAGATTGCAGGAACCACTTGGTACTATCAAACCAGCCCAACTTGGCACTGGTGCCACCATGGGTCTGGTCACCATCCTGCCTATTGTAGCTTTTCAGGAGCCAGCCGGTCACTCTCAGCCATAGGCCCCCAAACACAAACCTCGGCCCGTTTCCCTGGCAAACAAAAGTAAGCTGCCCCGCTTCTGCATGGCAGATTGCAGGAGCTACTTAGTACTATCAAATCAGCCCGACTTGGCACAGGTGCCACCTTGGATCTGGGAACCATCCTGTGTATCGTGGATTTTCAGGGGCCAGCCGGCCACTCTCAGCCATATGCCCCCAAAAACAAACCACGGACCTTTTCTCTGGCAAACAAAAATCAGCTGCCCCACTTCTGGATGGCAGATTGCAGGAGCCACTTGGGACTATCACACCAGCACAACATGGCACTGCTGCCACCTTGGATCTGGGAACAATCCTGCGTATCGTACATATTCAGGAACCAGCCGAACACTCCCAGCCACAGGCCCCCAAACACAAACAACGGCCCTTTTCTCTGGCAAACAAAACTCAACTGCCCCTCTTCTGGATGGCAAATTGCAGGACGCACTTGGTACTACAAAAAGAGCCCGACTTGGCAGTGGTGCCACCTTGGCTCTGGGAACCATCCTGCGTATCGAGCATTTTAAGGAGCCAGCCGGCAATTCCCAGCCGTATGCCCCAAAAAGAAACCATGGACCTTTTCTCTGGCAAAAAAAACTCAGCTGTCCCGCTTCTGGATGGCAGATTGCAGGAGTTACTTTGAACCATACAACCAGCCTTACTTGGCACTGGTGCCACCTTGGATCTGGGAACCATCCTGCCTATCGTTGATTTTCAGGGGCCAGCCGGCCACTCTCAGCCATAGGCCCCCAAACACAAACCACAGCCCTTTTCTCTAGCAAACAAAATTCAACTGCCCCGCTTCTGGATGGCAAATTGCAGGAGCCACTGGGTACTACAAAAACAGCCTGACTTGGCACTGGTGCCACCTTGCGTCTGGTTACCATGCGGCGTATCGTGCATTTTAAGGAGCCAGGTGGCCACTCCCAGCCATATGCCCCCAAACACAACCCACAGCCCTTTTCTCTGGCAAACAAAACTCAGCTGCCCCGCTTCTGGATGGCAGATTGCAGGAGACACTTGGTACTATCAAACCAGCCCGACTTGGCACTGGTGCCACCTTGGGTCTGGGAACCATCCTGCGTATTGTGGATTGTCAGGAGACAGCCAACCACTCTCGGCCACAGAGCCCAATCAAAAACAAAGGTCCGTTTCCCTGGCAAAAAAAACTCAGCTGCCCCGCTTCTGGATGGGAGATTGCAGGAGGCACTTGACACTGTCAAACGAGCCCCACTTGGCACTGGTGCCACCTTGGGTCTGGGAACCATGCTGCGTATCGTGGATTTTCAGGAGCCAGCCGGCCACTGCCAGCCACAGGCCCCCAAACACAAACCACAGCCTTTTTCTCTGGCAAACAAAACTCAGCTGCCCCGCTTCTGGATGGCAGATTGCAGGAGCCACTTGGTACTATCAAACCAGCCCGACTTGGCACTGGTGCCACCTTGGGTCTGGGAACCATCCTGCCTATCGTGGATTTTAAGGAGCCAGCCGGCTACTCCCAGCCACAGGCCCCCAACAAAAACCACGGCCCTTTTTTCTCGCAAACAAAACTTAGCTGCCTCACTTCTGGATGGCAGATTGCAGGAGCCACTTGGTGTAATCAAACCAGCCCGACTTGGCACTGGTGCCACCTTGGGTCTGGGAACCATCCTGCGTATCGTGGATTCTAAGGAGCCAGCCGGCCACTCCCAGCCACAGGCCCCCAAACAAAATCAACGGCGCTGTTCCCTGGAAAACAAAACACGCCTGCCAACTTTTTGATGGAGTTTGCAGGAGCCACTTGGTACTATCAAACCAGCCCGACTTGGCACTGGTGCCACCTTGGGTCTGGGAACCATCCTGCGTATCGTGGATTCTAAGGAGCCAGCCGGCCACTCCTAGCCACAGGCCCCCAAACAAAAACCTAGGCCTATTTCTCTGGCAAACAAAAGTAAGCTGCCCTGCTTCTGGATGGCAGATTGCAGGAGACACTTGGTACTATCAAACCAGCCCAACTTGGCACTGGTGCCACCTTGGATCTGGGAACCATGCTCTGTATCGTGGATATTCAGGGGCCAGCCGGCCACTCTCAGCCATATGCCCCCAAAAACAAACCACGGACCTTTTCTCTGGCAAACAAAACTCAACTGCCCCACTTCTGGATGGCAGATTGCAGGAGCCACTTGGGACTATCACACCAGCACAACATGGCACTGCTGCCACCTTGGATCTGGGAACAATCCTGCGTATCGTACATATTCAGGAACCAGCCGAACACTCCCAGCCACAGGCCCCCAAACACAAACAACGGCCCTTTTCTCTGGCAAACAAAACTCAACTGCCCCTCTTCTGGATGGCAAATTGCAGGACGCACTTGGTACTACAAAAAGAGCCCGACTTGGCAGTGGTGCCACCTTGGCTCTGGGAACCATCCTGCGTATCGAGCATTTTAAGGAGCCAGCCAGCAATTCCCAGCCGTATGCCCCAAAAAGAAACCATGGACCTTTTCTCTGGCAAAAAAAACTCAGCTGTCCCGCTTCTGGATGGCAGATTGCAGGAGTTACTTTGAACCATACAACCAGCCTTACTTGGCACTGGTGCCACCTTGGATCTGGGAACCATCCTGCCTATCGTTGATTTTCAGGGGCCAGCCGGCCACTCTCAGCCATAGGCCCCCAAACACAAACCACAGCCCTTTTCTCTAGCAAACAAAATTCAACTGCCCCGCTTCTGGATGGCAAATTGCAGGAGCCACTGGGTACTACAAAAACAGCCTGACTTGGCACTGGTGCCACCTTGCGTCTGGTTACCATGCGGCGTATCGTGCATTTTAAGGAGCCAGGTGGCCACTCCCAGCCATATGCCCCCAAACACAACCCACGGCCCTTTTCTCTGGCAAACAAAACTCAGCTGCCCTGCTTCTGGATGGCAGATTGCAGGAGACACTTGGTACTATCAAACCAGCCCGACTTGGCACTGGTGCCACCTTGGGTCTGGGAACCATCCTGCGTATTGTGGATTGTCAGGAGACAGCCAACCACTCTCGGCCACAGAGCCCAATCAAAAACAAAGGTCCGTTTCCCTGGCAAAAAAAACTCAGCTGCCCCGCTTCTGGATGGGAGATTGCAGGAGGCACTTGACACTGTCAAACGAGCCCCACTTGGCACTGGTGCCACCTTGGGTCTGGGAACCATGCTGCGTATCGTGGATTTTCAGGAGCCAGCCGGCCACTGCCAGCCACAGGCCCCCAAACACAAACCACAGCCTTTTTCTCTGGCAAACAAAACTCAGCTGCCCCGCTTCTGGATGGCAGATTGCAGGAGCCACTTGGTACTATCAAACCAGCCCGACTTGGCACTGGTGCCACCTTGGGTCTGGGAACCATCCTGCCTATCGTGGATTTTAAGGAGCCAGCCGGCTACTCCCAGCCACAGGCCCCCAACAAAAACCACGGCCCTTTTTTCTCGCAAACAAAACTTAGCTGCCTCACTTCTGGATGGCAGATTGCAGGAGCCACTTGGTGTAATCAAACGAGCCCGACTTGGCACTGGTGCCACCTTGGGTCTGGGAACCATCCTGCGTATCGTGGATTCTAAGGAGCCAGCCGGCCACTCCCAGCCACAGGCCCCCAAACAAAATCAACGGCGCTGTTCCCTGGAAAACAAAACACGCCTGCCAACTTTTTGATGGAGTTTGCAGGAGCCACTTGGTACTATCAAACCAGCCCGACTTGGCACTGGTGCCACCTTGGGTCTGGGAACCATCCTGCGTATCGTGGATTCTAAGGAGCCAGCCGGCCACTCCTAGCCACAGGCCCCCAAACAAAAACCTAGGCCTATTTCTCTGGCAAACAAAAGTAAGCTGCCCTGCTTCTGGATGGCAGATTGCAGGAGACACTTGGTACTATCAAACCAGCCCAACTTGGCACTGGTGCCACCTTGGATCTGGGAACCATGCTCTGTATCGTGGATATTCAGGGGCCAGCCGGCCACTCTCAGCCATATGTCCCCAAACAGAAACCTCGGCCCGTTTCTCTGGCAAACAAAACTCAACTGCCCCTCTTCTGGATGGCAAATTGCAGGATGAACTTGATACTAAAACCGCAGGCCGACTTGGTAGTGGTGACACCTTGGGCCTGGGAACCATCATGCGTATCGAGCATTTTAAGGAGCCAGCCGGCCACTCCCAGCAATATGCCCCCAAAAACAATCCACGGAATTTTCCTCTGGCAAACAAAAATCAGCTGCCTCGCTTCTGGATGGCAGATTGCAGGAGCCACTTTGCACCATCAAACCAGCCCGACTTGGCACTGGTGCCACATTGCATCTGGGAACCATGCTGCCTAGCGTGGATTTTCAGGAGCCAGCCGGCCACTCTCAGCTATATGCCCCCAAACAAAACCCACGGCCCGTTTCCCTGGCAAACAAAATTAAGCTGCCCCGCTTCTGGATGGCAGATTGCAGGACGCACTTGGTACTATCAAACCAGCAAAACTTGGCACTGGTGCCACCTTGGGTCTGGGAACCATCCTGCGTATCGTGGGTTCAAAGGAGCCAGCCGGTCACTCCCAGCCACAGGCCCCCAAATACAAACAATGTCGCTTTTCCCTGGAAAACAAAACTCGCCTGCCAACTTTTTGATGGCAGATTGCAGGAGCCACTTGGTACTATCAAACCAGCCCAACTTGGCACTGGTGCCACCATGGGTCTGGTAACCATCCTGCCTATCGTAGCTTTCCAGGAGCCAGCCGGTCACTCCCAGCCATAGGTCCCCAGTCACAAACCTCGGCCCGTTTCCCTGGCAAACAAAAGTAAGCTACCCCGCTTCTGGATGGCAGATTGCAGGAGCCACTTGGTACTATCAAACCAGCCCAACTTGGCACTGGTGCCACCTTGGGTCTGGGAACCATGCTGCGTAACACAGATTCTAAGGCGCCAGTCGGCCACTACGAGCCACAAGCCCCCAAACACAAACAACGGCGCTATTCTCTGGCAAACAAAACTCAACTGCCCCTCTTCTGGATGGCAAATTGCAGGACGCACTTGGTACTATAAAAACAGCCCGACTTGGCACTGGTGCCCTCTTGGGTCTGGGAACCATCCTGCGTATCGAACTTTTTAATGAGACAGCCGGCCACTCCCAGCCATATGCCCCCAAACACAACCCACGGCCCTTTTCTCTGGCAAACAAAACTCAACTGCACCGCTTCTGGATGGCAGATTGCAGGAGCCACTTGGTACTATCAAACCAGCCCAACTTGGCACTGGTGCCACCTTGGGTCTGGGAACCATCCTGCGTATTGTGGGTTGTCAGGAGCCAGCCGAACACTCTCGGCCACAGACCCCAATTAAAAACAACGGCCCGTTTCACAGGCAAACAAAACTCAGCTGCCCCGCTTCTGGATGGGAGATTGCAGGAGCCACTGGGTACTATGAAACCAGCCCTACTTGGCACTGATGCCACCTTGGGTCTGGGAACCATGCTGCGTATCATGGATTTTCAGGAGCCAGCCGGCCACTGCCAGCCACAGGCCCCGAAACACAAAAAACAGCCTTTTTCTCTGGCAAACAAAATTCAGCTGCCCCGCTTCTGGATGGCAGATTGCAGGAACCACTTGGTACTAACAAACCAGCCCGACTTGGCACTGATGCCACCTTGGGTCTGGGAACCATCCTGCGTATCGTGGATTCTAAGGAGCCAGCTGGCCACTCCCAGCCACAGGCCCCAAAACACACACAACGGTGCTTTTCCCTGGAAAACAAAACTCGCCTGCCAAACTTTTGATGGCAGATTGCAGGAGCCACTTGGTATTATCAAACCAGCCCAACTTGGCACTGGTGCCACCATGGGTCTGGTCACCATCCTGCCTATCGTAGCTTTTCAGGAGCCAGCCAGCCACCCCCAGCCAGAGGCCCCCAGACAAATATTTCGGCCCGTTTCCCTGGCAAACAAAAGTAAGCTGCCCTGCTTCTGGATGGCAGATTGCAGGAGCCACTTGGTACCATCAAACCAGCCCAACTTGGCACTGGTGCCAACTCAGGTCTGGGAACCATGCTGCGTATCGTGGGTTCTAAGGAGCCAGCTGGCCACTCCCAGCCACAGGCACCCAAACACAAACAACGGCGCTTTTCCCTGGAAAACAAAACTCGCCTGCCAACTTTTTGATGGCAGATTGCAGGAGCCACTTGGTACTATCAAACCAGCCCAACTTGGCACTGGTGCCACCATGGGTCTGGTCAACATCCTGCCTATCGTAGCTTTTCAGGAGCCAGCCGGTCACTCCCAGCCATAGGCCCCCAGACACAAACCTCGGCCCGTTTCCCTGGCAAACAAAAGTAAGCTGCCCCGCTTCTGCATGGCAGATTGCAGGAGCTACTTAGTACTATCAAACCAGCCCGACTTGGCACTGGTGACACCTCTGGTCTGGGAACCATCCTGCCTATCGTGGATTTTCAGGGGCCAGCCGGCCACTCTCAGCCATATGCCCCAAAAACAAACCACGGCCCTTTTCTCTGGCAAACAAAACTCAACTGCCCCTCTTCTGGATGGCAAATTTTAGGACGCACTTTGTACTACGAAAACCGCCCGACGTGGCACTGGTGCCACCTTGTGTCAGGGAACCATCCTGCATATCGAGCTTTTTAAGGAGCCAGCCGGCCACGCCCAGCCATACACCCCCAAAAACAAACCACGGACCATATCGCTTGGAAACAAAAATCCGCTGCCCCGCGTCTGGATGGCAGATTGCAGGAGCCACTTTGCACCATCAAACTAGCCCGACTTGGCACTGGTGCCACCTTGGGTCTGGGAACAATCCTGCATATCGTGGATTCTAAGGAGCCAGCCGGCCACTCCCTGCCACAGGCCCCCAAACAAAAACAACGGCGCTTTTCCCTGGAAAACAAAATTCGCCTGCCAGCATTTTGATGGCAGATTGCAGGAGCCACTTGGTACTATCAAATCATCCCAACTTGGCACTGGTGCCACTATGGGTCTGGGAACCATCCTGCCTATTGTAGCATTTCAGGAGCCAGCCGGTCACTCCCAGCCATAGGCCCCCAGACACAAACCTCGGACCGTTTCCCTGGCAAACAAAATTAAGCTGCCCCGATTCTGGATGGCAGATTGCAGGAGCCACTTGGTTGTGTCAAACCAGCCCGACTTGGCACTGGTGCCACCTTGGGTCTGGGAACCATCCTGCGTAACGTGGATTCTAAGCAGCCACCCGGCCACTCTGAGCCACAGGCCCCCAAACACAAACAACGGCGCTTTTCCCTGGAAAACAAAACTCGCCTGCCAACTTTTTGATGGCAGATTGCAGGAGCCACTTGGTACTATCAAACCAGCCCAACTTGGCACTGGTGCCACCTCTGGTCTGGGAACCATCCTGCCTATCGTAGCTTTTCAGGAGCCAGCCGGTCACTCCCAGCCATAGACCCCCAGACACAAACCTCGGCCCGTTTCCCTGGAAAACAAAAGTAAGTTACCCCGATTCTGGATGGCAGATTGCAGGAGCCACTTGGTACTATCAAATCAGCCCAACTTGGCACTGGTGCCACCATGGGTCTGGTAAACATCCTGCCTATCGTAGCTTTTCAGGAGCCAGCCGGTCACTCCCTGCCATAGGCCCCCGGACACAAACCTCGGCCCGTTTCCCTGGCAAACAAAAGTAAGCTGCCCCGCTTTTGGATGGCAGATTGCAGGATGCAGTTGGTACTTACAAACCAGCCCGACTTGGCCCTGGTGCCACCTCTGGTCTGGGAACCATGCTGCGTAACGTAGATTCTACGAGGACAGGCGGCCACTCCCAGCCACAGGCCTCTAAACAAAAACAACGGCGCTTTTCCCTGGAAAACAAAACTCACCTGCCAACTTCTTGATGGCAGATTGCAGGAGCCACTTGGTACTATCAAACCAGCCCAACTTGGCACTGGTGCCACCATGGGTCTGGTCACCATCCTGCCTATCGTAGCTTTTCAGGAGCCAGCCGCTCACTCCCAGCCATAGGCCCCCAGACAAATACCTCGGCACGTTTCCCTGGCAAACAAAAGTAGGCTGCCCCGCTTCTGGATGGCAAATTGCAGGACGCACTTGGTACTACGAAAACAGCCCGACTTGGCACTGATGCCACCTTGGGTCAGGGAACAATCCTGTGTATAGAGCTTTTTAAGGAGCCAGCCGGCCACGTCCAGTCATATACCCCCAAAAAAAAAACCACGGAACTTTTCTCCAGCAAACAAAAATCCGCTGCCCCGCGTCTGGATGGCAGATTGCAGGAGCTATTTAGTATTATCAAACCAGCCCGACTTGGCACTGGTGGCACCATGAGTCTGGTAACCATCCTGCCTATCGTAGCTTTTCAGTAGTCAGCCGGTCACTCCCAGCCATAGGCCCCCAGACAAATACCTCGGCCCGTTTCCCTGGGAAACAAAAGTAAGCTGTCCCGCTTCTGGATGGCAGATTGCAGGAGCCACTTGGTACTATCAAACCAGCCCAACTTGTTCCCAGACCCAAGGTGGCACCAGTGCCAAGTGGGGCTGGTTTGATGGTGCAACGTGGCTCCTGCAATCTGCCATCCAAAAGCGGGGCAGCTTACTTTTGTTTGCCAGGGAAACGGGCCGAGGTTTGTGTCTGGGGGTCTATGGCTGGGAGTGACCGGCTGGCTCCTGAAAAGCTACGATAGGCAGGATGGTTCCCAGACCAGAGGTGGCACCAGTGCCAATGTTGGGCTGGTTTGATAGTACCAAGTGGCTCCTGCAATCTGCCATCAAAAAGTTGGCAGGCGAGTTTTGTTTTCCAGGGAAAAGCGCCGTAGTTTTTGTTTGGGGGCCTGTGGCTCAGAGTGGCCGGGTGGCTGCTTAGAATCCACGATACGCAGGATGGTTCCCAGACCCAAGGTGGCACCAGTGCCAAGTCGGGCTGGTTTGACACAACCAAGTGGCTCCTGCAATCTGCCATCCAGAATCGGGGCAGCTTAATTTTGTTTGCCAGGGAAACGGTCCGAGGTTTGTGTCTGGGGGCCTATGGCTGGGAGTGACCGGCTGGCTCCTGAAATGCTACAATAGGCAGGATGGTTCCCAGACCCAGAGTGGCACCAGTGCCAAGTTGGGATGATTTGATAGTACCAAGTGGCTCCTGCAATCTGCCATCCAAATTTGGCAGGCGAATTTTGTTTTCCAGGGAAAAGCGCCGTTGTTTGTGTTTGGGGGCCTGTGGCTGGGAGTGGCCGGCTGGCTCCTTAGAATCCACGATATGCAGGATTGTTCCCAGACCCAAGGTGGCACCAGTGCCAAGTCGGGCTGGTTTGATGGTGCAAAGTGGCTCCTGCAATCTGCCATACAGACGCGGGGCAGCGGATTTTTGTTTCCAAGAGAAATGGTCCGTGGTTTGTTTTTGGGGGTTTATGGCTGGGCGTGGCCGGCTGGCTCCTTAAAAAGCTCGATATGCAGGATGGTTCCCTGACACAAGGTGGCACCAGTGCCACGTCGGGCGGTTTTCGTAGTACAAAGTGCGTCCTAAAATTTGCCATCCAGAAGAGGGGCAGTTGAGTTTTGTTTGCCAGAGAAAAGGGCCGTGGTTTGTTTTTGGGGGCATATGGCTGAGAGTGGCCGGCTGGCTCCTGAAAAGCTACGATAGGCAGGATGTTTACCAGACCCATGGTGGCACCAGTGCCAAGTTGGGCTGATTTGATAGTACCAAGTGGCTCCTCCAATCTGCCATCCAGAAGCGGGGCAGCTTACTTTTGTTTGCCAGGGAAACGGGCCGAGGTTTGTGTCTCGGGGCCTATGGCAGGCAGTGACCGGCTGGCTCCTGAAAGCTACGATAGGCAGGATGGTGACCAGACCCATGGTGGCACCAGTGCCAAGTTGGGCTGGTTTGATAGTACCAAGTGGCTCCTGCAATCTGCCATCAAGAAGTTGGCAGGCGAGTTTTGTTTTCCAGGGAAAAGCGCCGTTGATTGTGTTTGGGGGCCTGTGGTTGGGAGTGGCCGGCTGGCTCCTTAGAAACCACGATACGCAGGATGGTTCCCAGACCAGAGGTGGCACCAGTGCCAAGTCGGGCTGGTTTGATAGTACCAAGTGGCTCCTGTAATCTGCCATCCAGAAGCGGGGCAGCTTACTTTTGTTTGCCACGGAAACGGGCCGTTGTTTGTGTTTGGGGGCCTGTGGCTGGGAGTGGCCGACTGGCTCCTTAGAATCCACGATACGCAGGATGGTTCCCAGACCAGAGGTGGCACCAGTGCCAAGTCGGGCTGGTTTGATAGTACCAAGTGGCTCCTGCAATCTGCCATCCAGAAGCGGGGCAGCTTAATTTCCTTTGCCAGGGAAACGGGCCGAGCTTTGTGTCTGGGGGCCTATGGCTGGGAGTGACCGGCTGGCTCCTGAAAAGTTACGATAGGAAGGATGGTGACCAGACCCATGGTGGCACCAGTGCCAAGTTGGGCTGATTTGATAGTACCAAGTGGCTCCTGCAATCTGCCATCAAAACGTTGGTAGGCGAGTTTTGTTTTCCAGGGAAAAGCGCCGTTGTTTGTGTTTGGGGGCCTGTGGCAGGGAGTGGCCGGCTGGCTCCTTAGAATCCACGATACGCAGGATGGTTCCCAGACTTGTCGTGGCACCAGTGCCAAGTCGGGCTGGTTTGATAGTACCAAGTGGATCCTGCAATCTGCCATCCAGAAGCGGGGCAGCTTACTTTTGTTTGCCAGGGAAACGGGCCGAGGTTTTTGTCTGGGGGCCTATGGCTGGGAGTGACCGGCTGGCTCCTGAAAAGCTACGATAGGCAGGATGGTGACCAGACCCATGGCGGCACCAGTGCCAAGTTGGGCTGGTTTGATAGTACCAAGTGGCTCCTGCAATCTTCCATGATCACGTGGAGAAATACTTTCTGGTTTCAGCCTCTTGCTCTTTCTTCTCTCCCTCAACTTCTCTATCACCTCTCATCTGGTTCACATGCGCTGTCTTCAAGGTCCACAGGCTACTTTTCACAGAATCTTCTGGCCTGATGAAGTAAGAATGATGAATAGAACAGAGCTGGGATCTATTTTCCAGTTTGGATAAAATGCATTCTGCACACAAATCCAAGGAGAACGGGCTGCCCCGATGCCCAGAAAATCTTTCACTCCTGCTAGTGTTCTACGTCAACCGCAACTTAGTCTGAAAGAAAAGCTTTTTCTCTGAGAGCATCTGAGAGGTTTGCATGAAGCACTGATATCTGACATATGCAATTTTGAATAGGAGAGGAAAAAGAAAATGGCAAGGAGTTTTTAATTTTAGTGGTTTCAATTTTAATTTCCGTGCACTTTTTCAAAACTTGTCAGCTCAAATGCCCATCAACATCTTTTAGTCATCTGTAAGTCAGTATTCATATAAAATGTGCTTCAAATCCAAAGAATTTCAAATTTGCACTCCAAGCTTCTATGCCTAGATTTATGATTTCCTACACATATTAGATGAAAGGAAGGCCTTTTTTACTGTGGGAGTGCTGGAACACTGGAACAGGTTGCCCAGAGAAGTTGTGGGTGTCCCATCCCTGAAAGTATTCAAGGTCACCCTGGACGGGGCTTGGAGCAGCAACAAAGGAGAAGCTTGATGGTAGAGAAACAAAGTTGGACTATAGAAGAAACTCGGATTGAAGTATAGGATCAAGTTTTCTCTCAGCTCTTGGGGTAAATTCAAAGTTGTACAAAATGACATTTATCTGTGCTATTCACTACTGTAACAGAAAGTTTCATGAAAACTGTACAGAAGATAGTAAATTTTAAAAGAGATAAGAATTACAGCATAAAATCCATGGGATAGGTTACAACATGAGACACTCTCTAAGAGAAAATCTCTGTGTTTCAGCACTTCATCGGGGTAAGATTTCATGAAGTGCCAAAGAAGGCGGCAAAATATCATTCGGGACATTATTTACTGGAATTCAGCCTGGCCATTAGTAGGAACTGCCTTTGAACATATCATGTAGATATACCACACACGCTTTCCCTTCACTGAAAAATTACTGTTTACAACAAATAAGCAATTGACGATCAAAATTGATTGAAAGCATCTTAAACATGTCAAGTATTTCATTGTAGATGATCTGTGATCCAAATGCTTCTTCCACCTTCGAGAGGGACAGAAGAATTCTTCCATATCATGATGGTTTAAAATTGTATCAACCAATGTTTTCTGCTGAAAAGATATCATCTATTTTTTTCTATTTTTGGAAGAAAATATTCCTAGACATACAACAGGTGAGAACTAAGTAATTTTAAAGAAACAAATGAAATGAAAATATTCTGTAAATAGAATGAAATGAAAAGCTGTGTTTTAAATAGGAGCTAAATATTAAACAGAATTTTTGTACCAGGCATTTGAATTACTGCACCAGCTCTTTTGCCCATCAAGAGAGGCATTTAGCATTTCAGTCTTTTCCAAGGTGTTCATGATCTGCTATGCTGATCTCTGTGTGTGCCTAGGTGTGTGTGGAGGGGGGGGCATATGAAGGGGAGTGTGTATGTTTGCTTTACAATTGTTGTGGCAGATTCATGCCTCAGCTCCACATTTTGTTTTAAAAAGGTCACACCGAGTGGATATGAAGTTTACTATCAACAAGAGATCGATTCCCAAATCATCCATTTGACTCTCCCTTATAAATCATGTGCTTTGTTGCATATTTTATCAAATATACTTTCAAGCCAGATGGAGGAAGGAGGATGTGGGAATCCCTCCACCATCTTGCAACTTTTATGTAAGTAGGTTTTCAAGAAAATCATCATTTCTCTTTTAAATATGTCTGGAACAGGCATGATGGTAGTGTCAACCTGTTGGAGTTTTTGTTGCTGGAAGAAGTTGTACAAAAGGATTGGTTTTTACATTGACCAGTTACTGAATCAAGCGCAGGAATACATTGGAAATTTAGCTGGGGGTTCCTTTTCCCAGCAGACTACTTCTAGAACGAGCTTGTACACTGAAGCTGACTCTTTTGCTCTCTTTTTGTTTCTTTCCTATTTTCTTGGCTTCTTTGCCACTATCTAGACAATTTTGGAACTTTGTTCCCAACTAAAATGGTTTCAATAGTCTGATTGTGATCATACATTTTTACAAGGAATTTTTAAAATCTTTCCTCGAGTCCAGAAAGTCAAGGACTTAGATCTTTTTCTTCCCTTATCAATATTGCCATGAAATTGATAAATAAAGACCAACTCTTTATTTTTGTTTTTAACCCACGTAGATAATTCCCATCCATTAATCCATTTTGTGGACCAATAGCTGCCATTCTGATGGAAGCTGTCACTTCTTAACAATAGGCATTCTGTGACTATGTTGACAGCACTTTGGGTGAAGATCCTAACTGGTCTTAGATATACATAGGGAGAAATTTGCTCAGCCAGTGTCAGTCTTAAGCATGCGTATCAGAAGATCTTTCTAGAGCTGGGAATTTTCCCATGAAAGGGATTCAGTTAGGGAAGAGACACTTGTGCCAGAGTTTTACATTCTTCTTGAACACTGCTTAAGGAACTTAGATGCCATGTCCATTTGGATCTCTGTCTGCACAGAACTTTGTCATGCCAGCGCTTTGAAATGCATCTTGAAGAGAATTCACTAGCACAGAATGAAAGAGAGTGGAAGGGGTTGGTGGGGCTAACCAGGCCCAACCCCCCTGCCTAAACCAGGATACCTAGAGCCTCTTGCCCAGGATTCTATCTGGGTGTACTTTTAATGTCTTCAAAGATCCAGGCTCCACAATCTTTCTGGGCAGTCTGTGCCGTGGTTCAGTCACCCTGACAGTAAAGAAACATTTACTGATGTTCAAAGGCAATCTCCTGTATTTCAGTGTGTGCCCACTGCCTCTTGTCTTTTCCCTCAGCATCACTGAAAAGACACTGATTCCCTCCCCTTTGCACTATTGCTTCCATATGTATGTGTGATGCCATGTAGAGGTATGTCAAAAACCTCCCTGAAGCCCAGGCAGATAATATTCCCTTCATCTACCAGTCAAGTTGATTCATCAGAGGAGTTTAAAGTGATGTTCAGCATGAAATTCCCCTGAAAAATCATGCTAACTACATTATTTGGTCATCTGTCATGTGCCTGGCAAGGATTTCCAGGAAGAGCTGCTTCATCAACTTCCTGGGGATAAAAAAGAGGCTGGCTGGTTTGTACTATGGCGAGTCCTCTTAATTGCCTTTTTTGAAGATGGGTGTCATTTGCTAACATCCACTCTTTAGCCTCTCTTGTCGTCTACATCTTAGCAAAACGCTTTTCCACTATGTCTGGCTAGGAAAAACTGTGCCAGCACAGAAAACATCTCCCATCGTGTTCTAGAAGTTGCACGGATGTCTGCCAAGTGTTTGGCAGGAAGAAAAGAAAAGTTGTCCAAAACAGCTTCCAATCGAATGTTCCTGTGATTGGAAAAGTCAGGAGAGTGCAAAGGTACTGTTTTCTATCAGTTGGCAAGGTGCGCACACAATCCCAGTGTTGTACAGCTTGCTTCTTCACCTTCCCGAAGCTGCCGCTCTCGCCGGCTGCCGGAGCCCAAGAAGCGGCTTCTTCGCGCAAAGACGATTGTGCCGCTCACAGGGCTCTCCTTAGCGCGGCTTCTGCCGAAAGACGCCCGGCAGCGGCTCTTACCTCCGGAGAGCATCCTACCTTCGTCTTTAGCTCCTCTTCTCATCTACACCTCGGCAAAAAGCTTTTCCACTATGTCTGGCTAGGAAAAACTGTGCCAGTACAGAAAACATCTCCCATCGTGTTCTAGATGTAGCACGGATGTCTGCCAAGTGTTTGGCAGGAAGAAAAGAAAAGTTGTCCAAAACAGCTTCCAATCGAATGTTCCTGTGATTGGAAAAGTCAGGAGAGTGCAAAGGTACTGTTTTCTATCAGTTGGCAAGGTGCGCACACAATCCCAGTGTTGTACAGCTTGCTTCTTCACCTTCCCGAAGCTGCCGCTCTCGCCGGCTGCCGGAGCCCAAGAAGCGGCTTCTTCGCGCAAAGACGATTGTGCCGCTCACAGGGCTCTCCTTAGCGCGGCTTCTGCCGAAAGACGCCCGGCAGCGGCTCTTACCTCCGGAGAGCATCCTACCTTCGTCTTTCGCGTCTTTTCTAGTCTACATCTTAGCAAAACGCTTTTCCACTATGTCTGGCTAGGAAAAACCGTGCCAGCACAGAAAACATCTCCCATCGTTTTCTAGAAGTTGCACGGATGTCTGCCAAGTGTTTGGGAGGAAGAAAAGAAAAGTTGTCCAAAACAGCTTCCAATCGAATGTTCCTGTGATTGGAAAAGTCAGGAGAGTGCAAAGGTACTGTTTTCTATCAGTTGGCAAGGTGCGCACACAATCCCAGTGTTGTACAGCTTGCTTCTTCACCTTCCCGAAGCTGCCGCTCTCGCCGGCTGCCGGAGCCCAAGAAGCGGCTTCTTCGCGCAAAGACGATTGTGCCGCTCACAGGGCTCTCCTTAGCGCGGCTTCTGCCGAAAGACGCCCGGCAGCGGCTCTTACCTCCGGAGAGCATCCTACCTTCGTCTTTCGCGTCTTTTCTAGTCTACATCTTAGCAAAACGCTTTTCCACTATGTCTGGCTAGGAAAAACCGTGCCAGCACAGAAAACATCTCCCATCGTTTTCTAGAAGTTGCACGGATGTCTGCCAAGTGTTTGGGAGGAAGAAAAGAAAAGTTGTCCAAAACAGCTTCCAATCGAATGTTCATGTGATTGGAAAAGTCAGGAGTGCAAAGGTACTGTTTTCTATCAGTTGGCAAGGTGCGCACACAATCCCAGTGTTGTACAGCTTGCTTCTTCACCTTCCCGAAGCTGCCACTCTCAGGAGGTAAGAGCCGCTGCCGGGCGTCTTTCGGCAGAAGCCGCGCTAAGGAGAGCACTGTGAGCGGCACAATCGTCTTTGCGCGAAGAAGCCGCTTCTTCGGCTCCGGCAGCCGGCGAGAGCGGCAGCTTCGGGAAGGTGAAGAAGCACGCTGTACAACACTGGGATTGTGTGCGCACCTTGCCAACTGATAGAAAACAGTACCTTTGCACTCTCCTGACTTTTCCAATCACAGGAACATTTGTTTGGAAGCGTTTTGGACAACTTTTCTTTTCTTCCTGCCAAACACTTGGCAGACATCCGTGCAACTTCTAGAACACGATGGGAGATGTTTTCTGTGCTGGCACAGTTTTTCCTAGCCAGACATAGTGGAAAAGCGTTTTGCTAAGATGTAGACTACAAAAGACGCGAAAGACGAAGGTAGGATGCTCTCCGGAGGTAAGAGCCGCTGCCGGGCGTCTTTCGGCAGAAGCCGCGCTAAGGAGAGCCCTGTGAGCGGCACAATCGTCTTTGCGCGAAGAAGCCGCTTCTTGGGCTCCAGCAGCCGGCGAGAGCGGCAGCTTCGGGAAGGTGAAGAAGCAAGCTGTACAACACTGGGATTGTGTGCGCACCTTGCCAACTGATAGAAAACAGTACCTTTGCACTCTCCTGACTTTTCCAATCACAGGAACATTCGATTGGAAGCTGTTTTGGACAACTTTTCTTTTCTTCCTGCCAAACACTTGGCAGACATCCGTGCAACTTCTAGAACACGATGGGAGATGTTTTCTGTGCTGGCACAGTTTTTCCTAGCCAGACATAGTGGAAAAGCGTTTTGCTAAGATGTAGACTACAAAAGACGCGAAAGACGAAGGTAGGATGCTCTCCGGAGGTAAGAGCCGCTGCCGGGCGTCTTTCGGCAGAAGCCGCGCTAAGGAGAGCCCTGTGAGCGGCACAATCGTCTTTGCGCGAAGAAGCCGCTTCTTGGGCTCCGGCAGCCGGCGAGAGTGGCAGCTTCGGGAAGGTGAAGAAGCAAGCTGTACAACACTGGGATTGTGTGCGCACCTTGCCAACTGATAGAAAACAGTACCTTTGCACTCTCCTGACTTTTCCAATCACAGGAACATTCGATTGGAAGCTGTTTTGGACAACTTTTCTTTTCTTCCTGCCAAACACTTGGCAGACATCCGTGCAACTTCTAGAACACGATGGGAGATGTTTTCTGTGCTGGCACAGTTTTTCCTAGCCAGACATAGTGGAAAAGCTTTTTGCCGAGGTGTAGATGAGAAGAGGAGCTAAAGACGAAGGTAGGATGCTCTCCGGAGGTAAGAGCCGCTGCCGGGCGTCTTTCGGCAGAAGCCGCGCTAAGGAGAGCACTGTGAGCGGCACAATCGTCTTTGCGCGAAGAAGCCGCTTCTTGGGCTCCGGCAGCCGGCGAGAGCGGCAGCTTCGGGAAGGTGAAGAAGCAAGCTGTACAACACTGGGATTGTGTGCGCACCTTGCCAACTGATAGAAAACAGTACCTTTGCACTCTCCTGACTTTTCCAATCACAGGAACATTCGATTGGAAGCTGTTTTGGACAACTTTTCTTTTCTTCCTGCCAAACACTTGGCAGACATCCGTGCTACATCTAGAACACGATGGGAGATGTTTTCTGTACTGGCACAGTTTTTCCTAGCCAGACATAGTGGAAAAGCTTTTTGCCGAGGTGTAGATGAGAAGAGGAGCTAAAGACGAAGGTAGGATGCTCTCCGGAGGTAAGAGCCGCTGCCGGGCGTCTTTCGGCAGAAGCCGCGCTAAGGAGAGCCCTGTGAGAGGCACAATCGTCTTTGCGCGAAGAAGCCGCTTCTTGGGCTCCGGCAGCCGGCGAGAGCGGCAGCTTCGGGAAGGTGAAGAAGCAAGCTGTACAACACTGGGATTGTGTGCGCACCTTGCCAACTGATAGAAAACAGTACCTTTGCACTCTCCTGACTTTTCCAATCACAGGAACATTCGATTGGAAGCTGTTTTGGACAACTTTTCTTTTCTTCCTGCCAAACACTTGGCAGACATCCGTGCAACGTCTAGAACACGATGGGAGATGTTTTCTGTGCTGGCACAGTTTTTCCTAGCCAGACATAGTGGAAAAGCTTTTTGCCGAGGTGTAGATGAGAAGAGGAGCTAAAGACGAAGGTAGGATGCTCTCCGGAGGTAAGAGCCGCTGCCGGGCGTCTTTCGGCAGAAGCCGCGCTAAGGAGAGCACTGTGAGCGGCACAATCGTCTTTGCGCGAAGAAGCCGCTTCTTGGGCTCCGGCAGCAGGCGAGAGCGGCAGCTTCGGGAAGGTGAAGAAGCAAGCTGTACAACACTGGGATTGTGTGCGCACCTTGCCAACTGATAGAAAACAGTACTTTGCACTCTCCTGACTTTTCCAATCACAGGAACATTCGATTGGAAGCTGTTTTGGACAACTTTTCTTTTCTTCCTGCCAAACACTTGGCAGACATCCGTGCAACTTCTAGAACACGATGGGAGATGTTTTCTGTGCTGGCACAGTTTTTCCTAGCCAGACATAGTGGAAAAGCGTTTTGCTAAGATGTAGACGACAAGAGAGGCTAAAGAGTGGATGTTAGCAAATGACACCCATCTTCAAAAAAGGCAATTAAGAGGACTCGCCATAGTACAAACCAGCCAGCCTCTTTTTTATCCCCAGGAAGTTGATGAAGCAGCTCTTCCTGGAAATCCTTGCCAGGCACATGACAGATGACCAAATAATGTAGTTAGCATGATTTTTCAGGGGAATTTCATGCTGAACATCACTTTAAACTCCTCTGATGAATCAACTTGACTGGTAGATGAAGGGAATATTTTCTGCCTGGGCTTCAGGGAGGTTTTTGACATACCTCTACATGGCATCACACATACATATGGAAGCAATAGTGCAAAGGGGAGGGAATCAGTGTCTTTTCAGTGATGCTGAGGGAAAAGACAAGAGGCAGTGGGCACACACTGAAATACAGGAGATTGCCTTTGAACATCAGTAAATGTTTCTTTACTGTCAGGGTGACTGAACCACGGCACAGACTGCCCAGAAAGATTGTGGAGCCTGGATCTTTGAAGACATTAAAAGTACACCCAGATAGAATCCTGGGCAAGAGGCTCTAGGTATCCTGGTTTAGGCAGGGGGGTTGGGCCTGGTTAGCCCCACCAACCCCTTCCACTCTCTTTCATTCTGTGCTAGTGAATTCTCTTCAAGATGCATTTCAAAGCACTGGCATGACAAAGTTCTGTGCAGACAGAGATCCAAATGGACATGGCATCTAAGTTCCTTAAGCAGTGTTCAAGAAGAATGTAAAACTCTGGCACAAGTGTCTCTTCCCTAACTGAATCCCTTTCATGGGAAAATTCCCAGCTCTAGAAAGATCTTCTGATACGCATGCTTAAGACTGACACTGGCTGAGCAAATTTCTCCCTATGTATATCTAAGACCAGTTAGGATCTTCACCCAAAGTGCTGTCAATATAGTCACAGAATGCCTATTGTTAAGAAGTGACAGCTTCCATCAGAATGGCAGCTATTGGTCCACAAAATGGATTAATGGATGGGAATTATCTACGTGGGTTAAAAACAAAAATAAAGAGTTGGTCTTTATTTATCAATTTCATGGCAATATTGATAAGGGAAGAAAAAGATCTAAGTCCTTGACTTTCTGGACTCGAGGAAAGATTTTAAAAATTCCTTGTAAAAATGTATGATCACAATCAGACTATTGAAACCATTTTAGTTGGGAACAAAGTTCCAAAATTGTCTAGATAGTGGCAAAGAAGCCAAGAAAATAGGAAAGAAACAAAAAGAGAGCAAAAGAGTCAGCTTCAGTGTACAAGCTCGTTCTAGAAGTAGTCTGCTGGGAAAAGGAACCCCCAGCTAAATTTCCAATGTATTCCTGCGCTTGATTCAGTAACTGGTCAATGTAAAAACCAATCCTTTTGTACAACTTCTTCCAGCAACAAAAACTCCAACAGGTTGACACTACCATCATGCCTGTTCCAGACATATTTAAAAGAGAAATGATGATTTTCTTGAAAACCTACTTACATAAAAGTTGCAAGATGGTGGAGGGATTCCCACATCCTCCTTCCTCCATCTGGCTTGAAAGTATATTTGATAAAATATGCAACAAAGCACATGATTTATAAGGGAGAGTCAAATGGATGATTTGGGAATCGATCTCTTGTTGATAGTAAACTTCATATCCACTCGGTGTGACCTTTTTAAAACAAAATGTGGAGCTGAGGCATGAATCTGCCACAACAATTGTAAAGCAAACATACACACTCCCCTTCATATGCCCCCCCCTCCACACACACCTAGGCACACACAGAGATCAGCATAGCAGATCATGAACACCTTGGAAAAGACTGAAATGCTAAATGCCTCTCTTGATGGGCAAAAGAGCTGGTGCAGTAATTCAAATGCCTGGTACAAAAATTCTGTTTAATATTTAGCTCCTATTTAAAACACAGCTTTTCATTTCATTCTATTTACAGAATATTTTCATTTCATTTGTTTCTTTAAAATTACTTAGTTCTCACCTGTTGTATGTCTAGGAATATTTTCTTCCAAAAATAGAAAAAAATAGATGATATCTTTTCAGCAGAAAACATTGGTTGATACAATTTTAAACCATCATGATATGGAAGAATTCTTCTGTCCCTCTCGAAGGTGGAAGAAGCATTTGGATCACAGATCATCTACAATGAAATACTTGACATGTTTAAGATGCTTTCAATCAATTTTGATTGTCAATTGCTTATTTGTTGTAAACAGTAATTTTTCAGTGAAGGGAAAGTGTGTGTGGTATATCTACATGATATGTTCAAAGGCAGTTCCTACTAATGGCCAGGCTGAATTCCAGTAAATAATGTCCCGAATGATATTTTGCCGCCTTCTTTGGCACTTCATGAAATCTTACCCCGATGAAGTGCTGAAACACAGAGATTTTCTCTTAGAGAGTGTCTCATGTTGTAACCTATCCCATGGATTTTATGCTGTAATTCTTATCTCTTTTAAAATTTACTATCTTCTGTACAGTTTTCATGAAACTTTCTGTTACAGTAGTGAATAGCACAGATAAATGTCATTTTGTACAACTTTGAATTTACCCCAAGAGCTGAGAGAAAACTTGATCCTATACTTCAATCCGAGTTTCTTCTATAGTCCAACTTTGTTTCTCTACCATCAAGCTTCTCCTTTGTTGCTGCTCCAAGCCCCGTCCAGGGTGACCTTGAATACTTTCAGGGATGGGACACCCACAACTTCTCTGGGCAACCTGTTCCAGTGTTCCAGCACTCCCACAGTAAAAAAGGCCTTCCTTTCATCTAATATGTGTAGGAAATCATAAATCTAGGCATAGAAGCTTGGAGTGCAAATTTGAAATTCTTTGGATTTGAAGCACATTTTATATGAATACTGACTTACAGATGACTAAAAGATGTTGATGGGCATTTGAGCTGACAAGTTTTGAAAAAGTGCACGGAAATTAAAATTGAAACCACTAAAATTAAAAACTCCTTGCCATTTTCTTTTTCCTCTCCTATTCAAAATTGCATATGTCAGATATCAGTGCTTCATGCAAACCTCTCAGATGCTCTCAGAGAAAAAGCTTTTCTTTCAGACTAAGTTGCGGTTGACGTAGAACACTAGCAGGAGTGAAAGATTTTCTGGGCATCGGGGCAGCCCGTTCTCCTTGGATTTGTGTGCAGAATGCATTTTATCCAAACTGGAAAATAGATCCCAGCTCTGTTCTATTCATCATCCTTACTTCATCAGGCCAGAAGATTCTGTGAAAAGTAGCCTGTGGACCTTGAAGACAGCGCATGTGAACCAGATGAGAGGTGATAGAGAAGTTGAGGGAGAGAAGAAAGAGCATGAGGCTGAAACCAGAAAGTATTTCTCCACGTGATCATGGAAGATTGCAGGAGCCACTTGGTACTATCAAACCAGCCCAACTTGGCACTTGTGCCACCTTGGGTCTGGGAGCCATGTTGCATATCGTGCATTTTAAGGAGCCAGCTGGCCACACCCAGCCATATGCCCCCAAACACAAACCAAGGCCCTTTTCTCTGGCAAACAAAACTCAGCTGCCCTGCTTCTGGATGGCAGATTGCAGGAACCACTTGGTACTATCAAACCAGCCCAACTTGGCACTGGTGCCACCATGGGTCTGGTCACCATCCTGCCTATTGTAGCTTTTCAGGAGCCAGCCGGTCACTCTCAGCCATAGGCCCCCAAACACAAACCTCGGCCCGTTTCCCTGGCAAACAAAAGTAAGCTGCCCCGCTTCTGGATGGCAGATTGCAGGAGCTACTTAGTACTATCAAATCAGCCCGACTTGGCACAGGTGCCACCTTGGATCTGGGAACCATCCTGTGTATCGTGGATTTTCAGGGGCCAGCCGGCCACTCTCAGCCATATGCCCCCAAAAACAAACCACGGACCTTTTCTCTGGCAAACAAAAATCAGCTGCCCCACTTCTGGATGGCAGATTGCAGGAGCCACTTGGGACTATCACACCAGCACAACATGGCACTGCTGCCACCTTGGATCTGGGAACAATCCTGCGTATCGTACATATTCAGGAACCAGCCGAACACTCCCAGCCACAGGCCCCCAAACACAAACAACGGCCCTTTTCTCTGGCAAACAAAACTCAACTGCCCCTCTTCTGGATGGCAAATTGCAGGACGCACTTGGTACTACAAAAAGAGCCCGACTTGGCAGTGGTGCCACCTTGGCTCTGGGAACCATCCTGTGTATCGAGCATTTTAAGCAGCCAGCCGGCAATTCCCAGCCGTATGCCCCAAAAAGAAACCATGGACCTTTTCTCTGGCAAAAAAAACTCAGCTGTCCCGCTTCTGGATGGCAGATTGCAGGAGTTACTTTGAACCATACAACCAGCCTTACTTGGCACTGGTGCCACCTTGGATCTGGGAACCATCCTGCCTATCGTTGATTTTCAGGGGCCAGCCGGCCACTCTCAGCCATAGGCCCCCAAACACAAACCACAGCCCTTTTCTCTAGCAAACAAAATTCAACTGCCCCGCTTCTGGATGGCAAATTGCAGGAGCCACTGGGTACTACAAAAACAGCCTGACTTGGCACTGGTGCCACCTTGCGTCTGGTTACCATGCGGCGTATCGTGCATTTTAAGGAGCCAGGTGGCCACTCCCAGCCATATGCCCCCAAACACAACCCACGGCCCTTTTCTCTGGCAAACAAAACTCAGCTGCCCCGCTTCTGGATGGCAGATTGCAGGAGACACTTGGTACTATCAAACCAGCCCGACTTGGCACTGGTGCCACCTTGGGTCTGGGAACCATCCTGCGTATTGTGGATTGTCAGGAGACAGCCGACCACTCTCGGCCACAGAGCCCAATCAAAAACAAAGGTCCGTTTCCCTGGCAAAAAAAACTCAGCTGCCCCGCTTCTGGATGGGAGATTGCAGGAGGCACTTGACACTGTCAAACGAGCCCCACTTGGCACTGGTGCCACCTTGGGTCTGGGAACCATGCTGCGTATCGTGGATTTTCAGGAGCCAGCCGGCCACTGCCAGCCACAGGCCCCCAAACACAAACCACAGCCTTTTTCTCTGGCAAACAAAACTCAGCTGCCCCGCTTCTGGATGGCAGATTGCAGGAGCCACTTGGTACTATCAAACCAGCCCGACTTGGCACTGGTGCCACCTTGGGTCTGGGAACCATCCTGCCTATCGTGGATTTTAAGGAGCCAGCCGGCTACTCCCAGCCACAGGCCCCCAACAAAAACCACGGCCCTTTTTTCTCGCAAACAAAACTTAGCTGCCTCACTTCTGGATGGCAGATTGCAGGAGCCACTTGGTGTAATCAAACCAGCCCGACTTGGCACTGGTGCCACCTTGGGTCTGGGAACCATCCTGCGTATCGTGGATTCTAAGGAGCCAGCCGGCCACTCCCAGCCACAGGCCCCCAAACAAAATCAACGGCGCTGTTCCCTGGAAAACAAAACACGCCTGCCAACTTTTTGATGGAGTTTGCAGGAGCCACTTGGTACGATCAAACCAGCCCGACTTGGCACTGGTGCCACTTTGGGTCTGGGAAACATCCTGCGTATCGTGGATTCTTAGGAGCCAGCCGGCCACACCTAGCCACAGGCCCCCAAACAAAAACCTAGGCCTATTTCTCTGGCAAACAAAAGTAAGCTGCCCTGCTTCTGGATGGCAGATTGCAGGAGACACTTGGTACTATCAAACCAGCCCAACTTGGCACTGGTGCCACCTTGGGTCTGGGAACCATCCTGCGTATCGTGGATTCTAAGGAGCCAGCTGGCCACTCCCAACCACAGGCCCCCAAACACAAACAACGGCGCTTTTCCCTGGAAAACAAAACTCGCCTGCCAACTTTTTGATGGCAGATTGCAGGAGCCACTTGGTACTATCAAATCAGCCCAACTTGGCACTGGTGCCACCATGGGTCTGGTCACCATCCTGCCTATCGTAGCTTTTCAGGAGCCAGCCGGTCACTCCCAGCCATAGGCCCCCAGACAAAAACCTCGGCCCGTTTCCCTGGCAAACAAAAGTAAGCTGCCCCGCTTCTGGATGGCAGATTGCAGGACGCACTTGGTACTATCAAACCAGCCCAACTTGGAAATGGTGCCACCTTGGGTCTGGGAACCATCCTGCGTATCGTGGATTCTAAGGAGCCAGCGGGCCACTCCCAGCCACAGGCCCCCAAATACAAACAACGGCGCTTTTCCCTGGAAAACAAAACTCGCCTGCCAAATTTTTGATGGCAGATTGCAGGAGCCACTTGGTACTATCAAATCAGCCCAACTTGGCACTGGTGCCACCATGGATCTGGTCACCATCCTGCCTATCGTAGCTGTTCAGGTGCCAGCCGGTCACTCCCAGCCATAGGAACCAAGACACAAACCTCGGCCCGTTTCCCTGGCAAACAAAAGTAAGCTGCCCCGCTTCTGGATGGCAGATTGCAGGAGCCACTTTGCACCATCAAACTGGCCCGACTTGTCACTGGTGCCACCTCAGGTCTGGGAACCCTCCTGCGTATCGTGGATTCCAATTAGCAAGACGGCCACTCCCAGCCACAGGCCCCCAAACACAAACAACGGCGCTTTTCCCTGGAAAACAAAACTCGCCTGCCAACTTTTTGATGGCAGATTGCAGGAGCCACTTGGTACTATCAAACCAGCCCAACTTGGCACTGCTGACACCATGGGTCTGGTCACCTTCCTGCCTATCGTAGCTTTTCAGGAGCCAGCCGGTCACTCCCAGCCATAGGCCCCCAGACACAAACCTCGGCCCGTTTCCCTGGCAAACAAAAGTAAGCTGCCCCGCTTCTGGATGGCAGATTTCAGGATCCACTTGTTATTATCAAACCAGCCCGACTTGGTACTGGTGCCACCTCTGGTCTGGGAACCATCCTGCGTATCGTGGATTCTAAGGAGCCAGCCGGCCACTCCCAGCCACAGGCCCCCAAAAAAAAACATCGGCGCTTTTCCCTGGAAAACAAAAGTCGCCTGCCAACATTTTGATGGCAGATTGCAGGAACCACTTGGTACTATCAAACCAGCCCAACTTGGCACTGGTGCCACCTTGGGTCTGGGAACCATCCGGCGTATCGTGTGTTTAAAGGAGCCAGCCGGTCACTCCAGCCACAGGCCCGCAGACACAAACAACGGCGCTTTTCCCTGGAAAACAAAGCTTGCCTGCTGACTTTTGATGGCAGATTGCAGGAGCCACTTTGTACTTTGAAATCAGCCGAACATGGCTCTGGTGCCACCATGGGTCTGGTCACCATCCTGCCTATCGTAGCTTTTCAGGAGCCAGCCGGTCACTCCCAGCCATAGGCCCCCAGACACAAAGCTCGGCCCGTTTCCCTGGCAAACAAAAGTAAGCTACCCCGCTTCTGGATGGCAGATTGCAGGACGCACTTGGTACTATCAAACCAGCCCAACTTATCACTGGTGCCACCTCAGGTCAGGGAACCATCCTGCGTATTGTGGATTCTAAGGAGCCAGCCGGCCACTCCCAGCCACAGGCCCCCAAACACAAACAACGGCGCTTTTCCCTGGAAAACAAAACTCGCCTGCCAACTTTTTGATGGCAGATTGCAGGAGCCACTTGGTACTATCAAACCAGCCCAACTTGGCACTGGTGCCACCATGGGTCTGGTCACCATCCTGCCTATCGTAGCTTTTCAGGAGCCAGCCGGTCACTCCCTGCCATAGGCCCCCAAACACAAACCTCGGCCCGTTTCCCTGGCAAACAAAAGTAAGCTGCCCCGCTTCTGGATGGCAGATTGCAGGACGCACTTGGTACTATCAAACCAGCCCGACTTGGCACTGGTGCTACCTCAGGTCTGGGAACCATCCTGCGTATCGTGGAGTCTAAGGAGCCAGCCGGCCACTCCCAGCCTCAGGCCCCCAAACACAAACATCGGCGCTTTTCCCTGGAAAACAAAACTCACCTGCCAACTATTTGATGGCAGATTGCCGGAGCCACTTGGTACTATCAAACCAGCCCAACTTGGCACTGGTGCCACCATGGGTCTGGTCACCATCCTGCCTATCGTAGCTTTTCAGGAGCCAGCCGGTCACTCCCAGCCATAGACCCCAGACACAAACCTCGGCCCGTTTCCCTGGCAAAAAAAAGTAAGCTGCCCCGCTTCTGGATGGCAGATTGCAGGAGCCACTTTGCACCATCAAACTAGCCCGACTTGGCACTGGTGCCACCTCAGGTCTGGGAACCATCCTGCGTATCGTGGATTCTAAGGAGCCAGCCGGACACTCCCAGCCACAGGCCCTCAAACACAAACAGCGGCGCTTTTCCCTGGAAAACAAAACTCGCCTGCCAAATTTTGATGGCAGATTGCCGGAGCCACTTGGTACTATCAAACCAGCCCAACTTGACAGTGGTGCCACCATGGGTCTGGTCACCATCCTGCCTATCGTAGCTTTTCAGGAGCCAGCCGGTCACTCCAAGCCATAGGCCCCCAGACAAAACCTCGGCCATTTTCCCTGGCAAACAAAAGTAAGCCACCCCGCTTCTGCATGGCTGATTGCAGGAGCCACTTTGCAGCATCCAACTAGCCCGACTTGGCACTGGTGCCACGTCAGGTCTGGGAACCATCCTGCGTATCGTGGATTCCAATTATAAAGCCGGCCACTCCCAGCCACAGGCCCCCAAACACAAACAACGGCGCTTTCCCCTGGAAATCAAAACTCGCCTGCCAAATTTTTGATGGCAGATTGCAGGAGCCACTTGGTACTATCAAACCAGCCCAACTTGGCACTGGTGCCACCATGGGTCTGGTCACCATCCTGCCTATCGTAGCTTTTCAGGACCTAGACGGTCACTCGCAGCCATAGGCCCCCAGACACAAAGCTCGGCCCGTTTCCCTGGCAAACGAGTAAGCTGCCCCGCTTCTGGATGGCAGATTGCAGGAACCACTTGGTACAATCAAACCAGCCCAACTTGGCACTGGTGCCACCTCAGGTCTGGGAACCATCCTGCCTATCGTGGATTCTAAGGAGCCATCCGGCCACTCCCACCCACAGGCACCCAAACACAAACAACGGCGCTTTTCCCTGGAAAACAAAACTCGCCTGCCAACTTTTTGATGGCGGATTGCAGGAGCCACTTGGTACTATCAAACCAGTCCAACTTGGCACTGGTGCCACCATGGATATGGTCACCATCCTGCCTATCGTAGCTTTTCAGGACCTAGCAGGTCACTCCCAGCCATAGGCCCCCAGACACAAAGATCTGCCCGTTTCCCTGGCAAACAAAAGTAAGCTGTCCCGCTTCTGGATGGCAGATTGCAGGATCCACTAGGTATTATCAAACCTGCCCGACTTGGCACTGGTGCCACCTCTGGTCTGGGAACCATGCTGCGTATCGTGGATTCTAATTAGCCAGCCGGCCACTCCCACCCACAGGCGCCCAAACACAAACAACGGCGCTTTCCCCTGGAAAACAAAACTCGCCTGCCAACTTTTTGATGGCAGATTGCAGGAGCCACTTGGTACTATCAAACCAGCCCAACTTGGCACTGGTGCCACCATGGGTCTGGTCACCATCCTGCCTATCGTAGCTTTTCAGGAGCCAGCCTGTCACTCCAAGCCATAGGCCCCCAGACAAAAACCTCGGCCCGTTTCCCTGGCAAACAAAAGTAAGCTGCCCCGCTTCTGGATGGAAGATTGCAGGAGCCACTTGGTACTATAAAACCAGCCCTACTTGGCACTGGTGCCACCTCTGGTCTGGGAACCATGCTGCGTATCGTGGATTCTAAGGAGCCAGCCGGCCACTCCCAGCCACAGGCCCCCAAACACAAACAACGGCGCTTTTCCCTGGAAAACAAAACTCGCCTGCCAACTTTTTGATGGCAGATTGCAGGAGCCACTTGGTACTATCAAACCAGCCCAACTTGGCACTGGTGCCACCTTGGGTCTGGTCACCATCCTGCCTATCGTAGCTTTTCAGGAGCCAGCCGGTCACTCCCAGCCATAGGCCCCCAGACACAAACCTCGGCCCGTTTCCCTGGCAAACAAAAGTAAGCTGCCCCGCTTCTGGATGGCAGATTGCAGGAATAACTTGGTACTATGAAACCAGCCCAACTTGGCACTGGTGCCACCTTGGGTCTGGGAACCATCCTGCGTATCGTGGATTCTAAGGAGCCAGCCGGTCACTCCCAGCCACAGGCCCCCAAACACAAACAACGGCGCTTTTCCCTGGAAAACAAAACTGGCCTGCCAATATTTTGATGGCAGATTGCAGGAGCCACTTGGTACTATCAAATCAGCCCAACATGCCACTGGTGCCACCATGGGTCTGGTCACCATCCTGCCTATCGTAGCTTTTCAGGAGCCAGCCGGTCCCTCCCTGCCATAGGCCCCCAGAGAAAAACCTCGGCCCGTTTCCCTGGCAAACAAAAGTAAGCTGCCCCGCTTCTGGATTGCAGATTGCAGGAGCCACTTTGCACCATCAAACTAGCCCGACTTGGCACTGGTGCCACCTCTGGTCTGGGAACCATCCTGCGTATCGTGGAGACTAAGGAACCAGACGGCCACTCCAGCCACAGGCCCCCAGACACAAACAACGGCGCTTTTCCCTGGAAAACAAAACTCGCCTGCCAACTTTTTGATGGCAGATTGCAGGAGCCACTTGGTACTATCAAACCAGCCCAACTTGGCACTGGTGCCACCATGGGTCTGGTCACCATCCTGCCTATCGTAGCTTTTCAGGAGCCAGCCGGTCACTCGCAGCCATAGGCCCCCAGACACAAAGTTCGGCCCGTTTCCCTGGCAAACAAAAGTAAGCTACCCCGCTTCTGGATGGCAGATTGCAGGAGCCACTTTGCACCATCAAACTAGCCCGACTTGGCACTGGTGCCACCTCAGGTCTGGGAATGAGCCTGGGTATGGTGGATTCTAAGGAGCCAGCCGGCCACTCCCAGCCACAGGCCCCCAAACACAAACAACGGCGCTTTCCCCTGGAAAACAAAACTCGCCTGCCAACTTTTTGATGGCAGATTGCAGGAGCCACTTGGTACTATCCAACCAGCCCAACTTGGCACTGGTGCCACCATGGGTCTGGTCACCATCCTGCCTATCGTAGCTTTTCAGGAGCCAGCCGGTCACTCCCAGCCATAGGCCCCCAGACACAAACCTCGGCCCGTTTCCCTGGCCAACAAATGTAAGCTGCCCCGCTTCTGGATGGCAGATTGCAGGAACCACTTGGTACTATCAAACCAGCCCAACTTGGCACTGGTGCCACCTTTGGTCTGGGAACCATGCTGAGTATCGTGGATTCTAAGGAGCCAGCAGGCCACTCCCAGCCACAGGCCCCCAAACACAAACAACGGCGCTTTTCCCTGGAAAACAAAACTCGCCTGCCAAGTTTTTGATGGCAGATTGCAGGAGCCACTTGGTACTATCAAACCAGCCCAACTTGGCACTGGTGCCGTCATGGGTCTGGTCACCATCCTGCCTATCGTAGCTTTTCACGAGCCAGCCGGTCACTTCCAGGCTTAGGCCCCCAGACACAATCCTCGGACCGTTTCCCTGGCAAACAAAAGTAAGCTGCCCCGCTTCTGGATGGCAGATTGCAGGAACCACTTGGTACTATCAAACCAGCCCAACTTGGCACTGGTGCCACCATGGGTCTGGGAACCATCCTGTGTATCGTGGATTCTAATTAGCCATCCGTCCACTCCAGGCGATAGGGCCCCAGGCACAAACAACGGCGCTTTTCCCTGGATAACAAACTCGCCTGCCAACTTTTTGATGGCAGATTGCAGGAGCCACTTGGTACTATCAAACCAGCCCAACTTGGCACTGGTGCCACCATGGGTCTGGTCACCATCCTGCCTATCGTAGCTTTTCAGGAGCCAGCCGGTCACTCCCAGCCATATGCCCCGAGACACAAACCTCGGCCCGTTTCCCTGGCAAACAAAAGTAAGCTACCCCACTTCTGGATGGCAGATTGCAGGACGCACTTTGTACTATCAAACCAGCCCAACTTGGCACTGGTGCCACGTCAAGTCTAGGAACCATCCTGCGTATCGTGGATTCTAAGGAGCCAGCCGGCCACTCCCAGCCATAGGCCCCCAAACAAAAACAACGGCGCTTTTCCCTGGTAAAGAAAACTTGCCTGCCAACTTTTTGATGGCAGATTGCAGGAGCCACTTGGTACTATCAAACCAGCCCAACTTGGCACTGGTGCCACCATGGGTCTGGTCACCATCCTGCCTATCGTAGCTTTTCAGGAGCCAGCCGGTCACTCCCAGCCATAGGCCCCCAGACACAAACCTCGGCCCGTTTCCCTGGCAAACAAAAGTAAGCTGCCCCGATTCTGGATGGCAGATTGCAGGAGCCACTTGGTACTATCAAACCAGCCCGACTTGGCACTGGTGCCACCTCTGGTCTGGGAACCATCCTGCGTATCGTGGATTCTAAGGAGCCAGCCGACCACTCCCAGCCACAGGCCGCCAAACACAAACAACGGCGCTTTTCCCTGGAAAACAAAACTCGCCTGCCAACTTTTTGATGGCAGATTGCAGGAGCCACTTGCTACTATCAAACCAGCCCAACTTGGCACTGGTGCCGCCATGGGTCTGGTCACCATCCTGCCTATCGTAGCTTTTCACGAGCCAGCCGGTCACTCCCAGCCATAGGCCCCCAGACAAAAACCTCGGCCCGTTTCCCTGGCAAACAAAAGTAAGCTGCCCCGCTTCTGGATGGCAGATTGTAGGACGCACTTGTTACTATCTAACCCGCCCGACTTGGCACTGGTGCCACCACTGGTCTGGGAACCATCCTGCGTATCGTGGATTCTAAAGAGCCAGCCGGCCACTCCCAGCCACAGGCACCCAAACACAAACAACGGCGCTTTTCCCTGGAAAACAAAACTCGCCTGCCAACTTTTTGATGGCAGATTGCAGGAGCCACTTGGTACTATCAAACCAGCCCAACTTGGCACTGCTGCCACCATGGGTCTGGTCACCATCCTGCCTATCGTAGCTTTTCAGGAGCCAGCCGGTCACTCCCAGCCATAGGCCCCCAGACAAAACCTCGGCCCGTTTCCCTGGCAAACAAAAGTAAGCTGCCCCGCTTCTGGATGGCAGATTGCAGGATCCACTTGGTACTATCAAACCAGCCCGACTTGGCACTGGTGCCACCTCTGGTCTGGGAACCATCCTGCGTATCGTGGATTTTATGGAGCCAGCCGGTCACTCCCAGCCATAGGCCCCCAAACACAAACAACGATCCGTTTCCCTGGCAAACAAAAGTAAGCTGCCCCGCTTCTGGATGGCAGATTGCAGGAACCACTTGGTAGTATCAAACCAGCCCAACTTGGCACTGGTGGCACCTCTTGTCTGGGAACCATGCTGCGTATCGTGGTTTCTAAGGAGCCAGCCGGCCACTCCCAACCATAGACCCCCAGACACAAACCTCGGCCCGTTTCCCTGGAAAACAAAAGTAAGCTACCCCGATTCTGGATGGCAGATTGCAGGAGCCACTTGGTACTATCAAATCAGCCCAACTTGGCACTGGTGCCACCATGGGTCTGGTAAACATCCTGCCTATCGTAGCTTTTCAGGAGCCAGCCGGCCACTCTCAGCCATATGCCCCCAAAAACAAACCACGGCCCTTTTCTCTGGCAAACAAAACTCAACTGCCCCTCTTCTGGATGGCAAATTTTAGGACGCACTTTGTACTACGAAAACCGCCCGACGTGGCACTGGTGCCACCTTGTGTCAGGGAACCATCCTGCATATCGAGCTTTTTAAGGAGCCAGCCGGCCACACCCAGCCATAAACCCCCAAAAACAAACCACGGACCATTTCTCTTGGAAACAAAAATCCGCTGCCCCGCGTCTGTATGGCAGATTGCAGGAGCCACTTTGCACCATCAAACCAGCCCGACTTGGCACTGGTGCCACCTTGGGTCTGGGAACAATCCTGCATATCGTGGATTCTAAGGAGCCAGCCGGCCACTCCCAGCCACAGGCCCCCAAACACAAACAACGGCGCTTTTCCCTGGAAAACAAAATTCGCCTGCCAAATTTTGATGGCAGATTGCAGGAGCCACTTGGTACTATCAAATCATCCCAACTTGGCACTGGTGCCACTCTGGGTCTGGGAACCATCCTGCCTATTGTAGCATTTCAGGAGCCAGCCGGTCACTCCCAGCCATAGGCCCCCAGACACAAACCTCGGACCGTTTCCCTGGCAAACAAAATTAAGCTGCCCTGATTCTGGATGGCAGATTGCAGGAGCCACTTGGTTGTGTCAAACCAGCCCGACTTGGCACTGGTGCCACCTTGGGTCTGGGAACCATCCTGCGTATCGTGGATTCTAAGCAGCCACCCGGCCACTCTGAGCCACAGGCCCCCAAACAAAAACTACGGCGCTTTTCCCTGGAAAACAAAACTCGCCTGCCAACTTTTTGATGGCAGATTGCAGGAGCCACTTGGTACTATCAAACCAGCCCAACATTGGCACTGGTGCCACCACTGGTCTGGGAACCATCCTGCCTATCGTAGCTTTTCAGGAGCCAGCCGGTCACTCCCAGCCATAGACCCCCAGACACAAACCTCGGCGCGTTTCCCTGGCAAACAAAAGTAAGCTGCCCCGCTTTTGGATGGCAGATTGCAGGAGCCACGTTGCACCATCAAACCAGCCCCACTTGGCACTGGTGCCACCTTGGGTCTGGGAACAAGTTGGGCTGGTTTGATAGTACCAAGTGGCTCCTGCAATCTGCCATCCAGAAGCGGGACAGCTTACTTTTGTTTCCCAGGGAAACGGGCCGAGGTATTTGTCTGGGGGCCTATGGCTGGGAGTGACCGGCTGACTACTGAAAAGCTACGATAGGCAGGATGGTTACCAGACTCATGGTGCCACCAGTGCCAAGTCGGGCTGGTTTGATAATACTAAATAGCTCCTGCAATCTGCCATCCAGACGCGGGGCAGCGGATTTTTGTTTGCTGGAGGAAAGTTCCGTGGTTTTTTTTTTGGGGGTATATGACTGGACGTGGCCGGCTGGCTCCATAAAAAGATCTATACACAGGATTGTTCCCTGACCCAAGGTGGCATCAGTGCCAAGTCGGGCTGTTTTCGTAGTACGAAGTGCGTCCTGCAATTTGCCATCCAGAAGCAGGGCAGCCTACTTTTGTTTGCCAGGGAAACGTGCCGAGGTATTTGTCTGGGGGCCTATGGCTGGGAGTGAGCGGCTGGCTCCTGAAAAGCTACGATAGGCAGGATGGTGACCAGACCCATGGTGGCACCAGTGCCAAGTTGGGCTGGTTTGATAGTACCAAGTGGCTCCTGCAATCTGCCATCAAGAAGTTGGCAGGCGAGTTTTGTTTTCCAGGGAAAAGCGCCGTTGTTTTTGTTTAGAGGCCTGTGGCTGGGAGTGGCCGCCTGTCCTCGTAGAATCTACGTTACGCAGCATGGTTCCCAGACCAGAGGTGGCACCAGGGCCAAGTCGGGCTGGTTTGTAAGTACCAACTGCATCCTGCAATCTGCCATCCAAAAGCGGGGCAGCTTACTTTTGTTTGCCAGGGAAACGGGCCGAGGTTTGTGTCCGTGGGCCTATGGCAGGGAGTGACCGGCTGGCTTCTGAAAAGCTACGATAGGCAGGATGTTTACCAGACCCATGGTGGCACCAGTGCCAAGTTGGGCTGATTTGATAGTACCAAGTGGCTCCTGCAATCTGCCATCCAGAATCGGGGTAACTTACTTTTGTTTTCCAGGGAAACGGGCCGAGGTTTGTGTCTGGGGGTCTATGGCTGGGAGTGACCGGCTGGCTCCTGAAAAGCTACGATAGGCAGGATGGTTCCCAGACCAGAGGTGGCACCAGTGCCAAGTTGGGTGGTTTGATAGTACCAAGTGGCTCCTGCAATCTGCCATCAAAAATTTGGCAGGCGAGTTTTGTTTTCCAGGGAAAAGCGCCGTTGTTTGTGTTTGTGGGCTTTGGGTGGGAGTGGCCAGCTTGCTAATTGGAATCCACGATACGCAGGATGTTTCCCAGACTTGAGGTGGCACCAGTGACAAGTCGGGCCAGTTTGATGGTGCAAAGTGGCTCCTGCAATCTGCCATCCAGAAGCGGGGTAGCTTACTTTTCTTTGCCAGGGAAAAGGGCCGAGGTTTTTCTCTGGGGGCCTATGGCTGGGAGTGACCATGTGGCTCCTGAAAAGCTACGATAGGCAGGATGGTGACCAGACCCAAGGTGGCAGCAGTGCCAAGTTGGGCTGATTTGATAGTACCAAGTGGCTCCTGCAATCTGCCATCAAAATGTTGGCAGGCGAGTTTTGTTTTCCAGGGAAAAGCGCTGTTGTTTGTGTTTGGGGGCCTGTGGCTGGGAGTGACCGGCTGGCTCCTTAGAATCCACGATACGCAGGATGGTTCCCAGACCAGAGGTGGCACCAGTGCCAAGTCGGGCTGGTTTTATAGTACCAAGTGGTTCGTGCAATATGCCATCCAGAAGCGGGGCAGCTTAATTTTGTTTGCCAGGGAAACGGGCCGAGGTTTGTGTCTGGGGTCTATGGCTGGGAGTGACCGGCTGGCTCCTGAAAAGCTACGATAGGCAGGATGGTGACCAGACCCATGGTGGCACCAGTGCCAAGTTGGGCTGGTTTGATAGTACCAAGTGGCTCCGGCAATCTGCCATCAAAAAGTTGGCAGGCGAGTTTTGTTTTCCAGGGAAAAGCGCCGATGTTTGTGTTTGGGGGCCTGTGGCTGGGAGTGGCCGGCTGGCTCCTTAGAATCCACGATACGCAGGATGGTTCCCAGACCTGAGGTAGCACCAGTGCCAAGTCGGGCTGGTTTGATAGTACCAAGTGCGTCCTGCAATCTGCCATCCAGAAGCGGGGCAGCTTACTTTTGTTTGCCAGGGAAACGGGCCGAGGTTTGTGTCTGGGGGCCTATGGCAGGGAGTGACCGGCTGGCTCCTGAAAAGCTACGATAGGCAGGATGGTGACCAGACCCATGGTGGCACCAGTGCCAAGTTGGGCTGGTTTGATAGTACCAAGTGGCTCCTGCAATCTGCCATCAAAAGTTGGCAGGCGAGTTTTGTTTTCCAGGGAAAAGCGCCGTTGTTTGTGTTTGGGGGCCTGTGGCTGGGAGTGGCCGGCTGGCTCCTTAGAATCCACAATACGCAGGATGGTTCCCTGACCTGAGGTGGCACCAGTGATAAGTTGGGCTGGTTTGATAGTACCAAGTGCGTCCTGCAATCTGCCATCCAGAAGCGGGGTAGCTTACTTTTGTTTGCCAGGGAAACGGGCCGAGCTTTGTGTCTGGGGGCCTATGGCTGGGAGTGACTGGCTGGCTCCTGAAAAGCTACGATAGGCAGGATGGTGACCAGACCCATGGTGGCACCAGAGCCATGTTCGGCTGATTTCAAAGTACAAAGTGGCTCCTGCAATCTGCCATCAAAAGTCAGCAGGCAAGCTTTGTTTTCCAGGGAAAAGCGCCGTTGTTTGTGTCTGCGGGCCTGTGGCTGGAGTGGCCGGCTGGCTCCTTTAAACACACGATACGCCGTATGGTTCCCAGACCCAAGGTGGCACCAGTGCCAAGTTGGGCTGGTTTGATAGTACCAAGTGGTTCCTGCAATCTGCAATCAAAATGTTGGCAGGCGAGTTTTGTTTTCCAGGGAAAAGCGCCGATGATTTTTTTGGGGGCCTGTGGCTGGGAGTGGCCGGCTGGCTCCTTAGAATCCAAGATACGCAGGATGGTTCCCAGACCAGAGGTGGCACCAGTACCAAGTCGGGCTGGTTTGATAATAACAAGTGGATCCTGAAATCTGCCATCCAGAAGCGGGGCAGCTTACTTTTGTTTGCCAGGGAAACGGGCAGAGCTTTGTGTCTGGGGGCCTATGGCTGGGAGTGACCGGCTGGCTCCTGAAAAGCTACGATAGGCAGGAAGGTGACCAGACCCATGGTGTCAGCAGTGCCAAGTTGGGCTGGTTTGATAGTACCAAGTGGCTCCTGCAATCTGCCATCAAAAAGTTGGCAGGCGAGTTTTGTTTTCCAGGGAAAAGCGCCGTTGTTTGTGTTTGGGGGCCTGTGGCTGGGAGTGGCCGTCTTGCTAATTGGAATCCACGATACGCAGGAGTGTTCCCAGACCTGAGGTGGCACCAGTGACAAGTCGGGCCAGTTTGATGGTGCAAAGTGGCTCCTGCAATCTGCCATCCAGAAGCGGGGCAGCTTACTTTTGTTTGCCAGGGAAACGGGCCGAGGTTTGTGTCTGGGTTCCTATGGCTGGGAGTGACCGGCTGGCACCTGAAAAGCTACGATAGGCAGGATGGTGACCAGATCCATGGTGGCACCAGTGCCAAGTTGGGCTGATTTGATAGTACCAAGTGGCTCCTGCAATCTGCCATCAAAAATTTGGCAGGCGAGTTTTGTTTTCCAGGGAAAAGCGCCATTGTTTGTATTTGGGGGCCTGTGGCTGGGAGTGGCCCGCTGGCTCCTTAGAATCCACGATACGCAGGATGGTTCCCAGACCCAAGGTGGCACCATTTCCAAGTTGGGCTGGTTTGATAGTACCAAGTGCGTACTGCAATCTGCCATCCAGAAGCGGGGCAGCTTACTTTTGTTTGCCAGGGAAACGGGCCGAGGTTTTTGTCTGGGGGCCTATGGCTGGGAGTGACCGGCTGGCTCCTGAAAAGCTACGATAGGCAGGATGGTGACCAGACCCATGGTGGCACCAGTGCCAAGTTGGGCTGATTTGATAGTACCAAGTGGCTCCTGCAATCTGCCATCAAAAAGTTGGCAGGCGAGTTTTGTTTTCCAGGGAAAAGCGCCGTTGTTTGTGTTTGGGGGCCTGTGGCTGGGAGTGGCCAGCTGGCTCCTTAGAATCCACGATACGCAGGATGGTTCCCAGACCCAAGGTGGCACCAGTGCCAAGTCGGGCTGGTTTGATAGTACCAAGTGTCTCCTGCAATCTGCCATCCAGAAGCAGGGCAGCTTACTTTTGTTTGCCAGAGAAATAGGCCTAGGTTTTTGTTTGGGGGCCTGTGGCTAGGAGTGGCCGGCTGGCTCCTAAGAATCCACGATACGCAGGATGTTTCCCAGACCCAAGGTGGCACCAGTGCCAAGTCGGGCTGGTTTGATAGTACCAAGTGGCTCCTGCAAACTCCATCAAAAAGTTGGCAGGCGTGTTTTGTTTTCCAGGGAACAGCGCCGTTGATTTTGTTTGGGGGCCTGTGGCTGGGAGTGACCGGCTGGCTCCTTAGAATCCACGATACGCAGGATGGTTCCCAGACCAGAGGTGGCACCAGTGCCAAGTCGGGCTGGTTTTATAGTACCAAGTGGTTCATGCAATCTGCCATCCAGAAGCGGGGCAGCTTAATTTTTTTTGCCAGGGAAACGGGCCGAGCTTTGTGTCTGGGCGCCTATGGCTGGGAGTGACCTGCTAGGTACTGAAAAGCTACGATAGGCAGGATGGTGACCACATCCATGGTGGCACCAGTGCCAAGTTGGGCTGGTTTGATAGTACCAAGTGGCTCCTGCAATCCGCCATGAAAAAGTTGGCAGGCGAGTTTTGTTTTCCAGGGAAAAGCGCCGTTGTTTGTGTTTGGGTGCCTGTGGCAGGGAGTGGCCGGCTGGCTCCTTAGAATCCACGATACGCAGGATGGTTCCCTGACCCAAGGTGGCACCAGTGCCAAGTTGGGCTGGTTTGATACTACCAAGTGCGTCCTGCAATCTGCCATCCAGAAGCGGGGTAGCTTACTTTTTTTTGCCAGGGAAACGGGCCGAGGTTTTTGTCTCGGGGTATAAGGCTGGGGGTGACCGGCTGGCTCCTGAAAAGCTACGATAGGCAGGATGGTGACCAGACCCATGGTGGCACCAGTGCCAAGTTGGGCTGGTTTGATAGTACCAAGTGGCTCCTGCAATCTGCCATCAAAAATTTGGCAGGCGAGTTTTGTTTTCCAGGGAAAAGCGCCGTTGTTTGTGTTTGGGGGCCTGTGGCTGGGAGTGGCCGGCTGGCTAATTAGAATCCACGATACGCAGGATGGTTCCCAGACCAGAGGTGACCCCAGTGACAAGTCGGGCTGGTTTGATACTACCAAGTGCGTCCTGCAATCTGCCATCCAGAAGCGGGGTAGCTTACTATTGTTTGCCACGGAAACGGGCCGAGGTGTTTGTCTCGGGGCCTGTGGCTGGGGGTGACCGGCTGGCTCCTGAAAAGCTACGATAGGCAGGATGGTGACCAGACCCATGGTGGCACCAGTGCCAAGTTGGGCTGGTTTGATAGTATCAAGTGGCTCCTGCAATCCGCCATCAAAAAGTTGGCAGGCGAGTTTTGTTTTCCAGGGAAAAGCGCCGTTGTTTGTGTTTGAGTGCCTGTGGCAGGGAGTGGCCGGCTGGCTCCTTAGAATCCACGATACGCAGGATGGTTCCCAGACCCAAGGTGGCACCAGTGCCAAGTTGGGCTGGTTTGATACTACGAAGTGCGTCCTGCAATCTGCCATCCAGAAGCGGGGTAGCTTACTTTTTTTTGCCAGGGAAACGGGCCGAGGTTTTTGTCTCGGGGCCTGTGGCTGGGGGTGACCGGCTGGCTCCTGAAAAGCTACGATAGGCAGGATGGTGACCAGACCCATGGTGGCACCAGTGCCAAGTTGGGCTGGTTTGATAGTACCAAGTGGCTCCTGCAAACTGCCATCAAAAATTTGGCAGGCGAGTTTTGTTTTCCAGGGAAAAGCGCCCTTGTTTGTGTTTGGGGGCCTGTGGCTGGGAGTGGCCGGCTGGCTAATTAGAATCAACGATACGCAGGATGGTTCCCAGACCAGAGTTGGCACCAGTGACAAGTCGGGCTGGTTTGATACTACCAAGCGCGTCCTACAATCTGCCATCCAGAAGCGGGGCAGCTTACTTTTGTTTGCCAGGGAAACGGGCCGAGCTTTGTGTCTGGGGGCCTATGGCTGGGAGTGACCGGCTGGCTCCTGAAAAGCTACGATAGGCAGGATGGTGACCAGACCCATGGTGGCACCAGTGCCAAGTTGGGCTGATTTGATAGTAGCAAGTGGCTCCTGCAATCTGCCATCAAAATGTTGGCAGGCGAGTTTTGTTTTCCAGGGAAAAGCGCCGTTGTTTGTGTTTGGGGGCCTGTGGCTGGGAGTGACCGGCTGGCTCCTTAGAATCCACGATACGCCGGATGGTTCCCAGACCCAAGGTGGCACCAGTGCCAAGTTGGGCTGGTTTGATAGTACCAAGTTATTCCTGCAATCTGCCATCCAGAAGCGGGGCAGCTTACTTTTGTTTTCCAGGGAAAAGGGCCGAGGTTTTTCTCTGGGGGCCTATGGCTGGGAGTGACCGGCTGGCGCCTGAACAGCTACGATAGGCAGGATGGTTCCAAGACCCATGGTGGCACCAGTGCCATGTTCGGCTGATTTGATAGTACCAAGTGGCTCCTGCAATCTGCCATCAAAATGTTGGCAGGCGAGTTTTGTTTTCCAGGGAAAAGCGCCGTTGTTTGTGTTTGGGGGCCTGTGGCTGGGAGTGGCCAGCTTGCTAATTGGAATCCACGATACGCAGGATGGTTCCCAGACCAGAGGTGGCACCAGTGCCAAGTCGGGCTGGTTTGATAGTACCAAGTGCGTCCTGCAATCTGCCATCCACAAGCGGCGCCGCTTAGTTTTGTTTGCCACGGAAACGGGCCGAGGTTTGTGTCTGGGGGCCTATGGCTGGGAGTGACCGGCTAGGTCCTGAAAATCTACGATAGGCAGGATGGTGACCAGACCCATGGTGGCACCAGTGCCAAGTTGGGCTGGTTTGATAGTACCAAGTTGCTCCGGCAATCTGCCATCAAAATTTGGCAGGCGAGTTTTGTTTTCCAGGGAAAAGCGCCGCTGTTTGTGTTTGAGGGCCTGTGGCTGGGAGTGTCCGGCTGGCTCCTTAGAATCCACGATACGCAGGATGGTTCCCAGACCTGAGGTAGCACCAGTGCCAAGTCGGGCTGGTTTGATAGTACCAAGTGCGTCCTGCAATCTGCCATCCAGAAGCGGGGCAGCTTACTTTTGTTTGCCAGGGAAACGGGCCGAGGTTTGTGTCTGGGGTCTATGGCTGGGAGTGACCGGCTGGCTCCTGAAAAGCTACGATAGGCAGGATGGTGACCAGACCCATGGTGGCACCAGTGCCAAGTTGGGCTGGTTTGATAGTACCAAGTGGCTCCGGCAATCTGCCATCAAAAAGTTGGCAGGCGAGTTTTGTTTTCCAGGGAAAAGCGCCGATGTTTGTGTTTGGGGGCCTGTGGCTGGGAGTGGCCGGCTGGCTCCTTAGAATCCACGATACGCAGGATGGTTCCCAGACCTGAGGTAGCACCAGTGCCAAGTCGGGCTGGTTTGATAGTACCAAGTGCGTCCTGCAATCTGCCATCCAGAAGCGGGGCAGCTTACTTTTGTTTGCCAGGGTAACGGGCCGAGGTTTGTGTCTGGGGGCCTATGGCAGGGAGTGACCGGCTGGCTCCTGAAAAGCTACGATAGGCAGGATGGTGACCAGACCCATGGTGGCACCAGTGCCAAGTTGGGCTGGTTTGATAGTACCAAGTGGCTCCTGCAATCTGCCATCAAAAGTTGGCAGGCGAGTTTTGTTTTCAAGGGAAAAGCGCCGTTGTTTGTGTTTGGGGGCCTGTGGCTGGGAGTGGCCGGCTGGCTCCTTAGAATCCACAATACGCAGGATGGTTCCCTGACCTGAGGTGGCACCAGTGATAAGTTGGGCTGGTTTGATAGTACCAAGTGCTTCCTGCAATCTGCCATCCAGAAGCGGGGTAGCTTACTTTTGTTTGCCAGGGAAACGGGCCGAGCTTTGTGTCTGGGGGCCTATGGCTGGGAGTGACCGGCTGGCTCCTGAAAAGCTACGATAGGCAGGATGGTGACCAGACCCATGGTGGCACCAGAGCCATGTTCGGCTGATTTCAAAGTACAAAGTGGCTCCTGCAATCTGCCATCAAAAGTCAGCAGGCAAGCTTTGTTTTCCAGGGAAAAGCGCCGTTGTTTGTGTCTGCGGGCCTGTGGCTGGAGTGGCCGGCTGGCTCCTTTAAACACACGATACGCCGGATGGTTCCCAGACCCAAGGTGGCACCAGTGCCAAGTTGGGCTGGTTTGATAGTACCAAGTGGTTCCTGCAATCTGCAATCAAAATGTTGGCAGGCGAGTTTTGTTTTCCAGGGAAAAGCGCCGATGCTTTTTTTTGGGGGCCTGTGGCTGGGAGTGGCCGGCTGGCTCCTTAGAATCCAAGATACGCAGGATGGTTCCCAGACCAGAGGTGGCACCAGTACCAAGTCGGGCTGGTTTGATGATAACAAGTGGATCCTGAAATCTGCCATCCAGAAGCGGGGCAGCTTACTTTTGTTTGCCAGGGAAACGGGCCGAGCTTTGTGTCTGGGGGCCTATGGCTGGGAGTGACCGGCTGGCTCCTGAAAAGCTACGATAGGCAGGATGGTGACCAGACCCATGGTGTCAGCAGTGCCAAGTTGGGCTGGTTTGATAGTACCAAGTGGCTCCTGCAATCTGCCATCAAAATTTGGCAGGCGAGTTTTGTTTTCCAGGGAAAAGCGCCGTTGTTTGTGTTTGGGGGCCTGTGGCTGGGAGTGGCCGTCTTGCTAATTGGAATCCACGATACGCAGGAGGGTTCCCAGACCTGAGGTGGCACCAGTGACAAGTCGGGCCAGTTTGATGGTGCAAAGTGGCTCCTGCAATCTGCCATCCAGAAGCGGGGCAGCTTACTTTTGTTTGCCAGGGAAACGGGCCGAGGTTTGTGTCTGGGTTCCTATGGCTGGGAGTGACCGGCTGGCACCTGAAAAGCTACGATAGGCAGGATGGTGACCAGATCCATGGTGGCACCAGTGCCAAGTTGGGCTGATTTGATAGTACCAAGTGGCTCCTGCAATCTGCCATCAAAAATTTGGCAGGCGAGTTTTGTTTTCCAGGGAAAAGCGCCGTTGTTTGTATTTGGGGGCCTGTGGCTGGGAGTGGCCCGCTGGCTCCTTAGAATCCACGATACGCAGGATGGTTCCCAGACCCAAGGTGGCACCATTTCCAAGTTGGGCTGGTTTGATAGTACCAAGTGCGTACTGCAATCTGCCATCCAGAAGCGGGGCAGCTTACTTTTGTTTGCCAGGGAAACGGGCCGAGGTTTGTGTCTGGGGGCCTATGGCTGGGAGTGACCGGCTGGCTCCTGAAAAGCTACGATACGCAGGATGGTGACCAGACCCATGGTGGCACCAGTGCCAAGTTGGGCTGATTTGATAGTACCAAGTGGCTCCTGCAATCTGCCATCAAAAAGTTGGCAGGCGAGTTTTGTTTTCCAGGGAAAAGCGCCGTTGTTTGTGTTTGGGGGCCTGTGGCTGGGAGTGGCCAGCTGGCTCCTTAGAATCCACGATACGCAGGATGGTTCCCAGACCCAAGGTGGCACCAGTGCCAAGTTGGGCTGGTTTGATAGTACCAAGTGTCTCCTGCAATCTGCCATCCAGAAGCAGGGCAGCTTACTTTTGTTTGCCAGAGAAATAGGCCTAGGTTTTTGTTTGGGGGCCTGTGGCTAGGAGTGGCCGGCTGGCTCCTAAGAATCCACGATACGCAGGATGTTTCCCAGACCCAAGGTGGCACCAGTGCCAAGTCGGGCTGGTTTGATAGTACCAAGTGGCTCCTGCAAACTCCATCAAAAAGTTGGCAGGCGTGTTTTGTTTTCCAGGGAACAGCGCCGTTGATTTTGTTTGGGGGCCTGTGGCTCAGAGTGGCCGGGTGGATCCTTAGAATCCACGATACGCAGGATGGTTCCCAGACCCAAGGTGGCACCAGTGCCAAGTCGGGCTGGTTTGATTACACCAAGTGGCTCCTGCAATCTGCCATCCAGAAGTGAGGCAGCTAAGTTTTGTTTGCGAGAAAAAAGGGCCGTGGTTTTTGTTGGGGGCCTGTGGCTGGGAGTAGCCGGCTGGCTCCTTAAAATCCACGATAGGCAGGATGGTTCCCAGACCCAAGGTGGCACCAGTGCCAAGTCGGGCTGGTTTGATAGTACCAAGTGGCTCCTGCAATCTGCCATCCAGAAGCGGGGCAGCTGAGTTTTGTTTGCCAGAGAAAAAGGCTGTGGTTTGTGTTTGGGGGCCTGTGGCTGGCAGTGGCCGGCTGGCTCCTGAAAATCCACGATACGCAGCATGGTTCCCAGACCCAAGGTGGCACCAGTGCCAAGTGGGGCTCGTTTGACAGTGTCAAGTGCCTCCTGCAATCTCCCATCCAGAAGCGGGGCAGCTGAGTTTTTTTTGCCAGGGAAACGGACCTTTGTTTTTGATTGGGCTCTGTGGCCGAGAGTGGTCGGCTGTCTCCTGACAATCCACAATACGCAGGATGGTTCCCAGACCCAAGGTGGCACCAGTGCCAAGTCGGGCTGGTTTGATAGTACCAAGTGTCTCCTGCAATCTGCCATCCAGAAGCGGGGCAGCTGAGTTTTGTTTGCCAGAGAAAAGGGCCGTGGGTTGTGTTTGGGGGCATATGGCTGGGAGTGGCCACCTGGCTCCTTAAAATGCACGATACGCCGCATGGTAACCAGGCGCAAGGTGGCACCAGTGCCAAGTCAGGCTGTTTTTGTAGTACCCAGTGGCTCCTGCAATTTGCCATCCAGAAGCGGGGCAGTTGAATTTTTTTTGCTAGAGAAAAGGGCTGTGGTTTGTGTTTGGGGGCCTATGGCTGAGAGTGGCCGGCTGGCCCCTGAAAATCAACGATAGGCAGGATGGTGCCCAGATCCAAGGTGGCACCAGTGCCAAGTAAGGCTGGTTGTATGGTTCAAAGTAACTCCTGCAATCTGCCATCCAGAAGCGGGACAGCTGAGTTTTTTTTGCCAGAGAAAATGTCCATGGTTTCTTTTTGGGGCATACGGCTGGGAATTGCCGGCTGGCTCCTTAAAATGCTCGATATGCAGGATGGTTCCCAGAGCCAAGGTGGCACCACTGCCAAGTCGGGCTCTTTTTGTAGTACCAAGTGCGTCCTGCAATTTGCCATCCAGAAGAGGGGCAGTTGAGTTTTGTTTGCCAGAGAAAAGGGCCGTTGTTTGTGTTTGGGGGCCTGTGGCTGGGAGTGTTCGGCTGGTTCCTGAATATGTACGATACGCAGGATTGTTCCCAGATCCAAGGTGGCAGCAGTGCCATGTTGTGCTGGTGTGATAGTCCCAAGTGGCTCCTGCAATCTGCCATCCAGAAGTGGGGCAGCTGATTTTTGTTTGCCAGAGAAAAGGTCCGTGGTTTGTTTTTGGGGGCATATGGCTGAGAGTGGCCGGCTGGCCCCTGAAAATCCACGATACACAGGATGGTTCCCAGATCCAAGGTGGCACCTGTGCCAAGTCGGGCTGATTTGATAGTACTAAGTAGCTCCTGCAATCTGCCATCCAGAAGCGGGGCAGCTTACTTTTGTTTGCCAGGGAAACGGGCCGAGGTTTGTGTTTGGGGGCCTATGGCTGAGAGTGACCGGCTGGCTCCTGAAAAGCTACAATAGGCAGGATGGTGACCAGACCCATGGTGGCACCAGTGCCAAGTTGGGCTGGTTTGATAGTACCAAGTGGTTCCTGCAATCTGCCATCCAGAAGCAGGGCAGCTGAGTTTTGTTTGCCAGAGGAAAGGGCCTTGGTTTGTGTTTGGGGGCATATGGCTGGGTGTGGCCAGCTGGCTCCTTAAAATGCACGATATGCAACATGGCTCCCAGACCCAAGGTGGCACAAGTGCCAAGTTGGGCTGGTTTGATAGTACCAAGTGGCTCCTGCAATCTTCCATGATCACGTGGAGAAATACTTTCTGGTTTCAGCCTCATGCTCTTTCTTCTCTCCCTCAACTTCTCTATCACCTCTCATCTGGTTCACATGCGCTGTCTTCAAGGTCCACAGGCTACTTTTCACAGAATCTTCTGGCCTGATGAAGTAAGGATGATGAATAGAACAGAGCTGGGATCTATTTTCCAGTTTGGATAAAATGCATTCTGCACACAAATCCAAGGAGAACGGGCTGCCCCGATGCCCAGAAAATCTTTCACTCCTGCTAGTGTTCTATGTCAACCGCAACTTAGTCTGAAAGAAAAGCTTTTTCTCTGAGAGCATCTGAGAGGTTTGCATGAAGCACTGATATCTGACATATGCAATTTTGAATAGGAGAGGAAAAAGAAAATGGCAAGGAGTTTTTAATTTTAGTGGTTTCAATTTTAATTTCCGTGCACTTTTTCAAAACTTGTCAGCTCAAATGCCCATCAACATCTTTTAGTCATCTGTAAGTCAGTATTCATATAAAATGTGCTTCAAATCCAAAGAATTTCAAATTTGCACTCCAAGCTTCTATGCCTAGATTTATGATTTCCTACACATATTAGATGAAAGGAAGGCCTTTTTTACTGTGGGAGTGCTGGAACACTGGAACAGGTTGCCCAGAGAAGTTGTGGGTGTCCCATCCCTGAAAGTATTCAAGGTCACCCTGGACGGGGCTTGGAGCAGCAACAAAGGAGAAGCTTGATGGTAGAGAAACAAAGTTGGACTATAGAAGAAACTCGGATTGAAGTATAGGATCAAGTTTTCTCTCAGCTCTTGGGGTAAATTCAAAGTTGTACAAAATGACATTTATCTGTGCTATTCACTACTGTAACAGAAAGTTTCATGAAAACTGTACAGAAGATAGTAAATTTTAAAAGAGATAAGAATTACAGCATAAAATCCATGGGATAGGTTACAACATGAGACACTCTCTAAGAGAAAATCTCTGTGTTTCAGCACTTCATCGGGGTAAGATTTCATGAAGTGCCAAAGAAGGCGGCAAAATATCATTCGGGACATTATTTACTGGAATTCAGCCTGGCCATTAGTAGGAACTGCCTTTGAACATATCATGTAGATATACCACACACACTTTCCCTTCACTGAAAAATTACTGTTTACAACAAATAAGCAATTGACAATCAAAATTGATTGAAAGCATCTTAAACATGTCAAGTATTTCATTGTAGATGATCTGTGATCCAAATGCTTCTTCCACCTTCGAGAGGGACAGAAGAATTCTTCCATATCATGATGGTTTAAAATTGTATCAACCAATGTTTTCTGCTGAAAAGATATCATCTATTTTTTTCTATTTTTGGAAGAAAATATTCCTAGACATACAACAGGTGAGAACTAAGTAATTTTAAAGAAACAAATGAAATGAAAATATTCTGTAAATAGAATGAAATGAAAAGCTGTGTTTTAAATAGGAGCTAAATATTAAACAGAATTTTTGTACCAGGCATTTGAATTACTGCACCAGCTCTTTTGCCCATCAAGAGAGGCATTTAGCATTTCAGTCTTTTCCAAGGTGTTCATGATCTGCTATGCTGATCTCTGTGTGTGCCTAGGTGTGTGTGGAGGGGGGGGCATATGAAGGGGAGTGTGTATGTTTGCTTTACAATTGTTGTGGCAGATTCATGCCTCAGCTCCACATTTTGTTTTAAAAAGGTCACACCGAGTGGATATGAAGTTTACTATCAACAAGAGATCGATTCCCAAATCATCCATTTGACTCTCCCTTATAAATCATGTGCTTTGTTGCATATTTTATCAAATATACTTTCAAGCCAGATGGAGGAAGGAGGATGTGGGAATCCCTCCACCATCTTGCAACTTTTATGTAAGTAGGTTTTCAAGAAAATCATCATTTCTCTTTTAAATATGTCTGGAACAGGCATGATGGTAGTGTCAACCTGTTGGAGTTTTTGTTGCTGGAAGAAGTTGTACAAAAGGATTGGTTTTTACATTGACCAGTTACTGAATCAAGCGCAGGAATACATTGGAAATTTAGCTGGGGGTTCCTTTTCCCAGCAGACTACTTCTAGAACGAGCTTGTACACTGAAGCTGACTCTTTTGCTCTCTTTTTGTTTCTTTCCTATTTTCTTGGCTTCTTTGCCACTATCTAGACAATTTTGGAACTTTGTTCCCAACTAAAATGGTTTCAATAGTCTGATTGTGATCATACATTTTTACAAGGAATTTTTAAAATCTTTCCTCGAGTCCAGAAAGTCAAGGACTTAGATCTTTTTCTTCCCTTATCAATATTGCCATGAAATTGATAAATAAAGACCAACTCTTTATTTTTGTTTTTAACCCACGTAGATAATTCCCATCCATTAATCCATTTTGTGGACCAATAGCTGCCATTCTGATGGAAGCTGTCACTTCTTAACAATAGGCATTCTGTGACTATGTTGACAGCACTTTGGGTGAAGATCCTAACTGGTCTTAGATATACATAGGGAGAAATTTGCTCAGCCAGTGTCAGTCTTAAGCATGCGTATCAGAAGATCTTTCTAGAGCTGGGAATTTTCCCATGAAAGGGATTCAGTTAGGGAAGAGACACTTGTGCCAGAGTTTTACATTCTTCTTGAACACTGCTTAAGGAACTTAGATGCCATGTCCATTTGGATCTCTGTATGCACAGAACTTTGTCATGCCAGTGCTTTGAAATGCATCTTGAAGAGAATTCACTAGCACAGAATGAAAGAGAGTGGAAGGGGTTGGTGGGGCTAACCAGGCCCAACCCCCCTGCCTAAACCAGGATACCTAGGGCCTCTTGCCCAGGATTCTATCTGGGTGTACTTTTAATGTCTTCAAAGATCCAGGCTCCACAATCTTTCTGGGCAGTCTGTGCCGTGGTTCAGTCACCCTGACAGTAAAGAAACATTTACTGATGTTCAAAGGCAATCTCCTGTATTTCAGTGTGTGCCCACTGCCTCTTGTCTTTTCCCTCAGCATCACTGAAAAGACACTGATTCCCTCCCCTTTGCACTATTGCTTCCATATGTATGTGTGATGCCATGTAGAGGTATGTCAAAAACCTCCCTGAAGCCCAGGCAGATAATATTCCCTTCATCTACCAGTCAAGTTGATTCATCAGAGGAGTTTAAAGTGATGTTCAGCATGAAATTCCCCTGAAAAATCATGCTAACTACATTATTTGGTCATCTGTCATGTGCCTGGCAAGGATTTCCAGGAAGAGCTGCTTCATCAACTTCCTGGGGATAAAAAAGAGGCTGGCTGGTTTGTACTATGGCGAGTCCTCTTAATTGCCTTTTTTGAAGATGGGTGTCATTTGCTAACATCCACTCTTTAGCCTCTCTTGTCGTCTACATCTTAGCAAAACGCTTTTCCACTATGTCTGGCTAGGAAAAACTGTGCCAGCACAGAAAACATCTCCCATCGTGTTCTAGAAGTTGCACGGATGTCTGCCAAGTGTTTGGCAGGAAGAAAAGAAAAGTTGTCCAAAACAGCTTCCAATCGAATGTTCCTGTGATTGGAAAAGTCAGGAGAGTGCAAAGGTACTGTTTTCTATCAGTTGGCAAGGTGCGCACACAATCCCAGTGTTGTACAGCTTGCTTCTTCACCTTCCCGAAGCTGCCGCTCTCGCCGGCTGCCGGAGCCCAAGAAGCGGCTTCTTCGCGCAAAGACGATTGTGCCGCTCACAGGGCTCTCCTTAGCGCGGCTTCTGCCGAAAGACGCCCGGCAGCGGCTCTTACCTCCGGAGAGCATCCTACCTTCGTCTTTAGCTCCTCTTCTCATCTACACCTCGGCAAAAAGCTTTTCCACTATGTCTGGCTAGGAAAAACTGTGCCAGCACAGAAAACATCTCCCATCGTGTTCTAGAAGTTGCACGGATGTCTGCCAAGTGTTTGGCAGGAAGAAAAGAAAAGTTGTCCAAAACAGCTTCCAATCGAATGTTCCTGTGATTGGAAAAGTCAGGAGAGTGCAAAGGTACTGTTTTCTATCAGTTGGCAAGGTGCGCACACAATCCCAGTGTTGTACAGCTTGCTTCTTCACCTTCCCGAAGCTGCCGCTCTCGCCGGCTGCCGGAGCCCAAGAAGCGGCTTCTTCGCGCAAAGACGATTGTGCCGCTCACAGGGCTCTCCTTAGCGCGGCTTCTGCCGAAAGACGCCCGGCAGCGGCTCTTACCTCCGGAGAGCATCCTACCTTCGTCTTTCGCGTCTTTTGTAGTCTACATCTTAGCAAAACGCTTTTCCACTATGTCTGGCTAGGAAAAACTGTGCCAGCACAGAAAACATCTCCCATCGTGTTCTAGAAGTTGCACGGATGTCTGCCAAGTGTTTGGCAGGAAGAAAAGAAAAGTTGTCCAAAACAGCTTCCAATCGAATGTTCCTGTGATTGGAAAAGTCAGGAGAGTGCAAAGGTACTGTTTTGTATCAGTTGGCAAGGTGCGCACACAATCCCAGTGTTGTACAGCTTGCTTCTTCACCTTCCCGAAGCTGCCGCTCTCGCCGGCTGCCGGAGCCCAAGAAGCGGCTTCTTCGCGCAAAGACGATTGTGCCGCTCACAGGGCTCTCCTTAGCGCGGCTTCTGCCGAAAGACGCCCGGCAGCGGCTCTTACCTCCGGAGAGCATCCTACCTTCGTCTTTCGCGTCTTTTGTAGTCTACATCTTAGCAAAACGCTTTTCCACTATGTCTGGCTAGGAAAAACTGTGCCAGCACAGAAAACATCTCCCATCGTGTTCTAGAAGTTGCACGGATGTCTGCCAAGTGTTTGGCAGGAAGAAAAGAAAAGTTGTCCAAAACAGCTTCCAATCGAATGTTCCTGTGATTGGAAAAGTCAGGAGAGTGCAAAGGTACTGTTTTCTATCAGTTGGCAAGGTGCGCACACAATCCCAGTGTTGTACAGCTTGCTTCTTCACCTTCCCGAAGCTGCCGCTCTCGCCGGCTGCCGGAGCCCAAGAAGCGGCTTCTTCGCGCAAAGACGATTGTGCCGCTCACAGTGCTCTCCTTAGCGCGGCTTCTGCCGAAAGACGCCCGGCAGCGGCTCTTACCTCCGGAGAGCATCCTACCTTCGTCTTTCGCGTCTTTTGTAGTCTACATCTTAGCAAAACGCTTTTCCACTATGTCTGGCTAGGAAAAACTGTGCCAGCACAGAAAACATCTCCCATCGTGTTCTAGAAGTTGCACGGATGTCTGCCAAGTGTTTGGCAGGAAGAAAAGAAAAGTTGTCCAAAACAGCTTCCAATCGAATGTTCCTGTGATTGGAAAAGTCAGGAGAGTGCAAAGGTACTGTTTTCTATCAGTTGGCAAGGTGCGCACACAATCCCAGTGTTGTACAGCTTGCTTCTTCACCTTCCCGAAGCTGCCGCTCTCGCCGGCTGCCGGAGCCCAAGAAGCGGCTTCTTCGCGCAAAGACGATTGTGCCGCTCACAGTGCTCTCCTTAGCGCGGCTTCTGCCGAAAGACGCCCGGCAGCGGCTCTTACCTCCGGAGAGCATCCTACCTTCGTCTTTCGCGTCTTTTGTAGTCTACATCTTAGCAAAACGCTTTTCCACTATGTCTGGCTAGGAAAAACTGTGCCAGCACAGAAAACATCTCCCATCGTGTTCTAGAAGTTGCACGGATGTCTGCCAAGTGTTTGGCAGGAAGAAAAGAAAAGTTGTCCAAAACAGCTTCCAATCGAATGTTCCTGTGATTGGAAAAGTCAGGAGAGTGCAAAGGTACTGTTTTCTATCAGTTGGCAAGGTGCGCACACAATCCCAGTGTTGTACAGCTTGCTTCTTCACCTTCCCGAAGCTGCCGCTCTCGCCGGCTGCCGGAGCCCAAGAAGCGGCTTCTTCGCGCAAAGACGATTGTGCCGCTCACAGGGCTCTCCTTAGCGCGGCTTCTGCCGAAAGACGCCCGGCAGCGGCTCTTACCTCCGGAGAGCATCCTACCTTCGTCTTTCTCGTCTTTTGTAGTCTACATCTTAGCAAAACGCTTTTCCACTATGTCTGGCTAGGAAAAACTGTGCCAGCACAGAAAACATCTCCCATCGTGTTCTAGAAGTTGCACGGATGTCTGCCAAGTGTTTGGCAGGAAGAAAAGAAAAGTTGTCCAAAACAGCTTCCAATCGAATGTTCCTGTGATTGGAAAAGTCAGGAGAGTGCAAAGGTACTGTTTTCTATCAGTTGGCAAGGTGCGCACACAATCCCAGTGTTGTACAGCTTGCTTCTTCACCTTCCCGAAGCTGCCGCTCTCGCCGGCTGCCGGAGCCCAAGAAGCGGCTTCTTCGCGCAAAGACGATTGTGCCGCTCACAGTGCTCTCCTTAGCGCAGCTTCTGCCGAAAGACGCCCGGCAGCGGCTCTTACCTCCTGAGAGTGGCAGCTTCGGGAAGGTGAAGAAGCAAGCTGTACAACACTGGGATTGTGTGCGCACCTTGCCAACTGATAGAAAACAGTACCTTTGCACTCTCCTGACTTTTCCAATCACAGGAACATTCGATTGGAAGCTGTTTTGGACAACTTTTCTTTTCTTCCTGCCAAACACTTGGCAGACATCCGTGCAACTTCTAGAACACGATGGGAGATGTTTTCTGTGCTGGCACAGTTTTTCCTAGCCAGACATAGTGGAAAAGCGTTTTGCTAAGATGTAGACTACAAAAGACGCGAAAGACGAAGGTAGGATGCTCTCCGGAGGTAAGAGCCGCTGCCGGGCGTCTTTCGGCAGAAGCCGCGCTAAGGAGAGCACTGTGAGCGGCACAATCGTCTTTGCGCGAAGAAGCCGCTTCTTGGGCTCCGGCAGCCGGCGAGAGCGGCAGCTTCGGGAAGGTGAAGAAGCAAGCTGTACAACACTGGGATTGTGTGCGCACCTTGCCAACTGATAGAAAACAGTACCTTTGCACTCTCCTGACTTTTCCAATCACAGGAACATTCGATTGGAAGCTGTTTTGGACAACTTTTCTTTTCTTCCTGCCAAACACTTGGCAGACATCCGTGCAACTTCTAGAACACGATGGGAGATGTTTTCTGTGCTGGCACAGTTTTTCCTAGCCAGACATAGTGGAAAAGCGTTTTGCTAAGATGTAGACTACAAAAGACGCGAAAGACGAAGGTAGGATGCTCTCCGGAGGTAAGAGCCGCTGCCGGGCGTCTTTCGGCAGAAGCCGCGCTAAGGAGAGCACTGTGAGCGGCACAATCGTCTTTGCGCGAAGAAGCCGCTTCTTGGGCTCCGGCAGCCGGCGAGAGCGGCAGCTTCGGGAAGGTGAAGAAGCAAGCTGTACAACACTGGGATTGTGTGCGCACCTTGCCAACTGATAGAAAACAGTACCTTTGCACTCTCCTGACTTTTCCAATCACAGGAACATTCGATTGGAAGCTGTTTTGGACAACTTTTCTTTTCTTCCTGCCAAACACTTGGCAGACATCCGTGCAACTTCTAGAACACGATGGGAGATGTTTTCTGTGCTGGCACAGTTTTTCCTAGCCAGACATAGTGGAAAAGCGTTTTGCTAAGATGTAGACTACAAAAGACGCGAAAGACGAAGGTAGGATGCTCTCCGGAGGTAAGAGCCGCTGCCGGGCGTCTTTCGGCAGAAGCCGCGCTAAGGAGAGCCCTGTGAGCGGCACAATCGTCTTTGCGCGAAGAAGCCGCTTCTTGGGCTCCGGCAGCCGGCGAGAGCGGCAGCTTCGGGAAGGTGAAGAAGCAAGCTGTACAACACTGGGATTGTGTGCGCACCTTGCCAACTGATACAAAACAGTACCTTTGCACTCTCCTGACTTTTCCAATCACAGGAACATTCGATTGGAAGCTGTTTTGGACAACTTTTCTTTTCTTCCTGCCAAACACTTGGCAGACATCCGTGCAACTTCTAGAACACGATGGGAGATGTTTTCTGTGCTGGCACAGTTTTTCCTAGCCAGACATAGTGGAAAAGCGTTTTGCTAAGATGTAGACTACAAAAGACGCGAAAGACGAAGGTAGGATGCTCTCCGGAGGTAAGAGCCGCTGCCGGGAGTCTTTCGGCAGAAGCCGCGCTAAGGAGAGCACTGTGAGCGGCACAATCGTCTTTGCGCGAAGAAGCCGCTTCTTGGGCTCCGGCAGCCGGCGAGAGCGGCAGCTTCGGGAAGGTGAAGAAGCAAGCTGTACAACACTGGGATTGTGTGCGCACCTTGCCAACTGATACAAAACAGTACCTTTGCACTCTCCTGACTTTTCCAATCACAGGAACATTCGATTGGAAGCTGTTTTGGACAACTTTTCTTTTCTTCCTGCCAAACACTTGGCAGACATCCGTGCAACTTCTAGAACACGATGGGAGATGTTTTCTGTGCTGGCACAGTTTTTCCTAGCCAGACATAGTGGAAAAGCGTTTTGCTAAGATGTAGACTACAAAAGACGCGAAAGACGAAGGTAGGATGCTCTCCGGAGGTAAGAGCCGCTGCCGGGCGTCTTTCGGCAGAAGCCGCGCTAAGGAGAGCACTGTGAGCGGCACAATCGTCTTTGCGCGAAGAAGCCGCTTCTTGGGCTCCGGCAGCCGGCGAGAGCGGCAGCTTCGGGAAGGTGAAGAAGCAAGCTGTACAACACTGGGATTGTGTGCGCACCTTGCCAACTGATAGAAAACAGTACCTTTGCACTCTCCTGACTTTTCCAATCACAGGAACATTCGATTGGAAGCTGTTTTGGACAACTTTTCTTTTCTTCCTCCCAAACACTTGGCAGACATCCGTGCAACTTCTAGAACACGATGGGAGATGTTTTCTGTGCTGGCACAGTTTTTCCTAGCCAGACATAGTGGAAAAGCGTTTTGCTAAGATGTAGACTACAAAAGACGCGAAAGACGAAGGTAGGATGCTCTCCGGAGGTAAGAGCCGCTGCCGGGAGTCTTTCGGCAGAAGCCGCGCTAAGGAGAGCACTGTGAGCGGCACAATCGTCTTTGCGCGAAGAAGCCGCTTCTTGGGCTCCGGCAGCCGGCGAGAGCGGCAGCTTCGGGAAGGTGAAGAAGCAAGCTGTACAACACTGGGATTGTGTGCGCACCTTGCCAACTGATAGAAAACAGTACCTTTGCACTCTCCTGACTTTTCCAATCACAGGAACATTCGATTGGAAGCTGTTTTGGACAACTTTTCTTTTCTTCCTCCCAAACACTTGGCAGACATCCGTGCAACTTCTAGAACACGATGGGAGATGTTTTCTGTGCTGGCACAGTTTTTCCTAGCCAGACATAGTGGAGAAGCTTTTTGCCGAGGTGTAGATGAGAAGAGGAGCTAAAGACGAAGGTAGGATGCTCTCCGGAGGTAAGAGCCGCTGCCGGGCGTCTTTCGGCAGAAGCCGCGCTAAGGAGAGCCCTGTGAGCGGCACAATCGTCTTTGCGCGAAGAAGCCGCTTCTTGGGCTCCGGCAGCCGGCGAGAGCGGCAGCTTCGGGAAGGTGAAGAAGCAAGCTGTACAACACTGGGATTGTGTGCGCACCTTGCCAACTGATAGAAAACAGTACCTTTGCACTCTCCTGACTTTTCCAATCACAGGAACATTCGATTGGAAGCTGTTTTGGACAACTTTTCTTTTCTTCCTGCCAAACACTTGGCAGACATCCGTGCAACTTCTAGAACACGATGGGAGATGTTTTCTGTGCTGGCACAGTTTTTCCTAGCCAGACATAGTGGAAAAGCGTTTTGCTAAGATGTAGACGACAAGAGAGGCTAAAGAGTGGATGTTAGCAAATGACACCCATCTTCAAAAAAGGCAATTAAGAGGACTCGCCATAGTACAAACCAGCCAGCCTCTTTTTTATCCCCAGGAAGTTGATGAAGCAGCTCTTCCTGGAAATCCTTGCCAGGCACATGACAGATGACCAAATAATGTAGTTAGCATGATTTTTCAGGGGAATTTCATGCTGAACATCACTTTAAACTCCTCTGATGAATCAACTTGACTGGTAGATGAAGGGAATATTATCTGCCTGGGCTTCAGGGAGGTTTTTGACATACCTCTACATGGCATCACACATACATATGGAAGCAATAGTGCAAAGGGGAGGGAATCAGTGTCTTTTCAGTGATGCTGAGGGAAAAGACAAGAGGCAGTGGGCACACACTGAAATACAGGAGATTGCCTTTGAACATCAGTAAATGTTTCTTTACTGTCAGGGTGACTGAACCACGGCACAGACTGCCCAGAAAGATTGTGGAGCCTGGATCTTTGAAGACATTAAAAGTACACCCAGATAGAATCCTGGGCAAGAGGCTCTAGGTATCCTGGTTTAGGCAGGGGGGTTGGGCCTGGTTAGCCCCACCAACCCCTTCCACTCTCTTTCATTCTGTGCTAGTGAATTCTCTTCAAGATGCATTTCAAAGCACTGGCATGACAAAGTTCTGTGCAGACAGAGATCCAAATGGACATGGCATCTAAGTTCCTTAAGCAGTGTTCAAGAAGAATGTAAAACTCTGGCACAAGTGTCTCTTCCCTAACTGAATCCCTTTCATGGGAAAATTCCCAGCTCTAGAAAGATCTTCTGATACGCATGCTTAAGACTGACACTGGCTGAGCAAATTTCTCCCTATGTATATCTAAGACCAGTTAGGATCTTCACCCAAAGTGCTGTCAACATAGTCACAGAATGCCTATTGTTAAGAAGTGACAGCTTCCATCAGAATGGCAGCTATTGGTCCACAAAATGGATTAATGGATGGGAATTATCTACGTGGGTTAAAAACAAAAATAAAGAGTTGGTCTTTATTTATCAATTTCATGGCAATATTGATAAGGGAAGAAAAAGATCTAAGTCCTTGACTTTCTGGACTCGAGGAAAGATTTTAAAAATTCCTTGTAAAAATGTATGATCACAATCAGACTATTGAAACCATTTTAGTTGGGAACAAAGTTCCAAAATTGTCTAGATAGTGGCAAAGAAGCCAAGAAAATAGGAAAGAAACAAAAAGAGAGCAAAAGAGTCAGCTTCAGTGTACAAGCTCGTTCTAGAAGTAGTCTGCTGGGAAAAGGAACCCCCAGCTAAATTTCCAATGTATTCCTGCGCTTGATTCAGTAACTGGTCAATGTAAAAACCAATCCTTTTGTACAACTTCTTCCAGCAACAAAAACTCCAACAGGTTGACACTACCATCATGCCTGTTCCAGACATATTTAAAAGAGAAATGATGATTTTCTTGAAAACCTACTTACATAAAAGTTGCAAGATGGTGGAGGGATTCCCACATCCTCCTTCCTCCATCTGGCTTGAAAGTATATTTGATAAAATATGCAACAAAGCACATGATTTATAAGGGAGAGTCAAATGGATGATTTGGGAATCGATCTCTTGTTGATAGTAAACTTCATATCCACTCGGTGTGACCTTTTTAAAACAAAATGTGGAGCTGAGGCATGAATCTGCCACAACAATTGTAAAGCAAACATACACACTCCCCTTCATATGCCCCCCCCTCCACACACACCTAGGCACACACAGAGATCAGCATAGCAGATCATGAACACCTTGGAAAAGACTGAAATGCTAAATGCCTCTCTTGATGGGCAAAAGAGCTGGTGCAGTAATTCAAATGCCTGGTACAAAAATTCTGTTTAATATTTAGCTCCTATTTAAAACACAGCTTTTCATTTCATTCTATTTACAGAATATTTTCATTTCATTTGTTTCTTTAAAATTACTTAGTTCTCACCTGTTGTATGTCTAGGAATATTTTCTTCCAAAAATAGAAAAAAATAGATGATATCTTTTCAGCAGAAAACATTGGTTGATACAATTTTAAACCATCATGATATGGAAGAATTCTTCTGTCCCTCTCGAAGGTGGAAGAAGCATTTGGATCACAGATCATCTACAATGAAATACTTGACATGTTTAAGATGCTTTCAATCAATTTTGATCGTCAATTGCTTATTTGTTGTAAACAGTAATTTTTCAGTGAAGGGAAAGTGTGTGTGGTATATCTACATGATATGTTCAAAGGCAGTTCCTACTAATGGCCAGGCTGAATTCCAGTAAATAATGTCCCGAATGATATTTTGCCGCCTTCTTTGGCACTTCATGAAATCTTACCCCGATGAAGTGCTGAAACACAGAGATTTTCTCTTAGAGAGTGTCTCATGTTGTAACCTATCCCATGGATTTTATGCTGTAATTCTTATCTCTTTTAAAATTTACTATCTTCTGTACAGTTTTCATGAAACTTTCTGTTACAGTAGTGAATAGCACAGATAAATGTCATTTTGTACAACTTTGAATTTACCCCAAGAGCTGAGAGAAAACTTGATCCTATACTTCAATCCGAGTTTCTTCTATAGTCCAACTTTGTTTCTCTACCATCAAGCTTCTCCTTTGTTGCTGCTCCAAGCCCCGTCCAAGGTGACCTTGAATACTTTCAGGGATGGGACACCCACAACTTCTCTGGGCAACCTGTTCCAGTGTTCCAGCACTCCCACAGTAAAAAAGGCCTTCCTTTCATCTAATATGTGTAGGAAATCATAAATCTAGGCATAGAAGCTTGGAGTGCAAATTTGAAATTCTTTGGATTTGAAGCACATTTTATATGAATACTGACTTACAGATGACTAAAAGATGTTGATGGGCATTTGAGCTGACAAGTTTTGAAAAAGTGCACGGAAATTAAAATTGAAACCACTAAAATTAAAAACTCCTTGCCATTTTCTTTTTCCTCTCCTATTCAAAATTGCATATGTCAGATATCAGTGCTTCATGCAAACCTCTCAGATGCTCTCAGAGAAAAAGCTTTTCTTTCAGACTAAGTTGCGGTTGACGTAGAACACTAGCAGGAGTGAAAGATTTTCTGGGCATCGGGGCAGCCCGTTCTCCTTGGATTTGTGTGCAGAATGCATTTTATCCAAACTGGAAAATAGATCCCAGCTCTGTTCTATTCATCATCCTTACTTCATCAGGCCAGAAGATTCTGTGAAAAGTAGCCTGTGGACCTTGAAGACAGCGCATGTGAACCAGATGAGAGGTGATAGAGAAGTTGAGGGAGAGAAGAAAGAGCATGAGGCTGAAACCAGAAAGTATTTCTCCACGTGATCATGGAAGATTGCAGGAGCCACTTGGTACTATCAAACCAGCCCAACTTGGCACTTGTGCCACCTTGGGTCTGGGAGCCATGTTGCATATCGTGCATTTTAAGGAGCCAGCTGGCCACACCCAGCCATATGCCCCCAAACACAAACCAAGGCCCTTTTCTCTGGCAAACAAAACTCAGCTGCCCTGCTTCTGGATGGCAGATTGCAGGAACCACTTGGTACTATCAAACCAGCCCAACTTGGCACTGGTGCCACCATGGGTCTGGTCACCATCCTGCCTATTGTAGCTTTTCAGGAGCCAGCCGGTCACTCTCAGCCATAGGCCCCCAAACACAAACCTCGGCCCGTTTCCCTGGCAAACAAAAGTAAGCTGCCCCGCTTCTGGATGGCAGATTGCAGGAGCTACTTAGTACTATCAAATCAGCCCGACTTGGCACAGGTGCCACCTTGGATCTGGGAACCATCCTGTGTATCGTGGATTTTCAGGGGCCAGCCGGCCACTCTCAGCCATATGCCCCCAAAAACAAACCACGGACCTTTTCTCTGGCAAACAAAAATCAGCTGCCCCACTTCTGGATGGCAGATTGCAGGAGCCACTTGGGACTATCACACCAGCACAACATGGCACTGCTGCCACCTTGGATCTGGGAACAATCCTGCGTATCGTACATATTCAGGAACCAGCCGAACACTCCCAGCCACAGGCCCCCAAACACAAACAACGGCCCTTTTCTCTGGCAAACAAAACTCAACTGCCCCTCTTCTGGATGGCAAATTGCAGGACGCACTTGGTACTACAAAAAGAGCCCGACTTGGCAGTGGTGCCACCTTGGCTCTGGGAACCATCCTGCGTATCGAGCATTTTAAGGAGCCAGCCGGCAATTCCCAGCCGTATGCCCCAAAAAGAAACCATGGACCTTTTCTCTGGCAAAAAAAACTCAGCTGTCCCGCTTCTGGATGGCAGATTGCAGGAGTTACTTTGAACCATACAACCAGCCTTACTTGGCACTGGTGCCACCTTGGATCTGGGAACCATCCTGCCTATCGTTGATTTTCAGGGGCCAGCCGGCCACTCTCAGCCATAGGCCCCCAAACACAAACCACAGCCCTTTTCTCTAGCAAACAAAATTCAACTGCCCCGCTTCTGGATGGCAAATTGCAGGAGCCACTGGGTACTACAAAAACAGCCTGACTTGGCACTGGTGCCACCTTGCGTCTGGTTACCATGCGGCGTATCGTGCATTTTAAGGAGCCAGGTGGCCACTCCCAGCCATATGCCCCCAAACACAACCCACGGCCCTTTTCTCTGGCAAACAAAACTCAGCTGCCCCGCTTCTGGATGGCAGATTGCAGGAGACACTTGGTACTATCAAACCAGCCCGACTTGGCACTGGTGCCACCTTGGGTCTGGGAACCATCCTGCGTATTGTGGATTGTCAGGAGACAGCCGACCACTCTCGGCCACAGAGCCCAATCAAAAACAAAGGTCCGTTTCCCTGGCAAAAAAAACTCAGCTGCCCCGCTTCTGGATGGGAGATTGCAGGAGGCACTTGACACTGTCAAACGAGCCCCACTTGGCACTGGTGCCACCTTGGGTCTGGGAACCATGCTGCGTATCGTGGATTTTCAGGAGCCAGCCGGCCACTGCCAGCCACAGGCCCCCAAACACAAACCACAGCCTTTTTCTCTGGCAAACAAAACTCAGCTGCCCCGCTTCTGGATGGCAGATTGCAGGAGCCACTTGGTACTATCAAACCAGCCCGACTTGGCACTGGTGCCACCTTGGGTCTGGGAACCATCCTGCCTATCGTGGATTTTAAGGAGCCAGCCGGCTACTCCCAGCCACAGGCCCCCAACAAAAACCACGGCCCTTTTTTCTCGCAAACAAAACTTAGCTGCCTCACTTCTGGATGGCAGATTGCAGGAGCCACTTGGTGTAATCAAACCAGCCCGACTTGGCACTGGTGCCACCTTGGGTCTGGGAACCATCCTGCGTATCGTGGATTCTAAGGAGCCAGCCGGCCACTCCTAGCCACAGGCCCCCAAACAAAATCAACGGCGCTGTTCCCTGGAAAACAAAACACGCCTGCCAACTTTTTGATGGAGTTTGCAGGAGCCACTTGGTACTATCAAACCAGCCCGACTTGGCACTGGTGCCACCTTGGGTCTGGGAACCATCCTGCGTATCGTGGATTCTAAGGAGCCAGCCGGCCACTCCTAGCCACAGGCCCCCAAACAAAAACCTAGGCCTATTTCTCTGGCAAACAAAAGTAAGCTGCCCTGCTTCTGGATGGCAGATTGCAGGAGACACTTGGTACTATCAAACCAGCCCAACTTGGCACTGGTGCCACCTTGGATCTGGGAACCATGCTCTGTATCGTGGATATTCAGGGGCCAGCCGGCCACTCTCAGCCATATGTCCCCAAACAGAAACCTCGGCCCGTTTCTCTGGCAAACAAAACTCAACTGCCCCTCTTCTGGATGGCAAATTGCAGGATGAACTTGATACTAAAACCGCAGGCCGACTTGGTAGTGGTGACACCTTGGGCCTGGGAACCATCATGCGTATCGAGCATTTTAAGGAGCCAGCCGGCCACTCCCAGCAATATGCCCCCAAAAACAATCCACGGAATTTTCCTCTGGCAAACAAAAATCAGCTGCCTCGCTTCTGGATGGCAGATTGCAGGAGCCACTTTGCACCATCAAACCAGCCCGACTTGGCACTGGTGCCACATTGCATCTGGGAACCATGCTGCCTAGCGTGGATTTTCAGGAGCCAGCCGGCCACTCTCAGCTATATGCCCCCAAACAAAACCCACGGCCCGTTTCCCTGGCAAACAAAATTAAGCTGCCCCGCTTCTGGATGGCAGATTGCAGGACGCACTTGGTAGTATCAAACCAGCAAAACTTGGCACTGGTGCCACCTTGGGTCTGGGAACCATCCTGCGTATCGTGGGTTCAAAGGAGCCAGCCGGTCACTCCCAGCCACAGGCCCCCAAATACAAACAATGTCGCTTTTCCCTGGAAAACAAAACTCGCCTGCCAACTTTTTGATGGCAGATTGCAGGACCCACTTGGTACTATCAAACCAGCCCAACTTGGCACTGGTGCCACCATGGGTCTGGTAACCATCCTGCCTATCGTAGCTTTCCAGGAGCCAGCCGGTCACTCCCAGCCATAGGTCCCCAGTCACAAACCTCGGCCCGTTTCCCTGGCAAACAAAAGTAAGCTACCCCGCTTCTGGATGGCAGATTGCAGGAGCCACTTGGTACTATCAAACCAGCCCAACTTGGCACTGGTGCCACCTTGGGTCTGGGAACCATGCTGCGTAACACAGATTCTAAGGCGCCAGTCGGCCACTACGAGCCACAAGCCCCCAAACACAAACAACGGCGCTATTCTCTGGCAAACAAAACTCAACTGCCCCTCTTCTGGATGGCAAATTGCAGGACGCACTTGGTACTATAAAAACAGCCCGACTTGGCACTGGTGCCCCCTTGGGTCTGGGAACCATCCTGCGTATCGATCTTTTTAATGAGACAGCCGGCCACTCCCAGCCATATGCCCCCAAACACAACCCACGGCCCTTTTCTCTGGCAAACAAAACTCAACTGCACCGCTTCTGGATGGCAGATTGCAGGAGCCACTTGGTACTATCAAACCAGCCCGACTTGGCACTGGTGCCACCTTGGGTCTGGGAACCATCCTGCGTATTGTAGGTTGTCAGGAGCCAGCCGAACACTCTCGGCCACAGACCCCAATTAAAAACAACGGCCCGTTTCACAGGCAAACAAAACTCAGCTGCCCCGCTTCTGGATGGGAGATTGCAGGAGCCACTGGGTAATATAAAACCAGCCCTACTTGGCACTGATGCCACCTTGGGTCTGGGAACCATGCTGCGTATCATGGATTTTCAGGAGCCAGCCGGCCACTGCCAGCCACAGGCCCCGAAACACAAACAACAGCCTTTTTGTCTGGCAAACAAAATTCAGCTGCCCCGCTTCTGGATGGCAGATTGCAGGAACCACTTGGTACTAACAAACCAGCCCGACTTGGCACTGGTGCCACCTTGGGTCTGGGAACCATCCTGCGTATCGTGGATTCTAAGGAGCCAGCTGGCCACTCCCAGCCACAGGCCCCAAAACACACACAACGGCGCTTTTCCCTGGAAAACAAAACTCGCCTGCCAACATTTTGATGGCAGATTGCAGGAGCCACTTGGTACTATCAAACCAGCCCAACTTGGCACTGGTGCCACCATGGGTCTGGTCACCATCCTGCCTATCGTAGCTTTTCAGGAGCCAGCCGGTCACTCCCAGCCATAGGCCCCCAGACACAAACCTCGGCCTGTTTCCCTGGCACACAAAAGTAAGCTACCGCACTTCTGGATGGCAGATTGCAGGAGCCACTTTGCACCATCAAACCAGCCCGACTTGGCACTGGTGCCACCTCTGGTCTGGGAACCATGCTGCGTATCGTGGATTCTAAGGAGCCAGCCGGTCACTCCCAGCCATAGGCCCCCAGAAAAAAACCTCGGTCCGTTTCCCTGGCAAACAAAAGTAAGCTTCCCCGCTTCTGGATGGCAGATTGCAGGAGCCACTTGGTGCTATCAAACCAGCCCGACTTGGCACTAGTGCCACCTTGGGTCTGGGAACCATCCTGCGTATCGTGTGTTCTAAGGAGCCAGCCGGCCACTCCCACCCACAGTCCCCCAAACACAAACAACGGCGCTTTTCCCTGGAAAACAAAACTCGCCTGCCAACTTTTTGATGGCAGATTGCAGGAGCCACTTGGTACTATCAAACCAGCCCAACTTGGCACTGGTGCCACCATGGGTCTGGTCACCATCCTGCCTATCGTAGCTTTTCAGGAGCCAGCCGGTCACTCCCAGCCATAGACCCCAGACACAAACCTCGGCCCGTTTCCCTGGCACACAAAGGTAAGCTACCCCGCTTCAGGATGGCAGATTGCAGGAACCACTTGGCACCATCAAACCAGCCCGACGTGGCACTGGTGCCACCTTGGGTCTGGGAACCATCCTGCGTATCGTGTGTTCTAAGGAGCCAGTCGGCCACTCCCACCCACAGTCCCCCAAACACAAACAACGGCGCTTTTCCCTGGAAAACAAAACTCGCCTGCTAACATTTTGATGGCAGATTGCAGGAGCCACTTGGTACTATCAAACCAGCCCAACTTGGCACTGGTGCCACCATGGGTCTGGTCACCATCCTGCCTATCGTAGCTTTTCAGGAGCCAGGCGGTCACTCCCAGCCATAGGCCCCCAGACACAAACCTCGGCCCGTTTCCCTGGCAAACAAAAGTAAGCTGCCCCGCTTCTGCATGGCAGATTGCAGGTGCTATTTAGTACTATCAAACCAGCCCGACCTGGCACTGGTGCCACCTCAGGTCTGGGAACCATCCTGCCCATCGTGGATTTTCAGGGGCCAGACGGCCACTATCAGCCATATGCCCCCAAAAACAAACCACGGCCCTTTTCTCTGGTAAACAAAACTCAACTGCCCCTCTTCTGGATGGCAAATTTTAGGACGCACTTTGTACTACGAAAACCGCCCGACTTGGCACTGGTGCCACCTTGGGTCAGGGAACCATCCTGCCTATCGTAGCTTTTTAAGGAGCCAGCAGGCCACGCCCAGCCATATACCCCCAAAAACAAACCACGGACCATTTCTCTTGGAAACAAAAATCCGCTGCCCCGCGTCAGGATGGCAGATTGCAGGAGCCACTTTGCACCATCAAACCACCCCGACTTGGCACTGGTGCCATCTTGGATCTGGGAACCATCCTGCCTATCGTAGCTTTTCAGGAGCCAGCCGGTTACTCCCAACCATAGGCCCCCAGACAGAAAGCTCTGCCCGTTTCCCTGGCAAACAAAAGTAAGCTACCCCGCTTCTGGATGGCAGATTGCAGGAGCCACTTGGTACTATCAAACCAGCCCAACTTGACACTGGTGCCACTTTGGGTCGGGGAACCATGCTGCGTAACGTAGATTCTAAGGCGCCAGGCGGCCACTCCCAGCCACAGGCCCCCAAATACAAACAACGGCGCTTTTCCCTGGAAAACAAAACTCGCCTGCAAGCTTTTTGATGGCAGATTGCAGGAGCCACTTGGTACTATCAAACCAGCCCAACTTGGCACTGGTGCCACCATGGGTCTGGTCACCATCCTGCCTATCGTAGCTTTTCAGGAGCCAGCCGGTCACTCCCTGCCATAGGCCCCCAGACACAAACCTCGGCCCGTTTCCCTGGCAAACAAAACTAAGTTATCCCGCATGTGGATGGCAGATTGCAGGAGCCACTTTGCACCATCAAACCAGCAAAACTTGGCACTGGTGCCACCTCTGGTCTGGGAACCATCCTCCGTATCGTGGATTCTAAGGAGCCAGCCGGCCACTCCCAGCCACAGGCCCCCAAACAAAAACAACGGCGCTTTTCCCTGGATAACAAACTCGCCTGCCAACTTTTTGATGGCAGATTGCAGGAGCCACTTGGTACTATCAAATCAGCCCAACTTGGCACTGGTGCCACCTTGGGTCTGGTCACCATCCTGCCTATCATAGCTTTTCAGGAGCCAGCCGGTCACTCCCAGCCATAGGCCCCCAGACACAAAGCTCGGCCCGTTTCCCTGGCAAACAAAATTAAGCTACCCCGCTTCTGGATGGCAGATTGCAGGAGTCACTTTGCACCATCAAACTAGCCCGACTTGGCACTGGTGCAACGTCTGGTCTGGGAACCATCCTGCGTATCGTGGATTCTAAGGAGCCAGCCGGCCACTCCCAGCCACAGGCCCCCAAACAAAAACAACGGCGCTTTTCCCTGGAAAACAAAACTCGCCTGCCAACTTTTTGATGGCAGATTACAGGAGCCACTTGGTACTATCAAACCAGCCCAACTTGGCACTGGTGCCACCATGGGTCTGGTCACCATCCTGCCTATCGTAGATTTTCAGGAGCCTGCCGGTCACTCCCAGCCATAGGCCCCCAGACACAAACCTCGGCCCGTTTCCCTAGCAAACAAAAGTAAGCTGCCCCGCTTCTGGATGGCAGATTGCAGGACGCACTTGGTAGTATCAAACCAGACCGACTTGTCACTGGTGCCACCTCTGGTCTGGGAACCATCCTGCGTATCGTTGATTCTAATTAGCCAGCCGGCCACTCCCATCCACAGGCCCCCAAACACAAACAACGGCGCTTTTCCCTGGAAAACAAAACTCGCCTGCCAAATTTTTGATGGCAGATTGCAGGAGCCACTTGGTACTATCAAATCAGCCCAACTTGGCACTGGTGCCACCATGGGTCTGGTCACCATCCTGCCTATCGTAGCTTTTCAGGAGCCAGCCGGTCACCCCCAGCCACAGGCCCCGAGACAAAAACCTCGGCCCGTTTCCCTGGCAAAAAAAAGTAAGCTACCCAGCTTCTGGATGGCAGATTGCAGGACGCACTTGGTAGTATCAAACCAGCCCAACTTGGCACTGGTGCCATCTCACGTCTGGGAACCATCCTGCGTATCGTGGATTCTAAGCAGCCAGCCGGCCACTCCGTGCCACAGGCACCCAAACACAAACAACGGCGCTTTTCCCTGGAAAACAAAACTCGCCTGCCAACTTTTTGATGGCGGATTGCAGGAGCCACTTGGTACTATCAAACCAGCCCAACTTGGCACTGGTGCCACCATGGATATGGTCACCATCCTGCCTATCGTATCTTTTCAGGACCTAGCAGGTCACTCCCAGCCATAGGCGCCCAGACACAAAGCTCGGCCCGTTTCCCTGGCAAACAAAAGTAAGCTGCCCCGCTTCTGGATGGCAGATTGCAGGAACCACTTGGTACTATAAAACCAGCCCGACTTGGCACTGGTGCCACGTCAGGTCTGGGAACCATCCTGCGTATCGTGGATTCTAAGGAGCCAGCCGGCCACTCCCTGCCACAGGCACCCAAACACAAACAACGGCGCTTTTCCCTGGAAAACAAAACTCGCCTGCCAAATTTTGAGGGCAGATTGCAGGAGCCACTTGGTACTATCAAACCAGCCCAACTTGGCACTGGTGCCACCATGGGTCTGGTCACCATCCTGCCTATCGTAGCTTTTCAGGAGCCAGCCGGTCACTCCCAGCCATAGGCCCCCAGACACAAACCTCGGCCCGTTTCCCTGGCAAACAAAAGTAAGCTACCCCGCTTCTGGATGGCAGATTGCAGGACGCACTTGGTAGTATCAAACCAGCCCGACTTGTCACAGGTGTCACCTCTGGTCTGGGAACCATCCTGCGTATCGTGGATTCTAAGCAGCCAGCCGGCCACTCCCAGCCACAGGCCCCCAAACACAAACAACGGCGCTTTTCCCTGGAAAACAAAACTCACCTGCCAAATTTTTGATGGCAGATTGCAGGAGCCACTTGGTACTATCAAACGAGCCCAACTTGGCACTGGTGCCACCATGGGTCTGGTCACCATCCTGCCTATCGTAGCTTTTCAGGAGCCAGCCGGTCACCCCCAGCCATATACCCCGAGACAAAAAGCTCGGCCCGTTTCCCTGGCAAAAAAAAGTAAGCTACCCCGCTTCTGGATGGCAGATTGCAGGACGCACTTGGGAGTATCAAACCAGCCCAACTTGGCACTGGTGCCACCTCAGGTCTGGGAACCATCCTGCGTATCGTGGATTCTAAGGAGCCAGCCGGCCACTCACAGCCATAGGCCCCCAAACAAAAACAACGGCACTTTTCCCTGGAAAACAAAACTTGCCTGCCAACTTTTTGATGGCAGATTGCAGGAGCCACTTGGTACTATCAAACCAGCCCAACTTGGCACTGGTGCCACCTCTGGTCTGGGAACCATGCTGAGTATCGTGGATTCTAAGGAGCCAGCCGGCCACTCCCAGCCACAGGCCCCCAAACACAAACAACGGCGCTTTTCCCTGGAAAACAAAACTCGCCTGCCAAGTTTTTGATGGCAGATTGCAGGAGCCACTTGGTACTATCAAACCAGCCCAACTTGGCACTGGTGCCGTCATGGGTCTGGTCACCATCCTGCCTATCGTAGCTTTTCACGAGCCAGCCGGTCACTTCCAGGCTTAGGCCCCCAGACACAAACCTCGGAGCGTTTCCCTGGCAAACAAAAGTAAGCTGCCCCGCTTCTGGATGGCAGATTGCAGGAACCACTTGGTACTATCAAACCAGCCCAACTTGGCACTGATGCCACCTCAGGTCTGGGAACCATGCTGCGTATCATGGATTTTCAGAAGCCAGCCGGGCACTGCCAGCCACAGGCCCCGAAACACAAACAACAGCCTTTTTCTCTGGCAAACAAAATTCAGCTGCCCCGCTTCTGGATGGCAGATTGCAGGAACCACTTGGTACTAACAAACCAGCCCGACTTGGCACTGGTGCCACCTCAGGTCTGGGAACCATCCGGCGTATCGTGGATTCCAATTAGCAAGCTGGCCACTCCCAGCCACAGGCCCCAAAACACACACAACGGTGCTTTTCCCTGGAAAACAAAACTCGCCTGCCAAACTTTTGATGGCAGATTGCAGGAGCCACTTGGTATTATCAAACCAGCCCAACTTGGCACTGGTGCCACCATGGGTCTGGTCACCATCCTGCCTATCGTAGCTTTTCAGGAGCCAGCCAGCCACCCCCAGCCAGAGGCCCCCAGACAAATATTTCGGCCCGTTTCCCTGGCAAACAAAAGTAAGCTGCCCCGCTTCTGGATGGCAGATTGCAGGAGCCACTTTGCACCATCAAACCAGCCCAACTTGGCACTGGTGCCAACTCAGGTCTGGGAACCATCCTGCGTAACGTGGATTCTAAGCAGCCACCCGGCCTCTCTGAGCCACAGGCCCCCAAACACAAACAACGGCGCTTTTCCCTGGAAAACAAAACTCGCCTGCCAACTTTTTGATGGCAGATTGCAGGAGCCACTTGGTACTATCAAACCAGCCCAACTTGGCACTGGTGCCACCTCTGGTCTGGGAACCATCCTGCCTATCGTAGCTTTTCAGGAGCCAGCCGGTCACTCCCAGCCATAGACCCCCAGACACAAACCTCGGCCCGTTTCCCTGGAAAACAAAAGTAAGTTACCCCGATTCTGGATGGCAGATTGCAGGAGCCACTTGGTACTATCAAATCAGCCCAACTTGGCACTGGTGCCACCATGGGTCTGGTAAACATCCTGCCTATCGTAGCTTTTCAGGAGCCAGCCGGTCACTCCCTGCCATAGGCCCCGAGACACAAACCTCGGCCCGTTTCCCTGGCAAACAAAAGTAAGCTGCCCCGCTTCTGGATGGCAGATTGCAGGAGCCACTTGGTACTATCAAACCAGCCCGACTTGGCACTGGTGCCACCTCTGGTCTGGGAACCATGCTGGGTAACGTAGATTCTACGAGGACAGGCGGCCACTCCCAGCCACAGGCCTCTAAATAAAAACAACGGCGCTTTTCCCTGGAAAACAAAACTCGCCTGCCAACTTCTTGATGGCAGATTGCAGGAGCCACTTGGTACTATCAAACCAGCCCAACTTGGCACTGGTGCCACCATGGGTCTGGTCACCATCCTGCCTATCGTAGCTTTTCAGGAGCCAGCCGCTCACTCCCAGCCATAGGCCCCCAGACAAATACCTCGGCACGTTTCCCTGGCAAACAAAAGTAGGCTGCCCCGCTTCTGGATGGCAAATTGCAGGACGCACTTGGTACTACGAAAACAGCCCGACTTGGCACTGATGCCACCTTGGGTCAGGGAACAATCCTGCGTATAGAGCTTTTTAAGGAGCCAGCCGGCCACGTCCAGTCATATACCCCCAAAAAAAAACCACGGAACTTTTATCCAGCAAACAAAAATCCGCTGCCCCGCGTCTGGATGGCAGATTGCAGGAGCTATTTAGTATTATCAAACCAGCCCGACTTGGCACTGGTGGCACCATGAGTCTGGTAACCATCCTGCCTATCGTAGCTTTTCAGTAGTCAGCCGGTCACTCCCAGCCATAGGCCCCCAGACAAATACCTCGGCCCGTTTCCCTGGGAAACAAAAGTAAGCTGTCCCGCTTCTGGATGGCAGATTGCAGGAGCCACTTGGTACTATCAAACCAGCCCAACTTGTTCCCAGACCCAAGGTGGCACCAGTGCCAAGTGGGGCTGGTTTGATGGTGCAACGTGGCTCCTGCAATCTGCCATCCAAAAGCGGGGCAGCTTACTTTTGTTTGCCAGGGAAACGGGCCGAGGTTTGTGTCTGGGGGTCTATGGCTGGGAGTGACCGGCTGGCTCCTGAAAAGCTACGATAGGCAGGATGGTTCCCAGACAAGAGGTGCCACCAGTGCCAAGTTGGGCTGGTTTGATAGTACCAAGTGGCTCCTGCAATCTGCCATCAAAAAGTTGGCAGGCGAGTTTTGTTTTCCAGGGAAAAGCGCCGTAGTTTTTGTTTGGGGGCCTGTGGCTCAGAGTGGCCGGGTGGCTTCTTAGAATCCACGATACGCAGGATGGTTCCTAGACCCAAGGTGGCACCAGTGCCAAGTCGGGCTGGTTTGACACAACCAAGTGGCTCCTGCAATCTGCCATCCAGAATCGGGGCAGCTTAATTTTGTTTGCCAGGGAAACGGTCCGAGGTTTGTGTCTGGGAGCCTATGGCTGGGAGTGACCGGCTGGCTCCTGAAATGCTACAATAGGCAGGATGGTTCCCAGACCCATAGTGGCACCAGTGCCAAGTTGGGATGATTTGATAGTACCAAGTGGCTCCTGCAATCTGCCATCAAAAAGTTGGCAGGCGAATTTTGTTTTCCAGGGAAAAGCGCCGTTGTTTGTGTTTGGGGGCCTGTGGCTGGGAGTGGCCGGCTGGCTCCTTAGAATCCACGATATGCAGGATTGTTCCCAGACCCAAGGTGGCACCAGTGCCAAGTCGGGCTGGTTTGATGGTGCAAAGTGGCTCCGACAATCTGCCATCCAGACGCGGGGCAGCGGATTTTTGTTTCCAAGAGAAATGGTCCGTGGTTTGTTTTTGGGGGTTTATGGCTGGGCGTGGCCGGCTGGCTCCTTAAAAAGCTCGATATGCAGGATGGTTCCCTGACACAAGGTGGCACCAGTGCCACGTCGGGCGGTTTTCGTAGTACAAAGTGCGTCCTAAAATTTGCCATCCAGAAGAGGGGCAGTTGAGTTTTGTTTGCCAGAGAAAAGGGCCGTGGTTTGTTTTTGGGGGCATATGGCTGAGAGTGGCCGGCTGGCTCCTGAAAAGCTACGATAGGCAGGATGTTTACCAGACCCATGGTGGCACCAGTGCCAAGTTGGGCTGATTTGATAGTACCAAGTGGCTCCTGCAATCTGCCATCCAGAATCGGAGTAGCTTACTTTTGTTTTCCAGGGAAACGGGCCGAGGTTTGTGTCTGGGGGTCTATGGTTGGGAGTGGCCGGCTGGCTCCTTAGAAACCACGATACGCAGCATGGTTCCCAGACAAGAGGTGCCACCAGTGCCAAGTTGGGCTGGTTTGATACTACCAAGTGGCTGCTGCAATCTGCCATCCAGAAGCGGGGCAGCTTACTTTTGTTTGCCAGGGAAACGGACCGTTGTTTGTGTTTGGGGGCCTATGGCTGGGAATGACCGGCTGGCTCCATAAAATCCACGATACGCAGGATGGTTCCCAGACCCAAGGTGGCACCAGTGCCAAGTCGGGCTGGTTTGATAGTACCAAGTGGCTCCTGCAATCTGCCATCCAGAAGCGGGGCAGCTTACTTTTGTTTGCCAGGGAAACGGGCCGAGGTTTGTGTCTCGGGGCCTATGGCAGGGAGTGACAGGCTGGCTCCTGAAAAGCTACGATAGGCAGGATGGTGACCAGACCCATGGTGGCACCAGTGCCAAGTTGGGCTGGTTTGATAGTAACAAGTGGTTCCTGCAATCTGCCATCAAAATGTTGGCAGGCGAGTTTTGTTTTCCAGGGAAAAGCGCCGTTGTTTTTGTTTGGGGGCCTGTGGCTGGGAGTGGCCGGCTGGATGCTTAGAATCCACGATACGCAGGATGGTTCCCAGACCAGAGGTGGCACCAGTGCCAAGTCGGGCTGGTTTGATACTACCTAGTGGATCCTGCAATCTGCCATCCAGAAGCGGGACAGCTTACTTTTTTTTGTCAGGGAAACCGGCTGAGCTTTGTGTCACGGGGCCTATTGCTGGGAGTGACCGTCTAGATCCTGAAAAGGTACGATAGGCAGGATGGTGACCAGACCCATGGTGGCACCAGTGCCAAGTTGGGCTGGTTTGATAGTACCAAGTGGCTCCTGCAATCTGCCATCAAAAAGTTGGCAGGCGAGTTTGTTATCCAGGGAAAAGCGCCGTTGTTTGTGTTTGGGGGCCTGTGGCTGGGAGTGGCCGGCTGGCTCCTTAGAATCCACGATCGGGAGGATGGTTCCCAGACCTGAGGTGGCACCAGTGCCAAGTCGGGCTAGTTTGATGGTGCAAAGTGGCTCCTGCAATCTGCCATCCAGAAGCGGGGCAGCTTACTTTTGTTTGCCAGGGAAACGGGCCGAGCTTTGTGTCTGGGGGCCTATGGCTGGGAGTGACCGGCTGGCTCCTGAAAAGCTACGATAGGCAGGATGGTGACCAGACCCATGGTGGCACCAGTGCCAAGTTGGGCTGGTTTGATAGTACCAAGTGGCTCCTGCAATCTGCCATCAAAAAGTTGGCAGGCGAGTTTTGTTTTCCAGGGAAAAGCGCCGTTGTTTTTGTTTGGGGGCCTGTGGCTGGGAGTGGCCGGCTGGCTCCTTAGAATCCACGATACGCAGGATGGTTCCCAGACCAGAGGTGGCACCAGTGCCAAGTCGGGCTGGTTTGATAGTACCAAGTGCGTACTGCAATCTGCCATCCAGAAGCGGGGCAGCTTACTTTTGTTTGCCAGGGAAACGGGCCGAGGTTTGTGTCTGGGGGCCTATGGCTGGGAGTGACCGGCTGGCTCCTGAAAAGCTACGATAGGCAGGATGGTGACCAGACCCATGGTGGCACCACTGTCAAGTTGGGCTGGTTTGATAGTACCAAGTGGCTCCGGCAATCTGCCATCAAAATTTGGCAGGCGAGTTTTGTTTTCCAGTGAATAGCGACCTTGTTTGTGTTTGGGGGCCTATGGCAGGGAGTGACCGGCTGGCTAATTAGAATCCATGATACGCAGCGTGGTTCCCAAACCTGAGGTGGCACCAGTGCCAAGTCGGGCTAGTTTGATGGTGCAAAGTGGCTCCTGCAATCTGCCATCCAGAAGCGGGGCAGCTTACTTATGTTTGCCAGGGAAACGGGCCGAGGTTTGTGTCTGGGGGCCTATGGCTGGGAGTGACCGGCTGGCTCCTGAAAAGCTACGATAGGCAGGATGGTGACCAGACCCATGGCGGCACCAGTGCCAAGTTGGGCTGGTTTGATAGTACCAAGTGGCTCCTGCAATCTGCCATCAAAAAGTTGGCAGGCGAGTTTTGTTTTCCAGGGAAAAGCGCCGTTGTTTTTGTTTGGGGGCCTGTGGCTGGGAGTGGCCGGCTGGCTCCTTAGAATCCACGATACGCAGGATGGTTCCCAGACCAGAGGTGGCACCAGTGCCAAGTCGGGCTGGTTTGATAGTACCAAGTGCGTACTGCAATCTGCCATCCAGAAGCGGGGCAGCTTACTTTTGTTTGCCAGGGAAACGGGCCGAGGTTTGTGTCTGGGGGCCTATGGCTGGGAGTGACCGGCTGGCTCCTGAAAAGCTACGATAGGCAGGATGGTGACCAGACCCATGGTGGCACCAGTGCCAAGTTGGGCTGGTTTGATAGTACCAAGTGGCTCCGGCAATCTGCCATCAAAATGTTGGCAGGCGAGTTTTGTTTTCCAGCGAATAGCGCCCTTGTTTGTGTTTGGGGGCCTATGGCAGGGAGTGACCGGCTGGCTAATTAGAATCCACGATACGCAGCATGGTTCCCAGACCTGAGGTGGCACCAGTGCCAAGTCGGGCTAGTTTGATGGTGCAACGTGGCTCCTGCAATCTGCCATCCAGAAGCGGGGCAGCTTACTTTTGTTTGCCAGGGAAACGGGCCGAGGTTTGTGTCTGGGGGCCTATGGCTGGGAGTGACCGGCTGGCTCCTGAAAAGCTACGATAGGCAGGATGGTGACCAGACCCATGGTGGCACCAGTGCCAAGTTGGCCTGGTTTGATAGTACCAAGTGGCTCCTGCAATCTGCCATCAAAAAGTTGGCAGGCGAGTTTTGTTTTCCAGGGAAAAGCGCCGTTGTTTGTGTTTGGGGGCCTGTGGCTGGGAGTGGCCGGCTGGCTGCTTAGAATCCACGATACGCAGGATGGTTCCCAGACCAGAGGTGGCACCAGTGCCAAGTCGGGCTGGTTTGATACTACCTAGTGGATCCTGCAATCTGCCATCCAGAAGCGGGACAGCTTACTTTTGTTTGCCAGGGAAACGGGTAGAGCTTTGTGTCTGGGGGCCTATGGCTGGGAGTGACCGTCTAGGTCCTGAAAAGCTACGATAGGCAGGATGGTGACCAGACCCATGGTGGCACCAGTGCCAAGTTGGGCTGGTTTGATAGTACCAAGTGGCTCCTGCAATCTGCCATCAAAAAGTTGGCAGGCGAGTTTTGTTTTCCAGGGAAAAGCGCCGTTGTTTTTGTTTGGGGCCTGTGGCTGGGAGTGGCCGGCTGGCTCCTTAGAATCCACGATACGCAGGATGGTTCCCAGACCAGAGGTGGCACCAGTGCCAAGTCGGGCTGGTTTGATAGTACCAAGTGCGTACTGCAATCTGCCATCCAGAAGCGGGGCAGCTTACTTTTGTTTGCCAGGGAAACGGGCCGAGGTTTGTGTCTGGGGGCCTATGGCTGGGAGTGACCGGCTGGCTCCTGAAAAGCTACGATAGGCAGGATGGTGACCAGACCCATGGTGGCACCAGTGCCAAGTTGGGCTGGTTTGATAGTACCAAGTGGCTCCGGCAATCTGCCATCAAAAAGTTGGCAGGCGAGTTTTGTTTTCCAGCGAATAGCGCCCTTGTTTGTGTTTGGGGGCCTATGGCAGGGAGTGACCGGCTGGCTAATTAGAATCCACGATACGCAGCATGGTTCCCAGACCTGAGGTGGCACCAGTGCCAAGTCGGGCTAGTTTGATGGTGCAAAGTGGCTCCTGCAATCTGCCATCCAGAAGCGGGGCAGCTTACTTTTGTTTGCCAGGGAAACGGGCCGAGGTTTGTGTCTGGGGGCCTATGGCTGGGAGTGACCGGCTGGCTCCTGAAAAGCTACGATAGGCAGGATGGTGACCAGACCCATGGTGGCACCAGTGCCAAGTTGGGCTGGTTTGATAGTACCAAGTGGCTCCTGCAATCTGCCATCAAAAAGTTGGCAGGCGAGTTTTGTTTTCCAGGGAAAAGTGCCGTTGTTTGTGTTTGGGGGCCTGTGGCTGGGAGTGGCCGGCTGGCTGCTTAGAATCCACGATACGCAGGATGGTTCCCAGACCAGAGGTGGCACCAGTGCCAAGTCGGGCCAGTTTGATACTACCAAGTGGATCCTGCAATCTGCCATCCAGAAGCGGGACAGCTTACTTTTGTTTGCCAGGGAAACGGGCAGAGCTTTGTGTCTGGGGGCCTATGGCTGGGAGTGACCGTCTAGGTCCTGAAAAGCTACGATAGGCAGGATGGTGACCAGACCCATGGTGGCACCAGTGCCAAGTTGGGCTGGTTTGATAGTACCAAGTGGCTCCTGCAATCTGCCATCAAAATGTTGGCAGGCGAGTTTTGTTTTCCAGGGAAAAGCGCCGTTGTTTGTGTTTGGGGGCCTGTGGCTGGGAGTGGCCAGCTTCTAATTGGAATCCACGATACGCCGGATGGTTCCCAGACCTGAGGTGGCACCAGTGACAAGTCGGGCCAGTTTGATGGTGCAAAGTGGCTCCTGCAATCTGCCATCCAGAAGCGGGGCAGCTTACTTTTGTTTTCCAGGGAAAAGGGCCGAGGTTTTCTCTGGGGGCCTATGGCTGGGAGTGACCGGCTGGCGCCTGAACAGCTACGATAGGCAGGATGGTTCCAAGACCCATGGTGGCACCAGTGCCATGTTGGGCTGATTTGATAGTACCAAGTGGCTCCTGCAATCTGCCATCAAAAAGTTGGCAGGCGAGTTTTGTTTTCCAGGGAAAAGCGCCGTTGTTTGTGTTTGGGGGCCTGTGGCTGGGAGTGGCCAGCTTGCTAATTGGAATCCACGATACGCAGGATGGTTCCCAGACCAGAGGTGGCACCAGTGCCAAGTCGGGCTGGTTTGATAGTACCAAGTGCGTCCTGCAATCTGCCATCCACAAGCGGCGCCGCTTAGTTTTGTTTGCCACGGAAACGGGCCGAGGTTTGTGTCTGGGGGCCTATGGCTGGGAGTGACCGGCTAGGTCCTGAAAATCTACGATAGGCAGGATGGTGACCAGACCCATGGTGGCACCAGTGCCAAGTTGGGCTGGTTTGATAGTACCAAGTTGCTCCGGCAATCTGCCATCAAAATTTGGCAGGCGAGTTTTGTTTTCCAGGGAAAAGCGCCGCTGTTTGTGTTTGAGGGCCTGTGGCTGGGAGTGTCCGGCTGGCTCCTTAGAATCCACGATACGCAGGATGGTTCCCAGACCTGAGGTGGCACCAGTGCCAAGTCGGGCTAGTTTGATGGTGCAAAGTGGCTCCTGCAATCTGCCATCCAGAAGCGGGGCAGCTTACTTTTTTTTGCCAGGGAAACGGGCCGAGGTTTGTGTCTGGGGTCTATGGCTGGGAGTGACCGGCTGGCTCCTGAAAAGCTACGATAGGCAGGATGGTGACCAGACCCATGGTGGCACCAGTGCCAAGTTGGGCTGGTTTGATAGTACCAAGTGGCTCCGGCAATCTGCCATCAAAAAGTTGGCAGGCGAGTTTTGTTTTCCAGGGAAAAGCGCCGATGTTTGTGTTTGGGGGCCTGTGGCTGGGAGTGGCCGGCTGGCTCCTTAGAATCCACGATACGCAGGATGGTTCCCAGACCTGAGGTAGCACCAGTGCCAAGTCGGGCTGGTTTGATAGTACCAAGTGCGTCCTGCAATCTGCCATCCAGAAGCGGGGCAGCTTACTTTTGTTTGCCAGGGAAACGGGCCGAGGTTTGTGTCTGGGGGCTATGGCTGGGAGTGACCGGCTGGCTCCTGAAAAGCTACGATAGGCAGGATGGTGACCAGACCCATGGTGGCACCAGTGCCAAGTTGGGCTGGTTTGATAGTACCAAGTGGCTCCTGCAATCTGCCATCAAAAGTTGGCAGGCGAGTTTTGTTTTCCAGGGAAAAGCGCCGTTGTTTGTGTCTGCGGGCCTGTGGCTGGAGTGGCCGGCTGGCTCCTTTAAACACACGATACGCCGGATGGTTCCCAGACCCAAGTTGGCACCAGTGCCAAGTTGGGCTGGTTTGATAGTACCAAGTGGTTCCTGCAATCTGCAATCAAAATGTTGGCAGGCGAGTTTTGTTTTCCAGGGAAAAGCGCCGATGTTTTTTTTTGGGGGCCTGTGGCTGGGAGTGGCCGGCTGGCTCCTTAGAATCCAAGATACGCAGCATGGTTCCCAGACCAGAGGTGGCACCAGTACCAAGTCGGGCTGGTTTGATAATAACAAGTGGATCCTGAAATCTGCCATCCAGAAGCGGGGCAGCTTACTTTTGTTTGCCAGGGAAACGGGCCGAGCTTTGTGTCTGGGGGCCTATGGCTGGGAGTGACCGGCTGGCTCCTGAAAAGCTACGATAGGCAGGATGGTGACCAGACCCATGGTGTCAGCAGTGCCAAGTTGGGCTGGTTTGATAGTACCAAGTGGCTCCTGCAATCTGCCATCAAAAAGTTGGCAGGCGAGTTTTGTTTTCCAGGGAAAAGCGCCGTTGTTTGTGTTTGGGGGCCTGTGGCTGGGAGTGGCCGTCTTGCTAATTGGAATCCACGATACGCAGGAGGGTTCCCAGACCTGAGGTGGCACCAGTGACAAGTCGGGCCAGTTTGATGGTGCAAAGTGGCTCCTGCAATCTGCCATCCAGAAGCGGGGCAGCTTACTTTTGTTTGCCAGGGAAACGGGCCGAGGTTTGTGTCTGGGTTCCTATGGCTGGGAGTGACCGGCTGGCACCTGAAAAGCTACGATAGGCAGGATGGTGACCAGATCCATGGTGGCACCAGTGCCAAGTTGGGCTGATTTGATAGTACCAAGTGGCTCCTGCAATCTGCCATCAAAATTTGGCAGGCAAGTTTTGTTTTCCAGGGAAAAGCGCCGTTGTTTGTATTTGGGGGCCTGTGGCTGGGAGTGGCCCGCTGGCTCCTTAGAATCCACGATACGCAGGATGGTTCCCAGACCCAAGGTGGCACCATTTCCAAGTTGGGCTGGTTTGATAGTACCAAGTGCGTACTGCAATCTGCCATCCAGAAGCGGGGCAGCTTACTTTTGTTTGCCAGGGAAACGGGCCGAGGTTTTTGTCTGGGGGCCTATGGCTGGGAGTGACCGGCTGGCTCCTGAAAAGCTACGATAGGCAGGATGGTGACCAGACCCATGGTGGCACCAGTGCCAAGTTGGGCTGATTTGATAGTACCAAGTGGCTCCTGCAATCTGCCATCAAAAAGTTGGCAGGCGAGTTTTGTTTTCCAGGGAAAAGCGCCGTTGTTTGTGTTTGGGGGCCTGTGGCTGGGAATGGCCAGCTGGCTCCTTAGAATCCACGATACGCAGGATGGTTCCCAGACCCAAGGTGGCACCAGTGCCAAGTTGGGCTGGTTTGATAGTACCAAGTGTCTCCTGCAATCTGCCATCCAGAAGCAGGGCAGCTTACTTTTGTTTGCCAGAGAAATAGGCCTAGGTTTTTGTTTGGGGGCCTGTGGCTAGGAGTGGCCGGCTGGCTCCTAAGAATCCACGATACGCAGGATGTTTCCCAGACCCAAAGTGGCACCAGTGCCAAGTCGGGCTGGTTTGATAGTACCAAGTGGCTCCTGCAAACTCCATCAAAAAGTTGGCAGGCGTGTTTTGTTTTCCAGGGAACAGCGCCGTTGATTTTGTTTGGGGGCCTGTGGCTGGGAGTGGCCGGCTGGCTCCTTAGAATCCACGATACGCAGGATGGTTCCCAGACCCAAGGTGGCACCAGTGCCAAGTCGGGCTGGTTTGATTACACCAAGTGGCTCCTGCAATCTGCCATCCAGAAGTGAGGCAGCTAAGTTTTGTTTGCGAGAAAAAAGGGCCGTGGTTTTTTTTGGGGGCCTGTGGCTGGGAGTAGCCGGCTGGCTCCTTAAAATCCACGATAGGCAGGATGGTTCCCAGACCCAAGGTGGCACCAGTGCCAAGTCGGGCTGGTTTGATAGTACCAAGTGGCTCCTGCAATCTGCCATCCAGAAGCGGGGCAGCTGAGTTTTGTTTGCCAGAGAAAAAGGCTGTGGTTTGTGTTTGGGGGCCTGTGGCTGGCAGTGGCCGGCTGGCTCCTGAAAATCCACGATACGCAGCATGGTTCCCAGACCCAAGGTGGCACCAGTGCCAAGTGGGGCTCGTTTGACAGTGTCAAGTGCCTCCTGCAATCTCCCATCCAGAAGCGGGGCAGCTGAGTTTTTTTTGCCAGGGAAACGGACCTTTGTTTTTGATTGAGCTCTGTGGCCGAGAGTGGTCGGCTGTCTCCTGACAATCCACAATACGCAGGATGGTTCCCAGACCCAAGGTGGCACCAGTGCCAAGTCGGGCTGGTTTGATAGTACCAAGTGTCTCCTGCAATCTGCCATCCAGAAGCGGGGCAGCTGAGTTTTGTTTGCCAGAGAAAAGGGCCGTGGGTTGTGTTTGGGGGCCTATGGCTGAGAGTGGCCGGCTGGCCCCTGAAAATCAACGATAGGCAGGATGGTTCCCAGATCCAAGGTGGCACCAGTGCCAAGTAAGGCTGGTTGTATGGTTCAAAGTAACTCCTGCAATCTGCCATCCAGAAGCGGGACAGCTGAGTTTTTTTTGCCAGAGAAAATGTCCATGGTTTCTTTTTGGGGCATACGGCTGGGAATTGCCAGCTGGCTCCTTAAAATGCTCGATACACAGGATGGTTCCCAGAGCCAAGGTGGCACCACTGCCAAGTCGGGCTCTTTTTGTAGTACCAAGTGCATCCTGCAATTTGCCATCCAGAAGAGGGGCAGTTGAGTTTTGTTTGCCAGAGAAAAGGGCCGTTGTTTGTGTTTGGGGGCCTGTGGCTGGGAGTGTTCGGCTGGTTCCTGAATATGTACGATACGCAGGATTGTTCCCAGATCCAAGGTGGCAGCAGTGCCATGTTGTGCTGGTGTGATAGTCCCAAGTGGCTCCTGCAATCTGCCATCCAGAAGTGGGGCAGCTGATTTTTGTTTGCCAGAGAAAAGGTCCGTGGTTTGTTTTTGGGGGCATATGGCTGAGAGTGGCCGGCTGGCCCCTGAAAATCCACGATACACAGGATGGTTCCCAGATCCAAGGTGGCACCTGTGCCAAGTCGGGCTGATTTGATAGTACTAAGTAGCTCCTGCAATCTGCCATCCAGAAGCGGGGCAGCTTACTTTTGTTTGCCAGGGAAACGGGCCGAGGTTTGTGTTTGGGGGCCTATGGCTGAGAGTGACCGGCTGGCTCCTGAAAAGCTACAATAGGCAGGATGGTGACCAGACCCATGGTGGCACCAGTGCCAAGTTGGGCTGGTTTGATAGTACCAAGTGGTTCCTGCAATCTGCCATCCAGAAGCAGGGCAGCTGAGTTTTGTTTGCCAGAGAAAAGGGCCTTGGTTTGTGTTTGGGGGCATATGGCTGGGTGTGGCCAGCTGGCTCCTTAAAATGCACGATATGCAACATGGCTCCCAGACCCAAGGTGGCACAAGTGCCAAGTTGGGCTGGTTTGATAGTACCAAGTGGCTCCTGCAATCTTCCATGATCACGTGGAGAAATACTTTCTGGTTTCAGCCTCATGCTCTTTCTTCTCTCCCTCAACTTCTCTATCACCTCTCATCTGGTTCACATGCGCTGTCTTCAAGGTCCACAGGCTACTTTTCACAGAATCTTCTGGCCTGATGAAGTAAGGATGATGAATAGAACAGAGCTGGGATCTATTTTCCAGTTTGGATAAAATGCATTCTGCACACAAATCCAAGGAGAACGGGCTGCCCCGATGCCCAGAAAATCTTTCACTCCTGCTAGTGTTCTACGTCAACCGCAACTTAGTCTGAAAGAAAAGCTTTTTCTCTGAGAGCATCTGAGAGGTTTGCATGAAGCACTGATATCTGACATATGCAATTTTGAATAGGAGAGGAAAAAGAAAATGGCAAGGAGTTTTTAATTTTAGTGGTTTCAATTTTAATTTCCGTGCACTTTTTCAAAACTTGTCAGCTCAAATGCCCATCAACATCTTTTAGTCATCTGTAAGTCAGTATTCATATAAAATGTGCTTCAAATCCAAAGAATTTCAAATTTGCACTCCAAGCTTCTATGCCTAGATTTATGATTTCCTACACATATTAGATGAAAGGAAGGCCTTTTTTACTGTGGGAGTGCTGGAACACTGGAACAGGTTGCCCAGAGAAGTTGTGGGTGTCCCATCCCTGAAAGTATTCAAGGTCACCCTGGACGGGGCTTGGAGCAGCAACAAAGGAGAAGCTTGATGGTAGAGAAACAAAGTTGGACTATAGAAGAAACTCGGATTGAAGTATAGGATCAAGTTTTCTCTCAGCTCTTGGGGTAAATTCAAAGTTGTACAAAATGACATTTATCTGTGCTATTCACTACTGTAACAGAAAGTTTCATGAAAACTGTACAGAAGATAGTAAATTTTAAAAGAGATAAGAATTACAGCATAAAATCCATGGGATAGGTTACAACATGAGACACTCTCTAAGAGAAAATCTCTGTGTTTCAGCACTTCATCGGGGTAAGATTTCATGAAGTGCCAAAGAAGGCGGCAAAATATCATTCGGGACATTATTTACTGGAATTCAGCCTGGCCATTAGTAGGAACTGCCTTTGAACATATCATGTAGATATACCACACACACTTTCCCTTCACTGAAAAATTACTGTTTACAACAAATAAGCAATTGACAATCAAAATTGATTGAAAGCATCTTAAACATGTCAAGTATTTCATTGTAGATGATCTGTGATCCAAATGCTTCTTCCACCTTCGAGAGGGACAGAAGAATTCTTCCATATCATGATGGTTTAAAATTGTATCAACCAATGTTTTCTGCTGAAAAGATATCATCTATTTTTTTCTATTTTTGGAATAAAATATTCCTAGACATACAACAGGTGAGAACTAAGTAATTTTAAAGAAACAAATGAAATGAAAATATTCTGTAAATAGAATGAAATGAAAAGCTGTGTTTTAAATAGGAGCTAAATATTAAACAGAATTTTTGTACCAGGCATTTGAATTACTGCACCAGCTCTTTTGCCCATCAAGAGAGGCATTTAGCATTTCAGTCTTTTCCAAGGTGTTCATGATCTGCTATGCTGATCTCTGTGTGTGCCTAGGTGTGTGTGGAGGGGGGGGCATATGAAGGGGAGTGTGTATGTTTGCTTTACAATTGTTGTGGCAGATTCATGCCTCAGCTCCACATTTTGTTTTAAAAAGGTCACACCGAGTGGATATGAAGTTTACTATCAACAAGAGATCGATTCCCAAATCATCCATTTGACTCTCCCTTATAAATCATGTGCTTTGTTGCATATTTTATCAAATATACTTTCAAGCCAGATGGAGGAAGGAGGATGTGGGAATCCCTCCACCATCTTGCAACTTTTATGTAAGTAGGTTTTCAAGAAAATCATCATTTCTCTTTTAAATATGTCTGGAACAGGCATGATGGTAGTGTCAACCTGTTGGAGTTTTTGTTGCTGGAAGAAGTTGTACAAAAGGATTGGTTTTTACATTGACCAGTTACTGAATCAAGCGCAGGAATACATTGGAAATTTAGCTGGGGGTTCCTTTTCCCAGCAGACTACTTCTAGAACGAGCTTGTACACTGAAGCTGACTCTTTTGCTCTCTTTTTGTTTCTTTCCTATTTTCTTGGCTTCTTTGCCACTATCTAGACAATTTTGGAACTTTGTTCCCAACTAAAATGGTTTCAATAGTCTGATTGTGATCATACATTTTTACAAGGAATTTTTAAAATCTTTCCTCGAGTCCAGAAAGTCAAGGACTTAGATCTTTTTCTTCCCTTATCAATATTGCCATGAAATTGATAAATAAAGACCAACTCTTTATTTTTGTTTTTAACCCACGTAGATAATTCCCATCCATTAATCCATTTTGTGGACCAATAGCTGCCATTCTGATGGAAGCTGTCACTTCTTAACAATAGGCATTCTGTGACTATGTTGACAGCACTTTGGGTGAAGATCCTAACTGGTCTTAGATATACATAGGGAGAAATTTGCTCAGCCAGTGTCAGTCTTAAGCATGCGTATCAGAAGATCTTTCTAGAGCTGGGAATTTTCCCATGAAAGGGATTCAGTTAGGGAAGAGACACTTGTGCCAGAGTTTTACATTCTTCTTGAACACTGCTTAAGGAACTTAGATGCCATGTCCATTTGGATCTCTGTCTGCACAGAACTTTGTCATGCCAGTGCTTTGAAATGCATCTTGAAGAGAATTCACTAGCACAGAATGAAAGAGAGTGGAAGGGGTTGGTGGGGCTAACCAGGCCCAACCCCCCTGCCTAAACCAGGATACCTAGAGCCTCTTGCCCAGGATTCTATCTGGGTGTACTTTTAATGTCTTCAAAGATCCAGGCTCCACAATCTTTCTGGGCAGTCTGTGCCGTGGTTCAGTCACCCTGACAGTAAAGAAACATTTACTGATGTTCAAAGGCAATCTCCTGTATTTCAGTGTGTGCCCACTGCCTCTTGTCTTTTCCCTCAGCATCACTGAAAAGACACTGATTCCCTCCCCTTTGCACTATTGCTTCCATATGTATGTGTGATGCCATGTAGAGGTATGTCAAAAACCTCCCTGAAGCCCAGGCAGAAAATATTCCCTTCATCTACCAGTCAAGTTGATTCATCAGAGGAGTTTAAAGTGATGTTCAGCATGAAATTCCCCTGAAAAATCATGCTAACTACATTATTTGGTCATCTGTCATGTGCCTGGCAAGGATTTCCAGGAAGAGCTGCTTCATCAACTTCCTGGGGATAAAAAAGAGGCTGGCTGGTTTGTACTATGGCGAGTCCTCTTAATTGCCTTTTTTGAAGATGGGTGTCATTTGCTAACATCCACTCTTTAGCCTCTCTTGTCGTCTACATCTTAGCAAAACGCTTTTCCACTATGTCTGGCTAGGAAAAACTGTGCCAGCACAGAAAACATCTCCCATCGTGTTCTAGAAGTTGCACGGATGTCTGCCAAGTGTTTGGCAGGAAGAAAAGAAAAGTTGTCCAAAACAGCTTCCAATCGAATGTTCCTGTGATTGGAAAAGTCAGGAGAGTGCAAAGTACTGTTTTCTATCAGTTGGCAAGGTGCGCACACAATCCCAGTGTTGTACAGCTTGCTTCTTCACCTTCCCGAAGCTGCCGCTCTCGCCTGCTGCCGGAGCCCAAGAAGCGGCTTCTTCGCGCAAAGACGATTGTGCCGCTCACAGTGCTCTCCTTAGCGCGGCTTCTGCCGAAAGACTCCCGGCAGCGGCTCTTACCTCCGGAGAGCATCCTACCTTCGTCTTTAGCTCCTCTTCTCATCTACACCTCGGCAAAAAGCTTTTCCACTATGTCTGGCTAGGAAAAACTGTGCCAGCACAGAAAACATCTCCCATCGTGTTCTAGACGTTGCACGGATGTCTGCCAAGTGTTTGGCAGGAAGAAAAGAAAAGTTGTCCAAAACAGCTTCCAATCGAATGTTCCTGTGATTGGAAAAGTCAGGAGAGTGCAAAGGTACTGTTTTCTATCAGTTGGCAAGGTGCGCACACAATCCCAGTGTTGTACAGCTTGCTTCTTCACCTTCCCGAAGCTGCCGCTCTCGCCGGCTGCCGGAGCCCAAGAAGCGGCTTCTTCGCGCAAAGACGATTGTGCCGCTCACAGTGCTCTCCTTAGCGCGGCTTCTGCCGAAAGACGCCCGGCAGCGGCTCTTACCTCCGGAGAGCATCCTACCTTCGTCTTTAGCTCCTCTTCTCATCTACACCTCGGCAAAAAGCTTTTCCACTATGTCTGGCTAGGAAAAACTGTGCCAGCACAGAAAACATCTCCCATCGTGTTCTAGATGTAGCACGGATGTCTGCCAAGTGTTTGGCAGGAAGAAAAGAAAAGTTGTCCAAAACAGCTTCCAATCGAATGTTCCTGTGATTGGAAAAGTCAGGAGAGTGCAAAGGTACTGTTTTCTATCAGTTGGCAAGGTGCGCACACAATCCCAGTGTTGTACAGCTTGCTTCTTCACCTTCCCGAAGCTGCCGCTCTCGCCGGCTGCCGGAGCCCAAGAAGCGGCTTCTTCGCGCAAAGACGATTGTGCCGCTCACAGGGCTCTCCTTAGCGCGGCTTCTGCCGAAAGACGCCCGGCAGCGGCTCTTACCTCCGGAGAGCATCCTACCTTCGTCTTTAGCTCCTCTTCTCATCTACACCTCGGCAAAAAGCTTTTCCACTATGTCTGGCTAGGAAAAACTGTGCCAGCACAGAAAACATCTCCCATCGTGTTCTAGACGTTGCACGGATGTCTGCCAAGTGTTTGGCAGGAAGAAAAGAAAAGTTGTCCAAAACAGCTTCCAATCGAATGTTCCTGTGATTGGAAAAGTCAGGAGAGTGCAAAGGTACTGTTTTCTATCAGTTGGCAAGGTGCGCACACAATCCCAGTGTTGTACAGCTTGCTTCTTCACCTTCCCGAAGCTGCCGCTCTCGCCGGCTGCCGGAGCCCAAGAAGCGGCTTCTTCGCGCAAAGACGATTGTGCCTCTCACAGTGCTCTCCTTAGCGCGGCTTCTGCCGAAAGACGCCCGGCAGCGGCTCTTACCTCCGGAGAGCATCCTACCTTCGTCTTTAGCTCCTCTTCTCATCTACACCTCGGCAAAAAGCTTTTCCACTATGTCTGGCTAGGAAAAACTGTGCCAGTACAGAAAACATCTCCCATCGTGTTCTAGATGTAGCACGGATGTCTGCCAAGTGTTTGGCAGGAAGAAAAGAAAAGTTGTCCAAAACAGCTTCCAATCGAATGTTCCTGTGATTGGAAAAGTCAGGAGAGTGCAAAGGTACTGTTTTCTATCAGTTGGCAAGGTGCGCACACAATCCCAGTGTTGTACAGCTTGCTTCTTCACCTTCCCGAAGCTGCCGCTCTCGCCGGCTGCCGGAGCCCAAGAAGCGGCTTCTTCGCGCAAAGACGATTGTGCCGCTCACAGTGCTCTCCTTAGCGCGGCTTCTGCCGAAAGACGCCCGGCAGCGGCTCTTACCTCCGGAGAGCATCCTACCTTCGTCTTTAGCTCCTCTTCTCATCTACACCTCGGCAAAAAGCTTTTCCACTATGTCTGGCTAGGAAAAACTGTGCCAGCACAGAAAACATCTCCCATCGTGTTCTAGAAGTTGCACGGATGTCTGCCAAGTGTTTGGCAGGAAGAAAAGAAAAGTTGTCCAAAACAGCTTCCAATCGAATGTTCCTGTGATTGGAAAAGTCAGGAGAGTGCAAAGGTACTGTTTTCTATCAGTTGGCAAGGTGCGCACACAATCCCAGTGTTGTACAGCTTGCTTCTTCACCTTCCCGAAGCTGCCGCTCTCGCCGGGTGCCGGAGCCGAAGAAGCGGCTTCTTCGCGCAAAGACGATTGTGCCGCTCACAGGGCTCTCCTTAGCGCGGCTTCTGCCGAAAGACACCCGGCAGCGGCTCTTACCTCCGGAGAGCATCCTACCTTCGTCTTTCGCGTCTTTTGTAGTCTACATCTTAGCAAAACGCTTTTCCACTATGTCTGGCTAGGAAAAACTGTGCCAGCACAGAAAACATCTCCCATCGTGTTCTAGAAGTTGCACGGATGTCTGCCAAGTGTTTGGCAGGAAGAAAAGAAAAGTTGTCCAAAACAGCTTCCAATCGAATGTTCCTGTGATTGGAAAAGTCAGGAGAGTGCAAAGGTACTGTTTTCTATCAGTTGGCAAGGTGCGCACACAATCCCAGTGTTGTACAGCTTGCTTCTTCACCTTCCCGAAGCTGCCGCTCTCGCCGGCTGCCGGAGCCCAAGAAGCGGCTTCTTCGCGCAAAGACGGTTGTGCCGCTCACAGGGCTCTCCTTAGCGCGGCTTCTGCCGAAAGACACCCGGCAGCGGCTCTTACCTCCGGAGAGCATCCTACCTTCGTCTTTCGCGTCTTTTGTAGTCTACATCTTAGCAAAACGCTTTTCCACTATGTCTGGCTAGGAAAAACTGTGCCAGCACAGAAAACATCTCCCATCGTGTTCTAGAAGTTGCACGGATGTCTGCCAAGTGTTTGGCAGGAAGAAAAGAAAAGTTGTCCAAAACAGCTTCCAATCGAATGTTCCTGTGATTGGAAAAGTCAGGAGAGTGCAAAGGTACTGTTTTCTATCAGTTGGCAAGGTGCGCACACAATCCCAGTGTTGTACAGCTTGCTTCTTCACCTTCCCGAAGCTGCCGCTCTCGCCGGCTGCCGGAGCCCAAGAAGCGGCTTCTTCGCGCAAAGACGATTGTGCCGCTCACAGTGCTCTCCTTAGCGCGGCTTCTGCCGAAAGACGCCCGGCAGCGGCTCTTACCTCCTGAGAGTGGCAGCTTCGGGAAGGTGAAGAAGCAAGCTGTACAACACTGGGATTGTGTGCGCACCTTGCCAACTGATAGAAAACAGTACCTTTGCACTCCTGACTTTTCCAATCACATGAACATTCGATTGGAAGCTGTTTTGGACAACTTTTCTTTTCTTCCTCCCAAACACTTGGCAGACATCCGTGCAACTTCTAGAAAACGATGGGAGATGTTTTCTGTGCTGGCACAGTTTTTCCTAGCCAGACATAGTGGAAAAGCGTTTTGCTAAGATGTAGACTACAAAAGACGCGAAATACGAAGGTAGGATGCTCTCCGGAGGTAAGAGCCGCTGCCGGGCGTCTTTCGGCAGAAGCCGCGCTAAGGAGAGCCCTGTGAGCGGCACAATCGTCTTTGCGCGAAGAAGCCGCTTCTTGGGCTCCGGCAGCCGGCGAGAGCGGCAGCTTCGGGAAGGTGAAGAAGCAAGCTGTACAACACTGGGATTGTGTGCGCACCTTGCCAACTGATAGAAAACAGTACCTTTGCACTCTCCTGACTTTTCCAATCACAGGAACATTCGATTGGAAGCTGTTTTGGACAACTTTTCTTTTCTTCCTGCCAAACACTTGGCAGACATCCGTGCAACTTCTAGAACACGATGGGAGATGTTTTCTGTGCTGGCACAGTTTTTCCTAGCCAGACATAGTGGAAAAGCTTTTTGCCGAGGTGTAGATGAGAAGAGGAGCTAAAGACGAAGGTAGGATGCTCTCCGGAGGTAAGAGCCGCTGCCGGGCGTCTTTCGGCAGAAGCCGCGCTAAGGAGAGCCCTGTGAGCGGCACAATCGTCTTTGCGCGAAGAAGCCGCTTCTTGGGCTCCGGCAGCCGGCGAGAGCGGCAGCTTCGGGAAGGTGAAGAAGCAAGCTGTACAACACTGGGATTGTGTGCGCACCTTGCCAACTGATAGAAAACAGTACCTTTGCACTCTCCTGACTTTTCCAATCACAGGAACATTCGATTGGAAGCTGTTTTGGACAACTTTTCTTTTCTTCCTGCCAAACACTTGGCAGACATCCGTGCAACTTCTAGAACACGATGGGAGATGTTTTCTGTGCTGGCACAGTTTTTCCTAGCCAGACATAGTGGAAAAGCGTTTTGCTAAGATGTAGACGACAAGAGAGGCTAAAGAGTGGATGTTAGCAAATGACACCCATCTTCAAAAAAGGCAATTAAGAGGACTCGCCATAGTACAAACCAGCCAGCCTCTTTTTTATCCCCAGGAAGTTGATGAAGCAGCTCTTCCTGGAAATCCTTGCCAGGCACATGACAGATGACCAAATAATGTAGTTAGCATGATTTTTCAGGGGAATTTCATGCTGAACATCACTTTAAACTCCTCTGATGAATCAACTTGACTGGTAGATGAAGGGAATATTATCTGCCTGGGCTTCAGGGAGGTTTTTGACATACCTCTACATGGCATCACACATACATATGGAAGCAATAGTGCAAAGGGGAGGGAATCAGTGTCTTTTCAGTGATGCTGAGGGAAAAGACAAGAGGCAGTGGGCACACACTGAAATACAGGAGATTGCCTTTGAACATCAGTAAATGTTTCTTTACTGTCAGGGTGACTGAACCACGGCACAGACTGCCCAGAAAGATTGTGGAGCCTGGATCTTTGAAGACATTAAAAGTACACCCAGATAGAATCCTGGGCAAGAGGCTCTAGGTATCCTGGTTTAGGCAGGGGGGTTGGGCCTGGTTAGCCCCACCAACCCCTTCCACTCTCTTTCATTCTGTGCTAGTGAATTCTCTTCAAGATGCATTTCAAAGCACTGGCATGACAAAGTTCTGTGCAGACAGAGATCCAAATGGACATGGCATCTAAGTTCCTTAAGCAGTGTTCAAGAAGAATGTAAAACTCTGGCACAAGTGTCTCTTCCCTAACTGAATCCCTTTCATGGGAAAATTCCCAGCTCTAGAAAGATCTTCTGATACGCATGCTTAAGACTGACACTGGCTGAGCAAATTTCTCCCTATGTATATCTAAGACCAGTTAGGATCTTCACCCAAAGTGCTGTCAACATAGTCACAGAATGCCTATTGTTAAGAAGTGACAGCTTCCATCAGAATGGCAGCTATTGGTCCACAAAATGGATTAATGGATGGGAATTATCTACGTGGGTTAAAAACAAAAATAAAGAGTTGGTCTTTATTTATCAATTTCATGGCAATATTGATAAGGGAAGAAAAAGATCTAAGTCCTTGACTTTCTGGACTCGAGGAAAGATTTTAAAAATTCCTTGTAAAAATGTATGATCACAATCAGACTATTGAAACCATTTTAGTTGGGAACAAAGTTCCAAAATTGTCTAGATAGTGGCAAAGAAGCCAAGAAAATAGGAAAGAAACAAAAAGAGAGCAAAAGAGTCAGCTTCAGTGTACAAGCTCGTTCTAGAAGTAGTCTGCTGGGAAAAGGAACCCCCAGCTAAATTTCCAATGTATTCCTGCGCTTGATTCAGTAACTGGTCAATGTAAAAACCAATCCTTTTGTACAACTTCTTCCAGCAACAAAAACTCCAACAGGTTGACACTACCATCATGCCTGTTCCAGACATATTTAAAAGAGAAATGATGATTTTCTTGAAAACCTACTTACATAAAAGTTGCAAGATGGTGGAGGGATTCCCACATCCTCCTTCCTCCATCTGGCTTGAAAGTATATTTGATAAAATATGCAACAAAGCACATGATTTATAAGGGAGAGTCAAATGGATGATTTGGGAATCGATCTCTTGTTGATAGTAAACTTCATATCCACTCGGTGTGACCTTTTTAAAACAAAATGTGGAGCTGAGGCATGAATCTGCCACAACAATTGTAAAGCAAACATACACACTCCCCTTCATATGCCCCCCCCTCCACACACACCTAGGCACACACAGAGATCAGCATAGCAGATCATGAACACCTTGGAAAAGACTGAAATGCTAAATGCCTCTCTTGATGGGCAAAAGAGCTGGTGCAGTAATTCAAATGCCTGGTACAAAAATTCTGTTTAATATTTAGCTCCTATTTAAAACACAGCTTTTCATTTCATTCTATTTACAGAATATTTTCATTTCATTTGTTTCTTTAAAATTACTTAGTTCTCACCTGTTGTATGTCTAGGAATATTTTCTTCCAAAAATAGAAAAAAATAGATGATATCTTTTCAGCAGAAAACATTGGTTGATACAATTTTAAACCATCATGATATGGAAGAATTCTTCTGTCCCTCTCGAAGGTGGAAGAAGCATTTGGATCACAGATCATCTACAATGAAATACTTGACATGTTTAAGATGCTTTCAATCAATTTTGATTGTCAATTGCTTATTTGTTGTAAACAGTAATTTTTCAGTGAAGGGAAAGTGTGTGTGGTATATCTACATGATATGTTCAAAGGCAGTTCCTACTAATGGCCAGGCTGAATTCCAGTAAATAATGTCCCGAATGATATTTTGCCGCCTTCTTTGGCACTTCATGAAATCTTACCCCGATGAAGTGCTGAAACACAGAGATTTTCTCTTAGAGAGTGTCTCATGTTGTAACCTATCCCATGGATTTTATGCTGTAATTCTTATCTCTTTTAAAATTTACTATCTTCTGTACAGTTTTCATGAAACTTTCTGTTACAGTAGTGAATAGCACAGATAAATGTCATTTTGTACAACTTTGAATTTACCCCAAGAGCTGAGAGAAAACTTGATCCTATACTTCAATCCGAGTTTCTTCTATAGTCCAACTTTGTTTCTCTACCATCAAGCTTCTCCTTTGTTGCTGCTCCAAGCCCCGTCCAGGGTGACCTTGAATACTTTCAGGGATGGGACACCCACAACTTCTCTGGGCAACCTGTTCCAGTGTTCCAGCACTCCCACAGTAAAAAAGGCCTTCCTTTCATCTAATATGTGTAGGAAATCATAAATCTAGGCATAGAAGCTTGGAGTGCAAATTTGAAATTCTTTGGATTTGAAGCACATTTTATATGAATACTGACTTACAGATGACTAAAAGATGTTGATGGGCATTTGAGCTGACAAGTTTTGAAAAAGTGCACGGAAATTAAAATTGAAACCACTAAAATTAAAAACTCCTTGCCATTTTCTTTTTCCTCTCCTATTCAAAATTGCATATGTCAGATATCAGTGCTTCATGCAAACCTCTCAGATGCTCTCAGAGAAAAAGCTTTTCTTTCAGACTAAGTTGCGGTTGACGTAGAACACTAGCAGGAGTGAAAGATTTTCTGGGCATCGGGGCAGCCCGTTCTCCTTGGATTTGTGTGCAGAATGCATTTTATCCAAACTGGAAAATAGATCCCAGCTCTGTTCTATTCATCATCCTTACTTCATCAGGCCAGAAGATTCTGTGAAAAGTAGCCTGTGGACCTTGAAGACAGCGCATGTGAACCAGATGAGAGGTGATAGAGAAGTTGAGGGAGAGAAGAAAGAGCATGAGGCTGAAACCAGAAAGTATTTCTCCACGTGATCATGGAAGATTGCAGGAGCCACTTGGTACTATCAAACCAGCCCAACTTGGCACTTGTGCCACCTTGGGTCTGGGAGCCATGTTGCATATCGTGCATTTTAAGGAGCCAGCTGGCCACACCCAGCCATATGCCCCCAAACACAAACCAAGGCCCTTTTCTCTGGCAAACAAAACTCAGCTGCCCTGCTTCTGGATGGCAGATTGCAGGAACCACTTGGTACTATCAAACCAGCCCAACTTGGCACTGGTGCCACCATGGGTCTGGTCACCATCCTGCCTATTGTAGCTTTTCAGGAGCCAGCCGGTCACTCTCAGCCATAGGCCCCCAAACACAAACCTCGGCCCGTTTCCCTGGCAAACAAAAGTAAGCTGCCCCGCTTCTGGATGGCAGATTGCAGGAGCTACTTAGTACTATCAAATCAGCCCGACTTGGCACAGGTGCCACCTTGGATCTGGGAACCATCCTGTGTATCGTGGATTTTCAGGGGCCAGCCGGCCACTCTCAGCCATATGCCCCCAAAAACAAACCACGGACCTTTTCTCTGGCAAACAAAAATCAGCTGCCCCACTTCTGGATGGCAGATTGCAGGAGCCACTTGGGACTATCACACCAGCACAACATGGCACTGCTGCCACCTTGGATCTGGGAACAATCCTGCGTATCGTACATATTCAGGAACCAGCCGAACACTCCCAGCCACAGGCCCCCAAACACAAACAACGGCCCTTTTCTCTGGCAAACAAAACTCAACTGCCCCTCTTCTGGATGGCAAATTGCAGGACGCACTTGGTACTACAAAAAGAGCCCGACTTGGCAGTGGTGCCACCTTGGCTCTGGGAACCATCCTGCGTATCGAGCATTTTAAGGAGCCAGCCGGCAATTCCCAGCCGTATGCCCCAAAAAGAAACCATGGACCTTTTCTCTGGCAAAAAAAACTCAGCTGTCCCGCTTCTGGATGGCAGATTGCAGGAGTTACTTTGAACCATACAACCAGCCTTACTTGGCACTGGTGCCACCTTGGATCTGGGAACCATCCTGCCTATCGTTGATTTTCAGGGGCCAGCCGGCCACTCTCAGCCATAGGCCCCCAAACACAAACCACAGCCCTTTTCTCTAGCAAACAAAATTCAACTGCCCCGCTTCTGGATGGCAAATTGCAGGAGCCACTGGGTACTACAAAAACAGCCTGACTTGGCACTGGTGCCACCTTGCGCCTGGTTACCATGCGGCGTATCGTGCATTTTAAGGAGCCAGGTGGCCACTCCCAGCCATATGCCCCCAAACACAACCCATGGCCCTTTTCTCTGGCAAACAAAACTCAGCTGCCCCGCTTCTGGATGGCAGATTGCAGGAGACACTTGGTACTATCAAACCAGCCCGACTTGGCACTGGTGCCACCTTGGGTCTGGGAACCATCCTGCGTATTGTGGATTGTCAGGAGACAGCCGACCACTCTCGGCCACAGAGCCCAATCAAAAACAAAGGTCCGTTTCCCTGGCAAAAAAAACTCAGCTGCCCCGCTTCTGGATGGGAGATTGCAGGAGGCACTTGACACTGTCAAACGAGCCCCACTTGGCACTGGTGCCACCTTGGGTCTGGGAACCATGCTGCGTATCGTGGATTTTCAGGAGCCAGCCGGCCACTGCCAGCCACAGGCCCCCAAACACAAACCACAGCCTTTTTCTCTGGCAAACAAAACTCAGCTGCCCCGCTTCTGGATGGCAGATTGCAGGAGCCACTTGGTACTATCAAACCAGCCCGACTTGGCACTGGTGCCACCTTGGGTCTGGGAACCAGCCTGCCTATCGTGGATTTTAAGGAGCCAGCCGGCTACTCCCAGCCACAGGCCCCCAACAAAAACCACGGCCCTTTTTTCTCGCAAACAAAACTTAGCTGCCTCACTTCTGGATGGCAGATTGCAGGAGCCACTTGGTGTAATCAAACCAGCCCGACTTGGCACTGGTGCCACCTTGGGTCTGGGAACCATCCTGCGTATCGTGGATTCTAAGGAGCCACCCGGCCACTCTGAGCCACAGGCCCCCAAACAAAATCAACGGCGCTGTTCCCTGGAAAACAAAACACGCCTGCCAACTTTTTGATGGAGTTTGCAGGAGCCACTTGGTACTATCAAACCAGCCCGACTTGGCACTGGTGCCACCTTGGGTCTGGGAAACATCCTGCGTATCGTGGATTCTTAGGAGCCAGCCGGCCACTCCTAGCCACAGGCCCCCAAACAAAAACCTAGGCCTATTTCTCTGGCAAACAAAAGTAAGCTGCCCTGCTTCTGGATGGCAGATTGCAGGAGACACTTGGTACTATCAAACCAGCCCAACTTGGCACTGGTGCCACCTTGGGTCTGGGAACCATCCTGCGTATCGTGGATTCTAAGGAGCCAGCTGGCCACTCCCAGCCACAGGCCCCCAAACAAAAACAACGGCGCTTTTCCCTGGAAAACAAAACTCGCCTGCCAACTTTTTGATGGCAGATTGCAGGAGCCACTTGGTACTATCAAATCAGCCCAACTTGGCACTGGTGCCACCATGGGTCTGGTCACCATCCTGCGTATCGTAGCTTTTCAGGAGCCAGCCGGTCACTCCCAGCCATAGGCCCCCAGACACAAACCTCGGCCCGTTTCCCTGGCAAACAAAAGTAAGCTGCCCCGCTTCTGGATGGCAGATTGCAGTACGCACTTGGTACTATCAAACCAGCCCAACTTGGAAATGGTGCCACCTTGGGTCTGGGAACCATCCTGCGTATCGTGGATTCTAAGGAGCCAGCGGGCCACTCCCAGCCACAGGCCCCCAAATACAAACAACGGCGCTTTTCCCTGGAAAACAAAACTCGCCTGCCAAATTTTTGATGGCAGATTGCAGGAGCCACTTGGTACTATCAAATCAGCCCAACTTGGCACTGGTGCCACCATGGATCTGGTCACCATCCTGCCTATCGTAGCTTTTCAGGTGCCAGCCGGTCACTCCCAGCCATAGGAACCCAGACACAAACCTCGGCCCGTTTCCCTGGCAAAAAAAAGTAAGCTGCCCCGCTTCTGGATGGCAGATTGCAGGAGCCACTTTGCACCATCAAACTGGCCCGACTTGTCACTGGTGCCACCTCAGGTCTGGGAACCCTCCTGCGTATCGTGGATTCCAATTAGCAAGACGGCCACTCCCAGCCACAGGCCCCCAAACAAAAACAACGGCGCTTTTCCCTGGAAAACAAAACTCGCCTGCCAAATTTTGATGGCAGATTGCAGGAGCCACTTGGTACTATCAAACCAGCCCAACTTGGCACTGCTGACACCATGGGTCTGGTCACCATCCTGCCTATCGTAGCTTTTCAGGAGCCAGCCGGTCACTCCCAGCCATAGGCCCCCAGACACAAAGCTCGGCCCGTTTCCCTGGCAAACAAAAGTAAGCTACCCCGCTTCTGGATGGCAGATTTCAGGATCCACTTGTTATTATCAAACCAGCCCGACTTGGTACTGGTGCCACCTCTGGTCTGGGAACCATCCTGCGTATCTTGGATTCTAAGGAGCCAGCCGGCCACTCCCAGCCACAGGCCCCCAAACAAAAACATCGGCGCTTTTCCCTGGAAAACAAAACTCGCCTGCCAACATTTTGATTGCAGATTGCAGGAGCCACTTGGTACTATCAAACCAGCCCAACTTGGCACTGGTGCCAACTTGGGTCTGGGAACCATCCGGCGTATCGTGTGTTTAAAGGAGCCAGCCGGCCACTCCAGCCACAGGCCCGCAGACACAAACAACGGCGCTTTTCCCTGGAAAACAATACTCGCCTGCCAACTTTTGATGGCAGATTGCAGGAGCCACTTGGTACTATCAAACCAGCCCAACTTGGCACTGGTGCCACCATGGGTCTGGTCACCATCCTGCCTATCGTAGCTTTTCAGGAGCCAGCCGGTCACTCCCAGCCATAGGCCCCCAGACACAAACCTCGGCCCGTTTCCCTGGCAAACAAAAGTAAGCTGCCCCGCTTCTGGATGGCAGATTGCAGGACGCACTTGGTACTATCAAACCAGCCCGACTTGGCACTGGTGCTACCTCAGGTCTGGGAACCATCCTGCGTATCGTGGATTCTAAGGAGCCAGCCGGCCACTCCCAGCCACAGGCCCCCAAACACAAACATCGGCGCTTTTCCCTGGAAAACAAAACTCGCCTGCCAACTTTTTGATGGCAGATTGCCGGAGCCACTTGGTACTATCAAACCAGCCCAACTTGGCACTGGTGCCACCATGGGTCTGGTCACCATCCTGCCTATCGTAGCTTTTCAGGAGCCAGCCGGTCACTCCCAGCCATAGACCCCAGACACAAACCTCGGCCCGTTTCCCTGGCAAAAAAAAGTAAGCTGCCCCGCTTCTGGATGGCAGATTGCAGGAGCCACTTTGCACCATCAAACTAGCCCGACTTGGCACTGGTGCCACCTCAGGTCTGGGAACCATCCTGCGTATCGTGGATTCTAAGGAGCCAGCCGCACACTCCCAGCCACAGGCCCTCAAACACAAACAGCGGCGCTTTTCCCTGGAAAACAAAACTCGCCTGCCAAATTTTGATGGCAGATTGCAGGAGCCACTTGGTACTATCAAACCAGCCCAACTTGGCACTGGTGCCACCATGGGTCTGGTCACCATCCTGCCTATCGTAGATTTTCAGGACCTAGCCGGTCACTCCCAGCCATAGGCCCCCAGACACAAACCTCGGCCCGTTTCCGTGGCAAACAAAACTAAGCGGCGCCGCTTGTGGATGGCAGATTGCAGGACGCACTTGGTACTATCAAACCAGCCCGACTTGGCACTGGTGCCACCTCTGGTCTGGGAACCATCCTGCGTATCGTGGATTCCAATTAGCAAGCTGGCCACTCCCAGCCACAGGCCCCCAAACACAAACAACGGCGCTTTTCCCTGGAAAACAAAACTCGCCTGCCAACATTTTGATGGCAGATTGCAGGAGCCACTTGGTACTATCAAATCAGCCCAACATGGCACTGGTGCCACCATGGGTCTTGGAACCATCCTGCCTATCGTAGCTGTTCAGGCGCCAGCCGGTCACTCCCAGCCATAGGCCCCCAGAGAAAAACCTCGGCCCTTTTCCCTGAAAAACAAAAGTAAGCTGCCCCGCTTCTGGATGGCAGATTGCAGGAGCCACTTTGCACCATCAAACTGGCCCGACTTGTCACTGGTGCCACCTCAGCTCTGGGAACCATCCGGCGTATCGTGGATTCCAATTAGAAGCTGGCCACTCCCAGCCACAGGCCCCCAAACACAAACAACGGCGCTTTTCCCTGGAAAACAAAACTCGCCTGCCAACATTTTGATGGCAGATTGCAGGAGCCACTTGGTACTATCAAACCAGCCCAACTTGGCACTGGTGCCACCATGGGTCTGGTCACCATCCTGCCTATCGTAGATTTTCAGGACCTAGACGGTCACTCCCAGCCATAGGCCCCCAGACACAAAGCTCTGCCCGTTTCCCTGGCAAACAAAAGTAAGCTGTCCCGCTTCTGGATGGCAGATTGCAGGATCCACTTGGTAGTATCAAACCAGCCCGACTTGGCACTGGTGCCACCTCTGGTCTGGGAACCATCCTGCGTATCGTGGATTCTAAGCAGCCAGCCGGCCACTCCCAGCCACAGGCCCCCAAACACAAACAACGGCGCTTTTCCCTGGAAAACAAAACTCGCCTGCCAACTTTTTGATGGCAGATTGCAGGAGCCACTTGGTACTATCAAACCAGCCCAACTTGGCACTGGTGCCACCATGGGTCTGGTCACCATCCTGCCTATCGTAGCTTTTCAGGAGCCAGCCGGTCACTCCCAGCCATAGGCCCCCAGACACAAACCTCGGCCCGTTTCCCTGGCAAACAAAAGTAAGCTGCCCCGCTTCTGGATGGCAGATTGCAGGAGCCACTTTGCACCATCAAACTAGCCCGACTTGGCACTGGTGCCACCTCAGGTCTGGGAACCATCCTGCGTATCGTGGATTCTAATTAGCCAGCCGGTCACTCCCTGCCATAGGCCCCCAAACACAAACAAGGGCGCTATTCGCTGGAAAACAAAACTCGCCTGCCAACATTTTGATGGCAGATTGCCGGAGCCACTTGGTACTATCAAACCAGCCCAACTTGGCACTGGTGCCACCATGGGTCTGGTCACCATCCTGCCTATCGTAGCTTTTCAGGAGCCAGCCGGTCACTCCCAGCCATAGGCCCCCAGACACAAACCTCGGCCCGTTTCCCTGGCAAACAAAAGTAAGCTGCCCCGCTTCTGGATGGCAGATTGCAGTACGCACTTGGTACTATCAAACCAGCCCGACTTGGCACTGGTGCCACCTCTGGTCTGGGAAACATCCTGCGTATCGTGGATTCTAAGGAGCCAGCCGGCCACTCCCAGCCACAGGCCCCCAAACAAAATCAACGGCGCTTTTCCCTGGAAAACAAAACTCGCCTGCCAACTTTTTGATGGCAGATTGCAGGAGCCACTTGGTACTATCAAACCAGCCCAACTTGGCACTGGTGCCACCATGGGTCTGGTCACCATCCTGCCTATCGTAGCTTTTCAGGACCTAGACGGTCACTCCCAGTCATAGGCCCCCAGACACAAAGCTCTGCCCGTTTCCCTGGCAAACAAAAGTAAGCTGTCCCGCTTCTGGATGGCAGATTGCAGGATCCACTTGGTAGTATCAAACCAGCCCGACTTGGCACTGGTGCCACCTCTGGTCTGGGAACCATCCTGCGTATCGTGGATTCTAAGCAGCCAGCCGGCCACTCCCAGCCACAGGCCCCCAAACAAAAACAACGGCGCTTTTCCCTGGAAAACAAAACTCGCCTGCCAACTTTTTGATGGCAGATTGCAGGAGCCACTTGGTACTATCAAACCAGCCCAACTTGGCACTGGTGCCACCATGGGTCTGGTCACCATCCTGCCTATCGTAGCTTTTCAGGAGCCAGCCGGTCACTCCCAGCCATAGGCCCCCAGACACAAACCTCGGCCCGTTTCCCTGGCAAACAAAAGTAAGCTGCCCCGCTTCTGGATGGCAGATTGCAGGAGCCACTTTGCACCATCAAACTAGCCCGACTTGGCACTGGTGCCACCTCAGGTCTGGGAACCATGCTGCGTATCGTGGATTCTAATTAGCCAGCCGGTCACTCCCTGCCATAGGCCCCCAAACACAAACAAGGGCGCTATTCGCTGGAAAACAAAACTCGCCTGCCAACATTTTGATGGCAGATTGCCGGAGCCACTTGGTACTATCAAACCAGCCCAACTTGGCACTGGTGCCACCATGGGTCTGGTCACCATCCTGCCTATCGTAGCTTTTCAGGAGCCAGCCGGTCACTCCCAGCCATAGGCCCCCAGACACAAAGCTCGGCCCGTTTCCCTGGCAAACAAAAGTAAGCTGCCCCGCTTCTGGATGGCAGATTGCAGTACGCACTTGGTACTATCAAACCAGCCCGACTTGGCACTGGTGCCACCTCTGGTCTGGGAACCATCCTGCGTATCGTGGATTCTAAGGAGCCAGCCGGCCACTCCCAGCCACAGGCCCCCAAACAAAAACAACGGCGCTTTTCCCTGGAAAACAAAACTCGCCTGCCAACTTTTTGATGGCAGATTGCAGGAGCCACTTGGTACTATCAAACCAGCCCAACTTGGCACTGGTGCCGCCATGGGTCTGGTCACCATCCTGCCTATCGTAGCTTTTCAGGAGCCAGCCGGTCACTCCCAGCCATAGGCCCCCAGACACAAACCTCGGCCCGTTTCCCTGGCAAACAAAAGTAAGCTGCCCCGCTTCTGGATGGCAGATTGCAGGAGCCACTTTGCACCATCAAACTAGCCCGACTTGGCACTGGTGCCACCTCTGGTCTGGGAACCATCCTGCGTATCGTGGATTCTAAGGAGCCAGCCGGCCACTCCCAGCCACAGGCCCCCAAACAAAAACAACGGCGCTTTTCCCTGGAAAACAAAACTCGCCTGCCAACTTTTTGATGGCAGATTGCAGGAGCCACTTGGTACTATCAAACCAGCCCAACTTGGCACTGGTGCCACCATGGGTCTGGTCACCATCCTGCCTATCGTAGCTTTTCAGGAGCCAGCCGGTCACTCCCAGCCATAGGCCCCCAGACACAAACCTCGGCCCGTTTCCCTGGCAAACAAAAGTAAGCTGCCCCGCTTCTGGATGGCAGATTGCAGGAGCCACTTTGCACCATCAAACTAGCCCGACTTGGCACTGGTGCCACCTCAGGTCTGGGAACCATCCTCCCGATCGTGGATTCTAAGGAGCCAGCCGGCCACTCCCAGCCACAGGCCCCCAAACACAAACAACGGCGCTTTTCCCTGGATAACAAACTCGCCTGCCAACTTTTTGATGGCAGATTGCAGGAGCCACTTGGTACTATCAAACCAGCCCAACTTGGCACTGGTGCCACCATGGGTCTGGTCACCATCCTGCCTATCGTAGCTTTTCAGGATCTAGACGGTCACTCCCAGCAATAGGCCCCGTGACACAAAGCTCAGCCAGTTTCCCTGACAAAAAAAAGTAAGCTGTCCCGCTTCTGGATGGCAGATTGCAGGATCCACTAGGTAGTATCAAACCAGCCCGACTTGGCACTGGTGCGACCTCTGGTCTGGGAACCATCCTGCGTATCGTGGATTCTAAGCATCCAGCCGGCCACTCCCAGCCACAGGCCCCCAAACAAAAACAACGGCGCTTTTCCCTGGAAAACAAAACTCGCCTGCCAACATTTTGATGGCAGATTGCAGGAACCACTTGTTACAATCAAACCAGCCCAACTTGGCACTGGTGCCACCATGGGTCTGGTCACCATCCTGCCTATCGTAGCTTTTCAGGAGCCAGCCGGTCACTCCCTGCCATAGGCCCCGAGACACAAACCTCGGCCCGTTTCCCTGGCAAACAAAAGTAAGCTGCCCCGCTTCTGGATGGCAGATTGCAGCAGCCACTTGGTAGTATCAAACCAGCCCAACTTGGCACTGGTGTCACCTCTTGTCTGGGAACCATGCTGCGTATCGTGGTTTCTAAGGAGCCAGCCGGCCACTCCCAACCATAGACCCCCAGACACAAACCTCGGCCCGTTTCCCTGGAAAACAAAAGTAAGCTACTCCGATTCTGGATGGCAGATTGCAGGAGCCACTTGGTACTATCAAATCAGCCCAACTTGGCACTGGTGCCACCATGGGTCTGGTAAACATCCTGCCTATCGTAGCTTTTCAGGAGCCAGCGGGCCACTCTCAGCCATATGCCCCCAAAAACAAACCACGGCCCTTTTCTCTGGCAAACAAAACTCAACTGCCCCTCTTCTGGATGGCAAATTTTAGGACGCACTTTGTACTACGAAAACCGCCCGACGTGGCACTGGTGCCACCTTGTGTCAGGGAACCATCCTGCATATCGAGCTTTTTAAGGAGCCAGCCGGCCACGCCCAGCCATAAACCCCCAAAAACAAACCACGGACCATTTCTCTTGGAAACAAAAATCCGCTGCCCCGCGTCTGGATGGCAGATTGCCGGAGCCACTTTGCACCATCAAACCAGCCCGACTTGGCACTGGTGCCACCTTGGGTCTGGGAACAATCCTGCATATCGTGGATTCTAAGGAGCCAGCCGGCCACTCCCAGCCACAGGCCCCCAAACACAAACAACGGCGCTTTTCCCTGGAAAACAAAATTCGCCTGCCAACTTTTTGATGGCAGATTGCAGGAGCCACTTGGTACTATCAAATCCTCCCAACTTGGCACTGGTGCCACTATGGGTCTGGGAACCATCCTGCCTATTGTAGCATTTCAGGAGCCAGCCGGTCACTCCCAGCCATAGGCTCCCAGACACAAACCTCGGACCGTTTCCCTGGCAAACAAAATTAAGCTGCCCCGATTCTGGATGGCAGATTGCAGGAGCCACTTGGTTGTGTCAAACCAGCCCGACTTGGCACTGGTGCCACCTTGGGTCTAGGAACCATCCTGCGTATCGTGGATTCTAAGAAGCCACCCGGCCACTCTGAGCCACAGGCCCCCAAACAAAAACTACGGCGCTTGTCCCTGGAAAACAAAACTCGCCTGCCAACTTTTTGATGGCAGATTGCAGGAGCCACTTGGTACTATCAAACCAGCCCAACTTGGCACTGGTGGCACCTCTTGTCTGGGAACCATCCTGCCTATCGTAGCTTTTCAGGAGCCAGCCGGTCACTCCCAGCCATAGATCCCCAGACACAAACCTCGGCCCGTTTCCCTGGCAAACAAAAGTAAGCTGCCCCGCTTTTGGATGGCAGATTGCAGGAGCCACGTTGCACCATCAAACCAGCCCCACTTGGCACTGGTGCCACCTTGGGTCTGGGAACAAGTTGGGCTGGTTTGATAGTACCAAGTGGCTCCTGCAATCTGCCATCCAGAAGCGGGACAGCTTACTTTTGTTTCCCAGGGAAACGGGCCGAGGTATTTGTCTGGGGGCCTATGGCTGGGAGTGACCGGCTGACTACTGAAAAGCTACGATAGGCAGGATGGTTACCAGACTCATGGTGCCACCAGTGCCAAGTCGGGCTGGTTTGATAATACTAAATAGCTCCTGCAATCTGCCATCCAGACGCGGGGCAGCGGATTTTTGTTTGCTGGAGAAAAGTTCCGTGGTTTTTTTTTGGGGGTATATGACTGGACGTGGCCGGCTGGCTCCTTAAAAAGCTCTATACGCAGGATTGTTCCCTGACCCAAGGTGGCATCAGTGCCAAGTCGGGCTGTTTTCGTAGTACCAAGTGCGTCCTGCAATTTGCCATCCAGAAGCGGGGCAGCCTACTTTTGTTTGCCAGGGAAACGTGCCGAGGTATTTGTCTGGGGGCCTATGGCTGGGAGTGAGCGGCTGGCTCCTGAAAAGCTACGATAGGCAGGATGGTGACCAGACCCATGGTGGCACCAGTGCCAAGTTGGGCTGGTTTGATAGTACCAAGTGGCTCCTGCAATCTGCCATCAAGAAGTTGGCAGGCGAGTTTTGTTTTCCAGGGAAAAGCGCCGTTGTTTTTATTTAGAGGCCTGTGGCTGGGAGTGGCCGCCTGTCCTCGTAGAATCTACGTTACCCAGCATGGTTCCCAGAGCCAAGGTGGCACCAGGGCCAAGTCGGGCTGGTTTGTAAGTACCAAGTGCATCCTGCAATCTGCCATCCAAAAGCGGGGCAGCTTACTTTTGTTTGCCAGGGAAACGGGCAGAGGTTTGTGTCCGGAGGCCTATGGCAGGGAGTGACCGGCTGGCTCCTGAAAAGCTACGATAGGCAGGATGTTTACCAGTCCCATGGTGGCACCAGTGCCAAGTTGGGCTGATTTGATAGTACCAAGTGGCTCCTGCAATCTGCCATCCAGAATCGGGGTAACTTACTTTTGTTTTCCAGGGAAACGGGCCGAGGTTTGTGTCTGGGGGTCTATGGCTGGGAGTGACCGGCTGGCTCCTGAAAAGCTACGATAGGCAGGATGGTTCCCAGACCAGAGGTGGCACCAGTGCCAAGTTGGGCTGGTTTGATAGTACCAAGTGGCTCCTGCAATCTGCCATCAAAAAGTTGGCAGGCGAGTTTTGTTTTCCAGGGAAAAGCGCCGTTGTTTGTGTTTGGGGGCCTGTGGCTCAGAGAGGCCGGGTGGCTGCTTAGAATCCACGTTACGCAGGATGGTTCCCAGACCTGAGTTGGCACCAGTGCCAAGTTGGGCTGGTTTGATGGTGCAAAGTGGCTCCTGCAATCTGCCATCCAGAAGCGGGGCAGCTTACTTTTGTTTGCCAGGGAAACGGGCCGAAATATTTGTCTGGGGGCCTCTGGCTGGGGGTGGCTGGCTGGCTCCTGAAAAGCTACGATAGGCAGGATGGTGACCAGACCCATGGTGGCACCAGTGCCAAGTTGGGCTGGTTTGATAATACCAAGTGGCTCCTGCAATCTGCCATCAAAAGTTTGGCAGGCGAGTTTTGTTTTCCAGGGAAAAGCACCGTTGTGTGTGTTTTGGGGCCTGTGGCTGGGAGTGGCCAGCTTGCTAATTGGAATCCACGATACGCCGGATGGTTCCCAGACCTGAGGTGGCACCAGTGCCAAGTCGGGCTGGTTTGTTAGTACCAAGTGGTTCCTGCAATCTGCCATCCAGAAGCGGGGCAGCTGAATTTTGTTTGCCAGAGAAAAAGGCTGTTGTTTGTGTTTCGGGGCCTGTGGCTGGCAGTGCCCGGCTGGCTTCTGAAAATCCATGATACGCAGCATGGTTCCCAGACCTGAGGTGGCATCAGTGCCAAGTTGGGCTGGTTTGATAGTACCAAGTGGTTCCTGCAATCTGCCATCCAGAAGCGGGGCAGCTTACTTTTGTTTGCCAGGGAAACGGGCCGAGGTTTGTGTCTGGGGGCCTAAGCCTGGAAGTGACCGGCTGGCTCGTGAAAAGCTACGATAGGCAGGATGGTGACCAGACCCATGACGGCACCAGTGCCAAGTTGGGCTGGTTTGATAGTACCAAGTGGCTCCTGCAATCTGCCATCAAAAACTTGGCAGGCGAGTTTTGTTTTCCAGGGAAAAGCGCCGTTGTTTGTGTTTGGGGGCCTGTGGCTGGGAGTGGCCGGCTGGCTCCTTAGAATCCACGATACTCAGCATGGTTCCCAGACCAGAGGTGGCACCAGTGCCAAGTTGGGCTGGTTTGATAGTACCAAGTGGCTCCTGCAATCTGCCATCAAAAAGTTGGCAGGCAAGTTTTGTTTTCCAGGGAAAAGTGCCGTTGTTTTTGTTTGGGGGCCTATGGCTGGGAGTGGCCGGCTGGCTCCTTAGAATCCACGATACGCAGGATGGTTCCCAGACCTGAGGTGGCACCAGTGCCAAGTTGGGCTGGTTTGATAGTACCAAGTGCGTCCTGCAATCTGCCATCCAGAAGCGGGGTAGCTTACTTTTGTTTACCAGGGAAACGGGCCGAGGTTTGTGTCTCGGGGCCTATGGCTGGGAGTGACCGGCTGCCTCCTGAAAAGCTACGATAGGCAGGATGGTGACCAGACCCATGGTGGCACCAGTGCCAAGTTGGGCTGGTTTGATAGTACCAAGTGGCTCCTGCAATCTGCCATCAAAAAGTTGGCAGGCGAGTTTGTTATCCAGGGAAAAGCGCCGTTGTTTGTGTTTGGGGGCCTGTGGCTGGGAGTGGCCGGCTGGCTCCTTAGAATCCATGATACGCAGGATGGTTCCCAGACCAGAGGTGGCACCAGTGCCAAGTCTGGCTGGTTTGATGGTGAAAAGTGGCTCCTGCAATCTGCCATCCAGAAGCGGGATAACTTACTTTTGTTTGCCAGGGAAACGGGCCGAGCTTTGTGTCTGGGGGCCTATGGCTGGGAGTGACCGGCTGGCTCCTGAAAAGCTACGATAGGCAGGATGGTGACCAGACCCATGGTGGCACCAGTGTCAAGTTGGGCTGGTTTGATAGTACCAAGTGGCTCCGGCAATCTGCCATCAAAATTTTGCAGCCGACTTTTGTTTTCCAGGGAAAAGCGCCGTTGTTTGTGTTTGGGGGCCTGTGGTTGGGAGTGGCCGGATGGCTAATTAGAATCCACGATACGCAGGATGGTTCCCAGACCTGAGGTGGCACCAGTGCCAAGTCGGGCTAGTTTGATGGTGCAAAGTGGCTCCTGCAATCTGCCATCCAGAAGCGGGGCAGCTTACTTTTGTTTGCCAGGGAAACGGGCCGAGGTTTGTGTCTGGGGGCCTATGGCTGGGAGTGACCGGCTGGCTCCTGAAAAGCTACGATAGGCCCGATGGTGACCAGACCCATGGTGGCACCAGTGCCAAGTTGGGCTGGTTTGATAGTACCAAGTGGCTCCTGCAATCTGCCATCAAAAAGTTGGCAGGCGAGTTTTGTTTTCCAGGGAAAAGCGCCGTTGTTTGTGTTTGGGGGCCTGTGGCTGGGAGTGGCCGGCTAGCTGCTTAGAATCCACGACACGCAGGATGGTTCCCTGACGTGAGGTGGCGCCAGTGCCAAGTCGGGCTGGTTTGATACTACCAAGTGCGTCCTGCAATCTGCCATCCAGAAGCGGGACAGCTTACTTTTTTTTTTCAGGGAAACGGGCTGAGCTTTGTGTCACGGGGCCTATGGCTGGGAGTGACCCTCTAGGTCCTGAAAAGCTACGATAGGCAGGATGGTGACCAGACCCATGGTGGCACCAGTGCCAAGTTGGGCTGGTTTGATAGTACCAAGTGGCTCCTGCAATCTTCCATCAAAAATTTGGCAGGCGACTTTTGTTTTCCAGGGAAAAGCGCCGTTGTTTGTGTTTGTGGGCTTTGGGTGGGAGTGGCCAGCTTGCTAATTGGAATCCACGATACGCAGGATGGTTCCCAGACTTGAGGTGGCACCAGTGACAAGTCGGGCCAGTTTGATGGTGCAAAGTGGCTCCTGCAATCTGCCATCCAGAAGCGGGGTAGCTTACTTTTCTTTGCCAGGGAAAAGGGCCGAGGTTTTTCTCTGGGGGCCTATGGCTGGGAGTGACCATGTGGCTCCTGAAAAGCTACGATAGGCAGGATGGTGACCAGACCCAAGGTGGCAGCAGTGCCAAGTTGGGCTGATTTGATAGTACCAAGTGGCTCCTGCAATCTGCCATCAAAATGTTGGCAGGCGAGTTTTGTTTTCCAGGGAAAAGCGCTGTTATTTGTGTTTGGGGGCCTGTGGCTGGGAGTTACCAGCTGGCTCCTTAGAATCCACGATACGCAGGATGGTTCCCAGACCAGAGGTGGCACCAGTGCCAAGTCGGGCTGGTTTTATAGTACCAAGTGGTTCGTGCAATATGCCATCCAGAAGCGGGGCAGCTTAATTTTGTTTGCCAGGGAAACGGGCCGAGCTTTGTGTCTGGGGGCCTATGGCTGGGAGTGACCTGCTAGGTACTGAAAAGCTACGATAGGCAGGATGGTGATCACATCCATGGTGGCACCAGTGCCAAGTTGGGCTGGTTTGATAGTACCAAGTGGCTCCTGCAATCCGCCATCAAAAAGTTGGCAGGCGAGTTTTGTTTTCCAGGGAAAAGCGCCGTTGTTTGTGTTTGAGGGCCTGTGGCAGGGAGTGGCCGGCTGGCTCCTTAGAATCCACGATACGCAGGATGGTTCCCAGACCCAAGGTGGCACCAGTGCCAAGTTGGGCTGGTTTGATACTCCCAAGTGCGTCCTGCAATCTGCCATCCAGAAGCGGGGTAGCTTACTTTTTTTTGCCAGGGAAACGGGCCGAGCTTTTTGTCTCGGGGTATATGGCTGGGGGTGACCGGCTGGCTCCTGAAAAGCTACGATAGGCAGGATGGTGACCAGACCCATGGTGGCACCAGTGCCAAGTTGGGCTCGTTTGATAGTACCAAGTGGCTCCTGCAATCTGCCATCAAAAATTTGGCAGGTGAGTTTTGTTTTCCAGGGAAAAGCGCCGTTGTTTGTGTTTGGGGGCCTGTGGCTGGGAGTGGCCGGCTGGCTGCTTAGAATCCACGATACGCAGGATGGTTCCCAGACCAGAGGTGACACCAGTGACAAGTCGGGCTGGTTTGATACTACCAAGTGCGTCCTGCAATCTGCCATCCAGAAGCGGGGTAGCTTACTTTTGTTTGCCAGGGAAACGGGCCGAGGTTTGTGTCTGGGGGCCTATGGCTGGGAGTGACCGGCTGGCTCCTGAAAAGCTACGATAGGCAGGATGGTGACCAGACCCATGGTGGCACCAGTGCCAAGTTGGGCTGGTTTGATAGTACCAAGTGGCTCCTGCAATCTGCCCTCAAAATTTGGCAGGCGAGTTTTGTTTTCCAGGGAAAAGCGCCGTTGTTTGTGTTTGGGTGCCTGTGGCAGGGAGTGGCCGGCTGGCTCCTTAGAATCCACGATACGCAGGATGGTTCCCAGACCTGACGTGGCACCAGTGCCAAGTCGGGCTGGTTTTATAGTACCAAGTGGTTCCTGCAATCTGCCATCCAGAAGCGGGGCAGCTTACTATTGTTTGCCAGGGAAACGGGCCGAGCTTTGTGTCTGGGCGCCTATTGCTGGGAGTGACCTGCTAGGTCCTGAAAAGCTACGATAGGCAGGATGGTGACCATATCCATGGTGGCACCAGTGCCAAGTTGGGCTGGTTTGATAGTACCAAGTGGCTCCTGCAATCCGCCATCAAAAAGTTTGCAGGCGAGTTTTGTTTTCCAGGGAAAAGCGCCGTTGTTTGTGTTTGGGTGCCTGTGGCACGGAGTGGCCGGCTGGCTGCTTAGAATCCACGATACGCAGGATGGTTCCCAGACGTGAGGTGGCACCAGTGCCAAGTTGGGCTGGTTTGATACTACCAAGTGCGTCCTGCAATCTGCCATCCAGAAGCGGGGTAGCTTACTTTTTTTTGCCAGGGAAACGGGCCGAGGTTTTTGTCTCGGGGCCTGTGGCTGGGGGTGACCGGCTGGCTCCTGAAAAGCTACGATAGGCAGGATGGTGACCAGACCCATGGTGGCACCAGTGCCAAGTTGGGCTGATTTGATAGTACCAAGTGGCTCCTGCAATCTGCCATCAAAAATTTGGCAGGTGAGTTTTGTTTTCCAGGGAAAAGCGCCCTTGTTTGTGTTTGGGGGCCTGTGGATGGGAGTGGCCGGCTGGCTAATTAGAATCAACGATACGCAGGATGGTTCCCAGACCAGAGGTGGCACCAGTGACAAGTCGGTCTGGTTTGATACTACCAAGTGCGTCCTGCAATCTGCCATCCAGAAGCGGGGCAGCTTACTTTTGTTTGCTAGGGAAACGGGCCGAGGTTTGTGTCTGGGGGCCTATGGCTGGGAGTGACCGGCAGGCTCCTGAAAATCTACGATAGGCAGGATGGTGACCAGACCCATGGTGGCACCAGTGCCAAGTTGGGCTGGTTTGATAGTACCAAGTGGCTCCTGTAATCTGCCATCAAAAAGTTGGCAGGCGAGTTTTGTTTTCCAGGGAAAAGCGCCGTTGTTTTTGTTTGGGGGCCTGTGGCTGGGAGTGGCCGGCTGGCTCCTTAGAATCCACGATACGCAGGATGGTTCCCAGACCAGACGTTGCACCAGTGCCAAGTCGGGCTAGTTTGATGGTGCAAAGTGACTCCTGCAATCTGCCATCCAGAAGCGGGGTAGCTTAATTTTGTTTGCCAGGGAAACGGGCCGAGCTTTGTGTCTGGGGGCCTATGGCTGGGAGTGACCGGCTGGCTCCTGAAAAGCTACGATAGGCAGGATGGTGACCAGACCCATGGTGGCACCAGTGCCAAGTTGGGCTGGTTTGATAGTACCAAGTGACTCCTGCAATCTGCCATCAAAAAGTTGGCAGGCGAGTTTGTTATCCAGGGAAAAGCGCCGTTGTTTTTGTTTGGGGGCCTGTGGCTGGGAGTGGCCGGCTGGCTCCTTAGAATCCACGATACGGAGGATGGTTCCCAGACCAGAGGTGGCACCAGTGCCAAGTTTTGCTGGTTTGATGGTGCAAAGTGGCTCCTGCAATCTGCCATCCACATGCGGGATAACTTAGTTTTGTTTGCCAGGGAAACGGGCCGTAGTTTGTGTCTGGGGGCCTATGGCTGGGAGTGACCGGCTGGCTCCTGAAAAGCTACGATAGGCAGGATGGTGACCAGACCCATGGTGGCACCAGTGCCAAGTTGGGCTGGTTTGATAGTACCAAGTGGCTCCTGCAATCTGCCATCAAAAAGCTTGCAGGCGAGTTTTGTTTTCCAGGGAAAAGCGCCGTTGTTTGTGTTTGGGGGCCTGTGGCTGGGAGTGGCCGCCTGGCGCCTTAGAATCTACGTTACGCAGCATGGTTCCCAGACCCAAAGTGGCACCAGTGTCAAGTTGGGCTGGTTTGATAGTACCAAGTGGCTCCTGCAATCTGCCATCCAGAAGCGGGCTAGCTTACTTTTGTTTGCCAGGGAAACGGGCAGAGCTTTCTGTCTGGGGGCCTATGGTTGGGAGTAACCGGCTGGCTCCTGAAAAGCTACGATAGGCAGGATGGTTCCCAGATCCAAGATGGCACCAGTGCCAAGTCGGGGTGGTTTGATGGTGCAAAGTGGCTCCTGCAATCTGCCATCCTGACGCGGGGCAGCGGATTTTTGTTTCCAAGAGAAATGGTCCGTGGTTTCTTTTTGGGGGTATATGGCTGGACGTGGCCTGCTGGCTCCTTAAAAAGCTACGATAGGCAGGATGGTTCCCTGACCCAAGGTGGCACCAGTGCCAAGTCGGGCGGTTTTCGTAGTACAAAGTGCGTCCTAAAATTTGCCATCCAGAAGAGGGGCAGTTGAGTTTTGTTTACCAGAGAAAAGGGCCGTGGTTTGTTTTTGGGGGCATATGGCTGATAGTGGCCGTCTGGCCCCTGAAAATCCACGATGGGCAGGATGGTTCCCAGACCTGAGGTGGCACCAGTGCCAGGTCGGGCTGGTTTGATAGTACTAAATAGCACCTGCAATCTGCCATGAAGAAGTGGGGCAGCTTACTTTTGTTTGCCAGGGAAACGGGCCGAGGTTTGTGTCTGGGGGCCTATGGCTGGGAGTGACCGCCTGGCTCCTGAAAAGCTACGATAGGCAGGATGGTGACCAGACCCATGGTGGCACCAGTGCCAAGTTGGGCTGGTTTGATAGTACCAAGTGGCTCCTGCAATCTGCCATCAAAAAGTTGACAGGCGAGTTTTGTTTTCCAGGGAAAAGCGCCGTTGTTTGTGTTTGGGGGACTGTGGGTGGGAGTGGCCGGCTCGCTCCTTAGAACACACGATACGCAGGATGGTTCCCAGACCCAAGGTGGCACCAGTGCCACGTCGGGCTGGTTTGATGGTGCCAAGTGGTTCCTGCAATCTGCCATCCTGAAGCGGGGTAGCTTAATTTTGTTTGCCAGGGAAACGGGCCGAGGTTTATGACTGGGGGCCTAGGGCTAGGAGTGACCGGCTGGCTCCTGAAAAGCTACGATAGGCAGGATGGTGACCAGACCCATGGTGGCACCAGTGCCAAGTTGGGCTGGTTTGATAGTACCAAGTGGCTCCTGCAATCTGCCATCAAAAAGTTGGCAGGCGAGTTTTGTTTTCCAGGGAAAAGCGCCGTTGTTTGTGTTTGGGGGACTGTGGCTGGGAGTGGCCGGCTGGCTCCTTAGAACACACGATACGCAGGATGGTTCCCAGACCCAAGGTGGCACTAGTGCCAAGTCGGGCTGGTTTGATAGCACCAAGTGGCTCCTGCAATCTGCCATCCAGAAGCGGGGAAGCTTACTTTTGTTTGCCAGGGAAACGGACCGAGGTTTTTTTCTGGGGCCTATGGCTGGGAGTGACCGGCTGGCTCCTTAAAAAGCTACGATAGGCAGGATGGTTCCCTGACCCAAGGTGGCACCAGTGCCAAGTCGGGCGGTTTTCGTAGTACAAAGTGCGTCCTAAAATTTGCCATCCAGAAGAGGGGCAGTTGAGTTTTGTTTACCAGAGATAAGGGCCGTGGTTTGTTTTTGGGGGCATATGGCTGATAGTGGCCGTCTGGCCCCTGAAAATCCACGATGGGCAGGATGGTTCCCAGACCTGAGGTGGCACCAGTGCCAGGTCGGGCTGGTTTGATAGTACTAAATAGCACCTGCAATCTGCCATGCAGAAGCGGGGCAGCTTACTTTTGTTTGCCAGGGAAACGGGCCGAGGTTTGTGTCTGGGGGCCTATGGCTGGGAGTGACCGCCTGGCTCCTGAAAAGCTACGATAGGCAGGATGGTGACCAGACCCATGGTGGCACCAGTGCCAAGTTGGGCTGGTTTGATAGTACCAAGTGGCTCCTGCAATCTGCCATCAAAAAGTTGGCAGGCGAGTTTTGTTTTCCAGGGAAAAGCGCCGTTGTTTGTGTTTGGGGGACTGTGGGTGGGAGTGGCCGGCTGGCTCCTTAGAACACACGATACGCAGGATGGTTCCCAGACCCAAGGTGGCACCAGTGCCACGTCGGGCTGGTTTGATGGTGCCAAGTGGTTCCTGCAATCTGCCATCCTGAAGCGGGGTAGCTTACCTTTGTGTGCCAGGGAAACGGGCCGAGGTTTATGACTGGGGGCCTAGGGCTAGGAGTGACCGGCTGGCTCCTGAAAAGCTACGATAGGCAGGATGGTGACCAGACCCATGGTGGCACCAGTGCCAAGTTGGGCTGGTTTGATAGTACCAAGTGGCTCCTGCAATCTGCCATCAAAAAGTTGGCAGGCGAGTTTTGTTTTCCAGGGAAAAGCGCCGTTGTTTGTGTTTGGGGGACTGTGGGTGGGAGTGGCCGGCTGGCTCCTTAGAACACACGATACGCAGGATGGTTCCCAGACCCAAGGTGGCACTAGTGCCAAGTCGGGCTGGTTTGATAGCACCAAGTGGCTCCTGCAATCTGCCATCCAGAAGCGGGGAAGCTTACTTTTGTTTGCCAGGGAAACGGACCGAGGTTTTTTTCTGGGGGCCTATGGCTGGGAGTGACCGGCTGGCTCCTTAGAATCCACGATACGCAGCATGGTTCCCAGACCAGAGGTGGCACCAGTGCCAAGTCGGGCTGGTTTGATGGTGCAAAGTGGCTCCTGCAATCTGCCATCCAGAAGTGCGGTAGCTTACTTTTGTGTGCCAGGGAAACAGGCCGAGGTTTGTGTCTGGGGGCCTATGGCTGGGAGTGACCGGCTGGCTCCTGAAAAGCTACGATAGGCAGGATGGTGACCAGACCCATGGTGGCACCAGTGCCAAGTTGGGCTGGTTTGATAGTACCAAGTGGCTCCTGCAATCTGCCATCAAAATGTTGGCAGGCGAGTTTTGTTTTCCAGGGAAAAGCGCCGTTGTGTGTGTTTTGGGGCCTGTGGCTGGGAGTGGCCAGCTGGCTCCTTAGAATCCACGATACGCAGGATGGTTCCCAGACCCAAGGTGGCACCAGTGCCAAGTCGGGCTGGTTTGTTAGTACCAAGTGGTTCCTGCAATCTGCCATCCAGAAGCGGGGCAGCTGAATTTTGTTTGCCAGACAAAAAGGCTGTTGTTTGTGTTTCGGGGCCTGTGGCTGGCAGTGGCCGGCTGGCTCCTGAAAATCCATGATACGCAGCTTGGTTCCCAGACCCAAGGTGGCATCAGTGCCAAGTAGGGCTGGTTTTATAGTACCCAGTGGCTCCTGCAATCTCCCATCCAGAAGCGGGGCAGCTGAGTTTTGTTTGCCTGTGAAACGGGCCGTTGTTTTTAATTGGGGTCTGTGGCCGAGAGTGTTCGGCTGGCTCCTGACAACCTACAATACGCAGGATGGTTCCCAGACCCAAGGTGGCACCAGTGCCAAGTCGGGCTGGTTTGATAGTACCAAGTGGCTCCTGCAATCTGCCATCCAGAAGCGGTGCAGTTGAGTTTTGTTTGCCAGAGAAAAGGGCCGTGGGTTGTGTTTGGGGGCATATGACTGGGAGTGGCCGGCTGTCTCATTAAAAAGATCGATACGCAGGATGGTTCCCAGACCCAAGGGGGCACCAGTGCCAAGTCGGGCTGTTTTTATAGTACCAAGTGCGTCCTGCAATTTGCCATCCAGAAGAGGGGCAGTTGAGTTTTGTTTGCCAGAGAATAGCGCCGTTGTTTGTGTTTGGGGGCTTGTGGCTCGTAGTGGCCGACTGGCGCCTTAGAATCTGTGTTACGCAGCATGGTTCCCAGACCCAAGGTGGCACCAGTGCCAAGTTGGGCTGGTTTGATAGTACCAAGTGGCTCCTGCAATCTGCCATCCAGAAGCGGGGTAGCTTACTTTTGTTTGCCAGGGAAACGGGCCGAGGTTTGTGACTGGGGACCTATGGCTGGGAGTGACCGGCTGGCTCCTGGAAAGCTACGATAGGCAGGATGGTTACCAGACCCATGGTGGCACCAGTGCCAAGTTGGGCTGGTTTGATAGTACCAAGTGGCTCCTGCAATCTGCCATCAAAAAGTTGGCAGGCGAGTTTTGTTTTCCAGGGAAAAGCGACATTGTTTGTATTTGGGGGCCTGTGGCTGGGAGTGACCGGCTGGCTCCTTTGAACCCACGATACGCAGGATGGTTCCCAGACCCAAGGTGGCACCAGTGCCAAGTTTTGCTGGTTTGATACTACCAAGTGCGTCCTGCAATCTGCCATCCAGAAGCGGGGCAGCTTAATTTTGTTTGCCAGGGAAACGGGCCGTGGGTTTTGTTTGGGGGCATATAGCTGAGAGTGGCCGGCTGGCTCCTGAAAATCCACGCTAGGCAGCATGGTTCCCAGATGCAATGTGGCACCAGTGCCAAGTCGGGCTGGTTTGATGGTGCAAAGTGGCTCCTGCAATCTGCCATCCAGAAGCGAGGCAGCTGATTTTTGTTTGCCAGAGGAAAATTCCGTGGATTGTTTTTGGGGGCATATTGCTGGGAGTGGCCGGCTGGCTCCTTAAAATGCTCGATACGCATGATGGTTCCCAGGCCCAAGGTGTCACCACTACCAAGTCGGCCTGCGGTTTTAGTATCAAGTTCATCCTGCAATTTGCCATCCAGAAGAGGGGCAGTTGAGTTTTGTTTGCCAGAGAAACGGGCCGAGGTTTCTGTTTGGGGACATATGGCTGAGAGTGGCCGGCTGGCCCCTGAATATCCACGATACAGAGCATGGTTCCCAGATCCAAGGTGGCACCAGTGCCAAGTTGGGCTGGTTTGATAGTACCAAGTGTCTCCTGCAATCTGCCATCCAGAAGCAGGGCAGCTTACTTTTGTTTGCCAGAGAAATAGGCCTAGGTTTTTGTTTGGGGGCCTGTGGCTAGGAGTGGCCGGCTGGCTCCTTAGAATCCACGATACGCAGGATGGTTCCCAGACCCAAGGTGGCACCAGTGCCAAGTCGGGCTGGTTTGATAGTACCAAGTGGCTCCTGCAAACTCCATCAAAAAGTTGGCAGGCGTGTTTTGTTTTCCAGGGAACAGCGCCGTTGATTTTGTTTGGGGGCCTGTGGCTAGGAGTGGCCGGCTGGCTCCTTAGAATCCACGATACGCAGGATGGTTCCCAGACCCAAGGTGGCACCAGTGCCAAGTCGGGCTGGTTTGATTACACCAAGTGGCTCCTGCAATCTGCCATCCAGAAGTGAGGCAGCTAAGTTTTGTTTGCGAGAAAAAAGGGCCGTGGTTTTTGTTGGGGGCCTGTGGCTGGGAGTAGCCGGCTGGCTCCTTAAAATCCACGATAGGCAGGATGGTTCCCAGACCCAAGGTGGCACCAGTGCCAAGTCGGGCTGGTTTGATAGTACCAAGTGGCTCCTGCAATCTGCCATCCAGAAGCGGGGCAGCTGAGTTTTGTTTGCCAGAGAAAAAGGCTGTGGTTTGTGTTTGGGGGCCTGTGGCTGGCAGTGGCCGGCTGGCTCCTGAAAATCCACGATACGCAGCATGGTTCCCAGACCCAAGGTGGCACCAGTGCCAAGTGGGGCTCGTTTGACAGTGTCAAGTGCCTCCTGCAATCTCCCATCCAGAAGCGGGGCAGCTGAGTTTTTTTTGCCAGGGAAACGGACCTTTGTTTTTGATTGGGCTCTGTGGCCGAGAGTGGTTGGCTGTCTCCTGACAATCCACAATACGCAGGATGGTTCCCAGACCCAAGGTGGCACCAGTGCCAAGTCGGGCTGGTTTGATAGTACCAAGTGTCTCCTGCAATCTGCCATCCAGAAGCGGGGCAGCTGAGTTTTGTTTGCCAGAGAAAAGGGCCGTGGGTTGTGTTTGGGGGCATATGGCTGGGAGTGGCCACCTGGCTCCTTAAAATGCACGATACGCCGCATGGTAACCAGACGCAAGGTGGCACCAGTGCCAAGTCAGGCTGTTTTTGTAGTACCCAGTGGCTCCTGCAATTTGCCATCCAGAAGCGGGGCAGTTGAATTTTGTTTGCTAGAGAAAAGGGCTGTGGTTTGTGTTTGGGGGCCTATGGCTGAGAGTGGCCGGCTGGCCCCTGAAAATCAACGATAGGCAGGATGGTTCCCAGATCCAAGGTGGCACCAGTGCCAAGTAAGGCTGGTTGTATGGTTCAAAGTAACTCCTGCAATCTGCCATCCAGAAGCGGGACAGCTGAGTTTTTTTTGCCAGAGAAAAGGTCCATGGTTTCTTTTTGGGGCATACGGCTGGGAATTGCCGGCTGGCTCCTTAAAATGCTCGATACGCAGGATGGTTCCCAGAGCCAAGGTGGCACCACTGCCAAGTCGGGCTCTTTTTGTAGTACCAAGTGCGTCCTGCAATTTGCCATCCAGAAGAGGGGCAGTTGAGTTTTGTTTGCCAGAGAAAAGGGCCGTTGTTTGTGTTTGGGGGCCTGTGGCTGGGAGTGTTCGGCTGGTTCCTGAATATGTACGATACGCAGGATTGTTCCCAGATCCAAGGTGGCAGCAGTGCCATGTTGTGCTGGTGTGATAGTCCCAAGTGGCTCCTGCAATCTGCCATCCAGAAGTGGGGCAGCTGATTTTTGTTTGCCAGAGAAAAGGTCCGTGGTTTGTTTTTGGGGGCATATGGCTGAGAGTGGCCGGCTGGCCCCTGAAAATCCACGATACACAGGATGGTTCCCAGATCCAAGGTGGCACCTGTGCCAAGTCGGGCTGATTTGATAGTACTAAGTAGCTCCTGCAATCTGCCATGCAGAAGCGGGGCAGCTTACTTTTGTTTGCCAGGGAAACGGGCCGAGGTTTGTGTTTGGGGGCCTATGGCTGAGAGTGACCGGCTGGCTCCTGAAAAGCTACAATAGGCAGGATGGTGACCAGACCCATGGTGGCACCAGTGCCAAGTTGGGCTGGTTTGATAGTACCAAGTGGCTCCTGCAATCTTCCATGATCACGTGGAGAAATACTTTCTGGTTTCAGCCTCATGCTCTTTCTTCTCTCCCTCAACTTCTCTATCACCTCTCATCTGGTTCACATGCGCTGTCTTCAAGGTCCACAGGCTACTTTTCACAGAATCTTCTGGCCTGATGAAGTAAGGATGATGAATAGAACAGAGCTGGGATCTATTTTCCAGTTTGGATAAAATGCATTCTGCACACAAATCCAAGGAGAACGGGCTGCCCCGATGCCCAGAAAATCTTTCACTCCTGCTAGTGTTCTACGTCAACCGCAACTTAGTCTGAAAGAAAAGCTTTTTCTCTGAGAGCATCTGAGAGGTTTGCATGAAGCACTGATATCTGACATATGCAATTTTGAATAGGAGAGGAAAAAGAAAATGGCAAGGAGTTTTTAATTTTAGTGGTTTCAATTTTAATTTCCGTGCACTTTTTCAAAACTTGTCAGCTCAAATGCCCATCAACATCTTTTAGTCATCTGTAAGTCAGTATTCATATAAAATGTGCTTCAAATCCAAAGAATTTCAAATTTGCACTCCAAGCTTCTATGCCTAGATTTATGATTTCCTACACATATTAGATGAAAGGAAGGCCTTTTTTACTGTGGGAGTGCTGGAACACTGGAACAGGTTGCCCAGAGAAGTTGTGGGTGTCCCATCCCTGAAAGTATTCAAGGTCACCCTGGACGGGGCTTGGAGCAGCAACAAAGGAGAAGCTTGATGGTAGAGAAACAAAGTTGGACTATAGAAGAAACTCGGATTGAAGTATAGGATCAAGTTTTCTCTCAGCTCTTGGGGTAAATTCAAAGTTGTACAAAATGACATTTATCTGTGCTATTCACTACTGTAACAGAAAGTTTCATGAAAACTGTACAGAAGATAGTAAATTTTAAAAGAGATAAGAATTACAGCATAAAATCCATGGGATAGGTTACAACATGAGACACTCTCTAAGAGAAAATCTCTGTGTTTCAGCACTTCATCGGGGTAAGATTTCATGAAGTGCCAAAGAAGGCGGCAAAATATCATTCGGGACATTATTTACTGGAATTCAGCCTGGCCATTAGTAGGAACTGCCTTTGAACATATCATGTAGATATACCACACACACTTTCCCTTCACTGAAAAATTACTGTTTACAACAAATAAGCAATTGACAATCAAAATTGATTGAAAGCATCTTAAACATGTCAAGTATTTCATTGTAGATGATCTGTGATCCAAATGCTTCTTCCACCTTCGAGAGGGACAGAAGAATTCTTCCATATCATGATGGTTTAAAATTGTATCAACCAATGTTTTCTGCTGAAAAGATATCATCTATTTTTTTCTATTTTTGGAAGAAAATATTCCTAGACATACAACAGGTGAGAACTAAGTAATTTTAAAGAAACAAATGAAATGAAAATATTCTGTAAATAGAATGAAATGAAAAGCTGTGTTTTAAATAGGAGCTAAATATTAAACAGAATTTTTGTACCAGGCATTTGAATTACTGCACCAGCTCTTTTGCCCATCAAGAGAGGCATTTAGCATTTCAGTCTTTTCCAAGGTGTTCATGATCTGCTATGCTGATCTCTGTGTGTGCCTAGGTGTGTGTGGAGGGGGGGGCATATGAAGGGGAGTGTGTATGTTTGCTTTACAATTGTTGTGGCAGATTCATGCCTCAGCTCCACATTTTGTTTTAAAAAGGTCACACCGAGTGGATATGAAGTTTACTATCAACAAGAGATCGATTCCCAAATCATCCATTTGACTCTCCCTTATAAATCATGTGCTTTGTTGCATATTTTATCAAATATACTTTCAAGCCAGATGGAGGAAGGAGGATGTGGGAATCCCTCCACCATCTTGCAACTTTTATGTAAGTAGGTTTTCAAGAAAATCATCATTTCTCTTTTAAATATGTCTGGAACAGGCATGATGGTAGTGTCAACCTGTTGGAGTTTTTGTTGCTGGAAGAAGTTGTACAAAAGGATTGGTTTTTACATTGACCAGTTACTGAATCAAGCGCAGGAATACATTGGAAATTTAGCTGGGGGTTCCTTTTCCCAGCAGACTACTTCTAGAACGAGCTTGTACACTGAAGCTGACTCTTTTGCTCTCTTTTTGTTTCTTTCCTATTTTCTTGGCTTCTTTGCCACTATCTAGACAATTTTGGAACTTTGTTCCCAACTAAAATGGTTTCAATAGTCTGATTGTGATCATACATTTTTACAAGGAATTTTTAAAATCTTTCCTCGAGTCCAGAAAGTCAAGGACTTAGATCTTTTTCTTCCCTTATCAATATTGCCATGAAATTGATAAATAAAGACCAACTCTTTATTTTTGTTTTTAACCCACGTAGATAATTCCCATCCATTAATCCATTTTGTGGACCAATAGCTGCCATTCTGATGGAAGCTGTCACTTCTTAACAATAGGCATTCTGTGACTATGTTGACAGCACTTTGGGTGAAGATCCTAACTGGTCTTAGATATACATAGGGAGAAATTTGCTCAGCCAGTGTCAGTCTTAAGCATGCGTATCAGAAGATCTTTCTAGAGCTGGGAATTTTCCCATGAAAGGGATTCAGTTAGGGAAGAGACACTTGTGCCAGAGTTTTACATTCTTCTTGAACACTGCTTAAGGAACTTAGATGCCATGTCCATTTGGATCTCTGTCTGCACAGAACTTTGTCATGCCAGTGCTTTGAAATGCATCTTGAAGAGAATTCACTAGCACAGAATGAAAGAGAGTGGAAGGGGTTGGTGGGGCTAACCAGGCCCAACCCCCCTGCCTAAACCAGGATACCTAGAGCCTCTTGCCCAGGATTCTATCTGGGTGTACTTTTAATGTCTTCAAAGATCCAGGCTCCACAATCTTTCTGGGCAGTCTGTGCCGTGGTTCAGTCACCCTGACAGTAAAGAAACATTTACTGATGTTCAAAGGCAATCTCCTGTATTTCAGTGTGTGCCCACTGCCTCTTGTCTTTTCCCTCAGCATCACTGAAAAGACACTGATTCCCTCCCCTTTGCACTATTGCTTCCATATGTATGTGTGATGCCATGTAGAGGTATGTCAAAAACCTCCCTGAAGCCCAGGCAGATAATATTCCCTTCATCTACCAGTCAAGTTGATTCATCAGAGGAGTTTAAAGTGATGTTCAGCATGAAATTCCCCTGAAAAATCATGCTAACTACATTATTTGGTCATCTGTCATGTGCCTGGCAAGGATTTCCAGGAAGAGCTGCTTCATCAACTTCCTGGGGATAAAAAAGAGGCTGGCTGGTTTGTACTATGGCGAGTCCTCTTAATTGCCTTTTTTGAAGATGGGTGTCATTTGCTAACATCCACTCTTTAGCCTCTCTTGTCGTCTACATCTTAGCAAAACGCTTTTCCACTATGTCTGGCTAGGAAAAACTGTGCCAGCACAGAAAACATCTCCCATCGTGTTCTAGAAGTTGCACGGATGTCTGCCAAGTGTTTGGCAGGAAGAAAAGAAAAGTTGTCCAAAACAGCTTCCAATCGAATGTTCCTGTGATTGGAAAAGTCAGGAGAGTGCAAAGGTACTGTTTTCTATCAGTTGGCAAGGTGCGCACACAATCCCAGTGTTGTACAGCTTGCTTCTTCACCTTCCCGAAGCTGCCGCTCTCGCCGGCTGCCGGAGCCCAAGAAGCGGCTTCTTCGCGCAAAGACGATTGTGCCGCTCACAGGGCTCTCCTTAGCGCGGCTTCTGCCGAAAGACGCCCGGCAGCGGCTCTTACCTCCGGAGAGCATCCTACCTTCGTCTTTAGCTCCTCTTCTCATCTACACCTCGGCAAAAAGCTTTTCCACTATGTCTGGCTAGGAAAAACTGTGCCAGCACAGAAAACATCTCCCATCGTGTTCTAGAAGTTGCACGGATGTCTGCCAAGTGTTTGGCAGGAAGAAAAGAAAAGTTGTCCAAAACAGCTTCCAATCGAATGTTCCTGTGATTGGAAAAGTCAGGAGAGTGCAAAGGTACTGTTTTCTATCAGTTGGCAAGGTGCGCACACAATCCCAGTGTTGTACAGCTTGCTTCTTCACCTTCCCGAAGCTGCCGCTCTCGCCGGCTGCCGGAGCCCAAGAAGCGGCTTCTTCGCGCAAAGACGATTGTGCCGCTCACAGTGCTCACCTTAGCGCGGCTTCTGCCGAAAGACGCCCGGCAGCGGCTCTTACCTCCGGAGAGCATCCTACCTTCGTCTTTCGCGTCTTTTGTAGTCTACATCTTAGCAAAACGCTTTTCCACTATGTCTGGCTAGGAAAAACTGTGCCAGCACAGAAAACATCTCCCATCGTGTTCTAGAAGTTGCACGGATGTCTGCCAAGTGTTTGGCAGGAAGAAAAGAAAAGTTGTCCAAAACAGCTTCCAATCGAATGTTCCTGTGATTGGAAAAGTCAGGAGAGTGCAAAGGTACTGTTTTCTATCAGTTGGCAAGGTGCGCACACAATCCCAGTGTTGTACAGCTTGCTTCTTCACCTTCCCGAAGCTGCCGCTCTCGCCGGCTGCCGGAGCCCAAGAAGCGGCTTCTTCGCGCAAAGACGATTGTGCCGCTCACAGGGCTCTCCTTAGCGCGGCTTCTGCCGAAAGACGCCCGGCAGCGGCTCTTACCTCCGGAGAGCATCCTACCTTCGTCTTTCGCGTCTTTTGTAGTCTACATCTTAGCAAAACGCTTTTCCACTATGTCTGGCTAGGAAAAACTGTGCCAGCACAGAAAACATCTCCCATCGTGTTCTAGAAGTTGCACGGATGTCTGCCAAGTGTTTGGCAGGAAGAAAAGAAAAGTTGTCCAAAACAGCTTCCAATCGAATGTTCCTGTGATTGGAAAAGTCAGGAGAGTGCAAAGGTACTGTTTTCTATCAGTTGGCAAGGTGCGCACACAATCCCAGTGTTGTACAGCTTGCTTCTTCACCTTCCCGAAGCTGCCGCTCTCGCCGGCTGCCGGAGCCCAAGAAGCGGCTTCTTCGCGCAAAGACGATTGTGCCGCTCACAGGGCTCTCCTTAGCGCGGCTTCTGCCGAAAGACGCCCGGCAGCGGCTCTTACCTCCGGAGAGCATCCTACCTTCGTCTTTCGCGTCTTTTGTAGTCTACATCTTAGCAAAACGCTTTTCCACTATGTCTGGCTAGGAAAAACTGTGCCAGCACAGAAAACATCTCCCATCGTGTTCTAGAAGTTGCACGGATGTCTGCCAAGTGTTTGGCAGGAAGAAAAGAAAAGTTGTCCAAAACAGCTTCCAATCGAATGTTCCTGTGATTGGAAAAGTCAGGAGAGTGCAAAGGTACTATTTTCTATCAGTTGGCAAGGTGCGCACACAATCCCAGTGTTGTACAGCTTGCTTCTTCACCTTCCCGAAGCTGCCGCTCTCGCCGGCTGCCGGAGCCCAAGAAGCGGCTTCTTCGCGCAAAGACGATTGTGCCGCTCACAGGGCTCTCCTTAGCGCGGCTTCTGCCGAAAGACGCCCGGCAGCGGCTCTTACCTCCGGAGAGCATCCTACCTTCGTCTTTCGCGTCTTTTGTAGTCTACATCTTAGCAAAACGCTTTTCCACTATGTCTGGCTAGGAAAAACTGTGCCAGCACAGAAAACATCTCCCATCGTGTTCTAGAAGTTGCACGGATGTCTGCCAAGTGTTTGGCAGGAAGAAAAGAAAAGTTGTCCAAAACAGCTTCCAATCGAATGTTCCTGTGATTGGAAAAGTCAGGAGAGTGCAAAGGTACTGTTTTCTATCAGTTGGCAAGGTGCGCACACAATCCCAGTGTTGTACAGCTTGCTTCTTCACCTTCCCGAAGCTGCCGCTCTCGCCGGCTGCCGGAGCCCAAGAAGCGGCTTCTTCGCGCAAAGACGATTGTGCCGCTCACAGTGCTCTCCTTAGCGCGGCTTCTGCCGAAAGACGCCCGGCAGCGGCTCTTACCTCCGGAGAGCATCCTACCTTCGTCTTTCGCGTCTTTTGTAGTCTACATCTTAGCAAAACGCTTTTCCACTATGTCTGGCTAGGAAAAACTGTGCCAGCACAGAAAACATCTCCCATCGTGTTCTAGAAGTTGCACGGATGTCTGCCAAGTGTTTGGCAGGAAGAAAAGAAAAGTTGTCCAAAACAGCTTCCAATCGAATGTTCCTGTGATTGGAAAAGTCAGGAGAGTGCAAAGGTACTGTTTTCTATCAGTTGGCAAGGTGCGCACACAATCCCAGTGTTGTACAGCTTGCTTCTTCACCTTCCCGAAGCTGCCGCTCTCGCCGGCTGCCGGAGCCCAAGAAGCGGCTTCTTCGCGCAAAGACGATTGTGCCGCTCACAGTGCTCTCCTTAGCGCGGCTTCTGCCGAAAGACGCCCGGCAGCGGCTCTTACCTCCGGAGAGCATCCTACCTTCGTCTTTCGCGTCTTTTGTAGTCTACATCTTAGCAAAACGCTTTTCCACTATGTCTGGCTAGGAAAAACTGTGCCAGCACAGAAAACATCTCCCATCGTGTTCTAGAAGTTGCACGGATGTCTGCCAAGTGTTTGGCAGGAAGAAAAGAAAAGTTGTCCAAAACAGCTTCCAATCGAATGTTCCTGTGATTGGAAAAGTCAGGAGAGTGCAAAGGTACTGTTTTCTATCAATTGGCAAGGTGCGCACACAATCCCAGTGTTGTACAGCTTGCTTCTTCACCTTCCCGAAGCTGCCGCTCTCGCCGGCTGCCGGAGCCCAAGAAGCGGCTTCTTCGCGCAAAGACGATTGTGCCGCTCACAGTGCTCTCCTTAGCGCAGCTTCTGCCGAAAGACGCCCGGCAGCGGCTCTTACCTCCTGAGAGTGGCAGCTTCGGGAAGGTGAAGAAGCAAGCTGTACAACACTGGGATTGTGTGCGCACCTTGCCAACTGATAGAAAACAGTACCTTTGCACTCTCCTGACTTTTCCAATCACAGGAACATTCGATTGGAAGCTGTTTTGGACAACTTTTCTTTTCTTCCTGCCAAACACTTGGCAGACATCCGTGCAACTTCTAGAAAACGATGGGAGATGTTTTCTGTGCTGGCACGGGTTTTCCTAGCCAGACATAGTGGAAAAGCGTTTTGCTAAGATGTAGACTACAAAAGACGCGAAAGACGAAGGTAGGATGCTCTCCAGAGGTAAGAGCCGCTGCCGGGCGTCTTTCGGCAGAAGCCGCGCTAAGGAGAGCACTGTGAGCGGCACAATCGTCTTTGCGCGAAGAAGCCGCTTCTTGGGCTCCGGCAGCCGGCGAGAGCGGCAGCTTCGGGAAGGTGAAGAAGCAAGCTGTACAACACTGGGATTGTGTGCGCACCTTGCCAACTGATAGAAAACAGTACCTTTGCACTCTCCTGACTTTTCCAATCACAGGAACATTCGATTGGAAGCTGTTTTGGACAACTTTTCTTTTCTTCCTGCCAAACACTTGGCAGACATCCGTGCAACTTCTAGAACACGATGGGAGATGTTTTCTGTGCTGGCACAGTTTTTCCTAGCCAGACATAGTGGAAAAGCGTTTTGCTAAGATGTAGACTACAAAAGACGCGAAAGACGAAGGTAGGATGCTCTCCGGAGGTAAGAGCCGCTGCCGGGCGTCTTTCGGCAGAAGCCGCGCTAAGGAGAGCACTGTGAGCGGCACAATCGTCTTTGCGCGAAGAAGCCGCTTCTTGGGCTCCGGCAGCCGGCGAGAGCGGCAGCTTCGGGAAGGTGAAGAAGCAAGCTGTACAACACTGGGATTGTGTGCGCACCTTGCCAACTGATAGAAAACAGTACCTTTGCACTCTCCTGACTTTTCCAATCACAGGAACATTCGATTGGAAGCTGTTTTGGACAACTTTGCTTTTCTTCCTGCCAAACACTTGGCAGACATCCGTGCAACTTCTAGAACACGATGGGAGATGTTTTCTGTGCTGGCACAGTTTTTCCTAGCCAGACATAGTGGAAAAGCGTTTTGCTAAGATGTAGACTACAAAAGACGCGAAAGACGAAGGTAGGATGCTCTCCGGAGGTAAGAGCCGCTGCCGGGCGTCTTTCGGCAGAAGCCGCGCTAAGGAGAGCACTGTGAGCGGCACAATCGTCTTTGCGCGAAGAAGCCGCTTCTTGGGCTCCGGCAGCCGGCGAGAGCGGCAGCTTCGGGAAGGTGAAGAAGCAAGCTGTACAACACTGGGATTGTGTGCGCACCTTGCCAACTGATAGAAAACAGTACCTTTGCACTCTCCTGACTTTTCCAATCACAGGAACATTCGATTGGAAGCTGTTTTGGACAACTTTTCTTTTCTTCCTGCCAAACACTTGGCAGACATCCGTGCAACTTCTAGAACACGATGGGAGATGTTTTCTGTGCTGGCACAGTTTTTCCTAGCCAGACATAGTGGAAAAGCGTTTTGCTAAGATGTAGACTACAAAAGACGCGAAAGACGAAGGTAGGATGCTCTCCGGAGGTAAGAGCCGCTGCCGGGCGTCTTTCGGCAGAAGCCGCGCTAAGGAGAGCACTGTGAGCGGCACAATCGTCTTTGCGCGAAGAAGCCGCTTCTTGGGCTCCGGCAGCCGGCGAGAGCGGCAGCTTCGGGAAGGTGAAGAAGCAAGCTGTACAACACTGGGATTGTGTGCGCACCTTGCCAACTGATAGAAAATAGTACCTTTGCACTCTCCTGACTTTTCCAATCACAGGAACATTCGATTGGAAGCTGTTTTGGACAACTTTTCTTTTCTTCCTGCCAAACACTTGGCAGACATCCGTGCAACTTCTAGAACACGATGGGAGATGTTTTCTGTGCTGGCACAGTTTTTCCTAGCCAGACATAGTGGAAAAGCGTTTTGCTAAGATGTAGACTACAAAAGACGCGAAAGACGAAGGTAGGATGCTCTCCGGAGGTAAGAGCCGCTGCCGGGCGTCTTTCGGCAGAAGCCGCGCTAAGGAGAGCCCTGTGAGCGGCACAATCGTCTTTGCGCGAAGAAGCCGCTTCTTGGGCTCCGGCAGCCGGCGAGAGCGGCAGCTTCGGGAAGGTGAAGAAGCAAGCTGTACAACACTGGGATTGTGTGCGCACCTTGCCAACTGATAGAAAACAGTACCTTTGCACTCTCCTGACTTTTCCAATCACAGGAACATTCGATTGGAAGCTGTTTTGGACAACTTTTCTTTTCTTCCTGCCAAACACTTGGCAGACATCCGTGCAACTTCTAGAACACGATGGGAGATGTTTTCTGTGCTGGCACAGTTTTTCCTAGCCAGACATAGTGGAAAAGCTTTTTGCCGAGGTGTAGATGAGAAGAGGAGCTAAAGACGAAGGTAGGATGCTCTCCGGAGGTAAGAGCCGCTGCCGGGCGTCTTTCGGCAGAAGCCGCGCTAAGGAGAGCCCTGTGAGCGGCACAATCGTCTTTGCGCGAAGAAGCCGCTTCTTGGGCTCCGGCAGCCGGCGAGAGCGGCAGCTTCGGGAAGGTGAAGAAGCAAGCTGTACAACACTGGGATTGTGTGCGCACCTTGCCAACTGATAGAAAACAATACCTTTGCACTCTCCTGACTTTTCCAATCACAGGAACATTCGATTGGAAGCTGTTTTGGACAACTTTTCTTTTCTTCCTGCCAAACACTTGGCAGACATCCGTGCAACTTCTAGAACACGATGGGAGATGTTTTCTGTGCTGGCACAGTTTTTCCTAGCCAGACATAGTGGAAAAGCGTTTTGCTAAGATGTAGACGACAAGAGAGGCTAAAGAGTGGATGTTAGCAAATGACACCCATCTTCAAAAAAGGCAATTAAGAGGACTCGCCATAGTACAAACCAGCCAGCCTCTTTTTTATCCCCAGGAAGTTGATGAAGCAGCTCTTCCTGGAAATCCTTGCCAGGCACATGACAGATGACCAAATAATGTAGTTAGCATGATTTTTCAGGGGAATTTCATGCTGAACATCACTTTAAACTCCTCTGATGAATCAACTTGACTGGTAGATGAAGGGAATATTATCTGCCTGGGCTTCAGGGAGGTTTTTGACATACCTCTACATGGCATCACACATACATATGGAAGCAATAGTGCAAAGGGGAGGGAATCAGTGTCTTTTCAGTGATGCTGAGGGAAAAGACAAGAGGCAGTGGGCACACACTGAAATACAGGAGATTGCCTTTGAACATCAGTAAATGTTTCTTTACTGTCAGGGTGACTGAACCACGGCACAGACTGCCCAGAAAGATTGTGGAGCCTGGATCTTTGAAGACATTAAAAGTACACCCAGATAGAATCCTGGGCAAGAGGCTCTAGGTATCCTGGTTTAGGCAGGGGGGTTGGGCCTGGTTAGCCCCACCAACCCCTTCCACTCTCTTTCATTCTGTGCTAGTGAATTCTCTTCAAGATGCATTTCAAAGCACTGGCATGACAAAGTTCTGTGCAGACAGAGATCCAAATGGCCATGGCATCTAAGTTCCTTAAGCAGTGTTCAAGAAGAATGTAAAACTCTGGCACAAGTGTCTCTTCCCTAACTGAATCCCTTTCATGGGAAAATTCCCAGCTCTAGAAAGATCTTCTGATACGCATGCTTAAGACTGACACTGGCTGAGCAAATTTCTCCCTATGTATATCTAAGACCAGTTAGGATCTTCACCCAAAGTGCTGTCAACATAGTCACAGAATGCCTATTGTTAAGAAGTGACAGCTTCCATCAGAATGGCAGCTATTGGTCCACAAAATGGATTAATGGATGGGAATTATCTACGTGGGTTAAAAACAAAAATAAAGAGTTGGTCTTTATTTATCAATTTCATGGCAATATTGATAAGGGAAGAAAAAGATCTAAGTCCTTGACTTTCTGGACTCGAGGAAAGATTTTAAAAATTCCTTGTAAAAATGTATGATCACAATCAGACTATTGAAACCATTTTAGTTGGGAACAAAGTTCCAAAATTGTCTAGATAGTGGCAAAGAAGCCAAGAAAATAGGAAAGAAACAAAAAGAGAGCAAAAGAGTCAGCTTCAGTGTACAAGCTCGTTCTAGAAGTAGTCTGCTGGGAAAAGGAACCCCCAGCTAAATTTCCAATGTATTCCTGCGCTTGATTCAGTAACTGGTCAATGTAAAAACCAATCCTTTTGTACAACTTCTTCCAGCAACAAAAACTCCAACAGGTTGACACTACCATCATGCCTGTTCCAGACATATTTAAAAGAGAAATGATGATTTTCTTGAAAACCTACTTACATAAAAGTTGCAAGATGGTGGAGGGATTCCCACATCCTCCTTCCTCCATCTGGCTTGAAAGTATATTTGATAAAATATGCAACAAAGCACATGATTTATAAGGGAGAGTCAAATGGATGATTTGGGAATCGATCTCTTGTTGATAGTAAACTTCATATCCACTCGGTGTGACCTTTTTAAAACAAAATGTGGAGCTGAGGCATGAATCTGCCACAACAATTGTAAAGCAAACATACACACTCCCCTTCATATGCCCCCCCCTCCACACACACCTAAGCACACACAGAGATCAGCATAGCAGATCATGAACACCTTGGAAAAGACTGAAATGCTAAATGCCTCTCTTGATGGGCAAAAGAGCTGGTGCAGTAATTCAAATGCCTGGTACAAAAATTCTGTTTAATATTTAGCTCCTATTTAAAACACAGCTTTTCATTTCATTCTATTTACAGAATATTTTCATTTCATTTGTTTCTTTAAAATTACTTAGTTCTCACCTGTTGTATGTCTAGGAATATTTTCTTCCAAAAATAGAAAAAAATAGATGATATCTTTTCAGCAGAAAACATTGGTTGATACAATTTTAAACCATCATGATATGGAAGAATTCTTCTGTCCCTCTCGAAGGTGGAAGAAGCATTTGGATCACAGATCATCTACAATGAAATACTTGACATGTTTAAGATGCTTTCAATCAATTTTGATTGTCAATTGCTTATTTGTTGTAAACAGTAATTTTTCAGTGAAGGGAAAGTGTGTGTGGTATATCTACATGATATGTTCAAAGGCAGTTCCTACTAATGGCCAGGCTGAATTCCAGTAAATAATGTCCCGAATGATATTTTGCCGCCTTCTTTGGCACTTCATGAAATCTTACCCCGATGAAGTGCTGAAACACAGAGATTTTCTCTTAGAGAGTGTCTCATGTTGTAACCTATCCCATGGATTTTATGCTGTAATTCTTATCTCTTTTAAAATTTACTATCTTCTGTACAGTTTTCATGAAACTTTCTGTTACAGTAGTGAATAGCACAGATAAATGTCATTTTGTACAACTTTGAATTTACCCCAAGAGCTGAGAGAAAACTTGATCCTATACTTCAATCCGAGTTTCTTCTATAGTCCAACTTTGTTTCTCTACCATCAAGCTTCTCCTTTGTTGCTGCTCCAAGCCCCGTCCAGGGTGACCTTGAATACTTTCAGGGATGGGACACCCACAACTTCTCTGGGCAACCTGTTCCAGTGTTCCAGCACTCCCACAGTAAAAAAGGCCTTCCTTTCATCTAATATGTGTAGGAAATCATAAATCTAGGCATAGAAGCTTGGAGTGCAAATTTGAAATTCTTTGGATTTGAAGCACATTTTATATGAATACTGACTTACAGATGACTAAAAGATGTTGATGGGCATTTGAGCTGACAAGTTTTGAAAAAGTGCACGGAAATTAAAATTGAAACCACTAAAATTAAAAACTCCTTGCCATTTTCTTTTTCCTCTCCTATTCAAAATTGCATATGTCAGATATCAGTGCTTCATGCAAACCTCTCAGATGCTCTCAGAGAAAAAGCTTTTCTTTCAGACTAAGTTGCGGTTGACATAGAACACTAGCAGGAGTGAAAGATTTTCTGGGCATCGGGGCAGCCCGTTCTCCTTGGATTTGTGTGCAGAATGCATTTTATCCAAACTGGAAAATAGATCCCAGCTCTGTTCTATTCATCATCCTTACTTCATCAGGCCAGAAGATTCTGTGAAAAGTAGCCTGTGGACCTTGAAGACAGCGCATGTGAACCAGATGAGAGGTGATAGAGAAGTTGAGGGAGAGAAGAAAGAGCATGAGGCTGAAACCAGAAAGTATTTCTCCACGTGATCATGGAAGATTGCAGGAGCCACTTGGTACTATCAAACCAGCCCAACTTGGAACTTGTGCCACCTTGGGTCTGGGAGCCATGTTGCATATCGTGCATTTTAAGGAGCCAGCTGGCCACACCCAGCCATATGCCCCCAAACACAAACCAAGGCCCTTTTCTCTGGCAAACAAAACTCAGCTGCCCTGCTTCTGGATGGCAGATTGCAGGAACCACTTGGTACTATCAAACCAGCCCAACTTGGCACTGGTGCCACCATGGGTCTGGTCACCATCCTGCCTATCGTAGCTTTTCAGGAGCCAGCCGGTCACTCTCAGCCATAGGCCCCCAAACACAAACCTCGGCCCGTTTCCCTGGCAAACAAAAGTAAGCTGCCCCGCTTCTGGATGGCAGATTGCAGGAGCTACTTAGTACTATCAAATCAGCCCGACTTGGCACAGGTGCCACCTTGGATCTGGGAACCATCCTGTGTATCGTGGATTTTCAGGGGCCAGCCGGCCACTCTCAGCCATATGCCCCCAAAAACAAACCACGGACCTTTTCTCTGGCAAACAAAAATCAGCTGCCCCACTTCTGGATGGCAGATTGCAGGAGCCACTTGGGACTATCACACCAGCACAACATGGCACTGCTGCCACCTTGGATCTGGGAACAATCCTGCGTATCGTACATATTCAGGAACCAGCCGAACACTCCCAGCCACAGGCCCCCAAACACAAACAACGGCCCTTTTCTCTGGCAAACAAAACTCAACTGCCCCTCTTCTGGATGGCAAATTGCAGGACGCACTTGGTACTACAAAAAGAGCCCGACTTGGCAGTGGTGCCACCTTGGCTCTGGGAACCATCCTGCGTATCGAGCATTTTAAGGAGCCAGCCGGCAATTCCCAGCCGTATGCCCCAAAAAGAAACCATGGACCTTTTCTCTGGCAAAAAAAACTCAGCTGTCCCGCTTCTGGATGGCAGATTGCAGGAGTTACTTTGAACCATACAACCAGCCTTACTTGGCACTGGTGCCACCTTGGATCTGGGCACCATCCTGCCTATCGTTGATTTTCAGGGGCCAGCCGGCCACTCTCAGCCATAGGCCCCCAAACACAAACCACAGCCCTTTTCTCTAGCAAACAAAATTCAACTGCCCCGCTTCTGGATGGCAAATTGCAGGAGCCACTGGGTACTACAAAAACAGCCTGACTTGGCACTGGTGCCACCTTGCGTCTGGTTACCATGCGGCGTATCGTGCATTTTAAGGAGCCAGCCGGCTACTCCCAGCCACAGGCCCCCAACAAACACCACGGCCCTTTTTTCTCGCAAACAAAACTCAGCTGCCCCGCTTCTGGATGGCAGATTGCAGGAGACACTTGGTACTATCAAACCAGCCCGACTTGGCACTGGTGCCACCTTGGGTCTGGGAACCATCCTGCGTATCGTGGATTCTAAGGAGCCACCCGGCCACTCTGAGCCACAGGCCCCCAAACAAAATCAACGGCGCTGTTCCCTGGAAAACAAAACACGCCTGCCAACTTTTTGATGGAGTTTGCAGGAGCCACTTGGTACTATCAAACCAGCCCGACTTGGCACTGGTGCCACCTTGGGTCTGGGAAACATCCTGCGTATCGTGGATTCTTAGGAGCCAGCCGGCCACTCCTAGCCACAGGCCCCTAAACAAAAACCTAGGCCTATTTCTCTGGCAAACAAAAGTAAGCTGCCCTGCTTCTGGATGGCAGATTGCAGGAGACACTTGGTACTATCAAACCAGCCCAACTTGGCACTGGTGCCACCTTGGGTCTGGGAACCATCCTGCGTATCGTGGATTCTAAGGAGCCAGCTGGCCACTCCCAGCCACAGGCCCCCAAACACAAACAACGGCGCTTTTCCCTGGAAAACAAAACTCGCCTGCCAACTTTTTGATGGCAGATTGCAGGAGCCACTTGGTACTATCAAATCAGCCCAACTTGGCACTGGTGCCACCATGGGTCTGGTCACCATCCTGCCTATCGTAGCTTTTCAGGAGCCAGCCGGTCACTCCCAGCCATAGGCCCCCAGACAAAAACCTCGGCCCGTTTCCCTGGCAAACAAAAGTAAGCTGCCCCGCTTCTGGATGGCAGATTGCAGTACGCACTTGGTACTATCAAACCAGCCCAACTTGGAAATGGTGCCACCTTGGGTCTGGGAACCATCCTGCGTATCGTGGATTCTAAGGAGCCAGCCGGCCACTCCCAGCCACAGGCCCCCAAATACAAACAACGGCGCTTTTCCCTGGAAAACAAAACTCGCCTGCCAAATTTTTGATGGCAGATTGCAGGAGCCACTTGGTACTATCAAATCAGCCCAACTTGGCACTGGTGCCACCATGGATCTGGTCACCATCCTGCCTATCGTAGCTTTTCAGGTGCCAGCCGGTCACTCCCAGCCATAGGAACCCAGACACAAACCTCGGCCCGTTTCCCTGGCAAACAAAAGTAAGCTGCCCCGCTTCTGGATGGCAGATTGCAGGAGCCACTTTGCACCATCAAACTGGCCCGACTTGTCACTGGTGCCACCTCAGGTCTGGGAACCCTCCTGCGTATCGTGGATTCCAATTAGCAAGACGGCCACTCCCAGCCACAGGCCCCCAAACACAAACAACGGCGCTTTTCCCTGGAAAACAAAACTCGCCTGCCAACTTTTTGATGGCAGATTGCAGGAGCCACTTGGTACTATCAAACCAGCCCTACTTGGCACTGATGACACCATGGGTCTGGTCACCTTCCTGCCTATCGTAGCTTTTCAGGAGCCAGCCGGTCACTCCCAGCCATAGGCCCCCAGACACAAAGCTCTGCCCGTTTCCCTGGCAAACAAAAGTAAGCTGCCCCGCTTCTGGATGGCAGATTTCAGGATCCACTTGTTATTATCAAACCAGCCCGACTTGGTACTGGTGCCACCTCTGGTCTGGGAACCATCCTGCGTATCTTGGATTCTAAGGAGCCAGCCGGCCACTCCCAGCCACAGGCCCCCAAAAAAAAACATCGGCGCTTTTCCCTGGAAAACAAAACTCGCCTGCCAACATTTTGATTGCAGATTGCAGGAACCACTTCGTACTATCAAACCAGCCCAACTTGGCACTGGTGCCACCTTGGGTCTGGGAACCATCCGGCGTATCGTGTGTTTAAAGGAGCCAGCCGGCCACTCCAGCCACAGGCCCGCAGACACAAACAACGGCGCTTTTCCCTGGAAAACAAAGCTTGCCTGCTGACTTTTGATGGCAGATTGCAGGAGCCACTTTGTACTTTGAAATCAGCCGAACATGGCTCTGGTGCCACCATGGGTCTGGTCACCATCCTGCCTATCGTAGCTTTTCAGGAGCCAGCCGGTCACTCCCAGCCATAGGCCCCCAGACACAAAGCTCGGCCCGTTTCCCTGGCAAACAAAAGTAAGCTACCCCGCTTCTGGATGGCAGATTGCAGGACGCACTTGGTACTATCAAACCAGCCCAACTTATCACTGGTGCCACCTCAGGTCAGGGAACCATCCTGCGTATTGTGGATTCTAAGGAGCCAGCCGGCCACTCCCAGCCACAGGCCCCCAAACACAAACAACGGCGCTTTTCCCTGGAAAACAAAACTCGCCTGCCAACTTTTGATGGCAGATTGCAGGAGCCACTTGGTACTATCAAACCAGCCCAACTTGGCACTGGTGCCACCATGGGTCTGGTCACCATCCTGCCTATCGTAGCTTTTCAGGAGCCAGCCGGTCACTCCCTGCCATAGGCCCCCAGACACAAACCTCGGCCCGTTTCCCTGGCAAACAAAAGTAAGCTGCCCCGCTTCTGGATGGCAGATTGCAGGACGCACTTGGTACTATCAAACCAGCCCGACTTGGCACTGGTGCTACCTCAGGTCTGGGAACCATCCTGCGTATCGTGGATTCTAAGGAGCCAGCCGGCCACTCCCAGCCACAGGCCCCCAAACACAAACATCGGCGCTTTTCCCTGGAAAACAAAACTCGCCTGCCAACTTTTTGATGGCAGATTGCCGGAGCCACTTGGTACTATCAAACCAGCCCAACTTGGCACTGGTGCCACCATGGGTCTGGTCACCATCCTGCCTATCGTAGCTTTTCAGGAGCCAGCCGGTCACTCCCAGCCATAGACCCCAGACACAAACCTCGGCCCGTTTCCCTGGCAAAAAAAAGTAAGCTGCCCCGCTTCTGGATGGCAGATTGCAGGAGCCACTTTGCACCATCAAACTAGCCCGACTTGGCACTGGTGCCACCTCAGGTCTGGGAACCATCCTGCGTATCGTGGATTCTAAGGAGCCAGCCGGACACTCCCAGCCACAGGCCCTCAAACACAAACAGCGGCGCTTTTCCCTGGAAAACAAAACTCGCCTGCCAAATTTTGATGGCAGATTGCCGGAGCAACTTGGTACTATCAAATCAGCCCAACTTGGCACTGGTGCCACCATGGATCTGGTCACCATCCTGCCTATCGTAGCTTTTCAGGTGCCAGCCGGTCACTCCCAGCCATAGGAACCCAGACACAAACCTCGGCCCGTTTCCCTGGCAAACAAAAGTAAGCTGCCCCGCTTCTGGATGGCAGATTGCAGGAGCCACTTTGCACCATCAAACTGGCCCGACTTGTCACTGGTGCAACCTCAGGTCTGGGAACCCTCCTGCGTATCGTGGATTCCAATTAGCAAGACGGCCACTCCCAGCCACAGGCCCCCAAACACAAACAACGGCGCTTTTCCCTGGAAAACAAAACTCGCCTGCCAACTTTTTGATGGCAGATTGCAGGAGCCACTTGGTACTATCAAACCAGCCCAACTTGGCACTGATGACACCATGGGTCTGGTCACCTTCCTGCCTATCGTAGCTTTTCAGGAGCCAGCCGGTCACTCCCAGCCATAGGCCCCCAGACACAAAGCTCTGCCCGTTTCCCTGGCAAACAAAAGTAAGCTGCCCCGCTTCTGGATGGCAGATTTCAGGATCCACTTGTTATTATCAAACCAGCCCGACTTGGTACTGGTGCCACCTCTGGTCTGGGAACCATCCTGCGTATCTTGGATTCTAAGGAGCCAGCCGGCCACTCCCAGCCACAGGCCCCCAAAAAAAAACATCGGCGCTTTTCCCTGGAAAACAAAACTCGCCTGCCAACATTTTGATTGCAGATTGCAGGAACCACTTGGTACTATCAAACCAGCCCAACTTGGCACTGGTGCCACCTTGGGTCTTGGAACCATCCGGCTTATCGTGTGTTTAAAGGAGCCAGCCGGCCACTCCAGCCACAGGCCCGCAGACACAAACAACGGCGCTTTTCCCTGGAAAACAAAGCTTGCCTGCTGACTTTTGATGGCAGATTGCAGGAGCCACTTTGTACTTTGAAATCAGCCGAACATGGCTCTGGTGCCACCATGGGTCTGGTCACCATCCTGCCTATCGTAGCTTTTCAGGAGCCAGCCGGTCACTCCCAGCCATAGGCCCCCAGACACAAAGCTCGGCCCGTTTCCCTGGCAAACAAAAGTAAGCTACCCCGCTTCTGGATGGCAGATTGCAGGACGCACTTGGTACTATCAAACCAGCCCAACTTATCACTGGTGCCACCTCAGGTCAGGGAACCATCCTGCGTATTGTGGATTCTAAGGAGCCAGCCGGCCACTCCCAGCCACAGGCCCCCAAACACAAACAACGGCGCTTTTCCCTGGAAAACAAAACTCGCCTGCCAACTTTTGATGGCAGATTGCAGGAGCCACTTGGTACTATCAAACCAGCCCAACTTGGCACTGGTGCCACCATGGGTCTGGTCACCATCCTGCCTATCGTAGCTTTTCAGGAGCCAGCCGGTCACTCCCTGCCATAGGCCCCCAGACACAAACCTCGGCCCGTTTCCCTGGCAAACAAAAGTAAGCTGCCCCGCTTCTGGATGGCAGATTGCAGGACGCACTTGGTACTATAAAACCAGCCCGACTTGGCACTGGTGCTACCTCAGGTCTGGGAACCATCCTGCGTATCGTGGATTCTAAGGAGCCAGCCGGCCACTCCCAGCCACAGGCCCCCAAACACAAACATCGGCGCTTTTCCCTGGAAAACAAAACTCGCCTGCCAACTTTTTGATGGCAGATTGCCGGAGCCACTTGGTACTATCAAACCAGCCCAACTTGGCACTGGTGCCACCATGGGTCTGGTCACCATCCTGCCTATCGTAGCTTTTCAGGAGCCAGCCGGTCACTCCCAGCCATAGACCCCAGACACAAACCTCGGCCCGTTTCCCTGGCAAAAAAAAGTAAGCTGCCCCGCTTCTGGATGGCAGATTGCAGGAGCCACTTTGCACCATCAAACTAGCCCGACTTGGCACTGGTGCCACCTCAGGTCTGGGAACCATCCTGCGTATGGTGGATTCTAAGGAGCCAGCCGGACACTCCCAGCCACAGGCCCTCAAACACAAACAGCGGCGCTTTTCCCTGGAAAACAAAACTCGCCTGCCAAATTTTGATGGCAGATTGCCGGAGCAACTTGGTACTATCAAACCAGCCCAACTTGGCACTGGTGCCACCATGGGTCTGGTCACCATCCTGCCTATCGTAGATTTTCAGGACCTAGCCGGTCACTCCCAGCCATAGGCCCCCAGACACAAACCTCGGCCCGTTTCCGAGGCAAACAAAACTAAGCGGCGCCGCTTGTGGATGGCAGATTGCAGGACGCACTTGGTACTATCAAACCAGCCCGACTTGGCACTGGTGCCACCTCTGGTCTGGGAACCATCCTGCGTATCGTGGATTCCAATTAGCAAGCTGGCCACTCCCAGCCACAGGCCCCCAAACACAAACAACGGCGCTTTTCCCTGGAAAACAAAACTCGCCTGCCAACATTTTGATGGCAGATTGCAGCAGCCACTTGGTACTATCAAATCAGCCGAACATGGCACTGGTGCCACCATGGGTCTTGGAACCATCCTGCCTATCGTAGCTGTTCAGGCGCCAGCCGGTCACTCCCAGCCATAGGCCCCCAGAGAAAAACCTCGGCCCTTTTCCCTGGAAAACAAAAGTAAGCTGCCCCGCTTCTGGATGGCAGATTGCAGGAATAACTTGGTACTATCAAACCAGCCCAACTTGGCACTGGTGCCACCTTGGGTCTGGGAACCATCCGGCGTATCGTGGATTCTAAGGAGCCAGCCGGTCACTCCCAGCCACAGGCCCCCAAACACAAACAACGGCGCTTTTCCCTGGAAAACAAAACTCGCCTGCCAACATTTTGATGGCAGATTGCAGGAGCCACTTGCTACTATCAAATCAGCCCAACTTGGCACTGGTGCCACCATGGGTCTGGTCACCATCCTGCCTATCGTAGCTTTTCAGGAGCCAGCCGGTCACTCCCAGCCATAGGCCCCCAGACACAAACCTCGGCCCGTTTCCCTGGCAAACAAAAGTAAGCTGCCCCGCTTCTGGATGGCAGATTGCAGGACGCGCTTGGTAGTATCAAACCAGCCCGACTTGTCACTGGTGCCAACTCTGGTCTGGGAACCATCCTGCGTATCGTTGATTCTAATTAGCCAGCCGGCCACTCCCAGCCACAGGCCCCCAAACACAAACAAGGGCGCTTTTCCCTGGAAAACAAAACTCGCCTGCCAAATTTTTGATGGCAGATTGCAGGAGCCACTTGGTACTATCAAACCAGCCCAACTTGGCACTGGTGCCACCATGGGTCTGGTCACCATCCTGCCTATCGTAGCTTTTCAGGAGCCAGCCGGTCACCCCCAGCCACAGGCCCCGAGACAAAAACCTCGGCCCGTTTCCCTGGCAAAAAAAAGTAAGCTACCCCGCTTCTGGATGGCAGATTGCAGGACGCACTTCGTAGTATCAAACCAGCCCAACTTGGCACTGGTGCCACCTTGGGTCTGGGAACCATCCTGCGTATCGTGTATTCTAAGCAGCCAGCCGGCCACTCCCTGCCACAGGCACTCAAACACAAACAACGGCGCTTTTCCCTGGAAAACAAAACTCGCCTGCCAACTTTTTGATGGCGGATTGCAGGAGCCACTTGATACTATCAAACCAGCCCAACTTGGCACTGGTGCCACCATGGGTCTGGTCACCATCCTGCCTATCGTAGCTTTTCAGGAGCCAGCCGGTCACCCCCAGCCACAGGCGCCGAGACAAACACCTCGGCCCGTTTCCCTGGCAAACAATAGTAAGCTACCCCGCTTCTGGATGGCAGATTGCAGGACGCACTTGGTAGTATCAAACCAGCCCGACTTGTCACTGGGGTCACCTCTGGTCTGGGAACCATCCTGCGTATCGTGGATTCTAATTAGCCAGCCGGCCACTCCCATCCACAGGCCCCCAAACACAAACAACGGCGCTTTTCCCTGGAAAACAAAACTCGCCTGCCAAATTTTTGATGGCAGATTGCAGGAGCCACTTGGTACTATCAAACCAGCCCAACTTGGCACTGGTGCCACCATGGGTCTGGTCACCATCCTGCCTATCGTAGCTTTTCAGGAGCCAGCCGGTCACCCCCAGCCTTATACCCCGAGACAAAAACCTCGGCCCGTTTCCCTGGCAAAAAAAAGTAAGCTACCCCGCTTCTGGATGGCAGATTGCAGGACGCACTTGGTAGTATCAAACCAGCCCAACTTGGCACTGGTGCCACCTTGGGTCTGGGAACCATCCTGCGTATCGTGGATTCTAAGGAGCCAGCCGGCCACTCCCTGCCACAGGCACCCAAACACAAACAACGGCGCTTTTCCCTGGAAAACAATACTCGCCTGCCAACTTTTTGATGGCGGATTGCAGGAGCCACTTGGTACTATCAAACCAGCCCAACTTGGCACTGGTGCCACCATGGATGTGGTCACCATCCTGCCTATCGTAGCTTTTCAGTACCTAGCAGGTCACTCCCAGCCATAGGCGCCCAGACACAAAGCTCGGCCCGTTTCCCTGGCAAACAAAATTAAGCTGCCCCGCTTCTGGATGGCAGATTGCATGAACCACTTGGTACTATAAAACCAGCCCGACTTGGCACTGGTGCCACCTCTGGTCTGGGAACCATCCTGCGTATCGTGGATTCTAAGGAGCCAGCCGGTCACTCCCAGCCACAGGCCCCCAAACACAAACAACAGCGCTTTTCCCTGGAAAACAAAACTCGCCTGCCAACATTTTGATGGCAGATTGCAGGAGCCACTTGGTACTATCAAACCAGCCCAACTTGGCACTGGTGCCACCATGGGTCTGGTCACCATCCTGCCTATCGTAGCTGTTCAGGCGCCACCCGGTCACTCCCAGCCATAGGCCCCCAGAGAAAAACCTCGGCCCGTTTCCCTGGCAAAGAAAAGTAAGCTACCCCGCTTCTGGAGGGCAGATTGCAGGAGCCACTTTGCACCATCAAACTGGCCCGACTTGTCACTGGTGCCACCTCAAGTCTGGGAACCATCCTGCGTATCGTGGATTCTAAGGAGCCAGCCGGTCACTCCCACCCACAGGCCCCCAGTCACAAACAACGGCGCTTTTCCCTGGAAAACAAAACTCGCCTGCCGACTATTTGATGGCAGATTGCAGGAGCCACTTGGTACTATCAAATCAGCCCAACTTGGCTCTGGTGCCACCATGGGTCTGGTCACCATCCTGCCTATCGTAGCTTTTCAGGAGCCAGCCGGTCACTCCCAGCCATAGGCCCCCAGACACAAACCTCGGCCCGTTTCCCTGGAAAACAAAAGTAAGCTGCCCCGCTTCTGGATGGCAGATGGCAGGAGCCACTTTGCACCATCCAACTAGCCCGACTTGGCACTGGTGCCACCTCAGGTCTGGGAACCATGCTGCGTATCGTGGATTCTAATTAGCCATCCGGCCACTCCCACCCACAGGCCCCTAAACACAAACAACGGCGCTTTTCCCTGGAAAACAAAACTCGCCTGCCAATTTTTGATGGCAGATTGCAGGAGCCACTTGGTACTATCAAACCAGCCCAACTTGGCACTGGTGCCACCATGGGTCTGGTCACCATCCTGCCTATCGTAGCTTTTCAGGAGCCAGCCGGTCACTCCCAGCCATAGGCGCCCAGACCCAAAGCTCGGCCCGTTTCCCTGGCAAGCAAAAGTAAGCTGCCCCGCTTCTGGATGGCAGATTGCAGGAGCCACTTGGTAGTATCAAACCAGCCCGACTTGGCACTGGCGCCGCCTCAGGTCTGGGAACCATCCTGCGTATCGTGGATTCTAAGGAACCAGCCGGCCACTCCCAGCCACAGGCCCCCAAACACAAACAACGGCGCTTTTCCCTGGAAAACAAAACTCGCCTGCCAAGTTTTTGATGGCAGATTGCAGGAGCCACTTGGTACTATCAAACCAGCCCAACTTGGCACTGGTGCCACCTTGGGTCTGGTCACCATCCTGCCTATCATAGCTTTTCAGGAGCCAGCCGGTCACTCCCAGCCATAGACCCCCAGACACAAACCTCGGCCCGTTTCCCTGGCAAACAAAAGCAAGCTGCCCCGCTTCTGGATGGCAGATTGCAGGAGCCACTTTGCACCATCAAACTAGCCCGACTTGGCACTGGTGCCACCTCAGGTCTGGGAACCATGCTGCGTATCGTGGATTCTAATTAGCCATCCGGCCACTCCCACCCACAGGCCCCCAAACAAAAACAACGGCGCTTTTCCCTGGAAAACAAAACTCGCCTGCCAAATTTTGATGGCAGACTGCCGGAGCCACTTGGTACTATCAAACCAGCCCACCTTGACACTGGTGCCACCATGGGTCTGGTCACCATCCTGCCTATCGTAGCTTTTCAGGAGCCAGCCGGTCACTCCCAGCCATAAACCCCCAGACACAAACCTCGGCCCGTTTCCCTGGCAAACAAAAGTAAGCTGCCCCGCTTCTGGATGGCAGATTGCAGGAGCCACTTTTCACCATCAAACCAGCCCGACTTGGCACTGGTGCCACCTCTGGTCTGGGAACCATCCTGCGTATCATGGATTCTAAGGAGCCAGCCGGCCACTCCCAGCCACAGGCCCCCAAACAAAAACAACGGCGCTTTTCCCTGGATAACAAACTCGCCTGCCAAGTTTTTGATGGCAGATTGCAGGAGCCACTTGGTACTATCAAACCAGCCCAACTTGGCACTGGTGCCACCATGGGTCTGGTCACCATCCTGCCTATCGTAGCTTTTCAGGAGCCAGCCGGTCACTCCCAGCCATAGGCCCCGAGACACAAACCTCGGCCCGTTTCCCTGGCAAACAAAAGTAAGCTACCCCGCTTCTGGATGGCAGATTGCAGGACGCACTTGGTACTATCAAACCAGCCCAACTTGGCACTGGTGCCACCTCAGGTCTGGGAACCATCCTGCGTATCGTGGATTCTAAGGAGCCAGCCGGCCACTCCCAGCCATAGGCCCCCAAACAAAACAACGGCACTTTTCCCTGGAAAACAAAACTTGCCTGCCAAATTTTTGATGGCAGATTGCAGGAGCCACTTGGTACTATCAAACCAGCCCAACTTGGCACTGGTTCCACCATGGGTCTGGTCACCATCCTGCCTATCGTAGCTTTTCAGGAGCCAGCCGGTCACTCCCAGCCGTAGGCCCACAGACACAAAGCTCGGCCCGTTTCCCTGACAAACAATAGTAAGCTACCCCGCTTCTGGATGGCAGATTGCAGGACGCACTTGGTACTATCAAACCAGCCCGACTTGGCACTGGTGCCACCTCTGGTCTGGGAACCATCCTGCGTATGGTAGATTCTAAGCAGCCAGCCGGCCACTCCCAGCCACAGGCCCCCAAACACAAACAACGGCGCTTTTCCCTTGAAAACAAAACTCGTCTGCCAACTTTTTGATGGCAGATTGCCGGAGCCACTTGGTACTATCAAACCAACCCAACTTGGCACTGGTGCCACCATGGGTCTCGTCACCATCCTGCCTATCGTAGCTTTTCAGGAGCCAGCCGGCCACTCCCTGCCACAGGCCCCCAAACACAAACAACGGCGCTTTTCCCTGGAAAACAAAATTCGCCTGCCAACTTTTTGATGGCAGATTGCAGGAGCCACTTGGTACAATCAAATCAGCCCAACTTGCCACTGGTGCCACCATGGGTCTGGTCACCATCCTGCCTATCGTAGCTTTTCAGGAGCCAGCCGGTCACTCCCAGCCATAGGCCCCCAGACACAAACCTCGGCCCGTTTCCCTGGCCAACAAAAGTAAGCTGCCCCGCTTCTGGATGGCAGATTGCAGGAACCACTTGGTACTATCCAACCAGCCCAACTTGGCACTGGTGCCACCTTTGGTCTGGGAACCATGCTGAGTATCGTGGATTCTAAGGAGCCAGCCGGCCACTCCCAGCCACAGGCCCCCAAACACAAACAACGGCGCTTTTCCCTGGAAAACAAAACTCGCCTGCCAACTTCTTGATGGCAGATTGCAGGAGCCACTTGGTACTATCAAACCAGCCCAACTTGGCACTGGTGCCGTCATGGGTCTGGTCACCATCCTGCCTATCGTAGCTTTTCACGAGCCAGCCGGTCACTCCCAGCCATAGGCCCCCAGACACAATCCTCGGACCGTTTCCCTGGCAAACAAAAGTAAGCTGCCCCGCTTCTGGATGGCAGATTGCAGGAACCACTTGGTACTATCAAACCAGCCCAACTTGGCACTGGTGCCACCATGGGTCTGGGAACCATCCTGTGTATCGTGGATTCTAATTAGCCATCCGTCCACTCCAGGCGATAGGGCCCCAGGCACAAACAACGGCGCTTTTCCCTGGATAACAAACTCGCCTGCCAACTTTTTGATGGCAGATTGCAGGAGCCACTTGGTACTATCAAACCAGCCCAACTTGGCACTGGTGCCACCATGGGTCTGGTCACCATCCTGCCTATCGTAGCTTTTCAGGAGCCAGCCGGTCACTCCCAGCCATATGCCCCGAGACACAAACCTCGGCCCGTTTCCCTGGCAAACAAAAGTAAGCTACCCCACTTCTGGATGGCAGATTGCAGGACGCACTTGGTACTATCAAACCAGCCCAACTTGGCACTGGTGCCACGTCAAGTCTAGGAACCATCCTGCGTATCGTGGATTCCAAGGAGCCAGCCGGCCACTCCCAGCCATAGGCCCCCAAAGAAAAACAACGGCGCTTTTCCCTGGTAAAGAAAACTTGCCTGCCAACTTTTTGATGGCAGATTGCAGGAGCCACTTGGTACTATCAAACCAGCCCAACTTGGCACTGGTGCCACCATGGGTCTGGTCACCATCCTGCCTATCGTAGCTTTTCAGGAGCCAGCCGGTCACTCCCAGCCATAGGCCCCCAGACACAAAGCTCGGCCCGTTTCCCTGGCAAACAAAAGTAAGCTGCCCCGCTTCTGGATGGCAGATTGCAGGAGCCACTTGGTACTATCAAACCAGCCCGACTTGGCACTGGTGCCACCTCTGGTCTGGGAACCATCCTGCGTATCGTGGATTCTAAGGAGCCAGCCGGCCACTCCCAGCCACAGGCCCCCAAACACAAACAACGGCGCTTTTCCCTGGAAAACAAAACTCGCCTGCCAACTTTTTGATGGCAGATTGCAGGAGCCACTTGGTACTATCAAACCAGCCCAACTTGGCACTGGTGCCGCCATGGGTCTGGTCACCATCCTGCCTATCGTAGCTTTTCACGAGCCAGCCGGTCACTCCCAGCCATAGGCCCCCAGACAAAAACCTCGGCCCGTTTCCCTGGAAAACAAAAGTAAGCTGCCCCGCTTCTGGATGGCAGATTGTAGGACGCACTTGTTACTATCAAACCCGCCCGACTTGGCACTGGTGCCACCACTGGTCTGGGAACCATCCTGCGTATCGTGGATTCTAAAGAGCCAGCCGGCCACTCCCAGCCACAGGCACCCAAACACAAACAACGGCGCTTTTCCCTGGAAAACAAAACTCGCCTGCCAACTTTTTGATGGCAGATTGCAGGAGCCACTTGGTACTATCAAACCAGCCCAACTTGGCACTGGTGCCACCATGGGTCTGGTCACCATCCTGCCTATCGTAGCTTTTCAGGAGCCAGCCGGTCACTCCCAGCCATAGGCCCCCAGACAAAAACCTCGGCCCGTTTCCCTGGCAAACAAAAGTAAGCTGCCCCGCTTCTGGATGGCAGATTGCAGGATCCACTTGGTACTATCAAACCAGCCGGACTTGGCACTGGTGCCACGACAAGTCTGGGAACCATCCTGCGTATCGTGGATTCTAAGGAGCCAGCCGGCCACTCACAGCCACAGGCCCCCAAACACAAACAACGGCGCTTTTCCCTGGAAAACAAAACTTGCCTACCAAAGTTTTGATGGCAGATTGCAGGAGCCACTTGGTACTATCAAATCAGCCCAACTTGGCACTCGTGCCACCATGGGTCTGGTCACCATCCTGCCTATCGTAACTTTTCAGGAGCCAGCCGGTCACTCCCAGCCATAGGCCCCCAGACACAAATCTCGGCCCGTTTCCCTGGCAAAGAAAATTAAGCTGCCCCGCTTCTGGATGGCAGATTGCAGGAGCCACTTGGTACTATCAAACCAGCCCGACTTGGCACTGGTGCCACCTCTGGTCTGGGAACCATCCTGCGTATCGTGGATTCTAAGGAGCCAGTCGGCCACTCCCAGCCACAGGCCCCCAAACACAAACAACGGCCCGTTTCCGTGGCAAACAAAAATAAGCTGCCCCGCTTCTGGATGGCAGATTGCAGGAGCCACTTGGTACGATCAAACCAGCCCGACTTGGCACTGGTGCCACCTCTGGTCTGGGAACCATCCTGCGTATCGTGGTTTCTAAGGAGCCAGCCGGCCACTCCCAACCACAGGCCCCCAAACACAAACAACGGCGCTTTTCCCTGGAAAACAAAACTCGCCTGCCAACTTCTTGATGGCAGATTGCAGGAGCCACTTGGTACTATCAAACCAGCCCAACTTGGCACTGGTGCCGCCATGGGTCTGGTCACCATCCTGCCTATCGTAGCTTTTCACGAGCCAGCCGGTCACTCCCAGCCATAGGCCCCCAGACAAAAACCTCGGCCCGTTTCCCTGGAAAACAAAAGTAAGCTGCCCCGCTTCTGGATGGCAGATTGTAGGACGCACTTGTTACTATCAAACCCGCCCGACTTGGCACTGGTGCCACCACTGGTCTGGGAACCATCCTGCGTATCGTGGATTCTAAAGAGCCAGCCGGCCACTCCCACCACAGGCACCCAAACACAAACAACGGCGCTTTTCCCTGGAAAACAAAACTCGCCTGCCAACTTTTTGATGGCAGATTGCAGGAGCCACTTGGTACTATCAAACCAGCCCAACTTGGCACTGGTGCCACCATGGGTCTGGTCACCATCCTGCCTATCGTAGCTTTTCAGGAGCCAGCCGGTCACTCCCAGCCATAGGCCCCCATACAAAAACCTCGGCCCGTTTCCCTGGCAAACAAAAGTAAGCTGCCCCGCTTCTGGATGGCAGATTGCAGGATCCACTTGGTACTATCAAACCAGCCGGACTTGGCACTGGTGCCACCTTTGGTCTGGGAACCATCCTGCGTATCGTGGATTCTAAGGAGCCAGCCGGCCACTCACAGCCACAGGCCCCCAAACACAAACAACGGCGCTTTTCCCTGGAAAACAAAACTCGCCTACCAACGCTTTGATGGCAGATTGCAGGAGCCACTTGGTACTATCAAATCAGCCCAACTTGGCACTGGTGCCACCATGGGTCTGGTCACCATCCTGCCTATCGTAACTTTTCAGGAGCCAGCCGGTCACTCCCAGCCATAAACCCCCAGACACAAACCTCGGCCCGTTTCCCTGGCAAACAAAAGTAAGCTGCCCCGCTTCTGGATGGCAGATTGCAGGAGCCACTTTTCACCATCAAACCAGCCCGACTTGGCACTGGTGCCACCTCTGGTCTGGGAACCATCCTGCGTATCATGGATTCTAAGGAGCCAGCCGGCCACTCCCAGCCACAGGCCCCCAAACAAAAACAACGGCGCTTTTCCCTGGATAACAAACTCGCCTGCCAAGTTTTTGATGGCAGATTGCAGGAGCCACTTGGTACTATCAAACCAGCCCAACTTGGCACTGGTGCCACCATGGGTCTGGTCACCATCCTGCCTATCGTAGCTTTTCAGGAGCCAGCCGGTCACTCCCAGCCATAGGCCCCGAGACACAAACCTCGGCCCGTTTCCCTGGCAAACAAAAGTAAGCTACCCCGCTTCTGGATGGCAGATTGCAGGACGCACTTGGTACTATCAAACCAGCCCAACTTGGCACTGGTGCCACCTCAGGTCTGGGAACCATCCTGCGTATCGTGGATTCTAAGGAGCCAGCCGGCCACTCCCAGCCATAGGCCCCCAAACAAAACAACGGCACTTTTCCCTGGAAAACAAAACTTGCCTGCCAAATTTTTGATGGCAGATTGCAGGAGCCACTTGGTACTATCAAACCAGCCCAACTTGGCACTGGTTCCACCATGGGTCTGGTCACCATCCTGCCTATCGTAGCTTTTCAGGAGCCAGCCGGTCACTCCCAGCCGTAGGCCCACAGACACAAAGCTCGGCCCGTTTCCCTGACAAACAATAGTAAGCTACCCCGCTTCTGGATGGCAGATTGCAGGACGCACTTGGTACTATCAAACCAGCCCGACTTGGCACTGGTGCCACCTCTGGTCTGGGAACCATCCTGCGTATGGTAGATTCTAAGCAGCCAGCCGGCCACTCCCAGCCACAGGCCCCCAAACACAAACAACGGCGCTTTTCCCTTGAAAACAAAACTCGTCTGCCAACTTTTTGATGGCAGATTGCCGGAGCCACTTGGTACTATCAAACCAACCCAACTTGGCACTGGTGCCACCATGGGTCTGGTCACCATCCTGCCTATCGTAGCTTTTCAGGAGCCAGCCGGCCACTCCCTGCCACAGGCCCCCAAACACAAACAACGGCGCTTTTCCCTGGAAAACAAAATTCGCCTGCCAACTTTTTGATGGAAGATTGCAGGAGCCACTTGGTACAATCAAATCAGCCCAACTTGCCACTGGTGCCACCATGGGTCTGGTCACCATCCTGCCTATCGTAGCTTTTCAGGAGCCAGCCGGTCACTCCCAGCCATAGGCCCCCAGACACAAACCTCGGCCCGTTTCCCTGGCCAACAAAAGTAAGCTGCCCCGCTTCTGGATGGCAGATTGCAGGAACCACTTGGTACTATCCAACCAGCCCAACTTGGCACTGGTGCCACCTTTGGTCTGGGAACCATGCTGAGTATCGTGGATTCTAAGGAGCCAGCCGGCCACTCCCAGCCACAGGCCCCCAAACACAAACAACGGCGCTTTTCCCTGGAAAACAAAACTCGCCTGCCAACTTCTTGATGGCAGATTGCAGGAGCCACTTGGTACTATCAAACCAGCCCAACTTGGCACTGGTGCCGTCATGGGTCTGGTCACCATCCTGCCTATCGTAGCTTTTCACGAGCCAGCCGGTCACTCCCAGCCATAGGCCCCCAGACAGAATCCTCGGACCGTTTCCCTGGCAAACAAAAGTAAGCTGCCCCGCTTCTGGATGGCAGATTGCAGGAACCACTTGGTACTATCAAACCAGCCCAACTTGGCACTGGTGCCACCATGGGTCTGGGAACCATCCTGTGTATCGTGGATTCTAATTAGCCATCCGTCCACTCCAGGCGATAGGGCCCCAGGCACAAACAACGGCGCTTTTCCCTGGATAACAAACTCGCCTGCCAACTTTTTGATGGCAGATTGCAGGAGCCACTTGGTACTATCAAACCAGCCCAACTTGGCACTGGTGCCACCATGGGTCTGGTCACCATCCTGCCTATCGTAGCTTTTCAGGAGCCAGCCGGTCACTCCCAGCCATATGCCCCGAGACACAAACCTCGGCCCGTTTCCCTGGCAAACAAAAGTAAGCTACCCCACTTCTGGATGGCAGATTGCAGGACGCACTTGGTACTATCAAACCAGCCCAACTTGGCACTGGTGCCACGTCAAGTCTAGGAACCATCCTGCGTATCGTGGATTCCAAGGAGCCAGCCGGCCACTCCCAGCCATAGGCCCCCAAAGAAAAACAACGGCGCTTTTCCCTGGTAAAGAAAACTTGCCTGCCAACTTTTTGATGGCAGATTGCAGGAGCCACTTGGTACTATCAAACCAGCCCAACTTGGCACTGGTGCCACCATGGGTCTGGTCACCATCCTGCCTATCGTAGCTTTTCAGGAGCCAGCCGGTCACTCCCAGCCATAGGCCCCCAGACACAAAGCTCGGCCCGTTTCCCTGGCAAACAAAAGTAAGCTGCCCCGCTTCTGGATGGCAGATTGCAGGAGCCACTTGGTACTATCAAACCAGCCCGACTTGGCACTGGTGCCACCTCTGGTCTGGGAACCATCCTGCGTATCGTGGATTCTAAGGAGCCAGCCGGCCACTCCCAGCCACAGGCCCCCAAACACAAACAACGGCGCTTTTCCCTGGAAAACAAAACTCGCCTGCCAACTTTTTGATGGCAGATTGCAGGAGCCACTTGGTACTATCAAACCAGCCCAACTTGGCACTGGTGCCGCCATGGGTCTGGTCACCATCCTGCCTATCGTAGCTTTTCACGAGCCAGCCGGTCACTCCCAGCCATAGGCCCCCAGACAAAAACCTCGGCCCGTTTCCCTGGAAAACAAAAGTAAGCTGCCCCGCTTCTGGATGGCAGATTGTAGGACGCACTTGTTACTATCAAACCCGCCCGACTTGGCACTGGTGCCACCACTGGTCTGGGAACCATCCTGCGTATCGTGGATTCTAAAGAGCCAGCCGGCCACTCCCAGCCACAGGCACCCAAACACAAACAACGGCGCTTTTCCCTGGAAAACAAAACTCGCCTGCCAACATTTTGATGGCAGATTGCAGGAGCCACTTGGTACTATCAAACCAGCCCAACTTGGCACTGGTGCCACCATGGGTCTGGTCACCATCCTGCCTATCGTAGCTTTTCAGGAGCCAGCCGGTCACTCCCAGCCATAGGCCCCCAGACAAAAACCTCGGCCCGTTTCCCTGGCAAACAAAAGTAAGCTGCCCCGCTTCTGGATGGCAGATTGCAGGATCCACTTGGTACTATCAAACCAGCCGGACTTGGCACTGGTGCCACGACAAGTCTGGGAACCATCCTGCGTATCGTGGATTCTAAGGAGCCAGCCGGCCACTCACAGCCACAGGCCCCCAAACACAAACAACGGCGCTTTTCCCTGGAAAACAAAACTTGCCTACCAAAGTTTTGATGGCAGATTGCAGGAGCCACTTGGTACTATCAAATCAGCCCAACTTGGCACTCGTGCCACCATGGGTCTGGTCACCATCCTGCCTATCGTAACTTTTCAGGAGCCAGCCGGTCACTCCCAGCCATAGGCCCCCAGACACAAATCTCGGCCCGTTTCCCTGGCAAAGAAAATTAAGCTGCCCCGCTTCTGGATGGCAGATTGCAGGAGCCACTTGGTACTATCAAACCAGCCCGACTTGGCACTGGTGCCACCTCTGGTCTGGGAACCATCCTGCGTATCGTGGATTCTAAGGAGCCAGTCGGCCACTCCCAGCCACAGGCCCCCAAACACAAACAACGGCCCGTTTCCGTGGCAAACAAAAATAAGCTGCCCCGCTTCTGGATGGCAGATTGCAGGAGCCACTTGGTACGATCAAACCAGCCCGACTTGGCACTGGTGCCACCTCTGGTCTGGGAACCATCCTGCGTATCGTGGTTTCTAAGGAGCCAGCCGGCCACTCCCAACCACAGGCCCCCAAACACAAACAACGGCGCTTTTCCCTGGAAAACAAAACTCGCCTGCCAACTTCTTGATGGCAGATTGCAGGAGCCACTTGGTACTATCAAACCAGCCCAACTTGGCACTGGTGCCGCCATGGGTCTGGTCACCATCCTGCCTATCGTAGCTTTTCAGGAGCCAGCCGGTCACTCCCAGCCATAGGCCCCCAGACAAAAACCTCGGCCCGTTTCCCTGGAAAACAAAAGTAAGCTGCCCCGCTTCTGGATGGCAGATTGTAGGACGCACTTTTTACTATCAAACCCGCCCGACTTGGCACTGGTGCCACCACTGGTCTGGGAACCATCCTGCGTATCGTGGATTCTAAAGAGCCAGCCGGCCACTCCCACCACAGGCACCCAAACACAAACAACGGGGCTTTTCCCTGGAAAACAAAACTCGCCTGCCAACTTTTTGATGGCAGATTGCAGGAGCCACTTGGTACTATCAAACCAGCCCAACTTGGCACTGCTGCCACCATGGGTCTGGTCACCATCCTGCCTATCGTAGCTTTTCAGGAGCCAGCCGGTCACTCCCAGCCATAGGCCCCCATACAAAAACCTCGGCCCGTTTCCCTGGCAAACAAAAGTAAGCTGCCCCGCTTCTGGATGGCAGATTGCAGGATCCACTTGGTACTATCAAACCAGCCGGACTTGGCACTGGTGCCACCTTTGGTCTGGGAACCATCCTGCGTATCGTGGATTCTAAGGAGCCAGCCGGCCACTCACAGCCACAGGCCCCCAAACACAAACAACGGCGCTTTTCCCTGGAAAACAAAACTCGCCTACCAACGCTTTGATGGCAGATTGCAGGAGCCACTTGGTACTATCAAATCAGCCCAACTTGGCACTGGTGCCACCATGGGTCTGGTCACCATCCTGCCTATCGTAACTTTTCAGGAGCCAGCCGGTCACTCCCAGCCATAGGCCCCCAGACACAAAGCTCGGCCCGTTTCCCTGGCAAAGAAAATTAAGCTGCCCCGCTTCTGGATGGCAGATTTCAGGAGCCACTTGGTACTATCAAACCAGCCCGACTTGGCACTGGTGCCACCTCTGGTCTGGGAACCATCCTGCGTATCGTGGATTCTAAGGAGCCAGTCGGCCACTCCCAGCCACAGGCCCCCAAACACAAACAACGGCCCGTTTCCGTGGCAAACAAAAGTAAGCTGCCCCGCTTCTGGATGGCAGATTGCAGGAGCCACTTGGTACTATCAAACCAGCCCGACTTGGCACTGGTGCCACCTCTGGTCTGGGAACCATCCTGCGTATCGTGGTTTCTAAGGAGCCAGCCGGCCACTCCCAACCACAGGCCCCCAAACACAAACAACGGCGCTTTTCCCTGGAAAACAAAACTCGCCTGCCAACTTTTTGATGGCAGATTGCAGGAGCCACTTGGTACTATCAAACCAGCCCAACTTGGCACTGGTGCCACCATGGGTCTGGTCACCATCCTGCCTATCGTAGCTTTTCAGGAGCCAGCCGGTCACTCCCAGCCATAGGCCCCGAGACACAAACCTCGGCCCGTTTCCCTGGCAAACAAAAGTAAGCTGCCCCGCTTCTGGATGGCAGATTGCAGGAGCCACTTGGTACTATCAAACCAGCCCGACTTGGCACTGGTGCCACCTCTGGTCTGGGAACCATCCTGCGTATCGTGGATTTTATGGAGCCAGCCGGTCAGTCCCAGCCATAGGCCCCCAAACACAAACAACGATCCGTTTCCCTGGCAAACAAAAGTAAGCTGCCCCGCTTCTGGATGGCAGATTGCAGGAACCACTTGGTAGTATCAAACCAGCCCAACTTGGCACTGGTGGCACCTCTTGTCTGGGAACCATGCTGCGTATCGTGGTTTCTAAGGAGCCAGCCGGCCACTCCCAACCATAGACCCCCAGACACAAACCTCGGCCCGTTTCCCTGGAAAACAAAAGTAAGCTACCCCGATTCTGGATGGCAGATTGCAGGAGCCACTTGGTACTATCAAATCAGCCCAACTTGGCACTGGTGCCACCATGGGTCTGGTAAACATCCTGCCTATCGTAGCTTTTCAGGAGCCAGCCGGCCACTCTCAGCCATATGCCCCCAAAAACAAACCACGGCCCTTTTCTCTGGCAAACAAAACTCAACTGCCCCTCTTCTGGATGGCAAATTTTAGGACGCACTTTGTACTACGAAAACCGCCCGACGTGGCACTGGTGCCACCCTGTGTCAGGGAACCATCCTGCATATCGAGCTTTTTAAGGAGCCAGCCGGCCACGCCCAGCCATAAACCCCCAAGAACAAACCACGGACCATTTCTCTTGGAAACAAAAATCCGCTGCCCCGCGTCTGTATGGCATATTGAACGAGCCACTTTGCACCATCAAACCAGCCCGACTTGGCACTGGTGCCACCTTGGGTCTGGGAACAATCCTGCATATCGTGGATTCTAAGGAGCCAGCCGGCCACTCCCAGCCACAGGCCCCCAAACACAAACAACGGCGCTTTTCCCTGGAAAACAAAATTCGCCTGCCAAATTTTGATGGCAGATTGCAGGAGCCACTTGGTACTATCAAATCATCCCAACTTGGCACTGGTGCCACTCTGGGTCTGGGAACCATCCTGCCTATTGTAGCATTTCAGGAGCCAGCCGGTCACTCCCAGCCATAGGCCCCCAGACACAAACCTCGGACCGTTTCCCTGGCAAACAAAATTAAGCTGCCCCGATTCTGGATGGCAGATTGCAGGAGCCACTTGGTTGTGTCAAACCAGCCCGACTTGGCACTGGTGCCACCTTGGGTCTGGGAACCATCCTGCGTATCGTGGATTCTAAGCAGCCACCCGGCCACTCTGAGCCACAGGCCCCCAAACAAAAACTACGGCGCTTTTCCCTGGAAAACAAAACTCGCCTGCCAACTTTTTGATGGCAGATTGCAGGAGCCACTTGGTACTATCAAACCAGCCCAACTTGGCACTGGTGCCACCTCTGGTCTGGGAACCATGCTGCCTATCGTAGCTTTTCAGGAGCCAGCCGGTCACTCCCAGCCATAGACCCCCAGACACAAACCTCGGCCCGTTTCCCTGGCAAACAAAAGTAAGCTGCCCCGCTTTTGGATGGCAGATTGCAGGAGCCACGTTGCACCATCAAACCAGCCCCACTTGGCACTGGTGCCACCTTGGGTCTGGGTACAAGTTGGGCTGGTTTGATAGTACCAAGTGGCTCCTGCAATCTGCCATCCAGAAGCGGGACAGCTTACTTTTGTTTCCCAGGGAAACGGGCCGAGGTATTTGTCTGGGGGCCTATGGCTGGGAGTGACCGGCTGACTACTGAAAAGCTACGATAGGCAGGATGGTTACCAGACTCATGGTGCCACCAGTGCCAAGTCGGGCTGGTTTGATAATACTAAATAGCTCCTGCAATCTGCCATCCAGACGCGGGGCAGCGGATTTTTGTTTGCTGGAGAAAAGTTCCGTGGTTTTTTTTTTTGGGGGTATATGACTGGACGTGGCCGGCTGGCTCCTTAAAAAGCTCTATACACAGGATTGTTCCCTGACCCAAGGTGGCATCAGTGCCAAGTCGGGCTGTTTTCGTAGTACCAAGTGCGTCCTGCAATTTGCCATCCAGAAGCGGGGCAGCCTACTTTTGTTTGCCAGGGAAACGTGCCGAGGTATTTGTCTGGGGGCCTATGGCTGGGAGTGAGCGGCTGGCTCCTGAAAAGCTACGATAGGCAGGATGGTGACCAGACCCATGGTGGCACCAGTGCCAAGTTGGGCTGGTTTGATAGTACCAAGTGGCTCCTGCAATCTGCCATCAAGAAGTTGGCAGGCGAGTTTTGTTTTCCAGGGAAAAGCGCCGTTGTTTTTGTTTAGAGGCCTGTGGCTGGGAGTGGCCGCCTGTCCTCGTAGAATCTACGTTACGCAGGATGGTTCCCAGAGCCAAGGTGGCACCAGGGCCAAGTCGGGCTGGTTTGTAAGTACCAAGTGCATCCTGCAATCTGCCATCCAAAAGCGGGGCAGCTTACTTTTGTTTGCCAGGGAAACGGGCCGAGGTTTGTGTCCGGGGGCCTATGGCAGGGAGTGACCGGCTGGCTCCTGAAAAGCTACGATAGGCAGGATGTTTACCAGACCCATGGTGGCACCAGTGCCAAGTTGGGCTGATTTGATAGTACCAAGTGGCTCCTGCAATCTGCCATCCAGAATCGGGGTAACTTACTTTTGTTTTCCAGGGAAACGGGCCGAGGTTTGTGTCTGGGTGTCTATGGCTGGGAGTGACCGGCTGGCTCCTGAAAAGCTACGATAGGCAGGATGGTTCCCAGACCAGAGGTGGCACCAGTGCCAAGTTGGGCTGGTTTGATAGTACCAAGTGGCTCCTGCAATCTGCCATCAAAAAGTTGGCAGGCGAGTTTTGTTTTCCAGGGAAAAGCGCCGTTGTTTGTGTTTGGGGGCCTGTGGCAGGGAGTGGCCGGCTGGCTCCTTAGAATCCACGATATGCAGGATTGTTCCCAGACCCAAGGTGGCACCAGTGCAAAGTCGGGCTGGTTTGATGGTGCAAAGTGGCTCCTGCAATCTGCCATCCAGACGCGGGGCAGCGGATTTTTGTTTCCAAGAGAAATGGTCCGTGGTTTGTTTTTGGGGGTATATGGCTGGGCGTGGCCGGCTGGCTCCTTAAAAAGCTCGATATGCAGGATGGTTCCCTGACAAAAGGTGGCACCAGTGCCACGTCGGGCGGTTTTCGTAGTACAAAGTGCGTCCTAAAATTTGCCATCCAGAAGAGGGGCAGTTGAGTTTTGTTTGCCAGAGAAAAGGGCCGTGGTTTGTTTTTGGGGCATATGGCTGAGAGTGGCCGGCTGGCCCCTGAAAATCCACGATAGGCAGGATGGTTCCCAGACCAGAGGTGTCACCAGTGCCAAGTCGGGCTGGTTTGATAGTACTAAGTAGCTCCTGCAATCTGCCATGCAGAAGCGGGGCAGCTTACTTTTGTTTGCCAGGGAAACGGGCCGAGGTTTGTGTCTGGGGGCCTATGGCTGGGAGTGACTGGCTGGCTCCTGAAAAGCTACGATAGGCAGGATGGTGACCAGACCCATGGTGGCACCAGCTCCAAGTTGGGCTGGTTTGATAGTACCAAGTGGCTCCTGCAATCTGCCATCAAAAACTTGGCAGGCGAGTTTTGTTTTCCAGGGAAAAGCGCCGTTGTTTGTGTTTGGGTGCCTGTGGCTGGGAGTGGCCAGCTGGCTCCTTAGAACCCACGATACGCAGGATGGTGACCAGACCTGAGTTGGCACCAGTGCCAAGTTGGGCTGGTTTGATGGTACCAAGTGGCTCCTGCAATCTGCCATCCAGAAGCGGGGCAGCTTACTTTTGTTTGCCAGGGAAACGGGCCGAAATATTTGTCTGGGGGCCTCTGGCTGGGGGTGGCTGGCTGGCTCCTGAAAAGCTACGATAGGCAGGATGGTGACCAGACCCATGGTGGCACCAGTGCCAAGTTGGGCTGGTTTGATAATACCAAGTGGCTCCTGCAATCTGCCATCAAAAGTTTGGCAGGCGAGTTTTGTTTTCCAGGGAAAAGCACCGTTGTGTGTGTTTTGGGGCCTGTGGCTGGGAGTGGCCAGCTGGCTCCTTAGAATCCACGATACGCAGGATGGTTCCCAGACCCAAGGTGGCATCAGTGCCAAGTCGGGCTGGTTTGTTAGTACCAAGGGGTTCCTGCAATCTGCCATCCAGAAGCGGGGCAGCTGAATTTTGTTTGCCAGAGAAAAAGGCTGTTTTTTGTGTTTCGGGGCCTGTGGCTGGCAGTGGCCGGCTGGCTCCTGAAAATCCATGATACGCAGCATGGTTCCCAGACCCAAGGTGGCATCAGTGCCAAGTAGGGCTGGTTTCATAGTACCCAGTGGCTCCTGCAATCTCCCATCCAGAAGCGGGGCAGCTGAGTTTTGTTTGCCTGTGAAACGGGCCGTTGTTTTTAATTGGGGTCTGTGGCCGAGAGTGTTCGGCTGGCTCCTGACAACCCACAATACGCAGGATGGTTCCCAGACCCAAGGTGGCACCAGTGCCAAGTTGGGCTGGTTTGATAGTACCAAGTGGCTCCTGCAATCTGCCATCCAGAAGCGGTGCAGTTGAGTTTTGTTTGCCAGAGAAAAGGGCCGTGGGTTGTGTTTGGGGGCATATGGCTGGGAGTGGCCGGCTGTCTCATTAAAATTTCGATACGCAGGATGGTTCCCAGACCCAAGAGGGCACCAGTGCCAAGTCGGGCTGTTTTTATAGTACCAAGTGCGTCCTGCAATTTGCCATCCAGAAGAGGGGCAGTTGAGTTTTGTTTGCCAGAGAATAGCGCCGTTGTTTGTGTTTGGGGGCTTGTGGCTCGTAGTGGCCGACTGGCGCCTTAGAATCTGTGTTACGCAGCATGGTTCCCAGACCCAAGGTGGCACCAGTGCCAAGTTGGGCTGGTTTGATAGTACCAAGTGGCTCCTGCAATCTGCCATCCAGAAGCGGGGTAGCTTACTTTTGTTTGCCAGGGAAACGGGCCGAGGTTTGTGACTGGGGACCTATGGCTGGGAGTGACCGGCTGGCTCCTGGAAAGCTACGATAGGCAGGATGGTTACCAGACCCATGGTGGCACCAGTGCCAAGTTGGGCTGGTTTGATAGTACCAAGTGGCTCCTGCAATCTGCCATCAAAAAGTTGGCAGGCGAGTTTTGTTTTCCAGGGAAAAGCGACATTGTTTGTATTTGGGGGCCTGTGGCTGGGAGTGACCGGCTGGCTCCTTTGAACCCACGATACGCAGGATGGTTCCCAGACCCAAGGTGGCACCAGTGCCAAGTTTTGCTGGTTTGATACTACCAAGTGCGTCCTGCAATCTGCCATCCAGAAGCGGGGCAGCTTAATTTTGTTTGCCAGGGAAACGGGCCGTGGGTTTTGTTTGGGGGCATATAGCTGAGAGTGGCCGGCTGGCTCCTGAAAATCCACGCTAGGCAGCATGGTTCCCAGATGCAATGTGGCACCAGTGCCAAGTCGGGCTGGTTTGATGGTGCAAAGTGGCTCCTGCAATCTGCCATCCAGAAGCGAGGCAGCTGATTTTTGTTTGCCAGAGGAAAATTCCGTGGATTGTTTTTGGGGGCATATTGCTGGGAGTGGCCGGCTGGCTCCTTAAAATGCTCGATACGCATGATGGTTCCCAGGCCCAAGGTGTCACCACTACCAAGTCGGCCTGCGGTTTTAGTATCAAGTTCATCCTGCAATTTGCCATCCAGAAGAGGGGCAGTTGAGTTTTGTTTGCCAAAGAAACGGGCCGAGGTTTCTGTTTGGGGACATATGGCTGAGAGTGGCCGGCTGGCCCCTGAATATCCACGATACAGAGCATGGTTCCCAGATCCAAGGTGGCACCAGTGCCAAGTCGGGCTGGTTTGATAGTACCAAGTGTCTCCTGCAATCTGCCATCCAGAAGCAGGGCAGCTTACTTTTGTTTGCCAGAGAAATAGGCCTAGGTTTTTGTTTGGGGGCCTGTGGCTAGGAGTGGCCGGCTGGCTCCTTAGAATCCACGATACGCAGGATGGTTCCCAGACCCAAGGTGGCACCAGTGCCAAGTCGGGCTGGTTTGATTACACCAAGTGCCTCCTGCAATCTCCCATCCAGAAGCGGGGCAGCTGAGTTTTGTTTGCCTGTGAAACGGGCCGTTGTTTTTAATTGGGGTCTGTGGCCGAGAGTGTTCGGCTGGCTCCTGACAACCCACAACACGCAGGATGGTTCCCAGACCCAAGGTGGCACCAGTGCCAAGTCGGGCTGGTTTGATAGTACCAAGTGGCTCCTGCAATCTGCCATCCAGAAGCGGTGCAGTTGAGTTTTGTTTGCCAGAGAAAAGGGCCGTGGGTTGTGTTTGGGGGCATATGGCTGGGAGTGGCCGGCTGTCTCATTAAAAAGATCGATACGCAGGATGGTTCCCAGACCCAAGGGGGCACCAGTGCCTAGTCGGGCTGTTTTTATAGTACCAAGTGCGTCCTGCAATTTGCCATCCAGAAGAGGGGCAGTTGAGTTTTGTTTGCCAGAGAATAGCGCCGTTGTTTGTGTTTGGGGGCTTGTGGCTCGTAGTGGCCGACTGGCGCCTTAGAATCTGTGTTACGCAGCATGGTTCCCAGACCCAAGGTGGCACCAGTGCCAAGTTGGGCTGGTTTGATAGTACCAAGTGGCTCCTGCAATCTGCCATCCAGAAGCGGGGTAGCTTACTTTTGTTTGCCAGGGAAACGGGCCGAGGTTTGTGACTGGGGACCTATGGCTGGGAGTGACCGGCTGGCTCCTGGAAAGCTACAATAGGCAGGATGGTTACCAGACCCATGGTGGCACCAGTGCCAAGTTGGGCTGATTTGATAGTACCAAGTGGCTCCTGCAATCTGCCATCAAAAAGTTGGCAGGCGAGTTTTGTTTTCCAGGGAAAAGCGACATTGTTTGTATTTGGGGGCCTGTGGCTGGGAGTGACCGGCTGGCTCCTTTGAACCCACGATACGCAGGATGGTTCCCAGACCCAAGGTGGCACCAGTGCCAAGTTTTGCTGGTTTGATACTACCAAGTGCGTCCTGCAATCTGCCATCCAGAAGCGGGGCAGCTTAATTTTGTTTGCCAGGGAAACGGGCCGTGGGTTTTGTTTGGGGGCATATAGCTGAGAGTGGCCGGCTGGCTCCTGAAAATCCACGCTAGGCAGCATGGTTCCCAGATGCAATGTGGCACCAGTGCCAAGTCGGGCTGGTTTGATGGTGCAAAGTGGCTCCTGCAATCTGCCATCCAGAAGCGAGGCAGCTGATTTTTGTTTGCCAGAGGAAAATTCCGTGGATTGTTTTTGGGGGCATATTGCTGGGAGTGGCCGGCTGGCTCCTTAAAATGCTCGATACGCATGATGGTTCCCAGGCCCAAGGTGTCACCACTACCAAGTCGGCCTGCGGTTTTAGTATCAAGTTCATCCTGCAATTTGCCATCCAGAAGAGGGGCAGTTGAGTTTTGTTTGCCAGAGAAACGGGCCGAGGTTTCTGTTTGGGGACATATGGCTGAGAGTGGCCGGCTGGCCCCTGAATATCCACGATACAGAGCATGGTTCCCAGATCCAAGGTGGCACCAGTGCCAAGTTGGGCTGGTTTGATAGTACCAAGTGTCTCCTGCAATCTGCCATCCAGAAGCAGGGCAGCTTACTTTTGTTTGCCAGAGAAATAGGCCTAGGTTTTTGTTTGGGGGCCTGTGGCTAGGAGTGGCCGGCTGGCTCCTTAGAATCCACGATACGCAGGATGGTTCCCAGACCCAAGGTGGCACCAGTGCCAAGTTGGGCTGGTTTGATAGTACCAAGTGGCTCCTGCAAACTCCATCAAAAAGTTGGCAGGCGTGTTTTGTTTTCCAGGGAACAGCGCCGTTGATTTTGTTTGGGGGCCTGTGGCTGGGAGTGGCCGGCTGGCTCCTTAGAATCCACGATACGCAGGATGGTTCCCAGACCCAAGGTGGCACCAGTGCCAAGTCGGGCTGGTTTGATTACACCAAGTGGCTCCTGCAATCTGCCATCCAGAAGTGAGGCAGCTAAGTTTTGTTTGCGAGAAAAAAGGGCCGTGGTTTTTGTTGGGGGCCTGTGGCTGGGAGTAGCCGGCTGGCTCCTTAAAATCCACGATAGGCAGGATGGTTCCCAGACCCAAGGTGGCACCAGTGCCAAGTCGGGCTGGTTTGATAGTACCAAGTGGCTCCTGCAATCTGCCATCCAGAAGCGGGGCAGCTGAGTTTTGTTTGCCAGAGAAAAAGGCTGTGGTTTGTGTTTGGGGGCCTGTGGCTGGCAGTGGCCGGCTGGCTCCTGAAAATCCACGATACGCAGCATGGTTCCCAGACCCAAGGTGGCACCAGTGCCAAGTGGGGCTCGTTTGACAGTGTCAAGTGCCTCCTGCAATCTCCCATCCAGAAGCGGGGCAGCTGAGTTTTTTTTGCCAGGGAAACGGACCTTTGTTTTTGATTGGGCTCTGTGGCCGAGAGTGGTTGGCTGTCTCCTGACAATCCACAATACGCAGGATGGTTCCCAGACCCAAGGTGGCACCAGTGCCAAGTCGGGCTGGTTTGATAGTACCAAGTGTCTCCTGCAATCTGCCATCCAGAAGCGGGGCAGCTGAGTTTTGTTTGCCAGAGAAAAGGGCCGTGGGTTGTGTTTGGGGGCATATGGCTGGGAGTGGCCACCTGGCTCCTTAAAATGCACGATACGCCGCATGGTAACCAGACGCAAGGTGGCACCAGTGCCAAGTCAGGCTGTTTTTGTAGTACCCAGTGGCTCCTGCAATTTGCCATCCAGAAGCGGGGCAGTTGAATTTTGTTTGCTAGAGAAAAGGGCTGTGGTTTGTGTTTGGGGGCCTATGGCTGAGAGTGGCCGGCTGGCCCCTGAAAATCAACGATAGGCAGGATGGTTCCCAGATCCAAGGTGGCACCAGTGCCAAGTAAGGCTGGTTGTATGGTTCAAAGTAACTCCTGCAATCTGCCATCCAGAAGCGGGACAGCTGAGTTTTTTTTGCCAGAGAAAAGGTCCATGGTTTCTTTTTGGGGCATACGGCTGGGAATTGCCGGCTGGCTCCTTAAAATGCTCGATACGCAGGATGGTTCCCAGAGCCAAGGTGGCACCACTGCCAAGTCGGGCTCTTTTTGTAGTACCAAGTGCGTCCTGCAATTTGCCATCCAGAAGAGGGGCAGTTGAGTTTTGTTTGCCAGAGAAAAGGGCCGTTGTTTGTGTTTGGGGGCCTGTGGCTGGGAGTGTTCGGCTGGTTCCTGAATATGTACGATACGCAGGATTGTTCCCAGATCCAAGGTGGCAGCAGTGCCATGTTGTGCTGGTGTGATAGTACCAAGTGGCTCCTGCAATCTGCCATCCAGAAGTGGGGCAGCTGATTTTTGTTTGCCAGAGAAAAGGTCCGTGGTTTGTTTTTGGGGGCATATGGCTGAGAGTGGCCGGCTGGCCCCTGAATATCCACGATACAGAGCATGGTTCCCAGATCCAAGGTGGCACCAGTGCCAAGTTGGGCTGGTTTGATAGTACCAAGTGTCTCCTGCAATCTGCCATCCAGAAGCAGGGCAGCTTACTTTTGTTTGCCAGAGAAATAGGCCTAGGTTTTTGTTTGGGGGCCTGTGGCTAGGAGTGGCCGGCTGGCTCCTTAGAATCCACGATACGCAGGATGGTTCCCAGACCCAAGGTGGCACCAGTGCCAAGTCGGGCTGGTTTGATAGTACCAAGTGGCTCCTGCAAACTCCATCAAAAAGTTGGCAGGCGTGTTTTGTTTTCCAGGGAACAGCGCCGTTGATTTTGTTTGGGGGCCTGTGGCTGGGAGTGGCCGGCTGGCTCCTTAGAATCCACGATACGCAGGATGGTTCCCAGACCCAAGGTGGCACCAGTGCCAAGTCGGGCTGGTTTGATTACACCAAGTGGCTCCTGCAATCTGCCATCCAGAAGTGAGGCAGCTAAGTTTTGTTTGCGAGAAAAAAGGGCCGTGGTTTTTGTTGGGGGCCTGTGGCTGGGAGTAGCCGGCTGGCTCCTTAAAATCCACGATAGGCAGGATGGTTCCCAGACCCAAGGTGGCACCAGTGCCAAGTCGGGCTGGTTTGATAGTACCAAGTGGCTCCTGCAATCTGCCATCCAGAAGCGGGGCAGCTGAGTTTTGTTTGCCAGAGAAAAAGGCTGTGGTTTGTGTTTGGGGGCCTGTGGCTGGCAGTGGCCGGCTGGCTCCTGAAAATCCACGATACGCAAGCATGGTTCCCAGACCCAAGGTGGCACCAGTGCCAAGTGGGGCTCGTTTGACAGTGTCAAGTGCCTCCTGCAATCTCCCATCCAGAAGCGGGGCAGCTGAGTTTTTTTTGCCAGGGAAACGGACCTTTGTTTTTGATTGGGCTCTGTGGCCGAGAGTGGTTGGCTGTCTCCTGACAATCCACAATACGCAGGATGGTTCCCAGACCCAAGGTGGCACCAGTGCCAAGTCGGGCTGGTTTGATAGTACCAAGTGTCTCCTGCAATCTGCCATCCAGAAGCGGGGCAGCTGAGTTTTGTTTGCCAGAGAAAAGGGCCGTGGGTTGTGTTTGGGGGCATATGGCTGGGAGTGGCCACCTGGCTCCTTAAAATGCACGATACGCCGCATGGTAACCAGGCGCAAGGTGGCACCAGTGCCAAGTCAGGCTGTTTTTGTAGTACCCAGTGGCTCCTGCAATTTGCCATCCAGAAGCGGGGCAGTTGAATTTTTTTTGCTAGAGAAAAGGGCTGTGGTTTGTGTTTGGGGGCCTATGGCTGAGAGTGGCCGGCTGGCCCCTGAAAATCAACGATAGGCAGGATGGTTCCCAGATCCAAGGTGGCACCAGTGCCAAGTAAGGCTGGTTGTATGGTTCAAAGTAACTCCTGCAATCTGCCATCCAGAAGCGGGACAGCTGAGTTTTTTTTGCCAGAGAAAAGGTCCATGGTTTCTTTTTGGGGCATACGGCTGGGAATTGCCGGCTGGCTCCTTAAAATGCTCGATACGCAGGATGGTTCCCAGAGCCAAGGTGGCACCACTGCCAAGTCGGGCTCTTTTTGTAGTACCAAGTGCGTCCTGCAATTTGCCATCCAGAAGAGGGGCAGTTGAGTTTTGTTTGCCAGAGAAAAGGGCCGTTGTTTGTGTTTGGGGGCCTGTGGCTGGGAGTGTTCGGCTGGTTCCTGAATATGTACGATACGCAGGATTGTTCCCAGATCCAAGGTGGCAGCAGTGCCATGTTGTGCTGGTGTGATAGTCCCAAGTGGCTCCTGCAATCTGCCATCCAGAAGTGGGGCAGCTGATTTTTGTTTGCCAGAGAAAAGGTCCGTGGTTTGTTTTTGGGGGCATATGGCTGAGAGTGGCCGGCTGGCCCCTGAAAATCCACGATACACAGGATGGTTCCCAGATCCAAGGTGGCACCTGTGCCAAGTCGGGCTGATTTGATAGTACTAAGTAGCTCCTGCAATCTGCCATGCAGAAGCGGGGCAGCTTACTTTTGTTTGCCAGGGAAACGGGCCGAGGTTTGTGTTTGGGGGCCTATGGCTGAGAGTGACCGGCTGGCTCCTGAAAAGCTACAATAGGCAGGATGGTGACCAGACCCATGGTGGCACCAGTGCCAAGTTGGGCTGGTTTGATAGTACCAAGTGGTTCCTGCAATCTGCCATCCAGAAGAGGGGCAGTTGAGTTTTGTTTGCCAGAGAAAAGGGCCTTGGTTTGTGTTTGGGGGCATATGGCTGGGTGTGGCCAGCTGGCTCCCTAAAATGCACGATATGCAACATGGCTCCCAGACCCAAGGTGGCACAAGTGCCAAGTTGGGCTGGTTTGATAGTACCAAGTGGCTCCTGCAATCTTCCATGATCACGTGGAGAAATACTTTCTGGTTTCAGCCTCATGCTCTTTCTTCTCTCCCTCAACTTCTCTATCACCTCTCATCTGGTTCACATGCGCTGTCTTCAAGGTCCACAGGCTACTTTTCACAGAATCTTCTGGCCTGATGAAGTAAGGATGATGAATAGAACAGAGCTGGGATCTATTTTCCAGTTTGGATAAAATGCATTCTGCACACAAATCCAAGGAGAACGGGCTGCCCCGATGCCCAGAAAATCTTTCACTCCTGCTAGTGTTCTACGTCAACCGCAACTTAGTCTGAAAGAAAAGCTTTTTCTCTGAGAGCATCTGAGAGGTTTGCATGAAGCACTGATATCTGACATATGCAATTTTGAATAGGAGAGGAAAAAGAAAATGGCAAGGAGTTTTTAATTTTAGTGGTTTCAATTTTAATTTCCGTGCACTTTTTCAAAACTTGTCAGCTCAAATGCCCATCAACATCTTTTAGTCATCTGTAAGTCAGTATTCATATAAAATGTGCTTCAAATCCAAAGAATTTCAAATTTGCACTCCAAGCTTCTATGCCTAGATTTATGATTTCCTACACATATTAGATGAAAGGAAGGCCTTTTTTACTGTGGGAGTGCTGGAACACTGGAACAGGTTGCCCAGAGAAGTTGTGGGTGTCCCATCCCTGAAAGTATTCAAGGTCACCTTGGACGGGGCTTGGAGCAGCAACAAAGGAGAAGCTTGATGGTAGAGAAACAAAGTTGGACTATAGAAGAAACTCGGATTGAAGTATAGGATCAAGTTTTCTCTCAGCTCTTGGGGTAAATTCAAAGTTGTACAAAATGACATTTATCTGTGCTATTCACTACTGTAACAGAAAGTTTCATGAAAACTGTACAGAAGATAGTAAATTTTAAAAGAGATAAGAATTACAGCATAAAATCCATGGGATAGGTTACAACATGAGACACTCTCTAAGAGAAAATCTCTGTGTTTCAGCACTTCATCGGGGTAAGATTTCATGAAGTGCCAAAGAAGGCGGCAAAATATCATTCGGGACATTATTTACTGGGATTCAGCCTGGCCATTAGTAGGAACTGCCTTTGAACATATCATGTAGATATACCACACACACTTTCCCTTCACTGAAAAATTACTGTTTACAACAAATAAGCAATTGACGATCAAAATTGATTGAAAGCATCTTAAACATGTCAAGTATTTCATTGTAGATGATCTGTGATCCAAATGCTTCTTCCACCTTCGAGAGGGACAGAAGAATTCTTCCATATCATGATGGTTTAAAATTGTATCAACCAATGTTTTCTGCTGAAAAGATATCATCTATTTTTTTCTATTTTTGGAAGAAAATATTCCTAGACATACAACAGGTGAGAACTAAGTAATTTTAAAGAAACAAATGAAATGAAAATATTCTGTAAATAGAATGAAATGAAAAGCTGTGTTTTAAATAGGAGCTAAATATTAAACAGAATTTTTGTACCAGGCATTTGAATTACTGCACCAGCTCTTTTGCCCATCAAGAGAGGCATTTAGCATTTCAGTCTTTTCCAAGGTGTTCATGATCTGCTATGCTGATCTCTGTGTGTGCCTAGGTGTGTGTGGAGGGGGGGGCATATGAAGGGGAGTGTGTATGTTTGCTTTACAATTGTTGTGGCAGATTCATGCCTCAGCTCCACATTTTGTTTTAAAAAGGTCACACCGAGTGGATATGAAGTTTACTATCAACAAGAGATCGATTCCCAAATCATCCATTTGACTCTCCCTTATAAATCATGTGCTTTGTTGCATATTTTATCAAATATACTTTCAAGCCAGATGGAGGAAGGAGGATGTGGGAATCCCTCCACCATCTTGCAACTTTTATGTAAGTAGGTTTTCAAGAAAATCATCATTTCTCTTTTAAATATGTCTGGAACAGGCATGATGGTAGTGTCAACCTGTTGGAGTTTTTGTTGCTGGAAGAAGTTGTACAAAAGGATTGGTTTTTACATTGACCAGTTACTGAATCAAGCGCAGGAATACATTGGAAATTTAGCTGGGGGTTCCTTTTCCCAGCAGACTACTTCTAGAACGAGCTTGTACACTGAAGCTGACTCTTTTGCTCTCTTTTTGTTTCTTTCCTATTTTCTTGGCTTCTTTGCCACTATCTAGACAATTTTGGAACTTTGTTCCCAACTAAAATGGTTTCAATAGTCTGATTGTGATCATACATTTTTACAAGGAATTTTTAAAATCTTTCCTCGAGTCCAGAAAGTCAAGGACTTAGATCTTTTTCTTCCCTTATCAATATTGCCATGAAATTGATAAATAAAGACCAACTCTTTATTTTTGTTTTTAACCCACGTAGATAATTCCCATCCATTAATCCATTTTGTGGACCAATAGCTGCCATTCTGATGGAAGCTGTCACTTCTTAACAATAGGCATTCTGTGACTATGTTGACAGCACTTTGGGTGAAGATCCTAACTGGTCTTAGATATACATAGGGAGAAATTTGCTCAGCCAGTGTCAGTCTTAAGCATGCGTATCAGAAGATCTTTCTAGAGCTGGGAATTTTCCCATGAAAGGGATTCAGTTAGGGAAGAGACACTTGTGCCAGAGTTTTACATTCTTCTTGAACACTGCTTAAGGAACTTAGATGTCATGTCCATTTGGATCTCTGTCTGCACAGAACTTTGTCATGCCAGTGCTTTGAAATGCATCTTGAAGAGAATTCACTAGCACAGAATGAAAGAGAGTGGAAGGGGTTGGTGGGGCTAACCAGGCCCAACCCCCCTGCCTAAACCAGGATACCTAGAGCCTCTTGCCCAGGATTCTATCTGGGTGTACTTTTAATGTCTTCAAAGATCCAGGCTCCACAATCTTTCTGGGCAGTCTGTGCCGTGGTTCAGTCACCCTGACAGTAAAGAAACATTTACTGATGTTCAAAGGCAATCTCCTGTATTTCAGTGTGTGCCCACTGCCTCTTGTCTTTTCCCTCAGCATCACTGAAAAGACACTGATTCCCTCCCCTTTGCACTATTGCTTCCATATGTATGTGTGATGCCATGTAGAGGTATGTCAAAAACCTCCCTGAAGCCCAGGCAGATAATATTCCCTTCATCTACCAGTCAAGTTGATTCATCAGAGGAGTTTAAAGTGATGTTCAGCATGAAATTCCCCTGAAAAATCATGCTAACTACATTATTTGGTCATCTGTCATGTGCCTGGCAAGGATTTCCAGGAAGAGCTGCTTCATCAACTTCCTGGGGATAAAAAAGAGGCTGGCTGGTTTGTACTATGGCGAGTCCTCTTAATTGCCTTTTTTGAAGATGGGTGTCATTTGCTAACATCCACTCTTTAGCCTCTCTTGTCGTCTACATCTTAGCAAAACGCTTTTCCACTATGTCTGGCTAGGAAAAACTGTGCCAGCACAGAAAACATCTCCCATCGTGTTCTAGAAGTTGCACGGATGTCTGCCAAGTGTTTGGCAGGAAGAAAAGAAAAGTTGTCCAAAACAGCTTCCAATCGAATGTTCCTGTGATTGGAAAAGTCAGGAGAGTGCAAAGGTACTGTTTTCTATCAGTTGGCAAGGTGCGCACACAATCCCAGTGTTGTACAGCTTGCTTCTTCACCTTCCCGAAGCTGCCGCTCTCGCCGGCTGCCGGAGCCCAAGAAGCGGCTTCTTCGCGCAAAGACGATTGTGCCGCTCACAGTGCTCTCCTTAGCGCGGCTTCTGCCGAAAGACGCCCGGCAGCGGCTCTTACCTCCGGAGAGCATCCTACCTTCGTCTTTAGCTCCTCTTCTCATCTACACCTCGGCAACAAGCTTCTCCACTATGTCTGGCTAGGAAAAACTGTGCCAGCACAGAAAACATCTCCCATCGTGTTCTAGAAGTTGCACGGATGTCTGCCAAGTGTTTGGCAGGAAGAAAAGAAAAGTTGTCCAAAACAGCTTCCAATCGAATGTTCCTGTGATTGGAAAAGTCAGGAGAGTGCAAAGGTACTGTTTTCTATCAGTTGGCAAGGTGCGCACACAATCCCAGTGTTGTACAGCTTGCTTCTTCACCTTCCCGAAGCTGCCGCTCTCGCCGGCTGCCGGAGCCCAAGAAGCGGCTTCTTCGCGCAAAGACGATTGTGCCGCTCACAGTGCTCTCCTTAGCGCAGCTTCTGCCGAAAGACGCCCGGCAGCGGCTCTTACCTCCGGAGAGCATCCTACCTTCGTCTTTCGCGTCTTTTGTAGTCTACATCTTAGCAAAACGCTTTTCCACTATGTCTGGCTAGGAAAAACTGTGCCAGCACAGAAAACATCTCCCATCGTGTTCTAGAAGTTGCACGGATGTCTGCCAAGTGTTTGGCAGGAAGAAAAGAAAAGTTGTCCAAAACAGCTTCCAATCGAATGTTCCTGTGATTGGAAAAGTCAGGAGAGTGCAAAGGTACTGTTTTCTATCAGTTGGCAAGGTGCGCACACAATCCCAGTGTTGTACAGCTTGCTTCTTCACCTTCCCGAAGCTGCCGCTCTCGCCGGCTGCCGGAGCCCAAGAAGCGGCTTCTTCGCGCAAAGACGATTGTGCCGCTCACAGTGCTCTCCTTAGCGCGGCTTCTGCCGAAAGACGCCCGGCAGCGGCTCTTACCTCCGGAGAGCATCCTACCTTCGTCTTTCGCGTCTTTTGTAGTCTACATCTTAGCAAAACGCTTTTCCACTATGTCTGGCTAGGAAAAACTGTGCCAGCACAGAAAACATCTCCCATCGTGTTCTAGAAGTTGCACGGATGTCTGCCAAGTGTTTGGCAGGAAGAAAAGAAAAGTTGTCCAAAACAGCTTCCAATCGAATGTTCCTGTGATTGGAAAAGTCAGGAGAGTGCAAAGGTACTGTTTTCTATCAGTTGGCAAGGTGCGCACACAATCCCAGTGTTGTACAGCTTGCTTCTTCACCTTCCCGAAGCTGCCGCTCTCGCCGGCTGCCGGAGCCCAAGAAGCGGCTTCTTCGCGCAAAGACGATTGTGCCGCTCACAGTGCTCTCCTTAGCGCGGCTTCTGCCGAAAGACGCCCGGCAGCGGCTCTTACCTCCGGAGAGCATCCTACCTTCGTCTTTCGCGTCTTTTGTAGTCTACATCTTAGCAAAACGCTTTTCCACTATGTCTGGCTAGGAAAAACTGTGCCAGCACAGAAAACATCTCCCATCGTGTTCTAGAAGTTGCACGGATGTCTGCCAAGTGTTTGGCAGGAAGAAAAGAAAAGTTGTCCAAAACAGCTTCCAATCGAATGTTCCTGTGATTGGAAAAGTCAGGAGAGTGCAAAGGTACTGTTTTCTATCAGTTGGCAAGGTGCGCACACAATCCCAGTGTTGTACAGCTTGCTTCTTCACCTTCCCGAAGCTGCCGCTCTCGCCGGCTGCCGGAGCCCAAGAAGCGGCTTCTTCGCGCAAAGACGATTGTGCCGCTCACAGTGCTCTCCTTAGCGCGGCTTCTGCCGAAAGACGCCCGGCAGCGGCTCTTACCTCCGGAGAGCATCCTACCTTCGTCTTTCGCGTCTTTTGTAGTCTACATCTTAGCAAAACGCTTTTCCACTATGTCTGGCTAGGAAAAACTGTGCCAGCACAGAAAACATCTCCCATCGTGTTCTAGAAGTTGCACGGATGTCTGCCAAGTGTTTGGCAGGAAGAAAAGAAAAGTTGTCCAAAACAGCTTCCAATCGAATGTTCCTGTGATTGGAAAAGTCAGGAGAGTGCAAAGGTACTGTTTTCTATCAGTTGGCAAGGTGCGCACACAATCCCAGTGTTGTACAGCTTGCTTCTTCACCTTCCCGAAGCTGCCGCTCTCGCCGGCTGCCGGAGCCGAAGAAGCGGCTTCTTCGCGCAAAGACGATTGTGCCGCTCACAGTGCTCTCCTTAGCGCGGCTTCTGCCGAAAGACGCCCGGCAGCGGCTCTTACCTCCGGAGAGCATCCTACCTTCGTCTTTCGCGTCTTTTGTAGTCTACATCTTAGCAAAACGCTTTTCCACTATGTCTGGCTAGTAAAAACTGTGCCAGCACAGAAAACATCTCCCATCGTGTTCTAGAAGTTGCACGGATGTCTGCCAAGTGTTTGGCAGGAAGAAAAGAAAAGTTGTCCAAAACAGCTTCCAATCGAATGTTCCTGTGATTGGAAAAGTCAGGAGAGTGCAAAGGTACTGTTTTCTATCAATTGGCAAGGTGCGCACACAATCCCAGTGTTGTACAGCTTGCTTCTTCACCTTCCCGAAGCTGCCGCTCTCGCCGGCTGCCGGAGCCCAAGAAGCGGCTTCTTCGCGCAAAGACGATTGTGCCGCTCACAGTGCTCTCCTTAGCGCGGCTTCTGCCGAAAGACGCCCGGCAGCGGCTCTTACCTCCTGAGAGTGGCAGCTTCGGGAAGGTGAAGAAGCAAGCTGTACAACACTGGGATTGTGTGCGCACCTTGCCAATTGATAGAAAACAGTACCTTTGCACTCTCCTGACTTTTCCAATCACAGGAACATTCGATTGGAAGCTGTTTTGGACAACTTTTCTTTTCTTCCTGCCAAACACTTGGCAGACATCCGTGCAACTTCTAGAATACGATGGGAGATGTTTTCTGTGCTGGCACAGTTTTTCCTAGCCAGACATAGTGGAAAAGCGTTTTGCTAAGATGTAGACTACAAAAGACGCGAAAGACGAAGGTAGGATGCTCTCCGGAGGTAAGAGCCGCTGCCGGGCGTCATTCGGCAGAAGCCGCGCTAAGGAGAGCCCTGTGAGCGGCACAATCGTCTTTGCGCGAAGAAGCCGCTTCTTGGGCTCCGGCAGCCGGCGAGAGCGGCAGCTTCGGGAAGGTGAAGAAGCAAGCTGTACAACACTGGGATTGTGTGCGCACCTTGCCAACTGATAGAAAACAGTACCTTTGCACTCTCCTGACTTTTCCAATCACAGGAACATTCGATTGGAAGCTGTTTTGGACAACTTTTCTTTTCTTCCTGCCAAACACTTGGCAGACATCCGTGCAACTTCTAGAACACGATGGGAGATGTTTTCTGTGCTGGCACAGTTTTTCCTAGCCAGACATAGTGGAAAAGCGTTTTGCTAAGATGTAGACTACAAAAGACGCGAAAGACGAAGGTAGGATGCTCTCCGGAGGTAAGAGCCGCTGCCGGGCGTCTTTCGGCAGAAGCCGCGCTAAGGAGAGCCCTGTGAGCGGCACAATCGTCTTTGCGCGAAGAAGCCGCTTCTTGGGCTCCGGCAGCCGGCGAGAGCGGCAGCTTCGGGAAGGTGAAGAAGCAAGCTGTACAACACTGGGATTGTGTGCGCACCTTGCCAACTGATAGAAAACAGTACCTTTGCACTCTCCTGACTTTTCCAATCACAGGAACATTCGATTGGAAGCTGTTTTGGACAACTTTTCTTTTCTTCCTGCCAAACACTTGGCAGACATCCGTGCAACTTCTAGAACACGATGGGAGATGTTTTCTGTGCTGGCACAGTTTTTCCTAGCCAGACATAGTGGAAAAGCGTTTTGCTAAGATGTAGACTACAAAAGACGCGAAAGACGAAGGTAGGATGCTCTCCGGAGGTAAGAGCCGCTGCCGGGCGTCTTTCGGCAGAAGCCGCGCTAAGGAGAGCACTGTGAGCGGCACAATCGTCTTTGCGCGAAGAAGCCGCTTCTTGGGCTCCGGCAGCCGGCGAGAGCGGCAGCTTCGGGAAGGTGAAGAAGCAAGCTGTACAACACTGGGATTGTGTGCGCACCTTGCCAACTGATAGAAAACAGTACCTTTGCACTCTCCTGACTTTTCCAATCACAGGAACATTCGATTGGAAGCTGTTTTGGACAACTTTTCTTTTCTTCCTGCCAAACACTTGGCAGACATCCGTGCAACTTCTAGAACACGATGGGAGATGTTTTCTGTGCTGGCACAGTTTTTCCTAGCCAGACATAGTGGAAAAGCGTTTTGCTAAGATGTAGACTACAAAAGACGCGAAAGACGAAGGTAGGATGCTCTCCGGAGGTAAGAGCCGCTGCCGGGCGTCTTTCGGCAGAAGCCGCGCTAAGGAGAGCACTGTGAGCGGCACAATCGTCTTTGCGCGAAGAAGCCGCTTCTTGGGCTCCGGCAGCCGGCGAGAGCGGCAGCTTCGGGAAGGTGAAGAAGCAAGCTGTACAACACTGGGATTGTGTGCGCACCTTGCCAACTGATAGAAAACAGTACCTTTGCACTCTCCTGACTTTTCCAATCACAGGAACATTCGATTGGAAGCTGTTTTGGACAACTTTTCTTTTCTTCCTGCCAAACACTTGGCAGACATCCGTGCAACTTCTAGAACACGATGGGAGATGTTTTCTGTGCTGGCACAGTTTTTCCTAGCCAGACATAGTGGAAAAGCGTTTTGCTAAGATGTAGACTACAAAAGACGCGAAAGACGAAGGTAGGATGCTCTCCGGAGGTAAGAGCCGCTGCCGGGCGTCTTTCGGCAGAAGCCGCGCTAAGGAGAGCACTGTGAGCGGCACAATCGTCTTTGCGCGAAGAAGCCGCTTCTTGGGCTCCGGCAGCCGGCGAGAGCGGCAGCTTCGGGAAGGTGAAGAAGCAAGCTGTACAACACTGGGATTGTGTGCGCACCTTGCCAATTGATAGAAAACAGTACCTTTGCACTCTCCTGACTTTTCCAATCACAGGAACATTCGATTGGAAGCTGTTTTGGACAACTTTTCTTTTCTTCCTGCCAAACACTTGGCAGACATCCGTGCAACTTCTAGAACACGATGGGAGATGTTTTCTGTGCTGGCACAGTTTTTCCTAGCCAGACATAGTGGAAAAGCGTTTTGCTAAGATGTAGACTACAAAAGACGCGAAAGACGAAGGTAGGATGCTCTCCGGAGGTAAGAGCCGCTGCCGGGCGTCTTTCGGCAGAAGCCGCGCTAAGGAGAGCCCTGTGAGCGGCACAATCGTCTTTGCGCGAAGAAGCCGCTTCTTGGGCTCCGGCAGCCGGCGAGAGCGGCAGCTTCGGGAAGGTGAAGAAGCAAGCTGTACAACACTGGGATTGTGTGCGCACCTTGCCAACTGATAGAAAACAGTATCTTTGCACTCTCCTGACTTTTCCAATCACAGGAACATTCGATTGGAAGCTGTTTTGGACAACTTTTCTTTTCTTCCTGCCAAACACTTGGCAGACATCCGTGCAACTTCTAGAACACGATGGGAGATGTTTTCTGTGCTGGCACAGTTTTTCCTAGCCAGACATAGTGGAAAAGCGTTTTGCTAAGATGTAGACTACAAAAGACGCGAAAGACGAAGGTAGGATGCTCTCCGGAGGTAAGAGCCGCTGCCGGGCGTCTTTCGGCAGAAGCCGCGCTAAGGAGAGCACTGTGAGCGGCACAATCGTCTTTGCGCGAAGAAGCCGCTTCTTGGGCTCCGGCAGCCGGCGAGAGCGGCAGCTTCGGGAAGGTGAAGAAGCAAGCTGTACAACACTGGGATTGTGTGCGCACCTTGCCAACTGATAGAAAACAGTACCTTTGCACTCTCCTGACTTTTCCAATCACAGGAACATTCGATTGGAAGCTGTTTTGGACAACTTTTCTTTTCTTCCTGCCAAACACTTGGCAGACATCCGTGCAACTTCTAGAACACGATGGGAGATGTTTTCTGTGCTGGCACAGTTTTTCCTAGCCAGACATAGTGGAAAAGCTTTTTGCCGAGGTGTAGATGAGAAGAGGAGCTAAAGACGAAGGTAGGATGCTCTCCGGAGGTAAGAGCCGCTGCCGGGCGTCTTTCGGCAGAAGCCGCGCTAAGGAGAGCCCTGTGAGCGGCACAATCGTCTTTGCGCGAAGAAGCCGCTTCTTGGGCTCCGGCAGCCGGCGAGAGCGGCAGCTTCGGGAAGGTGAAGAAGCAAGCTGTACAACACTGGGATTGTGTGCGCACCTTGCCAACTGATAGAAAACAGTACCTTTGCACTCTCCTGACTTTTCCAATCACAGGAACTTTCGATTGGAAGCTGTTTTGGACAACTTTTCTTTTCTTCCTGCCAAACACTTGGCAGACATCCGTGCAACTTCTAGAACACGATGGGAGATGTTTTCTGTGCTGGCACAGTTTTTCCTAGCCAGACATAGTGGAAAAGCGTTTTGCTAAGATGTAGACGACAAGAGAGGCTAAAGAGTGGATGTTAGCAAATGACACCCATCTTCAAAAAAGGCAATTAAGAGGACTCGCCATAGTACAAACCAGCCAGCCTCTTTTTTATCCCCAGGAAGTTGATGAAGCAGCTCTTCCTGGAAATCCTTGCCAGGCACATGACAGATGACCAAATAATGTAGTTAGCATGATTTTTCAGGGGAATTTCATGCTGAACATCACTTTAAACTCCTCTGATGAATCAACTTGACTGGTAGATGAAGGGAATATTATCTGCCTGGGCTTCAGGGAGGTTTTTGACATACCTCTACATGGCATCACACATACATATGGAAGCAATAGTGCAAAGGGGAGGGAATCAGTGTCTTTTCAGTGATGCTGAGGGAAAAGACAAGAGGCAGTGGGCACACACTGAAATACAGTAGATTGCCTTTGAACATCAGTAAATGTTTCTTTACTGTCAGGGTGACTGAACCACGGCACAGACTGCCCAGAAAGATTGTGGAGCCTGGATCTTTGAAGACATTAAAAGTACACCCAGATAGAATCCTGGGCAAGAGGCTCTAGGTATCCTGGTTTAGGCAGGGGGGTTGGGCCTGGTTAGCCCCACCAACCCCTTCCACTCTCTTTCATTCTGTGCTAGTGAATTCTCTTCAAGATGCATTTCAAAGCACTGGCATGACAAAGTTCTGTGCAGACAGAGATCCAAATGGACATGGCATCTAAGTTCCTTAAGCAGTGTTCAAGAAGAATGTAAAACTCTGGCACAAGTGTCTCTTCCCTAACTGAATCCCTTTCATGGGAAAATTCCCAGCTCTAGAAAGATCTTCTGATACGCATGCTTAAGACTGACACTGGCTGAGCAAATTTCTCCCTATGTATATCTAAGACCAGTTAGGATCTTCACCCAAAGTGCTGTCAACATAGTCACAGAATGCCTATTGTTAAGAAGTGACAGCTTCCATCAGAATGGCAGCTATTGGTCCACAAAATGGATTAATGGATGGGAATTATCTACGTGGGTTAAAAACAAAAATAAAGAGTTGGTCTTTATTTATCAATTTCATGGCAATATTGATAAGGGAAGAAAAAGATCTAAGTCCTTGACTTTCTGGACTCGAGGAAAGATTTTAAAAATTCCTTGTAAAAATGTATGATCACAATCAGACTATTGAAACCATTTTAGTTGGGAACAAAGTTCCAAAATTGTCTAGATAGTGGCAAAGAAGCCAAGAAAATAGGAAAGAAACAAAAAGAGAGCAAAAGAGTCAGCTTCAGTGTACAAGCTCGTTCTAGAAGTAGTCTGCTGGGAAAAGGAACCCCCAGCTAAATTTCCAATGTATTCCTGCGCTTGATTCAGTAACTGGTCAATGTAAAAACCAATCCTTTTGTACAACTTCTTCCAGCAACAAAAACTCCAACAGGTTGACACTACCATCATGCCTGTTCCAGACATATTTAAAAGAGAAATGATGATTTTCTTGAAAACCTACTTACATAAAAGTTGCAAGATGGTGGAGGGATTCCCACATCCTCCTTCCTCCATCTGGCTTGAAAGTATATTTGATAAAATATGCAACAAAGCACATGATTTATAAGGGAGAGTCAAATGGATGATTTGGGAATCGATCTCTTGTTGATAGTAAACTTCATATCCACTCGGTGTGACCTTTTTAAAACAAAATGTGGAGCTGAGGCATGAATCTGCCACAACAATTGTAAAGCAAACATACACACTCCCCTTCATATGCCCCCCCCTCCACACACACCTAGGCACACACAGAGATCAGCATAGCAGATCATGAACACCTTGGAAAAGACTGAAATGCTAAATGCCTCTCTTGATGGGCAAAAGAGCTGGTGCAGTAATTCAAATGCCTGGTACAAAAATTCTGTTTAATATTTAGCTCCTATTTAAAACACAGCTTTTCATTTCATTCTATTTACAGAATATTTTCATTTCATTTGTTTCTTTAAAATTACTTAGTTCTCACCTGTTGTATGTCTAGGAATATTTTCTTCCAAAAATAGAAAAAAATAGATGATATCTTTTCAGCAGAAAACATTGGTTGATACAATTTTAAACCATCATGATATGGAAGAATTCTTCTGTCCCTCTCGAAGGTGGAAGAAGCATTTGGATCACAGATCATCTACAATGAAATACTTGACATGTTTAAGATGCTTTCAATCAATTTTGATTGTCAATTGCTTATTTGTTGTAAACAGTAATTTTTCAGTGAAGGGAAAGTGTGTGTGGTATATCTACATGATATGTTCAAAGGCAGTTCCTACTAATGGCCAGGCTGAATTCCAGTAAATAATGTCCCGAATGATATTTTGCCGCCTTCTTTGGCACTTCATGAAATCTTACCCCGATGAAGTGCTGAAACACAGAGATTTTCTCTTAGAGAGTGTCTCATGTTGTAACCTATCCCATGGATTTTATGCTGTAATTCTTATCTCTTTTAAAATTTACTATCTTCTGTACAGTTTTCATGAAACTTTCTGTTACAGTAGTGAATAGCACAGATAAATGTCATTTTGTACAACTTTGAATTTACCCCAAGAGCTGAGAGAAAACTTGATCCTATACTTCAATCCGAGTTTCTTCTATAGTCCAACTTTGTTTCTCTACCATCAAGCTTCTCCTTTGTTGCTGCTCCAAGCCCCGTCCAGGGTGACCTTGAATACTTTCAGGGATGGGACACCCACAACTTCTCTGGGCAACCTGTTCCAGTGTTCCAGCACTCCCACAGTAAAAAAGGCCTTCCTTTCATCTAATATGTGTAGGAAATCATAAATCTAGGCATAGAAGCTTGGAGTGCAAATTTGAAATTCTTTGGATTTGAAGCACATTTTATATGAATACTGACTTACAGATGACTAAAAGATGTTGATGGGCATTTGAGCTGACAAGTTTTGAAAAAGTGCACGGAAATTAAAATTGAAACCACTAAAATTAAAAACTCCTTGCCATTTTCTTTTTCCTCTCCTATTCAAAATTGCATATGTCAGATATCAGTGCTTCATGCAAACCTCTCAGATGCTCTCAGAGAAAAAGCTTTTCTTTCAGACTAAGTTGCGGTTGACGTAGAACACTAGCAGGAGTGAAAGATTTTCTGGGCATCGGGGCAGCCCGTTCTCCTTGGATTTGTGTGCAGAATGCATTTTATCCAAACTGGAAAATAGATCCCAGCTCTGTTCTATTCATCATCCTTACTTCATCAGGCCAGAAGATTCTGTGAAAAGTAGCCTGTGGACCTTGAAGACAGCGCATGTGAACCAGATGAGAGGTGATAGAGAAGTTGAGGGAGAGAAGAAAGAGCATGAGGCTGAAACCAGAAAGTATTTCTCCACGTGATCATGGAAGATTGCAGGAGCCACTTGGTACTATCAAACCAGCCCAACTTGGCACTTGTGCCACCTTGGGTCTGGGAGCCATGTTGCATATCGTGCATTTTAAGGAGCCAGCTGGCCACACCCAGCCATATGCCCCCAAACACAAACCAAGGCCCTTTTCTCTGGCAAACAAAACTCAACTGCCCCTCTTCTGGATGGCAGATTGCAGGAACCACTTGGTACTATCAAACCAGCCCAACTTGGCACTGGTGCCACCATGGGTCTGGTCACCATCCTGCCTATTGTAGCTTTTCAGGAGCCAGCCGGTCACTCTCAGCCATAGGCCCCCAAACACAAACCTCGGCCCGTTTCCCTGGCAAACAAAAGTAAGCTGCCCCGCTTCTGCATGGCAGATTGCAGGAGCTACTTAGTACTATCAAATCAGCCCGACTTGGCACAGGTGCCACCTTGGATCTGGGAACCATCCTGTGTATCGTGGATTTTCAGGGGCCAGCCGGCCACTCTCAGCCATATGCCCCCAAAAACAAACCACGGACCTTTTCTCTGGCAAACAAAAATCAGCTGCCCCACTTCTGGATGGCAGATTGCAGGAGCCACTTGGGACTATCACACCAGCACAACATGGCACTGCTGCCACCTTGGATCTGGGAACAATCCTGCGTATCGTACATATTCAGGAACCAGCCGAACACTCCCAGCCACAGGCCCCCAAACACAAACAACGGCCCTTTTCTCTGGCAAACAAAACTCAACTGCCCCTCTTCTGGATGGCAAATTGCAGGACGCACTTGGTAGTACAAAAAGAGCCCGACTTGGCAGTGGTGCCACCTTGGCTCTGGGAACCATCCTGCGTATCGAGCATTTTAAGGAGCCAGCCGGCAATTCCCAGCCGTATGCCCCAAAAAGAAACCATGGACCTTTTCTCTGGCAAAAAAAACTCAGCTGTCCCGCTTCTGGATGGCAGATTGCAGGAGTTACTTTGAACCATACAACCAGCCTTACTTGGCACTGGTGCCACCTTGGATCTGGGAACCATCCTGCCTATCGTTGATTTTCAGGGGCCAGCCGGCCACTCTCAGCCATAGGCCCCCAAACACAAACCACAGCCCTTTTCTCTAGCAAACAAAATTCAACTGCCCCGCTTCTGGATGGCAAATTGCAGGAGCCACTGGGTACTACAAAAACAGCCTGACTTGGCACTGGTGCCACCTTGCGTCTGGTTACCATGCGGCGTATCGTGCATTTTAAGGAGCCAGGTGGCCACTCCCAGCCATATGCCCCCAAACACAACCCACGGCCCTTTTCTCTGGCAAACAAAACTCAGCTGCCCCGCTTCTGGATGGCAGATTGCAGGAGACACTTGGTACTATCAAACCAGCCCGACTTGGCACTGGTGCCACCTTGGGTCTGGGAACCATGCTGCGTATCGTGGATTTTCAGGAGCCAGCCGGCTACTCCCAGCCACAGGCCCCCAACAAAAACCACGGCCCTTTTTTCTCGCAAACAAAACTTAGCTGCCTCACTTCTGGATGGCAGATTGCAGGAGCCACTTGGTGTAATCAAACCAGCCCGACTTGGCACTGGTGCCACCTTGGGTCTGGGAACCATCCTGCGTATCGTGGATTCTAAGGAGCCAGCCGGCCACTCCCAGCCACAGGCCCCCAAACAAAATCAACGGCGCTGTTCCCTGGAAAACAAAACACGCCTGCCAACTTTTTGATGGAGTTTGCAGGAGCCACTTGGTACTATCAAACCAGCCCGACTTGGCACTGGTGCCACCTTGGGTCTGGGAACCATCCTGCGTATCGTGGATTCTAAGGAGCCAGCCGGCCACTCCTAGCCACAGGCCCCCAAACAAAAACCTAGGCCTATTTCTCTGGCAAACAAAAGTAAGCTGCCCTGCTTCTGGATGGCAGATTGCAGGAGACACTTGGTACTATCAAACCAGCCCAACTTGGCACTGGTGCCACCTTGGATCTGGGAACCATGCTCTGTATCGTGGATATTCAGGGGCCAGCCGGCCACTCTCAGCCATATGCCCCCAAAAACAAACCACGGACCTTTTCTCTGGCAAACAAAACTCAACTGCCCCACTTCTGGATGGCAGATTGCAGGAGCCACTTGGGACTATCACACCAGCACAACATGGCACTGCTGCCACCTTGGATCTGGGAACAATCCTGCGTATCGTACATATTCAGGAACCAGCCGAACACTCCCAGCCACAGGCCCCCAAACACAAACAACGGCCCTTTTCTCTGGCAAACAAAACTCAACTGCCCCTCTTCTGGATGGCAAATTGCAGGACGCACTTGGTACTACAAAAAGAGCCCGACTTGGCAGTGGTGCCACCTTGGCTCTGGGAACCATCCTGCGTATCGAGCATTTTAAGGAGCCAGCCGGCAATTCCCAGCCGTATGCCCCAAAAAGAAACCATGGACCTTTTCTCTGGCAAAAAAATCTCAGCTGTCCCGCTTCTGGATGGCAGATTGCAGGAGTTACTTTGAACCATACAACCAGCCTTACTTGGCACTGGTGCCACCTTGGATCTGGGAACCATCCTGCCTATCGTTGATTTTCAGGGGCCAGCCGGCCACTCTCAGCCATAGGCCCCCAAACACAAACCACAGCCCTTTTCTCTAGCAAACAAAATTCAACTGCCCCGCTTCTGGATGGCAAATTGCAGGAGCCACTGGGTACTACAAAAACAGCCTGACTTGGCACTGGTGCCACCTTGCGTCTGGTTACCATGCGGCGTATCGTGCATTTTAAGGAGCCAGGTGGCCACTCCCAGCCATATGCCCCCAAACACAACCCACGGCCCTTTTCTCTGGCAAACAAAACTCAGCTGCCCTGCTTCTGGATGGCAGATTGCAGGAGACACTTGGTACTATCAAACCAGCCCGACTTGGCACTGGTGCCACCTTGGGTCTGGGAACCATCCTGCGTATTGTGGATTGTCAGGAGACAGCCAACCACTCTCGGCCACAGAGCCCAATCAAAAACAAAGGTCCGTTTCCCTGGCAAAAAAAACTCAGCTGCCCCGCTTCTGGATGGGAGATTGCAGGAGCCACTGGGTACTATGAAACCAGCCCTACTTGGCACTGGTGCCACATTGCATCTGGGAACCATGCTGCGTATCGTGGATTTTCAGGAGCCAGCCGGCCACTGCCAGCCACAGGCCCCCAAACACAAACCACAGCCTTTTTCTCTGGCAAACAAAACTCAGCTGCCCCGCTTCTGGATGGCAGATTGCAGGAGCCACTTGGTACTATCAAACCAGCCCGACTTGGCACTGGTGCCACCTTGGGTCTGGGAACCATCCTGCCTATCGTGGATTTTAAGGAGCCAGCCGGCTACTCCCAGCCACAGGCCCCCAACAAAAACCACGGCCCTTTTTTCTCGCAAACAAAACTTAGCTGCCTCACTTCTGGATGGCAGATTGCAGGAGCCACTTGGTGTAATCAAACCAGCCCGACTTGGCACTGGTGCCACCTTGGGTCTGGGAACCATCCTGCGTATCGTGGATTCTAAGGAGCCAGCCGGCTACTCCCAGCCACAGGCCCCCAACAAAAACCACGGCCCTTTTTTCTCGCAAACAAAACTTAGCTGCCCCGCTTCTGGATGGCAGATTGCAGGAGCCACTTGGTACTATCAAACCAGCCCGACTTGGCACTGGTGCCACCTTGGGTCTGGGAACCATCCTGCGTATCGTGGATTCTAAGGAGCCAGCCGGCCACTCCTAGCCACAGGCCCCCAAACAAAAACCTAGGCCTATTTCTCTGGCAAACAAAAGTAAGCTGCCCTGCTTCTGGATGGCAGATTGCAGGAGACACTTGGTACTATCAAACCAGCCCAACTTGGCACTGGTGCCACCTTGGATCTGGGAACCATGCTCTGTATCGTGGATATTCAGGGGCCAGCCGGCCACTCTCAGCCATATGTCCCCAAACAGAAACCTCGGCCCGTTTCTCTGGCAAACAAAACTCAACTGCCCCTCTTCTGGATGGCAAATTGCAGGATGAACTTGATACTAAAACCGCAGGCCGACTTGGTAGTGGTGACACCTTGGGCCTGGGAACCATCATGCGTATCGAGCATTTTAAGGAGCCAGCCGGCCACTCCCAGCAATATGCCCCCAAAAACAATCCACGGAATTTTCCTCTGGCAAACAAAAATCAGCTGCCTCGCTTCTGGATGGCAGATTGCAGGAGCCACTTTGCACCATCAAACCAGCCCGACTTGGCACTGGTGCCACATTGCATCTGGGAACCATGCTGCCTAGCGTGGATTTTCAGGAGCCAGCCGGCCACTCTCAGCTATATGCCCCCAAACAAAACCCACGGCCCGTTTCCCTGGCAAACAAAATTAAGCTGCCCCGCTTCTGGATGGCAGATTGCAGGACGCACTTGGTAGTATCAAACCAGCAAAACTTGGCACTGGTGCCACCTTGGGTCTGGGAACCATCCTGTGTATCGTGGGTTCAAAGGAGCCAGCCGGTCACTCCCAGCCACAGGCCCCCAAATACAAACAATGTCGCTTTTCCCTGGAAAACAAAACTCGCCTGCCAACTTTTTGATGGCAGATTGCAGGAGCCACTTGGTACTATCAAACCAGCCCAACTTGGCACTGGTGCCACCATGGGTCTGGTAACCATCCTGCCTATTGTAGCTTTCCAGGAGCCAGCCGGACACTCCCAGCCATAGGTCCCCAGTCACAAACCTCGGCCCGTTTCCCTGGCAAACAAAAGTAAGCTACCCCGCTTCTGGATGGCAGATTGCAGGAGCCACTTGGTACTATCAAACCAGCCCAACTTGGCACTGGTGCCACCTTGGGTCTGGGAACCATGCTGCGTAACACAGATTCTAAGGCGCCAGTCGGCCACTACGAGCCACAAGCCCCCAAACACAAACAACGGCGCTATTCTCTGGCAAACAAAACTCAACTGCCCCTCTTCTGGATGGCAAATTGCAGGACGCACTTGGTACTATAAAAACAGCCCGACTTGGCACTGGTGCCCCCTTGGGTCTGGGAACCATCCTGCGTATCGATCTTTTTAATGAGACAGCCGGCCACTCCCAGCCATATGCCCCCAAACAAAACCCACGGCCCTTTTCTCTGGCAAACAAAACTCAACTGCACCGCTTCTGGATGGCAGATTGCAGGAGCCACTTGGTACTATCAAACCAGCCCGACTTGGCACTGGTGCCACCTTGGGTCTGGGAACCATCCTGCGTATTGTGGGTTATCAGGAGCCAGCCGAACACTCTCGGCCACAGACCCCAATTAAAAACAACGGCCGGTTTCACAGGCAAACAAAACTCAGCTGCCCCGCTTCTGGATGGGAGATTGCAGGAGGCACTTGGTGTAATCAAACCAGCCCGACTTGGCACTGGTGCCACCTTGGGTCTGGGAACCATCCTGCGTATCGTGGATTCTAAGGAGCCAGCCGGCCACTCCTAGCCACAGGCCCCCAAACAAAAACCTAGGCCTATTTCTCTGGCAAACAAAAGTAAGCTGCCCTGCTTCTGGATGGCAGATTGCAGGAGACACTTGGTACTATCAAACCAGCCCGACTTGGCACTGGTGCCACCTTGGATCTGGGAACCATGCTCTGTATCGTGGATATTCAGGGGCCAGCCGGCCACTCTCAGCCATATGTCCCCAAACAGAAACCTCGGCCCGTTTCTCTCGCAAACAAAACTCAACTGCCCCTCTTCTGGATGGCAAATTGCAGGATGAACTTGATACTAAAACCGCAGGCCGACTTGGTAGTGGTGACACCTTGGGCCTGGGAACCATCATGCGTATCGAGCATTTTAAGGAGCCAGCCGGCCACTCCCAGCAATATGCCCCCAAAAACAATCCACGGAATTTTCCTCTGGCAAACAAAAATCAGCTGCCTCGCTTCTGGATGGCAGATTGCAGGAGCCACTTTGCACCATCAAACCAGCCCGACTTGGCACTGGTGCCACATTGCATCTGGGAACCATGCTGCCTAGCGTGGATTTTCAGGAGCCAGCCGGCCACTCTCAGCTATATGCCCCCAAACAAAACCCACGGCCCGTTTCCCTGGCAAACAAAATTAAGCTGCCCCGCTTCTGGATGGCAGATTGCAGGACGCACTTGGTACTATCAAACCAGCAAAACTTGGCACTGGTGCCACCTTGGGTCTGGGAACCATCCTGCGTATCGTGGGTTCAAAGGAGCCAGCCGGTCACTCCCAGCCACAGGCCCCCAAATACAAACAATGTCGCTTTTCCCTGGAAAACAAAACTCGCCTGCCAACTTTTTGATGGCAGATTGCAGGAGCCACTTGGTACTATCAAACCAGCCCAACTTGGCACTGGTGCCACCTTGGGTCTGGGAACCATGCTGCGTAACACAGATTCTAAGGCGCCAGTCGGCCACTACGAGCCACAAGCCCCCAAACACAAACAACGGCGCTATTCTCTGGCAAACAAAACTCAACTGCCCCTCTTCTGGATGGCAAATTGCAGGACGCACTTGGTACTATAAAAACAGCCCGACTTGGCACTGGTGCCCTCTTGGGTCTGGGAACCATCCTGGGTATCGATCTTTTTAATGAGACAGCCGGCCACTCCCAGCCATATGCCCCCAAACACAACCCACGGCCCTTTTCTCTGGCAAACAAAACTCAACTGCACCGCTTCTGGATGGCAGATTGCAGGAGCCACTTGGTACTATCAAACCAGCCCGACTTGGCACTGGTGCCACCTTGGGTCTGGGAACCATCCTGCGTATTGTGGGTTATCAGGAGCCAGCCGAACACTCTCGGCCACAGACCCCAATTAAAAACAACGGCCCGTTTCACAGGCAAACAAAACTCAGCTGCCCCGCTTCTGGATGGGAGATTGCAGGAGCCACTGGGTACTATGAAACCAGCCCTACTTGGCACTGATGCCACCTTGGGTCTGGGAACCATGCTGCGTATCATGGATTTTCAGGAGCCAGCCGGCCACTGCCAGCCACAGGCCCCGAAACACAAAAAACAGCCTTTTTCTCTGGCAAACAAAATTCAGCTGCCCCGCTTCTGGATGGCAGATTGCAGGAACCACTTGGTACTAACAAACCAGCCCGACTTGGCACTGATGCCACCTTGGGTCTGGGAACCATCCTGTGTATCGTGGATTCTAAGGAGCCAGCTGGCCACTCCCAGCCACAGGCCCCAAAACACACACAACGGTGCTTTTCCCTGGAAAACAAAACTCGCCTGCCAAACTTTTGATGGCAGATTGCAGGAGCCACTTGGTATTATCAAACCAGCCCAACTTGGCACTGGTGCCACCATGGGTCTGGTCACCATCCTGCCTATCGTAGCTTTTCAGGAGCCAGCCAGCCACCCCCAGCCAGAGGCCCCCAGACAAATATTTCGGCCCGTTTCCCTGGCAAACAAAAGTAAGCTGCCCCGCTTCTGGATGGCAGATTGCAGGAGCCACTTGGTACCATCAAACCAGCCCAACTTGGCACTGGTGCCAACTCAGGTCTGGGAACCATGCTGCGTATCGTGGGTTCTAAGGAGCCAGCTGGCCACTCCCAGCCACAGGCACCCAAACACAAACAACGGCGCTTTTCCCTGGAAAACAAAACTCGCCTGCCAACTTTTTGATGGCAGATTGCAGGAGCCACTTGGTACTATCAAACCAGCCCAACTTGGCACTGGTGCCACCATGGGTCTGGTCACCATCCTGCCTATCGTAGCTTTTCAGGAGCCAGCCGGTCACTCCCAGCCATAGGCCCCCAGACACAAACCTCGGCCCGTTTCCCTGGCAAACAAAAGTAAGCTGCCCCGCTTCTGCATGGCAGATTGCAGGAGCTACTTAGTACTATCAAACCAGCCCGACTTGGCACTGGTGACACCTCTGGTCTGGGAACCATCCTGCCTATCGTGGATTTTCAGGGGCCAGCCGGCCACTCTCAGCCATATGCCCCAAAAACAAACCACGGCCCTTTTCTCTGGCAAACAAAACTCAACTGCCCCTCTTCTGGATGGCAAATTTTAGGACGCACTTTGTACTACGAAAACCGCCCGACGTGGCACTGGTGCCACCTTGTGTCAGGGAACCATCCTGCATATCGAGCTTTTTAAGGAGCCAGCCGGCCACGCCCAGCCATACACCCCCAAAAACAAACCACGGACCATATCTCTTGGAAACAAAAATCCGCTGCCCCGCGTCTGGATGGCAGATTGCAGGAGCCACTTTGCACCATCAAACTAGCCCGACTTGGCACTGGTGCCAACTCAGGTCTGGGAACAATCCTGCATATCGTGGATTCTAAGGAGCCAGCCGGCCACTCCCTGCCACAGGCCCCCAAACAAAAACAACGGCGCTTTTCCCTGGAAAACAAAATTCGCCTGCCAGCATTTTGATGGCAGATTGCAGGAGCCACTTGGTACTATCAAACCAGCCCAACTTGGCACTGGTGCCACCATGGGTCTGGTCACCATCCTGCCTATCGTAGCTTTTCAGGACCTAGACGGTCACTCCCAGCCATAGGCCCCGTGACACAAAGCTCAGCCCGTTTCCCTGACAAAAAAAAGTAAGCTGCCCCGCTTCTGGATGGCAGATTGCAGGACGCACTTGGTACTATCAAACCAGCCCGACTTGGCACTGGTGCTACCTCAGGTCTGGGAACCATCCTGCGTATCGTGGAGTCTAAGGAGCCAGCCGGCCACTCCCAGCCTCAGGCCCCCAAACACAAACATCGGCGCTTTTCCCTGGAAAACAAAACTCGCCTGCCAACTTTTTGATGGCAGATTGCCGGAGCCACTTGGTACTATCAAACCAGCCCAACTTGGCACTGGTGCCACCTTGGGTCTGGGAACCATCCGGCGTATCGTGTGTTTAAAGGAGCCAGCCGGCCACTCCAGCCACAGGCCCGCAGACACAAACAACGGCGCTTTTCCCTGGAAAACAAAGCTTGCCTGCTGACTTTTGATGGCAGATTGCAGGAGCCACTTTGTACTTTGAAATCAGCCGAACATGGCTCTGGTGCCACCATGGGTCTGGTCACCATCCTGCCTATCGTAGCTTTTCAGGAGCCAGGCGGTCACTCCCAGCCATAGGCCCCCAGACACAAAGCTCGGCCCGTTTCCCTGGCAAACAAAAGTAAGCTACCCCGCTTCTGGATGGCAGATTGCAGGACGCACTTGGTACTATCAAACCAGCCCAACTTATCACTGGTGCCACCTCAGGTCAGGGAACCATCCTGCGTATTGTGGATTCTAAGGAGCCAGCCGGCCACTCCCAGCCACAGGCCCCCAAACACAAACAACGGCGCTTTTCCCTGGAAAACAAAACTCGCCTGCCAACTTTTTGATGGCAGATTGCAGGAGCCACTTGGTACTATCAAACCAGCCCAACTTGGCACTGGTGCCACCATGGGTCTGGTCACCTTCCTGCCTATCGTAGCTTTTCAGGAGCCAGCCGGTCACTCCCTGCCATAGGCCCCCAAACACAAACCTCGGCCCGTTTCCCTGGCAAACAAAAGTAAGCTGCCCCGCTTCTGGATGGCAGATTGCAGGACGCACTTGGTACTATCAAACCAGCCCGACTTGGCACTGGTGCTACCTCAGGTCTGGGAACCATCCTGCGTATCGTGGAGTCTAAGGAGCCAGCCGGCCACTCCCAGCCTCAGGCCCCCAAACACAAACATCGGCGCTTTTCCCTGGAAAACAAAACTCGCCTGCCAACTTTTTGATGGCAGATTGCCGGAGCCACTTGGTACTATCAAACCAGCCCAACTTGGCACTGGTGCCACCATGGGTCTGGTCACCATCCTGCCTATCGTAGCTTTTCAGGAGCCAGCCGGTCACTCCCAGCCATAGACCCCAGACACAAACCTCGGCCCGTTTCCCTGGCAAAAAAAAGTAAGCTGCCCCGCTTCTGGATGGCAGATTGCAGGAGCCACTTTGCACCATCAAACTAGCCCGACTTAGCACTGGTGCCACCTCAGGTCTGGGAACCATCCTGCGTATCGTGGATTCTAAGGAGCCAGCCGGACACTCCCAGCCACAGGCCCTCAAACACAAACAGCGGCGCTTTTCCCTGGAAAACAAAACTCGCCTGCCAAATTTTGATGGCAGATTGCCGGAGCAACTTGGTACTATCAAACCAGCCCAACTTGGCACTGGTGCCACCATGGGTCTGGTCACCATCCTGCCTATCGTAGCTTTTCAGGAGCCAGCCGGTCAATCCAAGCCATAGGCCCCCAGACAAAACCTCGGCCATTTTCCCTGGCAAACAAAAGTAAGCCACCCCGCTTCTGCATGGATGATTGCAGGAGCCACTTTGCAGCATCCAACTAGCCCGACTTGGCACTGGTGCCACGTCAGGTCTGGGAACCATCCTGCGTATCGTGGATTCCAATTATAAAGCCGGCCACTCCCAGCCACAGGCCCCCAAACACAAACAACGGCGCTTTCCCCTGGAAATCAAAACTCGCCTGCCAAATTTTTGATGGCAGATTGCAGGAGCCACTTGGTACTATCAAACCAGCCCAACTTGGCACTGGTGCCACCATGGGTCTGGTCACCATCCTGCCTATCGTAGCTTTTCAGGACCTAGACGGTCACTCGCAGCCATAGGCCCCCAGACACAAAGCTCGGCCCGTTTCCCTGGCAAACGAGTAAGCTGCCCCGCTTCTGGATGGCAGATTGCAGGAACCACTTGGTACTATCAAACCAGCCCAACTTGGCACTGGTGCCACCTCAGGTCTGGGAACCATCCTGCCTATCGTGGATTCTAAGGAGCCATCCGGCCACTCCCACCCACAGGCACCCAAACACAAACAACGGCGCTTTTCCCTGGAAAACAAAACTCGCCTGCCAACTTTTTGATGGCGGATTGCAGGAGCCACTTGGTACTATCAAACCAGTCCAACTTGGCACTGGTGCCACCATGGATATGGTCACCATCCTGCCTATCGTAGCTTTTCAGGACCTAGCAGGTCACTCCCAGCCATAGGCCCCCAGACACAAAGCTCTGCCCGTTTCCCTGGCAAACAAAAGTAAGCTGTCCCGCTTCTGGATGGCAGATTGCAGGATCCAATAGGTATTATCAAACCTGCCCGACTTGGCACTGGTGCCACCTCTGGTCTGGGAACCATGCTGCGTATCGTGGATTCTAATTAGCCAGCCGGCCACTCCCACCCACAGGCGCCCAAACACAAACAACGGCGCTTTCCCCTGGAAAACAAAACTCGCCTGCCAACTTTTTGATGGCAGATTGCAGGAGCCACTTGGTACTATCAAACCAGCCCAACTTGGCACTGGTGCCACCATGGGTCTGGTCACCATCCTGCCTATCGTAGCTTTTCAGGAGCCAGCCTGTCACTCCAAGCCATAGGCCCCCAGACACAAACCTCGGCCCGTTTCCCTGGCAAACAAAAGTAAGCTGCCCCGCTTCTGGATGGAAGATTGCAGGAGCCACTTGGTACTATAAAACCAGCCCTACTTGGCACTGGTGCCACCTCTGGTCTGGGAACCATGCTGCGTATCGTGGATTCTAAGGAGCCAGCCGGCCACTCCCAGCCACAGGCCCCCAAACACAAACAACGGCGCTTTTCCCTGGAAAACAAAAATCGCCTGCCAACTTTTTGATGGCAGATTGCAGGAGCCACTTGGTACTATCAAACCAGCCCAACTTGGCACTGGTGCCACCTTGGGTCTGGTCACCATCCTGCCTATCGTAGCTTTTCAGGAGCCAGCCGGTCACTCTCAGCCATAGGCCCCCAGACACAAACCTCGGCCCGTTTCCCTGGCAAACAAAAGTAAGCTGCCCCGCTTCTGGACGGCAGATTGCAGGAATAACTTGGTACTATGAAACCAGCCCAACTTGGCACTGGTGCCACCTTGGGTCTGGGAACCATCCTGCGTATCGTGGATTCTAAGGAGCCAGCCGGTCACTCCCAGCCACAGGCCCCCAAACACAAACAACGGCGCTTTTCCCTGGAAAACAAAACTGGCCTGCCAATATTTTGATGGCAGATTGCAGGAGCCACTTGGTACTATCAAATCAGCCCAACTTGGCACTGGTGCCACCATGGGTCTGGTCACCATCCTGCCTATCGTAGCTTTTCAGGAGCCAGCCGGTCCCTCCCTGCCATAGGCCCCCAGAGAAAAACCTCGGCCCGTTTCCCTGGCAAACAAAAGTAAGCTGCTCCGCTTCTGGATGGCAGATTGCAGGAGCCACTTTGCACCATCAAACTAGCCCGACTTGGTACTGGTGCCACCTCTGGTCTGGGAACCATCCTGCGTATCGTGGAGACTAAGGAACCAGACGGCCACTCCAGCCACAGGCCCCCAGACACAAACAACGGCGCTTTTCCCTGGAAAACAAAACTCGCCTGCCAAGTTTTTGATGGCAGATTGCAGGAGCCACTTGGTACTATCAAACCAGCCCAACTTGGCACTGGTGCCACCATGGGTCTGGTCACCATCCTGCCTATCGTAGCTTTTCAGGAGCCAGCCGGTCACTCGCAGCCATAGGCCCCCAGACACAAAGCTCGGCCCGTTTCCCTGGCAAACAAAAGTAAGCTACCCCGCTTCTGGATGGCAGATTGCAGGAGCCACTTTGCACCATCAAACTAGCCCGACTTGGCACTGGTGCCACCTCAGGTCTGGGAATGAGCCTGGGTATGGTGGATTCTAAGGAGCCAGCCGGCCACTCCCAGCCACAGGCCCCCAAACACAAACAACGGCGCTTTCCCCTGGAAAACAAAACTCGCCTGCCAACTTTTTGATGGCAGATTGCAGGAGTCACTTGGTACTATCCAACCAGCCCAACTTGGCACTGGTGCCACCATGGGTCTGGTCACCTTCCTGCCTATCGTACCTTTTCAGGAGCCAGCCGGTCACTCCCAGCCATAGGCCCCCAGACACAAAGCTCGGCCCGTTTCCCTGGCAAACAAAAGTAAGCTGCCCCGCTTCTGGATGGCAGATTGCAGGAGCCACTTTACACCATCAAACTAGCCCGACTTGGCACTGGTGCCACCTCAGGTCTGGGAACCATGCTGCGTATCGTGGATTCTAATTAGCCAGCCGGTCAATCCCTGCCATAGGCCCCCAAACACAAACAAGGGCGCTATTCACTGGAAAACAAAACTCGCCTGCCAAATTTTGATGGCAGATTGCCGGAGCCACTTGGTACTATCAAACCAGCCCAACTTGACAGTGGTGCCACCATGGGTCTGGTCACCATCCTGCCTATCGTAGCTTTTCAGGAGCCAACCGGTCACTCCCAGCCATAGGCCCTTAGACACAAACCTCGGCCCGTTTCCCTGGCAAACAAAAGTTAGCTGCCCCGCTTCTGGATGGCAGATTGCAGGACGCACTTGGTACTATCAAACCAGCCCGACTTGGCACTGGTGCCACGACAAGTCTGGGAACCATCCTGCGTATCGTGGATTCTAAGGAGCCAGCCGGCCACTCCCTGCCACAGGCACCCAAACACAAACAACGGCGCTTTTCCCTGGAAAACAAAACTCGCCTGCCAACTTTTTGATGGCGGATTGCAGGAGCCACTTGGTACTATCAAACCAGCCCAACTTGGCACTGGTGCCACCATGGATGTGGTCACCATCCTGCCTATCGTAGCTTTTCAGTACCTAGCAGGTCACTCCCAGCCATAGGCGCCCAGACACAAAGCTCGGCCCGTTTCCCTGGCAAACAAAATTAAGCTGCCCCGCTTCTGAATGGCAGATTGCATGAACCACTTGGTAGTATAAAACCAGCCCGACTTGGCACTGGTGCCACCTCTGGTCTGGGAACCATCCTGTGTATCGTGGATTCTAAGGAGCCAGCCGGTCACTCCCAGCCACAGGCCCCCAAACACAAACAACAGCGCTTTTCCCTGGAAAACAAAACTCGCCTGCCAACATTTTGATGGCAGATTGCAGGAGCCACTTGGTACTATCAAATCAGCCCAACTTGGCACTGGTGCCACCTTGGGTCTGGTCACCATCCTGCCTATCGTAGCTGTTCAGGCGCCACCCGGTCACTCCCAGCCATAGGCCCCCAGAGAAAAACCTCGGCCCGTTTCCCTGGCAAAGAAAAGTAAGCTACCCCGCTTCTGGATGGCAGATTGCAGGAGCCACTTTGCACCATCAAACTGGCCCGACTTGTCACTGGTGCCACCTCAAGTCTGGGAACCATCCTGCGTATCGTGGATTCCAATTAGCAAGCCGGCCACTCCCAGCCACAGGCCCCCAAACACAAACAACGGCGCTTTTCCCTGGAAAACAAAACTCGCCTGCCAAATTTTTGATGGCAGATTGCAGGAGCCACTTGGTACTATCAAACCAGCCCAACTTGGCACTGGTGCCACCATGGGTCTGGTCACCATCCTGCCTATCGTAGCTTTTCAGGACCTAGACGGTCACTCCCAGCCATAGGCCCCGTGACACAAAGCTCAGCCCGTTTCCCTGACAAAAAAAAGTAAGCTGTCCCGCTTCTGGATGGCAGATTGCAGGACGCACTTGGTAGTATCAAACCAGCCCGACTTGGCACTGGCGCCACCTCACGTCTGGGAACCATCCTGCGTATCGTGGATTCTAAGCAGCCAGCCGGCCACTCCCAGCCACAGGCCCCCAAACACAAACAACGGCGCTTTTCCCTGGAAAACAAAACTCGCCTGCCAATTTTTGATGGCAGATTGCAGGAGCCACTTGGTACTATCAAACCAGCCCAACTTGGCACTGGTGCCACCATGGGTCTGGTCACCATCCTGCCTATCGTAGCTTTTCAGGAGCCAGCCGGTCACTCGCAGCCATAGGCCCCCAGACACAAAGCTCGGCCCGTTTCCCTGGCAAACAAAATTAAGCTGCCCCGCTTCTGGATGGCAGATTGCATGAACCACTTGGTAGTATAAAACCAGCCCGACTTGGCACTGGTGCCACCTCTGGTCTGGGAACCATCCTGTGTATCGTGGATTCTAAGGAGCCAGCCGGTCACTCCCAGCCACAGGCCCCCAAACACAAACAACAGCGCTTTTCCCTGGAAAACAAAACTCGCCTGCCAACATTTTGATGGCAGATTGCAGGAGCCACTTGGTACTATCAAATCAGCCCAACTTGGCACTGGTGCCACCTTGGGTCTGGTCACCATCCTGCCTATCGTAGCTGTTCAGGCGCCACCCGGTCACTCCCAGCCATAGGCCCCCAGAGAAAAACCTCGGCCCGTTTCCCTGGCAAAGAAAAGTAAGCTACCCCGCTTCTGGATGGCAGATTGCAGGAGCCACTTTGCACCATCAAACTGGCCCGACTTGTCACTGGTGCCACCTCAAGTCTGGGAACCATCCTGCGTATCGTGGATTCCAATTAGCAAGCCGGCCACTCCCAGCCACAGGCCCCCAAACACAAACAACGGCGCTTTTCCCTGGAAAACAAAACTCGCCTGCCAAATTTTTGATGGCAGATTGCAGGAGCCACTTGGTACTATCAAACCAGCCCAACTTGGCACTGGTGCCACCATGGGTCTGGTCACCATCCTGCCTATCGTAGCTTTTCAGGACCTAGACGGTCACTCCCAGCCATAGGCCCCGTGACACAAAGCTCAGCCCGTTTCCCTGACAAAAAAAAGTAAGCTGTCCCGCTTCTGGATGGCAGATTGCAGGACGCACTTGGTAGTATCAAACCAGCCCGACTTGGCACTGGCGCCACCTCACGTCTGGGAACCATCCTGCGTATCGTGGATTCTAAGCAGCCAGCCGGCCACTCCCAGCCACAGGCCCCCAAACACAAACAACGGCGCTTTTCCCTGGAAAACAAAACTCGCCTGCCAAGTTTTTGATGGCAGATTGCAGGAGCCACTTGGTACTATCAAACCAGCCCAACTTGGCACTGGTGCCACCATGGGTCTGGTCACCATCCTGCCTATCGTAGCTTTTCAGGAGCCAGCCGGTCACTCGCAGCCATAGGCCCCCAGACACAAAGCTCGGCCCGTTTCCCTGGCAAACAAAAGTAAGCTACCCCGCTTCTGGATGGCAGATTGCAGGAGCCACTTTGCACCATCAAACTAGCCCGACTTGGCACTGGTGCCACCTCAGGTCTGGGAATGAGCCTGGGTATGGTGGATTCTAAGGAGCCAGCCGGCCACTCCCAGCCACAGGCCCCCAAACACAAACAACGGCGCTTTCCCCTGGAAAACAAAACTCGCCTGCCAACTTTTTGATGGCAGATTGCAGGAGCCACTTGGTACTATCCAACCAGCCCAACTTGGCACTGGTGCCACCATGGGTCTGGTCACCTTCCTGCCTATCGTAGCTTTTCAGGAGCCAGCCGGTCACTCCCAGCCATAGGCCCCCAGACACAAAGCTCGGCCCGTTTCCCTGGCAAACAAAAGTAAGCTGCCCCGCTTCTGGATGGCAGATTGCAGGAGCCACTTTACACCATCAAACTAGCCCGACTTGGCACTGGTGCCACCTCAGGTCTGGGAACCATGCTGCGTATCGTGGATTCTAATTAGCCAGCCGGTCAGTCCCTGCCATAGGCCCCCAAACACAAACAAGGGCGCTATTCACTGGAAAACAAAACTCGCCTGCCAAATTTTGATGGCAGATTGCCGGAGCCACTTGGTACTATCAAACCAGCCCAACTTGACAGTGGTGCCACCATGGGTCTGGTCACCATCCTGCCTATCGTAGCTTTTCAGGAGCCAACCGGTCACTCCCAGCCATAGGCCCTTAGACACAAACCTCGGCCCGTTTCCCTGGCAAACAAAAGTTAGCTGCCCCGCTTCTGGATGGCAGATTGCAGGACGCACTTGGTACTATCAAACCAGCCCGACTTGGCACTGGTGCCACGACAAGTCTGGGAACCATCCTGCGTATCGTGGATTCTAAGGAGCCAGCCGGCCACTCCCTGCCACAGGCACGCAAACACAAACAACGGCGCTTTTCCCTGGAAAACAAAACTCGCCTGCCAACTTTTTGATGGCGGATTGCAGGAGCCACTTGGTACTATCAAACCAGCCCAACTTGGCACTGGTGCCACCATGGATGTGGTCACCATCCTGCCTATCGTAGCTTTTCAGTACCTAGCAGGTCACTCCCAGCCATAGGCGCCCAGACACAAAGCTCGGCCCGTTTCCCTGGCAAACAAAATTAAGCTGCCCCGCTTCTGGATGGCAGATTGCATGAACCACTTGGTAGTATAAAACCAGCCCGACTTGGCACTGGTGCCACCTCTGGTCTGGGAACCATCCTGTGTATCGTGGATTCTAAGGAGCCAGCCGGTCACTCCCAGCCACAGGCCCCCAAACACAAACAACAGCGCTTTTCCCTGGAAAACAAAACTCGCCTGCCAACATTTTGATGGCAGATTGCAGGAGCCACTTGGTACTATCAAATCAGCCCAACTTGGCACTGGTGCCACCTTGGGTCTGGTCACCATCCTGCCTATCGTAGCTGTTCAGGCGCCACCCGGTCACTCCCAGCCATAGGCCCCCAGAGAAAAACCTCGGCCCGTTTCCCTGGCAAAGAAAAGTAAGCTACCCCGCTTCTGGATGGCAGATTGCAGGAGCCACTTTGCACCATCAAACTGGCCCGACTTGTCACTGGTGCCACCTCAAGTCTGGGAACCATCCTGCGTATCGTGGATTCCAATTAGCAAGCCGGCCACTCCCAGCCACAGGCCCCCAAACACAAACAACGGCGCTTTTCCCTGGAAAACAAAACTCGCCTGCCAAATTTTTGATGGCAGATTGCAGGAGCCACTTGGTACTATCAAACCAGCCCAACTTGGCACTGGTGCCACCATGGGTCTGGTCACCATCCTGCCTATCGTAGCTTTTCAGGACCTAGACGGTCACTCCCAGCCATAGGCCCCGTGACACAAAGCTCAGCCCGTTTCCCTGACAAAAAAAAGTAAGCTGTCCCGCTTCTGGATGGCAGATTGCAGGACGCACTTGGTAGTATCAAACCAGCCCGACTTGGCACTGGCGCCACCTCACGTCTGGGAACCATCCTGCGTATCGTGGATTCTAAGCAGCCATCCGGCCACTCCCACCCACAGGCCCCCAAACACAAACAACGGCGCTTTTCCCTGGAAAACAAAACTCGCCTGCCAACATTTTGATGGCAGATTGCAGGAGCCACTTGGTACTATCAAACCAGCCCAACTTGGCACTCGTGCCACCATGGGTCTGGTCACCATCCTGCCTATCATAGCTTTTCAGGAGCCAGCCGGTCACTCCCAGCCATAGGCCCCCAGACACAAACCTCGGCCCGTTTCCCTGGCAAACAAAAGCAAGCTGCCCCGCTTCTGGATGGCAGATTGCAGGAGCCACTTCGCACCATCAAACTAGCCCGACTTGGCACTGGTGCCACCTCAGGTCTGGGAACCATGCTGCGTATCGTGGATTCTAATTAGCCATCCGGCCACTCCCACCCACAGGCCCCCAAACACAAACAACGGCGCTTTTCCCTGGAAAACAAAACTCGCCTGCCAAATTTTGATGGCAGATTGCCGGAGCCACTTGGTACTATCAAACCAGCCCAACTTGGCACTGGTGCCACCATGGGTCTGGTCACCATCCTGCCTATCGTAGCTTTTCAGGAGCCAGCCGGCAACTCCCTGCCACAGGCCCCCAAACACAAACAACGGCGCTTTTCCCTGGATAACAAAATTCGCCTGCCAATTTTTTGATGGCAGATTGCAGGAGCCACTTGGTACTATCAAATCAGCCCAACTTGGCACTGGTGCCACCATGGGTCTGGTCACCATACTGCCTATCGTAGCTTTTCAGGAGCCAGCCGGTCACTCCCAGCCATAGGCCCCCAGACACAAACCTCGGCCCGTTTCCCTGGCAAACAAAAGTAAGCTGCCCCGCTTCTGGATGGCAGATTGCAGGAGCCACTTGGTACTATCAAACCAGCCCAACTTGGCACTGGTGCCACCACTGGTCTGGGAACCATGCTGAGTATCGTGGATTCTAAGGAGACATCCGGCCACTCCCAGCCACAGGCCCCCAGACACAAACAACGGCGCTTTTCCCTGGAAAACAAAACTCGCCTGCCAAGTTTTTGATGGCAGATTGCAGGAGCCACTTGGTACTATCAAACCAGCCCAACTTGGCACTGGTGCCGTCATGGGTCTGGTCACCATCCTGCCTATCGTAGCTTTTCACGAGCCAGCCGGTCACTTCCAGGCTTAGGCCCCCAGACACAATCCTCGGACCGTTTCCCTGGCAAACAAAAGTAAGCTGACCCGCTTCTGGATGGCAGATTGCAGGAACCACTTGGTACTATCAAACCAGCCCAACTTGGCACTGGTGCCACCATGGGTCTGGGAAGCATCCTGCGTATCGTGGATTCTAAGGAGCCATCCGGCCACTCCCACCCACAGGCCCCCAAACACAAACAACGGCGCTTTTCCCTGGAAAACAAAAGTAAGCTGCCCCGCTTCTGGATGGCAGATTGCAGGAGCCACTTTGCACCATCCAACTAGCCCGACTTGGCACTGGTGCCACCTCAGGTCTGGGAACCATCCTGCGTATCGTGGATTCTAATTAGCCATTCGGCCACTTCCACCCACAGGCCCCTAAACACAAACAACGGCGCTTTTCCCTGGAAAACAAAACTCGCCTGCCAATTTTTGATGGCAGATTGCAGGAGCCACTTGGTACTATCAAACCAGCCCAACTTGGCACTGGTGCCACCATGGGTCTGGTCACCATCCTGCCTATCGTAGCTTTTCAGGAGCCAGCCGGTCACTCCCAGCCATAGGCCCCCAGACACAAAGCTCGGCCCGTTTCCCTGGCAAGGAAAAGTAAGCTGTCCCGCTTCTGGATGGCAGATTGCAGGAGCCACTTTGCACCATCAAACTAGCCCGACTTGGCACTGGTGCCACCTCAGGTCTGGGAATGAGCCTGGGTATCGTGGATTCTAAGGAGCCAGCCGGCCACTCCCAGCCACAGGCCCCCAAACACAAACAACGGCGCTTTTCCCTGGAAAACAAATCTCGCCTGCCAACTTTTTGATGGCAGATTGCAGGAGCCACTTGGTACTATCAAACCAGCCCAACTTGGCACTGGTGCCACCTTGGGTCTGGTCACCATCCTGCCTATCGTAGCTTTTCAGGAGCCAGCCGGTCACTCCCAGCCATAGGCCCCAGACACAAACCTCGGCCCGTTTCCCTGGCAAACAAAAGCAAGCTGCCCCGCTTCTGGATGGCAGATTGCAGGAGCCACTTTGCACCATCAAACTAGCCCGACTTGGCACTGGTGCCACCTCAGGTCTGGGAACCATGCTGCGTATCGTGGATTCTAATTAGCCATCCGGCCACTCCCAGCCACAGGCCCCCAAACACAAACAACGGCGCTTTTCCCTGGAAAACAAAACTCGCCTGCCAAATTTTGATGGCAGATTGCCGGAGCCACTTGGTACTATCAAACCAGCCCACCTTGACACTGGTGCCACCATGGGTCTGGTCACCATCCTGCCTATCGTAGCTTTTCAGGAGCCAGCCGGTCACTCCCAGCCATAGGCCCCCAGACACAAAGCTCGGCCCGTTTCCCTGGCAAACAAAAGTAAGCTGCCCCGCTTCTGGATGGCAGATTGCAGGAGCCACTTTTCACCATCAAACCAGCCCAACTTGGCACTGGTGCCACCACTGGTCTGGGAACCATCCTGCGTATCATGGATTCTAAGGAGCCCGCCGGCCACTCCCAGCCACAGGCCCCCAAACACAAACAACGGCGCTTTTCCCTGGATAACAAACTCGCCTGCCAAGTTTTTGATGGCAGATTGCAGGAGCCACTTGGTACTATCAAACCAGCCCAACTTGGCACTGGTGCCACCATGGGTCTGGTCACCATCCTGCCTATCGTAGCTTTTCAGGAGCCAGCCGGTCACTCCCAGCCATAGGCCCCGAGACACAAACCTCGGCCCGTTTCCCTGGCAAACAAAAGTAAGCTGCCCCGCTTCTGGATGGCAGATTGCAGGACGCACTTGGTACTATCAAACCAGCCCAACTTGGCACTGGTGCCACCTCAGGTCTGGGAACCATCCTGCGTATCGTGGATTCTAAGGAGCCAGCCGGCCACTCCCAGCCATAGGCCCCCAAAAAAAAACAACGGCGCTTTTCCCTGGAAAACAAAACTTGCCTGCCAAATTTTTGATGGCAGATTGCAGGAGCCACTTGGTACTATCAAACCAGCCCAACTTGGCACTGGTGCCACCATGGGTCTGGTCACCATCCTGCCTATCGTAGCTTTTCAGGAGCCAGCCGGTCACTCCCAGCCGTAGGCCCACAGACACAAAGCTCGGCCCGTTTCCCTGACAAACAAAAGTAAGCTGTCCCGCTTCTGGATGGCAGATTGCAGGACGCACTTGGTACTATCAAACCAGCCCGACTTGGCACTGGTGCCACCTCTGGTCTGGGAACCATCCTGCGTATGGTAGATTCTAAGCAGCCAGCCGGCCACTCCCAGCCACAGGCCCCCAAACACAAACAACGGCGCTTTTCCCTTGAAAACAAAACTCGTCTGCCAACTTTTTGATGGCAGATTGCCGGAGCCACTTGGTACTATCAAACCAGCCCAACTTGGCACTAATGCCACCATGGGTCTCGTCACCATCCTGCCTATCGTAGCTTTTCAGGAGCCAGCCGGCCACTCCCTGCCACAGGCCCCCAAACACAAACAACGGCGCTTTTCCCTGGAAAACAAAATTCGCCTGCCAACTTTTTGATGGCAGATTGCAGGAGCCACTTGGTACAATCAAATCAGCCCAACTTGGCACTGGTGCCACCATGGGTCTGGTCACCATCCTGCCTATCGTAGCTTTTCAGGAGCCAGCCGGTCACTCCCAGCCATAGGCCCCCAGACACAAACCTCGGCCCGTTTCCCTGGCCAACAAATGTAAGCTGCCCCGCTTCTGGATGGCAGATTGCAGGAACCACTTGGTACTATCAAACCAGCCCAACTTGGCACTGGTGCCACCTTTGGTCTGGGAACCATGCTGAGTATCGTGGATTCTAAGGAGCCAGCCGGCCACTCCCAGCCACAGGCCCCCAAACAAAAACAACGGCGCTTTTCCCTGGAAAACAAAACTCGCCTGCCAAGTTTTTGATGGCAGATTGCAGGAGCCACTTGGTACTATCAAACCAGCCCAACTTGGCACTGGTGCCGTCATGGGTCTGGTCACCATCCTGCCTATCGTAGCTTTTCACGAGCCAGCCGGTCACTTCCAGGCTTAGGACCCCAGACACAAACCTCGGACCGTTTCCCTGGCAAACAAAAGTAAGCTGCCCCGATTCTGGATGGCAGATTGCAGGAGCCACTTGGTACTATCAAACCAGCCCAACTTGGCACTGGTGCCACCTCTGGTCTGGGAACCATCCTGCGTATCGTGGATTCTAAGGAGCCAGCCGACCACTCCCAGCCACAGGCCGCCAAACACAAACAACGGCGCTTTTCCCTGGAAAACAAAACTCGCCTGCCAACTTTTTGATGGCAGATTGCAGGAGCCACTTGCTACTATCAAACCAGCCCAACTTGGCACTGGTGCCGCCATGGGTCTGGTCACCATCCTGCCTATCGTAGCTTTTCACGAGCCAGCCGGTCACTCCCAGCCATAGGCCCCCAGACAAAAACCTCGGCCCGTTTCCCTGGCAAACAAAAGTAAGCTGCCCCGCTTCTGGATGGCAGATTGTAGGACGCACTTGTTACTATCTAACCCGCCCGACTTGGCACTGGTGCCACCACTGGTCTGGGAACCATCCTGCGTATCGTGGATTCTAAAGAGCCAGCCGGCCACTCCCAGCCACAGGCACCCAAACACAAACAACGGCGCTTTTCCCTGGAAAACAAAACTCGCCTGCCAACTTTTTGATGGCAGATTGCAGGAGCCACTTGGTACTATCAAACCAGCCCAACTTGGCACTGCTGCCACCATGGGTCTGGTCACCATCCTGCCTATCGTAGCTTTTCAGGAGCCAGCCGGTCACTCCCAGCCATAGGCCCCCAGACAAAAACCTCGGCCCGTTTCCCTGGCAAACAAAAGTAAGCTGCCCCGCTTCTGGATGGCAGATTGCAGGATCCACTTGGTACTATCAAACCAGCCCGACTTGGCACTGGTGCCACCTCTGGTCTGGGAACCATCCTGCGTATCGTGGATTTTATGGAGCCAGCCGGTCAGTCCCAGCCATAGGCCCCCAAACACAAACAACGATCCGTTTCCCTGGCAAACAAAAGTAAGCTGCCCCGCTTCTGGATGGCAGATTGCAGGAACCACTTGGTAGTATCAAACCAGCCCAACTTGGCACTGGTGGCACCTCTTGTCTGGGAACCATGCTGCGTATCGTGGTTTCTAAGGAGCCAGCCGGCCACTCCCAACCATAGACCCCCAGACACAAACCTCGGCCCGTTTCCCTGGAAAACAAAAGTAAGCTACCCCGATTCTGGATGGCAGATTGCAGGAGCCACTTGGTACTATCAAATCAGCCCAACTTGGCACTGGTGCCACCATGGGTCTGGTAAACATCCTGCCTATCGTAGCTTTTCAGGAGCCAGCCGGCCACTCTCAGCCATATGCCCCCAAAAACAAACCACGTCCCTTTTCTCTGGCAAACAAAACTCAACTGCCCCTCTTCTGGATGGCAAATTTTAGGACGCACTTTGTACTACGAAAACCGCCCGACGTGGCACTGGTGCCACCTTGTGTCAGGGAACCATCCTGCATATCGAGCTTTTTAAGGAGCCAGCCGGCCACACCCAGCCATAAACCCCCAAAAACAAACCACGGACCATTTCTCTTGGAAACAAAAATCCGCTGCCCCGCGTCTGTATGGCAGATTGCAGGAGCCACTTTGCACCATCAAACCAGCCCGACTTGGCACTGGTGCCACCTTGGGTCTGGGAACAATCCTGCATATCGTGGATTCTAAGGAGCCAGCCGGCCACTCCCAGCCACAGGCCCCCAAACACAAACAACGGCGCTTTTCCCTGGAAAACAAAATTCGCATGCCAAATTTTGATGGCAGATTGCAGGAGCCACTTGGTACTATCAAATCATCCCAACTTGGCACTGGTGCCACTCTGGGTCTGGGAACCATCCTGCCTATTGTAGCATTTCAGGAGCCAGCCGGTCACTCCCAGCCATAGGCCCCCAGACACAAACCTCGGACCGTTTCCCTGGCAAACAAAATTAAGCTGCCCTGATTCTGGATGGCAGATTGCAGGAGCCACTTGGTTGTGTCAAACCAGCCCGACTTGGCACTGGTGCCACCTTGGGTCTGGGAACCATCCTGCGTATCGTGGATTCTAAGCAGCCACCCGGCCACTCTGAGCCACAGGCCCCCAAACAAAAACTACGGCGCTTTTCCCTGGAAAACAAAACTCGCCTGCCAACTTTTTGATGGCAGATTGCAGGAGCCACTTGGTACTATCAAACCAGCCCAACATTGGCACTGGTGCCACCACTGGTCTGGGAACCATCCTGCCTATCGTAGCTTTTCACGAGCCAGCCGGTCACTCCCAGCCATAGACCCCCAGACACAAACCTCGGCCCGTTTCCCTGGCAAACAAAAGTAAGCTGCCCCGCTTTTGGATGGCAGATTGCAGGAGCCACGTTGCACCATCAAACCAGCCCCACTTGGCACTGGTGCCACCTTGGGTCTGGGAACAAGTTGGGCTGGTTTGATAGTACCAAGTGGCTCCTGCAATCTGCCATCCAGAAGCGGGACAGCTTACTTTTGTTTCCCAGGGAAACGGGCCGAGGTATTTGTCTGGGGGCCTATGGCTGGGAGTGACCGGCTGACTACTGAAAAGCTACGATAGGCAGGATGGTTACCAGACTCATGGTGCCACCAGTGCCAAGTCGGGCTGGTTTGATAATACTAAATAGCTCCTGCAATCTGCCATCCAGACGCGGGGCAGCGGATTTTTGTTTGCTGGAGGAAAGTTCCGTGGTTTTTTTTTTGGGGGTATATGACTGGACGTGGCCGGCTGGCTCCATAAAAAGCTCTATACACAGGATTGTTCCCTGACCCAAGGTGGCATCAGTGCCAAGTCGGGCTGTTTTCGTAGTACCAAGTGCGTCCTGCAATTTGCCATCCAGAAGCGGGGCAGCCTACTTTTGTTTGCCAGGGAAACGTGCCGAGGTATTTGTCTGGGGGCCTATGGCTGGGAGTGAGCGGCTGGCTCCTGAAAAGCTACGATAGGCAGGATGGTGACCAGACCCATGGTGGCACCAGTGCCAAGTTGGGCTGGTTTGATAGTACCAAGTGGCTCCTGCAATCTGCCATCAAGAAGTTGGCAGGCGAGTTTTGTTTTCCAGGGAAAAGCGCCGTTGTTTTTGTTTAGAGGCCTGTGGCTGGGAGTGGCCGCCTGTCCTCGTAGAATCTACGTTACGCAGCATGGTTCCCAGACCAGAGGTGGCACCAGGGCCAAGTCGGGCTGGTTTGTAAGTACCAACTGCATCCTGCAATCTGCCATCCAAAAGCGGGGCAGCTTACTTTTGTTTGCCAGGGAAACGGGCCGAGGTTTGTGTCCGGGGGCCTATGGCAGGGAGTGACCGGCTGGCTCCTGAAAAGCTACGATAGGCAGGATGTTTACCAGACCCATGGTGGCACCAGTGCCAAGTTGGGCTGATTTGATAGTACCAAGTGGCTCCTGCAATCTGCCATCCAGAATCGGGGTAACTTACTTTTGTTTTCCAGGGAAACGGGCCGAGGTTTGTGTCTGGGGGTCTATGGCTGGGAGTGACCGGCTGGCTCCTGAAAAGCTACGATAGGCAGGATGGTTCCCAGACCAGAGGTGGCACCAGTGCCAAGTTGGGCTGGTTTGATAGTACCAAGTGGCTCCTGCAATCTGCCATCAAAAAGTTGGCAGGCGAGTTTTGTTTTCCAGGGAAAAGCGCCGTTGTTTGTGTTTGGGGGCCTGTGGCTCAGAGTGGCCGGGTGGCTGCTTAGAATCCACGTTACGCAGGATGGTTCCCAGACCCAAGGTGGCACCAGTTCCAAGTCGGGCTGGTTTGACACAACCAAGTGGCTCCTGCAATCTGCCATCCAGAATCGGGGCAGCTTAATTTTGTTTGCCAGGGAAACGGTCCGAGGTTTGTGTCTGGGGGCCTATGGCTGGGAGTGACCGGCTGGCTCCTGAAATGCTACAATAGGCAGGATGGTTCCCAGACCCATAGTGGCACCAGTGCCAAGTTGGGATGATTTGATAGTACCAAGTGGCTCCTGCAATCTGCCATCAAAATGCTGGCAGGCGAATTTTGTTTTCCAGGGAAAAGCGCCGTTGTTTTTGTTTGGGGGCCTATGGCAGGGAGTGGCCGGCTGGCTCCTTAGAATCCACGATATGCAGGATTGTTCCCAGACCCAAGGTGGCACCAGTGCCAAGTCGGGCTGGTTTGATGGTGCAAAGTGGCTCCTGCAATCTGCCATCCAGACGCGGGGCAGCGGATTTTTGTTTCCAAGAGGAATGGTCCGTGGTTTGTTTTTGGGGGTATATGGCTGGGCGTGGCCGGCTGGCTCCTTAAAAAGCTCGATATGCAGGATGGTTCCCTGACACAAGGTGGCACCAGTGCCACGTCGGGCGGTTTTCGTAGTACAAAGTGCGTCCTAAAATTTGCCATCCAGAAGAGGGGCAGTTGAGTTTTGTTTGCCAGAGAAAAGGGCCGTGGTTTGTTTTTGGGGCATATGGCTGAGAGTGGCCGGCTGGCCCCTGAAAATCCACGATAGGCAGGATGGTTCCCAGACCAGAGGTGTCACCAGTGCCAAGTCGGGCTGGTTTGATAGTACTAAGTAGCTCCTGCAATCTGCCATCCAGAAGCGGGGCAGCTTACTTTTGTTTGCCAGGGAAACGGGCTGAGGTTTGTGTCTGGGGGCCTATGGCTGGGAGTGACCGGCTGGCTCCTGAAAAGCTACGATAGGCAGGATGGTGACCAGACCCATGGTGGCACCAGTGCCAAGTTGGGCTGGTTTGATAGTACCAAGTGGCTCCTGCAATCTGCCATCAAAAAGTTGGCAGGCGAGTTTTGTTTTCCAGGGAAAAGCGCCGTTGTTTGTGTTTGGGGGCCTGTGGCTGGGAGTGGCCAGCTGGCTCCTTAGAACCCACGATAGGCAGGATGGTTCCCAGACCTGAGTTGGCACCAGTGCCAAGTTGGGCTGGTTTGATGGTACCAAGTGGCTCCTGCAATCTGCCATCCAGAAGCGGGGCAGCTTACTTTTGTTTGCCAGGGAAACGGGCCGAAATATTTGTCTGGGGGCCTCTGGCTGGGGGTGGCTGGCTGGCTCCTGAAAAGCTACGATAGGCAGGATGGTGACCAGACCCAAGGTGGCACCAGTGCCAAGTCGGGCTGGTTTGATAGTACCAAGTGGCTCCTGCAATCTGCCATCCAGAAGCGGTGCAGTTGAGTTTTGTTTGCCAGAGAAAAGGGCCGTGGGTTGTGTTTGGGGGCCTGTGGCTGGCAGTGGCCGGCTGGCTCCTGAAAATCCATGATACGCAGCATGGTTCCCAGATGCAATGTGGCACCAGTGCCAAGTAGGGCTGGTTTCATAGTACCCAGTGGCTCCTGCAATCTCCCATCCAGAAGCGGGGCAGCTGAGTTTTGTTTGCCTGTGAAACGGGCCGTTGTTTTTAATTGGGGTCTGTGGCCGAGAGTGTTCGGCTGGCTCCTGACAACCCACAATACGCAGGATGGTTCCCAGACCCAAGGTGGCACCAGTGCCAAGTCGGGCTGGTTTGATAGTACCAAGTGGCTCCTGCAATCTGCCATCCAGAAGCGGTGCAGTTGAGTTTTGTTTGCCAGAGAAAAGGGCCGTGGGTTGTGTTTGGGGGCATATGGCTGGGAGTGGCCGGCTGTCTCATTAAAAAGATCGATACGCAGGATGGTTCCCAGACCCAAGGGGGCACCAGTGCCAAGTCGGGCTGTTTTTATAGTACCAAGTGCGTCCTGCAATTTGCCATCCAGAAGAGGGGCAGTTGAGTTTTGTTTGCCAGAGAATAGCGCCGTTGTTTGTGTTTGGGGGCTTGTGGCTCGTAGTGGCCGACTGGCGCCTTAGAATCTGTGTTACGCAGCATGGTTCCCAGACCCAAGGTGGCACCAGTGCCAAGTTGGGCTGGTTTGATAGTACCAAGTGGCTCCTGCAATCTGCCATCCAGAAGCGGGGTAGCTTACTTTTGTTTGCCAGGGAAACGGGCCGAGGTTTGTGACTGGGGACCTATGGCTGGGAGTGAGCGGCTGGCTCCTGGAAAGCTACGATAGGCAGGATGGTTACCAGACCCATGGTGGCACCAGTGCCAAGTTGGGCTGGTTTGATAGTACCAAGTGGCTCCTGCAATCTGCCATCAAAAAGTTGGCAGGCGAGTTTTGTTTTCCAGGGAAAAGCGACATTGTTTGTATTTGGGGGCCTGTGGCTGGGAGTGACCGGCTGGCTCCTTTGAACCCACGATACGCAGGATGGTGCCCAGACCCAAGGTGGCACCAGTGCCAAGTTTTGCTGGTTTGATACTACCAAGTGCGTCCTGCAATCTGCCATCCAGAAGCGGGGCAGCTTAATTTTGTTTGCCAGGGAAACGGGCCGTGGGTTTTGTTTGGGGGCATATAGCTGAGAGTGGCCGGCTGGCTCCTGAAAATCCACGCTAGGCAGCATGGTTCCCAGATGCAATGTGGCACCAGTGCCAAGTCGGGCTGGTTTGATGGTGCAAAGTGGCTCCTGCAATCTGCCATCCAGAAGCGAGGCAGCTGATTTTTGTTTGCCAGAGGAAAATTCCGTGGATTGTTTTTGGGGGCATATTGCTGGGAGTGGCCGGCTGGCTCCTTAAAATGCTCGATACGCATGATGGTTCCCAGGCCCAAGGTGTCACCACTACCAAGTCGGCCTGCGGTTTTAGTATCAAGTTCATCCTGCAATTTGCCATCCAGAAGAGGGGCAGTTGAGTTTTGTTTGCCAAAGAAACGGGCCGAGGTTTCTGTTTGGGGACATATGGCTGAGAGCGGCCGGCTGGCCCCTGAATATCCACGATACAGAGCATGGTTCCCAGATCCAAGGTGGCACCAGTGCCAAGTTGGGCTGGTTTGATAGTACCAAGTGTCTCCTGCAATCTGCCATCCAGAAGCAGGGCAGCTTACTTTTGTTTGCCAGAGAAATAGGCCTAGGTTTTTGTTTGGGGGCCTGTGGCTAGGAGTGGCCGGCTGGCTCCTTAGAATCCACGATACGCAGGATGGTTCCCAGACCCAAGGTGGCACCAGTGCCAAGTCGGGCTGGTTTGATAGTACCAAGTGGCTCCTGCAAACTCCATCAAAAAGTTGGCAGGCGTGTTTTGTTTTCCAGGGAACAGCGCCGTTGATTTTGTTTGGGGGCCTGTGGCTAGGAGTGGCCGGCTGGCTCCTTAGAATCCACGATACGCAGGATGGTTCCCAGACCCAAGGTGGCACCAGTGCCAAGTCGGGCTGGTTTGATTACACCAAGTGGCTCCTGCAATCTGCCATCCAGAAGTGAGGCAGCTAAGTTTTTTTTGCGAGAAAAAAGGGCCGTGGTTTTTGTTGGGGGCCTGTGGCTGGGAGTAGCCGGCTGGCTCCTTAAAATCCACGATAGGCAGGATGGTTCCCAGACCCAAGTTGGCACCAGTGCCAAGTCGGGCTGGTTTGATAGTACCAAGTGGCTCCTGCAATCTGCCATCCAGAAGCGGGGCAGCTGAGTTTTGTTTGCCAGAGAAAAAGGCTGTGGTTTGTGTTTGGGGGCCTATGGCTGGCAGTGGCCGGCTGGCTCCTGAAAATCCACGATACGCAGCATGGTTCCCAGACCCAAGGTGGCACCAGTGCCAAGTGGGGCTCGTTTGACAGTGTCAAGTGCCTCCTGCAATCTCCCATCCAGAAGCGGGGCAGCTGAGTTTTTTTTGCCAGGGAAACGGACCTTTGTTTTTGATTGGGCTCTGTGGCCGAGAGTGGTTGGCTGTCTCCTGACAATCCACAATACGCAGGATGGTTCCCAGACCCAAGGTGGCACCAGTGCCAAGTCGGGCTGGTTTGATAGTACCAAGTGTCTCCTGCAATCTGCCATCCAGAAGCGGGGCAGCTGAGTTTTGTTTGCCAGAGAAAAGGGCCGTGGGTTGTGTTTGGGGGCATATGGCTGGGAGTGGCCACCTGGCTCCTTAAAATGCACGATACGCCGCATGGTAACCAGACGCAAGGTGGCACCAGTGCCAAGTCAGGCTGTTTTTGTAGTACCCAGTGGCTCCTGCAATTTGCCATCCAGAAGCGGGGCAGTTGAATTTTGTTTGCTAGAGAAAAGGGCTGTGGTTTGTGTTTGGGGGCCTATGGCTGAGAGTGGCCGGCTGGCCCCTGAAAATCAACGATAGGCAGGATGGTTCCCAGATCCAAGGTGGCACCAGTGCCAAGTAAGGCTGGTTGTATGGTTCAAAGTAACTCCTGCAATCTGCCATCCAGAAGCGGGACAGCTGAGTTTTTTTTGCCAGAGAAAAGGTCCATGGTTTCTTTTTGGGGCATACGGCTGGGAATTGCCGGCTGGCTCCTTAAAATGCTCGATACGCAGGATGGTTCCCAGAGCCAAGGTGGCACCACTGCCAAGTCGGGCTCTTTTTGTAGTACCAAGTGCGTCCTGCAATTTGCCATCCAGAAGAGGGGCAGTTGAGTTTTGTTTGCCAGAGAAAAGGGCCGTTGTTTGTGTTTGGGGGCCTGTGGCTGGGAGTGTTCGGCTGGTTCCTGAATATGTACGATACGCAGGATTGTTCCCAGATCCAAGGTGGCAGCAGTGCCATGTTGTGCTGGTGTGATAGTCCCAAGTGGCTCCTGCAATCTGCCATCCAGAAGTGGGGCAGCTGATTTTTGTTTGCCAGAGAAAAGGTCCGTGGTTTGTTTTTGGGGGCATATGGCTGAGAGTGGCCGGCTGGCCCCTGAAAATCCACGATACACAGGATGGTTCCCAGATCCAAGGTGGCACCTGTGCCAAGTCGGGCTGATTTGATAGTACTAAGTAGCTCCTGCAATCTGCCATGCAGAAGCGGGGCAGCTTACTTTTGTTTGCCAGGGAAACGGGCCGAGGTTTGTGTTTGGGGGCCTATGGCTGAGAGTGACCGGCTGGCTCCTGAAAAGCTACAATAGGCAGGATGGTGACCAGACCCATGGTGGCACCAGTGCCAAGTTGGGCTGGTTTGATAGTACCAAGTGGTTCCTGCAATCTGCCATCCAGAAGCAGGGCAGCTGAGTTTTGTTTGCCAGAGAAAAGGGCCTTGGTTTGTGTTTGGGGGCATATGGCTGGGTGTGGCCAGCTGGCTCCTTAAAATGCACGATATGCAACATGGCTCCCAGACCCAAGGTGGCACAAGTGCCAAGTTGGGCTGGTTTGATAGTACCAAGTGGCTCCTGCAATCTTCCATGATCACGTGGAGAAATACTTTCTGGTTTCAGCCTCATGCTCTTTCTTCTCTCCCTCAACTTCTCTATCACCTCTCATCTGGTTCACATGCGCTGTCTTCAAGGTCCACAGGCTACTTTTCACAGAATCTTCTGGCCTGATGAAGTAAGGATGATGAATAGAACAGAGCTGGGATCTATTTTCCAGTTTGGATAAAATGCATTCTGCCACAAATCCAAGGAGAACGGGCTGCCCCGATGCCCAGAAAATCTTTCACTCCTGCTAGTGTTCTACGTCAACCGCAACTTAGTCTGAAAGAAAAGCTTTTTCTCTGAGAGCATCTGAGAGGTTTGCATGAAGCACTGATATCTGACATATGCAATTTTGAATAGGAGAGGAAAAAGAAAATGGCAAGGAGTTTTTAATTTTAGTGGTTTCAATTTTAATTTCCGTGCACTTTTTCAAAACTTGTCAGCTCAAATGCCCATCAACATCTTTTAGTCATCTGTAAGTCAGTATTCATATAAAATGTGCTTCAAATCCAAAGAATTTCAAATTTGCACTCCAAGCTTCTATGCCTAGATTTATGATTTCCTACACATATTAGATGAAAGGAAGGCCTTTTTTACTGTGGGAGTGCTGGAACACTGGAACAGGTTGCCCAGAGAAGTTGTGGGTGTCCCATCCCTGAAAGTATTCAAGGTCACCTTGGACGGGGCTTGGAGCAGCAACAAAGGAGAAGCTTGATGGTAGAGAAACAAAGTTGGACTATAGAAGAAACTCGGATTGAAGTATAGGATCAAGTTTTCTCTCAGCTCTTGGGGTAAATTCAAAGTTGTACAAAATGACATTTATCTGTGCTATTCACTACTGTAACAGAAAGTTTCATGAAAACTGTACAGAAGATAGTAAATTTTAAAAGAGATAAGAATTACAGCATAAAATCCATGGGATAGGTTACAACATGAGACACTCTCTAAGAGAAAATCTCTGTGTTTCAGCACTTCATCGGGGTAAGATTTCATGAAGTGCCAAAGAAGGCGGCAAAATATCATTCGGGACATTATTTACTGGAATTCAGCCTGGCCATTAGTAGGAACTGCCTTTGAACATATCATGTAGATATACCACACACACTTTCCCTTCACTGAAAAATTACTGTTTACAACAAATAAGCAATTGACAATCAAAATTGATTGAAAGCATCTTAAACATGTCAAGTATTTCATTGTAGATGATCTGTGATCCAAATGCTTCTTCCACCTTCGAGAGGGACAGAAGAATTCTTCCATATCATGATGGTTTAAAATTGTATCAACCAATGTTTTCTGCTGAAAAGATATCATCTATTTTTTTCTATTTTTGGAAGAAAATATTCCTAGACATACAACAGGTGAGAACTAAGTAATTTTAAAGAAACAAATGAAATGAAAATATTCTGTAAATAGAATGAAATGAAAAGCTGTGTTTTAAATAGGAGCTAAATATTAAACAGAATTTTTGTACCAGGCATTTGAATTACTGCACCAGCTCTTTTGCCCATCAAGAGAGGCATTTAGCATTTCAGTCTTTTCCAAGGTGTTCATGATCTGCTATGCTGATCTCTGTGTGTGCCTAGGTGTGTGTGGAGGGGGGGGCATATGAAGGGGAGTGTGTATGTTTGCTTTACAATTGTTGTGGCAGATTCATGCCTCAGCTCCACATTTTGTTTTAAAAAGGTCACACCGAGTGGATATGAAGTTTACTATCAACAAGAGATCGATTCCCAAATCATCCATTTGACTCTCCCTTATAAATCATGTGCTTTGTTGCATATTTTATCAAATATACTTTCAAGCCAGATGGAGGAAGGAGGATGTGGGAATCCCTCCACCATCTTGCAACTTTTATGTAAGTAGGTTTTCAAGAAAATCATCATTTCTCTTTTAAATATGTCTGGAACAGGCATGATGGTAGTGTCAACCTGTTGGAGTTTTTGTTGCTGGAAGAAGTTGTACAAAAGGATTGGTTTTTACATTGACCAGTTACTGAATCAAGCGCAGGAATACATTGGAAATTTAGCTGGGGGTTCCTTTTCCCAGCAGACTACTTCTAGAACGAGCTTGTACACTGAAGCTGACTCTTTTGCTCTCTTTTTGTTTCTTTCCTATTTTCTTGGCTTCTTTGCCACTATCTAGACAATTTTGGAACTTTGTTCCCAACTAAAATGGTTTCAATAGTCTGATTGTGATCATACATTTTTACAAGGAATTTTTAAAATCTTTCCTCGAGTCCAGAAAGTCAAGGACTTAGATCTTTTTCTTCCCTTATCAATATTGCCATGAAATTGATAAATAAAGACCAACTCTTTATTTTTGTTTTTAACCCACGTAGATAATTCCCATCCATTAATCCATTTTGTGGACCAATAGCTGCCATTCTGATGGAAGCTGTCACTTCTTAACAATAGGCATTCTGTGACTATGTTGACAGCACTTTGGGTGAAGATCCTAACTGGTCTTAGATATACATAGGGAGAAATTTGCTCAGCCAGTGTCAGTCTTAAGCATGCGTATCAGAAGATCTTTCTAGAGCTGGGAATTTTCCCATGAAAGGGATTCAGTTAGGGAAGAGACACTTGTGCCAGAGTTTTACATTCTTCTTGAACACTGCTTAAGGAACTTAGATGCCATGTCCATTTGGATCTCTGTCTGCACAGAACTTTGTCATGCCAGTGCTTTGAAATGCATCTTGAAGAGAATTCACTAGCACAGAATGAAAGAGAGTGGAAGGGGTTGGTGGGGCTAACCAGGCCCAACCCCCCTGCCTAAACCAGGATACCTAGAGCCTCTTGCCCAGGATTCTATCTGGGTGTACTTTTAATGTCTTCAAAGATCCAGGCTCCACAATCTTTCTGGGCAGTCTGTGCCGTGGTTCAGTCACCCTGACAGTAAAGAAACATTTACTGATGTTCAAAGGCAATCTCCTGTATTTCAGTGTGTGCCCACTGCCTCTTGTCTTTTCCCTCAGCATCACTGAAAAGACACTGATTCCCTCCCCTTTGCACTATTGCTTCCATATGTATGTGTGATGCCATGTAGAGGTATGTCAAAAACCTCCCTGAAGCCCAGGCAGATAATATTCCCTTCATCTACCAGTCAAGTTGATTCATCAGAGGAGTTTAAAGTGATGTTCAGCATGAAATTCCCCTGAAAAATCATGCTAACTACATTATTTGGTCATCTGTCATGTGCCTGGCAAGGATTTCCAGGAAGAGCTGCTTCATCAACTTCCTGGGGATAAAAAAGAGGCTGGCTGGTTTGTACTATGGCGAGTCCTCTTAATTGCCTTATTTGAAGATGGGTGTCATTTGCTAACATCCACTCTTTAGCCTCTCTTGTCGTCTACATCTTAGCAAAACGCTTTTCCACTATGTCTGGCTAGGAAAAACTGTGCCAGCACAGAAAACATCTCCCATCGTGTTCTAGAAGTTGCACGGATGTCTGCCAAGTGTTTGGCAGGAAGAAAAGAAAAGTTGTCCAAAACAGCTTCCAATCGAATGTTCCTGTGATTGGAAAAGTCAGGAGAGTGCAAAGGTACTGTTTTCTATCAGTTGGCAAGGTGCGCACACAATCCCAGTGTTGTACAGCTTGCTTCTTCACCTTCCCGAAGCTGCCGCTCTCGCCGGCTGCCGGAGCCCAAGAAGCGGCTTCTTCGCGCAAAGACGATTGTGCCGCTCACAGGGCTCTCCTTAGCGCGGCTTCTGCCGAAAGACGCCCGGCAGCGGCTCTTACCTCCGGAGAGCATCCTACCTTCGTCTTTAGCTCCTCTTCTCATCTACACCTCGGCAAAAAGCTTTTCCACTATGTCTGGCTAGGAAAAACTGTGCCAGCACAGAAAACATCTCCCATCGTGTTCTAGAAGTTGCACGGATGTCTGCCAAGTGTTTGGCAGGAAGAAAAGAAAAGTTGTCCAAAACAGCTTCCAATCGAATGTTCCTGTGATTGGAAAAGTCAGGAGAGTGCAAAGGTACTGTTTTCTATCAGTTGGCAAGGTGCGCACACAATCCCAGTGTTGTACAGCTTGCTTCTTCACCTTCCCGAAGCTGCCGCTCTCGCCGGCTGCCGGAGCCCAAGAAGCGGCTTCTTCGCGCAAAGACGATTGTGCCGCTCACAGTGCTCTCCTTAGCGCGGCTTCTGCCGAAAGACGCCCGGCAGCGGCTCTTACCTCCGGAGAGCATCCTACCTTCGTCTTTCGCGTCTTTTGTAGTCTACATCTTAGCAAAACGCTTTTCCACTATGTCTGGCTAGGAAAAACTGTGCCAGCACAGAAAACATCTCCCATCGTGTTCTAGAAGTTGCACGGATGTCTGCCAAGTGTTTGGCAGGAAGAAAAGAAAAGTTGTCCAAAACAGCTTCCAATCGAATGTTCCTGTGATTGGAAAAGTCAGGAGAGTGCAAAGGTACTGTTTTCTATCAGTTGGCAAGGTGCGCACACAATCCCAGTGTTGTACAGCTTGCTTCTTCACCTTCCCGAAGCTGCCGCTCTCGCCGGCTGCCGGAGCCCAAGAAGCGGCTTCTTCGCGCAAAGACGATTGTGCCGCTCACAGTGCTCTCCTTAGCGCGGCTTCTGCCGAAAGACGCCCGGCAGCGGCTCTTACCTCCGGAGAGCATCCTACCTTCGTCTTTCGCGTCTTTTGTAGTCTACATCTTAGCAAAACGCTTTTCCACTATGTCTGGCTAGGAAAAACTGTGCCAGCACAGAAAACATCTCCCATCGTGTTCTAGAAGTTGCACGGATGTCTGCCAAGTGTTTGGCAGGAAGAAAAGAAAAGTTGTCCAAAACAGCTTCCAATCGAATGTTCCTGTGATTGGAAAAGTCAGGAGAGTGCAAAGGTACTGTTTTCTATCAGTTGGCAAGGTGCGCACACAATCCCAGTGTTGTACAGCTTGCTTCTTCACCTTCCCGAAGCTGCCGCTCTCGCCGGCTGCCGGAGCCCAAGAAGCGGCTTCTTCGCGCAAAGACGATTGTGCCGCTCACAGTGCTCTCCTTAGCGCGGCTTCTGCCGAAAGACGCCCGGCAGCGGCTCTTACCTCCGGAGAGCATCCTACCTTCGTCTTTCGCGTCTTTTGTAGTCTACATCTTAGCAAAACGCTTTTCCACTATGTCTGGCTAGGAAAACCCGTGCCAGCACAGAAAACATCTCCCATCGTTTTCTAGAAGTTGCACGGATGTCTGCCAAGTGTTTGGGAGGAAGAAAAGAAAAGTTGTCCAAAACAGCTTCCAATCGAATGTTCCTGTGATTGGAAAAGTCAGGAGAGTGCAAAGGTACTGTTTTCTATCAGTTGGCAAGGTGCGCACACAATCCCAGTGTTGTACAGCTTGCTTCTTCACCTTCCCGAAGCTGCCACTCTCAGGAGGTAAGAGCCGCTGCCGGGCGTCTTTCGGCAGAAGCTGCGCTAAGGAGAGCACTGTGAGCGGCACAATCGTCTTTGCGCGAAGAAGCCGCTTCTTGGGCTCCGGCAGCCGGCGAGAGCGGCAGCTTCGGGAAGGTGAAGAAGCAAGCTGTACAACACTGGGATTGTGTGCGCACCTTGCCAATTGATAGAAAACAGTACCTTTGCACTCTCCTGACTTTTCCAATCACAGGAACATTCGATTGGAAGCTGTTTTGGACAACTTTTCTTTTCTTCCTGCCAAAAACTTGGCAGACATCCGTGCAACTTCTAGAACACGATGGGAGATGTTTTCTGTGCTGGCACAGTTTTTCCTAGCCAGACATAGTGGAAAAGCGTTTTGCTAAGATGTAGACTACAAAAGACGCGAAAGACGAAGGTAGGATGCTCTCCGGAGGTAAGAGCCGCTGCCGGGCGTCTTTCGGCAGAAGCCGCGCTAAGGAGAGCCCTGTGAGCGGCACAATCGTCTTTGCGCGAAGAAGCCGCTTCTTGGGCTCCGGCAGCCGGCGAGAGCGGCAGCTTCGGGAAGGTGAAGAAGCAAGCTGTACAACACTGGGATTGTGTGCGCACCTTGCCAACTGATAGAAAACAGTACCTTTGCACTCTCCTGACTTTTCCAATCACAGGAACATTCGATTGGAAGCTGTTTTGGACAACTTTTCTTTTCTTCCTGCCAAACACTTGGCAGACATCCGTGCAACTTCTAGAACACGATGGGAGATGTTTTCTGTGCTGGCACAGTTTTTCCTAGCCAGACATAGTGGAAAAGCGTTTTGCTAAGATGTAGACTACAAAAGACGCGAAAGACGAAGGTAGGATGCTCTCCGGAGGTAAGAGCCGCTGCCGGGCGTCTTTCGGCAGAAGCCGCGCTAAGGAGAGCACTGTGAGCGGCACAATCGTCTTTGCGCGAAGAAGCCGCTTCTTGGGCTCCGGCAGCCGGCGAGAGCGGCAGCTTCGGGAAGGTGAAGAAGCAAGCTGTACAACACTGGGATTGTGTGCGCACCTTGCCAATTGATAGAAAACAGTACCTTTGCACTCTCCTGACTTTTCCAATCACAGGAACATTCGATTGGAAGCTGTTTTGGACAACTTTTCTTTTCTTCCTGCCAAACACTTGGCAGACATCCGTGCAACTTCTAGAACACGATGGGAGATGTTTTCTGTGCTGGCACAGTTTTTCCTAGCCAGACATAGTGGAAAAGCGTTTTGCTAAGATGTAGACTACAAAAGACGCGAAAGACGAAGGTAGGATGCTCTCCGGAGGTAAGAGCCGCTGCCGGGCGTCTTTCGGCAGAAGCCGCGCTAAGGAGAGCACTGTGAGCGGCACAATCGTCTTTGCGCGAAGAAGCCGCTTCTTGGGCTCCGGCAGCCGGCGAGAGCGGCAGCTTCGGGAAGGTGAAGAAGCAAGCTGTACAACACTGGGATTGTGTGCGCACCTTGCCAACTGATAGAAAACAGTACCTTTGCACTCTCCTGACTTTTCCAATCACAGGAACATTCGATTGGAAGCTGTTTTGGACAACTTTTCTTTTCTTCCTGCCAAACACTTGGCAGACATCCGTGCAACTTCTAGAACACGATGGGAGATGTTTTCTGTGCTGGCACAGTTTTTCCTAGCCAGACATAGTGGAAAAGCGTTTTGCTAAGATGTAGACTACAAAAGACGCGAAAGACGAAGGTAGGATGCTCTCCGGAGGTAAGAGCCGCTGCCGGGCGTCTTTCGGCAGAAGCCGCGCTAAGGAGAGCCCTGTGAGCGGCACAATCGTCTTTGCGCGAAGAAGCCGCTTCTTGGGCTCCGGCAGCCGGCGAGAGCGGCAGCTTCGGGAAGGTGAAGAAGCAAGCTGTACAACACTGGGATTGTGTGCGCACCTTGCCAACTGATAGAAAACAGTACCTTTGCACTCTCCTGACTTTTCCAATCACAGGAACATTCGATTGGAAGCTGTTTTGGACAACTTTTCTTTTCTTCCTGCCAAACACTTGGCAGACATCCGTGCAACTTCTAGAACACGATGGGAGATGTTTTCTGTGCTGGCACAGTTTTTACTAGCCAGACATAGTGGAAAAGCGTTTTGCTAAGATGTAGACTACAAAAGACGCGAAAGACGAAGGTAGGATGCTCTCCGGAGGTAAGAGCCGCTGCCGGGCGTCTTTCGGCAGAAGCCGCGCTAAGGAGAGCACTGTGAGCGGCACAATCGTCTTTGCGCGAAGAAGCCGCTTCTTGGGCTCCGGCAGCCGGCGAGAGCGGCAGCTTCGGGAAGGTGAAGAAGCAAGCTGTACAACACTGGGATTGTGTGCGCACCTTGCCAACTGATAGAAAACAGTACCTTTGCACTCTCCTGACTTTTCCAATCACAGGAACATTCGATTGGAAGCTGTTTTGGACAACTTTTCTTTTCTTCCTGCCAAACACTTGGCAGACATCCGTGCAACTTCTAGAACACGATGGGAGATGTTTTCTGTGCTGGCACAGTTTTTCCTAGCCAGACATAGTGGAAAAGCGTTTTGCTAAGATGTAGACTACAAAAGACGCGAAAGACGAAGGTAGGATGCTCTCCGGAGGTAAGAGCCGCTGCCGGGCGTCTTTCGGCAGAAGCCGCGCTAAGGAGAGCACTGTGAGCGGCACAATCGTCTTTGCGCGAAGAAGCCGCTTCTTGGGCTCCGGCAGCCGGCGAGAGCGGCAGCTTCGGGAAGGTGAAGAAGCAAGCTGTACAACACTGGGATTGTGTGCGCACCTTGCCAACTGATAGAAAACAGTACCTTTGCACTCTCCTGACTTTTCCAATCACAGGAACATTCGATTGGAAGCTGTTTTGGACAACTTTTCTTTTCTTCCTGCCAAACACTTGGCAGACATCCGTGCAACTTCTAGAACACGATGGGAGATGTTTTCTGTGCTGGCACAGTTTTTCCTAGCCAGACATAGTGGAAAAGCGTTTTGCTAAGATGTAGACTACAAAAGACGCGAAAGACGAAGGTAGGATGCTCTCCGGAGGTAAGAGCCGCTGCCGGGCGTCTTTCGGCAGAAGCCGCGCTAAGGAGAGCACTGTGAGCGGCACAATCGTCTTTGCGCGAAGAAGCCGCTTCTTGGGCTCCGGCAGCCGGCGAGAGCGGCAGCTTCGGGAAGGTGAAGAAGCAAGCTGTACAACACTGGGATTGTGTGCGCACCTTGCCAACTGATAGAAAACAGTACCTTTGCACTCTCCTGACTTTTCCAATCACAGGAACATTCGATTGGAAGCTGTTTTGGACAACTTTTCTTTTCTTCCTGCCAAACACTTGGCAGACATCCGTGCAACTTCTAGAACACGATGGGAGATGTTTTCTGTGCTGGCACAGTTTTTCCTAGCCAGACATAGTGGAAAAGCGTTTTGCTAAGATGTAGACTACAAAAGACGCGAAAGACGAAGGTAGGATGCTCTCCGGAGGTAAGAGCCGCTGCCGGGCGTCTTTCGGCAGAAGCCGCGCTAAGGAGAGCCCTGTGAGCGGCACAATCGTCTTTGCGCGAAGAAGCCGCTTCTTGGGCTCCGGCAGCCGGCGAGAGCGGCAGCTTCGGGAAGGTGAAGAAGCAAGCTGTACAACACTGGGATTGTGTGCGCACCTTGCCAACTGATAGAAAACAGTACCTTTGCACTCTCCTGACTTTTCCAATCACAGGAACATTCGATTGGAAGCTGTTTTGGACAACTTTTCTTTTCTTCCTGCCAAACACTTGGCAGACATCCGTGCAACTTCTAGAACACGATGGGAGATGTTTTCTGTGCTGGCACAGTTTTTACTAGCCAGACATAGTGGAAAAGCGTTTTGCTAAGATGTAGACTACAAAAGACGCGAAAGACGAAGGTAGGATGCTCTCCGGAGGTAAGAGCCGCTGCCGGGCGTCTTTCGGCAGAAGCCGCGCTAAGGAGAGCACTGTGAGCGGCACAATCGTCTTTGCGCGAAGAAGCCGCTTCTTGGGCTCCGGCAGCCGGCGAGAGCGGCAGCTTCGGGAAGGTGAAGAAGCAAGCTGTACAACACTGGGATTGTGTGCGCACCTTGCCAACTGATAGAAAACAGTACCTTTGCACTCTCCTGACTTTTCCAATCACAGGAACATTCGATTGGAAGCTGTTTTGGACAACTTTTCTTTTCTTCCTGCCAAACACTTGGCAGACATCCGTGCAACTTCTAGAACACGATGGGAGATGTTTTCTGTGCTGGCACAGTTTTTCCTAGCCAGACATAGTGGAAAAGCGTTTTGCTAAGATGTAGACTACAAAAGACGCGAAAGACGAAGGTAGGATGCTCTCCGGAGGTAAGAGCCGCTGCCGGGCGTCTTTCGGCAGAAGCCGCGCTAAGGAGAGCACTGTGAGCGGCACAATCGTCTTTGCGCGAAGAAGCCGCTTCTTGGGCTCCGGCAGCCGGCGAGAGCGGCAGCTTCGGGAAGGTGAAGAAGCAAGCTGTACAACACTGGGATTGTGTGCGCACCTTGCCAACTGATAGAAAACAGTACCTTTGCACTCTCCTGACTTTTCCAATCACAGGAACATTCGATTGGAAGCTGTTTTGGACAACTTTTCTTTTCTTCCTGCCAAACACTTGGCAGACATCCGTGCAACTTCTAGAACACGATGGGAGATGTTTTCTGTGCTGGCACAGTTTTTCCTAGCCAGACATAGTGGAAAAGCGTTTTGCTAAGATGTAGACGACAAGAGAGGCTAAAGAGTGGATGTTAGCAAATGACACCCATCTTCAAAAAAGGCAATTAAGAGGACTCGCCATAGTACAAACCAGCCAGCCTCTTTTTTATCCCCAGGAAGTTGATGAAGCAGCTCTTCCTGGAAATCCTTGCCAGGCACATGACAGATGACCAAATAATGTAGTTAGCATGATTTTTCAGGGGAATTTCATGCTGAACATCACTTTAAACTCCTCTGATGAATCAACTTGACTGGTAGATGAAGGGAATATTATCTGCCTGGGCTTCAGGGAGGTTTTTGACATACCTCTACATGGCATCACACATACATATGGAAGCAATAGTGCAAAGGGGAGGGAATCAGTGTCTTTTCAGTGATGCTGAGGGAAAAGACAAGAGGCAGTGGGCACACACTGAAATACAGGAGATTGCCTTTGAACATCAGTAAATGTTTCTTTACTGTCAGGGTGACTGAACCACGGCACAGACTGCCCAGAAAGATTGTGGAGCCTGGATCTTTGAAGACATTAAAAGTACACCCAGATAGAATCCTGGGCAAGAGGCTCTAGGTATCCTGGTTTAGGCAGGGGGGTTGGGCCTGGTTAGCCCCACCAACCCCTTCCACTCTCTTTCATTCTGTGCTAGTGAATTCTCTTCAAGATGCATTTCAAAGCACTGGCATGACAAAGTTCTGTGCAGACAGAGATCCAAATGGACATGGCATCTAAGTTCCTTAAGCAGTGTTCAAGAAGAATGTAAAACTCTGGCACAAGTGTCTCTTCCCTAACTGAATCCCTTTCATGGGAAAATTCCCAGCTCTAGAAAGATCTTCTGATACGCATGCTTAAGACTGACACTGGCTGAGCAAATTTCTCCCTATGTATATCTAAGACCAGTTAGGATCTTCACCCAAAGTGCTGTCAACATAGTCACAGAATGCCTATTGTTAAGAAGTGACAGCTTCCATCAGAATGGCAGCTATTGGTCCACAAAATGGATTAATGGATGGGAATTATCTACGTGGGTTAAAAACAAAAATAAAGAGTTGGTCTTTATTTATCAATTTCATGGCAATATTGATAAGGGAAGAAAAAGATCTAAGTCCTTGACTTTCTGGACTCGAGGAAAGATTTTAAAAATTCCTTGTAAAAATGTATGATCACAATCAGACTATTGAAACCATTTTAGTTGGGAACAAAGTTCCAAAATTGTCTAGATAGTGGCAAAGAAGCCAAGAAAATAGGAAAGAAACAAAAAGAGAGCAAAAGAGTCAGCTTCAGTGTACAAGCTCGTTCTAGAAGTAGTCTGCTGGGAAAAGGAACCCCCAGCTAAATTTCCAATGTATTCCTGCGCTTGATTCAGTAACTGGTCAATGTAAAAACCAATCCTTTTGTACAACTTCTTCCAGCAACAAAAACTCCAACAGGTTGACACTACCATCATGCCTGTTCCAGACATATTTAAAAGAGAAATGATGATTTTCTTGAAAACCTACTTACATAAAAGTTGCAAGATGGTGGAGGGATTCCCACATCCTCCTTCCTCCATCTGGCTTGAAAGTATATTTGATAAAATATGCAACAAAGCACATGATTTATAAGGGAGAGTCAAATGGATGATTTGGGAATCGATCTCTTGTTGATAGTAAACTTCATATCCACTCGGTGTGACCTTTTTAAAACAAAATGTGGAGCTGAGGCATGAATCTGCCACAACAATTGTAAAGCAAACATACACACTCCCCTTCATATGCCCCCCCCTCCACACACACCTAGGCACACACAGAGATCAGCATAGCAGATCATGAACACCTTGGAAAAGACTGAAATGCTAAATGCCTCTCTTGATGGGCAAAAGAGCTGGTGCAGTAATTCAAATGCCTGGTACAAAAATTCTGTTTAATATTTAGCTCCTATTTAAAACACAGCTTTTCATTTCATTCTATTTACAGAATATTTTCATTTCATTTGTTTCTTTAAAATTACTTAGTTCTCACCTGTTGTATGTCTAGGAATATTTTCTTCCAAAAATAGAAAAAAATAGATGATATCTTTTCAGCAGAAAACATTGGTTGATACAATTTTAAACCATCATGATATGGAAGAATTCTTCTGTCCCTCTCGAAGGTGGAAGAAGCATTTGGATCACAGATCATCTACAATGAAATACTTGACATGTTTAAGATGCTTTCAATCAATTTTGATTGTCAATTGCTTATTTGTTGTAAACAGTAATTTTTCAGTGAAGGGAAAGTGTGTGTGGTATATCTACATGATATGTTCAAAGGCAGTTCCTACTAATGGCCAGGCTGAATTCCAGTAAATAATGTCCCGAATGATATTTTGCCGCCTTCTTTGGCACTTCATGAAATCTTACCCCGATGAAGTGCTGAAACACAGAGATTTTCTCTTAGAGAGTGTCTCATGTTGTAACCTATCCCATGGATTTTATGCTGTAATTCTTATCTCTTTTAAAATTTACTATCTTCTGTACAGTTTTCATGAAACTTTCTGTTACAGTAGTGAATAGCACAGATAAATGTCATTTTGTACAACTTTGAATTTACCCCAAGAGCTGAGAGAAAACTTGATCCTATACTTCAATCCGAGTTTCTTCTATAGTCCAACTTTGTTTCTCTACCATCAAGCTTCTCCTTTGTTGCTGCTCCAAGCCCCGTCCAGGGTGACCTTGAATACTTTCAGGGATGGGACACCCACAACTTCTCTGGGCAACCTGTTCCAGTGTTCCAGCACTCCCACAGTAAAAAAGGCCTTCCTTTCATCTAATATGTGTAGGAAATCATAAATCTAGGCATAGAAGCTTGGAGTGCAAATTTGAAATTCTTTGGATTTGAAGCACATTTTATATGAATACTGACTTACAGATGACTAAAAGATGTTGATGGGCATTTGAGCTGACAAGTTTTGAAAAAGTGCACGGAAATTAAAATTGAAACCACTAAAATTAAAAACTCCTTGCCATTTTCTTTTTCCTCTCCTATTCAAAATTGCATATGTCAGATATCAGTGCTTCATGCAAACCTCTCAGATGCTCTCAGAGAAAAAGCTTTTCTTTCAGACTAAGTTGCGGTTGACGTAGAACACTAGCAGGAGTGAAAGATTTTCTGGGCATCGGGGCAGCCCGTTCTCCTTGGATTTGTGTGCAGAATGCATTTTATCCAAACTGGAAAATAGATCCCAGCTCTGTTCTATTCATCATCCTTACTTCATCAGGCCAGAAGATTCTGTGAAAAGTAGCCTGTGGACCTTGAAGACAGCGCATGTGAACCAGATGAGAGGTGATAGAGAAGTTGAGGGAGAGAAGAAAGAGCATGAGGCTGAAACCAGAAAGTATTTCTCCACGTGATCATGGAAGATTGCAGGAGCCACTTGGTACTATCAAACCAGCCCAACTTGGCACTTGTGCCACCTTGGGTCTGGGAGCCATGTTGCATATCGTGCATTTTAAGGAGCCAGCTGGCCACACCCAGCCATATGCCCCCAAACACAAACCAAGGCCCTTTTCTCTGGCAAACAAAACTCAGCTGCCCTGCTTCTGGATGGCAGATTGCAGGAACCACTTGGTACTATCAAACCAGCCCAACTTGGCACTGGTGCCGCCATGGGTCTGGTCACCATCCTGCCTATTGTAGCTTTTCAGGAGCCAGCCGGTCACTCTCAGCCATAGGCCCCCAAACACAAACCTCGGCCCGTTTCCCTGGCAAACAAAAGTAAGCTGCCCCGCTTCTGGATGGCAGATTGCAGGAGCTACTTAGTACTATCAAATCAGCCCGACTTGGCACAGGTGCCACCTTGGATCTGGGAACCATCCTGTGTATCGTGGATTTTCAGGGGCCAGCCGGCCACTCTCAGCCATATGCCCCCAAAAACAAACCACGGACCTTTCCTCTGGCAAACAAAAATCAGCTGCCCCACTTCTGGATGGCAGATTGCAGGAGCCACTTGGGACTATCACACCAGCACAACATGGCACTGCTGCCACCTTGGATCTGGGAACAATCCTGCGTATCGTACATATTCAGGAACCAGCCGAACACTCCCAGCCACAGGCCCCCAAACACAAACAACGGCCCTTTTCTCTGGCAAACAAAACTCAACTGCCCCTCTTCTGGATGGCAAATTGCAGGACGCACTTGGTACTACAAAAAGAGCCCGACTTGGCAGTGGTGCCACCTTGGCTCTGGGAACCATCCTGCGTATCGAGCATTTTAAGGAGCCAGCCGGCAATTCCCAGCCGTATGCCCCAAAAAGAAACCATGGACCTTTTCTCTGGCAAAAAAAACTCAGCTGTCCCGCTTCTGGATGGCAGATTGCAGGAGTTACTTTGAACCATACAACCAGCCTTACTTGGCACTGGTGCCACCTTGGATCTGGGAACCATCCTGCCTATCGTTGATTTTCAGGGGCCAGCCGGCCACTCTCAGCCATAGGCCCCCAAACACAAACCACAGCCCTTTTCTCTAGCAAACAAAATTCAACTGCCCCGCTTCTGGATGGCAAATTGCAGGAGCCACTGGGTACTACAAAAACAGCCTGACTTGGCACTGGTGCCACCTTGCGCCTGGTTACCATGCGGCGTATCGTGCATTTTAAGGAGCCAGGTGGCCACTCCCAGCCATATGCCCCCAAACACAACCCACGGCCCTTTTCTCTGGCAAACAAAACTCAGCTGCCCCGCTTCTGGATGGCAGATTGCAGGAGACACTTGGTACTATCAAACCAGCCCGACTTGGCACTGGTGCCACCTTGGGTCTGGGAACCATCCTGCGTATTGTGGATTGTCAGGAGACAGCCGACCACTCTCGGCCACAGAGCCCAATCAAAAACAAAGGTCCGTTTCCCTGGCAAAAAAAACTCAGCTGCCCCGCTTCTGGATGGGAGATTGCAGGAGGCACTTGACACTGTCAAACGAGCCCCACTTGGCACTGGTGCCACCTTGGGTCTGGGAACCATGCTGCGTATCGTGGATTTTCAGGAGCCAGCCGGCCACTGCCAGCCACAGGCCCCCAAACACAAACCACAGCCTTTTTCTCTGGCAAACAAAACTCAGCTGCCCCGCTTCTGGATGGCAGATTGCAGGAGCCACTTGGTACTATCAAACCAGCCCGACTTGGCACTGGTGCCACCTTGGGTCTGGGAACCATCCTGCCTATCGTGGATTTTAAGGAGCCAGCCGGCTACTCCCAGCCACAGGCCCCCAACAAAAACCACGGCCCTTTTTTCTCGCAAACAAAACTTAGCTGCCTCACTTCTGGATGGCAGATTGTAGGAGCCACTTGGTGTAATCAAACCAGCCCGACTTGGCACTGGTGCCACCTTGGGTCTGGGAACCATCCTGCGTATCGTGGATTCTAAGGAGCCACCCGGCCACTCTGAGCCACAGGCCCCCAAACAAAATCAACGGCGCTGTTCCCTGGAAAACAAAACACGCCTGCCAACTTTTTGATGGAGTTTGCAGGAGCCACTTGGTACTATCAAACCAGCCCGACTTGGCACTGGTGCCACCTTGGGTCTGGGAAACATCCTGCGTATCGTGGATTCTTAGGAGCCAGCCGGCCACTCCTAGCCACAGGCCCCCAAACAAAAACCTAGGCCTATTTCTCTGGCAAACAAAAGTAAGCTGCCCTGCTTCTGGATGGCAGATTGCAGGAGACACTTGGTACTATCAAACCAGCCCAACTTGGCACTGGTGCCACCTTGGGTCTGGGAACCATCCTGCGTATCGTGGATTCTAAGGAGCCAGCTGGCCACTCCCAGCCACAGGCCCCCAAACACAAACAACGGCGCTTTTCCCTGGAAAACAAAACTCGCCTGCCAACTTTTTGATGGCAGATTGCAGGAGCCACTTGGTACTATCAAATCAGCCCAACTTGGCACTGGTGCCACCATGGGTCTGGTCACCATCCTGCGTATCGTAGCTTTTCAGGAGCCAGCCGGTCACTCCCAGCCATAGGCCCCCAGACAAAAACCTCGGCCCGTTTCCCTGGCAAACAAAAGTAAGCTGCCCCGCTTCTGGATGGCAGATTGCAGTACGCACTTGGTACTATCAAACCAGCCCGACTTGGAAATGGTGCCACCTTGGGTCTGGGAACCATCCTGCGTATCGTGGATTCTAAGGAGCCAGCGGGCCACTCCCAGCCACAGGCCCCCAAATACAAACAACGGCGCTTTTCCCTGGAAAACAAAACTCGCCTGCCAAATTTTTGATGGCAGATTGCAGGAGCCACTTGGTACTATCAAATCAGCCCAACTTGGCACTGGTGCCACCATGGATCTGGTCACCATCCTGCCTATCGTAGCTTTTCAGGTGCCAGCCGGTCACTCCCAGCCATAGGAACCCAGACACAAACCTCGGCCCGTTTCCCTGGCAAACAAAAGTAAGCTGCCCCGCTTCTGGATGGCAGATTGCAGGAGCCACTTTGCACCATCAAACTGGCCCGACTTGTCACTGGTGCCACCTCAAGTCTGGGAACCCTCCTGCGTATCGTGGATTCCAATTAGCAAGACGGCCACTCCCAGCCACAGGCCCCCAAACACAAACAACGGCGCTTTTCCCTGGAAAACAAAACTCGCCTGCCAACTTTTTGATGGCAGATTGCAGGAGCCACTTGGTACTATCAAACCAGCCCAACTTGGCACTGCTGACACCATGGGTCTGGTCACCATCCTGCCTTTCGTAGCTTTTCAGGAGCCAGCCGGTCACTCCCAGCCATAGGCCCCCAGACACAAAGCTCGGCCCGTTTCCCTGGCAAACAAAAGTAAGCTGCCCCGCTTCTGGATGGCAGATTTCAGGATCCACTTGTTATTATCAAACCAGCCCGACTTGGTACTGGTGCCACCTCTGGTCTGGGAACCATCCTGCGTATCTTGGATTCTAAGGAGCCAGCCGGCCACTCCCAGCCACAGGCCCCCAAAAAAAAACATCGGCGCTTTTCCCTGGAAAACAAAACTCGCCTGCCAACATTTTGATTGCAGATTGCAGGAACCACTTGGTACTATCAAACCAGCCCAACTTGGCACTGGTGCCAACTTGGGTCTGGGAACCATCCGGCGTATCGTGTGTTTAAAGGAGCCAGCCGGCCACTCCAGCCACAGGCCCGCAGACACAAACAACGGCGCTTTTCCCTGGAAAACAAAACTCGCCTGCCAACTTTTGATGGCAGATTGCAGGAGCCACTTGGTACTATCAAACCAGCCCAACTTGGCACTGGTGCCACCATGGGTCTGGTCACCATCCTGCCTATCGTAGCTTTTCAGGAGCCAGCCGGTCACTCCCAGCCATAGGCCCCCAGACACAAACCTCGGCCCGTTTCCCTGGCAAACAAAAGTAAGCTGCCCCGCTTCTGGATGGCAGATTGCAGGACGCACTTGGTACTATCAAACCAGCCCGACTTGGCACTGGTGCTACCTCAGGTCTGGGAACCATCCTGCGTATCGTGGATTCTAAGGAGCCAGCCGGCCACTCCCAGCCACAGGCCCCCAAACACAAACATCGGCGCTTTTCCCTGGAAAACAAAACTCGCTTGCCAACTTTTTGATGGCAGATTGCCGGAGCCACTTGGTACTATCAAACCAGCCCAACTTGGCACTGGTGCCACCATGGGTCTGGTCACCATCCTGCCTATCGTAGCTTTTCAGGAGCCAGCCGGTCACTCCCAGCCATAGACCCCAGACACAAACCTCGGCCCGTTTCCCTGGCAAAAAAAAGTAAGCTGCCCCGCTTCTGGATGGCAGATTGCAGGAGCCACTTTGCACCATCAAACTAGCCCGACTTGGCACTGGTGCCACCTCAGGTCTGGGAACCATCCTGCGTATCGTGGATTCTAAGGAGCCAGCCGGACACTCCCAGCCACAGGCCCTCAAACACAAACAGCGGCGCTTTTCCCTGGAAAACAAAACTCGCCTGCCAAATTTTGATGGCAGATTGCCGGAGCAACTTGGTACTATCAAACCAGCCCAACTTGGCACTGGTGCCACCATGGGTCTGGTCACCATCCTGCCTATCGTAGATTTTCAGGACCTAGCCGGTCACTCCCAGCCATAGGCCCCCAGACACAAACCTCGGCCCGTTTCCGTGGCAAACAAAACTAAGCGGCGCCGCTTGTGGATGGCAGATTGCAGGACGCACTTGGTACTATCAAACCAGCCCGACTTGGCACTGGTGCCACCTCTGGTCTGGGAACCATCCTGCGTATCGTGGATTCCAATTAGCAAGCTGGCCACTCCCAGCCACAGGCCCCCAAACACAAACAACGGCGCTTTTCCCTGGAAAACAAAACTCGCCTGCCAACATTTTGATGGCAGATTGCAGGAGCCACTTGGTACTATCAAATCAGCCCAACATGGCACTGGTGCCACCATGGGTCTTGGAACCATCCTGCCTATCGTAGCTGTTCAGGCGCCAGCCGGTCACTCCCAGCCATAGGCCCCCAGAGAAAACCTCGGCCCTTTTCCCTGGAAAACAAAAGTAAGCTGCCCCGCTTCTGGATGGCAGATTGCAGGAGCCACTTTGCACCATCAAACTGGCCCGACTTGTCACTGGTGCCACCTCAGGTCTGGGAACCATCCGGCGTATCGTGGATTCCAATTAGAAGCTGGCCACTCCCAGCCACAGGCCCCCAAACACAAACAACGGCGCTTTTCCCTGGAAAACAAAACTCGCCTGCCAACATTTTGATGGCAGATTGCAGGAGCCACTTGGTACTATCAAACCAGCCCAACTTGGCACTGGTGCCACCATGGGTCTGGTCACCATCCTGCCTATCGTAGCTTTTCAGGACCTAGACGGTCACTCCCAGCCATAGGCCCCCAGACACAAAGCTCTGCCCGTTTCCCTGGCAAAAAAAAGTAAGCTGTCCCGCTTCTGGATGGCAGATTGCAGGATCCACTTGGTAGTATCAAACTGGCCCGACTTGGCACTGGTGCCACCTCTGGTCTGGGAACCATCCTGCGTATCGTGGATTCTAAGCAGCCAGCCGGCCACTCCCAGCCACAGGCCCCCAAACACAAACAACGGCGCTTTTCCCTGGAAAACAAAACTCGCCTGCCAACTTTTTGATGGCAGATTGCAGGAGCCACTTGGTACTATCAAACCAGCCCAACTTGGCACTGGTGCCACCATGGGTCTGGTCACCATCCTGCCTATCGTAGCTTTTCAGGAGCCAGCCGGTCACTCCCAGCCATAGGCCCCCAGACACAAACCTCGGCCCGTTTCCCTGGCAAACAAAAGTAAGCTGCCCCGCTTCTGGATGGCAGATTGCAGGAGCCACTTTGCACCATCAAACTAGCCCGACTTGGCACTGGTGCCACCTCAGGTCTGGGAACCATGCTGCGTATCGTGGATTCTAATTAGCCAGCCGGTCACTCCCTGCCATAGGCCCCCAAACACAAACAAGGGCGCTATTCGCTGGAAAACAAAACTCGCCTGCCAACTTTTTGATGGCAGATTGCCGGAGCCACTTGGTACTATCAAACCAGCCCAACTTGGCACTGGTGCCACCATGGGTCTGGTCACCATCCTGCCTATCGTAGCTTTTCAGGAGCCAGCCGGTCACTCCCAGCCATAGGCCCCCAGACACAAACCTCGGCCCGTTTCCCTGGCAAACAAAAGTAAGCTGCCCCGCTTCTGGATGGCAGATTGCAGTACGCACTTGGTACTATCAAACCAGCCCGACTTGGCACTGGTGCCACCTCTGGTCTGGGAACCATCCTGCGTATCGTGGATTCTAAGGAGCCAGCCGGCCACTCCCAGCCATAGGCCCCCAAACAAAAACAACGGCGCTTTTCCCTGGAAAACAAAACTCGCCTGCCAACTTTTTGATGGCAGATTGCAGGAGCCACTTGGTACTATCAAACCAGCCCAACTTGGCACTGGTGCCACCATGGGTCTGGTCACCATCCTGCCTATCGTAGCTTTTCAGGACCTAGACGGTCACTCCCAGTCATAGGCCCCCAGACACAAAGCTCTGCCCGTTTCCCTGGCAAACAAAAGTAAGCTGTCCCGCTTCTGGATGGCAGATTGCAGGATCCACTAGGTAGTATCAAACCAGCCCGACTTGGCACTGGTGCCACCTCTGGTCTGGGAACCATCCTGCGTATCGTGGATTCTAAGCAGCCAGCCGGCCACTCCCAGCCACAGGCCCCCAAACACAAACAACGGCGCTTTTCCCTGGAAAACAAAACTCGCCTGCCAACTTTTTGATGGCAGATTGCAGGAGCCACTTGGTACTATCAAACCAGCCCAACTTGGCACTGGTGCCACCATGGGTCTGGTCACCATCCTGCCTATCGTAGCTTTTCAGGAGCCAGCCGGTCACTCCCAGCCATAGGCCCCCAGACACAAACCTCGGCCCGTTTCCCTGGCAAACAAAAGTAAGCTGCCCCGCTTCTGGATGGCAGATTGCAGGAGCCACTTTGCACCATCAAACTAGCCCGACTTGGCACTGGTGCCACCTCAGGTTTGGGAACCATGCTGCGTACCATGGATTCTAATTAGCCAGCCGGTCACTCCCTGCCATAGGCCCCCAAACACAAACAAGGTCGCTATTCACTGGAAAACAAAACTCGCCTGCCAAATTTTGATGGCAGATTGCCGGAGCCACTTGGTACTATCAAACCAGCCCAACTTGACAGTGGTGCCACCATGGGTCTGGTCACCATCCTGCCTATCGTAGCTTTTCAGGAGCCAGCCGGTCACTCCCAGCCATAGGCCCCCAGACACAAACCTCGGCCCGTTTCCCTGGCAAACAAAAGTAAGCTGCCCCGCTTCTGGATGGCAGATTGCAGTACGCACTTGGTACTATCAAACCAGCCCGACTTGGCACTGGTGCCACCTCTGGTCTGGGAACCATCCTGCGTATCGTGGATTCTAAGGAGCCAGCCGGCCACTCCCAGCCACAGGCCCCCAAACAAAAACAACGGCGCTTTTCCCTGGAAAACAAAACTCGCCTGCCAACTTTTTGATGGCAGATTGCAGGAGCCACTTGGTACTATCAAACCAGCCCAACTTGGCACTGGTGCCACCATGGGTCTGGTCACCATCCTGCCTATCGTAGCTTTTCAGGAGCCAGCCGGTCACTCCCAGCCATAGGCCCCCAGACACAAACCTCGGCCCGTTTCCCTGGCAAACAAAAGTAAGCTGCCCCGCTTCTGGATGGCAGATTGCAGGAGCCACTTTGCACCATCAAACTAGCCCGACTTGGCACTGGTGCCACCTCAGGTCTGGGAACCATCCTCCCGATCGTGGATTCTAAGGAGCCAGTCGGCCACTCCCAGTCACAGGCCCCCAAACACAAACAACGGCGCTTTTCCCTGGATAACAAACTCGCCTGCCAACTTTTTGATGGCAGATTGCAGGAGCCACTTGGTACTATCAAACCAGCCCAACTTGGCACTGGTGCCACCATGGGTCTGGTCACCATCCTGCCTATCGTAGCTTTTCAGGATCTAGACAGTCACTCCCAGCAATAGGCCCCGTGACACAAAGCTCAGCCGGTTTCCCTGACAAAAAAAAGTAAGCTGTCCCGCTTCTGGATGGCAGATTGCAGGATCCACTAGGTAGTATCAAACCAGCCCGACTTGGCACTGGTGCCACGTCAGGTCTGGGAACCATCCTGCGTATCGTGGATTCTAAGCATCCAGCCGGCCACTCCCAGCCACAGGCCCCCAAACAAAAACAACGGCGCTTTTCCCTGGAAAACAAAACTCGCCTGCCAACATTTTGATGGCAGATTGCAGGAACCACTTGTTACTATCAAACCAGCCCAACTTGGCACTGGTGCCACCATGGGTCTGGTCACCATCCTGCCTATCGTAGCTTTTCAGGAGCCAGCCGGTCACTCCCTGCCATAGGCCCCGAGATACAAACCTCGGCCCGTTTCCCTGGCAAACAAAAGTAAGCTGCCCCGCTTCTGGATGGCAGATTGCAGGAGCCACTTGGTACTATCAAACCAGCCCGACTTGGCACTGGTGCCACCTCTGGTCTGGGAACCATCCTGCGTATCGTGGATTTTATGGAGCCAGCCGGTCATTCCCAGCCATAGGCCCCCAAACACAAACAACGGTCCGTTTCCCTGGCAAACAAAAGTAAGCTGCCCCGCTTCTGGATGGCAGATTGCAGCAGCCACTTGGTAGTATCAAACCAGCCCAACTTGGCACTGGTGGCACCTCTTGTCTGGGAACCATGCTGCGTATCGTGGTTTCTAAGGAGCCAGCCGGCCACTCCCAACCATAGACCCCCAGACACAAACCTCGGCCCGTTTCCCTGGAAAACAAAAGTAAGCTACCCCGATTCTGGATGGCAGATTGCAGGAGCCACTTGGTACTATCAAATCAGCCCAACTTGGCACTGGTGCCACCATGGGTCTGGTAAACATCCTGCCTATCGTAGCTTTTCAGGAGCCAGCCGGCCACTCTCAGCCATATGCCCCCAAAAACAAACCACGGCCCTTTTCTCTGGCAAACAATACTCAACTGCCCCTCTTCTGGATGGCAAATTTTAGGACGCACTTTGTACTACGAAAACCGCCCGACGTGGCACTGGTGCCACCTTGTGTCAGGGAACCATCCTGCATATCGAGCTTTTTAAGGAGCCAGCCGGCCACGCCCAGCCATAAACCCCCAAAAACAAACCACGGACCATTTCTCTTGGAAACAAAAATCCGCTGCCCCGCGTCTGGATGGCAGATTGCCGGAGCCACTTTGCACCATCAAACCAGCCCGACTTGGCACTGGTGCCACCTTGGGTCTGGGAACAATCCTGCATATCGTGGATTCTAAGGAGCCAGCCGGCCACTCCCAGCCACAGGCCCCCAAACACAAACAACGGCGCTTTTCCCTGGAAAACAAAATTCGCCTGCCAACTTTTTGATGGCAGATTGCAGGAGCCACTTGGTACTATCAAATCATCCCAACTTGGCACTGGTGCCACTATGGGTCTGGGAACCATCCTGCCTATTGTAGCATTTCAGGAGCCAGCCGGTCACTCCCAGCCATAGGCTCCCAGACACAAACCTCGGACCGTTTCCCTGGCAAACAAAATTAAGCTGCCCCGATTCTGGATGGCAGATTGCAGGAGCCACTTGGTTGTGTCAAACCAGCCCGACTTGGCACTGGTGCCACCTTGGGTCTAGGAACCATCCTGCGTATCGTGGATTCTAAGAAGCCACCCGGCCACTCTGAGCCACAGGCCCCCAAACAAAAACTACGGCGCTTTTCCCTGGAAAACAAAACTCGCCTGCCAACTTTTTGATGGCAGATTGCAGGAGCCACTTGGTACTATCAAACCAGCCCAACTTGGCACTGGTGGCACCTCTTGTCTGGGAACCATCCTGCCTATCGTAGCTTTTCAGGAGCCAGCCGGTCACTCCCAGCCATAGACCCCCAGACACAAACCTCGGCCCGTTTCCCTGGCAAACAAAAGTAAGCTGCCCCGCTTTTGGATGGCAGATTGCAGGAGCCACGTTGCACCATCAAACCAGCCCCACTTGGCACTGGTGCCACCTTGGGTCTGGGAACAAGTTGGGCTGGTTTGATAGTACCAAGTGGCTCCTGCAATCTGCCATCCAGAAGCGGGACAGCTTACTTTTGTTTCCCAGGGAAACGGGCCGAGGTATTTGTCTGGGGGCCTATGGCTGGGAGTGACCGGCTGACTACTGAAAAGCTACGATAGGCAGGATGGTTACCAGACTCATGGTGCCACCAGTGCCAAGTCGGGCTGGTTTGATAATACTAAATAGCTCCTGCAATCTGCCATCCAGACGCGGGGCAGCGGATTTTTGTTTGCTGGATAAAAGTTCCGTGGGTTTTTTTTGGGGGTATATGACTGGACGTGGCCGGCTGGCTCCTTAAAAAGCTCTATACGCAGGATTGTTCCCTGACCCAAGGTGGCATCAGTGCCAAGTCGGGCTGTTTTCGTAGTACCAAGTGAGTCCTGCAATTTGCCATCCAGAAGCGGGGCAGCCTACTTTTGTTTGCCAGGGAAACGTGCCGAGGTATTTGTCTGGGGGCCTATGGCTGGGAGTGAGCGGCTGGCTCCTGAAAAGCTACGATAGGCAGGATGGTGACCAGACCCATGGTGGCACCAGTGCCAAGTTGGGCTGGTTTGATAGTACCAAGTGGCTCCTGCAATCTGCCATCAAGAAGTTGGCAGGCGAGTTTTGTTTTCCAGGGAAAAGCGCCGTTGATTTTATTTAGAGGCCTGTGGCTGGGAGTGGCCGCCTGTCCTCGTAGAATCTACGTTACCCAGCATGGTTCCCAGAGCCAAGGTGGCACCAGGGCCAAGTCGGGCTGGTTTGTAAGTACCAAGTGCATCCTGCAATCTGCCATCCAAAAGCGGGGCAGCTTACTTTTGTTTGCCAGGGAAACGGGCAGAGGTTTGTGTCCGGGGGCCTATGGCAGGGAGTGACCGGCTGGCTCCTGAAAAGCTACGATAGGCAGGATGTTTACCAGTCCCATGGTGGCACCAGTGCCAAGTTGGGCTGATTTGATAGTACCAAGTGGCTCCTGCAATCTGCCATCCAGAATCGGGGTAACTTACTTTTGTTTTCCAGGGAAACGGGCCGAGGTTTGTGTCTGGGGGTCTATGGCTGGGAGTGACCGGCTGGCTCCTGAAAAGCTACGATAGGCAGGATGGTTCCCAGACCAGAGGTGGCACCAGTGCCAAGTTGGGCTGGTTTGATAGTACCAAGTGGCTCCTGCAATCTGCCATCAAAAAGTTGGCAGGCGAGTTTTGTTTTCCAGGGAAAAGCGCCGTTGTTTGTGTTTGGGGGCCTGTGGCTCAGAGAGGCCGGGTGGCTGCTTAGAATCCACGTTACGCAGGATGGTTCCCAGACCTGAGTTGGCACCAGTGCCAAGTTGGGCTGGTTTGATGGTGCAAAGTGGCTCCTGCAATCTGCCATCCAGAAGCGGGGCAGCTTACTTTTGTTTGCCAGGGAAACGGGCCGAAATATTTGTCTGGGGGCCTCTGGCTGGGGGTGGCTGGCTGGCTCCTGAAAAGCTACGATAGGCAGGATGGTGACCAGACCCATGGTGGCACCAGTGCCAAGTTGGGCTGGTTTGATAATACCAAGTGGCTCCTGCAATCTGCCATCAAAAGTTTGGCAGGCGAGTTTTGTTTTCCAGGGAAAAGCACCGTTGTGTGTGTTTTGGGGCCTGTGGCTGGGAGTGGCCAGCTTGCTAATTGGAATCCACGATACGCCGGATGGTTCCCAGACCTGAGGTGGCACCAGTGCCAAGTCGGGCTGGTTTGTTAGTACCAAGTGGTTCCTGCAATCTGCCATCCAGAAGCGGGGCAGCTGAATTTTGTTTGCCAGAGAAAAAGGCTGTTGTTTGTGTTTCGGGGCCTGTGGCTGGCAGTGCCCGGCTGGCTTCTGAAAATCCATGATACGCAGCATGGTTCCCAGACCTGAGGTGGCATCAGTGCCAAGTTGGGCTGGTTTGATAGTACCAAGTGGTTCCTGCAATCTGCCATCCAGAAGCGGGGCAGCTTACTTTTGTTTGCCAGGGAAACGGTCCGAGGTTTGTGTCTGGGGGCCTAAGCCTGGAAGTGACCGGCTGGCTCGTGAAAAGCTACGATAGGCAGGATGGTGACCAGACCCATGACGGCACCAGTGCCAAGTTGGGCTGGTTTGATAGTACCAAGTGGCTCCTGCAATCTGCCATCAAAAACTTGGCAGGCGAGTTTTGTTTTCCAGGGAAAAGCGCCGTTGTTTGTGTTTGGGGGCCTGTGGTTGGGAGTGGCCGGCTGGCTCCTTAGAATCCACGATACTCAGCATGGTTCCCAGACCAGAGGTGGCACGAGTGCCAAGTTGGGCTGGTTTGATAGTACCAAGTGGCTCCTGCAATCTGCCATCAAAAAGTTGGCAGGCAAGTTTTGTTTTCCAGGGAAAAGTGCCGTTGTTTTTGTTTGGGGGCCTATGGCTGGGAGTGGCCGGCTGGCTCCTTAGAATCCACGATACGCAGGATGGTTCCCAGACCTGAGGTGGCACCAGTGCCAAGTTGGGCTGGTTTGATACTCCCAAGTGCGTCCTGCAATCTGCCATCCAGAAGCGGGGTAGCTTACTTTTTTTTGCCAGGGAAACGGGCCGAGCTTTTTGTCTCGGGGTATATGGCTGGGGGTGACCGGCTGGCTCCTGAAAAGCTACGATAGGCAGGATGGTGACCAGACCCATGGTGGCACCAGTGCCAAGTTGGGCTCGTTTGATAGTACCAAGTGGCTCCTGCAATCTGCCATCAAAAATTTGGCAGGTGAGTTTTGTTTTCCAGGGAAAAGCGCCGTTGTTTGTGTTTGGGGGCCTGTGGCTGGGAGTGGCCGGCTGGCTGCTTAGAATCCACGATACGCAGGATGGTTCCCAGACCAGAGGTGACACCAGTGACAAGTCGGGCTGGTTTGATAGTACCAAGTGCGTCCTGCAATCTGCCATCCAGAAGCGGGGTAGCTTACTTTTGTTTGCCAGGGAAACGGGCCGAGGTTTTTCTCTGGGGGCCTATGGCTGGGAGTGACCGGCTGGCTCCTGAAAAGCTACGATAGGCAGGATGGTGACCAGACCCATGGTGGCACCAGTGCCAAGTTGGGCTGGTTTGATAGTACCAAGTGGCTCCTGCAATCTGCCCTCAAAATTTGGCAGGCGAGTTTTGTTTTCCAGGGAAAAGCGCCGTTGTTTGTGTTTGGGGGACTGTGGCAGGGAGTGGCCGGCTGGCTCCTTAGAATCCACGATACGCAGGATGGTTCCCAGACCTGACGTGGCACCAGTGCCAAGTCGGGCTGGTTTTATAGTACCAAGTGGTTCCTGCAATCTGCCATCCAGAAGCGGGGCAGCTTACTTTTGTTTGCCAGGGAAACGGGCCAAGCTTTGTGTCTGGGCGCCTATGGCTGGGAGTGACCTGCTAGGTCCTGAAAAGCTACGATAGGCAGGATGGTGACCATATCCATGGTGGCACCAGTGCCAAGTTGGGCTGGTTTGATAGTACCAAGTGGCTCCTGCAATCCGCCATCAAAAAGTTGGCAGGCGAGTTTTGTTTTCCAGGGAAAAGCGCCGTTGTTTGTGTTTGGGTGCCTGTGGCACGGAGTGGCTGGCTGGCTGCTTAGAATCCACGATACGCAGGATGGTTCCCAGACGTGAGGTGGCACCAGTGCCAAGTTGGGCTGGTTTGATACTACCAAGTGCGTCCTGCAATCTGCCATCCAGAAGCTGGGTAGCTTACTTTTTTTTGCCAGGGAAACGGGCCGAGGTTTTTGTCTCGGGGCCTGTGGCTGGGGGTGACCGGCTGGCTCCTGAAAAGCTACGATAGGCAGGATGGTGACCAGACCCATGGTGGCACCAGTGCCAAGTTGGGCTGATTTGATAGTACCAAGTGGCTCCTGCAATCTGCCATCAAAAATTTGGCAGGCGAGTTTTGTTTTCCAGGGAAAAGCGCCGTTGTTTGTGTTTGGGGGCCTGTGGATGGGAGTGGCCGGCTGGCTCCTTAGAACACACGATACGCAGGATGGTTCCCAGACCAGAGGTGGCACCAGTGACAAGTCGGTCTGGTTTGATACTACCAAGTGCGTCCTGCAATCTGCCATCCAGAAGCGGGGCAGCTTACTTTTGTTTGCTAGGGAAACGGGCCGAGGTTTGTGTCTGGGGGCCTATGGCTGGGAGTGACCGGCAGGCTCCTGAAAATCTACGATAGGCAGGATGGTGACCAGACCCATGGTGGCACCAGTGCCAAGTTGGGCTGGTTTGATAGTACCAAGTGGCTCCTGTAATCTGCCATCAAAAAGTTGGCAGGCGAGTTTTGTTTTCCAGGGAAAAGCGCCGTTGTTTTTGTTTGGGGGCCTGTGGCTGGGAGTGGCCGGCTGGCTCCTTAGAATCCACGATACGCAGGATGGTTCCCAGACCAGACGTTGCACCAGTGCCAAGTCGGGCTAGTTTGATGGTGCAAAGTGACTCCTGCAATCTGCCATCCAGAAGCGGGGTAGCTTAATTTTGTTTGCCAGGGAAACGGGCCGAGCTTTGTGTCTGGGGGCCTATGGCTGGGAGTGACCGGCTGGCTCCTGAAAAGCTATGATAGGCAGGATGGTGACCAGACCCAAGGTGGCACCAGTGCCAAGTTGGGCTGATTTGATAGTACCAAGTGGCTCCTGCAATCTGCCATCAAAAAGTTGGCACGCGAGTTTGTTATCCAGGGAAAAGCGCCGTTGTTTTTGTTTGGGGGCCTGTGGCTGGGAGTGGCCGGCTGGCTCCTTAGAATCCACGATACGGAGGATGGTTCCCAGACCAGAGGTGGCACCAGTGCCAAGTTTTGCTGGTTTGATGGTGCAAAGTGGCTCCTGCAATCTGCCATCCACATGCGGGATAACTTAGTTTTGTTTGCCAGGGAAACGGGCCGAGGTTTGTGTCTGGGGGCCTATGGCTGGGAGTGACCGGCTGGCTCCTGAAAAGCTACGATAGGCAGGATGGTGACCAGACCCATGGTGGCACCAGTGCCAAGTTGGGCTGGTTTGATAGTACCAAGTGGCTCCTGCAATCTGCCATCAAAAAGCTTGCAGGCGAGTTTTGTTTTCCAGGGAAAAGCGCCGTTGTTTGTATTTGGGGGCCTGTGGCTGGGAGTGGCCGCCTGGCGCCTTAGAATCTACGTTACGCAGCATGGTTCCCAGACCCAAAGTGGCACCAGTGTCAAGTTGGGCTGGTTTGATAGTACCAAGTGGCTCCTGCAATCTGCCATCCAGAAGCGGGGTAGCTTACTTTTGTTTGCCAGGGAAACGGGCAGAGCTTTCTGTCTGGGGGCCTATGGTTGGGAGTAACCGGCTGGCTCCTGAAAAGCTACGATAGGCAGGATGGTTCCCAGATCCAAGATGGCACCAGTGCCAAGTCGGGGTGGTTTGATGGTGCAAAGTGGCTCCTGCAATCTGCCATCCTGACGCGGGGCAGCGGATTTTTGTTTCCAAGAGAAATGGTCCGTGGTTTGTTTTTGGGGGTATATGGCTGGGCGTGGCCTGCTGGCTCCTTAAAAAGCTACGATAGGCAGGATGGTTCCCTGACCCAAGGTGGCACCAGTGCCAAGTCGGGCGGTTTTCGTAGTACAAAGTGCGTCCTAAAATTTGCCATCCAGAAGAGGGGCAGTTGAGTTTTGTTTACCAGAGAAAAGGGCCGTGGTTTGTTTTTGGGGGCATATGGCTGATAGTGGCCGTCTGGCCCCTGAAAATCCACGATGGGCAGGATGGTTCCCAGACCTGAGGTGGCACCAGTGCCAGGTCGGGCTGGTTTGATAGTACTAAATAGCACCTGCAATGTGCCATGCAGAAGCGGGGCAGCTTACTTTTGTTTGCCAGGGAAACGGGCCGAGGTTTGTGTCTGGGGGCCTATGGCTGGGAGTGACCGCCTGGCTCCTGAAAAGCTACGATAGGCAGGATGGTGACCAGACCCATGGTGGCACCAGTGCCAAGTTGGGCTGGTTTGATAGTACCAAGTGGCTCCTGCAATCTGCCATCAAAAAGTTGGCAGGCGAGTTTTGTTTTCCAGGGAAAAGCGCCGTTGTTTGTGTTTGGGGGACTGTGGCTGGGAGTGGCCGGCTGGCTCCTTAGAACACACGATACGCAGGATGGTTCCCAGACCCAAGGTGGCACCAGTGCCACGTCGGGCTGGTTTGATGGTGCCAAGTGGTTCCTGCAATCTGCCATCCTGAAGCGGGGTAGCTTACCTTTGTGTGCCAGGGAAACGGGCCGAGGTTTATGACTGGGGGCCTAGGGCTAGGAGTGACCGGCTGGCTCCTGAAAAGCTACGATAGGCAGGATGGTGACCAGATCCATGGTGGCACCAGTGCCAAGTTGGGCTGGTTTGATAGTACCAAGTGGCTCCTGCAATCTGCCATCAAAAAGTTGGCAGGCGAGTTTTGTTTTCCAGGGAAAAGCGCCGTTGTTTGTGTTTGGGGGACTGTGGGTGGGAGTGGCCGGCTGGCTCCTTAGAACACACGATACGCAGGATGGTTCCCAGACCCAAGGTGGCACTAGTGCCAAGTCGGGCTGGTTTGATAGTACCAAGTGGCTCCTGCAATCTGCCATCCAGAAGCGGGGAAGCTTACTTTTGTTTGCCAGGGAAACGGACCGAGGTTTTTTTTGGGGGCCTATGGCTGGGAGTGACCGGCTGGCTCCTTAGAATCCACGATACGCAGCATGGTTCCCAGACCAGAGGTGGCACCAGTGCCAAGTCGGGCTGGTTTGATGGTGCAAAGTGGCTCCTGCAATCTGCCATCCAGAAGTGCGGTAGCTTACTTTTGTGTGCCAGGGAAACAGGCCGAGGTTTGTGTCTGGGGGCCTATGGCTGGGAGTGACCGGCTGGCTCCTGAAAAGCTACGATAGGCAGGATGGTGACCAGACCCATGGTGGCACCAGTGCCAAGTTGGGCTGGTTTGATAGTACCAAGTGGCTCCTGCAATCTGCCATCAAAATGTTGGCAGGCGAGTTTTGTTTTCCAGGGAAAAGCGCCGTTGTGTGTGTTTTGGGGCCTGTGGCTGGGAGTGGCCAGCTGGCTCCTTAGAATCCACGATACGCAGGATGGTTCCCAGACCCAAGGTGGCACCAGTGCCAAGTCGGGCTGGTTTGTTAGTACCAAGTGGTTCCTGCAATCTGCCATCCAGAAGCGGGGCAGCTGAATTTTGTTTGCCAGACAAAAAGGCTGTTGTTTGTGTTTCGGGGCCTGTGGCTGGCAGTGGCCGGCTGGCTCCTGAAAATCCATGATACACAGCATGGTTCCCAGACCCAAGGTGGCATCAGTGCCAAGTAGTGCTGGTTTTATAGTACCCAGTGGCTCCTGCAATCTCCCATCCAGAAGCGGGGCAGCTGAGTTTTGTTTGCCTGTGAAACGGGCCGTTGTTTTTAATTGGGGTCTGTGGCCGAGAGTGTTCGGCTGGCTCCTGACAACCTACAATACGCAGGATGGTTCCCAGACCCAAGGTGGCACCAGTGCCAAGTCGGGCTGGTTTGATAGTACCAAGTGGCTCCTGCAATCTGCCATCCAGAAGCGGTGCAGTTGAGTTTTGTTTGCCAGAGAAAAGGGCCGTGGGTTGTGTTTGGGGGCATATGGCTGGGAGTGGCCGGCTGTCTCATTAAAAAGATCGATACGCAGGATGGTTCCCAGACCCAAGGGGGCACCAGTGCCAAGTCGGGCTGTTTTTATAGTACCAAGTGCGTCCTGCAATTTGCCATCCAGAAGAGGGGCAGTTGAGTTTTGTTTGCCAGAGAATAGCGCCGTTGTTTGTGTTTGGGGGCTTGTGGCTCGTAGTGGCCGACTGGCGCCTTAGAATCTGTGTTACGCAGCATGGTTCCCAGACCCAAGGTGGCACCAGTGCCAAGTTGGGCTGGTTTGATAGTACCAAGTGGCTCCTGCAATCTGCCATCCAGAAGCGGGGTAGCTTACTTTTGTTTGCCAGGGAAACGGGCCGAGGTTTGTGACTGGGGACCTATGGCTGGGAGTGACCGGCTGGCTCCTGGAAAGCTACGATAGGCAGGATGGTTACCAGACCCATGGTGGCACCAGTGCCAAGTTGGGCTGGTTTGATAGTACCAAGTGGGTCCTGCAATCTGCCATCAAAAAGTTGGCAGGCGAGTTTTGTTTTCCAGGGAAAAGCGACATTGTTTGTATTTGGGGGCCTGTGGCTGGGAGTGACCGGCTGGCTCCTTTGAACCCACGATACGCAGGATGGTTCCCAGACCCAAGGTGGCACCAGTGCCAAGTTTTGCTGGTTTGATACTACCAAGTGCGTCCTGCAATCTGCCATCCAGAAGCGGGGCAGCTTAATTTTGTTTGCCAGGGAAACGGGCCGTGGGTTTTGTTTGGGGGCATATAGCTGAGAGTGGCCGGCTGGCTCCTGAAAATCCACGCTAGGCAGCATGGTTCCCAGATGCAATGTGGCACCAGTGCCAAGTCGGGCTGGTTTGATGGTGCAAAGTGGCTCCTGCAATCTGCCATCCAGAAGCGAGGCAGCTGATTTTTGTTTGCCAGAGGAAAATTCCGTGGATTGTTTTTGGGGGCATATTGCTGGGAGTGGCCGGCTGGCTCCTTAAAATGCTCGATACGCATGATGGTTCCCAGGCCCAAGGTGTCACCACTACCAAGTCGGCCTGCGGTTTTAGTATCAAGTTCATCCTGCAATTTGCCATCCAGAAGAGGGGCAGTTGAGTTTTGTTTGCCAGAGAAACGGGCCGAGGTTTCTGTTTGGGGACATATGGCTGAGAGTGGCCGGCTGGCCCCTGAATATCCACGATACAGAGCATGGTTCCCAGATCCAAGGTGGCACCAGTGCCAAGTTGGGCTGGTTTGATAGTACCAAGTGTCTCCTGCAATCTGCCATCCAGAAGCAGGGCAGCTTACTTTTGTTTGCCAGAGAAATAGGCCTAGGTTTTTGTTTGGGGGCCTGTGGCTAGGAGTGGCCGGCTGGCTCCTTAGAATCCACGATACGCAGGATGGTTCCCAGACCCAAGGTGGCACCAGTGCCAAGTCGGGCTGGTTTGATAGTACCAAGTGGCTCCTGCAAACTCCATCAAAAAGTTGGCAGGCGTGTTTTGTTTTCCAGGGAACAGCGCCGTTGATTTTGTTTGGGGGCCTGTGGCTAGGAGTGGCCGGCTGGCTCCTTAGAATCCACGATACGCAGGATGGTTCCCAGACCCAAGGTGGCACCAGTGCCAAGTCGGGCTGGTTTGATTACACCAAGTGGCTCCTGCAATCTGCCATCCAGAAGTGAGGCAGCTAAGTTTTGTTTGCGAGAAAAACGGGCCGTGGTTTTTGTTGGGGGCCTGTGGCTGGGAGTAGCCGGCTGGCTCCTTAAAATCCACGATAGGCAGGATGGTTCCCAGACCCAAGGTGGCACCAGTGCCAAGTCGGGCTGGTTTGATAGTACCAAGTGGCTCCTGCAATCTGCCATCCAGAAGCGGGGCAGCTGAGTTTTGTTTGCCAGAGAAAAAGGCTGTGGTTTGTGTTTGGGGGCCTATGGCTGGCAGTGGCCGGCTGGCTCCTGAAAATCCACGATACGCAGCATGGTTCCCAGACCCAAGGTGGCACCAGTGCCAAGTGGGGCTCGTTTGACAGTGTCAAGTGCCTCCTGCAATCTCCCATCCAGAAGCGGGGCAGCTGAGTTTTTTTTGCCAGGGAAACGGACCTTTGTTTTTGATTGGGCTCTGTGGCCGAGAGTGGTTGGCTGTCTCCTGACAATCCACAATACGCAGGATGGTTCCCAGACCCAAGGTGGCACCAGTGCCAAGTCGGGCTGGTTTGATAGTACCAAGTGTCTCCTGCAATCTGCCATCCAGAAGCGGGGCAGCTGAGTTTTGTTTGCCAGAGAAAAGGGCCGTGGGTTGTGTTTGGGGGCATATGGCTGGGAGTGGCCACCTGGCTCCTTAAAATGCACGATACGCCGCATGGTTCCCAGATCCAAGGTGGCACCAGTGCCAAGTCAGGCTGTTTTTGTAGTACCCAGTGGCTCCTGCAATTTGCCATCCAGAAGCGGGGCAGTTGAATTTTGTTTGCTAGAGAAAAGGGCTGTGGTTTGTGTTTGGGGGCCTATGGCTGAGAGTGGCCGGCTGGCCCCTGAAAATCAACGATAGGCAGGATGGTTCCCAGATCCAAGGTGGCACCAGTGCCAAGTAAGGCTGGTTGTATGGTTCAAAGTAACTCCTGCAATCTGCCATCCAGAAGCGGGACAGCTGAGTTTTTTTTGCCAGAGAAAAGGTCCATGGTTTCTTTTTGGGGCATACGGCTGGGAATTGCCGGCTGGCTCCTTAAAATGCTCGATACGCAGGATGGTTCCCAGAGCCAAGGTGGCACCACTGCCAAGTCGGGCTCTTTTTGTAGTACCAAGTGCGTCCTGCAATTTGCCATCCAGAAGAGGGGCAGTTGAGTTTTGTTTGCCAGAGAAAAGGGCCGTTGTTTGTGTTTGGGGGCCTGTGGCTGGGAGTGTTCGGCTGGTTCCTGAATATGTACGATACGCAGGATTGTTCCCAGATCCAAGGTGGCAGCAGTGCCATGTTGTGCTGGTGTGATAGTCCCAAGTGGCTCCTGCAATCTGCCATCCAGAAGTGGGGCAGCTGATTTTTGTTTGCCAGAGAAAAGGTCCGTGGTTTGTTTTTGGGGGCATATGGCTGAGAGTGGCCGGCTGGCCCCTGAAAATCCACGATACACAGGATGGTTCCCAGATCCAAGGTGGCACCTGTGCCAAGTCGGGCTGATTTGATAGTACTAAGTAGCTCCTGCAATCTGCCATGCAGAAGCGGGGCAGCTTACTTTTGTTTGCCAGGGAAACGGGCCGAGGTTTGTGTTTGGGGGCCTATGGCTGAGAGTGACCGGCTGGCTCCTGAAAAGCTACAATAGGCAGGATGGTGACCAGACCCATGGTGGCACCAGTGCCAAGTTGGGCTGGTTTGATAGTACCAAGTGGTTCCTGCAATCTGCCATCCAGAAGCAGGGCAGCTGAGTTTTGTTTGCCAGAGAAAAGGGCCTTGGTTTGTGTTTGGGGGCATATGGCTGGGTGTGGCCAGCTGGCTCCTTAAAATGCACGATATGCAACATGGCTCCCAGACCCAAGGTGGCACAAGTGCCAAGTTGGGCTGGTTTGATAGTACCAAGTGGCTCCTGCAATCTTCCATGATCACGTGGAGAAATACTTTCTGGTTTCAGCCTCATGCTCTTTCTTCTCTCCCTCAACTTCTCTATCACCTCTCATCTGGTTCACATGCGCTGTCTTCAAGGTCCACAGGCTACTTTTCACAGAATCTTCTGGCCTGATGAAGTAAGGATGATGAATAGAACAGAGCTGGGATCTATTTTCCAGTTTGGATAAAATGCATTCTGCACACAAATCCAAGGAGAACGGGCTGCCCCGATGCCCAGAAAATCTTTCACTCCTGCTAGTGTTCTACGTCAACCGCAACTTAGTCTGAAAGAAAAGCTTTTTCTCTGAGAGCATCTGAGAGGTTTGCATGAAGCACTGATATCTGACATATGCAATTTTGAATAGGAGAGGAAAAAGAAAATGGCAAGGAGTTTTTAATTTTAGTGGTTTCAATTTTAATTTCCGTGCACTTTTTCAAAACTTGTCAGCTCAAATGCCCATCAACATCTTTTAGTCATCTGTAAGTCAGTATTCATATAAAATGTGCTTCAAATCCAAAGAATTTCAAATTTGCACTCCAAGCTTCTATGCCTAGATTTATGATTTCCTACACATATTAGATGAAAGGAAGGCCTTTTTTACTGTGGGAGTGCTGGAACACTGGAACAGGTTGCCCAGAGAAGTTGTGGGTGTCCCATCCCTGAAAGTATTCAAGGTCACCTTGGACGGGGCTTGGAGCAGCAACAAAGGAGAAGCTTGATGGTAGAGAAACAAAGTTGGACTATAGAAGAAACTCGGATTGAAGTATAGGATCAAGTTTTCTCTCAGCTCTTGGGGTAAATTCAAAGTTGTACAAAATGACATTTATCTGTGCTATTCACTACTGTAACAGAAAGTTTCATGAAAACTGTACAGAAGATAGTAAATTTTAAAAGAGATAAGAATTACAGCATAAAATCCATGGGATAGGTTACAACATGAGACACTCTCTAAGAGAAAATCTCTGTGTTTCAGCACTTCATCAGGGTAAGATTTCATGAAGTGCCAAAGAAGGCGGCAAAATATCATTCGGGACATTATTTACTGGAATTCAGCCTGGCCATTAGTAGGAACTGCCTTTGAACATATCATGTAGATATACCACACACACTTTCCCTTCACTGAAAAATTACTGTTTACAACAAATAAGCAATTGACGATCAAAATTGATTGAAAGCATCTTAAACATGTCAAGTATTTCATTGTAGATGATCTGTGATCCAAATGCTTCTTCCACCTTCGAGAGGGACAGAAGAATTCTTCCATATCATGATGGTTTAAAATTGTATCAACCAATGTTTTCTGCTGAAAAGATATCATCTATTTTTTTCTATTTTTGGAAGAAAATATTCCTAGACATACAACAGGTGAGAACTAAGTAATTTTAAAGAAACAAATGAAATGAAAATATTCTGTAAATAGAATGAAATGAAAAGCTGTGTTTTAAATAGGAGCTAAATATTAAACAGAATTTTTGTACCAGGCATTTGAATTACTGCACCAGCTCTTTTGCCCATCAAGAGAGGCATTTAGCATTTCAGTCTTTTCCAAGGTGTTCATGATCTGCTATGCTGATCTCTGTGTGTGCCTAGGTGTGTGTGGAGGGGGGGGCATATGAAGGGGAGTGTGTATGTTTGCTTTACAATTGTTGTGGCAGATTCATGCCTCAGCTCCACATTTTGTTTTAAAAAGGTCACACCGAGTGGATATGAAGTTTACTATCAACAAGAGATCGATTCCCAAATCATCCATTTGACTCTCCCTTATAAATCATGTGCTTTGTTGCATATTTTATCAAATATACTTTCAAGCCAGATGGAGGAAGGAGGATGTGGGAATCCCTCCACCATCTTGCAACTTTTATGTAAGTAGGTTTTCAAGAAAATCATCATTTCTCTTTTAAATATGTCTGGAACAGGCATGATGGTAGTGTCAACCTGTTGGAGTTTTTGTTGCTGGAAGAAGTTGTACAAAAGGATTGGTTTTTACATTGACCAGTTACTGAATCAAGCGCAGGAATACATTGGAAATTTAGCTGGGGGTTCCTTTTCCCAGCAGACTACTTCTAGAACGAGCTTGTACACTGAAGCTGACTCTTTTGCTCTCTTTTTGTTTCTTTCCTATTTTCTTGGCTTCTTTGCCACTATCTAGACAATTTTGGAACTTTGTTCCCAACTAAAATGGTTTCAATAGTCTGATTGTGATCATACATTTTTACAAGGAATTTTTAAAATCTTTCCTCGAGTCCAGAAAGTCAAGGACTTAGATCTTTTTCTTCCCTTATCAATATTGCCATGAAATTGATAAATAAAGACCAACTCTTTATTTTTGTTTTTAACCCACGTAGATAATTCCCATCCATTAATCCATTTTGTGGACCAATAGCTGCCATTCTGATGGAAGCTGTCACTTCTTAACAATAGGCATTCTGTGACTATGTTGACAGCACTTTGGGTGAAGATCCTAACTGGTCTTAGATATACATAGGGAGAAATTTGCTCAGCCAGTGTCAGTCTTAAGCATGCGTATCAGAAGATCTTTCTAGAGCTGGGAATTTTCCCATGAAAGGGATTCAGTTAGGGAAGAGACACTTGTGCCAGAGTTTTACATTCTTCTTGAACACTGCTTAAGGAACTTAGATGCCATGTCCATTTGGATCTCTGTCTGCACAGAACTTTGTCATGCCAGTGCTTTGAAATGCATCTTGAAGAGAATTCACTAGCACAGAATGAAAGAGAGTGGAAGGGGTTGGTGGGGCTAACCAGGCCCAACCCCCCTGCCTAAACCAGGATACCTAGAGCCTCTTGCCCAGGATTCTATCTGGGTGTACTTTTAATGTCTTCAAAGATCCAGGCTCCACAATCTTTCTGGGCAGTCTGTGCCGTGGTTCAGTCACCCTGACAGTAAAGAAACATTTACTGATGTTCAAAGGCAATCTCCTGTATTTCAGTGTGTGCCCACTGCCTCTTGTCTTTTCCCTCAGCATCACTGAAAAGACACTGATTCCCTCCCCTTTGCACTATTGCTTCCATATGTATGTGTGATGCCATGTAGAGGTATGTCAAAAACCTCCCTGAAGCCCAGGCAGATAATATTCCCTTCATCTACCAGTCAAGTTGATTCATCAGAGGAGTTTAAAGTGATGTTCAGCATGAAATTCCCCTGAAAAATCATGCTAACTACATTATTTGGTCATCTGTCATGTGCCTGGCAAGGATTTCCAGGAAGAGCTGCTTCATCAACTTCCTGGGGATAAAAAAGAGGCTGGCTGGTTTGTACTATGGCGAGTCCTCTTAATTGCCTTTTTTGAAGATGGGTGTCATTTGCTAACATCCACTCTTTAGCCTCTCTTGTCGTCTACATCTTAGCAAAACGCTTTTCCACTATGTCTGGCTAGGAAAAACTGTGCCAGCACAGAAAACATCTCCCATCGTGTTCTAGAAGTTGCACGGATGTCTGCCAAGTGTTTGGCAGGAAGAAAAGAAAAGTTGTCCAAAACAGCTTCCAATCGAATGTTCCTGTGATTGGAAAAGTCAGGAGAGTGCAAAGGTACTGTTTTCTATCAGTTGGCAAGGTGCGCACACAATCCCAGTGTTGTACAGCTTGCTTCTTCACCTTCCCGAAGCTGCCGCTCTCGCCGGCTGCCGGAGCCCAAGAAGCGGCTTCTTCGCGCAAAGACGATTGTGCCGCTCACAGTGCTCTCCTTAGCGCGGCTTCTGCCGAAAGACGCCCGGCAGCGGCTCTTACCTCCGGAGAGCATCCTACCTTCGTCTTTCTCGTCTTTTGTAGTCTACATCTTAGCAAAACGCTTTTCCACTATGTCTGGCTAGGAAAAACTGTGCCAGCACAGAAAACATCTCCCATCGTGTTCTAGAAGTTGCACGGATGTCTGCCAAGTGTTTGGCAGGAAGAAAAGAAAAGTTGTCCAAAACAGCTTCCAATCGAATGTTCCTGTGATTGGAAAAGTCAGGAGAGTGCAAAGGTACTGTTTTCTATCAGTTGGCAAGGTGCGCACACAATCCCAGTGTTGTACAGCTTGCTTCTTCACCTTCCCGAAGCTGCCGCTCTCGCCGGCTGCCGGAGCCCAAGAAGCGGCTTCTTCGCGCAAAGACGATTGTGCCGCTCACAGTGCTCTCCTTAGCGCGGCTTCTGCCGAAAGACGCCCGGCAGCGGCTCTTACCTCCGGAGAGCATCCTACCTTCGTCTTTCGCGTCTTTTGTAGTCTACATCTTAGCAAAACGCTTTTCCACTATGTCTGGCTAGGAAAAACTGTGCCAGCACAGAAAACATCTCCCATCGTGTTCTAGAAGTTGCACGGATGTCTGCCAAGTGTTTGGCAGGAAGAAAAGAAAAGTTGTCCAAAACAGCTTCCAATCGAATGTTCCTGTGATTGGAAAAGTCAGGAGAGTGCAAAGGTACTGTTTTCTATCAGTTGGCAAGGTGCGCACACAATCCCAGTGTTGTACAGCTTGCTTCTTCACCTTCCCGAAGCTGCCGCTCTCGCCGGCTGCCGGAGCCCAAGAAGCGGCTTCTTCGCGCAAAGACGATTGTGCCGCTCACAGTGCTCTCCTTAGCGCGGCTTCTGCCGAAAGACGCCCGGCAGCGGCTCTTACCTCCGGAGAGCATCCTACCTTCGTCTTTCGCGTCTTTTGTAGTCTACATCTTAGCAAAACGCTTTTCCACTATGTCTGGCTAGGAAAAACTGTGCCAGCACAGAAAACATCTCCCATCGTGTTCTAGAAGTTGCACGGATGTCTGCCAAGTGTTTGGCAGGAAGAAAAGAAAAGTTGTCCAAAACAGCTTCCAATCGAATGTTCCTGTGATTGGAAAAGTCAGGAGAGTGCAAAGGTACTGTTTTCTATCAGTTGGCAAGGTGCGCACACAATCCCAGTGTTGTACAGCTTGCTTCTTCACCTTCCCGAAGCTGCCGCTCTCGCCGGCTGCCGGAGCCCAAGAAGCGGCTTCTTCGCGCAAAGACGATTGTGCCGCTCACAGTGCTCTCCTTAGCGCGGCTTCTGCCGAAAGACGCCCGGCAGCGGCTCTTACCTCCGGAGAGCATCCTACCTTCGTCTTTCGCGTCTTTTGTAGTCTACATCTTAGCAAAACGCTTTTCCACTATGTCTGGCTAGGAAAAACTGTGCCAGCACAGAAAACATCTCCCATCGTGTTCTAGAAGTTGCACGGATGTCTGCCAAGTGTTTGGCAGGAAGAAAAGAAAAGTTGTCCAAAAAAGCTTCCAATCGAATGTTCCTGTGATTGGAAAAGTCAGGAGAGTGCAAAGGTACTGTTTTCTATCAATTGGCAAGGTGCGCACACAATCCCAGTGTTGTACAGCTTGCTTCTTCACCTTCCCGAAGCTGCCGCTCTCGCCGGCTGCCGGAGCCCAAGAAGCGGCTTCTTCGCGCAAAGACGATTGTGCCGCTCACAGTGCTCTCCTTAGCGCGGCTTCTGCCGAAAGACGCCCGGCAGCGGCTCTTACCTCCTGAGAGTGGCAGCTTCGGGAAGGTGAAGAAGCAAGCTGTACAACACTGGGATTGTGTGCGCACCTTGCCAACTGATAGAAAACAGTACCTTTGCACTCTCCTGACTTTTCCAATCACAGGAACATTCGATTGGAAGCTGTTTTGGACAACTTTTCTTTTCTTCCTGCCAAACACTTGGCAGACATCCGTGCAACTTCTAGAAAACGATGGGAGATGTTTTCTGTGCTGGCACGGGTTTTCCTAGCCAGACATAGTGGAAAAGCGTTTTGCTAAGATGTAGACTACAAAAGACGCGAAAGACGAAGGTAGGATGCTCTCCGGAGGTAAGAGCCGCTGCCGGGCGTCTTTCGGCAGAAGCCGCGCTAAGGAGAGCACTGTGAGCGGCACAATCGTCTTTGCGCGAAGAAGCCGCTTCTTGGGCTCCGGCAGCCGGCGAGAGCGGCAGCTTCGGGAAGGTGAAGAAGCAAGCTGTACAACACTGGGATTGTGTGCGCACCTTGCCAACTGATAGAAAACAGTACCTTTGCACTCTCCTGACTTTTCCAATCACAGGAACATTCGATTGGAAGCTGTTTTGGACAACTTTTCTTTTCTTCCTGCCAAACACTTGGCAGACATCCGTGCAACTTCTAGAACACGATGGGAGATGTTTTCTGTGCTGGCACAGTTTTTCCTAGCCAGACATAGTGGAAAAGCGTTTTGCTAAGATGTAGACTACAAAAGACGCGAAAGACGAAGGTAGGATGCTCTCCGGAGGTAAGAGCCGCTGCCGGGCGTCTTTCGGCAGAAGCCGCGCTAAGGAGAGCACTGTGAGCGGCACAATCGTCTTTGCGCGAAGAAGCCGCTTCTTGGGCTCCGGCAGCCGGCGAGAGCGGCAGCTTCGGGAAGGTGAAGAAGCAAGCTGTACAACACTGGGATTGTGTGCGCACCTTGCCAACTGATAGAAAACAGTACCTTTGCACTCTCCTGACTTTTCCAATCACAGGAACATTCGATTGGAAGCTGTTTTGGACAACTTTTCTTTTCTTCCTGCCAAACACTTGGCAGACATCCGTGCAACTTCTAGAACACGATGGGAGATGTTTTCTGTGCTGGCACAGTTTTTCCTAGCCAGACATAGTGGAAAAGCGTTTTGCTAAGATGTAGACTACAAAAGACGCGAAAGACGAAGGTAGGATGCTCTCCGGAGGTAAGAGCCGCTGCCGGGCGTCTTTCGGCAGAAGCCGCGCTAAGGAGAGCACTGTGAGCGGCACAATCGTCTTTGCGCGAAGAAGCCGCTTCTTGGGCTCCGGCAGCCGGCGAGAGCGGCAGCTTCGGGAAGGTGAAGAAGCAAGCTGTACAACACTGGGATTGTGTGCGCACCTTGCCAACTGATAGAAAACAGTACCTTTGCACTCTCCTGACTTTTCCAATCACAGGAACATTCGATTGGAAGCTGTTTTGGACAACTTTTCTTTTCTTCCTGCCAAACACTTGGCAGACATCCGTGCAACTTCTAGAACACGATGGGAGATGTTTTCTGTGCTGGCACAGTTTTTCCTAGCCAGACATAGTGGAAAAGCGTTTTGCTAAGATGTAGACTACAAAAGACGAGAAAGACGAAGGTAGGATGCTCTCCGGAGGTAAGAGCCGCTGCCGGGCGTCTTTCGGCAGAAGCCGCGCTAAGGAGAGCCCTGTGAGCGGCACAATCGTCTTTGCGCGAAGAAGCCGCTTCTTGGGCTCCGGCAGCCGGCGAGAGCGGCAGCTTCGGGAAGGTGAAGAAGCAAGCTGTACAACACTGGGATTGTGTGCGCACCTTGCCAACTGATAGAAAACAGTACCTTTGCACTCTCCTGACTTTTCCAATCACAGGAACATTCGATTGGAAGCTGTTTTGGACAACTTTTCTTTTCTTCCTGCCAAACACTTGGCAGACATCCGTGCAACTTCTAGAACACGATGGGAGATGTTTTCTGTGCTGGCACAGTTTTTCCTAGCCAGACATAGTGGAAAAGCTTTTTGCCGAGGTGTAGATGAGAAGAGGAGCTAAAGACGAAGGTAGGATGCTCTCCGGAGGTAAGAGCCGCTGCCGGGCGTCTTTCGGCAGAAGCCGCGCTAAGGAGAGCACTGTGAGCGGCACAATCGTCTTTGCGCGAAGAAGCCGCTTCTTGGGCTCCGGCAGCCGGCGAGAGCGGCAGCTTCGGGAAGGTGAAGAAGCAAACTGTACAACACTGGGATTGTGTGCGCACCTTGCCAACTGATAGAAAACAGTACCTTTGCACTCTCCTGACTTTTCCAATCACAGGAACATTCGATTGGAAGCTGTTTTGGACAACTTTTCTTTTCTTCCTGCCAAACACTTGGCAGACATCCGTGCAACTTCTAGAACACGATGGGAGATGTTTTCTGTGCTGGCACAGTTTTTCCTAGCCAGACATAGTGGAAAAGCGTTTTGCTAAGATGTAGACGACAAGAGAGGCTAAAGAGTGGATGTTAGCAAATGACACCCATCTTCAAAAAAGGCAATTAAGAGGACTCGCCATAGTACAAACCAGCCAGCCTCTTTTTTATCCCCAGGAAGTTGATGAAGCAGCTCTTCCTGGAAATCCTTGCCAGGCACATGACAGATGACCAAATAATGTAGTTAGCATGATTTTTCAGGGGAATTTCATGCTGAACATCACTTTAAACTCCTCTGATGAATCAACTTGACTGGTAGATGAAGGGAATATTATCTGCCTGGGCTTCAGGGAGGTTTTTGACATACCTCTACATGGCATCACACATACATATGGAAGCAATAGTGCAAAGGGGAGGGAATCAGTGTCTTTTCAGTGATGCTGAGGGAAAAGACAAGAGGCAGTGGGCACACACTGAAATACAGGAGATTGCCTTTGAACATCAGTAAATGTTTCTTTACTGTCAGGGTGACTGAACCACGGCACAGACTGCCCAGAAAGATTGTGGAGCCTGGATCTTTGAAGACATTAAAAGTACACCCAGATAGAATCCTGGGCAAGAGGCTCTAGGTATCCTGGTTTAGGCAGGGGGGTTGGGCCTGGTTAGCCCCACCAACCCCTTCCACTCTCTTTCATTCTGTGCTAGTGAATTCTCTTCAAGATGCATTTCAAAGCACTGGCATGACAAAGTTCTGTGCATACAGAGATCCAAATGGACATGGCATCTAAGTTCCTTAAGCAGTGTTCAAGAAGAATGTAAAACTCTGGCACAAGTGTCTCTTCCCTAACTGAATCCCTTTCATGGGAAAATTCCCAGCTCTAGAAAGATCTTCTGATACGCATGCTTAAGACTGACACTGGCTGAGCAAATTTCTCCCTATGTATATCTAAGACCAGTTAGGATCTTCACCCAAAGTGCTGTCAACATAGTCACAGAATGCCTATTGTTAAGAAGTGACAGCTTCCATCAGAATGGCAGCTATTGGTCCACAAAATGGATTAATGGATGGGAATTATCTACGTGGGTTAAAAACAAAAATAAAGAGTTGGTCTTTATTTATCAATTTCATGGCAATATTGATAAGGGAAGAAAAAGATCTAAGTCCTTGACTTTCTGGACTCGAGGAAAGATTTTAAAAATTCCTTGTAAAAATGTATGATCACAATCAGACTATTGAAACCATTTTAGTTGGGAACAAAGTTCCAAAATTGTCTAGATAGTGGCAAAGAAGCCAAGAAAATAGGAAAGAAACAAAAAGAGAGCAAAAGAGTCAGCTTCAGTGTACAAGCTCGTTCTAGAAGTAGTCTGCTGGGAAAAGGAACCCCCAGCTAAATTTCCAATGTATTCCTGCGCTTGATTCAGTAACTGGTCAATGTAAAAACCAATCCTTTTGTACAACTTCTTCCAGCAACAAAAACTCCAACAGGTTGACACTACCATCATGCCTGTTCCAGACATATTTAAAAGAGAAATGATGATTTTCTTGAAAACCTACTTACATAAAAGTTGCAAGATGGTGGAGGGATTCCCACATCCTCCTTCCTCCATCTGGCTTGAAAGTATATTTGATAAAATATGCAACAAAGCACATGATTTATAAGGGAGAGTCAAATGGATGATTTGGGAATCGATCTCTTGTTGATAGTAAACTTCATATCCACTCGGTGTGACCTTTTTAAAACAAAATGTGGAGCTGAGGCATGAATCTGCCACAACAATTGTAAAGCAAACATACACACTCCCCTTCATATGCCCCCCCCTCCACACACACCTAGGCACACACAGAGATCAGCATAGCAGATCATGAACACCTTGGAAAAGACTGAAATGCTAAATGCCTCTCTTGATGGGCAAAAGAGCTGGTGCAGTAATTCAAATGCCTGGTACAAAAATTCTGTTTAATATTTAGCTCCTATTTAAAACACAGCTTTTCATTTCATTCTATTTACAGAATATTTTCATTTCATTTGTTTCTTTAAAATTACTTAGTTCTCACCTGTTGTATGTCTAGGAATATTTTCTTCCAAAAATAGAAAAAAATAGATGATATCTTTTCAGCAGAAAACATTGGTTGATACAATTTTAAACCATCATGATATGGAAGAATTCTTCTGTCCCTCTCGAAGGTGGAAGAAGCATTTGGATCACAGATCATCTACAATGAAATACTTGACATGTTTAAGATGCTTTCAATCAATTTTGATCGTCAATTGCTTATTTGTTGTAAACAGTAATTTTTCAGTGAAGGGAAAGTGTGTGTGGTATATCTACATGATATGTTCAAAGGCAGTTCCTACTAATGGCCAGGCTGAATTCCAGTAAATAATGTCCCGAATGATATTTTGCCGCCTTCTTTGGCACTTCATGAAATCTTACCCCGATGAAGTGCTGAAACACAGAGATTTTCTCTTAGAGAGTGTCTCATGTTGTAACCTATCCCATGGATTTTATGCTGTAATTCTTATCTCTTTTAAAATTTACTATCTTCTGTACAGTTTTCATGAAACTTTCTGTTACAGTAGTGAATAGCACAGATAAATGTCATTTTGTACAACTTTGAATTTACCCCAAGAGCTGAGAGAAAACTTGATCCTATACTTCAATCCGAGTTTCTTCTATAGTCCAACTTTGTTTCTCTACCATCAAGCTTCTCCTTTGTTGCTGCTCCAAGCCCCGTCCAGGGTGACCTTGAATACTTTCAGGGATGGGACACCCACAACTTCTCTGGGCAACCTGTTCCAGTGTTCCAGCACTCCCACAGTAAAAAAGGCCTTCCTTTCATCTAATATGTGTAGGAAATCATAAATCTAGGCATAGAAGCTTGGAGTGCAAATTTGAAATTCTTTGGATTTGAAGCACATTTTATATGAATACTGACTTACAGATGACTAAAAGATGTTGATGGGCATTTGAGCTGACAAGTTTTGAAAAAGTGCACGGAAATTAAAATTGAAACCACTAAAATTAAAAACTCCTTGCCATTTTCTTTTTCCTCTCCTATTCAAAATTGCATATGTCAGATATCAGTGCTTCATGCAAACCTCTCAGATGCTCTCAGAGAAAAAGCTTTTCTTTCAGACTAAGTTGCGGTTGACGTAGAACACTAGCAGGAGTGAAAGATTTTCTGGGCATCGGGGCAGCCCGTTCTCCTTGGATTTGTGTGCAGAATGCATTTTATCCAAACTGGAAAATAGATCCCAGCTCTGTTCTATTCATCATCCTTACTTCATCAGGCCAGAAGATTCTGTGAAAAGTAGCCTGTGGACCTTGAAGACAGCGCATGTGAACCAGATGAGAGGTGATAGAGAAGTTGAGGGAGAGAAGAAAGAGCATGAGGCTGAAACCAGAAAGTATTTCTCCACGTGATCATGGAAGATTGCAGGAGCCACTTGGTACTATCAAACCAGCCCAACTTGGCACTTGTGCCACCTTGGGTCTGGGAGCCATGTTGCATATCGTGCATTTTAAGGAGCCAGCTGGCCACACCCAGCCATATGCCCCCAAACACAAACCAAGGCCCTTTTCTCTGGCAAACAAAACTCAGCTGCCCTGCTTCTGGATGGCAGATTGCAGGAACCACTTGGTACTATCAAACCAGCCCAACTTGGCACTGGTGCCACCATGGGTCTGGTCACCATCCTGCCTATTGTAGCTTTTCAGGAGCCAGCCGGTCACTCTCAGCCATAGGCCCCCAAACACAAACCTCGGCCCGTTTCCCTGGCAAACAAAAGTAAGCTGCCCCGCTTCTGCATGGCAGATTGCAGGAGCTACTTAGTACTATCAAATCAGCCCGACTTGGCACAGGTGCCACCTTGGATCTGGGAACCATCCTGTGTATCGTGGATTTTCAGGGGCCAGCCGGCCACTCTCAGCCATATGCCCCCAAAAACAAACCACGGACCTTTTCTCTGGCAAACAAAAATCAGCTGCCCCACTTCTGGATGGCAGATTGCAGGAGCCACTTGGGACTATCACACCAGCACAACATGGCACTGCTGCCACCTTGGATCTGGGAACAATCCTGCGTATCGTACATATTCAGGAACCAGCCGAACACTCCCAGCCACAGGCCCCCAAACACAAACAACGGCCCTTTTCTCTGGCAAACAAAACTCAACTGCCCCTCTTCTGGATGGCAAATTGCAGGACGCACTTGGTACTACAAAAAGAGCCCGACTTGGCAGTGGTGCCACCTTGGCTCTGGGAACCATCCTGTGTATCGAGCATTTTAAGGAGCCAGCCGGCAATTCCCAGCCGTATGCCCCAAAAAGAAACCATGGACCTTTTCTCTGGCAAAAAAAACTCAGCTGTCCCGCTTCTGGATGGCAGATTGCAGGAGTTACTTTGAACCATACAACCAGCCTTACTTGGCACTGGTGCCACCTTGGATCTGGGAACCATCCTGCCTATCGTTGATTTTCAGGGGCCAGCCGGCCACTCTCAGCCATAGGCCCCCAAACACAAACCACAGCCCTTTTCTCTAGCAAACAAAATTCAACTGCCCCGCTTCTGGATGGCAAATTGCAGGAGCCACTGGGTACTACAAAAACAGCCTGACTTGGCACTGGTGCCACCTTGCGCCTGGTTACCATGCGGCGTATCGTGCATTTTAAGGAGCCAGGTGGCCACTCCCAGCCATATGCCCCCAAACACAACCCACGGCCCTTTTCTCTGGCAAACAAAACTCAGCTGCCCCGCTTCTGGATGGCAGATTGCAGGAGACACTTGGTACTATCAAACCAGCCCGACTTGGCACTGGTGCCACCTTGGGTCTGGGAACCATCCTGCGTATTGTGGATTGTCAGGAGACAGCCGACCACTCTCGGCCACAGAGCCCAATCAAAAACAAAGGTCCGTTTCCCTGGCAAAAAAAACTCAGCTGCCCCGCTTCTGGATGGGAGATTGCAGGAGGCACTTGACACTGTCAAACGAGCCCCACTTGGCACTGGTGCCACCTTGGGTCTGGGAACCATGCTGCGTATCGTGGATTTTCAGGAGCCAGCCGGCCACTGCCAGCCACAGGCCCCCAAACACAAACCACAGCCTTTTTCTCTGGCAAACAAAACTCAGCTGCCCCGCTTCTGGATGGCAGATTGCAGGAGCCACTTGGTACTATCAAACCAGCCCGACTTGGCACTGGTGCCACCTTGGGTCTGGGAACCATCCTGCCTATCGTGGATTTTAAGGAGCCAGCCGGCTACTCCCAGCCACAGGCCCCCAACAAAAACCACGGCCCTTTTTTCTCGCAAACAAAACTTAGCTGCCTCACTTCTGGATGGCAGATTGCAGGAGCCACTTGGTGTAATCAAACCAGCCCGACTTGGCACTGGTGCCACCTTGGGTCTGGGAACCATCCTGCGTATCGTGGATTCTAAGGAGCCACCCGGCCACTCTGAGCCACAGGCCCCCAAACAACATCAACGGCGCTGTTCCCTGGAAAACAAAACACGCCTGCCAACTTTTTGATGGAGTTTGCAGGAGCCACTTGGTACTATCAAACCAGCCCGACTTGGCACTGGTGCCACCTTGGGTCTGGGAAACATCCTGCGTATCGTGGATTCTTAGGAGCCAGCCGGCCACTCCTAGCCACAGGCCCCCAAACAAAAACCTAGGCCTATTTCTCTGGCAAACAAAAGTAAGCTGCCCTGCTTCTGGATGGCAGATTGCAGGAGACACTTGGTACTATCAAACCAGCCCAACTTGGCACTGGTGCCACCTTGGGTCTGGGAACCATCCTGCGTATCGTGGATTCTAAGGAGCCAGCTGGCCACTCCCAGCCACAGGCCCCCAAACACAAACAACGGCGCTTTTCCCTGGAAAACAAAACTCGCCTGCCAACATTTTGATGGCAGATTGCAGGAGCCACTTGGTACTATCAAATCAGCCCAACTTGGCACTGGTGCCACCATGGGTCTGGTCACCATCCTGCGTATCGTAGCTTTTCAGGAGCCAGCCGGTCACTCCCAGCCATAGGCCCCCAGACACAAACCTCGGCCCGTTTCCCTGGCAAACAAAAGTAAGCTGCCCCGCTTCTGGATGGCAGATTACAGTACGCACTTGGTACTATCAAACCAGCCCAACTTGGAAATGGTGCCACCTTGGGTCTGGGAACCATCCTGCGTATCGTGGATTCTAAGGAGCCAGCGGGCCACTCCCAGCCACAGGCCCCCAAATACAAACAACGGCGCTTTTCCCTGGAAAACAAAACTCGCCTGCCAAATTTTTGATGGCAGATTGCAGGAGCCACTTGGTACTATCAAATCAGCCCAACTTGGCACTGGTGCCACCATGGATCTGGTCACCATCCTGCCTATCGTAGCTTTTCAGGTGCCAGCCGGTCACTCCCAGCCATAGGAACCCAGACATAAACCTCGGCCCGTTTCCCTGGCAAACAAAAGTAAGCTGCCCCGCTTCTGGATGGCAGATTGCAGGAGCCACTTTGCACCATCAAACTGGCCCGACTTGTCACTGGTGCCACCTCAGGTCTGGGAACCCTCCTGCGTATCGTGGATTCCAATTAGCAAGACGGCCACTCCCAGCCACAGGCCCCCAAACACAAACAACGGCGCTTTTCCCTGGAAAACAAAACTCGCCTGCCAAATTTTGATGGCAGATTGCAGGAGCCACTTGGTACTATCAAACCAGCCCAACTTGGCACTGCTGACACCATGGGTCTGGTCACCATCCTGCCTATCGTAGCTTTTCAGGAGCCAGCCGGTCACTCCCAGCCATAGGCCCCCAGACACAAAGCTCGGCCCGTTTCCCTGGCAAACAAAAGTAAGCTGCCCCGCTTCTGGATGGCAGATTTCAGGATCCACTTGTTATTATCAAACCAGCCCGACTTGGTACTGGTGCCACCTCTGGTCTGGGAACCATCCTGCGTATCTTGGATTCTAAGGAGCCAGCCGGCCACTCCCAGCCACAGGCCCCCAAAAAAAAACATCGGCGCTTTTCCCTGGAAAACAAAACTCGCCTGCCAACATTTTGATTGCAGATTGCAGGAACCACTTGGTACTATCAAACCAGCCCAACTTGGCACTGGTGCCACCTTGGGTCTGGGAACCATCCGGCGTATCGTGTTTTTAAAGGAGCCAGCCGGCCACTCCAGCCACAGGCCCGCAGACACAAACAACGGCGCTTTTCCCTGGAAAACAAAGCTTGCCTGCTGACTTTTGATGGCAGATTGCAGGAGCCACTTTGTACTTTGAAATCAGCCGAACATGGCTCTGGTGCCACCATGGGTCTGGTCACCATCCTGCCTATCGTAGCTTTTCAGGAGCCAGCCGGTCACTCCCAGCCATAGGCCCCCAGACACAAAGCTCGGCCTGTTTCCCTGGCAAACAAAAGTAAGCTACCCCGCTTCTGGATGGCAGATTGCAGGACGCACTTGGTACTATCAAACCAGCCCAACTTATCACTGGTGCCACCTCAGGTCAGGGAACCATCCTGCGTATTGTGGATTCTAAGGAGCCAGCCGGCCACTCCCAGCCACAGGCCCCCAAACACAAACAACGGCGCTTTTCCCTGGAAAACAAAACTCGCCTGCCAACTTTTGATGGCAGATTGCAGGAGCCACTTGGTACTATCAAACCAGCCCAACTTGGCACTGGTGCCACCATGGGTCTGGTCACCATCCTGCCTATCGTAGCTTTTCAGGAGCCAGCCGGTCACTCCCTGCCATAGGCCCCCAGACACAAACCTCGGCCCGTTACCCTGGCAAACAAAAGTAAGCTGCCCCGCTTCTGGATGGCAGATTGCAGGACGCACTTGGTACTATCAAACCAGCCCGACTTGGCACTGGTGCTACCTCAGGTCTGGGAACCATCCTGCGTATCGTGGATTCTAAGGAGCCAGCCGGCCACTCCCAGCCACAGGCCCCCAAACACAAACATCGGCGCTTTTCCCTGGAAAACAAAACTCGCCTGCCAACTTTTTGATGGCAGATTGCCGGAGCCACTTGGTACTATCAAACCAGCCCAACTTGGCACTGGTGCCACCATGGGTCTGGTCACCATCCTGCCTATCGTAGCTTTTCAGGAGCCAGCCGGTCACTCCCAGCCATAGACCCCAGACACAAACCTCGGCCCGTTTCCCTGGCAAAAAAAAGTAAGCTGCCCCGCTTCTGGATGGCAGATTGCAGGAGCCACTTTGCACCATCAAACTAGCCCGACTTGGCACTGGTGCCACCTCAGGTCTGGGAACCATCCTGCGTATCGTGGATTCTAAGGAGCCAGCCGGACACTCCCAGCCACAGGCCCTCAAACACAAACAGCGGCGCTTTTCCCTGGAAAACAAAACTCGCCTGCCAAATTTTGATGGCAGATTGCCGGAGCAACTTGGTACTATCAAACCAGCCCAACTTGGCACTGGTGCCACCATGGGTCTGGTCACCATCCTGCCTATCGTAGATTTTCAGGACCTAGCCGGTCACTCCCAGCCATAGGCCCCCAGACACAAACCTCGGCCCGTTTCCGTGGCAAACAAAACTAAGCGGCGCCGCTTGTGGATGGCAGATTGCAGGACGCACTTGGTACTATCAAACCAGCCCGACTTGGCACTGGTGCCACCTCTGGTCTGGGAACCATCCTGCGTATCGTGGATTCCAATTAGCAAGCTGGCCACTCCCAGCCACAGGCCCCCAAACACAAACAACGGCGCTTTTCCCTGGAAAACAAAACTCGCCTGCCAACATTTTGATGGCAGATTGCAGGAGCCACTTGGTACTATCAAATCAGCCGAACATGGCACTGGTGCCACCATGGGTCTTGGAACCATCCTGCCTATCGTAGCTGTTCAGGCGCCAGCCGGTCACTCCCAGCCATAGGCCCCCAGAGAAAAACCTCGGCCCTTTTCCCTGGAAAACAAAAGTAAGCTGCCCCGCTTCTGGATGGCAGATTGCAGGAATAACTTGGTACTATCAAACCAGCCCAACTTGGCACTGGTGCCACCTTGGGTCTGGGAACCATCCGGCGTATCGTGGATTCTAAGGAGCCAGCCGGTCACTCCCAGCCACAGGCCCCCAAACACAAACAACGGCGCTTTTCCCTGGAAAACAAAACTCGCCTGCCAACATTTTGATGGCAGATTGCAGGAGCCACTTGCTACTATCAAATCAGCCCAACTTGGCACTGGTGCCACCATGGGTCTGGTCACCATCCTGCCTATCGTAGCTTTTCAGGAGCCAGCCGGTCACTCCCAGCCATAGGCCCCCAGACACAAAGCTCGGCCCGTTTCCCTGGCAAACAAAAGTAAGCTGCCCCGCTTCTGGATGGCAGATTGCAGGACGCGCTTGGTAGTATCAAACCAGCCCGACTTGTCACTGGTGCCAACTCTGGTCTGGGAACCATCCTGCGTATCGTTGATTCTAATTAGCCAGCCGGCCACTCCCAGCCACAGGCCCCCAAACACAAACAAGGGCGCTTTTCCCTGGAAAACAAAACTCGCCTGCCAAATTTTTGATGGCAGATTGCAGGAGCCACTTGGTACTATCAAACCAGCCCAACTTGGCACTGGTGCCACCATGGGTCTGGTCACCATCCTGCCTATCGTAGCTTTTCAGGAGCCAGCAGGTCACCCCCAGCCACAGGCCCCGAGACAAAAACCTCGGCCCGTTTCCCTGGCAAAAAAAAGTAAGCTACCCCGCTTCTGGATGGCAGATTGCAGGACGCACTTCGTAATATCAAACCAGCCCAACTTGGCACTGGTGCCACCTTGGGTCTGGGAACCATCCTGCGTATCGTGGATTCTAAGCAGCCAGCCGGCCACTCCCTGCCACAGGCACTCAAACACAAACAACGGCGCTTTTCCCTGGAAAACAAAACTCGCCTGCCAACTTTTTGATGGCGGATTGCAGGAGCCACTTGATACTATCAAACCAGCCCAACTTGGCACTGGTGCCACCATGGGTCTGGTCACCATCCTGCCTATCGTAGCTTTTCAGGAGCCAGCCGGTCACCCCCAGCCACAGGCGCCGAGACAAACACCTCGGCCCGTTTCCCTGGCAAACAATAGTAAGCTACCCCGCTTCTGGATGGCAGATTGCAGGACGCACTTGGTAGTATCAAACCAGCCCGACTTGTCACTGGGGTCACCTCTGGTCTGGGAACCATCCTGCGTATCGTGGATTCTAATTAGCCAGCCGGCCACTCCCAGCCACAGGCCCCCAAACACAAACAACGGCGCTTTTCCCTGGAAAACAAAACTCGCCTGCCAAATTTTTGATGGCAGATTGCAGGAGCCACTTGGTACTATCAAACCAGCCCAACTTGGCACTGGTGCCACCATGGGTCTGGTCACCATCCTGCCTATCGTAGCTTTTCAGGAGCCAGCCGGTCACCCCCAGCCTTATACCCCGAGACAAAAACCTCGGCCCGTTTCCCTGGCAAAAAAAAGTAAGCTACCCCGCTTCTGGATGGCAGATTGCAGGACGCACTTGGTAGTATCAAACCAGCCCAACTTGGCACTGGTGCCACCTTGGGTCTGGGAACCATCCTGCGTATCGTGGATTCTAAGGAGCCAGCCGGCCACTCCCTGCCACAGGCACCCAAACACAAACAACGGCGCTTTTCCCTGGAAAACAAAACTCGCCTGCCAACTTTTTCATGGCGGATTGCAGGAGCCACTTGGTACTATCAAACCAGCCCAACTTGGCACTGGTGCCACCATGGATGTGGTCACCATCCTGCCTATCGTAGCTTTTCAGTACCTAGCAGGTCACTCCCAGCCATAGGCGCCCAGACACAAAGCTCGGCCCGTTTCCCTGGCAAACAAAATTAAGCTGCCCCGCTTCTGGATGGCAGATTGCATGAAACACTTGGTACTATAAAACCAGCCCGACTTGGCACTGGTGCCACCTCTGGTCTGGGAACCATCCTGCGTATCGTGGATTCTAAGGAGCCAGCCGGTCACTCCCAGCCACAGGCCCCCAAACACAAACAACAGCGCTTTTCCCTGGAAAACAAAACTCGCCTGCCAACATTTTGATGGCAGATTGCAGGAGCCACTTGGTACTATCAAACCAGCCCAACTTGGCACTGGTGCCACCATGGGTCTGGTCACCATCCTGCCTATCGTAGCTGTTCAGGCGCCACCCGGTCACTCCCAGCCATAGGCCCCCAGACACAAAGCTCGGCCCGTTTCCCTGGCAAAGAAAAGTAAGCTACCCCGCTTCTGGATGGCAGATTGCAGGAGCCACTTTGCACCATCAAACTGGCCCGACTTGTCACTGGTGCCACCTCAAGTCTGGGAACCATCCTGCGTATCGTGGATTCTAAGGAGCCAGCCGGTCACTCCCACCCACAGGCCCCCAGTCACAAACAACGGCGCTTTTCCCTGGAAAACAAAACTCGCCTGCCGACTATTTGATGGCAGATTGCAGGAGCCACTTGGTACTATCAAATCAGCCCAACTTGGCTCTGGTGCCACCATGGGTCTGGTCACCATCCTGCCTATCGTAGCTTTTCAGGAGCCAGCCGGTCACTCCCAGCCATAGGCCCCCAGACACAAACCTCGGCCAGTTTCCCTGGAAAACAAAAGTAAGCTGCCCCGCTTCTGGATGGCAGATTGCAGGAGCCACTTTGCAACATCAAACTAGCCCGACTTGGCACTGGTGCCACCTCAGGTCTGGGAACCATGCTGCGTATCGTGGATTCTAATTAGCCATCCGGCCACTCCCACCCACAGGCCCCTAAACACAAACAACGGCGCTTTTCCCTGGAAAACAAAACTCGCCTGCCAATTTTTGATGGCAGATTGCAGGAGCCACTTGGTACTATCAAACCAGCCCAACTTGGCACTGGTGCCACCATGGGTCTGGTCACCATCCTGCCTATCGTAGCTTTTCAGGAGCCAGCCGGTCACTCCCAGCCATAGGCGCCCAGACCCAAAGCTCGGCCCGTTTCCCTGGCAAGCAAAAGTAAGCTGTCCCGCTTCTGGATGGCAGAATGCAGGACGCACTTGGTAGTATCAAACCAGCCCGACTTGGCACTGGCGCCGCCTCACGTCTGGGAACCATCCTGCGTATCGTGGATTCTAAGCAACCAGCCGGCCACTCCCAGCCACAGGCCCCCAAACACAAACAACGGCGCTTTTCCCTGGAAAACAAAACTCGCCTGCCAAGTTTTTGATGGCAGATTGCAGGAGCCACTTGGTACTATCAAACCAGCCCAACTTGGCACTGGTGCCACCTTGGGTCTGGTCACCATCCTGCCTATCATAGCTTTTCAGGAGCCAGCCGGTCACTCCCAGCCATAGGCCCCCAGACACAAACCTCGGCCCGTTTCCCTGGCAAACAAAAGCAAGCTGCCCCGCTTCTGGATGGCAGATTGCAGGAGCCACTTTGCAACATCAAACTAGCCCGACTTGGCACTGGTGCCACCTCAGGTCTGGGAACCATGCTGCGTATCGTGGATTCTAATTAGCCATCCGGCCACTCCCACCCACAGGCCCCCAAACAAAAACAACGGCGCTTTTCCCTGGAAAACAAAACTCGCCTGCCAAATTTTGATGGCAGACTGCCGGAGCCACTTGGTACTATCAAACCAGCCCACCTTGACACTGGTGCCACCATGGGTCTGGTCACCATCCTGCCTATCGTAGCTTTTCAGGAGCCAGCCGGTCACTCCCAGCCATAAACCCCCAGACACAAACCTCGGCCCGTTTCCCTGGCAAACAAAAGTAAGCTGCCCCGCTTCTGGATGGCAGATTGCAGGAGCCACTTTTCACCATCAAACCAGCCCGACTTGGCACTGGTGCCACCTCTGGTCTGGGAACCATCCTGCGTATCATGGATTCTAAGGAGCCAGCCGGCCACTCCCAGCCACAGGCCCCCAAACAAAAACAACGGCGCTTTTCCCTGGATAACAAACTCGCCTGCCAAGTTTTTGATGGCAGATTGCAGGAGCCACTTGGTACTATCAAACCAGCCCAACTTGGCGCTGGTGCCACCATGGGTCTGGTCACCATCCTGCCTATCGTAGCTTTTCAGGAGCCAGCCGGTCACTCCCAGCCCTAGGCCCCCAGACACAAATCTCGGCCCGTTTCCCTGACAAACAAAAGTAAGCTGTCCCGCTTCTGGATGGCAGATTGCAGGACGCACTTGGTACTATCAAACCAGCCCTACTTGGCACTGGTGCCACCTCTGGTCTGGGAACCATCCTGCGTATGGTAGATTCTAAGCAGCCAGCCGGCCACTCCCAGCCACAGGCCCCCAAACACAAACAACGGCGCTTTTCCCTTGAAAACAAAACTCGTCCGCCAACTTTTGGATGGCAGATTGCCGGAGCCACTTGGTACTATCAAACCAACCCAACTTGGCACTGGTGCCACCATGGGTCTCGTCACCATCCTGCCTATCGTAGCTTTTCAGGAGCCAGCCGGCCACTCCCTGCCACAGGCCCCCAAACACAAACAACGGCGCTTTTCCCTGGAAAACAAAATTCGCCTGCCAACTTTTTGATGGCAGATTGCAGGAGCCACTTGGTACAATCAAATCAGCCCAACTTGCCACTGGTGCCACCATGGGTCTGGTCACCATCCTGCCTATCGTAGCTTTTCAGGAGCCAGCCGGTCACTCCCAGCCATAGGCCCCCAGACACAAACCTCGGCCCGTTTCCCTGGCCAACAAAAGTAAGCTGCCCCGCTTCTGGATGGCAGATTGCAGGAACCACTTGGTACTATCCAACCAGCCCAACTTGGCACTGGTGCCACCTTTGGTCTGGGAACCATGCTGAGTATCGTGGATTCTAAGGAGCCAGCCGGCCACTCCCAGCCACAGGCCCCCAAACACAAACAACGGCGCTTTTCCCTGGAAAACAAAACTCGCCTGCCAACTTTTTGATGGCAGATTGCAGGAGCCACTTGGTACTATCAAACCAGCCCAACTTGGCACTGGTGCCACCATGGGTCTGGTCACCATCCTGCCTATCGTAGCTTTTCAGGAGCCAGCCGGTCACTGCCTGCCATAAACCCCCAGACACAAACCTCGGCCCGTTTCCCTGGCAAACAAAAGTAAGCTGCCCCGCTTCTGGATGGCAGATTGCAGGAGCCACTTTTCACCATCAAACCAGCCCGACATGGCACTGGTGCCACCTCTGGTCTGGGAACCATCCTGCGTATCATGGATTCTAAGGAGCCAGCCGGCCACTCCCAGCCACAGGCCCCCAAACAAAAACAACGGCGCTTTTCCCTGGATAACAAACTCGCCTGCCAAGTTTTTGATGGCAGATTGCAGGAGCCACTTGGTACTATCAAACCAGCCCAACTTGGCACTGGTGCCACCATGGGTCTGGTCACCATCCTGCCTATCGTAGCTTTTCAGGAGCCAGCCGGTCACTCCCAGCCATAGGCCCCGAGACACAAAGCTCGGCCCGTTTCCCTGGCAAACAAAAGTAAGCTACCCCGCTTCTGGATGGCAGATTGCAGGACGCACTTGGTACTATCAAACCAGCCCAACTTGGCACTGGTGCCAGCTCAGGTCTGGGAACCATCCTGCGTATCGTGGATTCTAAGGAGCCAGCCGGCCACTCCCAGCCATAGGCCCCCAAACAAAACAACGGCACTTTTCCCTGGAAAACAAAACTTGCCTGCCAAATTTTTGATGGCAGATTGCAGGAGCCACTTGGTACTATCAAACCAGCCCAACTTGGCACTGGTGCCACCATGGGTCTGGTCACCATCCTGCCTATCGTAGCTTTTCAGGAGCCAGCCGGTCACTCCCAGCCGTAGGCCCACAGACACAAAGCTCGGCCCGTTTCCCTGACAAACAAAAGTAAGCTGTCCCGCTTCTGGATGGCAGATTGCAGGACGCACTTGGTACTATCAAACCAGCCCGACTTGGCACTGGTGCCACCTCTGGTCTGGGAACCATCCTGCGTATGGTAGATTCTAAGCAGCCAGCCGGCCACTCCCAGCCACAGGCCCCCAAACACAAACAACGGCGCTTTTCCCTTGAAAACAAAACTCGTCTGCCAACTTTTGGATGGCAGATTGCCGGAGCCACTTGGTACTATCAAACCAACCCAACTTGGCACTGGTGCCACCATGGGTCTCGTCACCATCCTGCCTATCGTAGCTTTTCAGGAGCCAGCCGGCCACTCCCTGCCACAGGCCCCCAAACACAAACAACGGCGCTTTTCCCTGGAAAACAAAATTCGCCTGCCAACATTTGATGGCAGATTGCAGGAGCCACTTGGTACAATCAAATCAGCCCAACTTGGCACTGGTGCCACCATGGGTCTGGTCACCATCCTGCCTATCGTAGCTTTTCAGGAGCCAGCCGGTCACTCCCAGCCATAGGCCCCCAGACACAAACCTCGGCCCGTTTCCCTGGCCAACAAAAGTAAGCTGCCCCGCTTCTGGATGGCAGATTGCAGGAACCACTTGGTACTATCCAACCAGCCCAACTTGGCACTGGTGCCACCTTTGGTCTGGGAACCAGGCTGAGTATCGTGGATTCTAAGGAGCCAGCCGGCCACTCCCAGCCACAGGCCCCCAAACACAAACAACGGCGCTTTTCCCTGGAAAACAAAACTCGCCTGCCAACTTCTTGATGGCAGATTGCAGGAGCCACTTGGTACTATCAAACCAGCCCAACTTGGCACTGGTGCCGTCATGGGTCTGGTCACCATCCTGCCTATCGTAGCTTTTCACGAGCCAGCCGGTCACTTCCAGGCTTAGGCCCCCAGACACAATCCTCGGACCGTTTCCCTGGCAAACAAAAGTAAGCTGCCCCGCTTCTGGATGGCAGATTGCAGGAACCACTTGGTACTATCAAACCAGCCCAACTTGGCACTGGTGCCACCATGGGTCTGGGAACCATCCTGTGTATCGTGGATTCTAATTAGCCATCCGTCCACTCCAGGCGATAGGGCCCCAGGCACAAACAACGGCGCTTTTCCCTGGATAACAAACTCGCCTGCCAACTTTTTGATGGCAGATTGCAGGAGCCACTTGGTACTATCAAACCAGCCCAACTTGGCACTGGTGCCACCATGGGTCTGGTCACCATCCTGCCTATCGTAGCTTTTCAGGAGCCAGCCGGTCACTCCCAGCCATAGGCCCCCAGACACAAACCTCGGCCCGTTTCCCTGGCAAACAAAAGTAAGCTACCCCACTTCTGGATGGCAGATTGCAGGACGCACTTGGTACTATTAAACCAGCCCAACTTGGCACTGGTGCCACGTCAAGTCTAGGAACCATCCTGCGTATCGTGGATTCTAAGGAGCCAGCCGGCCACTCCCAGCCATAGGCCCCCAAACAAAAACAACGGCGCTTTTCCCTGGTAAAGAAAACTTCCCTGCCAACTTTTTGATGGCAGATTGCAGGAGCCACTTGGTACTATCAAACCAGCCCAACTTGGCACTGGTGCCACCATGGGTCTGGTCACCATCCTGCCTATCGTAGCTTTTCAGGAGCCAGCCGGTCACTCCCAGCCATAGGCCCCCAGACACAAAGCTCGGCCCGTTTCCCTGGCAAACAAAAGTAAGCTGCCCCGCTTCTGGATGGCAGATTGCAGGAGCCACTTGGTACTATCAAACCAGCCCGACTTGGCACTGGTGCCACCTCTGGTCTGGGAACCATCCTGCGTATCGTGGATTCTAAGGAGCCAGCCGGCCACTCCCAGCCACAGGCCCCCAAACACAAACAGCGGCGCTTTTCCCTGGAAAACAAAACTCGCCTGCCAACTTTTTGATGGCAGATTGCAGGAGCCACTTGGTACTATCAAACCAGCCCAACTTGGCACTGGTGCCGCCATGGGTCTGGTCACCATCCTGCCTATCGTAGCTTTTCACGAGCCAGCCGGTCACTCCCAGCCATAGGCCCCCAGACACAAACCTCGGCCCGTTTCCCTGGCAAACAAAAGTAAGCTGCCCCGCTTCTGGATGGCAGATTGTAGGACGCACTTGTTACTATCAAACCCGCCCGACTTGGCACTGGTGCCACCACTGGTCTGGGAACCATCCTGCGTATCGTGGATTCTAAAGAGCCAGCCGGCCACTCCCACCACAGGCACCCAAACACAAACAACGGCGCTTTTCCCTGGAAAACAAAACTCGCCTGCCAACTTTTTGATGGCAGATTGCAGGACGCACTTGGTACTATCAAACCAGCCCAACTTGGCACTGCTGCCACCATGGGTCTGGTCACCATCCTGCCTATCGTAGCTTTTCAGGAGCCAGCCGGTCACTCCCTGCCATAGGCCCCCAGACAAAAACCTCGGCCCGTTTCCCTGGCAAACAAAAGTAAGCTGCCCCGCTTCTGGATGGCAGATTGCAGGATCCACTTGGTACTATCAAACCAGCCGGACTTGGCACTGGTGCCACGACAAGTCTGGGAACCATCCTGCGTATCGTGGATTCTAAGGAGCCAGCCGGCCACTCACAGCCACAGGCCCCCAAACACAAACAACGGCGCTTTTCCCTGGAAAACAAAACTCGCCTACCAACGTTTTGATGGCAGATTGCAGGAGCCACTTGGTACTATCAAATCAGCCCAACTTGGCACTCGTGCCACCATGGGTCTGGTCACCATCCTGCCTATCGTAACTTTTCAGGAGCCAGCCGGTCACTCCCAGCCCTAGGACCCCAGACACAAATCTCGGCCCGTTTCCCTGGCAAAGAAAATTAAGCTGCCCCGCTTCTGGATGGCAGATTGCAGGAGCCACTTGGTACTATCAAACCAGCCCGACTTGGCACTGGTGCCACCTCTGGTCTGGGAACCATCCTGCGTATCGTGGATTCTAAGGAGCCAGTCGGCCACTCCCAGCCACAGGCCCCCAAACACAAACAACGGCCCGTTTCCGTGGCAAACAAAAGTAAGCTGCCCCGCTTCTGGATGGCAGATTGCAGGAGCCACTTGGTACTATCAAACCAGCCCGACTTGGCACTGGTGCCACCTCTGGTCTGGGAACCATCCTGCGTATCGTGGTTTCTAAGGAGCCAGCCGGCCACTCCCAACCACAGGCCCCCAAACACAAACAACGGCGCTTTTCCCTGGAAAACAAAACTCGCCTGCCAACTTCTTGATGGCAGATTGCAGGAGCCACTTGGTACTATCAAACCAGCCCAACTTGGCACTGGTGCCACCATGGGTCTGGTCACCATCCTGCCTATCGTAGCTTTTCAGGAGCCAGCCGGTCACTCCCAGCCATAGGCCCCCAGACACAAAGCTCGGCCCGTTTCCCTGGCAAACAAAAGTAAGCTGCCCCGCTTCTGGATGGCAGATTGCAGGAGCCACTTGGTACTATCAAACCAGCCCGACTTGGCACTGGTGCCACCTATGGTCTGGGAACCATCCTGCGTATCGTGGATTCTAAGGAGCCAGCCGGCCACTCCCAGCCACAGGCCCCCAAACAAAAACAACGGCGCTTTTCCCTGGAAAACAAAACTCGCCTGCCAACTTTTTGATGGCAGATTGCAGGAGCCACTTGGTACTATCAAACCAGCCCAACTTGGCACTGGTGCCGCCATGGGTCTGGTCACCATCCTGCCTATCGTAGCTTTTCACGAGCCAGCCGGTCACTCCCAGCCATAGGCCCCCAGACAAAAACCTCGGCCCTTTTCCCTGGCAAACAAAAGTAAGCTGCCCCGCTTCTGGATGGCAGATTGTAGGACGCACTTGTTACTATCAAACCCGCCCGACTTGGCACTGGTGCCACCACTGGTCTGGGAACCATCCTGCGTATCGTGGATTCTAAAGAGCCAGCCGGCCACTCCCACCACAGGCACCCAAACACAAACAACGGCACTTTTCCCTGGAAAACAAAACTCGCCTGCCAACTTTTTGATGGCAGATTGCAGGAGCCACTTGGTACTATCAAACCAGCCCAACTTGGCACTGCTGCCACCATGGGTCTGGTCACCATCCTGCCTATCGTAGCTTTTCAGGAGCCAGCCGGTCACTCCCAGCCATAGGCCCCCAGACAAAAACCTCGGCCCGTTTCCCTGGCAAACAAAAGTAAGCTGCCCCGCTTCTGGATGGCAGATTGCAGGAGCCACTTGGTACTATCAAACCAGCCGGACTTGGCACTGGTGCCACGACAAGTCTGGGAACCATCCTGCGTATCGTGGATTCTAAGGAGCCAGCCGGCCACTCACAGCCACAGGCCCCCAAACACAAACAACGGCGCTTTTCCCTGGAAAACAAAACTCGCCTACCAACGTTTTGATGGCAGATTGCAGGAGCCACTTGGTACTATCAAATCAGCCCAACTTGGCACTGGTGCCACCATGGGTCTGGTCACCATCCTGCCTATCGTAACTTTTCAGGAGCCAGCCGGTCACTCCCAGCCTTAGGCCCCCAGACACAAATCTCGGCCTGTTTCCCTGGCAAAGAAAATTAAGCTGCCCCGCTTCTGGATGGCAGATTGCAGGAGCCACTTGGTACTATCAAACCAGCCCGACTTGGCACTGGTGCCACCTCTGGTCTGGGAACCATCATGCGTATCGTGGATTCTAAGGAGCCAGTCGGCCACTCCCAGCCACAGGCCCCCAAACACAAACAACGGCCCGTTTCCGTGGCAAACAAAAGTAAGCTGCCCCGCTTCTGGATGGCAGATTGCAGGAGCCACTTGGTACTATCAAACCAGCCCGACTTGGCACTGGTGCCACCTCTGGTCTGGGAACCATCCTGCGTATCGTGGTTTCTAAGGAGCCAGCCGGCCACTCCCAACCACAGGCCCCCAAACACAAACAACGGCGCTTTTCCCTGGAAAACAAAACTCGCCTGCCAACTTTTTGATGGCAGATTGCAGGAGCCACTTGGTACTATCAAACCAGCCCAACTTGGCACTGGTGCCACCATGGGTCTGGTCACCATCCTGCCTATCGTAGCTTTTCAGGAGCCAGCCGGTCACTGCCTGCCATAGGCCCCGAGACACAAACCTCGGCCCGTGTCCCTGGCAAACAAAAGTAAGCTGCCCCGCTTCTGGATGGCAGATTGCAGGAGCCACTTGGTACTATCAAACCAGCCCGACTTGGCACTGGTGCCACCTCTGGTCTGGGAACCATCCTGCGTATCGTGGATTTTATGGAGCCAGCCGGTCAGTCCCAGCCATAGGCCCCCAAACACAAACAACGATCCGTTTCCCTGGCAAACAAAAGTAAGCTGCCCCGCTTCTGGATGGCAGATTGCAGGAACCACTTGGTAGTATCAAACCAGCCCAACTTGGCACTGGTGGCACCTCTTGTCTGGGAACCATGCTGCGTATCGTGGTTTCTAAGGAGCCAGCCGGCCACTCCCAACCATAGACCCCCAGACACAAACCTCGGCCCGTTTCCCTGGAAAACAAAAGTAAGCTACCCCGATTCTGGATGGCAGATTGCAGGAGCCACTTGGTACTATCAAATCAGCCCAACTTGGCACTGGTGCCACCATGGGTCTGGTAAACATCCTGCCTATCGTAGCTTTTCAGGAGCCAGCCGGCCACTCTCAGCCATATGCCCCCAAAAACAAACCACGGCCCTTTTCTCTGGCAAACAAAACTCAACTGCCCCTCTTCTGGATGGCAAATTTTAGGACGCACTTTGTACTACGAAAACCGCCCGACGTGGCACTGGTGCCACCTTGTGTCAGGGAACCATCCTGCATATCGAGCTTTTTAAGGAGCCAGCCGGCCACGCCCAGCCATAAACCCCCAAAAACAAACCACGGACCATTTCTCTTGGAAACAAAAATCCGCTGCCCCGCGTCTGTATGGCAGATTGCAGGAGCCACTTTGCACCATCAAACCAGCCCGACTTGGCACTGGTGCCACCTTGGGTCTGGGAACAATCCTGCATATCGTGGATTCTAAGGAGCCAGCCGGCCACTCCCTGCCACAGGCCCCCAAACACAAACAACGGCGCTTTTCCCTGGAAAACAAAACTCGCCTGCCAACTTTTTGATGGCAGATTGCAGGAGCCACTTGGTACTATCAAACCAGCCCAACTTGGCACTGGTGCCACCTCTGGTCTGGGAACCATCCTGCCTATCGTAGCTTTTCAGGAGCCAGCCGGTCACTCCCAGCCATAGACACCCAGACACAAACCTCGGCCCGTTTCCCTGGAAAACAAACGTAAGTTACCCCGATTCTGGATGGCAGATTGCAGGAGCCACTTGGTACTATCAAATCAGCCCAACTTGGCACTGGTGCCACCATGGGTCTGGTAAACATCCTGCCTATCGTAGCTTTTCAGGAGCCAGCCGGTCACTCCCTGCCATAGGCCCCCGGACACAAACCTCGGCCCGTTTCCCTGGCAAACAAAAGTAAGCTGCCCCGCTTTTGGATGGCAGATTGCAGGATGCACTTGGTACTACGAAACCAGCCCGACTTGGCCCTGGTGCCACCTTGGCTCTGGGAACCATGCTGCGTAACGTAGATTCTACGAGGACAGGCGGCCACTCCCAGCCACAGGCCTCTAAACAAAAACAACGGCGCTTTTCCCTGGAAAACAAAACTCGCCTGCCAACTTCTTGATGGCAGATTGCAGGAGCCACTTGGTACTATCAAACCAGCCCAACTTGGCACTGGTGCCACCATGGGTCTGTTCATCATCCTGCCTATCGTAGCTTTTCAGGAGCCAGCCGCTCACTCCCAGCCATAGGCCCCCAGACAAATACCTCGGCACGTTTCCCTGGCAAACAAAAGTAGGCTGCCCCGCTTCTGGATGGCAAATTGCAGGACGCACTTGGTACTACGAAAACAGCCCGACTTGGCACTGATGCCACCTTGGGTCAGGGAAAAATCCTGTGTATAGAGCTTTTTAAGGAGCCAGCCGGCCACGTCCAGTCATATACCCCCAAAAAAAAAACCACGGAACTTTTCTCCAGCAAACAAAAATCCGCTGCCCCGCGTCTGGATGGCAGATTGCAGGAGCTATTTAGTAATATCAAACCAGCCCGACTTGGCACTGGTGGCACCATGAGTCTGGTAACCATCCTGCCTATCGTAGCTTTTCAGTAGTCAGCCGGTCACTCCCAGCCATAGGCCCCCAGACAAATACCTCGGCCCGTTTCCCTGGGAAACAAAAGTAAGCTGTCCCGCTTCTGGATGGCAGATTGCAGGAGCCACTTGGTACTATCAAACCAGCCCAACTTTTTCCCAGACCCAAGGTGGCACCAGTGCCAAGTGGGGCTGGTTTGATGGTGCAACGTGGCTCCTGCAATCTGCCATCCAAAAGCGGGGCAGCTTACTTTTGTTTGCCAGGGAAACGGGCCGAGGTTTGTGTCTGGGGGTCTATGGCTGGGAGTGACCGGCTGGCTCCTGAAAAGCTACGATAGGCAGCATGGTTCCCAGACCAGAGGTGGCACCAGTGCCAAGTTGGGCTGGTTTGATAGTACCAAGTGGCTCCTGCAATCTGCCATCAAAAAGTTGGCAGGCGAGTTTTGTTTTCCAGGGAAAAGCGCCGTAGTTTTTGTTTGGGGGCCTGTGGCTCAGAGTGGCCGGGTGGCTGCTTAGAATCCACGATACGCAGGATGGTTCCCAGACCCAAGGTGGCACCAGTGCCAAGTCGGGCTGGTTTGATGGTGCAAAGTGGCTCGTGCAATATGCCATACAGACGCGGGGCAGCGGATTTTTGTTTCCAAGAGAAATGGTCCGTGGTTTGTTTTTGGGGGGTTTATGGCTGGGCGTGGCCGGCTGGCTCCTTAAAAAGCTCGATATGCAGGATGGTTCCCTGACACAAGGTGGCACCAGTGCCACGTCGGGCGGTTTTCGTAGTACAAAGTGCGTCCTAAAATTTGCCATCCAGAAGAGGGGCAGTTGAGTTTTGTTTGCCAGAGAAAAGGGCCGTGGTTTGTTTTTGGGGGCATATGGCTGAGAGTGGCCGGCTGGCTCCTGAAAAGCTACGATAGGCAGGATGTTTACCAGACCCATGGTGGCACCAGTGCCAAGTTGGGTTGATTTGATAGTACCAAGTGGCTCCTGCAATCTGCCATCCAGAATCGGGGTAGCTTACTTTTGTTTTCCAGGGAAACGGGCCGAGGTTTGTGTCTGGGGGTCTATGGTCGGGAGTGGCCGGCTGGCTCCTTAGAAACCACGATACGCAGCATGGTTCCCAGACAAGAGGTGCCACCAGTGCCAAGTCGGGCTGGTTTGATACTACCAAGTGGTTCCTGCAATCTGCCATCCAGAAGCGGGGCAGCTTACTTTTGTTTGCCAGGGAAACGGATCGTTGTTTGTGTTTGGGGGCCTATGGCTGGGACTGACCGGCTGGCTCCATAAAATCCACGATACGCAGGATGGTTCCCAGACCAGAGGTGGCACCAGTGCCAAGTCGGGCTGGTTTGATAGTACCAAGTGGCTCCTGCAATCTGCCATCCAGAAGCGGGGCAGCTTACTTTTGTTTGCCAGGGAAACGGGCCGAGGTTTGTGTCTCGGGGCCTATGGCAGGCAGTGACCGGCTGGCTCCTGAAAAGCTACGATAGGCAGGATGGTGACCAGACCCATGGTGGCACCAGTGCCAAGTTGGGCTGGTTTGATAGTACCAAGTGGCTCCTGCAATCTGCCATCAAAAAGTTGGCAGGCGAGTTTTGTTTTCCAGGGAAAAGCGCCGTTGTTTTTGTTTGGGGGCCTGTGGTGGGAGTGGCCGGCTGGCTCCTTAGAAACCACGATACGCAGGATGGTTCCCAGACCAGAGGTGGCACCAGTGCCAAGTCGGGCTGGTTTGATAGTACCAAGTGGCTCCTGCAATCTGCCATCCAGAAGCGGGGCAGCTTACTTTTGTTTGCCACGGAAACGGGCCGTTGTTTGTCTTTGGGGGCCTGTGGCTGGGAGTGGCCGACTGGCTCCTTAGAATCCACGATACGCAGGATGGTTCCCAGACCAGAGGTGGCACCAGTGCCAAGTCGGGCTGGTTTGATAGTACCAAGTGGCTCCTGCAATCTGCCATCCAGAAGCGGGGCAGCTTAATTTTCTTTGCCAGGGAAACGGGCCGAGCTTTGTGTCTGGGGGCCTATGGCTGGGAGTGACCGGCTGGCTCCTGAAAAGTTACGATAGGCAGGATGGTGACCAGACCCATGGTGGCACCAGTGCCAAGTTGGGCTGATTTGATAGTACCAAGTGGCTCCTGCAATCTGCCATCAAAACGTTGGTAGGCGAGTTTTGTTTTCCAGGGAAAAGCGCCGTTGTTTGTGTTTGGGGGCCTGTGGCTGTGAGTGGCCGGCTGGCTCCTTAGAATCCACGATACGCAGGATGGTTCCCAGACCAGAGGTGGCACCAGTGCCAAGTCCGGCTGGTTTGATAGTACCAAGTGGATCCTGCAATCTGCCATCCAGAAGCGGGGCAGCTTACTTTTGTTTGCCAGGGAAACGGGCCGAGGTTTTTGTCTGGGGGCCTATGGCTGGGAGTGACCGGCTGGCTCCTGAAAAGCTACGATAGGCAGGATGGTGACCAGACCCATGGTGGCAGCAGTGCCAAGTTGGGCTGGTTTGATAGTACCAAGTGGCTCCTGCAATCTGCCTTCAAGAAGTTGGCAGGCGAGTTTTGTTTTCCAGGGAAAAGCGCCGTTGTTTGTGTTTGGGTGCCTGTGGTGGGAGTGGCCGGCTGGCTCTTTAGAATCCACGATACGCAGGATGGTTCCCAGACCAGTGGTGGCACCAGTGCCAAGTCGGGCGGGTTTGATAGTAACAAGTGCGTCCTACAATCTGCCATCCAGAAGCGGGGCAGCTTACTTTTGTTTGCCAGGGAAACGGGCCGAGGTTTTTGTCTGGGGGCCTATGGCTGGGAGTGACCGGCTGGCTCGTGAAAAGCTACGATAGGCAGGATGGTGACCAGACCCATGGCGGCACCAGTGCCAAGTTGGGCTGGTTTGATAGTACCAAGTGGCTCCTGCAATCTGCCATCAAAAAGTTGGCAGGCGAGTTTTGTTTTCCAGGGAAAAGCGCCGTTGTTTGTGTTTGGGGGCCTGTGGCTGGGAGTGGCCGGCTGGCTCCTTAGAATCCACGATACGCAGGATGGTTCCCAGACCAGAGGTGGCACCAGTGCCAAGTCGGGCTGGTTTGATAGTACCAAGTGGCTCCTGCAATCTGCCATCCAGAAGCGGGGCAGCTTACTTTTGTTTGCCAGGGAAACGGGCCGAGCTTTGTGTCTGGGGGCCTATGGCTGGGAGTGACCGGCTGGCTCCTGAAAAGCTACGATAGGCAGGATGGTGACCAGACCCATGGTGGCACCAGTGCCAAGTTGGGCTGGTTTGATAGTACCAAGTGGCTCCTGCAATCTGCCATCAAAAAGTTGGCAGGCGAGTTTTGTTTTCCAGGGAAAAGCGCCGTTGTTTGTGTTTGGGTGCCTGTGGTGGGAGTGGCCGGCTGGCTCCTTAGAAACCACGATACGCAGGATGGTTCCCAGACCAGAGGTGGCACCAGTGCCAAGTCGGGCTGGTTTGATAGTACCAAGTGGCTCCTGCAATCTGCCATCCAGAAGCGGGGCAGCTTACTTTTGTTTGCCACGGAAACGGGCCGTTGTTTGTGTTTGGGGGCCTGTGGCTGGGAGTGGCCGACTGGCTCCTTAGAATCCACGATACGCAGGATGGTTCCCAGACCAGAGGTGGCACCAGTGCCAAGTCGGGCTGGTTTGATAGTACCAAGTGGCTCCTGCAATCTGCCATCCAGAAGCGGGGCAGCTTAATTTTCTTTGCCAGGGAAATGGGCCGAGATTTGTGTCTGGGGGCCTAAGGCTGGGAGTGACCGGCTGGCTCCTGAAAAGCTACGATAGGCAGGATGGTGACCAGACCCATGGTGGCACCAGTGCCAAGTACGGCTGGTTTGATAGTACCAAGTGGCTCCTGCAATCTGCCATCAAAAAGTTGGCAGGGAAGTTTTGTTTTCCAGGGAAAAGCGCCGTTGTTTGTGTTTGGGGGCCTGTGGCTGTGAGTGGCCGGCTGGCTCCTTAGAATCCACGATACGCAGGATGGTTCCCAGACTTGTCGTGGCACCAGTGCCAAGTCCGGCTGGTTTGATAGTACCAAGTGGATCCTGCAATCTGCCATCCAGAAGCGGGGCAGCTTACTTTTGTTTGCCAGGGAAACGGGCCGAGGTTTTTGTCTGGGGGCCTATGGCTGGGAGTGACCGGCTGGCTCCTGAAAAGCTACGATAGGCAGGATGGTGACCAGACCCATGGTGGCAGCAGTGCCAAGTTGGGCTGGTTTGATAGTACCAAGTGGCTCCTGCAATCTGCCATCAAAAACTTGGCAGGCGAGTTTTGTTTTCCAGGGAAAAGCGCCGTTGTTTGTGTTTGGGTGCCTGTGGTGGGAGTGGCCGGCTGGCTCCTTAGAAACCACGATACGCAGGATGGTTCCCAGACCAGTGGTGGCACCAGTGCCAAGTCGGGCGGGTTTGATAGTAACAAGTGCGTCCTACAATCTGCCATCCAGAAGCGGGGCAGCTTACTTTTGTTTTCCAGGGAAACGGGCCGAGGTTTTTGTTTGGGGGCCTATGGCTGGGAGTGACCGGCTGGCTCGTGAAAAGCTACGATAGGCAGGATGGTGACCAGACCCATGGCGGCACCAGTGCCAAGTTGGGCTGGTTTGATAGTACCAAGTGGCTCCTGCAATCTGCCATCAAAAAGTTGGCAGGCGAGTTTTGTTTTCCAGGGAAAAGCGCCGTTGTTTGTGTTTGGGGGCCTGTGGCTGGGAGTGGCCGGCTGGCTCCTTAGAATCCACGATACGCAGGATGGTTCCCAGACCAGAGGTGGCACCAGTGCCAAGTCGGGCTGGTTTGATAGTACCAAGTGGCTCCTGCAATCTGCCATCCAGAAGCGGGGCAGCTTACTTTTGTTTGCCAGGGAAACGGGCCGAGCTTTGTGTCTGGGGGCCTATGGCTGGGAGTGACCGGCTGGCTCCTGAAAAGCTACGATAGGCAGGATGGTGACCAGACCCATGGTGGCACCAGTGCCAAGTTGGGCTGGTTTGATAGTACCAAGTGGCTCCTGCAATCTGCCATCAAAAAGTTGGCAGGGAAGTTTTCTTTACCAGGGAAAAGCGCCGTTGTTTTTGTTTGGGGGCCTATGGCTGGGAGTGGCCGGCTGGCTCCTTAGAATCCACGATACGCAGGATGGTTCCTAGACTTGACGTGGCACCAGTGCCAAGTTGGGCTGGTTTGATAGTACCAAGTGCGTCCTGCAATCTGCCATCCAGAAGTGGGGTAGCTTACTTTTGTTTGCCAGGGAAACGGGCCGAGGTTTGTGTCTCGGGGCATATGGCTGGGAGTGACCGGCTGGCTCCTGAAAAGCTACGATAGGCATGATGGTGACCAGACCCATGGTGGCACCAGTGCCAAGTTGGGCTGGTTTGATAGTACCAAGTGGCTCCTGCAATCTGCCATCAAAAAGTTGGCAGGCGAGTTTGTTATCCAGGGAAAAGCGCCGTTGTTTGTGCCTGGGGCCCTATCGCCTGGAGTGGACGGATGGCTAATTAGAATCCACGATACACAGGATGGTTCCCAGACCCATGGTGGCACCAGTGCCAAGTTGGGCTGGTTTGATAGTACCAAGTGGTTCCTGCAATCTGCCATCCAGAAGCGGGGCAGCTTACTTTTGTTTGCCAGGGAAACGGTCCGAGGATTGTGTCTGGGGGCCTAAGCCTGGAAGTGACCGGCTGGCTCGTGAAAAGCTACGATAGGCAGGATGGTGACCAGACCCATGACGGCACCAGTGCCAAGTTGGGCTGGTTTGATAGTACCAAGTGGCTCCTGCAATCTGCCATCAAGAAGTTGGCAGGCGAGTTTTGTTTTCCAGGGAAAAGCGCCGTTGTTTGTGTTTGGGGGCCTGTGGCTGGGAGTGGCCGGCTGGCTCCTTAGAATCCACGATACTCAGCATGGTTCCCAGACCAAAGGTGGCACCAGTGGCAAGTTGGGCTGATTTGATTGTACCAAGTGGCTCCTGCAATCTGCCATCAAAAAGTTGGCAGGCGAATTTTGTTTTCCAGGGAAAAGCGCCGTTGTTTGTGTTTGGGGGCCTGTGGCAGGGAGTGGCCGGCTGGCTCCTGAAAAGCTACGATAGGCAGGATGGTGACGAGACCCATGGTGGCACCAGTGCCAAGTTGGGTTGGTTTGATAGTACCAAGTGGCTCCGGCAATCTGCCATCAAAAAGTTGGCAGACGAGTTTTGTTTTCAAGGGAAAAGCGCCGTTGTTTGTGTTTGGGGGCCTGTGGCTGGGAGTGGCCGGCTGGCTGCTTAGAATCTACCATACGCAGGATGGTTCCCAGACCAGAGGTGGCACCAGTGCCAAGTCGGGCTGGTTTGATAGTACCAAGTGCGTCCTGCAATCTGCCATCCAGAAGCGGGACAGCTTACTTTTGTTTGTCACGGAAACGGGCCGAGCTTTGTGTCTGTGGGCCTACGGCTGGGAGTGACCGGCTGGCTCCTGAAAAGCTACGATAGGCAGGATGGTGACCAGACCCATGGTGGAACCAGTGCCAAGTTGGGCTGGTTTGATAGTACCAAGTGGCTCCTGCAATCTGCCATCAAAAATTTGGCAGGCAAGTTTTGTTTTCCAGGGAAAAGTGCCGTTGTTTTGTTTGGGGGCCTATGGCTGGGAGTGGCCGGCTGGCTCCTTAGAATCCACGATACGCAGGATGGTTCCCAGACCTGAGGTGGCACCAGTGCCAAGTCGGGCTGGTTTGATGGTGAAAAGTGGCTCCTGCAATCTGCCATCCAGAAGCGGGGCAGCTTACTTTTGTTTGCCAGGGAAACGGGCCGAGGTTTGTGTCTGGGGGTTTATGGCTGGGAGTGACCGGCTGGCTCCTGAAAAGCTACGATAGGCAGGATGGTGACCAGACCCATGGTGGCACCAGTGTCAAGGTGGGCTGGTTTGATAGTACCAAGTGGCTCCGGCAGTCTGCCATCAAAATTTGGCAGGCGAGTTTTGTTTTCCAGGGAAAAGCGCCGTTGTTTTTGTTTGGGGGCCTGTGGGTGGGAGTGGCCGGATGGCTAATTAGAATCCACGATACGCAGCATGGTTCCCAGACCTGAGGTGGCACCAGTGCCAAGTCGGGCTAGTTTGATGGTGCAAAGTGGCTCCTGCAATCTGCCATCCAGAAGCGGGGCAGCTTGCTTTTGTTTGCCAGGGAAACGGGCCGAGGTTTGTGTCTGGGGGCCTATGGCTGGGAGTGACCGGCTGGCTCCTGAAAAGCTATGATAGGCAGGATGGTGACCAGACCCAAGGTGGCACCAGTGCCAAGTTGGGCTGGTTTGATAGTACCAAGTGGCTCCTGCAATCTGCCATCAAAAAGTTGGCAGGCGAGTTTTGTTTTCCAGGGAAAAGCGCCGTTGTTTGTGTTTGGGGGCCTGTGGCTGGGAGTGGCCGGCTGGTTGCTTAGAATCCACGATACGCAGGATGGTTCCCAGACGTGAGGCGGCGCCAGTGCCAAGTCGGGCTGGTTTGATACTACCAAGTGCGTCCTGCATTCTGCCATCCAGAAGCGGGACAGCTTACTTTTGCTTGCCAGGGAAACGGGCCGAGCTTTGCGTCTGGGCGCCTATGGCTGGGAGTGACCGGCTGGCTCCTGAAAAGCTACGATAGGCAGGATGGTGACCAGACCCATGGTGGCACCAGTGCCAAGTTGGGCTGGTTTGATAGTACCAAGTGGCTCCTGCAATCTGCCATCAAAAATTGGCAGGCGAGTTTTGTTTTCCAGGGAAAAGCGCCGTTGTTTGTGTTTAGGGGCCTGTGGGTGGGAGTGGCCGGATGGCTAATTAGAATCCACGATACGCAGCATGGTTCCCAGACCTGAGGTGGCACCAGTGCCAAGTCGGGCTAGTTGGATGGTGCAAAGTGGCTCCTGCAATCTGCCATCCAGAAGCGGGGCAGCTTACTTTTGTTTTCCAGGGAAACTGGCCGAGGTTTGTGTCTGGGGGCCTATGGCTGGGAGTGACCGGCTGGCTCCTGAAAAGCTACGATAGGCAGGATGGTGACCAGACCCATGGTGGCACCAGAGCCAAGTTGGGCTGATTTGATAGTACCAAGTGGCTCCTGCAATCTGCCATCAAATAGTCGGCAGGCGAGTTTTGTTTTCCAGGGAAATGCGCCGTTGTTTGTGACTGGGGGCCTGTGGGTGGGAGTGGCCGGCTGGCTCCTTAGAATCCACGATACGCAGGATGGTTCCCAGACTTGAGGTGGCACCAGTGACAAGTCGGGACAGTTTGATGGTGCAAAGTGGCTCCTGCAATCTGCCATCCAGAAGCGGGGTAGCTTACTTTTCTTTGCCAGGGAAACGGGCCGAGGTTTTTCTCTGGGGGCCTATGGCTGGGAGTGACCGGGTGGCGCCTGAACAGCTACGATAGGCAGGATGGTGACCAGACCCATGGTGGCACCAGTGCCAAGTTGGGCTGGTTTGATAGTACCAAGTGGCTCCTGCAATCTGCCATCAAAATGTTGGCAGGCGAGTTTTGTTTTCCAGGGAAAAGCGCTGTTGTTTGTGTTTGGGGGCCTGTGGCTGGGAGTGACCGGATGGCTCCTTAGAATCCACGATACGCAGGATGGTTCCCAGACCAGAGGTGGCACCAGTGCCAAGTCGGGCTGGTTTTATAGTACCAAGTGGTTCATGCAATCTGCCATCCAGAAGCGGGGCAGCTTAATTTTGTTTGCCAGGGAAACGGGCCGAGCTTTGTGTCTGGGCGCCTATGGCTGGGAGTGACCTGCTAGGTACTGAAAAGCTACGATAGGCAGGATGGTGACCACATCCATGGTGGCACCAGTGCCAAGTTGGGCTGGTTTGATAGTACCAAGTGGCTCCTGCAATCCGCCATCAAAAAGTTGGCAGGCGAGTTTTGTTTTCCAGGGAAAAGCGCCGTTGTTTGTGTTTGGGTGCCTGTGGCAGGGAGTGGCCGGCTGGCTCCTTAGAATCCACGATACGCAGGATGGTTCCCAGACCCAAGGTGGCACCAGTGCCAAGTTGGGCTGGTTTGATACTACCAAGTGCGTCCTGCAATCTGCCATCCAGAAGCGGGGTAGCTTACTTTTTTTTGCCAGGGAAACGGGCCGAGGTTTTTGTCTCGGGGTATAAGTCTGGGGGTGACCGGCTGGCTCCTGAAAAGCTACGATAGGCAGGATGGTGACCAGACCCATGGTGGCACCAGTGCCAAGTTGGGCTGGTTTGATAGTACCAAGTGGCTCCTGCAATCTGCCATCAAAAATTTGGCAGGCGAGTTTTGTTTTCCAGGGAAAAGCGCCGTTGTTTGTGTTTGGGGGCCTGTGGCTGGGAGTGGCCGGCTGGCTAATTAGAATCCACGATACGCAGGATGGTTCCCAGACCAGAGGTGACCCCAGTGACAAGTCGGGCTGGTTTGATACTACCAAGTGCGTCCTGCAATCGGCCATCCAGAAGCGGGGTAGCTTACTATTGTTTGCCAGGGAAACGGGCCGAGGTGTTTGTCTCGGCGCCTGTGGCTGGGGGTGACCGGCTGGCTCCTGAAAAGCTACGATAGGCAGGATGGTGACCAGACCCATGGTGGCACCAGTGCCAAGTTGGGCTGGTTTGATAGTATCAAGTGGCTCCTGCAATCCGCCATCAAAAAGTTGGCAGGCGAGTTTTGTTTTCCAGGGAAAAGCGCCGTTGTTTGTGTTTGAGTGCCTGTGGCAGGGAGTGGCCGGCTGGCTAATTAGAATCAACGATACGCAGGATGGTTCCCAGACCAGAGTTGGCACCAGTGACAAGTCGGGCTGGTTTGATACTACCAAGCGCGTCCTGCAATCTGCCATCCAGAAGCGGGGCAGCTTACTTTTGTTTGCCAGGGAAACGGGCCGAGCTTTGTGTCTGGGGGCCTATGGCTGGGAGTGACCGGCTGGCTCCTGAAAAGCTACGATAGGCAGGATGGTGACCAGACCCATGGTGGCACCAGTGCCAAGTTGGGCTGATTTGATAGTAGCAAGTGGCTCCTGCAATCTGCCATCAAAATGTTGGCAGGCGAGTTTTGTTTTCCAGGGAAAAGCGCCGTTGTTTGTGTTTGGGGGCCTGTGGCTGGGAGTGACCGGCTGGCTCCTTAGAATCCACGATACGCCGGATGGTTCCCAGACCCAAGGTGGCACCAGTGCCAAGTTGGGCTGGTTTGATAGTACCAAGTTATTCCTGCAATCTGCCATCCAGAAGCGGGGCAGCTTACTTTTGTTTTCCAGGGAAAAGGGCCGAGGTTTTTCTCTGGGGGCCTATGGCTGGGAGTGACCGGCTGGCGCCTGAACAGCTACGATAGGCAGGATGGTTCCAAGACCCATGGTGGCACCAGTGCCATGTTCGGCTGATTTGATAGTACCAAGTGGCTCCTGCAATCTGCCATCAAAATGTTGGCAGGCGAGTTTTGTTTTCCAGGGAAAAGCGCCGTTGTTTGTGTTTGGGGGCCTGTGGCTGGGAGTGGCCAGCTTGCTAATTGGAATCCACGATACGCAGGATGGTTCCCAGACCAGAGGTGGCACCAGTGCCAAGTCGGGCTGGTTTGATAGTACCAAGTGCGTCCTGCAATCTGCCATCCACAAGCGGCGCCGCTTAGTTTTGTTTGCCACGGAAACGGGCCGAGGTTTGTGTCTGGGGGCCTATGGCTGGGAGTGACCGGCTAGGTCCTGAAAATCTACGATAGGCAGGATGGTGACCAGACCCATGGTGGCACCAGTGCCAAGTTGGGCTGGTTTGATAGTACCAAGTTGCTCCGGCAATCTGCCATCAAAATTTGGCAGGCGAGTTTTGTTTTCCAGGGAAAAGCGCCGCTGTTTGTGTTTGAGGGCCTGTGGCTGGGAGTGTCCGGCTGGCTCCTTAGAATCCACGATACGCAGGATGGTTCCCAGACCTGAGGTGGCACCAGTGCCAAGTCGGGCTAGTTTGATGGTGCAAAGTGGCTCCTGCAATCTGCCATCCAGAAGCGGGGCAGCTTACTTTTTTTTGCCAGGGAAACGGGCCGAGGTTTGTGTCTGGGGTCTATGGCTGGGAGTGACCGGCTGGCTCCTGAAAAGCTACGATAGGCAGGATGGTTCCAAGACCCATGGTGGCACCAGTGCCATGTTCGGCTGATTTGATAGTACCAAGTGGCTCCTGCAATCTGCCATCAAAATGTTGGCAGGCGAGTTTTGTTTTCCAGGGAAAAGCGCCGTTGTTTGTGTTTGGGGGCCTGTGGCTGGGAGTGGCCAGCTTGCTAATTGGAATCCACGATACGCAGGATGGTTCCCAGACCAGAGGTGGCACCAGTGCCAAGTCGGGCTGGTTTGATAGTACCAAGTGCGTCCTGCAATCTGCCATCCACAAGCGGCGCCGCTTAGTTTTGTTTGCCACGGAAACGGGCCGAGGTTTGTGTCTGGGGGCCTATGGCTGGGAGTGACCGGCTAGGTCCTGAAAATCTACGATAGGCAGGATGGTGACCAGACCCATGGTGGCACCAGTGCCAAGTTGGGCTGGTTTGATAGTACCAAGTTGCTCCGGCAATCTGCCATCAAAATTTGGCAGGCGAGTTTTGTTTTCCAGGGAAAAGCGCCGCTGTTTGTGTTTGAGGGCCTGTGGCTGGGAGTGTCCGGCTGGCTCCTTAGAATCCACGATACGCAGGATGGTTCCCAGACCTGAGGTGGCACCAGTGCCAAGTCGGGCTAGTTTGATGGTGCAAAGTGGCTCCTGCAATCTGCCATCCAGAAGCGGGGCAGCTTACTTTTTTTTGCCAGGGAAACGGGCCGAGGTTTGTGTCTGGGGTCTATGGCTGGGAGTGACCGGCTGGCTCCTGAAAAGCTACGATAGGCAGGATGGTGACCAGACCCATGGTGGCACCAGTGCCAAGTTGGGCTGGTTTGATAGTACCAAGTGGCTCCGGCAATCTGCCATCAAAAAGTTGGCAGGCGAGTTTTGTTTTCCAGGGAAAAGCGCCGTTGTTTGTGTTTGGGGGCCTGTGGCTGGGAGTGGCCGGCTGGCTCCTTAGAATCCACGATACGCAGGATGGTTCCCAGACCTGAGGTGGCACCAGTGCCAAGTCGGGCTGGTTTGATAGTACCAAGTGCGTCCTGCAATCTGCCATCCAGAAGCGGGGCAGCTTACTTTTGTTTGCCAGGGAAACGGGCCGAGGTTTTTGTCTGGGGGCCTATGGCAGGGAGTGACCGGCTGGCTCCTGAAAAGCTACGATAGGCAGGATGGTGACCAGACCCATGGTGGCACCAGTGCCAAGTTGGGCTGGTTTGATAGTACCAAGTGGCTCCTGCAATCTGCCATCAAAATATTGGCAGGCGAGTTTTGTTTTCCAGGGAAAAGCGCCGTTGTTTGTGTTTGGGGGCCTGTGGCTGGGAGTGGCCGGCTGGCTCCTTAGAATCCACAATACGCAGGATGGTTCCCTGACCTGAGGTGGCACTAGTGATAAGTTGGGCTGGTTTGATAGTACCAAGTGCGTCCTGCAATCTGCCATCCAGAAGCGGGGTAGCTTACTTTTGTTTGCCAGGGAAACGGGCCGAGCTTTGTGTCTGGGGGCCTATGGCTGGGAGTGACCGGCTGGCTCCTGAAAAGCTACGATAGGCAGGATGGTGACCAGACCCATGGTGGCACCAGAGCCATGTTCGGCTGATTTCAAAGTACAAAGTGGCTCCTGCAATCTGCCATCAAAAGTCAGCAGGCAAGCTTTGTTTTCCAGGGAAAAGCGCCGTTGTTTGTGTCTGCGGGCCTGTGGCTGGAGTGGCCGGCTGGCTCCTTTAAACACACGATACGCCGGATGGTTCCCAGACCCAAGGTGGCACCAGTGCCAAGTTGGGCTGGTTTGATAGTACCAAGTGGTTCCTGCAATCTGCAATCAAAATGTTGGCAGGCGAGTTTTGTTTTCCAGGGAAAAGCGCCGATGTTTTTTTTTGGGGGCCTGTGGCTGGGAGTGGCCGGCTGGCTCCTTAGAATCCAAGATACGCAGGATGGTTCCCAGACCAGAGGTGGCACCAGTACCAAGTCGGGCTGGTTTGATAATAACAAGTGGATCCTGAAATCTGCCATCCAGAAGCGGGGCAGCTTACTTTTGTTTGCCAGGGAAACGGGCAGAGCTTTGTGTCTGGGGGCCTATGGCTGGGAGTGACCGGCTGGCTCCTGAAAAGCTACGATAGGCAGGAAGGTGACCAGACCCATGGTGTCAGCAGTGCCAAGTTGGGCTGGTTTGATAGTACCAAGTGGCTCCTGCAATCTGCCATCAAAAAGTTGGCAGGCGAGTTTTGTTTTCCAGGGAAAAGCGCCGTTGTTTGTGTTTGGGGGCCTGTGGCTGGGAGTGGCCGTCTTGCTAATTGGAATCCACGATACGCAGGAGGGTTCCCAGACCTGAGGTGGCACCAGTGACAAGTCGGGCCAGTTTGATGGTGCAAAGTGGCTCCTGCAATCTGCCATCCAGAAGCGGGGCAGCTTACTTTTGTTTGCCAGGGAAACGGGCCGAGGTTTGTGTCTGGGTTCCTATGGCTGGGAGTGACCGGCTGGCACCTGAAAAGCTACGATAGGCAGGATGGTGACCAGATCCATGGTGGCACCAGTGCCAAGTTGGGCTGATTTGATAGTACCAAGTGGCTCCTGCAATCTGCCATCAAAAATTTGGCAGGCGAGTTTTGTTTTCCAGGGAAAAGCGCCGTTGTTTGTATTTGGGGGCCTGTGGCTGGGAGTGGCCCGCTGGCTCCTTAGAATCCACGATACGCAGGATGGTTCCCAGACCCAAGGTGGCACCATTTCCAAGTTGGGCTGGTTTGATAGTACCAAGTGCGTACTGCAATCTGCCATCCAGAAGCGGGGCAGCTTACTTTTGTTTGCCAGGGAAACGGGCCGAGGTTTTTGTCTGGGGGCCTATGGCTGGGAGTGACCGGCTGGCTCCTGAAAAGCTACGATAGGCAGGATGGTGACCAGACCCATGGTGGCACCAGTGCCAAGTTGGGCTGATTTGATAGTACCAAGTGGCTCCTGCAATCTGCCATCAAAAAGTTGGCAGGCGAGTTTTGTTTTCCAGGGAAAAGCGCCGTTGTTTGTGTTTGGGGGCCTGTGGCTGGGAGTGGCCAGCTGGCTCCTTAGAATCCACGATACGCAGGATGGTTCCCAGACCCAACGTGGCACCAGTGCCAAGTTGGGCTGGTTTGATAGTACCAAGTGTCTCCTGCAATCTGCCATCCAGAAGCAGGGCAGCTTACTTTTGTTTGCCAGAGAAATAGGCCTAGGTTTTTGTTTGGGGGCCTGTGGCTAGGAGTGGCCGGCTGGCTCCTAAGAATCCACGATACGCAGGATGTTTCCCAGACCCAAGGTGGCACCAGTGCCAAGTCGGGCTGGTTTGATAGTACCAAGTGGCTCCTGCAAACTCCATCAAAAAGTTGGCAGGCGAGTTTTGTTTTCCAGGGAACAGCGCCGTTGATTTTGTTGGGGGGCCTGTGGCTCAGAGTGGCCGGGTGGCTCCTTAGAATCCACGATACGCAGGATGGTTCCCAGACCCAAGGTGGCACCAGTGCCAAGTCGGGCTGGTTTGATTACACCAAGTGGCTCCTGCAATCTGCCATCCAGAAGTGAGGCAGCTAAGTTTTGTTTGCGAGAAAAAAGGGCCGTGGTTTTTGTTGGGGGCCTGTGGCTGGGAGTAGCCGGCTGGCTCCTTAAAATCCACGATAGGCAGGATGGTTCCCAGACCCAAGGTGGCACCAGTGCCAAGTCGGGCTGGTTTGATAGTACCAAGTGGCTCCTGCAATCTGCCATCCAGAAGCGGGGCAGCTGAGTTTTGTTTGCCAGAGAAAAAGGCTGTGGTTTGTGTTTGGGGGCCTGTGGCTGGCAGTGGCCGGCTGGCTCCTGAAAATCCACGATACGCAGCATGGTTCCCAGACCCAAGGTGGCACCAGTGCCAAGTGGGGCTCGTTTGACAGTGTCAAGTGCCTCCTGCAATCTCCCATCCAGAAGCGGGGCAGCTGAGTTTTTTTTGCCAGGGAAACGGACCTTTGTTTTTGATTGGGCTCTGTGGCCGAGAGTGGTCGGCTGTCTCCTGACAATCCACAATACGCAGGATGGTTCCCAGACCCAAGGTGGCACCAGTGCCAAGTCGGGCTGGTTTGATAGTACCAAGTGTCTCCTGCAATCTGCCATCCAGAAGCGGGGCAGCTGAGTTTTGTTTGCCAGAGAAAAGGGCCGTGGGTTGTGTTTGGGGGCATATGGCTGGGAGTGGCCACCTGGCTCCTTAAAATGCACGATACGCCGCATGGTAACCAGGCGCAAGGTGGCACCAGTGCCAAGTCAGGCTGTTTTTGTAGTACCCAGTGGCTCCTGCAATTTGCCATCCAGAAGCGGGGCAGTTGAATTTTGTTTGCTAGAGAAAAGGGCTGTGGTTTGTGTTTGGGGGCCTATGGCTGAGAGTGGCCGGCTGGCCCCTGAAAATCAACGATAGGCAGGATGGTTCCCAGATCCAAGGTGGCACCAGTGCCAAGTAAGGCTGGTTGTATGGTTCAAAGTAACTCCTGCAATCTGCCATCCAGAAGCGGGACAGCTGAGTTTTTTTTGCCAGAGAAAAGGTCCATGGTTTCTTTTTGGGGCATACGGCTGGGAATTGCCGGCTGGCTCCTTAAAATGCTCGATACGCAGGATGGTTCCCAGAGCCAAGGTGGCACCACTGCCAAGTCGGGCTCTTTTTGTAGTACCAAGTGCGTCCTGCAATTTGCCATCCAGAAGAGGGGCAGTTGAGTTTTGTTTGCCAGAGAAAAGGGCCGTTGTTTGTGTTTGGGGGCCTGTGGCTGGGAGTGTTCGGCTGGTTCCTGAATATGTACGATACGCAGGATTGTTCCCAGATCCAAGGTGGCAGCAGTGCCATGTTGTGCTGGTGTGATAGTCCCAAGTGGCTCCTGCAATCTGCCATCCAGAAGTGGGGCAGCTGATTTTTGTTTGCCAGAGAAAAGGTCCGTGGTTTGTTTTTGGGGGCATATGGCTGAGAGTGGCCGGCTGGCCCCTGAAAATCCACGATACACAGGATGGTTCCCAGATCCAAGGTGGCACCTGTGCCAAGTCGGGCTGATTTGATAGTACTAAGTAGCTCCTGCAATCTGCCATGCAGAAGCGGGGCAGCTTACTTTTGTTTGCCAGGGAAACGGGCCGAGGTTTGTGTTTGGGGGCCTATGGCTGAGAGTGACCGGCTGGCTCCTGAAAAGCTACAATAGGCAGGATGGTGACCAGACCCATGGTGGCACCAGTGCCAAGTTGGGCTGGTTTGATAGTACCAAGTGGTTCCTGCAATCTGCCATCCAGAAGCAGGGCAGCTGAGTTTTGTTTGCCAGAGAAAAGGGCCTTGGTTTGTGTTTGGGGGCATATGGCTGGGTGTGGCCAGCTGGCTCCTTAAAATGCACGATATGCAACATGGCTCCCAGACCCAAGGTGGCACAAGTGCCAAGTTGGGCTGGTTTGATAGTACCAAGTGGCTCCTGCAATCTTCCATGATCACGTGGAGAAATACTTTCTGGTTTCAGCCTCATGCTCTTTCTTCTCTCCCTCAACTTCTCTATCACCTCTCATCTGGTTCACATGCGCTGTCTTCAAGGTCCACAGGCTACTTTTCACAGAATCTTCTGGCCTGATGAAGTAAGGATGATGAATAGAACAGAGCTGGGATCTATTTTCCAGTTTGGATAAAATGCATTCTGCACACAAATCCAAGGAGAACGGGCTGCCCCGATGCCCAGAAAATCTTTCACTCCTGCTAGTGTTCTACGTCAACCGCAACTTAGTCTGAAAGAAAAGCTTTTTCTCTGAGAGCATCTGAGAGGTTTGCATGAAGCACTGATATCTGACATATGCAATTTTGAATAGGAGAGGAAAAAGAAAATGGCAAGGAGTTTTTAATTTTAGTGGTTTCAATTTTAATTTCCGTGCACTTTTTCAAAACTTGTCAGCTCAAATGCCCATCAACATCTTTTAGTCATCTGTAAGTCAGTATTCATATAAAATGTGCTTCAAATCCAAAGAATTTCAAATTTGCACTCCAAGCTTCTATGCCTAGATTTATGATTTCCTACACATATTAGATGAAAGGAAGGCCTTTTTTACTGTGGGAGTGCTGGAACACTGGAACAGGTTGCCCAGAGAAGTTGTGGGTGTCCCATCCCTGAAAGTATTCAAGGTCACCCTGGACGGGGCTTGGAGCAGCAACAAAGGAGAAGCTTGATGGTAGAGAAACAAAGTTGGACTATAGAAGAAACTCGGATTGAAGTATAGGATCAAGTTTTCTCTCAGCTCTTGGGGTAAATTCAAAGTTGTACAAAATGACATTTATCTGTGCTATTCACTACTGTAACAGAAAGTTTCATGAAAACTGTACAGAAGATAGTAAATTTTAAAAGAGATAAGAATTACAGCATAAAATCCATGGGATAGGTTACAACATGAGACACTCTCTAAGAGAAAATCTCTGTGTTTCAGCACTTCATCGGGGTAAGATTTCATGAAGTGCCAAAGAAGGCGGCAAAATATCATTCGGGACATTATTTACTGGAATTCAGCCTGGCCATTAGTAGGAACTGCCTTTGAACATATCATGTAGATATACCACACACACTTTCCCTTCACTGAAAAATTACTGTTTACAACAAATAAGCAATTGACAATCAAAATTGATTGAAAGCATCTTAAACATGTCAAGTATTTCATTGTAGATGATCTGTGATCCAAATGCTTCTTCCACCTTCGAGAGGGACAGAAGAATTCTTCCATATCATGATGGTTTAAAATTGTATCAACCAATGTTTTCTGCTGAAAAGATATCATCTATTTTTTTCTATTTTTGGAAGAAAATATTCCTAGACATACAACAGGTGAGAACTAAGTAATTTTAAAGAAACAAATGAAATGAAAATATTCTGTAAATAGAATGAAATGAAAAGCTGTGTTTTAAATAGGAGCTAAATATTAAACAGAATTTTTGTACCAGGCATTTGAATTACTGCACCAGCTCTTTTGCCCATCAAGAGAGGCATTTAGCATTTCAGTCTTTTCCAAGGTGTTCATGATCTGCTATGCTGATCTCTGTGTGTGCCTAGGTGTGTGTGGAGGGGGGGGCATATGAAGGGGAGTGTGTATGTTTGCTTTACAATTGTTGTGGCAGATTCATGCCTCAGCTCCACATTTTGTTTTAAAAAGGTCACACCGAGTGGATATGAAGTTTACTATCAACAAGAGATCGATTCCCAAATCATCCATTTGACTCTCCCTTATAAATCATGTGCTTTGTTGCATATTTTATCAAATATACTTTCAAGCCAGATGGAGGAAGGAGGATGTGGGAATCCCTCCACCATCTTGCAACTTTTATGTAAGTAGGTTTTCAAGAAAATCATCATTTCTCTTTTAAATATGTCTGGAACAGGCATGATGGTAGTGTCAACCTGTTGGAGTTTTTGTTGCTGGAAGAAGTTGTACAAAAGGATTGGTTTTTACATTGACCAGTTACTGAATCAAGCGCAGGAATACATTGGAAATTTAGCTGGGGGTTCCTTTTCCCAGCAGACTACTTCTAGAACGAGCTTGTACACTGAAGCTGACTCTTTTGCTCTCTTTTTGTTTCTTTCCTATTTTCTTGGCTTCTTTGCCACTATCTAGACAATTTTGGAACTTTGTTCCCAACTAAAATGGTTTCAATAGTCTGATTGTGATCATACATTTTTACAAGGAATTTTTAAAATCTTTCCTCGAGTCCAGAAAGTCAAGGACTTAGATCTTTTTCTTCCCTTATCAATATTGCCATGAAATTGATAAATAAAGACCAACTCTTTATTTTTGTTTTTAACCCACGTAGATAATTCCCATCCATTAATCCATTTTGTGGACCAATAGCTGCCATTCTGATGGAAGCTGTCACTTCTTAACAATAGGCATTCTGTGACTATGTTGACAGCACTTTGGGTGAAGATCCTAACTGGTCTTAGATATACATAGGGAGAAATTTGCTCAGCCAGTGTCAGTCTTAAGCATGCGTATCAGAAGATCTTTCTAGAGCTGGGAATTTTCCCATGAAAGGGATTCAGTTAGGGAAGAGACACTTGTGCCAGAGTTTTACATTCTTCTTGAACACTGCTTAAGGAACTTAGATGCCATGTCCATTTGGATCTCTGTCTGCACAGAACTTTGTCATGCCAGTGCTTTGAAATGCATCTTGAAGAGAATTCACTAGCACAGAATGAAAGAGAGTGGAAGGGGTTGGTGGGGCTAACCAGGCCCAACCCCCCTGCCTAAACCAGGATACCTAGAGCCTCTTGCCCAGGATTCTATCTGGGTGTACTTTTAATGTCTTCAAAGATCCAGGCTCCACAATCTTTCTGGGCAGTCTGTGCCGTGGTTCAGTCACCCTGACAGTAAAGAAACATTTACTGATGTTCAAAGGCAATCTCCTGTATTTCAGTGTGTGCCCACTGCCTCTTGTCTTTTCCCTCAGCATCACTGAAAAGACACTGATTCCCTCCCCTTTGCACTATTGCTTCCATATGTATGTGTGATGCCATGTAGAGGTATGTCAAAAACCTCCCTGAAGCCCAGGCAGATAATATTCCCTTCATCTACCAGTCAAGTTGATTCATCAGAGGAGTTTAAAGTGATGTTCAGCATGAAATTCCCCTGAAAAATCATGCTAACTACATTATTTGGTCATCTGTCATGTGCCTGGCAAGGATTTCCAGGAAGAGCTGCTTCATCAACTTCCTGGGGATAAAAAAGAGGCTGGCTGGTTTGTACTATGGCGAGTCCTCTTAATTGCCTTTTTTGAAGATGGGTGTCATTTGCTAACATCCACTCTTTAGCCTCTCTTGTCGTCTACATCTTAGCAAAACGCTTTTCCACTATGTCTGGCTAGGAAAAACTGTGCCAGCACAGAAAACATCTCCCATCGTGTTCTAGAAGTTGCACGGATGTCTGCCAAGTGTTTGGCAGGAAGAAAAGAAAAGTTGTCCAAAACAGCTTCCAATCGAATGTTCCTGTGATTGGAAAAGTCAGGAGAGTGCAAAGGTACTGTTTTCTATCAGTTGGCAAGGTGCGCACACAATCCCAGTGTTGTACAGCTTGCTTCTTCACCTTCCCGAAGCTGCCGCTCTCGCCGGCTGCCGGAGCCCAAGAAGCGGCTTCTTCGCGCAAAGACGATTGTGCCGCTCACAGGGCTCTCCTTAGCGCGGCTTCTGCCGAAAGACGCCCGGCAGCGGCTCTTACCTCCGGAGAGCATCCTACCTTCGTCTTTAGCTCCTCTTCTCATCTACACCTCGGCAAAAAGCTTTTCCACTATGTCTGGCTAGGAAAAACTGTGCCAGCACAGAAAACATCTCCCATCGTGTTCTAGAAGTTGCACGGATGTCTGCCAAGTGTTTGGCAGGAAGAAAAGAAAAGTTGTCCAAAACAGCTTCCAATCGAATGTTCCTGTGATTGGAAAAGTCAGGAGAGTGCAAAGGTACTGTTTTCTATCAGTTGGCAAGGTGCGCACACAATCCCAGTGTTGTACAGCTTGCTTCTTCACCTTCCCGAAGCTGCCGCTCTCGCCGGCTGCCGGAGCCCAAGAAGCGGCTTCTTCGCGCAAAGACGATTGTGCCGCTCACAGGGCTCTCCTTAGCGCGGCTTCTGCCGAAAGACGCCCGGCAGCGGCTCTTACCTCCGGAGAGCATCCTACCTTCGTCTTTCGCGTCTTTTGTAGTCTACATCTTAGCAAAACGCTTTTCCACTATGTCTGGCTAGGAAAAACTGTGCCAGCACAGAAAACATCTCCCATCGTGTTCTAGAAGTTGCACGGATGTCTGCCAAGTGTTTGGCAGGAAGAAAAGAAAAGTTGTCCAAAACAGCTTCCAATCGAATGTTCCTGTGATTGGAAAAGTCAGGAGAGTGCAAAGGTACTGTTTTCTATCAGTTGGCAAGGTGCGCACACAATCCCAGTGTTGTACAGCTTGCTTCTTCACCTTCCCGAAGCTGCCGCTCTCGCCGGCTGCCGGAGCCCAAGAAGCGGCTTCTTCGCGCAAAGACGATTGTGCCGCTCACAGGGCTCTCCTTAGCGCGGCTTCTGCCGAAAGACGCCCGGCAGCGGCTCTTACCTCCGGAGAGCATCCTACCTTCGTCTTTCGCGTCTTTTGTAGTCTACATCTTAGCAAAACGCTTTTCCACTATGTCTGGCTAGGAAAAACTGTGCCAGCACAGAAAACATCTCCCATCGTGTTCTAGAAGTTGCACGGATGTCTGCCAAGTGTTTGGCAGGAAGAAAAGAAAAGTTGTCCAAAACAGCTTCCAATCGAATGTTCCTGTGATTGGAAAAGTCAGGAGAGTGCAAAGGTACTATTTTCTATCAGTTGGCAAGGTGCGCACACAATCCCAGTGTTGTACAGCTTGCTTCTTCACCTTCCCGAAGCTGCCGCTCTCGCCGGCTGCCGGAGCCCAAGAAGCGGCTTCTTCGCGCAAAGACGATTGTGCCGCTCACAGTGCTCTCCTTAGCGCGGCTTCTGCCGAAAGACGCCCGGCAGCGGCTCTTACCTCCGGAGAGCATCCTACCTTCGTCTTTCGCGTCTTTTGTAGTCTACATCTTAGCAAAACGCTTTTCCACTATGTCTGGCTAGGAAAAACTGTGCCAGCACAGAAAACATCTCCCATCGTGTTCTAGAAGTTGCACGGATGTCTGCCAAGTGTTTGGCAGGAAGAAAAGAAAAGTTGTCCGAAACAGCTTCCAATCGAATGTTCCTGTGATTGGAAAAGTCAGGAGAGTGCAAAGGTACTGTTTTCTATCAGTTGGCAAGGTGCGCACACAATCCCAGTGTTGTACAGCTTGCTTCTTCACCTTCCCGAAGCTGCCGCTCTCGCCGGCTGCCGGAGCCCAAGAAGCGGCTTCTTCGCGCAAAGACGATTGTGCCGCTCACAGTGCTCTCCTTAGCGCGGCTTCTGCCGAAAGACGCCCGGCAGCGGCTCTTACCTCCGGAGAGCATCCTACCTTCGTCTTTCGCGTCTTTTGTAGTCTACATCTTAGCAAAACGCTTTTCCACTATGTCTGGCTAGGAAAAACTGTGCCAGCACAGAAAACATCTCCCATCGTGTTCTAGAAGTTGCACGGATGTCTGCCAAGTGTTTGGCAGGAAGAAAAGAAAAGTTGTCCAAAACAGCTTCCAATCGAATGTTCCTGTGATTGGAAAAGTCAGGAGAGTGCAAAGGTACTGTTTTCTATCAGTTGGCAAGGTGCGCACACAATCCCAGTGTTGTACAGCTTGCTTCTTCACCTTCCCGAAGCTGCCGCTCTCGCCGGCTGCCGGAGCCCAAGAAGCGGCTTCTTCGCGCAAAGACGATTGTGCCGCTCACAGTGCTCTCCTTAGCGCGGCTTCTGCCGAAAGACGCCCGGCAGCGGCTCTTACCTCCGGAGAGCATCCTACCTTCGTCTTTCGCGTCTTTTGTAGTCTACATCTTAGCAAAACGCTTTTCCACTATGTCTGGCTAGTAAAAACTGTGCCAGCACAGAAAACATCTCCCATCGTGTTCTAGAAGTTGCACGGATGTCTGCCAAGTGTTTGGCAGGAAGAAAAGAAAAGTTGTCCAAAACAGCTTCCAATCGAATGTTCCTGTGATTGGAAAAGTCAGGAGAGTGCAAAGGTACTGTTTTCTATCAGTTGGCAAGGTGCGCACACAATCCCAGTGTTGTACAGCTTGCTTCTTCACCTTCCCGAAGCTGCCGCTCTCGCCGGCTGCCGGAGCCCAAGAAGCGGCTTCTTCGCGCAAAGACGATTGTGCCGCTCACAGGGCTCTCCTTAGCGCGGCTTCTGCCGAAAGACGCCCGGCAGCGGCTCTTACCTCCGGAGAGCATCCTACCTTCGTCTTTCGCGTCTTTTGTAGTCTACATCTTAGCAAAACGCTTTTCCACTATGTCTGGCTAGGAAAAACTGTGCCAGCACAGAAAACATCTCCCATCGTGTTCTAGAAGTTGCACGGATGTCTGCCAAGTGTTTGGCAGGAAGAAAAGAAAAGTTGTCCAAAACAGCTTCCAATCGAATGTTCCTGTGATTGGAAACGTCAGGAGAGTGCAAAGGTACTGTTTTCTATCAGTTGGCAAGGTGCGCACACAATCCCAGTGTTGTACAGCTTGCTTCTTCACCTTCCCGAAGCTGCCGCTCTCGCCGGCTGCCGGAGCCCAAGAAGCGGCTTCTTCGCGCAAAGACGATTGTGCCGCTCACAGTGCTCTCCTTAGCGCGGCTTCTGCCGAAAGACGCCCGGCAGCGGCTCTTACCTCCGGAGAGCATCCTACCTTCGTCTTTCGCGTCTTTTGTAGTCTACATCTTAGCAAAACGCTTTTCCACTATGTCTGGCTAGGAAAAACTGTGCCAGCACAGAAAACATCTCCCATCGTGTTCTAGAAGTTGCACGGATGTCTGCCAAGTGTTTGGCAGGAAGAAAAGAAAAGTTGTCCAAAACAGCTTCCAATCGAATGTTCCTGTGATTGGAAAAGTCAGGAGAGTGCAAAGGTACTGTTTTCTATCAGTTGGCAAGGTGCGCACACAATCCCAGTGTTGTACAGCTTGCTTCTTCACCTTCCCGAAGCTGCCGCTCTCGCCGGCTGCCGGAGCCCAAGAAGCGGCTTCTTCGCGCAAAGACGATTGTGCCGCTCACAGTGCTCTCCTTAGCGCGGCTTCTGCCGAAAGACGCCCGGCAGCGGCTCTTACCTCCGGAGAGCATCCTACCTTCGTCTTTCGCGTCTTTTGTAGTCTACATCTTAGCAAAACGCTTTTCCACTATGTCTGGCTAGGAAAAACTGTGCCAGCACAGAAAACATCTCCCATCGTGTTCTAGAAGTTGCACGGATGTCTGCCAAGTGTTTGGCAGGAAGAAAAGAAAAGTTGTCCAAAACAGCTTCCAATCGAATGTTCCTGTGATTGGAAAAGTCAGGAGAGTGCAAAGGTACTGTTTTCTATCAGTTGGCAAGGTGCGCACACAATCCCAGTGTTGTACAGCTTGCTTCTTCACCTTCCCGAAGCTGCCGCTCTCGCCGGCTGCCGGAGCCCAAGAAGCGGCTTCTTCGCGCAAAGACGATTGTGCCGCTCACAGGGCTCTCCTTAGCGCGGCTTCTGCCGAAAGACGCCCGGCAGCGGCTCTTACCTCCGGAGAGCATCCTACCTTCGTCTTTCGCGTCTTTTGTAGTCTACATCTTAGCAAAACGCTTTTCCACTATGTCTGGCTAGGAAAAACTGTGCCAGCACAGAAAACATCTCCCATCGTGTTCTAGAAGTTGCACGGATGTCTGCCAAGTGTTTGGCAGGAAGAAAAGAAAAGTTGTCCAAAACAGCTTCCAATCGAATGTTCCTGTGATTGGAAAAGTCAGGAGAGTGCAAAGGTACTGTTTTCTATCAGTTGGCAAGGTGCGCACACAATCCCAGTGTTGTACAGCTTGCTTCTTCACCTTCCCGAAGCTGCCGCTCTCGCCGGCTGCCGGAGCCCAAGAAGCGGCTTCTTCGCGCAAAGACGATTGTGCCGCTCACAGTGCTCTCCTTAGCGCGGCTTCTGCCGAAAGACGCCCGGCAGCGGCTCTTACCTCCGGAGAGCATCCTACCTTCGTCTTTCGCGTCTTTTGTAGTCTACATCTTAGCAAAACGCTTTTCCACTATGTCTGGCTAGTAAAAACTGTGCCAGCACAGAAAACATCTCCCATCGTGTTCTAGAAGTTGCACGGATGTCTGCCAAGTGTTTGGCAGGAAGAAAAGAAAAGTTGTCCAAAACAGCTTCCAATCGAATGTTCCTGTGATTGGAAAAGTCAGGAGAGTGCAAAGGTACTGTTTTCTATCAGTTGGCAAGGTGCGCACACAATCCCAGTGTTGTACAGCTTGCTTCTTCACCTTCCCGAAGCTGCCGCTCTCGCCGGCTGCCGGAGCCCAAGAAGCGGCTTCTTCGCGCAAAGACGATTGTGCCGCTCACAGGGCTCTCCTTAGCGCGGCTTCTGCCGAAAGACGCCCGGCAGCGGCTCTTACCTCCGGAGAGCATCCTACCTTCGTCTTTCGCGTCTTTTGTAGTCTACATCTTAGCAAAACGCTTTTCCACTATGTCTGGCTAGGAAAAACTGTGCCAGCACAGAAAACATCTCCCATCGTGTTCTAGAAGTTGCACGGATGTCTGCCAAGTGTTTGGCAGGAAGAAAAGAAAAGTTGTCCAAAACAGCTTCCAATCGAATGTTCCTGTGATTGGAAAAGTCAGGAGAGTGCAAAGGTACTGTTTTCTATCAGTTGGCAAGGTGCGCACACAATCCCAGTGTTGTACAGCTTGCTTCTTCACCTTCCCGAAGCTGCCGCTCTCGCCGGCTGCCGGAGCCCAAGAAGCGGCTTCTTCGCGCAAAGACGATTGTGCCGCTCACAGTGCTCTCCTTAGCGCGGCTTCTGCCGAAAGACGCCCGGCAGCGGCTCTTACCTCCTGAGAGTGGCAGCTTCGGGAAGGTGAAGAAGCAAGCTGTACAACACTGGGATTGTGTGCGCACCTTGCCAACTGATAGAAAACAGTACCTTTGCACTCTCCTGACTTTTCCAATCACAGGAACATTCGATTGGAAGCTGTTTTGGACAACTTTTCTTTTCTTCCTGCCAAACACTTGGCAGACATCCGTGCAACTTCTAGAACACGATGGGAGATGTTTTCTGTGCTGGCACAGTTTTTCCTAGCCAGACATAGTGGAAAAGCGTTTTGCTAAGATGTAGACTACAAAAGACGCGAAAGACGAAGGTAGGATGCTCTCCGGAGGTAAGAGCCGCTGCCGGGCGTCTTTCGGCAGAAGCCGCGCTAAGGAGAGCACTGTGAGCGGCACAATCGTCTTTGCGCGAAGAAGCCGCTTCTTGGGCTCCGGCAGCCGGCGAGAGCGGCAGCTTCGGGAAGGTGAAGAAGCAAGCTGTACAACACTGGGATTGTGTGCGCACCTTGCCAACTGATAGAAAACAGTACCTTTGCACTCTCCTGACGTTTCCAATCACAGGAACATTCGATTGGAAGCTGTTTTGGACAACTTTTCTTTTCTTCCTGCCAAACACTTGGCAGACATCCGTGCAACTTCTAGAACACGATGGGAGATGTTTTCTGTGCTGGCACAGTTTTTACTAGCCAGACATAGTGGAAAAGCGTTTTGCTAAGATGTAGACTACAAAAGACGCGAAAGACGAAGGTAGGATGCTCTCCGGAGGTAAGAGCCGCTGCCGGGCGTCTTTCGGCAGAAGCCGCGCTAAGGAGAGCACTGTGAGCGGCACAATCGTCTTTGCGCGAAGAAGCCGCTTCTTGGGCTCCGGCAGCCGGCGAGAGCGGCAGCTTCGGGAAGGTGAAGAAGCAAGCTGTACAACACTGGGATTGTGTGCGCACCTTGCCAACTGATAGAAAACAGTACCTTTGCACTCTCCTGACTTTTCCAATCACAGGAACATTCGATTGGAAGCTGTTTTGGACAACTTTTCTTTTCTTCCTGCCAAACACTTGGCAGACATCCGTGCAACTTCTAGAACACGATGGGAGATGTTTTCTGTGCTGGCACAGTTTTTCCTAGCCAGACATAGTGGAAAAGCGTTTTGCTAAGATGTAGACTACAAAAGACGCGAAAGACGAAGGTAGGATGCTCTCCGGAGGTAAGAGCCGCTGCCGGGCGTCTTTCGGCAGAAGCCGCGCTAAGGAGAGCACTGTGAGCGGCACAATCGTCTTTGCGCGAAGAAGCCGCTTCTTGGGCTCCGGCAGCCGGCGAGAGCGGCAGCTTCGGGAAGGTGAAGAAGCAAGCTGTACAACACTGGGATTGTGTGCGCACCTTGCCAACTGATAGAAAACAGTACCTTTGCACTCTCCTGACTTTTCCAATCACAGGAACATTCGATTGGAAGCTGTTTTGGACAACTTTTCTTTTCTTCCTGCCAAACACTTGGCAGACATCCGTGCAACTTCTAGAACACGATGGGAGATGTTTTCTGTGCTGGCACAGTTTTTCCTAGCCAGACATAGTGGAAAAGCTTTTTGCCGAGGTGTAGATGAGAAGAGGAGCTAAAGACGAAGGTAGGATGCTCTCCGGAGGTAAGAGCCGCTGCCGGGCGTCTTTCGGCAGAAGCCGCGCTAAGGAGAGCACTGTGAGCGGCACAATCGTCTTTGCGCGAAGAAGCCGCTTCTTGGGCTCCGGCAGCCGGCGAGAGCGGCAGCTTCGGGAAGGTGAAGAAGCAAGCTGTACAACACTGGGATTGTGTGCGCACCTTGCCAACTGATAGAAAACAGTACCTTTGCACTCTCCTGACTTTTCCAATCACAGGAACATTCGATTGGAAGCTGTTTTGGACAACTTTTCTTTTCTTCCTGCCAAACACTTGGCAGACATCCGTGCAACTTCTAGAACACGATGGGAGATGTTTTCTGTGCTGGCACAGTTTTTCCTAGCCAGACATAGTGGAAAAGCGTTTTGCTAAGATGTAGACGACAAGAGAGGCTAAAGAGTGGATGTTAGCAAATGACACCCATCTTCAAAAAAGGCAATTAAGAGGACTCGCCATAGTACAAACCAGCCAGCCTCTTTTTTATCCCCAGGAAGTTGATGAAGCAGCTCTTCCTGGAAATCCTTGCCAGGCACACGACAGATGACCAAATAATGTAGTTAGCATGATTTTTCAGGGGAATTTCATGCTGAACATCACTTTAAACTCCTCTGATGAATCAACTTGACTGGTAGATGAAGGGAATATTATCTGCCTGGGCTTCAGGGAGGTTTTTGACATACCTCTACATGGCATCACACATACATATGGAAGCAATAGTGCAAAGGGGAGGGAATCAGTGTCTTTTCAGTGATGCTGAGGGAAAAGACAAGAGGCAGTGGGCACACACTGAAATACAGGAGATTGCCTTTGAACATCAGTAAATGTTTCTTTACTGTCAGGGTGACTGAACCACGGCACAGACTGCCCAGAAAGATTGTGGAGCCTGGATCTTTGAAGACATTAAAAGTACACCCAGATAGAATCCTGGGCAAGAGGCTCTAGGTATCCTGGTTTAGGCAGGGGGGTTGGGCCTGGTTAGCCCCACCAACCCCTTCCACTCTCTTTCATTCTGTGCTAGTGAATTCTCTTCAAGATGCATTTCAAAGCACTGGCATGACAAAGTTCTGTGCAGACAGAGATCCAAATGGACATGGCATCTAAGTTCCTTAAGCAGTGTTCAAGAAGAATGTAAAACTCTGGCACAAGTGTCTCTTCCCTAACTGAATCCCTTTCATGGGAAAATTCCCAGCTCTAGAAAGATCTTCTGATACGCATGCTTAAGACTGACACTGGCTGAGCAAATTTCTCCCTATGTATATCTAAGACCAGTTAGGATCTTCACCCAAAGTGCTGTCAACATAGTCACAGAATGCCTATTGTTAAGAAGTGACAGCTTCCATCAGAATGGCAGCTATTGGTCCACAAAATGGATTAATGGATGGGAATTATCTACGTGGGTTAAAAACAAAAATAAAGAGTTGGTCTTTATTTATCAATTTCATGGCAATATTGATAAGGGAAGAAAAAGATCTAAGTCCTTGACTTTCTGGACTCGAGGAAAGATTTTAAAAATTCCTTGTAAAAATGTATGATCACAATCAGACTATTGAAACCATTTTAGTTGGGAACAAAGTTCCAAAATTGTCTAGATAGTGGCAAAGAAGCCAAGAAAATAGGAAAGAAACAAAAAGAGAGCAAAAGAGTCAGCTTCAGTGTACAAGCTCGTTCTAGAAGTAGTCTGCTGGGAAAAGGAACCCCCAGCTAAATTTCCAATGTATTCCTGCGCTTGATTCAGTAACTGGTCAACGTAAAAACCAATCCTTTTGTACAACTTCTTCCAGCAACAAAAACTCCAACAGGTTGACACTACCATCATGCCTGTTCCAGACATATTTAAAAGAGAAATGATGATTTTCTTGAAAACCTACTTACATAAAAGTTGCAAGATGGTGGAGGGATTCCCACATCCTCCTTCCTCCATCTGGCTTGAAAGTATATTTGATAAAATATGCAACAAAGCACATGATTTATAAGGGAGAGTCAAATGGATGATTTGGGAATCGATCTCTTGTTGATAGTAAACTTCATATCCACTCGGTGTGACCTTTTTAAAACAAAATGTGGAGCTGAGGCATGAATCTGCCACAACAATTGTAAAGCAAACATACACACTCCCCTTCATATGCCCCCCCCTCCACACACACCTAGGCACACACAGAGATCAGCATAGCAGATCATGAACACCTTGGAAAAGACTGAAATGCTAAATGCCTCTCTTGATGGGCAAAAGAGCTGGTGCAGTAATTCAAATGCCTGGTACAAAAATTCTGTTTAATATTTAGCTCCTATTTAAAACACAGCTTTTCATTTCATTCTATTTACAGAATATTTTCATTTCATTTGTTTCTTTAAAATTACTTAGTTCTCACCTGTTGTATGTCTAGGAATATTTTCTTCCAAAAATAAAAAAAAATAGATGATATCTTTTCAGCAGAAAACATTGGTTGATACAATTTTAAACCATCATGATATGGAAGAATTCTTCTGTCCCTCTCGAAGGTGGAAGAAGCATTTGGATCACAGATCATCTACAATGAAATACTTGACATGTTTAAGATGCTTTCAATCAATTTTGATTGTCAATTGCTTATTTGTTGTAAACAGTAATTTTTCAGTGAAGGGAAAGTGTGTGTGGTATATCTACATGATATGTTCAAAGGCAGTTCCTACTAATGGCCAGGCTGAATTCCAGTAAATAATGTCCCGAATGATATTTTGCCGCCTTCTTTGGCACTTCATGAAATCTTACCCCGATGAAGTGCTGAAACACAGAGATTTTCTCTTAGAGAGTGTCTCATGTTGTAACCTATCCCATGGATTTTATGCTGTAATTCTTATCTCTTTTAAAATTTACTATCTTCTGTACAGTTTTCATGAAACTTTCTGTTACAGTAGTGAATAGCACAGATAAATGTCATTTTGTACAACTTTGAATTTACCCCAAGAGCTGAGAGAAAACTTGATCCTATACTTCAATCCGAGTTTCTTCTATAGTCCAACTTTGTTTCTCTACCATCAAGCTTCTCCTTTGTTGCTGCTCCAAGCCCCGTCCAGGGTGACCTTGAATACTTTCAGGGATGGGACACCCACAACTTCTCTGGGCAACCTGTTCCAGTGTTCCAGCACTCCCACAGTAAAAAAGGCCTTCCTTTCATCTAATATGTGTAGGAAATCATAAATCTAGGCATAGAAGCTTGGAGTGCAAATTTGAAATTCTTTGGATTTGAAGCACATTTTATATGAATACTGACTTACAGATGACTAAAAGATGTTGATGGGCATTTGAGCTGACAAGTTTTGAAAAAGTGCACGGAAATTAAAATTGAAACCACTAAAATTAAAAACTCCTTGCCATTTTCTTTTTCCTCTCCTATTCAAAATTGCATATGTCAGATATCAGTGCTTCATGCAAACCTCTCAGATGCTCTCAGAGAAAAAGCTTTTCTTTCAGACTAAGTTGCGGTTGACGTAGAACACTAGCAGGAGTGAAAGATTTTCTGGGCATCGGGGCAGCCCGTTCTCCTTGGATTTGTGTGCAGAATGCATTTTATCCAAACTGGAAAATAGATCCCAGCTCTGTTCTATTCATCATCCTTACTTCATCAGGCCAGAAGATTCTGTGAAAAGTAGCCTGTGGACCTTGAAGACAGCGCATGTGAACCAGATGAGAGGTGATAGAGAAGTTGAGGGAGAGAAGAAAGAGCATGAGGCTGAAACCAGAAAGTATTTCTCCACGTGATCATGGAAGATTGCAGGAGCCACTTGGTACTATCAAACCAGCCCAACTTGGCACTTGTGCCACCTTGGGTCTGGGAGCCATGTTGCATATCGTGCATTTTAAGGAGCCAGCTGGCCACACCCAGCCATATGCCCCCAAACACAAACCAAGGCCCTTTTCTCTGGCAAACAAAACTCAGCTGCCCTGCTTCTGGATGGCAGATTGCAGGAACCACTTGGTACTATCAAACCAGCCCAACTTGGCACTGGTGCCACCATGGGTCTGGTCACCATCCTGCCTATTGTAGCTTTTCAGGAGCCAGCCGGTCACTCTCAGCCATAGGCCCCCAAACACAAACCTCGGCCCGTTTCCCTGGCAAACAAAAGTAAGCTGCCCCGCTTCTGCATGGCAGATTGCAGGAGCTACTTAGTACTATCAAATCAGCCCGACTTGGCACAGGTGCCACCTTGGATCTGGGAACCATCCTGTGTATCGTGGATTTTCAGGGGCCAGCCGGCCACTCTCAGCCATATGCCCCCAAAAACAAACCACGGACCTTTCCTCTGGCAAACAAAAATCAGCTGCCCCACTTCTGGATGGCAGATTGCAGGAGCCACTTGGGACTATCACACCAGCACAACATGGCACTGCTGCCACCTTGGATCTGGGAACAATCCTGCGTATCGTACATATTCAGGAACCAGCCGAACACTCCCAGCCACAGGCCCCCAAACACAAACAACGGCCCTTTTCTCTGGCAAACAAAACTCAACTGCCCCTCTTCTGGATGGCAAATTGCAGGACGCACTTGGTACTACAAAAAGAGCCCGACTTGGCAGTGGTGCCACCTTGGCTCTGGGAACCATCCTGCGTATCGAGCATTTTAAGGAGCCAGCCGGCAATTCCCAGCCGTATGCCCCAAAAAGAAACCATGGACCTTTTCTCTGGCAAAAAAAACTCAGCTGTCCCGCTTCTGGATGGCAGATTGCAGGAGTTACTTTGAACCATACAACCAGCCTTACTTGGCACTGGTGCCACCTTGGATCTGGGAACCATCCTGCCTATCGTTGATTTTCAGGGGCCAGCCGGCCACTCTCAGCCATAGGCCCCCAAACACAAACCACAGCCCTTTTCTCTAGCAAACAAAATTCAACTGCCCCGCTTCTGGATGGCAAATTGCAGGAGCCACTGGGTACTACAAAAACAGCCTGACTTGGCACTGGTGCCACCTTGCGCCTGGTTACCATGCGGCGTATCGTGCATTTTAAGGAGCCAGGTGGCCACTCCCAGCCATATGCCCCCAAACACAACCCACGGCCCTTTTCTCTGGCAAACAAAACTCAGCTGCCCCGCTTCTGGATGGCAGATTGCAGGAGACACTTGGTACTATCAAACCAGCCCGACTTGGCACTGGTGCCACCTTGGGTCTGGGAACCATCCTGCGTATTGTGGATTGTCAGGAGACAGCCGACCACTCTCGGCCACAGAGCCCAATCAAAAACAAAGGTCCGTTTCCCTGGCAAAAAAAACTCAGCTGCCCCGCTTCTGGATGGGAGATTGCAGGAGGCACTTGACACTGTCAAACGAGCCCCACTTGGCACTGGTGCCACCTTGGGTCTGGGAACCATGCTGCGTATCGTGGATTTTCAGGAGCCAGCTGGCCACTGCCAGCCACAGGCCCCCAAACACAAACCACAGCCTTTTTCTCTGGCAAACAAAACTCAGCTGCCCCGCTTCTGGATGGCAGATTGCAGGAGCCACTTGGTACTATCAAACCAGCCCGACTTGGCACTGGTGCCACCTTGGGTCTGGGAACCATCCTGCCTATCGTGGATTTTAAGGAGCCAGCCGGCTACTCCCAGCCACAGGCCCCCAACAAAAACCACGGCCCTTTTTTCTCGCAAACAAAACTTAGCTGCCTCACTTCTGGATGGCAGATTGCAGGAGCCACTTGGTGTAATCAAACCAGCCCGACTTGGCACTGGTGCCACCTTGGGTCTGGGAACCATCCTGCGTATCGTGGATTCTAAGGAGCCACCCGGCCACTCTGAGCCACAGGCCCCCAAACAAAATCAACGGCGCTGTTCCCTGGAAAACAAAACACGCCTGCCAACTTTTTGATGGAGTTTGCAGGAGCCACTTGGTACTATCAAACCAGCCCGACTTGGCACTGGTGCCACCTTGGGTCTGGGAAACATCCTGCGTATCGTGGATTCTTAGGAGCCAGCCGGCCACTCCTAGCCACAGGCCCCCAAACAAAAACCTAGGCCTATTTCTCTGGCAAACAAAAGTAAGCTGCCCTGCTTCTGGATGGCAGATTGCAGGAGACACTTGGTACTATCAAACCAGCCCAACTTGGCACTGGTGCCACCTTGGGTCTGGGAACCATCCTGCGTATCGTGGATTCTAAGGAGCCAGCTGGCCACTCCCAGCCACAGGCCCCCAAACACAAACAACGGCGCTTTTCCCTGGAAAACAAAACTCGCCTGCCAACTTTTTGATGGCAGATTGCAGGAGCCACTTGGTACTATCAAATCAGCCCAACTTGGCACTGGTGCCACCATGGGTCTGGTCACCATCCTGCGTATCGTAGCTTTTCAGGAGCCAGCCGGTCACTCCCAGCCATAGGCCCCCAGACAAAAACCTCGGCCCGTTTCCCTGGCAAACAAAAGTAAGCTGCCCCGCTTCTGGATGGCAGATTGCAGTACGCACTTGGTACTATCAAACCAGCCCAACTTGGAAATGGTGCCACCTTGGGTCTGGGAACCATCCTGCGTATCGTGGATTCTAAGGAGCCAGCGGGCCACTCCCAGCCACAGGCCCCCAAATACAAACAACGGCGCTTTTCCCTGGAAAACAAAACTCGCCTGCCAAATTTTTGATGGCAGATTGCAGGAGCCACTTGGTACTATCAAATCAGCCCAACTTGGCACTGGTGCCACCATGGATCTGGTCACCATCCTGCCTATCGTAGCTTTTCAGGTGCCAGCCGGTCACTCCCAGCCACAGGCCCCCAAACAAAAACCTAGGCCTATTTCTCTGGCAAACAAAAGTAAGCTGCCCTGCTTCTGGATGGCAGATTGCAGGAGACACTTGGTACTATCAAACCAGCCCAACTTGGCACTGGTGCCACCTTGGATCTGGGAACCATGCTCTGTATCGTGGATATTCAGGGGCCAGCCGGCCGCTTTTAGCCATATGTCCCCAAACAGAAACCTCGGCCCGTTTCTCTGGCAAACAAAGCTCAACTGCCCCTCTTCTGGATGGCAAATTGCAGGATGAACTTGATACTAAAACCGCAGGCCGACTTGGTAGTGGTGACACCTTGGGCCTGGGAACCATCATGCGTATCGAGCATTTTAAGGAGCCAGCCGGCCACTCCCAGCAATATGCCCCCAAAAACAATCCACGGAATTTTCCTCTGGCAAACAAAAATCAGCTGCCTCGCTTCTGGATGGCAGATTGCAGGAGCCACTTTGCGCCATCAAACCAGCCCGACTTGGCACTGGTGCCACATTGCATCTGGGAACCATGCTGCCTAGCGTGGATTTTCAGGAGCCAGCCGGCCACTCTCAGCTATATGCCCCCAAACAAAACCCACGGCCCGTTTCCCTGGCAAACAAAATTAAGCTGCCCCGCTTCTGGATGGCAGATTGCAGGACGCACTTGGTAGTATCAAACCAGCAAAACTTGGCACTGGTGCCACCTTGGGTCTGGGAACCATCCTGCGTATCGTGGGTTCAAAGGAGCCAGCCGGTCACTCCCAGCCACAGGCCCCCAAATACAAACAATGTCGCTTTTCCCTGGAAAACAAAACTCGCCTGCCAACTTTTTGATGGCAGATTGCAGGACCCACTTGGTACTATCAAACCAGCCCAACTTGGCACTGGTGCCACCATGGGTCTGGTAACCATCCTGCCTATCGTAGCTTTCCAGGAGCCAGCCGGTCACTCCCAGCCATAGGTCCCCAGTCACAAACCTCGGCCCGTTTCCCTGGCAAACAAAAGTAAGCTACCCCGCTTCTGGATGGCAGATTGCAGGAGCCACTTGGTACTATCAAACCAGCCCAACTTGGCACTGGTGCCACCTTGGGTCTGGGAACCATGCTGCGTAACACAGATTCTAAGGCGCCAGTCGGCCACTACGAGCCACAAGCCCCCAAACACAAACAACGGCGCTATTCTCTGGCAAACAAAACTCAACTGCCCCTCTTCTGGATGGCAAATTGCAGGACGCACTTGGTACTATAAAAACAGCCCGACTTGGCACTGGTGCCCCCTTGGGTCTGGGAACCATCCTGCGTATCGATCTTTTTAATGAGACAGCCGGCCACTCCCAGCCATATGCCCCCAAACACAACCCACGGCCCTTTTCTCTGGCAAACAAAACTCAACTGCACCGCTTCTGGATGGCAGATTGCAGGAGCCACTTGGTACTATCAAACCAGCCCGACTTGGCACTGGTGCCACCTTGGGTCTGGGAACCATCCTGCGTATTGTGGGTTGTCAGGAGCCAGCCGAACACTCTCGGCCACAGACCCCAATTAAAAACAACGGCCCGTTTCACAGGCAAACAAAACTCAGCTGCCCCGCTTCTGGATGGGAGATTGCAGGAGCCACTGGGTACTATGAAACCAGCCCTACTTGGCACTGGTGCCACATTGCATCTGGGAACCATGCTGCGTATCATGGATTTTCAGGAGCCAGCCGGCCACTGCCAGCCACAGGCCCCGAAACACAAACAACAGCCTTTTTGTCTGGCAAACAAAATTCAGCTGCCCCGCTTCTGGATGGCAGATTGCAGGAACCACTTGGTACTAACAAACCAGCCCGACTTGGCACTGATGCCACCTTGGGTCTGGGAACCATCCTGCGTATCGTGGATTCTAAGGAGCCAGCTGGCCACTCCCAGCCACAGGCCCCAAAACACACACAACGGTGCTTTTCCCTGGAAAACAAAACTCGCCTGCCAAACTTTTGATGGCAGATTGCAGGAGCCACTTGGTATTATCAAACCAGCCCAACTTGGCACTGGTGCCACCATGGGTCTGGTCACCATCCTGCCTATCGTAGCTTTTCAGGAGCCAGCCAGCCACCCCCAGCCAGAGGCCCCCAGACAAATATTTCGGCCCGTTTCCCTGGCAAACAAAAGTAAGCTGCCCCGCTTCTGGATGGCAGATTGCAGGAGCCACTTGGTACCATCAAACCAGCCCAACTTGGCACTGGTGCCAACTCAGGTCTGGGAACCATCCTGCCTATCGTGGGTTCTAAGGAGCCAGCTGGCCACTCCCAGCCACAGGCCCCCAAACACAAACAACGGCGCTTTTCCCTGGAAAACAAAACTCGCCTGCCAACTTTTTGATGGCAGATTGCAGGAGCCACTTGGTACTATCAAACCAGCCCAACTTGGCACTGGTGCCACCATGGGTCTGGTCACCATCCTGCCTATCGTAGCTTTTCAGGAGCCAGCCGGTCACTCCCAGCCATAGGCCCCCAGACACAAACCTCGGCCCGTTTCCCTGGCAAACAAAAGTAAGCTGCCCCGCTTCTGCATGGCAGATTGCAGGAGCTACTTAGTACTATCAAACCAGCCCGACTTGGCACTGGTGACACCTCTGGTCTGGGAACCATCCTGCCTATCGTGGATTTTCAGGGGCCAGCCGGCCACTCTCAGCCATATGCCCCAAAAACAAACCACGGCCCTTTTCTCTGGCAAACAAAACTCAACTGCCCCTCTTCTGGATGGCAAATTTTAGGACGCACTTTGTACTACGAAAACCGCCCGACGTGGCACTGGTGCCACCTTGTGTCAGGGAACCATCCTGCATATCGAGCTTTTTAAGGAGCCAGCCGGCCACGCCCAGCCATATACCCCCAAAAACAAACCACGGACCATTTCTCTTGGAAACAAAAATCCGCTGCCCCGCGTCTGGATGGCAGATTGCAGGAGCCACTTTGCACCATCAAACCAGCCCGACTTGGCACTGGTGCCACCTTGGGTCTGGGAACAATCCTGCATATCGTGGATTCTAAGGAGCCAGCCGGCCACTCCCTGCCATAGGCCCCCAAACAAAAACAACGGCGCTTTTCCCTGGAAAACAAAATTCGCCTGCCAGCATTTTGATGGCAGATTGCAGGAGCCACTTGGTACTATCAAATCATCCCAACTTGGCACTGGTGCCACTATGGGTCTGGGAACCATCCTGCCTATTGTAGCATTTCAGGAGCCAGCCGGTCACTCCCAGCTATAGGCCCCCAGACACAAACCTCGGACCGTTTCCCTGGCAAACAAAATTAAGCTGCCCCGATTCTGGATGGCAGATTGCAGGAGCCACTTGGTTGTGTCAAACCAGCCCGACTTGGAACTGGTGCCACCTTGGGTCTGGGAACCATCCTGCGTAACGTGGATTCTAAGCAGCCACCCGGCCACTCTGAGCCACAAGCCCCCAAACACAAACAACGGCGCTTTTCCCTGGAAAACAAAACTCGCCTGCCAACTTTTTGATGGCAGATTGCAGGAGCCACTTGGTACTATCAAACCAGCCCAACTTGGCACTGGTGCCACCTCTGGTCTGGGAACCATCCTGCCTATCGTAGCTTTTCAGGAGCCAGCCGGTCACTCCCAGCCATAGACCCCCAGACACAAACCTCGGCCCGTTTCCCTGGAAAACAAAAGTAAGTTACGCCGATTCTGGATGGCAGATTGCAGGAGCCACTTGGTACTATCAAATCAGCCCAACTTGGCACTGGTGCCACCATGGGTCTGGTAAACATCCTGCCTATCGTAGCTTTTCAGGAGCCAGCCGGTCACTCCCTGCCATAGGCCCCCGGACACAAACCTCGGCCCGTTTCCCTGGCAAACAAAAGTAAGCTGCCCCGCTTTTGGATGGCAGATTGCAGGATGCAGTTGGTACTTACAAACCAGCCCGACTTGGCCCTGGTGCCACCTCTGGTCTGGGAACCATGCTGCGTAACGTAGATTCTACGAGGACAGGCGGCCACTCCCAGCCACAGGCCTCTAAACAAAAACAACGGCGCTTTTCCCTGGAAAACAAAACTCGCCTGCCAACTTCTTGATGGCAGATTGCAGGAGCCACTTGGTACTATCAAACCAGCCCAACTTGGCACTGGTGCCACCATGGGTCTGGTCACCATCCTGCCTATCGTAGCTTTTCAGGAGCCAGCCGCTCACTCCCAGCCATAGGCCCCCAGACAAATACCTCGGCACGTTTCCCTGGCAAACAAAAGTAGGCTGCCCCGCTTCTGGATGGCAAATTGCAGGACGCACTTGGTACTACGAAAACAGCCCGACTTGGCACTGATGCCACCTTGGGTCAGGGAACAATCCTGTGTATAGAGCTTTTTATGGAGCCAGCCGGCCACGTCCAGTCATATACCCCCAAAAAAAAAACCACGGAACTTTCCTCCAGCAAACAAAAATCCGCTGCCCCGCGTCTGGATGGCAGATTGCAGGAGCTATTTAGTATTATCAAACCAGCCCGACTTGGCACTGGTGGCACCATGAGTCTGGTAACCATCCTGCCTATCGTAGCTTTTCAGTAGTCAGCCGGTCACTCCCAGCCATAGGCCCCCAGACAAATACCTCGGCCCGTTTCCCTGGGAAACAAAAGTAAGCTGTCCCGCTTCTGGATGGCAGATTGCAGGAGCCACTTGGTACTATCAAACCAGCCCAACTTGTTCCCAGACCCAAGGTGGCACCAGTGCCAAGTGGGGCTGGTTTGATGGTGCAACGTGGCTCCTGCAATCTGCCATCCAAAAGCGGGGCAGCTTACTTTTGTTTGCCAGGGAAACGGGCCGAGGTTTGTGTCTGGGGGTCTATGGCTGGGAGTGACCGGCTGGCTCGTGAAAAGCTACGATAGGCAGGATGGTTCCCAGACCAGTGGTGGCACCAGTGCCAATGTTGGGCTGGTTTGATAGTACCAAGTGGCTCCTGCAATCTGCCATCAAAAAGTTGGCAGGCGAGTTTTGTTTTCCAGGGAAAAGCGCCGTAGTTTTTGTTTGGGGGCCTGTGGCTCAGAGTGGCCGGGTGGCTGCTTAGAATCCACGATACGCAGGATGGTTCCCAGACCCAAGGTGGCACCAGTGCCAAGTCGGGCTGGTTTGACACAACCAAGTGGCTCCTGCAATCTGCCATCCAGAATCAGGGCAGCTTAATTTTGTTTGCCAGGGAAACGGTCCGAGGTTTGTGTCTGGGGGCCTATGGCTGGGAGTGACCGGCTGGCTCCTGAAATGCTACAATAGGCAGGATGGTTCCCAGACCCAGAGTGGCACCAGTGCCAAGTTGGGATGATTTGATAGTACCAAGTGGCTCCTGCAATCTGCCATCAAAATTTGGCAGGCGAATTTTGTTTTCCAGGGAAAACAAAAGTTGTTTGTGTTTGGGGGCCTGTGGCTGGGAGTGGCCGGCTGGCTCCTTAGAATCCACGATATGCAGGATTGTTCCCAGACCCAAGGTGGCACCAGTGCCAAGTCGGGCTGGTTTGATGGTGCAAAGTGGCTCCTGCAATCTGCCATACAGACGCGGGGCAGCGGATTTTTGTTTCCAAGAGAAATGGTCCGTGGTTTGTTTTTGGGGGTTTATGGCTGGGTGTGGCCGGCTGGCTCCTTAAAAAGCTCGATATGCAGGATGGTTCCCTGACACAAGGTGGCACCAGTGCCACGTCGGGCGGTTTTCGTAGTACAAAGTGCGTCCTAAAATTTGCCATCCAGAAGAGGGGCAGTTGAGTTTTGTTTGCCAGAGAAAAGGGCCGTGGTTTGTTTTTGGGGGCATATGGCTGAGAGTGGCCGGCTGGCTCCTGAAAAGCTACGATAGGCAGGATGTTTACCAGACCCATGGTGGCACCAGTGCCAAGTTGGGCTGATTTGATAGTACCAAGTGGCTCCTGCAATCTGCCATCCAGAATCGGGGCAGCTTACTTTTGTTTGCCAGGGAAACGGGCCGAGCTTTGTGTCTGGGGGCCTATGGCTGGGAGTGACCGGCTGGCTCCTGAAAAGCTACGATAGGCAGGATGGTGACCAGACCCATGGTGGCACCAGTGCCAAGTTGGGCTGGTTTGATAGTACCAAGTGGCTCCTGCAATCTGCCATCAAAAAGTTGGCAGGCAAGTTTTCATTACCAGGGAAAAGCGCCGTTGTTTTTGTTTGGGGGCCTATGGCTGGGAGTGGCCGGCTGGCTCCTTAGAATCCACCATACGCAGGATGGTTCCTAGACTTGACGTGGCACCAGTGCCAAGTTGGGCTGGTTTGATAGTACCAAGTGCGTCCTGCAATCTGCCATCCAGAAGTGGGGTAGCTTACTTTTGTTTGCCAGGGAAACGGGCCGAGGTTTGTGTCTCGGGGCATATGGCTGGGAGTGACCGGCTGGCTCCTGAAAAGCTACGATAGGCAGGATGGTGACCAGACCCATGGTGGCACCAGTGCCAAGTTGGGCTGGTTTGATAGTACCAAGTGGCTCCTGCAATCTGCCATCAAAAAGTTGGCAGGCGAGTTTGTTATCCAGGGAAAAGCGCCGTTGTTTGTGCCTGGGGCCCTATCGCCTGGAGTGGACGGATGGCTAATTAGAATCCACGATACACAGGATGGTTCCCAGACCCATGGTGGCACCAGTGCCAAGTTGGGCTGGTTTGATAGTACCAAGTGGTTCCTGCAATCTGCCATCCAGAAGCGGGGCAGCTTACTTTTGTTTGCCAGGGAAACGGTCCGAGGTTTGTGTCTGGGGTCCTAAGCCTGGAAGTGACCGGCTGGCTCGTGAAAAGCTACGATAGGCAGGATGGTGACCAGACCCATGACGGCACCAGTGCCAAGTTGGGCTGGTTTGATAGTACCAAGTGGCTCCTGCAATCTGCCATCAAAAACTTGGCAGGCGAGTTTTGTTTTCCAGGGAAAAGCGCCGTTGTTTGTGTTTGGGGGCCTATGGCTGGGAGTGGCCGGCTGGCTCCTTAGAATCCACGATACTCAGCATGGTTCCCAGACCAAAGGTGGCACCAGTGCCAAGTTGGGCTGGTTTGATAGTACCAAGTGGTTCCTGCAATCTGCCATCCAGAAGCGGGGCAGCTTACATTTGTTGGCCAGGGAAACGGGCCGAGGTTTGTGTCTGGGGGCCTATGGCTGGGAGTGACCGGCTGGCTCCTGAAAAGCTACGATAGGCAGGATGGTGACCAGACCCATGGTGGCACCAGTGCCAAGTTGGGCTGATTTGATTGTACCAAGTGGCTCCTGCAATCTGCCATCAAAAAGTTGGCAGGCGAATTTTGTTTTCCAGGGAAAAGCGCCGTTGTTTGTGTTTGGGGGCCTGTGGCAGGGAGTGGCCGGCTGGCTCCTGAAAAGCTACGATAGGCAGGATGGTGACGAGACCCATGGTGGCACCAGTGCCAAGTTGGGCTGGTTTGATAGTACCAAGTGGCTCCGGCAATCTGCCATCAAAAAGTTGGCAGACGAGTTTTGTTTTCAAGGGAAAAGCGCCGTTGTTTGTGTTTGGGGGCCTGTGGCTGGGAGTGGCCGGCTGGCTGCTTAGAATCTACCATACGCAGGATGGTTCCCAGACCAGAGGTGGCACCAGTGCCAAGTCGGGCTGGTTTGATAGTACCAAGTGCGTCCTGCAATCTGCCATCCAGAAGCGGGGTAGCTTACTTTTGTTTGCCAGGGAAACGGGCCGAGGTTTGTGTCTCGGGGCCTATGGCTGGGAGTGACCGGCTGGCTCCTGAAAAGCTACGATAGGCAGGATGGTGACCAGACCCATGGTGGCACCAGTGCCAAGTTGGGCTGGTTGGATAGTACCAAGTGGCTCCTGCAATCTGCCATCAAAAACTTGGCAGGCGAGTTTGTTATCCAGGGAAAAGCGCCGTTGTTTGTGTTTGGGGGCCTGTGGCTGGGAGTGGCCGGCTGGCTCCTTAGAATCCATGATACGCAGGATGGTTCCCAGACCAGAGGTGGCACCAGTGCCAAGTTGGGCTGGTTTGATGGTGAAAAGTGGCTCCTGCAATCTGCCATCCAGAAGCGGGGCAGCTTACTTTTGTTTGCCAGGGAAACGGGCCGAGCTTTGTGTCTGGGGGCCTATGGCTGGGAGTGACCGGCTGGCTCCTGAAAAGCTACGATAGGCAGGATGGTGACCAGACCCATGGTGGCACCAGTGTCAAGGTGGGCTGGTTTGATAGTACCAAGTGGCTCCGGCAATCTGCCATCAAAATTTGGCAGGCGAGTTTTGTTTTCCAGGGAAAAGCGCCGTTGTTTGTGTTTGGGGGCCTGTGGCTGGGAGTGGCCGGATGGCTAATTAGAATCCACGATACGCAGCATGGTTCCCAGACCTGAGGTGGCACCAGTGCCAAGTCGGGCTAGTTTGATGGTGCAAAGTGGCTCCTGCAATCTGCCATCCAGAAGCGGGGCAGCTTGCTTTTGTTTGCCAGGGAAACGGGCCGAGGTTTGTGTCTGGGGCCTATGGCTGGGAGTGACCGGCTGGCTCCTGAAAAGCTACGATAGGCAGGATGGTGACCAGACCCAAGGTGGCACCAGTGCCAAGTTGGGCTGGTTTGATAGTACCAAGTGGCTCCTGCAATCTGCCATCAAAAAGTTGGCAGGCGAGTTTTGTTTTCCAGGGAAAAGCGCCGTTGTTTGTGTTTGGGGGCCTGTGGCTGGGAGTGGCCGGCTGGCTCCTTAGAATCCACGATACCCATGCTCATTCCCAGACCTGAGGTGGCACCAGTGCCAAGTCGGGCTAGTTTGATGGTGCAAAGTGGCTCCTGCAATCTGCCATCCAGAAGCGGGACAGCTTACTTTTCCTTGCCAGGGAAACGGGCCGAGCTTTGTGTCTGGGGGCCTATGGCTGGGAGTGACCGGCTGGCTCCTGAAAAGCTACGATAGGCAGGATGGTGACCAGACCCATGGTGGCACCAGTGCCAAGTTGGGCTGGTTTGATAGTACCAAGTGGCTCCTGCAATCTGCCATCAAAAATTGGCAGGCGAGTTTTGTTTTCCAGGGAAAAGCGCCGTTGTTTGTGTTTAGGGGCCTGTGGGTGGAAGTGGCCGGATGGCTAATTAGAATCCACGATACGCAGCATGGTTCCCAGACCTGAGGTGGCACCAGTGCCAAGTCGGGCTAGTTGGATGGTGCAAAGTGGCTCCTGCAATCTGCCATCCAGAAGCGGGGCAGCTTACTTTTGTTTTCCAGGGAAAAGCGCCGTTGTTTGTGTTTGGGGGCCTGTGGGTGGGAGTGGCCGGATGGCTCCTTAGAATCCACGATACGCAGGATGGTTCCCAGACCAGAGGTGGCACCAGTGCCAAGTTGGGCTGGTTTGATAGTACCAAGTGGTTCCTGCAATCTGCCATCCAGAAGCGGGGCAGCTTACTTTTGTTTGCCAGGGAAACGGTCCGAGGATTGTGTCTGGGGGCCTAAGCCTGGAAGTGACCGGCTGGCTCGTGAAAAGCTACGATAGGCAGGATGGTGACCAGACCCATGACGGCACCAGTGCCAAGTTGGGCTGGTTTGATAGTACCAAGTGGCTCCTGCAATCTGCCATCAAAAACTTGGTAGGCGAGTTTTGTTTTCCAGGGAAAAGCGCCGTTGTTTGTGTTTGGGGGCCTGTGGCTGGGAGTGGCCGGATGGCTCCTTAGAATCCACGATACTCAGCATGGTTCCCAGACCAGAGGTGGCACCAGTGCCAAGTTGGGCTGGTTTGATAGTACCAAGTGGCTCCTGCAATCTGCCATCCAGAAGCGGGGCAGCTTACTTTTGTTTGCCAGGGGAACGGGCCGAGGTTTGTGTCTGGGGGCCTATGGCTGGGAGTGACCGGCTGGCTCCTGAAAAGCTACGATAGGCAGAATGGTGACCAGACCCATGGTGGCACCAGTGCCAAGTTGGGCTGATTTGATAGTACCAAGTGGCTCCTGCAATCTGCCATCAAAAAATTGGCAGGCGAATTTTGTTATCCAGGGAAAAGCGCAGTTGTTTGTGTTTGGGGGCCTGTGGCAGGGAGTTGCCGGCTGGCTCCTGAAAAGCTACGATAGGCAGGATGGTGACCAGACCCATGGTGGCACCAGTGCCAAGTTGGGCTGGTTTGATAGTTCCAAGTGGCTCCGGCAATCTGCCATCAAATTTTGGCAGGCGAGTTTTGTTTTCCAGGGAAAAGCGCCGTTGTTTGTGTTTGGGGGCCTCTGGGTGGGAGTGGCCGGATGGCTAATTAGAATCCACGATACGCAGCATGGTTCCCAGACCTGAGGTGGCACCAGTGCCAAGTCGGGCTAGTTTGATGGTGCGAAGTGGCTCCTGCAATCTGCCATCCAGAAGCGGGGCAGCTTGCTTTTGTTTGCCAGGGAAACGGGCCGAGGTTTGTGTCTGGGGGCCTATGGCTGCGAGTGACCGGCTGGCTCCTGAAAAGCTATGATAGGCAGGATGGTGACCAGACCCATGGTGGCACCAGTGCCAAGTTGGGCTGGTTTGATAGTACCAAGTGGCTCCTGCAATCTGCCATCAAAAAGTTGGCAGGCGAGTTTTGTTTTCCAGGGAAAAGCGCCGTTGTTTGTGTTTGGGGGCCTGTGGCTGGGAGTGGCCGGCTGGCTGCTTAGAATCCACGATACGCAGGATGGTTCCCAGACGTGAGGTGGCGCCAGTGCCAAGTCGGGCTGGTTTGATACTACCAAGTGCGTCCTGCAATCTGCCATCCAGATGCGGGACAGCTTACTTTTTTTTGTCAGGGAAACGGGCTGAGCTTTGTGTCACGGGGCCTATGGCTGGGAGTGACCGTCTAGGTCCTGAAAAGCTACGATAGGCAGGATGGTGACCAGACCCATGGTGGCACCAGTGCCAAGTTGGGCTGGTTTGATAGTACCAAGTGGCTCCTGCAATCTGCCATCAAAAATTTGTCAGGCGAGTTTTGTTTTCCAGGGAAAAGCGCCGTTGTTTGTGTTTGGGGGCCTGTGGCTGGGAGTGGCCGGCTTGCTAATTGGAATCCACGATACGCAGGATGGTTCCCAGACTTGAGGTGGCACCAGTGACAAGTCGGGCCAGTTTGATGGTGCAAAGTGGCTCCTGCAATCTGCCATCCAGAAGCGGGGTAGCTTACTTTTCTTTGCCAGGGAAACGGGCCGAGGTTTTTCTCTGGGGGCCTATGGCTGGGAGTGACCGGGTGGCGCCTGAACAGCTACGATAGGCAGGATGGTGACCAGACCCAAGGTGGCACCAGTGCCAAGTTGGGCTGATTTGATAGTACCAAGTGGCTCCTGCAATCTGCCATCAAAATGTTGGCAGGCGAGTTTTGTTTTCCAGGGAAAAGCGCTGTTGTTTGTGTTTGGGGGCCTGTGGCTGGGAGTGACCGGCTGGCTCCTTAGAATCCACGATACACAGGATGGTTCCCAGACCAGAGGTGGCACCAGTGCCAAGTCGGGCTGGTTTTATACTACCAAGTGGTTCATGCAATCTGCCATCCAGAAGCGGGGCAGCTTAATTTTGTTTGCCAGGGAAACGGGCCGAGCTTTGTGTCTGGGCGCCTATGGCTGGGAGTGACCTGCTAGGTACTGAAAAGCTACGATAGGCAGGATGGTGACCACATCCATGGTGGCACCAGTGCCAAGTTGGGCTGGTTTGATAGTACCAAGTGGCTCCTGCAATCCGCCATCAAAAAGTTGGCAGGCGAGTTTTGTTTTCCAGGGAAAAGCGCCGTTGTTTGTGTTTGGGTGCCTGTGGCAGGGAGTGGCCGGCTGGCTCCTTAGAATCCACGATACGCAGGATGGTTCCCAGACTTGTCGTGGCACCAGTGCCAAGTCGGGCTGGTTTGATAGTACCAAGTGCGTCCTGCAATCTGCCATCCAGAAGCGGGGCAGCTAACTTTTGTTTGCCAGGGAAACGGGCCGAGGTTTGTGTCTAAGGGCCTATGGCTGGGAGTGACCGGTTGGCTCCTGAAAAGCTACGATAGGCAGGATGGTGACCAGACCCATGGTGGCACCAGTGCCAAGTTGGGCTGGTTTGATAGTACCTAGTGGCTCCTGCAATCTGCCATCAAAAAGTTGGCAGGCGAGTTTGTTATCCAGGGAAAAGCGCCGTTGTTTGTGTTTGGGGGCCTGTGGCTGGGAGTGGCCGGCTGGCTCCTTAGAATCCACGATACGGAGGATGGTTCCCAGACCAGTGGTGGTACCAGTGCCAAGTTTTGCTGGTTTGATGGAGAAAACTGGCTCCTGCAATCTGCCATCCTCATGCGGGATAACTTACTTTTGTTTGCCAGGGAAACGGGTCGAGGTTTTTGTCTGGGGGCCTATGGCTGGGAGTGACCGGCTGGCTCCTGAAAAGCTACGATAGGCAGGATGGTGACCAGACCCATGGTGGCACCACTGTCAAGTTGGGCTGGTTTGATAGTACCAAGTGGCTCCGGCAATCTGCCATCAAAATTTGGCAGGCGAGTTTTGTTTTCCAGTGAATAGCGCCCTTGTTTGTGTTTGGGGGCCTATGGCAGGGACTGACCGGCTGGCTAATTAGAATCCACGATACGCAGCATGGTTCCCAGACCTGAGGTGGCACCAGTGCCAAGTCGGGCTAGTTTGATGGTGTAAAGTGGCTCCTGCAATCTGCCATCCAGAAGCGGGGCAGCTTACTTTTGTTTGCCAGGGAAACGGGCCGAGCTTTGTGTCTGGGGGCCTATGGCTGGGAGTGACCGGCTGGCTCCTGAAAAGCTACGATAGGCAGGAAGGTGACCAGACCCATGGTGGCACCAGTGCCAAGTTGGGCTGGTTGGATAGTACCAAGTGGCTCCTGCAATCTGCCATCAAAAAGTTGGCAGGCGAGTTTTGTTTTCCAGGGGAAAGCGCCGTTGTTTGTGTTTGGGGGCCTGTGGCTGGGAGTGGCCGGCTGGCTGCTTAGAATCCACCATACCCAGGCTCATTCCCAGACCTGAGGTGGCACCAGTGCCAAGTCGGGCTAGTTTGATGGTGCAAAGTGGCTCCTGCAATCTGCCATCCAGAAGCGGGGTAGCTTACTTTTGTTTGCCAGGGAAACGGGCCGAGCTTTGTGTCTGGGGGCCTATGGCTGCGAGTGACCGGCTGGCTCCTGAAAAGCTACGATAGGCAGGATGGTGACCAGACCCATGGTGGCACCAGTGCCAAGTTGGGCTGGTTTGATAGTACCAAGTGGCTCCTGCAATCTGCCATCAAAAACTTGGCAGGCGAGTTTTGTTTTCCAGGGAAAAGCGCCGTTGTTTGTGTCTGGGGGCCTGTGGCTGGAGAGGCCGTCTGGTTCCTTAGTCTCCACGATACGCAGGATGGTTCCCAGACCAGAGGTGGCACCAGTGCCAAGTCGGGCTAGTTTGATGGTGCAAAGTGGCTCCTGCAATCTGCCATCCAGAAGCGGGGCAGCTTACTTTTGTTTGCCAGGGAAACGGGCCGAGGTTTTTCTCTGGGGGCCTATGGCAGGGAGGGACCGGCTGGCTCCTGAAAAGCTACGATAGGCAGGATGGTGACCAGACCCATGGTGGCACCAGTGGCATGTTGGGCTGATTTGATAGTACCAAGTGGCTCCTGCAATCTGCCATCAAAATATTGGCAGGCCAGTTTTGTTTTCCAGGGAAAAGCGCCGTTGTTTGTGTTTGGGGGCCTGTGGCTGGGAGTGACCGGCTGGCTCCTTAGAATCCACGATACGCAGGATGGTTCCCAGACCCAAGGTGGCACCAGTGCCAAGTTGGGCTGGTTTCATAGTACCAAGTTATTCCTGCAATCTGCCGTCCAGAAGCGGGGCAGCTTACTTTTGTTTGCCAGGGAAACGGGCCGAGGTTTGTGTCTGGGGGCCTATGGCTGGGAGTGACCGGCTGGCTCCTGAAAAGCTACGATAGGCAGGATGGTGACCAGACCCAAGGTGGCACCAGTGCCAAGTTGGGCTGGTTTGATAGTACCAAGTGGCTCCTGCAATCTGCCATCAAAAAGTTGGCAGGCGAGTTTTGTTTTCCAGGGAAAGCGCCGTTGTTTGTGTTTGGGGGCCTGTGGCTGGGAGTGGCCGGCTGGCTGCTTAGAATCCACGATACGCAGGATGGTTCCCAGACGTGAGGTGGCGCCAGTGCCAAGTCGGGCTGGTTTGATACTACCAAGTGCGTCCTGCAATCTGCCATCCAGAAGCGGGACAGCTTACTTTTTTTTGTCAGGGAAACGGGCTGAGCTTTGTGTCACGGGGCCTATGGCTGGGAGTGACCGTCTAGGTCCTGAAAAGCTACGATAGGCAGGATGGTGACCAGACCCATGGTGGCACCAGTGCCAAGTTGGGCTGGTTTGATAGTACCAAGTGGCTCCTGCAATCTGCCATCAAAAATTTGTCAGGCGAGTTTTGTTTTCCAGGGAAAAGCGCCGTTGTTTGTGTTTGGGGGCCTGTGGCTGGGAGTGGCCGGCTTGCTAATTGGAATCCACGATACGCAGGATGGTTCCCAGACTTGAGGTGGCACCAGTGACAAGTCGGGCCAGTTTGATGGTGCAAAGTGGCTCCTGCAATCTGCCATCCAGAAGCGGGGTAGCTTACTTTTCTTTGCCAGGGAAACGGGCCGAGGTTTTTCTCTGGGGGCCTATGGCTGGGAGTGACCGGGTGGCGCCTGAACAGCTACGATAGGCAGGATGGTGACCAGACCCAAGGTGGCACCAGTGCCAAGTTGGGCTGATTTGATAGTACCAAGTGGCTCCTGCAATCTGCCATCAAAATGTTGGCAGGCGAGTTTTGGTTTCCAGGGAAAAGCGCTGTTGTTTGTGTTTGGGGGCCTGTGGCTGGGAGTGACCGGCTGGCTCCTTAGAATCCACGATACACAGGATGGTTCCCAGACCAGAGGTGGCACCAGTGCCAAGTCGGGCTGGTTTTATACTACCAAGTGGTTCATGCAATCTGCCATCCAGAAGCGGGGCAGCTTAATTTTGTTTGCCAGGGAAACGGGCCGAGCTTTGTGTCTGGGCGCCTATGGCTGGGAGTGACCTGCTAGGTACTGAAAAGCTACGATAGGCAGGATGGTGACCACATCCATGGTGGCACCAGTGCCAAGTTGGGCTGGTTTGATAGTACCAAGTGGCTCCTGCAATCCGCCATCAAAAAGTTGGCAGGCGAGTTTTGTTTTCCAGGGAAAAGCGCCGTTGTTTGTGTTTGGGTGCCTGTGGCAGGGAGTGGCCGGCTGGCTCCTTAGAATCCACGATACGCAGGATGGTTCCCAGACTTGTCGTGGCACCAGTGCCAAGTCGGGCTGGTTTGATAGTACCAAGTGCGTCCTGCAATCTGCCATCCAGAAGCGGGGCAGCTAACTTTTGTTTGCCAGGGAAACGGGCCGAGGTTTGTGTCTAAGGGCCTATGGCTGGGAGTGACCGGTTGGCTCCTGAAAAGCTACGATAGGCAGGATGGTGACCAGACCCATGGTGGCACCAGTGCCAAGTTGGGCTGGTTTGATAGTACCTAGTGGCTCCTGCAATCTGCCATCAAAAAGTTGGCAGGCGAGTTTGTTATCCAGGGAAAAGCGCCGTTGTTTGTGTTTGGGGGCCTGTGGCTGGGAGTGGCCGGCTGGCTCCTTAGAATCCACGATACGGAGGATGGTTCCCAGACCAGTGGTGGTACCAGTGCCAAGTTTTGCTGGTTTGATGGAGAAAACTGGCTCCTGCAATCTGCCATCCACATGCGGGATAACTTACTTTTGTTTGCCAGGGAAACGGGTCGAGGTTTTTGTCTGGGGGCCTATGGCTGGGAGTGACCGGCTGGCTCCTGAAAAGCTACGATAGGCAGGATGGTGACCAGACCCATGGTGGCACCACTGTCAAGTTGGGCTGGTTTGATAGTACCAAGTGGCTCCGGCAATCTGCCATCAAAATTTGGCAGGCGAGTTTTGTTTTCCAGTGAATAGCGCCCTTGTTTGTGTTTGGGGGCCTATGGCAGGGACTGACCGGCTGGCTAATTAGAATCCACGATACGCAGCATGGTTCCCAGACCTGAGGTGGCACCAGTGCCAAGTCGGGCTAGTTTGATGGTGCAAAGTGGCTCCTGCAATCTGCCATCCAGAAGCGGGGTAGCTTACTTTTGTTTGCCAGGGAAACGGGCCGAGCTTTGTGTCTGGGGGCCTATGGCTGCGAGTGACCGGCTGGCTCCTGAAAAGCTACGATAGGCAGGATGGTGACCAGACCCATGGTGGCACCAGTGCCAAGTTGGGCTGGTTTGATAGTACCAAGTGGCTCCTGCAATCTGCCATCAAAAACTTGGCAGGCGAGTTTTGTTTTCCAGGGAAAAGCGCCGTTGTTTGTGTCTGGGGGCCTGTGGCTGGAGTGGCCGTCTGGTTCCTTAGTCTCCACGATACGCAGGATGGTTCCCAGACCAGAGGTGGCACCAGTGCCAAGTCGGGCTAGTTTGATGGTGCAAAGTGGCTCCTGCAATCTGCCATCCAGAAGCGGGGCAGCTTACTTTTGTTTGCCAGGGAAACGGGCCGAGGTTTTTCTCTGGGGGCCTATGGCAGGGAGGGACCGGCTGGCTCCTGAAAAGCTACGATAGGCAGGATGGTGACCAGACCCATGGTGGCACCAGTGGCATGTTGGGCTGATTTGATAGTACCAAGTGGCTCCTGCAATCTGCCATCAAAATATTGGCAGGCCAGTTTTGTTTTCCAGGGAAAAGCGCCGTTGTTTGTGTTTGGGGGCCTGTGGCTGGGAGTGACCGGCTGGCTCCTTAGAATCCACGATACGCAGCATGGTTCCCAGACCAGAGGTGGCACCAGTGCCAAGTAGGGCTGGTTTTATAGTACCAAGTGGCTCCTGCAATCTTCCATCCAGAAGCGGGGCAGCTTACTTTTGTTTGCCAGGGAAACGGGCCGAGGTTTTTGTCTGGGGGCCTATGGCTTGGAGTGACAGGCTGGCTCCTGAAAAGCTACGATAGGCAGGATGGTGACCAGACCCATGGTGGCACCAGTGCCAAGTTGGGCTGGTTTGATAGTACCAAGTGGCTCCTGCAATCTGCCATCAAAAAGTTGGCAGGCGAGTTTTGTTTTCCAGGGGAAAGCGCCGTTGTTTGTGTTTGGGCGCCTGTGGGTGGGAGTGGCCGGCTGGCTAATTAGAATCCACGATACGCAGGATGGTTCCCAGACCAGAGGTGGCACCAGTGCCAAGTCGGGCAGGTTTGATAATACCTAGTGGATCCTGCAATCTGCCATCGAGAAGCTGGACAGCTTACTTTTGTTTGCCAGGGAAACGGGCAGAGCTTTGTGTCTGGGGGCCTATGGCTGGGAGTGACCTGCTAGGTCCTGAAAAGCTACGATAGGCAGGATGGTGACCATATCCATGGTGGCACCAGTGCCAAGTTGGACTGGTTTGATAGTACCAAGTGGCTCCTGCAATCCGCCATCAAAAAGTTGGCAGGCGAGTTTTGTTTTCCAGGGAAAAGCGCCGTTGTTTGTGTTTGGGGGCCTGTGGGTGGGAGTGGCCGGATGGCTCCTTAGAATCCACGATCGGGAGGATGGTTCCCAGACCTGAGGTGGCACCAGTGCCAAGTTGGGCTGGTTTGATAGTACCAAGTGGTTCCTGCAATCTGCCATCCAGAAGCGGGGCAGCTTACTCGTTTGCCAGGGAAACGGGCCGAGCTTTGTGTCTGGGGGCCTATGGCTGCGAGTGACCGTCTAGGTCCTGAAAAGCTACGATAGGCAGGATGGTGACCAGACCCATGGTGGCACCAGTGCCAAGTTGGGCTGGTTTGATAGTACCAAGTGGCTCCTGCAATCTGCCATCAAAAATTTGGCAGGCGAGTTTTGATTTCCAGGGGAAAGCGCCGTTGTTTGTGTTTGGGGGCCTGTGGCTGGGAGTGGCCGGCTTTATAATTGGAATCCACGATACGCAGGATGGTTCCCAGACCTGACGTGGCACCAGTGCCAAGTCTTGCTAGTTGGATGCTGCAAAGTGGCTCCTGCAATCAGCCATGCAGAAGCGGGGTGGCTTACTTTTGTTTGCCAGGGAAAATGGCCGAGGTTTTGTCTGGGGGCCTATGGCTTGGAGTGACCGGCTGGCTCCTGAAAAGCTACGATAGGCAGGATGGTGACCAGACCCATGGTGGCACCAGTGCCAAGTTGGGCTGGTTTGATAGTACCAAGTTGCTCCGGCAATCTGCCATCAAAATTTGGCAGGCGAGTTTTGTTTTCCAGGGAAAAGCGCCGTTGTTTGTGTTTGAGGGCCTGTGGCTGGGAGTGTCCGGCTGGCTCCTTAGAATCCACGATACGCAGGATGGTTCCCAGACCTGAGGTGGCACCAGTGCCAAGTCGGGCTAGTTTCATGGTGCAAAGTGGCTCCTGCAATCTGCCATCCAGAAGCGGGGCAGCTTACTTTTTTTTGCCAGGGAAACGGGCCGAGGTTTGTGTCTGGGGTCTATGGCTGGGAGTGACCGGCTGGCTCCTGAAAAGCTACGATAGGCAGGATGGTGACCAGACCCATGGTGGCACCAGTGCCAAGTTGGGCTGGTTTGATAGTACCAAGTGGCTCCGGCAATCTGCCATCAAAAAGTTGGCAGGCGAGTTTTGTTTTCCAGGGAAAAGCGCCGATGTTTGTGTTTGGGGGCCTGAGGCTGGGAGTGGCCGGCTGGCTCCTAGACTCCACGATACGCAGGATGGTTCCCAGACCTGAGGTAGCACCAGTGCCAAGTCGGGCTGGTTTGATAGTACCAAGTGCGTCCTGCAATCTGCCATCCAGAAGCGGGGCAGCTTACTTTTGTTTGCCAGGGAAACGGGCCGAGGTTTGTGTTTGGGGGCCTATGGCAGGGAGTGACTGGCTGGCTCCTGAAAAGCTACGATAGGCAGGATGGTGACCAGACCCATGGTGGCACCAGTGCCAAGTTGGGCTGGTTTGATAGTACCAAGTGGCTCCTGCAATCTGCCATCAAAAAGTTGGCAGGCGAGTTTTGTTTTCCAGGGAAAAGCGCCGTTGTTTGTGTTTGGGGGCCTGTGGCTGGGAGTGGCCGGCTGGCTCCTTAGAATCCACAATACGCAGGATGGTTCCCTGACCTGAGGTGGCACCAGTGATAAGTTGGGCTGGTTTGATAGTACCAAGTGCGTCCTGCAATCTGCCATCCAGAAGCGGGGTAGCTTACTTTTGTTTGCCAGGGAAACGGGCCGAGCTTTGTGTCTGGGGGCCTATGGCTGGGAGTGACCGGCTGGCTCCTGAAAAGCTACGATAGGCAGGATGGTGACCAGACCCATGGTGGCACCAGAGCCATGTTCGGCTGATTTCAAAGTACAAAGTGGCTCCTGCAATCTGCCATCAAAAGTCAGCAGGCAAGCTTTGTTTTCCAGGGAAAAGCGCCGTTGTTTGTGTCTGCGGGCCTGTGGCTGGAGTGGCCGGCTGGCTCCTTTAAACACACGATACGCCGGATGGTTCCCAGACCCAAGGTGGCACCAGTGCCAAGTTGGGCTGGTTTGATAGTACCAAGTGGTTCCTGCAATCTGCCATCAAAATGTTGGCAGGCGAGTTTTGTTTTCCAGGGAAAAGCGCCGATGTTTTTTTTTGGGGGCCTGTGGCTGGGAGTGGCCGGCTGGCTCCTTAGAATCCACGATACGCAGGATGGTTCCCAGACCAGAGGTGGCACCAGTACCAAGTCGGGCTGGTTTGATAATAACAAGTGGATCCTGAAATCTGCCATCCAGAAGCGGGGCAGCTTACTTTTGTTTGCCAGGGAAACGGGCCGAGCTTTGTGTCTGGGGGCCTATGGCTGGGAGTGACCGGCTGGCTCCTGAAAAGCTACGATAGGCAGGAAGGTGACCAGACCCATGGTGTCAGCAGTGCCAAGTTGGGCTGGTTTGATAGTACCAAGTGGCTCCTGCAATCTGCCATCAAAAAGTTGGCAGGCGAGTTTTGTTTTCCAGGGAAAAGCGCCATTGTTTGTGTTTGGGGGCCTGTGGCTGGGAGTGGCCGTCTTGCTAATTGGAATCCACGATACGCAGGAGGGTTCCCAGACCTGAGGTGGCACCAGTGACAAGTCGGGCCAGTTTGATGGTGCAAAGTGGCTCCTGCAATCTGCCATCCAGAAGCGGGGCAGCTTACTTTTGTTTGCCAGGGAAACGGGCCGAGGTTTGTGTCTTGGTTCCTATGGCTGGGAGTGACCGGCTGGCACCTGAACAGCTACGATAGGCAGGATGGTGACCAGATCCATGGTGGCACCAGTGCCAAGTTGGGCTGATTTGATAGTACCAAGTGGCTCCTGCAATCTGCCATCAAAAATTTGGCAGGCGAGTTTTGTTTTCCAGGGAAAAGCGCCGTTGTTTGTATTTGGGGGCCTGTGGCTGGGAGTGGCCCGCTGGCTCCTTAGAATCCACGATACGCAGGATGGTTCCCAGACCCAAGGTGGCACCATTTCCAAGTTGGGCTGGTTTGATAGTACCAAGTGCGTCCTGCAATCTGCCATCCAGAAGCGGGGCAGCTTACTTTTGTTTGCCAGGGAAACGGGCCGAGGTTTTTCTCTGGGGGCCTATGGCTGGGAGTGACCGGCTGGCTCCTGAAAAGCTACGATAGGCAGGATGGTGACCAGACCCATGGTGGCACCAGTGCCAAGTTGGGCTGATTTGATAGTACTAAGTGGCTCCTGCAATCTGCCATCAAAAAGTTGGCAGGCGAGTTTTGTTTTCCAGGGAAAAGCGCCGTTGTTTGTGTTTGGGGGCCTGTGGCTGGGAGTGGCCAGCTGGCTCCTTAGAATCCACGATACGCAGGATGGTTCCCAGACCCAAGGTGGCACCAGTGCCAAGTTGGGCTGGTTTGATAGTACCAAGTGTCTCCTGCAATCTGCCATCCAGAAGCAGGGCAGCTTACTTTTGTTTGCCAGAGAAATAGGCCTAGGTTTTTGTTTGGGGGCCTGTGGCTAGGAGTGGCCGGCTGGCTCCTAAGAATCCACGATACGCAGGATGTTTCCCAGACCCAAAGTGGCACCAGTGCCAAGTCGGGCTGGTTTGATAGTACCAAGTGGCTCCTGCAAACTCCATCAAAAAGTTGGCAGGCGTGTTTTGTTTTCCAGGGAACAGCGCCGTTGATTTTGTTTGGGGGCCTGTGGCTGGGAGTGGCCGGCTGGCTCCTTAGAATCCACGATACGCAGGATGGTTCCCAGACCCAAGGTGGCACCAGTGCCAAGTCGGGCTGGTTTGATTACACCAAGTGGCTCCTGCAATCTGCCATCCAGAAGTGAGGCAGCTAAGTTTTGTTTGCGAGAAAAAAGGGCCGTGGTTTTTGTTGGGGGCCTGTGGCTGGGAGTAGCCGGCTGGCTCCTTAAAATCCACGATAGGCAGGATGGTTCCCAGACCCAAGGTGGCACCAGTGCCAAGTCGGGCTGGTTTGATAGTACCAAGTGGCTCCTGCAATCTGCCATCCAGAAGCGGGGCAGCTGAGTTTTTTTTGCCAGGGAAACGGACCTTTGTTTTTGATTGGGCTCTGTGGCCGAGAGTGGTCGGCTGTCTCCTGACAATCCACAATACGCAGGATGGTTCCCAGACCCAAGGTGGCACCAGTGCCAAGTCGGGCTGGTTTGATAGTACCAAGTGTCTCCTGCAATCTGCCATCCAGAAGCGGGGCAGCTGAGTTTTGTTTGCCAGAGAAAAGGGCCGTGGGTTGTGTTTGGGGGCATATGGCTGGGAGTGGCCACCTGGCTCCTTAAAATGCACGATACGCCGCATGGTAACCAGACGCAAGGTGGCACCAGTGCCAAGTCAGGCTGTTTTTGTAGTACCCAGTGGCTCCTGCAATTTGCCATCCAGAAGCGGGGCAGTTGAATTTTGTTTGCTAGAGAAAAGGGCTGTGGTTTGTGTTTGGGGGCCTATGGCTGAGAGTGGCCGGCTGGCCCCTGAAAATCAACGATAGGCAGGATGGTTCCCAGATCCAAGGTGGCACCAGTGCCAAGTAAGGCTGGTTGTATGGTTCAAAGTAACTCCTGCAATCTGCCATCCAGAAGCGGGACAGCTGAGTTTTTTTTGCCAGAGAAAAGGTCCATGGTTTCTTTTTGGGGCATACGGCTGGGAATTGCCGGCTGGCTCCTTAAAATGCTCGATACACAGGATGGTTCCCAGAGCCAAGGTGGCACCACTGCCAAGTCGGGCTCTTTTTGTAGTACCAAGTGCGTCCTGCAATTTGCCATCCAGAAGAGGGGCAGTTGAGTTTTGTTTGCCAGAGAAAAGGGCCGTTGTTTGTGTTTGGGGGCCTGTGGCTGGGAGTGTTCGGCTGGTTCCTGAATATGTACGATACGCAGGATTGTTCCCAGATCCAAGGTGGCAGCAGTGCCATGTTGTGCTGGTGTGATAGTCCCAAGTGGCTCCTGCAATCTGCCATCCAGAAGTGGGGCAGCTGATTTTTGTTTGCCAGAGAAAAGGTCCGTGGTTTGTTTTTGGGGGCATATGGCTGAGAGTGGCCGGCTGGCCCCTGAAAATCCACGATACACAGGATGGTTCCCAGATCCAAGGTGGCACCTGTGCCAAGTCGGGCTGATTTGATAGTACTAAGTAGCTCCTGCAATCTGCCATGCAGAAGCGGGGCAGCTTACTTTTGTTTGCCAGGGAAACGGGCCGAGGTTTGTGTTTGGGGGCCTATGGCTGAGAGTGACCGGCTGGCTCCTGAAAAGCTACAATAGGCAGGATGGTGACCAGACCCATGGTGGCACCAGTGCCAAGTTGGGCTGGTTTGATAGTACCAAGTGGTTCCTGCAATCTGCCATCCAGAAGCAGGGCAGCTGAGTTTTGTTTGCCAGAGAAAAGGGCCTTGGTTTGTGTTTGGGGGCATATGGCTGGGTGTGGCCAGCTGGCTCCTTAAAATGCACGATATGCAACATGGCTCCCAGACCCAAGGTGGCACAAGTGCCAAGTTGGGCTGGTTTGATAGTACCAAGTGGCTCCTGCAATCTTCCATGATCACGTGGAGAAATACTTTCTGGTTTCAGCCTCATGCTCTTTCTTCTCTCCCTCAACTTCTCTATCACCTCTCATCTGGTTCACATGCGCTGTCTTCAAGGTCCACAGGCTACTTTTCACAGAATCTTCTGGCCTGATGAAGTAAGGATGATGAATAGAACAGAGCTGGGATCTATTTTCCAGTTTGGATAAAATGCATTCTGCACACAAATCCAAGGAGAACGGGCTGCCCCGATGCCCAGAAAATCTTTCACTCCTGCTAGTGTTCTACGTCAACCGCAACTTAGTCTGAAAGAAAAGCTTTTTCTCTGAGAGCATCTGAGAGGTTTGCATGAAGCACTGATATCTGACATATGCAATTTTGAATAGGAGAGGAAAAAGAAAATGGCAAGGAGTTTTTAATTTTAGTGGTTTCAATTTTAATTTCCGTGCACTTTTTCAAAACTTGTCAGCTCAAATGCCCATCAACATCTTTTAGTCATCTGTAAGTCAGTATTCATATAAAATGTGCTTCAAATCCAAAGAATTTCAAATTTGCACTCCAAGCTTCTATGCCTAGATTTATGATTTCCTACACATATTAGATGAAAGGAAGGCCTTTTTTACTGTGGGAGTGCTGGAACACTGGAACAGGTTGCCCAGAGAAGTTGTGGGTGTCCCATCCCTGAAAGTATTCAAGGTCACCCTGGACGGGGCTTGGAGCAGCAACAAAGGAGAAGCTTGATGGTAGAGAAACAAAGTTGGACTATAGAAGAAACTCGGATTGAAGTATAGGATCAAGTTTTCTCTCAGCTCTTGGGGTAAATTCAAAGTTGTACAAAATGACATTTATCTGTGCTATTCACTACTGTAACAGAAAGTTTCATGAAAACTGTACAGAAGATAGTAAATTTTAAAAGAGATAAGAATTACAGCATAAAATCCATGGGATAGGTTACAACATGAGACACTCTCTAAGAGAAAATCTCTGTGTTTCAGCACTTCATCGGGGTAAGATTTCATGAAGTGCCAAAGAAGGCGGCAAAATATCATTCGGGACATTATTTACTGGAATTCAGCCTGGCCATTAGTAGGAACTGCCTTTGAACATATCATGTAGATATACCACACACACTTTCCCTTCACTGAAAAATTACTGTTTACAACAAATAAGCAATTGACAATCAAAATTGATTGAAAGCATCTTAAACATGTCAAGTATTTCATTGTAGATGATCTGTGATCCAAATGCTTCTTCCACCTTCGAGAGGGACAGAAGAATTCTTCCATATCATGATGGTTTAAAATTGTATCAACCAATGTTTTCTGCTGAAAAGATATCATCTATTTTTTTCTATTTTTGGAAGAAAATATTCCTAGACATACAACAGGTGAGAACTAAGTAATTTTAAAGAAACAAATGAAATGAAAATATTCTGTAAATAGAATGAAATGAAAAGCTGTGTTTTAAATAGGAGCTAAATATTAAACAGAATTTTTGTACCAGGCATTTGAATTACTGCACCAGCTCTTTTGCCCATCAAGAGAGGCATTTAGCATTTCAGTCTTTTCCAAGGTGTTCATGATCTGCTATGCTGATCTCTGTGTGTGCCTAGGTGTGTGTGGAGGGGGGGGCATATGAAGGGGAGTGTGTATGTTTGCTTTACAATTGTTGTGGCAGATTCATGCCTCAGCTCCACATTTTGTTTTAAAAAGGTCACACCGAGTGGATATGAAGTTTACTATCAACAAGAGATCGATTCCCAAATCATCCATTTGACTCTCCCTTATAAATCATGTGCTTTGTTGCATATTTTATCAAATATACTTTCAAGCCAGATGGAGGAAGGAGGATGTGGGAATCCCTCCACCATCTTGCAACTTTTATGTAAGTAGGTTTTCAAGAAAATCATCATTTCTCTTTTAAATATGTCTGGAACAGGCATGATGGTAGTGTCAACCTGTTGGAGTTTTTGTTGCTGGAAGAAGTTGTACAAAAGGATTGGTTTTTACATTGACCAGTTACTGAATCAAGCGCAGGAATACATTGGAAATTTAGCTGGGGGTTCCTTTTCCCAGCAGACTACTTCTAGAACGAGCTTGTACACTGAAGCTGACTCTTTTGCTCTCTTTTTGTTTCTTTCCTATTTTCTTGGCTTCTTTGCCACTATCTAGACAATTTTGGAACTTTGTTCCCAACTAAAATGGTTTCAATAGTCTGATTGTGATCATACATTTTTACAAGGAATTTTTAAAATCTTTCCTCGAGTCCAGAAAGTCAAGGACTTAGATCTTTTTCTTCCCTTATCAATATTGCCATGAAATTGATAAATAAAGACCAACTCTTTATTTTTGTTTTTAACCCACGTAGATAATTCCCATCCATTAATCCATTTTGTGGACCAATAGCTGCCATTCTGATGGAAGCTGTCACTTCTTAACAATAGGCATTCTGTGACTATGTTGACAGCACTTTGGGTGAAGATCCTAACTGGTCTTAGATATACATAGGGAGAAATTTGCTCAGCCAGTGTCAGTCTTAAGCATGCGTATCAGAAGATCTTTCTAGAGCTGGGGATTTTCCCATGAAAGGGATTCAGTTAGGGAAGAGACACTTGTGCCAGAGTTTTACATTCTTCTTGAACACTGCTTAAGGAACTTAGATGCCATGTCCATTTGGATCTCTGTCTGCACAGAACTTTGTCATGCCAGTGCTTTGAAATGCATCTTGAAGAGAATTCACTAGCACAGAATGAAAGAGAGTGGAAGGGGTTGGTGGGGCTAACCAGGCCCAACCCCCCTGCCTAAACCAGGATACCTAGAGCCTCTTGCCCAGGATTCTATCTGGGTGTACTTTTAATGTCTTCAAAGATCCAGGCTCCACAATCTTTCTGGGCAGTCTGTGCCGTGGTTCAGTCACCCTGACAGTAAAGAAACATTTACTGATGTTCAAAGGCAATCTCCTGTATTTCAGTGTGTGCCCACTGCCTCTTGTCTTTTCCCTCAGCATCACTGAAAAGACACTGATTCCCTCCCCTTTGCACTATTGCTTCCATATGTATGTGTGATGCCATGTAGAGGTATGTCAAAAACCTCCCTGAAGCCCAGGCAGATAATATTCCCTTCATCTACCAGTCAAGTTGATTCATCAGAGGAGTTTAAAGTGATGTTCAGCATGAAATTCCCCTGAAAAATCATGCTAACTACATTATTTGGTCATCTGTCATGTGCCTGGCAAGGATTTCCAGGAAGAGCTGCTTCATCAACTTCCTGGGGATAAAAAAGAGGCTGGCTGGTTTGTACTATGGCGAGTCCTCTTAATTGCCTTTTTTGAAGATGGGTGTCATTTGCTAACATCCACTCTTTAGCCTCTCTTGTCGTCTACATCTTAGCAAAACGCTTTTCCACTATGTCTGGCTAGGAAAAACTGTGCCAGCACAGAAAACATCTCCCATCGTGTTCTAGAAGTTTCACGGATGTCTGCCAAGTGTTTGGCAGGAAGAAAAGAAAAGTTGTCCAAAACAGCTTCCAATCGAATGTTCCTGTGATTGGAAAAGTCAGGAGAGTGCAAAGTACTGTTTTCTATCAGTTGGCAAGGTGCGCACACAATCCCAGTGTTGTACAGCTTGCTTCTTCACCTTCCCGAAGCTGCCGCTCTCGCCTGCTGCCGGAGCCCAAGAAGCGGCTTCTTCGCGCAAAGACGATTGTGCCGCTCACAGTGCTCTCCTTAGCGCGGCTTCTGCCGAAAGACGCCCGGCAGCGGCTCTTACCTCCGGAGAGCATCCTACCTTCGTCTTTAGCTCCTCTTCTCATCTACACCTCGGCAAAAAGCTTTTCCACTATGTCTGGCTAGGAAAAACTGTGCCAGCACAGAAAACATCTCCCATCGTGTTCTAGACGTTGCACGGATGTCTGCCAAGTGTTTGGCAGGAAGAAAAGAAAAGTTGTCCAAAACAGCTTCCAATCGAATGTTCCTGTGATTGGAAAAGTCAGGAGAGTGCAAAGGTACTGTTTTCTATCAGTTGGCAAGGTGCGCACACAATCCCAGTGTTGTACAGCTTGCTTCTTCACCTTCCCGAAGCTGCCGCTCTCGCCGGCTGCCGGAGCCCAAGAAGCGGCTTCTTCGCGCAAAGACGATTGTGCCTCTCACAGGGCTCTCCTTAGCGCGGCTTCTGCCGAAAGACGCCCGGCAGCGGCTCTTACCTCCGGAGAGCATCCTACCTTCGTCTTTAGCTCCTCTTCTCATCTACACCTCGGCAAAAAGCTTTTCCACTATGTCTGGCTAGGAAAAACTGTGCCAGTACAGAAAACATCTCCCATCGTGTTCTAGATGTAGCACGGATGTCTGCCAAGTGTTTGGCAGGAAGAAAAGAAAAGTTGTCCAAAACAGCTTCCAATCGAATGTTCCTGTGATTGGAAAAGTCAGGAGAGTGCAAAGGTACTGTTTTCTATCAGTTGGCAAGGTGCGCACACAATCCCAGTGTTGTACAGCTTGCTTCTTCACCTTCCCGAAGCTGCCGCTCTCGCCGGCTGCCGGAGCCCAAGAAGCGGCTTCTTCGCGCAAAGACGATTGTGCCGCTCACAGTGCTCTCCTTAGCGCGGCTTCTGCCGAAAGACGCCCGGCAGCGGCTCTTACCTCCGGAGAGCATCCTACCTTCGTCTTTAGCTCCTCTTCTCATCTACACCTCGGCAAAAAGCTTTTCCACTATGTCTGGCTAGGAAAAACTGTGCCAGCACAGAAAACATCTCCCATCGTGTTCTAGAAGTTGCACGGATGTCTGCCAAGTGTTTGGCAGGAAGAAAAGAAAAGTTGTCCAAAACAGCTTCCAATCGAATGTTCCTGTGATTGGAAAAGTCAGGAGAGTGCAAAGGTACTGTTTTCTATCAGTTGGCAAGGTGCGCACACAATCCCAGTGTTGTACAGCTTGCTTCTTCACCTTCCCGAAGCTGCCGCTCTCGCCGGCTGCCGGAGCCCAAGAAGCGGCTTCTTCGCGCAAAGACGATTGTGCCGCTCACAGGCCTCTGCTTAGCGCGGCTTCTGCCGAAAGACACCCGGCAGCGGCTCTTACCTCCGGAGAGCATCCTACCTTCGTCTTTCGCGTCTTTTGTAGTCTACATCTTAGCAAAACGCTTTTCCACTATGTCTGGCTAGGAAAAACTGTGCCAGCACAGAAAACATCTCCCATCGTGTTCTAGAAGTTGCACGGATGTCTGCCAAGTGTTTGGCAGGAAGAAAAGAAAAGTTGTCCAAAACAGCTTCCAATCGAATGTTCCTGTGATTGGAAAAGTCAGGAGAGTGCAAAGGTACTGTTTTCTATCAGTTGGCAAGGTGCGCACACAATCCCAGTGTTGTACAGCTTGCTTCTTCACCTTCCCGAAGCTGCCGCTCTCGCCGGCTGCCGGAGCCCAAGAAGCGGCTTCTTCGCGCAAAGACGGTTGTGCCGCTCACAGGGCTCTCCTTAGCGCGGCTTCTGCCGAAAGACGCCCGGCAGCGGCTCTTACCTCCGGAGAGCATCCTACCTTCGTCTTTCGCGTCTTTTGTAGTCTACATCTTAGCAAAACGCTTTTCCACTATGTCTGGCTAGGAAAAACTGTGCCAGCACAGAAAACATCTCCCATCGTGTTCTAGAAGTTGCACGGATGTCTGCCAAGTGTTTGGCAGGAAGAAAAGAAAAGTTGTCCAAAACGCTTCCAAACAAATGTTCCTGTGATTGGAAAAGTCAGGAGAGTGCAAAGGTACTGTTTTCTATCAGTTGGCAAGGTGCGCACACAATCCCAGTGTTGTACAGCTTGCTTCTTCACCTTCCCGAAGCTGCCGCTCTCGCCGGCTGCCGGAGCCGAAGAAGCGGCTTCTTCGCGCAAAGACGATTGTGCCGCTCACAGTGCTCTCCTTAGCGCGGCTTCTGCCGAAAGACGCCCGGCAGCGGCTCTTACCTCCTGAGAGTGGCAGCTTCGGGAAGGTGAAGAAGCAAGCTGTACAACACTGGGATTGTGTGCGCACCTTGCCAACTGATAGAAAACAGTACCTTTGCACTCCTGACTTTTCCAATCACATGAACATTCGATTGGAAGCTGTTTTGGACAACTTTTCTTTTCTTCCTCCCAAACACTTGGCAGACATCCGTGCAACTTCTAGAAAACGATGGGAGATGTTTTCTGTGCTGGCACGGTTTTTCCTAGCCAGACATAGTGGAAAAGCGTTTTGCTAAGATGTAGACTAGAAAAGACGCGAAAGACGAAGGTAGGATGCTCTCCGGAGGTAAGAGCCGCTGCCGGGCGTCTTTCGGCAGAAGCCGCGCTAAGGAGAGCCCTGTGAGCGGCACAATCGTCTTTGCGCGAAGAAGCCGCTTCTTGGGCTCCGGCAGCCGGCGAGAGCGGCAGCTTCGGTAAGGTGAAGAAGCAAGCTGTACAACACTGGGATTGTGTGCGCACCTTGCCAACTGATAGAAAACAGTACCTTTGCACTCTCCTGACTTTTCCAATCACAGGAACATTCGATTGGAAGCTGTTTTGGACAACTTTTCTTTTCTTCCTGCCAAACACTTGGCAGACATCCGTGCAACTTCTAGAACACGATGGGAGATGTTTTCTGTGCTGGCACAGTTTTTCCTAGCCAGACATAGTGGAAAAGCTTTTTGCCGAGGTGTAGATGAGAAGAGGAGCTAAAGACGAAGGTAGGATGCTCTCCGGAGGTAAGAGCCGCTGCCGGGCGTCTTTCGGCAGAAGCCGCGCTAAGGAGAGCCCTGTGAGCGGCACAATCGTCTTTGCGCGAAGAAACCGCTTCTTGGGCTCCGGCAGCCGGCGAGAGCGGCAGCTTCGGGAAGGTGAAGAAGCAAGCTGTACAACACTGGGATTGTGTGCGCACCTTGCCAACTGATAGAAAACAGTACCTTTGCACTCTCCTGACTTTTCCAATCACAGGAACATTCGATTGGAAGCTGTTTTGGACAACTTTTCTTTTCTTCCTGCCAAACACTTGGCAGACATCCGTGCAACTTCTAGAACACGATGGGAGATGTTTTCTGTGCTGGCACAGTTTTTCCTAGCCAGACATAGTGGAAAAGCGTTTTGCTAAGATGTAGACGACAAGAGAGGCTAAAGAGTGGATGTTAGCAAATGACACCCATCTTCAAAAAAGGCAATTAAGAGGACTCGCCATAGTACAAACCAGCCAGCCTCTTTTTTATCCCCAGGAAGTTGATGAAGCAGCTCTTCCTGGAAATCCTTGCCAGGCACATGACAGATGACCAAATAATGTAGTTAGCATGATTTTTCAGGGGAATTTCATGCTGAACATCACTTTAAACTCCTCTGATGAATCAACTTGACTGGTAGATGAAGGGAATATTATCTGCCTGGGCTTCAGGGAGGTTTTTGACATACCTCTACATGGCATCACACATACATATGGAAGCAATAGTGCAAAGGGGAGGGAATCAGTGTCTTTTCAGTGATGCTGAGGGAAAAGACAAGAGGCAGTGGGCACACACTGAAATACAGGAGATTGCCTTTGAACATCAGTAAATGTTTCTTTACTGTCAGGGTGACTGAACCACGGCACAGACTGCCCAGAAAGATTGTGGAGCCTGGATCTTTGAAGACATTAAAAGTACACCCAGATAGAATCCTGGGCAAGAGGCTCTAGGTATCCTGGTTTAGGCAGGGGGGTTGGGCCTGGTTAGCCCCACCAACCCCTTCCACTCTCTTTCATTCTGTGCTAGTGAATTCTCTTCAAGATGCATTTCAAAGCGCTGGCATGACAAAGTTCTGTGCAGACAGAGATCCAAATGGACATGGCATCTAAGTTCCTTAAGCAGTGTTCAAGAAGAATGTAAAACTCTGGCACAAGTGTCTCTTCCCTAACTGAATCCCTTTCATGGGAAAATTCCCAGCTCTAGAAAGATCTTCTGATACGCATGCTTAAGACTGACACTGGCTGAGCAAATTTCTCCCTATGTATATCTAAGACCAGTTAGGATCTTCACCCAAAGTGCTGTCAACATAGTCACAGAATGCCTATTGTTAAGAAGTGACAGCTTCCATCAGAATGGCAGCTATTGGTCCACAAAATGGATTAATGGATGGGAATTATCTACGTGGGTTAAAAACAAAAATAAAGAGTTGGTCTTTATTTATCAATTTCATGGCAATATTGATAAGGGAAGAAAAAGATCTAAGTCCTTGACTTTCTGGACTCGAGGAAAGATTTTAAAAATTCCTTGTAAAAATGTATGATCACAATCAGACTATTGAAACCATTTTAGTTGGGAACAAAGTTCCAAAATTGTCTAGATAGTGGCAAAGAAGCCAAGAAAATAGGAAAGAAACAAAAAGAGAGCAAAAGAGTCAGCTTCAGTGTACAAGCTCGTTCTAGAAGTAGTCTGCTGGGAAAAGGAACCCCCAGCTAAATTTCCAATGTATTCCTGCGCTTGATTCAGTAACTGGTCAATGTAAAAACCAATCCTTTTGTACAACTTCTTCCAGCAACAAAAACTCCAACAGGTTGACACTACCATCATGCCTGTTCCAGACATATTTAAAAGAGAAATGATGATTTTCTTGAAAACCTACTTACATAAAAGTTGCAAGATGGTGGAGGGATTCCCACATCCTCCTTCCTCCATCTGGCTTGAAAGTATATTTGATAAAATATGCAACAAAGCACATGATTTATAAGGGAGAGTCAAATGGATGATTTGGGAATCGATCTCTTGTTGATAGTAAACTTCATATCCACTCGGTGTGACCTTTTTAAAACAAAATGTGGAGCTGAGGCATGAATCTGCCACAACAATTGTAAAGCAAACATACACACTCCCCTTCATATGCCCCCCCCTCCACACACACCTAGGCACACACAGAGATCAGCATAGCAGATCATGAACACCTTGGAAAAGACTGAAATGCTAAATGCCTCTCTTGATGGGCAAAAGAGCTGGTGCAGTAATTCAAATGCCTGGTACAAAAATTCTGTTTAATATTTAGCTCCTATTTAAAACACAGCTTTTCATTTCATTCTATTTACAGAATATTTTCATTTCATTTGTTTCTTTAAAATTACTTAGTTCTCACCTGTTGTATGTCTAGGAATATTTTCTTCCAAAAATAGAAAAAAATAGATGATATCTTTTCAGCAGAAAACATTGGTTGATACAATTTTAAACCATCATGATATGGAAGAATTCTTCTGTCCCTCTCGAAGGTGGAAGAAGCATTTGGATCACAGATCATCTACAATGAAATACTTGACATGTTTAAGATGCTTTCAATCAATTTTGATTGTCAATTGCTTATTTGTTGTAAACAGTAATTTTTCAGTGAAGGGAAAGTGTGTGTGGTATATCTACATGATATGTTCAAAGGCAGTTCCTACTAATGGCCAGGCTGAATTCCAGTAAATAATGTCCCGAATGATATTTTGCCGCCTTCTTTGGCACTTCATGAAATCTTACCCCGATGAAGTGCTGAAACACAGAGATTTTCTCTTAGAGAGTGTCTCATGTTGTAACCTATCCCATGGATTTTATGCTGTAATTCTTATCTCTTTTAAAATTTACTATCTTCTGTACAGTTTTCATGAAACTTTCTGTTACAGTAGTGAATAGCACAGATAAATGTCATTTTGTACAACTTTGAATTTACCCCAAGAGCTGAGAGAAAACTTGATCCTATACTTCAATCCGAGTTTCTTCTATAGTCCAACTTTGTTTCTCTACCATCAAGCTTCTCCTTTGTTGCTGCTCCAAGCCCCGTCCAGGGTGACCTTGAATACTTTCAGGGATGGGACACCCACAACTTCTCTGGGCAACCTGTTCCAGTGTTCCAGCACTCCCACAGTAAAAAAGGCCTTCCTTTCATCTAATATGTGTAGGAAATCATAAATCTAGGCATAGAAGCTTGGAGTGCAAATTTGAAATTCTTTGGATTTGAAGCACATTTTATATGAATACTGACTTACAGATGACTAAAAGATGTTGATGGGCATTTGAGCTGACAAGTTTTGAAAAAGTGCACGGAAATTAAAATTGAAACCACTAAAATTAAAAACTCCTTGCCATTTTCTTTTTCCTCTCCTATTCAAAATTGCATATGTCAGATATCAGTGCTTCATGCAAACCTCTCAGATGCTCTCAGAGAAAAAGCTTTTCTTTCAGACTAAGTTGCGGTTGACGTAGAACACTAGCAGGAGTGAAAGATTTTCTGGGCATCGGGGCAGCCCGTTCTCCTTGGATTTGTGTGCAGAATGCATTTTATCCAAACTGGAAAATAGATCCCAGCTCTGTTCTATTCATCATTCTTACTTCATCAGGCCAGAAGATTCTGTGAAAAGTAGCCTGTGGACCTTGAAGACAGCGCATGTGAACCAGATGAGAGGTGATAGAGAAGTTGAGGGAGAGAAGAAAGAGCAAGAGGCTGAAACCAGAAAGTATTTCTCCACGTGATCATGGAAGATTGCAGGAGCCACTTGGTACTATCAAACCAGCCCAACTTGGCACTGGTGCCGCCATGGGTCTGGTCACCATCCTGCCTATCGTAGCTTTTCACGAGCCAGCCGGTCACTCCCAGCCATAGGCCCCCAGACAAAAACCTCGGCCCGTTTCCCTGGAAAACAAAAGTAAGCTGCCCTGCTTCTGGATGGCAGATTGTAGGACGCACTTGTTACTATCAAACCCGCCCGACTTGGCACTGGTGCCACCACTGGTCTGGGAACCATCCTGCGTATCGTGGATTCTAAAGAGCCAGCCGGCCACTCCCACCACAGGCACCCAAACACAAACAACGGCGCTTTTCCCTGGAAAACAAAACTCGCCTGCCAACTTTTTGATGGCAGATTGCAGGAGCCACTTGGTACTATCAAACCAGCCCAACTTGGCACTGCTGCCACCATGGGTCTGGTCACCATCCTGCCTATCGTAGCTTTTCAGGAGCCAGCCGGTCACTCCCAGCCATAGGCCCCCAGACAAAAACCTCGGCCCGTTTCCCTGGCAAACAAAAGTAAGCTGCCCCGCTTCTGGATGGCAGATTGCAGGATCCACTTGGTACTATCAAACCAGCCCGACTTGGCACTGGTGCCACGACAAGTCTGGGAACCATCCTGCGTATCGTGGATTCTAAGGAGCCAGCCGGCCACTCCCAGCCACAGGCCCCCAAACACAAACAACGGCGCTTTTCCCTGGAAAACAAAACTCGCCTACCAACGTTTTGATGGCAGATTGCAGGAGCCACTTGGTACTATCAAATCAGCCCAACTTGGCACTGGTGCCACCATGGGTCTGGTCACCATCCTTCCTATCGTAACTTTTCAGGAGCCAGCCGGTCACTCCCAGCCATAGGCCCCCAGACACAAAGCTCGGCCCGTTTCCCTGGCAAAGAAAATTAAGCTGCCCCGCTTCTGGATGGCAGATTGCAGGAGCCACTTGGTACTATCAAACCAGCCCGACTTGGCACTGGTGCCACCTCTGGTCTGGGAACCATCCTGCGTATCGTGGATTCTAAGGAGCCAGTCGGCCACTCCCAGCCACAGGCCCCCAAACACAAACAACGGCCCGTTTCCGTGGCAAACAAAAGTAAGCTGCCCCGCTTCTGGATGGCAGATTGCAGGAGCCACTTGGTACTATCAAACCAGCCCGACTTGGCACTGGTGCCACCTCTGGTCTGGGAACCATCCTGCGTATCGTGGTTTCTAAGGAGCCAGCCGGCCACTCCCAACCACAGGCCCCCAAACACAAACAACGGCGCTTTTCCCTGGAAAACAAAACTCGCCTGCCAACTTCTTGATGGCAGATTGCAGGAGCCACTTGGTACTATCAAACCAGCCCAACTTGGCACTGGTGCCACCATGGGTCTGGTCACCATCCTGCCTATCGTAGCTTTCAGGAGCCAGCCGGTCACTGCCTGCCATAGGCCCCGAGACACAAACCTCGGCCCGTTTCCCTGGCAAACAAAAGTAAGCTGCCCCGCTTCTGGATGGCAGATTGCAGGAGCCACTTGGTACTATCAAACCAGCCCGACTTGGCACTGGTGCCACCTCTGGTCTGGGAACCATGCTGCTTATCGTGGATTTTATGGAGCCAGCCGGTCAGTCCCAGCCATAGGCCCCCAAACACAAACAACGATCCGTTTCCCTGGCAAAAAAAAGTAAGCTGCCCCGCTTCTGGATGGCAGATTGCAGGAACCACTTGGTAGTATCAAACCAGCCCAACTTGGCACTGGTGGCACCTCTTGTCTGGGAACCATGCTGCGTATCGTGGTTTCTAAGGAGCCAGCCGGCCACTCCCAACCATAGACCCCCAGACACAAACCTCGGCCCGTTTCCCTGGAAAACAAAAGTAAGCTACCCCGATTCTGGATGGCAGATTGCAGGAGCCACTTGGTACTATCAAATCAGCCCAACTTGGCACTGGTGCCACCATGGGTCTGGTAAACATCCTGCCTATCGTAGCTTTTCAGGAGCCAGCCGGCCACTCTCAGCCATATGCCCCCAAAAACAAACCACGGCCCTTTTCTCTGGCAAACAAAACTCAACTGCCCCTCTTCTGGATGGCAAATTTTAGGACGCACTTTGTACTACGAAAACCGCCCGACGTGGCACTGGTGCCACCTTGTGTCAGGGAACCATCCTGCATATCGAGCTTTTTAAGGAGCCAGCCGGCCACGCCCAGCCATAAACCCCCAAAAACAAACCACGGACCATTTCTCTTGGAAACAAAAATCCGCTGCCCCGCGTCTGTATGGCAGATTGCAGGAGCCACTTTGCACCATCAAACCAGCCCGACTTGGCACTGGTGCCACCTTGGGTCTGGGAACAATCCTGCATATCGTGGATTCTAAGGAGCCAGCCGGCCACTCCCAGCCACAGGCCCCCAAACACAAACAACGGCGCTTTTCCCTGGAAAACAAAATTCGCCTGCCAAATTTTGATGGCAGATTGCAGGAGCCACTTGGTACTATCAAATCATCCCAACTTGGCACTGGTGCCACCATGGGTCTGGGAACCATCCTGCCTATTGTAGCATTTCAGGAGCCAGCCGGTCACTCCCAGCCATAGGCCCCCAGACACAAACCTCGGACCGTTTCCCTGGCAAACAAAATTAAGCTGCCCCGATTCTGGATGGCAGATTGCAGGAGCCACTTGGTTGTGTCAAACCAGCCCGACTTGGCACTGGTGCCACCTTGGGTCTGGGAACCATCCTGCGTATCGTGGGTTCTAAGCAGCCACCCGGCCACTCTGAGCCACAGGCCCCCAAACAAAAACTACGGCGCTTTTCCCTGGAAAAAAAAACTCGCCTGCCAACTTTTTGATGGCAGATTGCAGGAGCCACTTGGTACTATCAAACCAGCCCAACTTGGCACTGGTGCCACCTCTGGTCTGGGAACCATCCTGCCTATCGTAGCTTTTCAGGAGCCAGCCGGTCACTCCCAGCCATAGACCCCCAGACACAAACCTCGGCCCGTTTCCCTGGCAAACAAAAGTAAGCTGCCCCGCTTTTGGATGGCAGATTGCAGGAGCCACGTTGCACCATCAAACCAGCCCCACTTGGCACTGGTGCCACCTTGGGTCTGGGAACAAGTTGGGCTGGTTTGATAGTACCAAGTGGCCCCTGCAATCTGCCATCCAGAAGCGGGACAGCTTACTTTTGTTTCCCAGGGAAACGGGCCGAGGTATTTGTCTGGGGCCCTATGGCTGGGAGTGACCGGCTGACTACTGAAAAGCTACGATAGGCAGGATGGTTACCAGACTCATGGTGCCACCAGTGCCAAGTCGGGCTGGTTTGATAATACTAAATAGCTCCTGCAATCTGCCATCCAGACGCGGGGCAGCGGATTTTTGTTTGCTGGAGAAAAGTTCCGTGGTTTTTTTTTTGGGGGTATATGACTGGACGTGGCCGGCTGGCTCCTTAAAAAGCTCTATACACAGGATTGTTCCCTGACCCAAGGTGGCATCAGTGCCAAGTCGGGCTGTTTTCGTAGTACCAAGTGCGTCCTGCAATTTGCCATCCAGAAGCGGGGCAGCCTACTTTTGTTTGCCAGGGAAACGTGCCGAGGTATTTGTCTGGGGGCCTATGGCTGGGAGTGAGCGGCTGGCTCCTGAAAAGCTACGATAGGCAGGATGGTGACCAGACCCATGGTGGCCCCAGTGCCAAGTTGGGCTGGTTTGATAGTACCAAGTGGCTCCTGCAATCTGCCATCAAGAAGTTGGCAGGCGAGTTTTGTTTTCCAGGGAAAAGCGCCGTTGTTTTTGTTTAGAGGCCTGTGGCTGGGAGTGGCCGCCTGTCCTCGTAGAATCTACGTTACGCAGCATGGTTCCCAGAGCCAAGGTGGCACCAGGGCCAAGTCGGGCTGGTTTGTAAGTACCAAGTGCATCCAGCAATCTGCCATCCAAAAGCGGGGCAGCTTACTTTTGTTTGCCAGGGAAACGGGCCGAGGTTTGTGTCCGGGGGCCTATGGCAGGGAGTGACCGGCTGGCTCCTGAAAAGCTACGATAGGCAGGATGTTTACCAGACCCATGGTGGCACCAGTGCCAAGTTGGGCTGATTTGATAGTACCAAGTGGCTCCTGCAATCTGCCATCCAGAATCGGGGTAACTTACTTTTGTTTTCCAGGGAAACGGGCCGAGGTTTGTGTCTGGGGGTCTATGGCTGGGAGTGACCGGCTGGCTCCTGAAAAGCTACGATAGGCAGGATGGTTCCCAGACCAGAGGTGGCACCAGTGCCAAGTTGGGCTGGTTTGATAGTACCAAGTGGCTCCTGCAGTCTGCCATCAAAAAGTTGGCAGGCGAGTTTTGTTTTCCAGGGAAAAGCGCCGTTGTTTGTGTTTGGGGGCCTGTGGCTCAGAGTGGCCGGGTGGCTGCTTAGAATCCACGTTACGCAGGATGGTTCCCAGACCCAAGGTGGCACCAGTGCCAAGTCGGGCTGGTTTGACACAACCAAGTGGCTCCTGCAATCTGCCATCCAGAATCGGGGCAGCTTAATTTTGTTTGCCAGGGAAACGGTCCGAGGTTTGTGTCTGGGGGCCTATGGCTGGGAGTGACCGGCTGGCTCCTGAAATGCTACAATAGGCAGGATGGTTCCCAGACCCATAGTGGCACCAGTGCCAAGTTGGGATGATTTGAACGTACCAAGTGGCTCCTGCAATCTGCCATCAAAATGCTGGCAGGCGAATTTTGTTTTCCAGGGAAAAGCGCCGTTGTTTTTGTTTGGGGGCCTGTGGCTGGGAGTGGCCGGCTGGCTCCTTAGAATCCACGATATGCAGGATTGTTCCCAGACCCAAGGTGGCACCAGTGCCAAGTCGGGCTAGTTTGATGGTGCAAAGTGGCTCCTGCAATCTGCCATCCAGACGCGGGGCAGCGGATTTTTGTTTCCAAGAGATATGGTCCGTGGTTTGTCTTTGGGGGTGTATGGCTGGGCGTGGCCGGCTGGCTCCTTAAAAAGCTCGATATGCAGGATGGTTCCCTGACACAAGGTGGCACCAGTGCCACGTCGGGCGGTTTTCGTAGTACAAAGTGCGTCCTAAAATTTGCCATCCAGAAGAGGGGCAGTTGAGTTTTGTTTGCCAGAGAAAAGGGCCGTGGTTTGTTTTTGGGGCATATGGCTGAGAGTGGCCGGCTGGCCCCTGAAAATCCACGATAGGCAGGATGGTTCCCAGACCAGAGGTGTCACCAGTGCCAAGTCGGGCTGGTTTGATAGTACTAAGTAGCTCCTGCAATCTGCCATGCAGAAGCGGGGCAGCTTACTTTTGTTTGCCAGGGAAACGGGCCGAGGTTTGTGTCTGGGGGCCTATGGCTGGGAGTGACCGGCTGGCTCCTGAAAAGCTACGATAGGCAGGATGGTGACCAGACCCATGGTGGCACCAGTGCCAAGTTGGGCTGGTTTGATAGTACCAAGTGGCTCCTGCAATCTGCCATCAAAAAGTTGGCAGGCGAGTTTTGTTTTCCAGGGAAAAGCGCCGTTGTTTGTGTTTGGGTGCCTGTGGCTGGGAGTGGCCAGCTGGCTCCTTAGAACCCACGATACGCAGCATGGTTCCCAGACCTGAGTTGGCACCAGTGCCAAGTTGGGCTGGTTTGATGGTACCAAGTGGCTCCTGCAATCTGCCATCCAGAAGCAGGGCAGCTTACTTTTGTTTGCCAGGGAAACGGGCCGAAATATTTGTCTGGGGGCCTCTGGCTGGGGGTGGCTGGCTGGCTCCTGAAAAGCTACGATAGGCAGGATGGTGACCAGACCCATGGTGGCACCAGTGCCAAGTTGGGCTGGTTTGATAATACCAAGTGGCTCCTGCAATCTGCCATCAATAGTTTGGCAGGCGAGTTTTGTTTTCCAGGGAAAAGCACCGTTGTGTGTGTTTTGGGGCCTGTGGCTGGGAGTGGCCAGCTGGCTCCTTAGAATCCACGATACGCAGGATGGTTCCCAGACCCAAGGTGGCATCAGTGCCAAGTCGGGCTGGTTTGTTAGTACCAAGTGGTTCCTGCAATCTGCCATCCAGAAGCGGGGCAGCTGAATTTTGTTTGCCAGAGAAAAAGGCTGTTTTTTGTGTTTCGGGGCCTGTGGCTGGCAGTGGCCGGCTGGCTCCTGAAAATCCATGATACGCAGCATGGTTCCCAGACCCAAGGTGGCATCAGTGCCAAGTAGGGCTGGTTTTATAGTACCCAGTGGCTCCTGCAATCTCCCATCCAGAAGCGGGGCAGCTGAGTTTTGTTTGCCTGTGAAACGGGCCGTTGTTTTTAATTGGGGTCTGTGGCCGAGAGTGTTCGGCTGGCTCCTGATAACCCACAATACGCAGGATGGTTCCCAGACCCAAGGTGGCACCAGTGCCAAGTCGGGCTGGTTTGATAGTACCAAGTGGCTCCTGCAATCTGCCATCCAGAAGCGGTGCAGTTGAGTTTTGTTTGCCAGAGAAAAGGGCCGTGGGTTGTGTTTGGGGGCATATGGCTGGGAGTGGCCGGCTGTCTCATTAAAAAGATCGATACGCAGGATGGTTCCCAGACCCAAGGTGGCACCAGTGCCAAGTCGGGCTGTTTTTATAGTACCAAGTGCGTCCTGCAATTTGCCATCCAGAAGAGGGGCAGTTGAGTTTTGTTTGCCAGAGAATAGCGCCGTTGTTTGTGTTTGGGGGCTTGTGGCTCGTAGTGGCCGACTGGCGCCTTAGAATCTGTGTTACGCAGCATGGTTCCCAGACCCAAGGTGGCACCAGTGCCAAGTTGGGCTGGTTTGATAGTACCAAGTGGCTCATGCAATCTGCCATCCAGAAGCGGGGTAGCTTACTTTTGTTTGCCAGGGAAACGGGCCGAGGTTTGTGACTGGGGACCTATGGCTGGGAGTGACCGGCTGGCTCCTGGAAAGCTACGATAGGCAGGATGGTGACCAGACCCATGGTGGCACCAGTGCCAAGTTGGGCTGGTTTGATAGTACCAAGTGGCTCCTGCAATCTGCCATCAAAAAGTTGGCAGGCGAGTTTTGTTTTCCAGGGAAAAGCGACATTGTTTGTATTTGGGGGCCTGTGGCTGGGAGTGACCGGCTGGCTCCTTTGAACCCACGATACGCAGGATGGTTCCCAGACCCAAGGTGGCACCAGTGCCAAGTTTTGCTGGTTTGATAGTACCAAGTGCGTCCTGCAATCTGCCATCCAGAAGCGGGGCAGCTTAATTTTGTTTGCCAGGGAAACGGGCCGTGGGTTTTGTTTGGGGGCATATAGCTGAGAGTGGCCGGCTGGCTCCTGAAAATCCACGCTAGGCAGCATGGTTCCCAGATGCAATGTGGCACCAGTGCCAAGTCGGGCTGGTTTGATGGTGCAAAGTGGCTCCTGCAATCTGCCATCCAGAAGCGAGGCAGCTGATTTTTGTTTGCCAGAGGAAAATTCCGTGGATTGTTTTTGGGGGCATATTGCTGGGAGTGGCCGGCTGGCTCCTTAAAATGCTCGATACGCATGATGGTTCCCAGGCCCAAGGTGTCACCACTACCAAGTCGGCCTGCGGTTTTAGTATCAAGTTCATCCTGCAATTTGCCATCCAGAAGAGGGGCAGTTGAGTTTTGTTTGCCAGAGAAACGGGCCGAGGTTTCTGTTTGGGGACATATGGCTGAGAGTGGCCGGCTGGCCCCTGAATATCCACGATACAGAGCATGGTTCCCAGATCCAAGGTGGCACCAGTGCCAAGTCGGGCTGGTTTGATAGTACCAAGTGTCTCCTGCAATCTGCCATCCAGAAGCAGGGCAGCTTACTTTTGTTTGCCAGAGAAATAGGCCTAGGTTTTTGTTTGGGGGCCTGTGGCTAGGAGTGGCCGGCTGGCTCCTTAGAATCCACGATACGCAGGATGGTTCCCAGACCCAAGGTGGCACCAGTGCCAAGTCGGGCTGGTTTGATTACACCAAGTGCCTCCTGCAATCTCCCATCCAGAAGCGGGGCAGCTGAGTTTTGTTTCCCTGTGAAACGGGCCGTTGTTTTTAATTGGGGTCTGTGGCCGAGAGTGTTCGGCTGGCTCCTGACAACCCACAATACGCAGGATGGTTCCCAGACCCAAGGTGGCACCAGTGCCAAGTCGGGCTGGTTTGATAGTACCAAGTGGCTCCTGCAATCTGCCATCCAGAAGCGGTGCAGTTGAGTTTTGTTTGCCAGAGAAAAGGGCCGTGGGTTGTGTTTGGGGGCATATGGCTGGGAGTGGCCGGCTGTCTCATTAAAAAGATCGATACGCAGGATGGTTCCCAGACCCAAGGGGGCACCAGTGCCAAGTCGGGCTGTTTTTATAGTACCAAGTGCGTCCTGCAATTTGCCATCCAGAAGAGGGGCAGTTGAGTTTTGTTTGCCAGAGAATAGCGCCGTTGTTTGTGTTTGGGGGCTTGTGGCTCGTAGTGGCCGACTGGCGCCTTAGAATCTGTGTTACGCAGCATGGTTCCCAGACCCAAGGTGGCACCAGTGCCAAGTTGGGCTGGTTTGATAGTACCAAGTGGCTCCTGCAATCTGCCATCCAGAAGCGGGGTAGCTTACTTTTGTTTGCCAGGGAAACGGGCCGAGGTTTGTGACTGGGGACCTATGGCTGGGAGTGTCCGGCTGGCTCCTGGAAAGCTACAATAGGCAGGATGGTTACCAGACCCATGGTGGCACCAGTGCCAAGTTGGGCTGGTTTGATAGTACCAAGTGGCTCCTGCAATCTGCCATCAAAAAGTTGGCAGGCGAGTTTTGTTTTCCAGGGAAAAGCGACATTGTTTGTATTTGGGGGCCTGTGGCTGGGAGTGACCGGCTGGCTCCTTTGAACCCACGATACGCAGGATGGTTCCCAGACCCAAGGTGGCACCAGTGCCAAGTTTTGCTGGTTTGATAGTACCAAGTGCGTCCTGCAATCTGCCATCCAGAAGCGGGGCAGCTTAATTTTGTTTGCCAGGGAAACGGGCCGTGGGTTTTGTTTGGGGGCATATAGCTGAGAGTGGCCGGCTGGCTCCTGAAAATCCACGCTAGGCAGCATGGTTCCCAGATGCAATGTGGCACCAGTGCCAAGTCGGGCTGGTTTGATGGTGCAAAGTGGCTCCTGCAATCTGCCATCCAGAAGCGAGGCAGCTGATTTTTGTTTGCCAGAGGAAAATTCCGTGGATTGTTTTTGGGGGCATATTGCTGGGAGTGGCCGGCTGGCTCCTTAAAATGCTCGATACGCATGATGGTTCCCAGGCCCAAGGTGTCACCACTACCAAGTCGGCCTGCGGTTTTAGTATCAAGTTCATCCTGCAATTTGCCATCCAGAAGAGGGGCAGTTGAGTTTTGTTTGCCAGAGAAACGGGCCGAGGTTTCTGTTTGGGAACATATGGCTGAGAGTGGCCGGCTGGCCCCTGAATATCCACGATACAGAGCATGGTTCCCAGATCCAAGGTGGCACCAGTGCCAAGTTGGGCTGGTTTGATAGTACCAAGTGTCTCCTGCAATCTGCCATCCAGAAGCAGGGCAGCTTACTTTTGTTTGCCAGAGAAATAGGCCTAGGTTTTTGTTTGGGGGCCTGTGGCTAGGAGTGGCCGGCTGGCTCCTTAGAATCCACGATACGCAGGATGGTTCCCAGACCCAAGGTGGCACCAGTGCCAAGTCGGGCTGGTTTGATAGTACCAAGTGGCTCCTGCAAACTCCATCAAAAAGTTGGCAGGCGTGTTTTGTTTTCCAGGGAACAGCGCCGTTGATTTTGTTTGGGGGCCTGTGGCTGGGAGTGGCCGGCTGGCTCCTTAGAATCCACGATACGCAGGATGGTTCCCAGACCCAAGGTGGCACCAGTGCCAAGTCGGGCTGGTTTGATTACACCAAGTGGCTCCTGCAATCTGCCATCCAGAAGTGAGGCAGCTAAGTTTTGTTTGCGAGAAAAAAGGGCCGTGGTTTTTGTTGGGGGCCTGTGGCTGGGAGTAGCCGGCTGGCTCCTTAAAATCCACGATAGGCAGGATGGTTCCCAGACCCAAGGTGGCACCAGTGCCAAGTCGGGCTGGTTTGATAGTACCAAGTGGCTCCTGCAATCTGCCATCCAGAAGCGGGGCAGCTGAGTTTTGTTTGCCAGAGAAAAAGGCTGTGGTTTGTGTTTGGGGGCCTGTGGCTGGCAGTGGCCGGCTGGCTCCTGAAAATCCACGATACGCAGCATGGTTCCCAGACCCAAGGTGGCACCAGTGCCAAGTGGGGCTCGTTTGACAGTGTCAAGTGCCTCCTGCAATCTCCCATCCAGAAGCGGGGCAGCTGAGTTTTTTTTGCCAGGGAAACGGACCTTTGTTTTTGATTGGGCTCTGTGGCCGAGAGTGGTTGGCTGTCTCCTGACAATCCACAATACGCAGGATGGTTCCCAGACCCAAGGTGGCACCAGTGCCAAGTCGGGCTGGTTTGATAGTACCAAGTGTCTCCTGCAATCTGCCATCCAGAAGCAGGGCAGCTGAGTTTTGTTTGCCAGAGAAAAGGGCCGTGGGTTGTGTTTGGGGGCATATGGCTGGGAGTGGCCACCTGGCTCCTTAAAATGCACGATACGCCGCATGGTAACCAGACGCAAGGTGGCACCAGTGCCAAGTCAGGCTGTTTTTGTAGTACCCAGTGGCTCCTGCAATTTGCCATCCAGAAGCGGGGCAGTTGAATTTTGTTTGCTAGAGAAAAGGGCTGTGGTTTGTGTTTGGGGGCCTATGGCTGAGAGTGGCCGGCTGGCCCCTGAAAATCAACGATAGGCAGGATGGTTCCCAGATCCAAGGTGGCACCAGTGCCAAGTAAGGCTGGTTGTATGGTTCAAAGTAACTCCTGCAATCTGCCATCCAGAAGCGGGACAGCTGAGTTTTTTTTGCCAGAGAAAAGGTCCATGGTTTCTTTTTGGGGCATACGGCTGGGAATTGCCGGCTGGCTCCTTAAAATGCTCGATACGCAGGATGGTTCCCAGAGCCAAGGTGGCACCACTGCCAAGTCGGGCTCTTTTTGTAGTACCAAGTGCGTCCTGCAATTTGCCATCCAGAAGAGGGGCAGTTGAGTTTTGTTTGCCAGAGAAAAGGGCCGTTGTTTGTGTTTGGGGGCCTGTGGCTGGGAGTGTTCGGCTGGTTCCTGAATATGTACGATACGCAGGATTGTTCCCAGATCCAAGGTGGCAGCAGTGCCATGTTGTGCTGGTGTGATAGTCCCAAGTGGCTCCTGCAATCTGCCATCCAGAAGTGGGGCAGTTGAGTTTTGTTTGCCAGAGAAAAGGTCCGTGGTTTGTTTTTGGGGGCATATGGCTGAGAGTGGCCGGCTGGCCCCTGAATATCCACGATACAGAGCATGGTTCCCAGATCCAAGGTGGCACCAGTGCCAAGTTGGGCTGGTTTGATAGTACCAAGTGTCTCCTGCAATCTGCCATCCAGAAGCAGGGCAGCTTACTTTTGTTTGCCAGAGAAATAGGCCTAGGTTTTTGTTTGGGGGCCTGTGGCTAGGAGTGGCCGGCTGGCTCCTTAGAATCCACGATACGCAGGATGGTTCCCAGACCCAAGGTGGCACCAGTGCCAAGTCGGGCTGGTTTGATAGTACCAAGTGGCTCCTGCAAACTCCATCAAAAAGTTGGCAGGCGTGTTTTGTTTTCCAGGGAACAGCGCCGTTGATTTTGTTTGGGGGCCTGTGGCTGGGAGTGGCCGGCTGGCTCCTTAGAATCCACGATACGCAGGATGGTTCCCAGACCCAAGGTGGCACCAGTGCCAAGTCGGGCTGGTTTGATTACACCAAGTGGCTCCTGCAATCTGCCATCCAGAAGTGAGGCAGCTAAGTTTTGTTTGCGAGAAAAAAGGGCCGTGGTTTTTGTTGGGGGCCTGTGGCTGGGAGTAGCCGGCTGGCTCCTTAAAATCCACGATAGGCAGGATGGTTCCCAGACCCAAGGTGGCACCAGTGCCAAGTCGGGCTGGTTTGATAGTACCAAGTGGCTCCTGCAATCTGCCATCCAGAAGCGGGGCAGCTGAGTTTTGTTTGCCAGAGAAAAAGGCTGTGGTTTGTGTTTGGGGGCCTGTGGCTGGCAGTGGCCGGCTGGCTCCTGAAAATCCACGATACGCAGCATGGTTCCCAGACCCAAGGTGGCACCAGTGCCAAGTGGGGCTCGTTTGACAGTGTCAAGTGCCTCCTGCAATCTCCCATCCAGAAGCGGGGCAGCTGAGTTTTTTTTGCCAGGGAAACGGACCTTTGTTTTTGATTGGGCTCTGTGGCCGAGAGTGGTTGGCTGTCTCCTGACAATCCACAATACGCAGGATGGTTCCCAGACCCAAGGTGGCACCAGTGCCAAGTCGGGCTGGTTTGATAGTACCAAGTGTCTCCTGCAATCTGCCATCCAGAAGCGGGGCAGCTGAGTTTTGTTTGCCAGAGAAAAGGGCCGTGGGTTGTGTTTGGGGGCATATGGCTGGGAGTGGCCACCTGGCTCCTTAAAATGCACGATACGCCGCATGGTAACCAGACGCAAGGTGGCACCAGTGCCAAGTCAGGCTGTTTTTGTAGTACCCAGTGGCTCCTGCAATTTGCCATCCAGAAGCGGGGCAGTTGAATTTTGTTTGCTAGAGAAAAGGGCTGTGGTTTGTGTTTGGGGGCCTATGGCTGAGAGTGGCCGGCTGGCCCCTGAAAATCAACGATAGGCAGGATGGTTCCCAGATCCAAGGTGGCACCAGTGCCAAGTAAGGCTGGTTGTATGGTTCAAAGTAACTCCTGCAATCTGCCATCCAGAAGCGGGACAGCTGAGTTTTTTTTGCCAGAGAAAAGGTCCATGGTTTCTTTTTGGGGCATACGGCTGGGAATTGCCGGCTGGCTCCTTAAAATGCTCGATACGCAGGATGGTTCCCAGAGCCAAGGTGGCACCACTGCCAAGTCGGGCTCTTTTTGTAGTACCAAGTGCGTCCTGCAATTTGCCATCCAGAAGAGGGGCAGTTGAGTTTTGTTTGCCAGAGAAAAGGGCCGTTGTTTGTGTTTGGGGGCCTGTGGCTGGGAGTGTTCGGCTGGTTCCTGAATATGTACGATACGCAGGATTGTTCCCAGATCCAAGGTGGCAGCAGTGCCATGTTGTGCTGGTGTGATAGTCCCAAGTGGCTCCTGCAATCTGCCATCCAGAAGTGGGGCAGCTGATTTTTGTTTGCCAGAGAAAAGGTCCGTGGTTTGTTTTTGGGGGCATATGGCTGAGAGTGGCCGGCTGGCCCCTGAAAATCCACGATACACAGGATGGTTCCCAGATCCAAGGTGGCACCTGTGCCAAGTCGGGCTGATTTGATAGTACTAAGTAGCTCCTGCAATCTGCCATGCAGAAGCGGGGCAGCTTACTTTTGTTTGCCAGGGAAACGGGCCGAGGTTTGTGTTTGGGGGCCTATGGCTGAGAGTGACCGGCTGGCTCCTGAAAAGCTACAATAGGCAGGATGGTGACCAGACCCATGGTGGCACCAGTGCCAAGTTGGGCTGGTTTGATAGTACCAAGTGGTTCCTGCAATCTGCCATCCAGAAGAGGGGCAGTTGAGTTTTGTTTGCCAGAGAAAAGGGCCTTGGTTTGTGTTTGGGGGCATATGGCTGGGTGTGGCCAGCTGGCTCCTTAAAATGCACGATATGCAACATGGCTCCCAGACCCAAGGTGGCACAAGTGCCAAGTTGGGCTGGTTTGATAGTACCAAGTGGCTCCTGCAATCTTCCATGATCACGTGGAGAAATACTTTCTGGTTTCAGCCTCATGCTCTTTCTTCTCTCCCTCAACTTCTCTATCACCTCTCATCTGGTTCACATGCGCTGTCTTCAAGGTCCACAGGCTACTTTTCACAGAATCTTCTGGCCTGATGAAGTAAGGATGATGAATAGAACAGAGCTGGGATCTATTTTCCAGTTTGGATAAAATGCATTCTGCACACAAATCCAAGGAGAACGGGCTGCCCCGATGCCCAGAAAATCTTTCACTCCTGCTAGTGTTCTACGTCAACCGCAACTTAGTCTGAAAGAAAAGCTTTTTCTCTGAGAGCATCTGAGAGGTTTGCATGAAGCACTGATATCTGACATATGCAATTTTGAATAGGAGAGGAAAAAGAAAATGGCAAGGAGTTTTTAATTTTAGTGGTTTCAATTTTAATTTCCGTGCACTTTTTCAAAACTTGTCAGCTCAAATGCCCATCAACATCTTTTAGTCATCTGTAAGTCAGTATTCATATAAAATGTGCTTCAAATCCAAAGAATTTCAAATTTGCACTCCAAGCTTCTATGCCTAGATTTATGATTTCCTACACATATTAGATGAAAGGAAGGCCTTTTTTACTGTGGGAGTGCTGGAACACTGGAACAGGTTGCCCAGAGAAGTTGTGGGTGTCCCATCCCTGAAAGTATTCAAGGTCACCCTGGACGGGGCTTGGAGCAGCAACAAAGGAGAAGCTTGATGGTAGAGAAACAAAGTTGGACTATAGAAGAAACTCGGATTGAAGTATAGGATCAAGTTTTCTCTCAGCTCTTGGGGTAAATTCAAAGTTGTACAAAATGACATTTATCTGTGCTATTCACTACTGTAACAGAAAGTTTCATGAAAACTGTACAGAAGATAGTAAATTTTAAAAGAGATAAGAATTACAGCATAAAATCCATGGGATAGGTTACAACATGAGACACTCTCTAAGAGAAAATCTCTGTGTTTCAGCACTTCATCGGGGTAAGATTTCATGAAGTGCCAAAGAAGGCGGCAAAATATCATTCGGGACATTATTTACTGGAATTCAGCCTGGCCATTAGTAGGAACTGCCTTTGAACATATCATGTAGATATACCACACACACTTTCCCTTCACTGAAAAATTACTGTTTACAACAAATAAGCAATTGACAATCAAAATTGATTGAAAGCATCTTAAACATGTCAAGTATTTCATTGTAGATGATCTGTGATCCAAATGCTTCTTCCACCTTCGAGAGGGACAGAAGAATTCTTCCATATCATGATGGTTTAAAATTGTATCAACCAATGTTTTCTGCTGAAAAGATATCATCTATTTTTTTCTATTTTTGGAAGAAAATATTCCTAGACATACAACAGGTGAGAACTAAGTAATTTTAAAGAAACAAATGAAATGAAAATATTCTGTAAATAGAATGAAATGAAAAGCTGTGTTTTAAATAGGAGCTAAATATTAAACAGAATTTTTGTACCAGGCATTTGAATTACTGCACCAGCTCTTTTGCCCATCAAGAGAGGCATTTAGCATTTCAGTCTTTTCCAAGGTGTTCATGATCTGCTATGCTGATCTCTGTGTGTGCCTAGGTGTGTGTGGAGGGGGGGGCATATGAAGGGGAGTGTGTATGTTTGCTTTACAATTGTTGTGGCAGATTCATGCCTCAGCTCCACATTTTGTTTTAAAAAGGTCACACCGAGTGGATATGAAGTTTACTATCAACAAGAGATCGATTCCCAAATCATCCATTTGACTCTCCCTTATAAATCATGTGCTTTGTTGCATATTTTATCAAATATACTTTCAAGCCAGATGGAGGAAGGAGGATGTGGGAATCCCTCCACCATCTTGCAACTTTTATGTAAGTAGGTTTTCAAGAAAATCATCATTTCTCTTTTAAATATGTCTGGAACAGGCATGATGGTAGTGTCAACCTGTTGGAGTTTTTGTTGCTGGAAGAAGTTGTACAAAAGGATTGGTTTTTACATTGACCAGTTACTGAATCAAGCGCAGGAATACATTGGAAATTTAGCTGGGGGTTCCTTTTCCCAGCAGACTACTTCTAGAACGAGCTTGTACACTGAAGCTGACTCTTTTGCTCTCTTTTTGTTTCTTTCCTATTTTCTTGGCTTCTTTGCCACTATCTAGACAATTTTGGAACTTTGTTCCCAACTAAAATGGTTTCAATAGTCTGATTGTGATCATACATTTTTACAAGGAATTTTTAAAATCTTTCCTCGAGTCCAGAAAGTCAAGGACTTAGATCTTTTTCTTCCCTTATCAATATTGCCATGAAATTGATAAATAAAGACCAACTCTTTATTTTTGTTTTTAACCCACGTAGATAATTCCCATCCATTAATCCATTTTGTGGACCAATAGCTGCCATTCTGATGGAAGCTGTCACTTCTTAACAATAGGCATTCTGTGACTATGTTGACAGCACTTTGGGTGAAGATCCTAACTGGTCTTAGATATACATAGGGAGAAATTTGCTCAGCCAGTGTCAGTCTTAAGCATGCGTATCAGAAGATCTTTCTAGAGCTGGGAATTTTCCCATGAAAGGGATTCAGTTAGGGAAGAGACACTTGTGCCAGAGTTTTACATTCTTCTTGAACACTGCTTAAGGAACTTAGATGCCATGTCCATTTGGATCTCTGTCTGCACAGAACTTTGTCATGCCAGTGCTTTGAAATGCATCTTGAAGAGAATTCACTAGCACAGAATGAAAGAGAGTGGAAGGGGTTGGTGGGGCTAACCAGGCCCAACCCCCCTGCCTAAACCAGGATACCTAGAGCCTCTTGCCCAGGATTCTATCTGGGTGTACTTTTAATGTCTTCAAAGATCCAGGCTCCACAATCTTTCTGGGCAGTCTGTGCCGTGGTTCAGTCACCCTGACAGTAAAGAAACATTTACTGATGTTCAAAGGCAATCTCCTGTATTTCAGTGTGTGCCCACTGCCTCTTGTCTTTTCCCTCAGCATCACTGAAAAGACACTGATTCCCTCCCCTTTGCACTATTGCTTCCATATGTATGTGTGATGCCATGTAGAGGTATGTCAAAAACCTCCCTGAAGCCCAGGCAGATAATATTCCCTTCATCTACCAGTCAAGTTGATTCATCAGAGGAGTTTAAAGTGATGTTCAGCATGAAATTCCCCTGAAAAATCATGCTAACTACATTATTTGGTCATCTGTCATGTGCCTGGCAAGGATTTCCAGGAAGAGCTGCTTCATCAACTTCCTGGGGATAAAAAAGAGGCTGGCTGGTTTGTACTATGGCGAGTCCTCTTAATTGCCTTTTTTGAAGATGGGTGTCATTTGCTAACATCCACTCTTTAGCCTCTCTTGTCGTCTACATCTTAGCAAAACGCTTTTCCACTATGTCTGGCTAGGAAAAACTGTGCCAGCACAGAAAACATCTCCCATCGTGTTCTAGAAGTTGCACGGATGTCTGCCAAGTGTTTGGCAGGAAGAAAAGAAAAGTTGTCCAAAACAGCTTCCAATCGAATGTTCCTGTGATTGGAAAAGTCAGGAGAGTGCAAAGGTACTGTTTTCTATCAGTTGGCAAGGTGCGCACACAATCCCAGTGTTGTACAGCTTGCTTCTTCACCTTCCCGAAGCTGCCGCTCTCGCCGGCTGCCGGAGCCCAAGAAGCGGCTTCTTCGCGCAAAGACGATTGTGCCGCTCACAGGGCTCTCCTTAGCGCGGCTTCTGCCGAAAGACGCCCGGCAGCGGCTCTTACCTCCGGAGAGCATCCTACCTTCGTCTTTAGCTCCTCTTCTCATCTACACCTCGGCAAAAAGCTTTTCCACTATGTCTGGCTAGGAAAAACTGTGCCAGCACAGAAAACATCTCCCATCGTGTTCTAGAAGTTGCACGGATGTCTGCCAAGTGTTTGGCAGGAAGAAAAGAAAAGTTGTCCAAAACAGCTTCCAATCGAATGTTCCTGTGATTGGAAAAGTCAGGAGAGTGCAAAGGTACTGTTTTCTATCAGTTGGCAAGGTGCGCACACAATCCCAGTGTTGTACAGCTTGCTTCTTCACCTTCCCGAAGCTGCCGCTCTCGCCGGCTGCCGGAGCCCAAGAAGCGGCTTCTTCGCGCAAAGACGATTGTGCCGCTCACAGTGCTCTCCTTAGCGCGGCTTCTGCCGAAAGACGCCCGGCAGCGGCTCTTACCTCCGGAGAGCATCCTACCTTCGTCTTTCGCGTCTTTTGTAGTCTACATCTTAGCAAAACGCTTTTCCACTATGTCTGGCTAGGAAAAACTGTGCCAGCACAGAAAACATCTCCCATCGTGTTCTAGAAGTTGCACGGATGTCTGCCAAGTGTTTGGCAGGAAGAAAAGAAAAGTTGTCCAAAACAGCTTCCAATCGAATGTTCCTGTGATTGGAAAAGTCAGGAGAGTGCAAAGGTACTGTTTTCTATCAGTTGGCAAGGTGCGCACACAATCCCAGTGTTGTACAGCTTGCTTCTTCACCTTCCCGAAGCTGCCGCTCTCGCCGGCTGCCGGAGCCCAAGAAGCGGCTTCTTCGCGCAAAGACGATTGTGCCGCTCACAGTGCTCTCCTTAGCGCGGCTTCTGCCGAAAGACGCCCGGCAGCGGCTCTTACCTCCGGAGAGCATCCTACCTTCGTCTTTCGCGTCTTTTGTAGTCTACATCTTAGCAAAACGCTTTTCCACTATGTCTGGCTAGGAAAAACTGTGCCAGCACAGAAAACATCTCCCATCGTGTTCTAGAAGTTGCACGGATGTCTGCCAAGTGTTTGGCAGGAAGAAAAGAAAAGTTGTCCAAAACAGCTTCCAATCGAATGTTCCTGTGATTGGAAAAGTCAGGAGAGTGCAAAGGTACTGTTTTCTATCAGTTGGCAAGGTGCGCACACAATCCCAGTGTTGTACAGCTTGCTTCTTCACCTTCCCGAAGCTGCCGCTCTCGCCGGCTGCCGGAGCCCAAGAAGCGGCTTCTTCGCGCAAAGACGATTGTGCCGCTCACAGGGCTCTCCTTAGCGCGGCTTCTGCCGAAAGACGCCCGGCAGCGGCTCTTACCTCCGGAGAGCATCCTACCTTCGTCTTTCGCGTCTTTTGTAGTCTACATCTTAGCAAAACGCTTTTCCACTATGTCTGGCTAGGAAAAACTGTGCCAGCACAGAAAACATCTCCCATCGTGTTCTAGAAGTTGCACGGATGTCTGCCAAGTGTTTGGCAGGAAGAAAAGAAAAGTTGTCCAAAACAGCTTCCAATCGAATGTTCCTGTGATTGGAAAAGTCAGGAGAGTGCAAAGGTACTGTTTTCTATCAGTTGGCAAGGTGCGCACACAATCCCAGTGTTGTACAGCTTGCTTCTTCACCTTCCCGAAGCTGCCGCTCTCGCCGGCTGCCGGAGCCCAAGAAGCGGCTTCTTCGCGCAAAGACGATTGTGCCGCTCACAGGGCTCTCCTTAGCGTGGCTTCTGCCGAAAGACGCCCGGCAGCGGCTCTTACCTCCGGAGAGCATCCTACCTTCGTCTTTCGCGTCTTTTGTAGTCTACATCTTAGCAAAACGCTTTTCCACTATGTCTGGCTAGGAAAAACTGTGCCAGCACAGAAAACATCTCCCATCGTGTTCTAGAAGTTGCACGGATGTCTGCCAAGTGTTTGGCAGGAAGAAAAGAAAAGTTGTCCAAAACAGCTTCCAATCGAATGTTCCTGTGATTGGAAAAGTCAGGAGAGTGCAAAGGTACTGTTTTCTATCAGTTGGCAAGGTGCGCACACAATCCCAGTGTTGTACAGCTTGCTTCTTCACCTTCCCGAAGCTGCCGCTCTCGCCGGCTGCCGGAGCCCAAGAAGCGGCTTCTTCGCGCAAAGACGATTGTGCCGCTCACAGTGCTCTCCTTAGCGCGGCTTCTGCCGAAAGACGCCCGGCAGCGGCTCTTACCTCCGGAGAGCATCCTACCTTCGTCTTTCGCGTCTTTTGTAGTCTACATCTTAGCAAAACGCTTTTCCACTATGTCTGGCTAGGAAAAACTGTGCCAGCACAGAAAACATCTCCCATCGTGTTCTAGAAGTTGCACGGATGTCTGCCAAGTGTTTGGCAGGAAGAAAAGAAAAGTTGTCCAAAACAGCTTCCAATCGAATGTTCCTGTGATTGGAAAAGTCAGGAGAGTGCAAAGGTACTGTTTTCTATCAGTTGGCAAGGTGCGCACACAATCCCAGTGTTGTACAGCTTGCTTCTTCACCTTCCCGAAGCTGCCGCTCTCGCCGGCTGCCGGAGCCCAAGAAGCGGCTTCTTCGCGCAAAGACGATTGTGCCGCTCACAGTGCTCTCCTTAGCGCGGCTTCTGCCGAAAGACGCCCGGCAGCGGCTCTTACCTCCGGAGAGCATCCTACCTTCGTCTTTCGCGTCTTTTGTAGTCTACATCTTAGCAAAACGCTTTTCCACTATGTCTGGCTAGGAAAAACTGTGCCAGCACAGAAAACATCTCCCATCGTGTTCTAGAAGTTGCACGGATGTCTGCCAAGTGTTTGGGAGGAAGAAAAGAAAAGTTGTCCAAAACAGCTTCCAATCGAATGTTCCTGTGATTGGAAAAGTCAGGAGAGTGCAAAGGTACTGTTTTCTATCAGTTGGCAAGGTGCGCACACAATCCCAGTGTTGTACAGCTTGCTTCTTCACCTTCCCGAAGCTGCCACACTCAGGAGGTAAGAGCCGCTGCCGGGCGTCTTTCGGCAGAAGCTGCGCTAAGGAGAGCACTGTGAGCGGCACAATCGTCTTTGCGCGAAGAAGCCGCTTCTTGGGCTCCGGCAGCCGGCGAGAGCGGCAGCTTCGGGAAGGTGAAGAAGCAAGCTGTACAACACTGGGATTGTGTGCGCACCTTGCCAACTGATAGAAAACAGTACCTTTGCACTCTCCTGACTTTTCCAATCACAGGAACATTCGATTGGAAGCTGTTTTGGACAACTTTTCTTTTCTTCCTGCCAAACACTTGGCAGACATCCGTGCAACTTCTAGAACACGATGGGAGATGTTTTCTGTGCTGGCACAGTTTTTCCTAGCCAGACATAGTGGAAAAGCGTTTTGCTAAGATGTAGACTACAAAAGACGCGAAAGACGAAGGTAGGATGCTCTCCGGAGGTAAGAGCCGCTGCCGGGCGTCTTTCGGCAGAAGCCGCGCTAAGGAGAGCCCTGTGAGCGGCACAATCGTCTTTGCTCGAAGAAGCCGCTTCTTGGGCTCCGGCAGCCGGCGAGAGCGGCAGCTTCGGGAAGGTGAAGAAGCAAGCTGTACAACACTGGGATTGTGTGCGCACCTTGCCAACTGATAGAAAACAGTACCTTTGCACTCTCCTGACTTTTCCAATCACAGGAACATTCGATTGGAAGCTGTTTTGGACAACTTTTCTTTTCTTCCTGCCAAACACTTGGCAGACATCCGTGCAACTTCTAGAACACGATGGGAGATGTTTTCTGTGCTGGCACAGTTTTTCCTAGCCAGACATAGTGGAGAAGCGTTTTGCTAAGATGTAGACTACAAAAGACGCGAAAGACGAAGGTAGGATGCTCTCCGGAGGTAAGAGCCGCTGCCGGGCGTCTTTCGGCAGAAGCCGCGCTAAGGAGAGCCCTGTGAGCGGCACAATCGTCTTTGCGCGAAGAAGCCGCTTCTTGGGCTCCGGCAGCCGGCGAGAGCGGCAGCTTCGGGAAGGTGAAGAAGCAAGCTGTACAACACTGGGATTGTGTGCGCACCTTGCCAACTGATAGAAAACAGTACCTTTGCACTCTCCTGACTTTTCCAATCACAGGAACATTCGATTGGAAGCTGTTTTGGACAACTTTTCTTTTCTTCCTGCCAAACACTTGGCAGACATCCGTGCAACTTCTAGAACACGATGGGAGATGTTTTCTGTGCTGGCACAGTTTTTCCTAGCCAGACATAGTGGAAAAGCGTTTTGCTAAGATGTAGACTACAAAAGACGCGAAAGACGAAGGTAGGATGCTCTCCGGAGGTAAGAGCCGCTGCCGGGCGTCTTTCGGCAGAAGCTGCGCTAAGGAGAGCACTGTGAGCGGCACAATCGTCTTTGCGCGAAGAAGCCGCTTCTTGGGCTCCGGCAGCCGGCGAGAGCGGCAGCTTCGGGAAGGTGAAGAAGCAAGCTGTACAACACTGGGATTGTGTGCGCACCTTGCCAACTGATAGAAAACAGTACCTTTGCACTCTCCTGACTTTTCCAATCACAGGAACATTCGATTGGAAGCTGTTTTGGACAACTTTTCTTTTCTTCCTGCCAAACACTTGGCAGACATCCGTGCAACTTCTAGAACACGATGGGAGATGTTTTCTGTGCTGGCACAGTTTTTCCTAGCCAGACATAGTGGAGAAGCTTGTTGCCGAGGTGTAGATGAGAAGAGGAGCTAAAGACGAAGGTAGGATGCTCTCCGGAGGTAAGAGCCGCTGCCGGGCGTCTTTCGGCAGAAGCCGCGCTAAGGAGAGCCCTGTGAGCGGCACAATCGTCTTTGCGCGAAGAAGCCGCTTCTTGGGCTCCGGCAGCCGGCGAGAGCGGCAGCTTCGGGAAGGTGAAGAAGCAAGCTGTACAACACTGGGATTGTGTGCGCACCTTGCCAACTGATAGAAAACAGTATCTTTGCACTCTCCTGACTTTTCCAATCACAGGAACATTCGATTGGAAGCTGTTTTGGACAACTTTTCTTTTCTTCCTGCCAAACACTTGGCAGACATCCGTGCAACTTCTAGAACACGATGGGAGATGTTTTCTGTGCTGGCACAGTTTTTCCTAGCCAGACATAGTGGAAAAGCGTTTTGCTAAGATGTAGACTACAAAAGACGCGAAAGACGAAGGTAGGATGCTCTCCGGAGGTAAGAGCCGCTGCCGGGCGTCTTTCGGCAGAAGCCGCGCTAAGGAGAGCACTGTGAGCGGCACAATCGTCTTTGCGCGAAGAAGCCGCTTCTTGGGCTCCGGCAGCCGGCGAGAGCGGCAGCTTCGGGAAGGTGAAGAAGCAAGCTGTACAACACTGGGATTGTGTGCGCACCTTGCCAACTGATAGAAAACAGTACCTTTGCACTCTCCTGACTTTTCCAATCACAGGAACATTCGATTGGAAGCTGTTTTGGACAACTTTTCTTTTCTTCCTGCCAAACACTTGGCAGACATCCGTGCAACTTCTAGAACACGATGGGAGATGTTTTCTGTGCTGGCACAGTTTTTCCTAGCCAGACATAGTGGAAAAGCGTTTTGCTAAGATGTAGACTACAAAAGACGCGAAAGACGAAGGTAGGATGCTCTCCGGAGGTAAGAGCCGCTGCCGGGCGTCTTTCGGCAGAAGCCGCGCTAAGGAGAGCACTGTGAGCGGCACAATCGTCTTTGCGCGAAGAAGCCGCTTCTTGGGCTCCGGCAGCCGGCGAGAGCGGCAGCTTCGGGAAGGTGAAGAAGCAAGCTGTACAACACTGGGATTGTGTGCGCACCTTGCCAACTGATAGAAAACAGTACCTTTGCACTCTCCTGACTTTTCCAATCACAGGAACATTCGATTGGAAGCTGTTTTGGACAACTTTTCTTTTCTTCCTGCCAAACACTTGGCAGACATCCGTGCAACTTCTAGAACACGATGGGAGATGTTTTCTGTGCTGGCACAGTTTTTCCTAGCCAGACATAGTGGAAAAGCGTTTTGCTAAGATGTAGACTACAAAAGACGCGAAAGACGAAGGTAGGATGCTCTCCGGAGGTAAGAGCCGCTGCCGGGCGTCTTTCGGCAGAAGCCGCGCTAAGGAGAGCACTGTGAGCGGCACAATCGTCTTTGCGCGAAGAAGCCGCTTCTTGGGCTCCGGCAGCCGGCGAGAGCGGCAGCTTCGGGAAGGTGAAGAAGCAAGCTGTACAACACTGGGATTGTGTGCGCACCTTGCCAACTGATAGAAAACAGTACCTTTGCACTCTCCTGACTTTTCCAATCACAGGAACATTCGATTGGAAGCTGTTTTGGACAACTTTTCTTTTCTTCCTGCCAAACACTTGGCAGACATCCGTGCAACTTCTAGAACACGATGGGAGATGTTTTCTGTGCTGGCACAGTTTTTCCTAGCCAGACATAGTGGAAAAGCGTTTTGCTAAGATGTAGACTACAAAAGACGCGAAAGACGAAGGTAGGATGCTCTCCGGAGGTAAGAGCCGCTGCCGGGCGTCTTTCGGCAGAAGCTGCGCTAAGGAGAGCACTGTGAGCGGCACAATCGTCTTTGCGCGAAGAAGCCGCTTCTTGGGCTCCGGCAGCCGGCGAGAGCGGCAGCTTCGGGAAGGTGAAGAAGCAAGCTGTACAACACTGGGATTGTGTGCGCACCTTGCCAACTGATAGAAAACAGTACCTTTGCACTCTCCTGACTTTTCCAATCACAGGAACATTCGATTGGAAGCTGTTTTGGACAACTTTTCTTTTCTTCCTGCCAAACACTTGGCAGACATCCGTGCAACTTCTAGAACACGATGGGAGATGTTTTCTGTGCTGGCACAGTTTTTCCTAGCCAGACATAGTGGAGAAGCTTGTTGCCGAGGTGTAGATGAGAAGAGGAGCTAAAGACGAAGGTAGGATGCTCTCCGGAGGTAAGAGCCGCTGCCGGGCGTCTTTCGGCAGAAGCCGCGCTAAGGAGAGCCCTGTGAGCGGCACAATCGTCTTTGCGCGAAGAAGCCGCTTCTTGGGCTCCGGCAGCCGGCGAGAGCGGCAGCTTCGGGAAGGTGAAGAAGCAAGCTGTACAACACTGGGATTGTGTGCGCACCTTGCCAACTGATAGAAAACAGTACCTTTGCACTCTCCTGACTTTTCCAATCACAGGAACATTCGATTGGAAGCTGTTTTGGACAACTTTTCTTTTCTTCCTGCCAAACACTTGGCAGACATCCGTGCAACTTCTAGAACACGATGGGAGATGTTTTCTGTGCTGGCACAGTTTTTCCTAGCCAGACATAGTGGAAAAGCGTTTTGCTAAGATGTAGACGACAAGAGAGGCTAAAGAGTGGATGTTAGCAAATGACACCCATCTTCAAAAAAGGCAATTAAGAGGACTCGCCATAGTACAAACCAGCCAGCCTCTTTTTTATCCCCAGGAAGTTGATGAAGCAGCTCTTCCTGGAAATCCTTGCCAGGCACATGACAGATGACCAAATAATGTAGTTAGCATGATTTTTCAGGGGAATTTCATGCTGAACATCACTTTAAACTCCTCTGATGAATCAACTTGACTGGTAGATGAAGGGAATATTATCTGCCTGGGCTTCAGGGAGGTTTTTGACATACCTCTACATGGCATCACACATACATATGGAAGCAATAGTGCAAAGGGGAGGGAATCAGTGTCTTTTCAGTGATGCTGAGGGAAAAGACAAGAGGCAGTGGGCACACACTGAAATACAGGAGATTGCCTTTGAACATCAGTAAATGTTTCTTTACTGTCAGGGTGACTGAACCACGGCACAGACTGCCCAGAAAGATTGTGGAGCCTGGATCTTTGAAGACATTAAAAGTACACCCAGATAGAATCCTGGGCAAGAGGCTCTAGGTATCCTGGTTTAGGCAGGGGGGTTGGGCCTGGTTAGCCCCACCAACCCCTTCCACTCTCTTTCATTCTGTGCTAGTGAATTCTCTTCAAGATGCATTTCAAAGCACTGGCATGACAAAGTTCTGTGCAGACAGAGATCCAAATGGACATGGCATCTAAGTTCCTTAAGCAGTGTTCAAGAAGAATGTAAAACTCTGGCACAAGTGTCTCTTCCCTAACTGAATCCCTTTCATGGGAAAATTCCCAGCTCTAGAAAGATCTTCTGATACGCATGCTTAAGACTGACACTGGCTGAGCAAATTTCTCCCTATGTATATCTAAGACCAGTTAGGATCTTCACCCAAAGTGCTGTCAACATAGTCACAGAATGCCTATTGTTAAGAAGTGACAGCTTCCATCAGAATGGCAGCTATTGGTCCACAAAATGGATTAATGGATGGGAATTATCTACGTGGGTTAAAAACAAAAATAAAGAGTTGGTCTTTATTTATCAATTTCATGGCAATATTGATAAGGGAAGAAAAAGATCTAAGTCCTTGACTTTCTGGACTCGAGGAAAGATTTTAAAAATTCCTTGTAAAAATGTATGATCACAATCAGACTATTGAAACCATTTTAGTTGGGAACAAAGTTCCAAAATTGTCTAGATAGTGGCAAAGAAGCCAAGAAAATAGGAAAGAAACAAAAAGAGAGCAAAAGAGTCAGCTTCAGTGTACAAGCTCGTTCTAGAAGTAGTCTGCTGGGAAAAGGAACCCCCAGCTAAATTTCCAATGTATTCCTGCGCTTGATTCAGTAACTGGTCAATGTAAAAACCAATCCTTTTGTACAACTTCTTCCAGCAACAAAAACTCCAACAGGTTGACACTACCATCATGCCTGTTCCAGACATATTTAAAAGAGAAATGATGATTTTCTTGAAAACCTACTTACATAAAAGTTGCAAGATGGTGGAGGGATTCCCACATCCTCCTTCCTCCATCTGGCTTGAAAGTATATTTGATAAAATATGCAACAAAGCACATGATTTATAAGGGAGAGTCAAATGGATGATTTGGGAATCGATCTCTTGTTGATAGTAAACTTCATATCCACTCGGTGTGACCTTTTTAAAACAAAATGTGGAGCTGAGGCATGAATCTGCCACAACAATTGTAAAGCAAACATACACACTCCCCTTCATATGCCCCCCCCTCCACACACACCTAGGCACACACAGAGATCAGCATAGCAGATCATGAACACCTTGGAAAAGACTGAAATGCTAAATGCCTCTCTTGATGGGCAAAAGAGCTGGTGCAGTAATTCAAATGCCTGGTACAAAAATTCTGTTTAATATTTAGCTCCTATTTAAAACACAGCTTTTCATTTCATTCTATTTACAGAATATTTTCATTTCATTTGTTTCTTTAAAATTACTTAGTTCTCACCTGTTGTATGTCTAGGAATATTTTCTTCCAAAAATAGAAAAAAATAGATGATATCTTTTCAGCAGAAAACATTGGTTGATACAATTTTAAACCATCATGATATGGAAGAATTCTTCTGTCCCTCTCGAAGGTGGAAGAAGCATTTGGATCACAGATCATCTACAATGAAATACTTGACATGTTTAAGATGCTTTCAATCAATTTTGATCGTCAATTGCTTATTTGTTGTAAACAGTAATTTTTCAGTGAAGGGAAAGTGTGTGTGGTATATCTACATGATATGTTCAAAGGCAGTTCCTACTAATGGCCAGGCTGAATCCCAGTAAATAATGTCCCGAATGATATTTTGCCGCCTTCTTTGGCACTTCATGAAATCTTACCCCGATGAAGTGCTGAAACACAGAGATTTTCTCTTAGAGAGTGTCTCATGTTGTAACCTATCCCATGGATTTTATGCTGTAATTCTTATCTCTTTTAAAATTTACTATCTTCTGTACAGTTTTCATGAAACTTTCTGTTACAGTAGTGAATAGCACAGATAAATGTCATTTTGTACAACTTTGAATTTACCCCAAGAGCTGAGAGAAAACTTGATCCTATACTTCAATCCGAGTTTCTTCTATAGTCCAACTTTGTTTCTCTACCATCAAGCTTCTCCTTTGTTGCTGCTCCAAGCCCCGTCCAGGGTGACCTTGAATACTTTCAGGGATGGGACACCCACAACTTCTCTGGGCAACCTGTTCCAGTGTTCCAGCACTCCCACAGTAAAAAAGGCCTTCCTTTCATCTAATATGTGTAGGAAATCATAAATCTAGGCATAGAAGCTTGGAGTGCAAATTTGAAATTCTTTGGATTTGAAGCACATTTTATATGAATACTGACTTACAGATGACTAAAAGATGTTGATGGGCATTTGAGCTGACAAGTTTTGAAAAAGTGCACGGAAATTAAAATTGAAACCACTAAAATTAAAAACTCCTTGCCATTTTCTTTTTCCTCTCCTATTCAAAATTGCATATGTCAGATATCAGTGCTTCATGCAAACCTCTCAGATGCTCTCAGAGAAAAAGCTTTTCTTTCAGACTAAGTTGCGGTTGACGTAGAACACTAGCAGGAGTGAAAGATTTTCTGGGCATCGGGGCAGCCCGTTCTCCTTGGATTTGTGTGCAGAATGCATTTTATCCAAACTGGAAAATAGATCCCAGCTCTGTTCTATTCATCATCCTTACTTCATCAGGCCAGAAGATTCTGTGAAAAGTAGCCTGTGGACCTTGAAGACAGTGCATGTGAACCAGATGAGAGGTGATAGAGAAGTTGAGGGAGAGAAGAAAGAGCATGAGGCTGAAACCAGAAAGTATTTCTCCACGTGATCATGGAAGATTGCAGGAGCCACTTGGTACTATCAAACCAGCCCAACTTGGCACTTGTGCCACCTTGGGTCTGGGAGCCATGTTGCATATCGTGCATTTTAAGGAGCCAGCTGGCCACACCCAGCCATATGCCCCCAAACACAAACCAAGGCCCTTTTCTCTGGCAAACAAAACTCAACTGCCCCTCTTCTGGATGGCAGATTGCAGGAACCACTTGGTACTATCAAACCAGCCCAACTTGGCACTGGTGCCACCATGGGTCTGGTCACCATCCTGCCTATTGTAGCTTTTCAGGAGCCAGCCGGTCACTCTCAGCCATAGGCCCCCAAACACAAACCTCGGCCCGTTTCCCTGGCAAACAAAAGTAAGCTGCCCCGCTTCTGCATGGCAGATTGCAGGAGCTACTTAGTACTATCAAATCAGCCCGACTTGGCACAGGTGCCACCTTGGATCTGGGAACCATCCTGTGTATCGTGGATTTTCAGGGGCCAGCCGGCCACTCTCAGCCATATGCCCCCAAAAACAAACCACGGACCTTTTCTCTGGCAAACAAAAATCAGCTGCCCCACTTCTGGATGGCAGATTGCAGGAGCCACTTGGGACTATCACACCAGCACAACATGGCACTGCTGCCACCTTGGATCTGGGAACAATCCTGCGTATCGTACATATTCAGGAACCAGCCGAACACTCCCAGCCACAGGCCCCCAAACACAAACAACGGCCCTTTTCTCTGGCAAACAAAACTCAACTGCCCCTCTTCTGGATGGCAAATTGCAGGACGCACTTGGTACTACAAAAAGAGCCCGACTTGGCAGTGGTGCCACCTTGGCTCTGGGAACCATCCTGCGTATCGAGCATTTTAAGGAGCCAGCCGGCAATTCCCAGCCGTATGCCCCAAAAAGAAACCATGGACCTTTTCTCTGGCAAAAAAAACTCAGCTGTCCCGCTTCTGGATGGCAGATTGCAGGAGTTACTTTGAACCATACAACCAGCCTTACTTGGCACTGGTGCCACCTTGGATCTGGGAACCATCCTGCCTATCGTTGATTTTCAGGGGCCAGCCGGCCACTCTCAGCCATAGGCCCCCAAACACAAACCACAGCCCTTTTCTCTAGCAAACAAAATTCAACTGCCCCGCTTCTGGATGGCAAATTGCAGGAGCCACTGGGTACTACAAAAACAGCCTGACTTGGCACTGGTGCCACCTTGCGTCTGGTTACCATGCGGCGTATCGTGCATTTTAAGGAGCCAGGTGGCCACTCCCAGCCATATGCCCCCAAACACAACCCACGGCCCTTTTCTCTGGCAAACAAAACTCAGCTGCCCCGCTTCTGGATGGCAGATTGCAGGAGACACTTGGTACTATCAAACCAGCCCGACTTGGCACTGGTGCCACCTTGGGTCTGGGAACCATCCTGCGTATTGTGGATTGTCAGGAGACAGCCAACCACTCTCGGCCACAGAGCCCAATCAAAAACAAAGGTCCGTTTCCCTGGCAAAAAAAACTCAGCTGCCCCGCTTCTGGATGGGAGATTGCAGGAGGCACTTGACACTGTCAAACGAGCCCCACTTGGCACTGGTGCCACCTTGGGTCTGGGAACCATGCTGCGTATCGTGGATTTTCAGGAGCCAGCCGGCCACTGCCAGCCACAGGCCCCCAAACACAAACCACAGCCTTTTTCTCTGGCAAACAAAACTCAGCTGCCCCGCTTCTGGATGGCAGATTGCAGGAGCCACTTGGTACTATCAAACCAGCCCGACTTGGCACTGGTGCCACCTTGGGTCTGGGAACCATCCTGCCTATCGTGGATTTTAAGGAGCCAGCCGGCTACTCCCAGCCACAGGCCCCCAACAAAAACCACGGCCCTTTTTTCTCGCAAACAAAACTTAGCTGCCTCACTTCTGGATGGCAGATTGCAGGAGCCACTTGGTGTAATCAAACCAGCCCGACTTGGCACTGGTGCCACCTTGGGTCTGGGAACCATCCTGCGTATCGTGGATTCTAAGGAGCCAGCCGGCCACTCCCAGCCACAGGCCCCCAAACAAAATCAACGGCGCTGTTCCCTGGAAAACAAAACACGCCTGCCAACTTTTTGATGGAGTTTGCAGGAGCCACTTGGTACTATCAAACCAGCCCGACTTGGCACTGGTGCCACCTTGGGTCTGGGAACCATCCTGCGTATCGTGGATTCTAAGGAGCCAGCCGGCCACTCCTAGCCACAGGCCCCCAAACAAAAACCTAGGCCTATTTCTCTGGCAAACAAAAGTAAGCTGCCCTGCTTCTGGATGGCAGATTGCAGGAGACACTTGGTACTATCAAACCAGCCCAACTTGGCACTGGTGCCACCTTGGATCTGGGAACCATGCTCTGTATCGTGGATATTCAGGGGCCAGCCGGCCACTCTCAGCCATATGCCCCCAAAAACAAACCACGGACCTTTTCTCTGGCAAACAAAACTCAACTGCCCCACTTCTGGATGGCAGATTGCAGGAGCCACTTGGGACTATCACACCAGCACAACATGGCACTGCTGCCACCTTGGATCTGGGAACAATCCTGCGTATCGTACATATTCAGGAACCAGCCGAACACTCCCAGCCACAGGCCCCCAAACACAAACAACGGCCCTTTTCTCTGGCAAACAAAACTCAACTGCCCCTCTTCTGGATGGCAAATTGCAGGACGCACTTGGTACTACAAAAAGAGCCCGACTTGGCAGTGGTGCCACCTTGGCTCTGGGAACCATCCTGCGTATCGAGCATTTTAAGGAGCCAGCCGGCAATTCCCAGCCGTATGCCCCAAAAAGAAACCATGGACCTTTTCTCTGGCAAAAAAAACTCAGCTGTCCCGCTTCTGGATGGCAGATTGCAGGAGTTACTTTGAACCATACAACCAGCCTTACTTGGCACTGGTGCCACCTTGGATCTGGGAACCATCCTGCCTATCGTTGATTTTCAGGGGCCAGCCGGCCACTCTCAGCCATAGGCCCCCAAACACAAACCACAGCCCTTTTCTCTAGCAAACAAAATTCAACTGCCCCGCTTCTGGATGGCAAATTGCAGGAGCCACTGGGTACTACAAAAACAGCCTGACTTGGCACTGGTGCCACCTTGCGTCTGGTTACCATGCGGCGTATCGTGCATTTTAAGGAGCCAGGTGGCCACTCCCAGCCATATGCCCCCAAACACAACCCACGGCCCTTTTCTCTGGCAAACAAAACTCAGCTGCCCTGCTTCTGGATGGCAGATTGCAGGAGACACTTGGTACTATCAAACCAGCCCGACTTGGCACTGGTGCCACCTTGGGTCTGGGAACCATCCTGCGTATTGTGGATTGTCAGGAGACAGCCAACCACTCTCGGCCACAGAGCCCAATCAAAAACAAAGGTCCGTTTCCCTGGCAAAAAAAACTCAGCTGCCCCGCTTCTGGATGGGAGATTGCAGGAGGCACTTGACACTGTCAAACGAGCCCCACTTGGCACTGGTGCCACCTTGGGTCTGGGAACCATGCTGCGTATCGTGGATTTTCAGGAGCCAGCCGGCCACTGCCAGCCACAGGCCCCCAAACACAAACCACAGCCTTTTTCTCTGGCAAACAAAACTCAGCTGCCCCGCTTCTGGATGGCAGATTGCAGGAGCCACTTGGTACTATCAAACCAGCCCGACTTGGCACTGGTGCCACCTTGGGTCTGGGAACCATCCTGCCTATCGTGGATTTTAAGGAGCCAGCCGGCTACTCCCAGCCACAGGCCCCCAACAAAAACCACGGCCCTTTTTTCTCGCAAACAAAACTTAGCTGCCTCACTTCTGGATGGCAGATTGCAGGAGCCACTTGGTGTAATCAAACCAGCCCGACTTGGCACTGGTGCCACCTTGGGTCTGGGAACCATCCTGCGTATCGTGGATTCTAAGGAGCCAGCCGGCCACTCCCAGCCACAGGCCCCCAAACAAAATCAACGGCGCTGTTCCCTGGAAAACAAAACACGCCTGCCAACTTTTTGATGGAGTTTGCAGGAGCCACTTGGTACTATCAAACCAGCCCGACTTGGCACTGGTGCCACCTTGGGTCTGGGAACCATCCTGCGTATCGTGGATTCTAAGGAGCCAGCCGGCCACTCCTAGCCACAGGCCCCCAAACAAAAACCTAGGCCTATTTCTCTGGCAAACAAAAGTAAGCTGCCCTGCTTCTGGATGGCAGATTGCAGGAGACACTTGGTACTATCAAACCAGCCCAACTTGGCACTGGTGCCACCTTGGATCTGGGAACCATGCTCTGTATCGTGGATATTCAGGGGCCAGCCGGCCACTCTCAGCCATATGTTCCCAAACAGAAACCTCGGCCCGTTTCTCTGGCAAACAAAACTCAACTGCCCCTCTTCTGGATGGCAAATTGCAGGATGAACTTGATACTAAAACCGCAGGCCGACTTGGTAGTGGTGACACCTTGGGCCTGGGAACCATCATGCGTATCGAGCATTTTAAGGAGCCAGCCGGCCACTCCCAGCAATATGCCCCCAAAAACAATCCACGGAATTTTCCTCTGGCAAACAAAAATCAGCTGCCTCGCTTCTGGATGGCAGATTGCAGGAGCCACTTTGCACCATCAAACCAGCCCGACTTGGCACTGGTGCCACATTGCATCTGGGAACCATGCTGCCTAGCGTGGATTTTCAGGAGCCAGCCGGCCACTCTCAGCTATATGCCCCCAAACAAAACCCACGGCCCGTTTCCCTGGCAAACAAAATTAAGCTGCCCCGCTTCTGGATGGCAGATTGCAGGACGCACTTGGTACTATCAAACCAGCAAAACTTGGCACTGGTGCCACCTTGGGTCTGGGAACCATCCTGCGTATCGTGGGTTCAAAGGAGCCAGCCGGTCACTCCCAGCCACAGGCCCCCAAATACAAACAATGTCGCTTTTCCCTGGAAAACAAAACTCGCCTGCCAACTTTTTGATGGCAGATTGCAGGAGCCACTTGGTACTATCAAACCAGCCCAACTTGGCACTGGTGCCACCATGGGTCTGGTAACCATCCTGCCTATTGTAGCTTTCCAGGAGCCAGCCGGACACTCCCAGCCATAGGTCCCCAGTCACAAACCTCGGCCCGTTTCCCTGGCAAACAAAAGTAAGCTACCCCGCTTCTGGATGGCAGATTGCAGGAGCCACTTGGTACTATCAAACCAGCCCAACTTGGCACTGGTGCCACCTTGGGTCTGGGAACCATGCTGCGTAACACAGATTCTAAGGCGCCAGTCGGCCACTACGAGCCACAAGCCCCCAAACACAAACAACGGCGCTATTCTCTGGCAAACAAAACTCAACTGCCCCTCTTCTGGATGGCAAATTGCAGGACGCACTTGGTACTATAAAAACAGCCCGACTTGGCACTGGTGCCCCCTTGGGTCTGGGAACCATCCTGCGTATCGATCTTTTTAATGAGACAGCCGGCCACTCCCAGCCATATGCCCCCAAACACAACCCACGGCCCTTTTCTCTGGCAAACAAAACTCAACTGCACCGCTTCTGGATGGCAGATTGCAGGAGCCACTTGGTACTATCAAACCAGCCCGACTTGGCACTGGTGCCACCTTGGGTCTGGGAACCATCCTGCGTATTGTGGGTTGTCAGGAGCCAGCCGAACACTCTCGGCCACAGACCCCAATTAAAAACAACGGCCCGTTTCACAGGGAAACAAAACTCAGCTGCCCCGCTTCTGGATGGGAGATTGCAGGAGGCACTTGGTGTAATCAAACCAGCCCGACTTGGCACTGGTGCCACCTTGGGTCTGGGAACCATCCTGCGTATCGTGGATTCTAAGGAGCCAGCCGGCCACTCCTAGCCACAGGCCCCCAAACAAAAACCTAGGCCTATTTCTCTGGCAAACAAAAGTAAGCTGCCCTGCTTCTGGATGGCAGATTGCAGGAGACACTTGGTACTATCAAACCAGCCCGACTTGGCACTGGTGCCACCTTGGATCTGGGAACCATGCTCTGTATCGTGGATATTCAGGGGCCAGCCGGCCACTCTCAGCCATATGTCCCCAAACAGAAACCTCGGCCCGTTTCTCTGGCAAACAAAACTCAACTGCCCCTCTTCTGGATGGCAAATTGCAGGATGAACTTGATACTAAAACCGCAGGCCGACTTGGTAGTGGTGACACCTTGGGCCTGGGAACCATCATGCGTATCGGGCATTTTAAGGAGCCAGCCGGCCACTCCCAGCAATATGCCCCCAAAAACAATCCACGGAATTTTCCTCTGGCAAACAAAAATCAGCTGCCTCGCTTCTGGATGGCAGATTGCAGGAGCCACTTTGCACCATCAAACCAGCCCGACTTGGCACTGGTGCCACATTGCATCTGGGAACCATGCTGCCTAGCGTGGATTTTCAGGAGCCAGCCGGCCACTCTCAGCTATATGCCCCCAAACAAAACCCACGGCCCGTTTCCCTGGCAAACAAAATTAAGCTGCCCCGCTTCTGGATGGCAGATTGCAGGACGCACTTGGTACTATCAAACCAGCAAAACTTGGCACTGGTGCCACCTTGGGTCTGGGAACCATCCTGCGTATCGTGGGTTCAAAGGAGCCAGCCGGTCACTCCCAGCCACAGGCCCCCAAATACAAACAATGTCGCTTTTCCCTGGAAAACAAAACTCGCCTGCCAACTTTTTGATGGCAGATTGCAGGAGCCACTTGGTACTATCAAACCAGCCCAACTTGGCACTGGTGCCACCATGGGTCTGGTCACCATCCTGCCTATCGTAGCTTTCCAGGAGCCAGCCGGTCACTCCCAGCCATAGGTCCCCAGTCACAAACCTCGGCCCGTTTCCCTGGCAAACAAAAGTAAGCTACCCCGCTTCTGGATGGCAGATTGCATGAGCCACTTGGTACTATCAAACCAGCCCAACTTGGCACTGGTGCCACCTTGGGTCTGGGAACCATGCTGCGTAACACAGATTCTAAGGCGCCAGTCGGCCACTACGAGCCACAAGCCCCCAAACACAAACAACGGCGCTATTCTCTGGCAAACAAAACTCAACTGCCCCTCTTCTGGATGGCAAATTGCAGGACGCACTTGGTACTATAAAAACAGCCCGACTTGGCACTGGTGCCCTCTTGGGTCTGGGAACCATCCTGCGTATCGATCTTTTTAATGAGACAGCCGGCCACTCCCAGCCATATGCCCCCAAACACAACCCACGGCCCTTTTCTCTGGCAAACAAAACTCAACTGCACCGCTTCTGGATGGCAGATTGCAGGAGCCACTTGGTACTATCAAACCAGCCCGACTTGGCACTGGTGCCACCTTGGGTCTGGGAACCATCCTGCGTATTGTGGGTTATCAGGAGCCAGCCGAACACTCTCGGCCACAGACCCCAATTAAAAACAACGGCCCGTTTCACAGGCAAACAAAACTCAGCTGCCCCGCTTCTGGATGGGAGATTGCAGGAGCCACTGGGTACTATAAAACCAGCCCTACTTGGCACTGATGCCACCTTGGGTCTGGGAACCATGCTGCGTATCATGGATTTTCAGGAGCCAGCCGGCCACTGCCAGCCACAGGCCCCGAAACACAAAAAACAGCCTTTTTCTCTGGCAAACAAAATTCAGCTGCCCCGCTTCTGGATGGCAGATTGCAGGAACCACTTGGTACTAACAAACCAGCCCGACTTGGCACTGATGCCACCTTGGGTCTGGGAACCATCCTGCGTATCGTGGATTCTAAGGAGCCAGCTGGCCACTCCCAGCCACAGGCCCCAAAACACACACAACGGTGCTTTTCCCTGGAAAACAAAACTCGCCTGCCAAACTATTGATGGCAGATTGCAGGAGCCACTTGGTATTATCAAACCAGCCCAACTTGGCACTGGTGCCACCATGGGTCTGGTCACCATCCTGCCTATCGTAGCTTTTCAGGAGCCAGCCAGCCACCCCCAGCCAGAGGCCCCCAGACAAATATTTCGGCCCGTTTCCCTGGCAAACAAAAGTAAGCTGCCCCGCTTCTGGATGGCAGATTGCAGGAGCCACTTGGTACCATCAAACCAGCCCAACTTGGCACTGGTGCCAACTCAGGTCTGGGAACCATGCTGCGTATCGTGGGTTCTAAGGAGCCAGCTGGCCACTCCCAGCCACAGGCACCCAAACACAAACAACGGCGCTTTTCCCTGGAAAACAAAACTCGCCTGCCAACTTTTTGATGGCAGATTGCAGGAGCCACTTGGTACTATCAAACCAGCCCAACTTGGCACTGGTGCCACCATGGGTCTGGTCACCATCCTGCCTATCGTAGCTTTTCAGGAGCCAGCCGGTCACTCCCTGCCATAGGCCCCCGGACACAAACCTCGGCCCGTTTCCCTGGCAAACAAAAGTAAGCTGCCCCGCTTTTGGATGGCAGATTGCAGGATGCACTTGGTACTTACAAACCAGCCCGACTTGGCCCTGGTGCCACCTTGGCTCTGGGAACCATGCTGCGTAACGTAGATTCTACGAGGACAGGCGGCCACTCCCAGCCACAGGCCTCTAAACAAAAACAACGGCGCTTTTCCCTGGAAAACAAAACTCGCCTGCCAACTTCTTGATGGCAGATTGCAGGAGCCACTTGGTACTATCAAACCAGCCCAACTTGGCACTGGTGCCACCATGGGTCTGGTCACCATCCTGCCTATCGTAGCTTTTCAGGAGCCAGCCGCTCACTCCCAGCCATAGGCCCCCAGACAAATACCTCGGCACGTTTCCCTGGCAAACAAAAGTAGGCTGCCCCGCTTCTGGATGGCAAATTGCAGGACGCACTTGGTACTACGAAAACAGCCCGACTTGGCACTGATGCCACCTTGGGTCAGGGAACAATCCTGTGTATAGAGCTTTTTAAGGAGCCAGCCGGCCACGTCCAGTCATATACCCCCAAAAAAAAAACCACGGAACTTTTCTCCAGCAAACAAAAATCCGCTGCCCCGCGTCTGGATGGCAGATTGCAGGAGCTATTTAGTATTATCAAACCAGCCCGACTTGGCACTGGTGGCACCATGAGTCTGGTAACCATCCTGCCTATCGTAGCTTTTCAGTAGTCAGCCGGTCACTCCCAGCCATAGGCCCCCAGACAAATACCTCGGCCCGTTTCCCTGGGAAACAAAAGTAAGCTGTCCCGCTTCTGGATGGCAGATTGCAGGAGCCACTTGGTACTATCAAACCAGCCCAACTTGTTCCCAGACCCAAGGTGGCACCAGTGCCAAGTGGGGCTGGTTTGATGGTGCAACGTGGCTCCTGCAATCTGCCATCCAAAAGCGGGGCAGCTTACTTTTGTTTGCCAGGGAAACGGGCCGAGGTTTGTGTCTGGGGGTCTATGGCTGGGAGTGACCGGCTGGCTCCTGAAAAGCTACGATAGGCAGGATGGTTCCCAGACCAGAGGTGGCACCAGTGCCAAGTTGGGCTGGTTTGATAGTACCAAGTGGCTCCTGCAATCTGCCATCAAAAAGTTGGCAGGCGAGTTTTGTTTTCCAGGGAAAAGCGCCGTAGTTTTTGTTTGGGGGCCTGTGGCTCAGAGTGGCCGGGTGGCTGCTTAGAATCCACGATACGCAGGATGGTTCCCAGACCCAAGGTGGCACCAGTGCCAAGTCGGGCTGGTTTGACACAACCAAGTGGCTCCTGCAATCTGCCATCCAGAATCGGGGCAGCTTAATTTTGTTTACCAGGGAAACGGTCCGAGGTTTGTGTCTGGGGGCCTATGGCTGGGAGTGACCGGCTGGCTCCTGAAATGCTACAATAGGCAGGATGGTTCCCAGACCCAGAGTGGCACCAGTGCCAAGTTGGGATGATTTGATAGTACCAAGTGGCTCCTGCAATCTGCCATCAAAATTTGGCAGGCGAATTTTGTTTTCCAGGGAAAAGCGCCGTTGTTTGTGTTTGGGGGCCTGTGGCTGGGAGTGGCCGGCTGGCTCCTTAGAATCCACGATATGCAGGATTGTTCCCAGACCCAAGGTGGCACCAGTGCCAAGTCGGGCTGGTTTGATGGTGCAAAGTGGCTCGTGCAATATGCCATACAGACGCGGGGCAGCGGATTTTTGTTTCCAAGAGAAATGGTCCGTGGTTTGTTTTTGGGGGTTTATGGCTGGGCGTGGCCGGCTGGCTCCTTAAAAAGCTCGATATGCAGGATGGTTCCCTGACACAAGGTGGCACCAGTGCCACGTCGGGCGGTTTTCGTAGTACAAAGTGCGTCCTAAAATTTGCCATCCAGAAGAGGGGCAGTTGAGTTTTGTTTGCCAGAGAAAAGGGCCGTGGTTTGTTTTTGGGGGCATATGGCTGAGAGTGGCCGGCTGGCTCCTGAAAAGCTACGATAGGCAGGATGTTTACCAGACCCATGGTGGCACCAGTGCCAAGTTGGGCTGATTTGATAGTACCAAGTGGCTCCTGCAATCTGCCATCCAGAATCGGGGTAGCTTACTTTTGTTTGCCAGGGAAACGGGCCGAGGTTTGTGTCTGGGGGTCTATGGTTGGGAGTGGCCGGCTGGCTCCTTAGAAACCACGATACGCAGCATGGTTCCCAGACAAGAGGTGCCACCAGTGCCAAGTTGGGCTGGTTTGATACTACCAAGTGGTTCCTGCAATCTGCCATCCAGAAGCGGGGCAGCTTACTTTTGTTTGCCAGGGAAACGGATCGTTGTTTGTGTTTGGGGGCCTATGGCTGGGACTGACCGGCTGGCTCCATAAAATCCACGATACGCAGGATGGTTCCCAGACCAGAGGTGGCACCAGTGCCAAGTCGGGCTGGTTTGATAGTACCAAGTGGCTCCTGCAATCTGCCATCCAGAAGCGGGGCAGCTTACTTTTGTTTGCCAGGGAAACGGGCCGAGGTTTGTGTCTCGGGGCCTATGGCAGGCAGTGACCGGCTGGCTCCTGAAAAGCTACGATAGGCAGGATGGTGACCAGACCCATGGTGGCACCAGTGCCAAGTTGGGCTGGTTTGATAGTACCAAGTTGCTCCTGCAATCTGCCATCAAAAAGTTGGCAGGCGAGTTTTGTTTTCCAGGGAAAAGCGCCGTTGTTTGTGTTTGGGGGCCTGTGGTTGGGAGTGGCCGGCTGGCTCCTTAGAAACCACGATACGCAGGATGGTTCCCAGACCAGAGGTGGCACCAGTGCCAAGTCGGGCTGGTTTGATAGTACCAAGTGGCTCCTGCAATCTGCCATCCAGAAGCGGGGCAGCTTACTTTTGTTTGCCACGGAAACGGGCCGTTGTTTGTGTTTGGGGGCCTGTGGCTGGGAGTGGCCGACTGGCTCCTTAGAATCCACGATACGCAGGATGGTTCCCAGACCAGAGGTGGCACCAGTGCCAAGTCGGGCTGGTTTGATAGTACCAAGTGGCTCCTGCAATCTGCCATCCAGAAGCGGGGCAGCTTAATTTTCTTTGCCAGGGAAACGGGCCGAGCTTTGTGTCTGGGGGCCTATGGCTGGGAGTGACCGGCTGGCTCCTGAAAAGTTACGATAGGCAGGATGGTGACCAGACCCATGGTGGCACCAGTGCCAAGTTGGGCTGATTTGATAGTACCAAGTGGCTCCTGCAATCTGCCATCAAAGCGTTGGTAGGCGAGTTTTGTTTTCCCGGGAAAAGCGCCGTTGTTTGTGTTTGGGGGCCTGTGGCTGTGAGTGGCCGGCTGGCTCCTTAGAATCCACGATACGCAGGATGGTTCCCAGACTTGTCGTGGCACCAGTGCCAAGTCCGGCTGGTTTGATAGTACCAAGTGGATCCTGCAATCTGCCATCCAGAAGCGGGGCAGCTTACTTTTGTTTGCCAGGGAAACGGGCCGAGGTTTTTGTCTGGGGGCCTATGGCTGGGAGTGACCGGCTGGCTCCTGAAAAGCTACGATAGGCAGGATGGTGACCAGACCCATGGTGGCAGCAGTGCCAAGTTGGGCTGGTTTGATAGTACCAAGTGGCTCCTGCAATCTGCCATCAAAAAGTTGGCAGGCGAGTTTTGTTTTCCAGGGAAAAGCGCCGTTGTTTGTGTTTGGGTGCCTGTGGTGGGAGTGGCCGGCTGGCTCTTTAGAATCCACGATACGCAGGATGGTTCCCAGACCAGTGGTGGCACCAGTGCCAAGTCGGGCGGGTTTGATAGTAACAAGTGCGTCCTACAATCTGCCATCCAGAAGCGGGGCAGCTTACTTTTGTTTGCCAGGGAAACGGGCCGAGGTTTTTGTCTGGGGGCCTATGGCTGGGAGTGACCGGCTGGCTCGTGAAAAGCTACGATAGGCAGGATGGTGACCAGACCCATGGCGGCACCAGTGCCAAGTTGGGCTGGTTTGATAGTACCAAGTGGCTCCTGCAATCTGCCATCAAAAAGTTGGCAGGCGAGTTTTGTTTTCCAGGGAAAAGCGCCGTTGTTTGTGTTTGGGGGCCTGTGGCTGGGAGTGGCCGGCTGGCTCCTTAGAATCCACGATACGCAGGATGGTTCCCAGACCAGAGGTGGCACCAGTGCCAAGTCGGGCTGGTTTGATAGTACCAAGTGGCTCCTGCAATCTGCCATCCAGAAGCGGGGCAGCTTACTTTTGTTTGCCAGGGAAACGGGCCGAGCTTTGTGTCTGGGGGCCTATGGCTGGGAGTGACCGGCTGGGTCCTGAAAACTACGATAGGCAGGATGGTGACCAGACCCATGGTGGCACCAGTGCCAAGTTGGGCTGGTTTGATAGTACCAAGTGGCTCCTGCAATCTGCCATCAAGAAGTTGGCAGGCGAGTTTTGTTTTCCAGGGAAAAGCGCCGTTGTTTGTGTTTGGGGGCCTGTGTTTGGGAGTGGCCGGCTGGCTCCTTAGAAACCACGATACGCAGGATGGTTCCCAGACCAGAGGTGGCACCAGTGCCAAGTCGGGCTGGTTTGATAGTACCAAGTGGCTCCTGCAATCTGCCATCCAGAAGCGGGGCAGCTTACTTTTGTTTGCCACGGAAACGGGCCGTTGTTTGTGTTTGGGGGCCTGTGGCTGGGAGTGGCCGACTGGCTCCTTAGAATCCACGATACGCAGGATGGTTCCCAGACCAGAGGTGGCACCAGTGCCAAGTCGGGCTGGTTTGATAGTACCAAGTGGCTCCTGCAATCTGCCATCCAGAAGCGGGGCAGCTTAATTTTCTTTGCCAGGGAAACGGGCCGAGATTTGTGTCTGGGGGCCTATGGCTGGGAGTGACCGGCTGGCTCCTGAAAAGTTACGATAGGCAGGATGGTGACCAGACCCATGGTGGCACGAGTGCCAAGTTGGGCTGATTTGATAGTACCAAGTGGCTCCTGCAATCTGCCATCAAAACGTTGGTAGGCGAGTTTTGTTTTCCAGGGAAAAGCGCCGTTGTTTGTGTTTGGGGGCCTGTGGCTGTGAGTGGCCGGCTGGCTCCTTAGAATCCACGATACGCAGGATGGTTCCCAGACTTGTCGTGGCACCAGTGCCAAGTCCGGCTGGTTTGATAGTACCAAGTGGATCCTGCAATCTGCCATCCAGAAGCGGGGCAGCTTACTTTTGTTTGCCAGGGAAACGGGCCGAGGTTTTTGTCTGGGGGCCTATGGCTGGGAGTGACCGGCTGGCTCCTGAAAAGCTACGATAGGCAGGATGGTGACCAGACCCATGGTGGCAGCAGTGCCAAGTTGGGCTGGTTTGATAGTACCAAGTGGCTCCTGCAATCTGCCATCAAAAAGTTGGCAGGCGAGTTTTGTTTTCCAGGGAAAAGCGCCGTTGTTTGTGTTTGGGTGCCTGTGGCTGGGAGTGGCCGGCTGGCTCTTTAGAATCCACGATACGCAGGATGGTTCCCAGACCAGTGGTGGCACGAGTGCCAAGTCGGGCGGGTTTGATAGTAACAAGTGCGTCCTACAATCTGCCATCCAGAAGCGGGGCAGCTTACTTTTGTTTTCCAGGGAAACGGGCCGAGGTTTTTGTCTGGGGGCCTATGGCTTGGAGTGACCGGCTGGCTCGTGAAAAGCTACGATAGGCAGGATGGTGACCAGACCCATGGCGGCACCAGTGCCAAGTTGGGCTGGTTTGATAGTACCAAGTGGCTCCTGCAATCTGCCATCAAAAAGTTGGCAGGCGAGTTTTGTTTTCCAGGGAAAAGCGCCGTTGTTTGTGTTTGGGGGCCTGTGGCTGGGAGTGGCCGGCTGGCTCCTTAGAATCCACGATACGCAGGATGGTTCCCAGACCAGAGGTGGCACCAGTGCCAAGTCGGGCTGGTTTGATAGTACCAAGTGGCTCCTGCAATCTGCCATCCAGAAGCGGGGCAGCTTACTTTTGTTTGCCAGGGGAACGGGCCGAGCTTTGTGTCTGGGGGCCTATGGCTGGGAGTGACCGGCTGGCTCCTGAAAAGCTACGATAGGCAGGATGGTGACCAGACCCATGGTGGCACCAGTGCCAAGTTGGGCTGGTTTGATAGTACCAAGTGGCTCCTGCAATCTGCCATCAAAAAGTTGGCAGGGTAGTTTTCTTTACCAGGGAAAAGCGCCGTTGTTTTTGTTTGGGGGCCTATGGCTGGGAGTGGCCGGCTGGCTCCTTAGAATCCACGATACGCAGGATGGTTCCTAGACTTGACGTGGCACCAGTGCCAAGTTGGGCTGGTTTGATAGTACCAAGTGCGTCCTGCAATCTGCCATCCAGAAGTGGGGTAGTTTACTTTTGTTTGCCAGGGAAACGGGCCGAGGTTTGTGTCTCGGGGCGTATGGCTGGGAGTGACCGGCTGGCTCCTGAAAAGCTACGATAGGCAGGATGGTGACCAGACCCATGGTGGCACCAGTGCCAAGTTGGGCTGGTTTGATAGTACCAAGTGGCTCCTGCAATCTGCCATCAAAAAGTTGGCAGGCGAGTTTGTTATCCAGGGAAAAGCGCCGTTGTTTGTGCCTGGGGCCCTATCGCCTGGAGTGGACGGATGGCTAATTAGAATCCACGATACACAGGATGGTTCCCAGACCCATGGTGGCACCAGTGCCAAGTTGGGCTGGTTTGATACTACCAAGTGGTTCCTGCAATCTGCCATCCAGAAGCGGGGCAGCTTACTTTTGTTTGCCAGGGAAACGGTCCGAGGATTGTGTCTGGGGGCCTATGGCTGGGAGTGACCGGCTGGCTCGTGAAAAGCTACGATAGGCAGGATGGTGACCAGACCCATGACGGCACCAGTGCCAAGTTGGGCTGGTTTGATAGTACCAAGTGGCTCCTGCAATCTGCCATCAAGAAGTTGGCAGGCGAGTTTTGTTTTCCAGGGAAAAGCGCCGTTGTTTGTGTTTGGGGGCCTGTGGCTGGGAGTGGCCGGCTGGCTCCTTAGAATCCACGATACTCAGCATGGTTCCCAGACCAAAGGTGGCACCAGTGCCAAGTTCGGCTGGTTGGATAGTACCAAGTGGATCCTGCAATCTGCCATCCAGAAGCGGGGCAGCTTACTTTTGTTGGCCAGGGAAACGGGCCGAGGTTTGTGTCTGGGGGCCTATGGCTGGGAGTGACCGGCTGGCTCCTGAAAAGCTACGATAGGCAGGATGGTGACCAGACCCATGGTGGCACCAGTGGCAAGTTGGGCTGATTTGATTGTACCAAGTGGCTCCTGCAATCTGCCATCAAAAACTTGGCAGGCGAATTTTGTTTTCCAGGGAAAAGCGCCGTTGTTTGTGTTTGGGGGCCTGTGGCAGGGAGTGGCCGGCTGGCTCCTGAAAAGCTACGATAGGCAGGATGGTGACGAGACCCATGGTGGCACCAGTGCCAAGTTGGGTTGGTTTGATAGTACCAAGTGGCTCCGGCAATCTGCCATCAAAAAGTTGGCAGACGAGTTTTGTTTTCAAGGGAAAAGCGCCGTTGTTTGCGTTTGGGGGCCTGTGGCTGGGAGTGGCCGGCTGGCTGCTTAGAAGCTACCATACGCAGGATGGTTCCCAGACCAGAGGTGGCACCAGTGCCAAGTCGGGCTGGTTTGATAGTACCAAGTGCGTCCTGCAATCTGCCATCCAGAAGTGGGGTAGCTTACTATTGTTTGTCAGGGAAACGGGCCGAGCTTTGTGTCTGTGGGCCTACGGCTGGGAGTGACCGGCTGGCTCCTGAAAAGCTACGATAGGCAGGATGGTGACCAGACCCATGGTGGAACCAGTGCCAAGTTGGGCTGGTTTGATAGTACCAAGTGGCTCCTGCAATCTGCCATCAAAAATTTGGCAGGCAAGTTTTGTTTTCCAGGGAAAAGTGCCGTTGTTTTTTTTGGGGGCCTATGGCTGGGAGTGGCCGGCTGGCTCCTTAGAATCCACGATACGCAGGATGGTTCCCAGACCTGAGGTGGCACCAGTGCCAAGTTGGGCTGGTTTGATAGTACCAAGTGCGTCCTGCAATCTGCCATCCAGAAGCGGGGTAGCTTACTTTTGTTTGCCAGGGAAACGGGCCGAGGTTTGTGTCTCGGGGCCTATGGCTGGGAGTGACCGGCTGGCTCCTGAAAAGCTACGATAGGCAGGATGGTGACCAGACCCATGGTGGCACCAGTGCCAAGTTGGGCTGGTTTGATAGTACCAAGTGGCTCCTGCAATCTGCCATCAAAAACTTGGCAGGCGAGTTTTGTTTTCCAGGGAAAAGCGCCGTTGTTTTTGTTTGGGGGCCTGTGGGTGGGAGTGGCCGGATGGCTAATTAGAATCCACGATACGCAGCATGGTTCCCAGACCTGAGGTGGCACCAGTGCCAAGTCGGGCTAGTTTGATTACACCAAGTGGCTCCTGCAATCTGCCATCCAGAAGCGGGGCAGCTTGCTTTTGTTTGCCAGGGAAACGGGCCGAGGTTTGTGTCTGGGGGCCTATGGCTGGGAGTGACCGGCTGCCTCTGAAAAGCTATGATAGGCAGGATGGTGACCAGACCCAAGGTGGCACCAGTGCCAAGTTGGGCTGGTTTGATAGTACCAAGTGGCTCCTGCAATCTGCCATCAAAAATTTGGCAGGCGAGTTTTGTTTTCCAGGGAAAAGCGCCGTTGTTTGTGTTTGGGGGCCTGTGGCTGGGAGTGGCCGGCTGGTTGCTTAGAATCCACGATACGCAGGATGGTTCCCAGACGTGAGGCGGCGCCAGTGCCAAGTCGGGCTGGTTTGATACTACCAAGTGCGTCCTGCAATCTGCCATCCAGAAGCGGGACAGCTTACTTTTGCTAGCCAGGGAAACGGGCCGAGCTTTGGGTCTGGGCGCCTATGGCTGGGAGTGACCGGCTGGCTCCTGAAAAGCTACGATAGGCAGGATGGTGACCAGACCCATGGTGGCACCAGTGCCAAGTTGGGCTGGTTTGATAGTACCAAGTGGCTCCTGCAATCTGCCATCAAAAATTGGCAGGCGAGTTTTGTTTTCCAGGGAAAAGCGCCGTTGTTTGTGTTTAGGGGCCTGTGGGTGGGAGTGGCCGGATGGCTAATTAGAATCCACGATACGCAGCATGGTTCCCAGACCTGAGGTGGCAACAGTGCCAAGTCGGGCTAGTTGGATGGTGCAAAGTGGCTCCTGCAATCTGCCATCCAGAAGCGAGGTAGCTTACTTTTTTTTGCCAGGGAAACGGGCCGAGGTTTTTGTCTCGGGGCCTGTGGCTGGGGGTGACCGGCTGGCTCCTGAAAAGCTACGATAGGCAGGATGGTGACCAGACCCATGGTGGCACCAGTGCCGAGTTGGGCTGATTTGATAGTACCAAGTGGCTCCTGCAATCTGCCATCAAAAATTTGGCAGGCGAGTTTTGTTTTCCAGGGAAAAGCGCCCTTGTTTGTGTTTGGGGGCCTGTGGCTGGGAGTGGCCGGATGGCTAATTAGAATCCACGATACACAGGATGGTTCCCAGACCCATGGTGGCACCAGTGCCAAGTTGGGCTGGTTTGATACTACCAAGTGGTTCCTGCAATCTGCCATCCAGAAGCGGGGCAGCTTACTTTTGTTTGCCAGGGAAACGGTCCGAGGATTGTGTCTGGGGGCCTATGGCTGGGAGTGACCGGCTGGCTCGTGAAAAGCTACGATAGGCAGGATGGTGACCAGACCCATGACGGCACCAGTGCCAAGTTGGGCTGGTTTGATAGTACCAAGTGGCTCCTGCAATCTGCCATCAAGAAGTTGGCAGGCGAGTTTTGTTTTCCAGGGAAAAGCGCCGTTGTTTGTGTTTGGGGGCCTGTGGCTGGGAGTGGCCGGCTGGCTCCTTAGAATCCACGATACTCAGCATGGTTCCCAGACCAAAGGTGGCACCAGTGCCAAGTTCGGCTGGTTGGATAGTACCAAGTGGTTCCTGCAATCTGCCATCCAGAAGCGGGGCAGCTTACTTTTGTTGGCCAGGGAAACGGGCCGAGGTTTGTGTCTGGGGGCCTATGGCTGGGAGTGACCGGCTGGCTCCTGAAAAGCTACGATAGGCAGGATGGTGACCAGACCCATGGTGGCACCAGTGGCAAGTTGGGCTGATTTGATTGTACCAAGTGGCTCCTGCAATCTGCCATCAAAAACTTGGCAGGCGAATTTTGTTTTCCAGGGAAAAGCGCCGTTGTTTGTGTTTGGGGGCCTGTGGCAGGGAGTGGCCGGCTGGCTCCTGAAAAGCTACGATAGGCAGGATGGTGACGAGACCCATGGTGGCACCAGTGCCAAGTTGGGTTGGTTTGATAGTACCAAGTGGCTCCGGCAATCTGCCATCAAAAAGTTGGCAGACGAGTTTTGTTTTCAAGGGAAAAGCGCCGTTGTTTGTGTTTGGGGGCCTGTGGCTGGGAGTGGCCGGCTGGCTGCTTAGAAGCTACCATACGCAGGATGGTTCCCAGACCAGAGGTGGCACCAGTGCCAAGTCGGGCTGGTTTGATAGTACCAAGTGCGTCCTGCAATCTGCCATCCAGAAGCGGGGTAGCTTACTATTGTTTGTCAGGGAAACGGGCCGAGCTTTGTGTCTGTGGGCCTACGGCTGGGAGTGACCGGCTGGCTCCTGAAAAGCTACGATAGGCAGGATGGTGACCAGACCCATGGTGGCACCAGTGCCAAGTTGGGCTGGTTTGATAGTACCAAGTGGCTCCTGCAATCTGCCATCAAAAATTTGGCAGGCAAGTTTTGTTTTCCAGGGAAAAGTGCCGTTGTTTTTTTTGGGGGCCTATGGCTGGGAGTGGCCGGCTGGCTCCTTAGAATCCACGATACGCAGGATGGTTCCCAGACCTGAGGTGGCACCAGTGCCAAGTTGGGCTGGTTTGATAGTACCAAGTGCGTCCTGCAATCTGCCATCCAGAAGCGGGGTAGCTTACTTTTGTTTGCCAGGGAAACGGGCCGAGGTTTGTGTCTCGGGGCCTATGGCTGGGAGTGACTGGCTGGCTCCTGAAAAGCTACGATAGGCAGGATGGTGACCAGACCCATGGTGGCACCAGTGCCAAGTTGGGCTGGTTTGATAGTACCAAGTGGCTCCTGCAATCTGCCATCAAAAACTTGGCAGGCGAGTTTGTTATCCAGGGAAAAGCGCCGTTGTTTTTGTTTGGGGGCCTGTGGCTGGGAGTGGCCGGCTGGCTCCTTAGAATCCATGATACGCAGGATGGTTCCCAGACCAGAGGTGGCACCAGTGCCAAGTCGGGCTGGTTTGATGGTGAAAAGTGGCTCCTGCAATCTGCCATCCAGAAGCGGGGCAGCTTACTTTTGTTTGCCAGGGAAACGGGCCGAGGTTTGTGTCTGGGGGTTTATGGCTGGGAGTGACCGGCTGGCTCCTGAAAAGCTACGATAGGCAGGATGGTGACCAGACCCATGGTGGCACCAGTGTCAAGGTGGGCTGGTTTGATAGTACCAAGTGGCTCCGGCAGTCTGCCATCAAAATTTGGCAGGCGAGTTTTGTTTTCCAGGGAAAAGCGCCGTTGTTTTTGTTTGGGGGCCTGTGGGTGGGAGTGGCCGGATGGCTAATTAGAATCCACGATACGCAGCATGGTTCCCAGACCTGAGGTGGCACCAGTGCCAAGTCGGGCTAGTTTGATGGTGCAAAGTGGCTCCTGCAATCTGCCATCCAGAAGCGGGGCAGCTTGCTTTTGTTTGCCAGGGAAACGGGCCGAGGTTTGTGTCTGGGGGCCTATGGCTGGGAGTGACCGGCTGCCTCTGAAAAGCTATGATAGGCAGGATGGTGACCAGACCCAAGGTGGCACCAGTGCCAAGTTGGGCTGGTTTGATAGTACCAAGTGGCTCCTGCAATCTGCCATCAAAAAGTTGGCAGGCGAGTTTTGTTTTCCAGGGAAAAGCGCCGTTGTTTGTGTTTGGGGGCCTGTGGCTGGGAGTGGCCGGCTGGTTGCTTAGAATCCACGATACGCAGGATGGTTCCCAGACGTGAGGCGGCGCCAGTGCCAAGTCGGGCTGGTTTGATACTACCAAGTGCGTCCTGCAATCTGCCATCCAGAAGCGGGACAGCTTACTTTTGCTAGCCAGGGAAACGGGCCGAGCTTTGGGTCTGGGCGCCTATGGCTGGGAGTGACCGGCTGGCTCCTGAAAAGCTACGATAGGCAGGATGGTGACCAGACCCATGGTGGCACCAGTGCCAAGTTGGGCTGGTTTGATAGTACCAAGTGGCTCCTGCAATCTGCCATCAAAAATTGGCAGGCGAGTTTTGTTTTCCAGGGAAAAGCGCCGTTGTTTGTGTTTAGGGGCCTGTGGGTGGGAGTGGCCGGATGGCTAATTAGAATCCACGATACGCAGCATGGTTCCCAGACCTGAGGTGGCACCAGTGCCAAGTCGGGCTAGTTGGATGGTGCAAAGTGGCTCCTGCAATCTGCCATCCAGAAGCGAGGTAGCTTACTTTTTTTTGCCAGGGAAACGGGCCGAGGTTTTTGTCTCGGGGCCTGTGGCTGGGGGTGACCGGCTGGCTCCTGAAAAGCTACGATAGGCAGGATGGTGACCAGACCCATGGTGGCACCAGTGCCGAGTTGGGCTGATTTGATAGTACCAAGTGGCTCCTGCAATCTGCCATCAAAAATTTGGCAGGCGAGTTTTGTTTTCCAGGGAAAAGCGCCCTTGTTTGTGTTTGGGGGCCTGTGGCTGGGAGTGGCCGGCTGGCTAATTAGAATCAACGATACGCAGGATGGTTCCCAGACCAGAGTTGGCACCAGTGACAAGTCGGGCTGGTTTGATACTACCAAGCGCGTCCTGCAATCTGCCATCCAGAAGCGGGGCAGCTTACTTTTGTTTGCCAGGGAAACGGGCCGAGCTTTGTGTCTGGGGGCCTATGGCTGGGAGTGACCGGCTGGCTCCTGAAAAGCTACGATAGGCAGGATGGTGACCAGACCCATGGTGGCACCAGTGCCAAGTTGGGCTGATTTGATAGTAGCAAGTGGCTCCTGCAATCTGCCATCAAAATGTTGGCAGGCGAGTTTTGTTTTCCAGGGAAAAGCGCCGTTGTTTGTGTTTGGGGGCCTGTGGCTGGGAGTGACCGGCTGGCTCCTTAGAATCCACGATACGCCGGATGGTTCCCAGACCCAAGGTGGCACCAGTGCCAAGTTGGGCTGGTTTGATAATACCAAGGTATTCCTGCAATCTGCCATCCAGAAGCGGGGCAGCTTACTTTTGTTTTCCAGGGAAAAGGGCCGAGGTTTTTCTCTGGGGGCCTATGGCTGGGAGTGACCGGCTGGCGCCTGAACAGCTACGATAGGCAGGATGGTTCCAAGACCCATGGTGGCACCAGTGCCATGTTCGGCTGATTTGATAGTACCAAGTGGCTCCTGCAATCTGCCATCAAAATGTTGGCAGGCGAGTTTTGTTTTCCAGGGAAAAGCGCCGTTGTTTGTGTTTGGGGGCCTGTGGCTGGGAGTGGCCAGCTTGCTAATTGGAATCCACGATACGCAGGATGGTTCCCAGACCAGAGGTGGCACCAGTGCCAAGTCGGGCTGGTTTGATAGTACCAAGTGCGTCCTGCAATCTGCCATCCACAAGCGGCGCCGCTTAGTTTTGTTTGCCTCGGAAACGGGCCGAGGTTTGTGTCTGGGGGCCTATGGCTGGGAGTGACCGGCTAGGTCCTGAAAATCTACGATAGGCAGGATGGTGACCAGACCCATGGTGGCACCAGTGCCAAGTTGGGCTGGTTTGATAGTACCAAGTTGCTCCGGCAATCTGCCATCAAAATGTGGCAGGCGAGTTTTGTTTTCCAGGGAAAAGCGCCGCTGTTTGTGTTTGAGGGCCTGTGGCTGGGAGTGTCCGGCTGGCTCCTTAGAATCCACGATACGCAGGATGGTTCCCAGACCTGAGGTGGCACCAGTGCCAAGTCGGGCTACTTTGATGGTGCAAAGTGGCTCCTGCAATCTGCCATCCAGAAGCGGGGCAGCTTACTTTTTTTTGCCAGGGAAACGGGCCGAGGTTTGTGTCTGGGGTCTATGGCTGGGAGTGACCGGCTGGCTCCTGAAAAGCTACGATAGGCAGGATGGTGACCAGACCCATGGTGGCACCAGTGCCAAGTTGGGCTGGTTTGATAGTACCAAGTGGCTCCGGCAATCTGCCATCAAAAATTTGGCAGGCGAGTTTTGTTTTCCAGGGAAAAGCGCCGATGTTTGTGTTTGGGGGCCTGTGGCTGGGAGTGGCCGGCTGGCTCCTTAGAATCCACGATACGCAGGATGGTTCCCAGACCTGAGGTAGCACCAGTGCCAAGTCGGGCTGGTTTGATAGTACCAAGTGCGTCCTGCAATCTGCCATCCAGAAGCGGGGCAGCTTACTTTTGTTTGCCAGGGAAACGGGCCGAGGTTTGTGTCTGGGGGCCTATGGCAGGGAGTGACCGGCTGGCTCCTGAAAAGCTACGATAGGCAGGATGGTGACCAGACCCATGGTGGCACCAGTGCCAAGTTGGGCTGGTTTGATAGTACCAAGTGGCTCCTGCAATCTGCCATCAAAAGTTGGCAGGCGAGTTTTGTTTTCCAGGGAAAAGCGCCGTTGTTTGTGTTTGGGGGCCTGTGGCTGGGAGTGGCCGGCTGGCTCCTTAGAATCCACAATACGCAGGATGGTTCCCTGACCTGAGGTGGCACCAGTGATAAGTTGGGCTGGTTTGATAGTACCAAGTGCGTCCTGCAATCTGCCATCCAGAAGCGGGGTAGCTTACTTTTGTTTGCCAGGGAAACGGGCCGAGCTTTGTGTCTGGGGGCCTATGGCTGGGAGTGACCGGCTGGCTCCTGAAAAGCTACGATAGGCAGGATGGTGACCAGACCCATGGTGGCACCAGAGCCATGTTCGGCTGATTTCAAAGTACAAAGTGGCTCCTGCAATCTGCCATCAAAAGTCAGCAGGCAAGCTTTGTTTTCCAGGGAAAAGCGCCGTTGTTTGTGTCTGCGGGCCTGTGGCTGGAGTGGCCGGCTGGCTCCTTTAAACACACGATACGCCGGATGGTTCCCAGACCCAAGGTGGCACCAGTGCCAAGTTGGGCTGGTTTGATAGTACCAAGTGGTTCCTGCAATCTGCAATCAAAATGTTGGCAGGCGAGTTTTGTTTTCCAGGGAAAAGCGCCGATGTTTTTTTTTGGGGGCCTGTGGCTGGGAGTGGCCGGCTGGCTCCTTAGAATCCAAGATACGCAGGATGGTTCCCAGACCAGAGGTGGCACCAGTACCAAGTCGGGCTGGTTTGATAATAACAAGTGGATCCTGAAATCTGCCATCCAGAAGCGGGGCAGCTTACTTTTGTTTGCCAGGGAAACGGGCAGAGCTTTGTGTCTGGGGGCCTATGGCTGGGAGTGACCGGCTGGCTCCTGAAAAGCTACGATAGGCAGGAAGGTGACCAGACCCATGGTGTCAGCAGTGCCAAGTTGGGCTGGTTTGATAGTACCAAGTGGCTCCTGCAATCTGCCATCAAAAAGTTGGCAGGCGAGTTTTGTTTTCCAGGGAAAAGCGCCGTTGTTTGTGTTTGGGGGCCTGTGGCTGGGAGTGGCCGTCTTGCTAATTGGAATCCACGATACGCAGGAGTGTTCCCAGACCTGAGGTGGCACCAGTGACAAGTCGGGCCAGTTTGATGGTGCAAAGTGGCTCCTGCAATCTGCCATCCAGAAGCGGGGCAGCTTACTATTGTTTGCCAGGGAAACGGGCCGAGGTTTGTGTCTGGGTTCCTATGGCTGGGAGTGACCGGCTGGCACCTGAAAAGCTACGATAGGCAGGATGGTGACCAGATCCATGGTGGCACCAGTGCCAAGTTGGGCTGATTTGATAGTACCAAGTGGCTCCTGCAATCTGCCATCAAAAATTTGGCAGGCGAGTTTTGTTTTCCAGGGAAAAGCGCCATTGTTTTTATTTGGGGGCCTGTGGCTGGGAGTGGCCCGCTGGCTCCTTAGAATCCACGATACGCAGGATGGTTCCCAGACCCAAGGTGGCACCAGTGCCAAGTTGGGCTGGTTTGATAGTACCAAGTGTCTCCTGCAATCTGCCATCCAGAAGCAGGGCAGCTTACTTTTGTTTGCCAGAGAAATAGGCCTAGGTTTTTGTTTGGGGGCCTGTGGCTAGGAGTGGCCGGCTGGCTCCTAAGAATCCACGATACGCAGGATGTTTCCCAGACCCAAGGTGGCACCAGTGCCAAGTCGGGCTGGTTTGATAGTACCAAGTGGCTCCTGCAAACTCCATCAAAAAGTTGGCAGGCGTGTTTTGTTTTCCAGGGAACAGCGCCGTTGATTTTGTTTGGGGGCCTGTGGCTCAGAGTGGCCGGGTGGCTCCTTAGAATCCACGATACGCAGGATGGTTCCCAGACCCAAGGTGGCACCAGTGCCAAGTGGGGCTGGTTTGATTACACCAAGTGGCTCCTGCAATCTGCCATCCAGAAGTGAGGCAGCTAAGTTTTGTTTGCGAGAAAAACGGGCCGTGGTTTTTGTTGGGGGCCTGTGGCTGGGAGTAGCCGGCTGGCTCCTTAAAATCCACGATAGGCAGGATGGTTCCCAGACCCAAGGTGGCACCAGTGCCAAGTCGGGCTGGTTTGATAGTACCAAGTGGCTCCTGCAATCTGCCATCCAGAAGCGGGGCAGCTGAGTTTTGTTTGCCAGAGAAAAAGGCTGTGGTTTGTGTTTGGGGGCCTGTGGCTGGCAGTGGCCGGCTGGCTCCTGAAAATCCACGATACGCAGCATGGTTCCCAGACCCAAGGTGGCACCAGTGCCAAGTGGGGCTCGTTTGACAGTGTCAAGTGCCTCCTGCAATCTCCCATCCAGAAGCGGGGCAGCTGAGTTTTTTTTGCCAGGGAAACGGACCTTTGTTTTTGATTGGGCTCTGTGGCCGAGAGTGGTCGGCTGTCTCCTGACAATCCACAATACGCAGGATGGTTCCCAGACCCAAGGTGGCACCAGTGCCAAGTCGGGCTGGTTTGATAGTACCAAGTGTCTCCTGCAATCTGCCATCCAGAAGCGGGGCAGCTGAGTTTTGTTTGCCAGAGAAAAGGGCCGTGGGTTGTGTTTGGGGGCATATGGCTGGGAGTGGCCACCTGGCTCCTTAAAATGCACGATACGCCGCATGGTAACCAGGCGCAAGGTGGCACCAGTGCCAAGTCAGGCTGTTTTTGTAGTACCCAGTGGCTCCTGCAATTTGCCATCCAGAAGCGGGGCAGTTGAATTTTGTTTGCTAGAGAAAAGGGCTGTGGTTTGTGTTTGGGGGCCTATGGCTGAGAGTGGCCGGCTGGCCCCTGAAAATCAACGATAGGCAGGATGGTTCCCAGATCCAAGGTGGCACCAGTGCCAAGTAAGGCTGGTTGTATGGTTCAAAGTAACTCCTGCAATCTGCCATCCAGAAGCGGGACAGCTGAGTTTTTTTTGCCAGAGAAAAGGTCCATGGTTTCTTTTTGGGGCATACGGCTGGGAATTGCCGGCTGGCTCCTTAAAATGCTCGATACGCAGGATGGTTCCCAGAGCCAAGGTGGCACCACTGCCAAGTCGGGCTCTTTTTGTAGTACCAAGTGCGTCCTGCAATTTGCCATCCAGAAGAGGGGCAGTTGAGTTTTGTTTGCCAGAGAAAAGGGCCGTTGTTTGTGTTTGGGGGCCTGTGGCTGGGAGTGTTCGGCTGGTTCCTGAATATGTACGATACGCAGGATTGTTCCCAGATCCAAGGTGGCAGCAGTGCCATGTTGTGCTGGTGTGATAGTCCCAAGTGGCTCCTGCAATCTGCCATCCAGAAGTGGGGCAGCTGATTTTTGTTTGCCAGAGAAAAGGTCCGTGGTTTGTTTTTGGGGGCATATGGCTGAGAGTGGCCGGCTGGCCCCTGAAAATCCACGATACACAGGATGGTTCCCAGATCCAAGGTGGCACCTGTGCCAAGTCGGGCTGATTTGATAGTACTAAGTAGCTCCTGCAATCTGCCATCCAGAAGCGGGGCAGCTTACTTTTGTTTGCCAGGGAAACGGGCCGAGGTTTGTGTTTGGGGGCCTATGGCTGAGAGTGACCGGCTGGCTCCTGAAAAGCTACGATAGGCAGGATGGTGACCAGACCCATGGTGGCACCAGTGCCAAGTTGGGCTGGTTTGATAGTACCAAGTGGTTCCTGCAATCTGCCATCCAGAAGCAGGGCAGCTGAGTTTTGTTTGCCAGAGAAAAGGGCCTTGGTTTGTGTTTGGGGGCATATGGCTGGGTGTGGCCAGCTGGCTCCTTAAAATGCACGATATGCAACATGGCTCCCAGACCCAAGGTGGCACAAGTGCCAAGTTGGGCTGGTTTGATAGTACCAAGTGGCTCCTGCAATCTTCCATGATCACGTGGAGAAATACTTTCTGGTTTCAGCCTCATGCTCTTTCTTCTCTCCCTCAACTTCTCTATCACCTCTCATCTGGTTCACATGCGCTGTCTTCAAGGTCCACAGGCTACTTTTCACAGAATCTTCTGGCCTGATGAAGTAAGGATGATGAATAGAACAGAGCTGGGATCTATTTTCCAGTTTGGATAAAATGCATTCTGCACACAAATCCAAGGAGAACGGGCTGCCCCGATGCCCAGAAAATCTTTCACTCCTGCTAGTGTTCTATGTCAACCGCAACTTAGTCTGAAAGAAAAGCTTTTTCTCTGAGAGCATCTGAGAGGTTTGCATGAAGCACTGATATCTGACATATGCAATTTTGAATAGGAGAGGAAAAAGAAAATGGCAAGGAGTTTTTAATTTTAGTGGTTTCAATTTTAATTTCCGTGCACTTTTTCAAAACTTGTCAGCTCAAATGCCCATCAACATCTTTTAGTCATCTGTAAGTCAGTATTCATATAAAATGTGCTTCAAATCCAAAGAATTTCAAATTTGCACTCCAAGCTTCTATGCCTAGATTTATGATTTCCTACACATATTAGATGAAAGGAAGGCCTTTTTTACTGTGGGAGTGCTGGAACACTGGAACAGGTTGCCCAGAGAAGTTGTGGGTGTCCCATCCCTGAAAGTATTCAAGGTCACCCTGGACGGGGCTTGGAGCAGCAACAAAGGAGAAGCTTGATGGTAGAGAAACAAAGTTGGACTATAGAAGAAACTCGGATTGAAGTATAGGATCAAGTTTTCTCTCAGCTCTTGGGGTAAATTCAAAGTTGTACAAAATGACATTTATCTGTGCTATTCACTACTGTAACAGAAAGTTTCATGAAAACTGTACAGAAGATAGTAAATTTTAAAAGAGATAAGAATTACAGCATAAAATCCATGGGATAGGTTACAACATGAGACACTCTCTAAGAGAAAATCTCTGTGTTTCAGCACTTCATCGGGGTAAGATTTCATGAAGTGCCAAAGAAGGCGGCAAAATATCATTCGGGACATTATTTACTGGAATTCAGCCTGGCCATTAGTAGGAACTGCCTTTGAACATATCATGTAGATATACCACACACACTTTCCCTTCACTGAAAAATTACTGTTTACAACAAATAAGCAATTGACGATCAAAATTGATTGAAAGCATCTTAAACATGTCAAGTATTTCATTGTAGATGATCTGTGATCCAAATGCTTCTTCCACCTTCGAGAGGGACAGAAGAATTCTTCCATATCATGATGGTTTAAAATTGTATCAACCAATGTTTTCTGCTGAAAAGATATCATCTATTTTTTTCTATTTTTGGAAGAAAATATTCCTAGACATACAACAGGTGAGAACTAAGTAATTTTAAAGAAACAAATGAAATGAAAATATTCTGTAAATAGAATGAAATGAAAAGCTGTGTTTTAAATAGGAGCTAAATATTAAACAGAATTTTTGTACCAGGCATTTGAATTACTGCACCAGCTCTTTTGCCCATCAAGAGAGGCATTTAGCATTTCAGTCTTTTCCAAGGTGTTCATGATCTGCTATGCTGATCTCTGTGTGTGCCTAGGTGTGTGTGGAGGGGGGGGCATATGAAGGGGAGTGTGTATGTTTGCTTTACAATTGTTGTGGCAGATTCATGCCTCAGCTCCACATTTTGTTTTAAAAAGGTCACACCGAGTGGATATGAAGTTTACTATCAACAAGAGATCGATTCCCAAATCATCCATTTGACTCTCCCTTATAAATCATGTGCTTTGTTGCATATTTTATCAAATATACTTTCAAGCCAGATGGAGGAAGGAGGATGTGGGAATCCCTCCACCATCTTGCAACTTTTATGTAAGTAGGTTTTCAAGAAAATCATCATTTCTCTTTTAAATATGTCTGGAACAGGCATGATGGTAGTGTCAACCTGTTGGAGTTTTTGTTGCTGGAAGAAGTTGTACAAAAGGATTGGTTTTTACATTGACCAGTTACTGAATCAAGCGCAGGAATACATTGGAAATTTAGCTGGGGGTTCCTTTTCCCAGCAGACTACTTCTAGAACGAGCTTGTACACTGAAGCTGACTCTTTTGCTCTCTTTTTGTTTCTTTCCTATTTTCTTGGCTTCTTTGCCACTATCTAGACAATTTTGGAACTTTGTTCCCAACTAAAATGGTTTCAATAGTCTGATTGTGATCATACATTTTTACAAGGAATTTTTAAAATCTTTCCTCGAGTCCAGAAAGTCAAGGACTTAGATCTTTTTCTTCCCTTATCAATATTGCCATGAAATTGATAAATAAAGACCAACTCTTTATTTTTGTTTTTAACCCACGTAGATAATTCCCATCCATTAATCCATTTTGTGGACCAATAGCTGCCATTCTGATGGAAGCTGTCACTTCTTAACAATAGGCATTCTGTGACTATGTTGACAGCACTTTGGGTGAAGATCCTAACTGGTCTTAGATATACATAGGGAGAAATTTGCTCAGCCAGTGTCAGTCTTAAGCATGCGTATCAGAAGATCTTTCTAGAGCTGGGAATTTTCCCATGAAAGGGATTCAGTTAGGGAAGAGACACTTGTGCCAGAGTTTTACATTCTTCTTGAACACTGCTTAAGGAACTTAGATGCCATGTCCATTTGGATCTCTGTCTGCACAGAACTTTGTCATGCCAGTGCTTTGAAATGCATCTTGAAGAGAATTCACTAGCACAGAATGAAAGAGAGTGGAAGGGGTTGGTGGGGCTAACCAGGCCCAACCCCCCTGCCTAAACCAGGATACCTAGAGCCTCTTGCCCAGGATTCTATCTGGGTGTACTTTTAATGTCTTCAAAGATCCAGGCTCCACAATCTTTCTGGGCAGTCTGTGCCGTGGTTCAGTCACCCTGACAGTAAAGAAACATTTACTGATGTTCAAAGGCAATCTCCTGTATTTCAGTGTGTGCCCACTGCCTCTTGTCTTTTCCCTCAGCATCACTGAAAAGACACTGATTCCCTCCCCTTTGCACTATTGCTTCCATATGTATGTGTGATGCCATGTAGAGGTATGTCAAAAACCTCCCTGAAGCCCAGGCAGATAATATTCCCTTCATCTACCAGTCAAGTTGATTCATCAGAGGAGTTTAAAGTGATGTTCAGCATGAAATTCCCCTGAAAAATCATGCTAACTACATTATTTGGTCATCTGTCATGTGCCTGGCAAGGATTTCCAGGAAGAGCTGCTTCATCAACTTCCTGGGGATAAAAAAGAGGCTGGCTGGTTTGTACTATGGCGAGTCCTCTTAATTGCCTTTTTTGAAGATGGGTGTCATTTGCTAACATCCACTCTTTAGCCTCTCTTGTCGTCTACATCTTAGCAAAACGCTTTTCCACTATGTCTGGCTAGGAAAAACTGTGCCAGCACAGAAAACATCTCCCATCGTGTTCTAGAAGTTGCACGGATGTCTGCCAAGTGTTTGGCAGGAAGAAAAGAAAAGTTGTCCAAAACAGCTTCCAATCGAATGTTCCTGTGATTGGAAAAGTCAGGAGAGTGCAAAGGTACTGTTTTCTATCAGTTGGCAAGGTGCGCACACAATCCCAGTGTTGTACAGCTTGCTTCTTCACCTTCCCGAAGCTGCCGCTCTCGCCGGCTGCCGGAGCCCAAGAAGCGGCTTCTTCGCGCAAAGACGATTGTGCCGCTCACAGGGCTCTCCTTAGCGCGGCTTCTGCCGAAAGACGCCCGGCAGCGGCTCTTACCTCCGGAGAGCATCCTACCTTCGTCTTTAGCTCCTCTTCTCATCTACACCTCGGCAAAAAGCTTTTCCACTATGTCTGGCTAGGAAAAACTGTGCCAGCACAGAAAACATCTCCCATCGTGTTCTAGAAGTTGCACGGATGTCTGCCAAGTGTTTGGCAGGAAGAAAAGAAAAGTTGTCCAAAACAGCTTCCAATCGAATGTTCCTGTGATTGGAAAAGTCAGGAGAGTGCAAAGGTACTGTTTTCTATCAGTTGGCAAGGTGCGCACACAATCCCAGTGTTGTACAGCTTGCTTCTTCACCTTCCCGAAGCTGCCGCTCTCGCCGGCTGCCGGAGCCCAAGAAGCGGCTTCTTCGCGCAAAGACGATTGTGCCGCTCACAGGGCTCTCCTTAGCGCGGCTTCTGCCGAAAGACGCCCGGCAGCGGCTCTTACCTCCGGAGAGCATCCTACCTTCGTCTTTCTCGTCTTTTGTAGTCTACATCTTAGCAAAACGCTTTTCCACTATGTCTGGCTAGGAAAAACTGTGCCAGCACAGAAAACATCTCCCATCGTGTTCTAGAAGTTGCACGGATGTCTGCCAAGTGTTTGGCAGGAAGAAAAGAAAAGTTGTCCAAAACAGCTTCCAATCGAATGTTCCTGTGATTGGAAAAGTCAGGAGAGTGCAAAGGTACTGTTTTCTATCAGTTGGCAAGGTGCGCACACAATCCCAGTGTTGTACAGCTTGCTTCTTCACCTTCCCGAAGCTGCCGCTCTCGCCGGCTGCCGGAGCCCAAGAAGCGGCTTCTTCGCGCAAAGACGATTGTGCCGCTCACAGGGCTATCCTTAGCGCGGCTTCTGCCGAAAGACGCCCGGCAGCGGCTCTTACCTCCGGAGAGCATCCTACCTTCGTCTTTCTCGTCTTTTGTAGTCTACATCTTAGCAAAACGCTTTTCCACTATGTCTGGCTAGGAAAAACTGTGCCAGCACAGAAAACATCTCCCATCGTGTTCTAGAAGTTGCACGGATGTCTGCCAAGTGTTTGGCAGGAAGAAAAGAAAAGTTGTCCAAAACAGCTTCCAATCGAATGTTCCTGTGATTGGAAAAGTCAGGAGAGTGCAAAGGTACTGTTTTCTATCAGTTGGCAAGGTGCGCACACAATCCCAGTGTTGTACAGCTTGCTTCTTCACCTTCCCGAAGCTGCCGCTCTCGCCGGCTGCCGGAGCCCAAGAAGCGGCTTCTTCGCGCAAAGACGATTGTGCCGCTCACAGTGCTCTCCTTAGCGCGGCTTCTGCCGAAAGACGCCCGGCAGCGGCTCTTACCTCCGGAGAGCATCCTACCTTCGTCTTTCGCGTCTTTTGTAGTCTACATCTTAGCAAAACGCTTTTCCACTATGTCTGGCTAGGAAAAACTGTGCCAGCACAGAAAACATCTCCCATCATGTTCTAGAAGTTGCACGGATGTCTGCCAAGTGTTTGGCAGGAAGAAAAGAAAAGTTGTCCAAAACAGCTTCCAATCGAATGTTCCTGTGATTGGAAAAGTCAGGAGAGTGCAAAGGTACTGTTTTCTATCAGTTGGCAAGGTGCGCACACAATCCCAGTGTTGTACAGCTTGCTTCTTCACCTTCCCGAAGCTGCCGCTCTCGCCGGCTGCCGGAGCCCAAGAAGCGGCTTCTTCGCGCAAAGACGATTGTGCCGCTCACAGTGCTCTCCTTAGCGCGGCTTCTGCCGAAAGACGCCCGGCAGCGGCTCTTACCTCCGGAGAGCATCCTACCTTCGTCTTTCGCGTCTTTTGTAGTCTACATCTTAGCAAAACGCTTTTCCACTATGTCTGGCTAGGAAAAACTGTGCCAGCACAGAAAACATCTCCCATCGTGTTCTAGAAGTTGCACGGATGTCTGCCAAGTGTTTGGCAGGAAGAAAAGAAAAGTTGTCCAAAACAGCTTCCAATCGAATGTTCCTGTGATTGGAAAAGTCAGGAGAGTGCAAAGGTACTGTTTTCTATCAGTTGGCAAGGTGCGCACACAATCCCAGTGTTGTACAGCTTGCTTCTTCACCTTCCCGAAGCTGCCGCTCTCGCCGGCTGCCGGAGCCCAAGAAGCGGCTTCTTCGCGCAAAGACGATTGTGCCGCTCACAGTGCTCTCCTTAGCGCGGCTTCTGCCGAAAGACGCCCGGCAGCGGCTCTTACCTCCGGAGAGCATCCTACCTTCGTCTTTCGCGTCTTTTGTAGTCTACATCTTAGCAAAACGCTTTTCCACTATGTCTGGCTAGGAAAACCCGTGCCAGCACAGAAAACATCTCCCATCGTTTTCTAGAAGTTGCACGGATGTCTGCCAAGTGTTTGGCAGGAAGAAAAGAAAAGTTGTCCAAAACAGCTTCCAATCGAATGTTCCTGTGATTGGAAAAGTCAGGAGAGTGCAAAGGTACTGTTTTCTATCAGTTGGCAAGGTGCGCACACAATCCCAGTGTTGTACAGCTTGCTTCTTCACCTTCCCGAAGCTGCCGCTCTCGCCGGCTGCCGGAGCCCAAGAAGCGGCTTCTTCGCGCAAAGACGATTGTGCCGCTCACAGTGCTCTCCTTAGCGCGGCTTCTGCCGAAAGACGCCCGGCAGCGGCTCTTACCTCCGGAGAGCATCCTACCTTCGTCTTTCGCGTCTTTTGTAGTCTACATCTTAGCAAAACGCTTTTCCACTATGTCTGGCTAGGAAAACCCGTGCCAGCACAGAAAACATCTCCCATCGTTTTCTAGAAGTTGCACGGATGTCTGCCAAGTGTTTGGCAGGAAGAAAAGAAAAGTTGTCCAAAACAGCTTCCAATCGAATGTTCCTGTGATTGGAAAAGTCAGGAGAGTGCAAAGGTACTGTTTTCTATCAGTTGGCAAGGTGCGCACACAATCCCAGTGTTGTACAGCTTGCTTCTTCACCTTCCCGAAGCTGCCACTCTCAGGAGGTAAGAGCCGCTGCCGGGCGTCTTTCGGCAGAAGCTGCGCTAAGGAGAGCACTGTGAGCGGCACAATCGTCTTTGCGCGAAGAAGCCGCTTCTTGGGCTCCGGCAGCCGGCGAGAGCGGCAACTTCGGGAAGGTGAAGAAGCAAGCTGTACAACACTGGGATTGTGTGCGCACCTTGCCAATTGATAGAAAACAGTACCTTTGCACTCTCCTGACTTTTCCAATCACAGGAACATTCGATTGGAAGCTGTTTTGGACAACTTTTCTTTTCTTCCTGCCAAACACTTGGCAGACATCCGTGCAACTTCTAGAACACGATGGGAGATGTTTTCTGTGCTGGCACAGTTTTTCCTAGCCAGACATAGTGGAAAAGCGTTTTGCTAAGATGTAGACTACAAAAGACGCGAAAGACGAAGGTAGGATGCTCTCCGGAGGTAAGAGCCGCTGCCGGGCGTCTTTCGGCAGAAGCCGCGCTAAGGAGAGCCCTGTGAGCGGCACAATCGTCTTTGCGCGAAGAAGCCGCTTCTTGGGCTCCGGCAGCCGGCGAGAGCGGCAGCTTCGGGAAGGTGAAGAAGCAAGCTGTACAACACTGGGATTGTGTGCGCACCTTGCCAACTGATAGAAAACAGTACCTTTGCACTCTCCTGACTTTTCCAATCACAGGAACATTCGATTGGAAGCTGTTTTGGACAACTTTTCTTTTCTTCCTGCCAAACACTTGGCAGACATCCGTGCAACTTCTAGAACACGATGGGAGATGTTTTCTGTGCTGGCACAGTTTTTCCTAGCCAGACATAGTGGAAAAGCGTTTTGCTAAGATGTAGACTACAAAAGACGCGAAAGACGAAGGTAGGATGCTCTCCGGAGGTAAGAGCCGCTGCCGGGCGTCTTTCGGCGGAAGCCGCGCTAAGGAGAGCACTGTGAGCGGCACAATCGTCTTTGCGCGAAGAAGCCGCTTCTTGGGCTCCGGCAGCCGGCGAGAGCGGCAGCTTCGGGAAGGTGAAGAAGCAAGCTGTACAACACTGGGATTGTGTGCGCACCTTGCCAACTGATAGAAAACAGTACCTTTGCACTCTCCTGACTTTTCCAATCACAGGAACATTCGATTGGAAGCTGTTTTGGACAACTTTTCTTTTCTTCCTGCCAAACACTTGGCAGACATCCGTGCAACTTCTAGAACACGATGGGAGATGTTTTCTGTGCTGGCACAGTTTTTCCTAGCCAGACATAGTGGAAAAGCGTTTTGCTAAGATGTAGACTACAAAAGACGCGAAAGACGAAGGTAGGATGCTCTCCGGAGGTAAGAGCCGCTGCCGGGCGTCTTTCGGCAGAAGCCGCGCTAAGGAGAGCACTGTGAGCGGCACAATCGTCTTTGCGCGAAGAAGCCGCTTCTTGGGCTCCGGCAGCCGGCGAGAGCGGCAGCTTCGGGAAGGTGAAGAAGCAAGCTGTACAACACTGGGATTGTGTGCGCACCTTGCCAACTGATAGAAAACAGTACCTTTGCACTCTCCTGACTTTTCCAATCACAGGAACATTCGATTGGAAGCTGTTTTGGACAACTTTTCTTTTCTTCCTGCCAAACACTTGGCAGACATCCGTGCAACTTCTAGAACACGATGGGAGATGTTTTCTGTGCTGGCACAGTTTTTCCTAGCCAGACATAGTGGAAAAGCGTTTTGCTAAGATGTAGACTACAAAAGACGCGAAAGACGAAGGTAGGATGCTCTCCGGAGGTAAGAGCCGCTGCCGGGCGTCTTTCGGCAGAAGCCGCGCTAAGGAGAGCCCTGTGAGCGGCACAATCGTCTTTGCGCGAAGAAGCCGCTTCTTGGGCTCCGGCAGCCGGCGAGAGCGGCAGCTTCGGGAAGGTGAAGAAGCAAGCTGTACAACACTGGGATTGTGTGCGCACCTTGCCAACTGATAGAAAACAGTACCTTTGCACTCTCCTGACTTTTCCAATCACAGGAACATTCGATTGGAAGCTGTTTTGGACAACTTTTCTTTTCTTCCTGCCAAACACTTGGCAGACATCCGTGCAACTGCTAGAACACGATGGGAGATGTTTTCTGTGCTGGCACAGTTTTTCCTAGCCAGACATAGTGGAAAAGCGTTTTGCTAAGATGTAGACTACAAAAGACGCGAAAGACGAAGGTAGGATGCTCTCCGGAGGTAAGAGCCGCTGCCGGGCGTCTTTCGGCAGAAGCCGCGCTAAGGAGAGCCCTGTGAGCGGCACAATCGTCTTTGCGCGAAGAAGCCGCTTCTTGGGCTACGGCAGCCGGCGAGAGCGGCAGCTTCGGGAAGGTGAAGAAGCAAGCTGTACAACACTGGGATTGTGTGCGCACCTTGCCAACTGATAGAAAACAGTATCTTTGCACTCTCCTGACTTTTCCAATCACAGGAACATTCGATTGGAAGCTGTTTTGGACAACTTTTCTTTTCTTCCTGCCAAACACTTGGCAGACATCCGTGCAACTTCTAGAACACGATGGGAGATGTTTTCTGTGCTGGCACAGTTTTTCCTAGCCAGACATAGTGGAAAAGCGTTTTGCTAAGATGTAGACTACAAAAGACGCGAAAGACGAAGGTAGGATGCTCTCCGGAGGTAAGAGCCGCTGCCGGGCGTCTTTCGGCAGAAGCCGCGCTAAGGTGAGCACTGTGAGCGGCACAATCGTCTTTGCGCGAAGAAGCCGCTTCTTGGGCTCCGGCAGCCGGCGAGAGCGGCAGCTTCGGGAAGGTGAAGAAGCAAGCTGTACAACACTGGGATTGTGTGCGCACCTTGCCAACTGATAGAAAACAGTACCTTTGCACTCTCCTGACTTTTCCAATCACAGGAACATTCGATTGGAAGCTGTTTTGGACAACTTTTCTTTTCTTCCTGCCAAACACTTGGCAGACATCCGTGCAACTTCTAGAACACGATGGGAGATGTTTTCTGTGCTGGCACAGTTTTTCCTAGCCAGACATAGTGGAAAAGCTTTTTGCCGAGGTGTAGATGAGAAGAGGAGCTAAAGACGAAGGTAGGATGCTCTCCGGAGGTAAGAGCCGCTGCCGGGCGTCTTTCGGCAGAAGCCGCGCTAAGGAGAGCCCTGTGAGCGGCACAATCGTCTTTGCGCGAAGAAGCCGCTTCTTGGGCTCCGGCAGCCGGCGAGAGCGGCAGCTTCGGGAAGGTGAAGAAGCAAGCTGTACAACACTGGGATTGTGTGCGCACCTTGCCAACTGATAGAAAACAGTACCTTTGCACTCTCCTGACTTTTCCAATCACAGGAACATTCGATTGGAAGCTGTTTTGGACAACTTTTCTTTTCTTCCTGCCAAACACTTGGCAGACATCCGTGCAACTTCTAGAACACGATGGGAGATGTTTTCTGTGCTGGCACAGTTTTTCCTAGCCAGACATAGTGGAAAAGCGTTTTGCTAAGATGTAGACGACAAGAGAGGCTAAAGAGTGGATGTTAGCAAATGACACCCATCTTCAAAAAAGGCAATTAAGAGGACTCGCCATAGTACAAACCAGCCAGCCTCTTTTTTATCCCCAGGAAGTTGATGAAGCAGCTCTTCCTGGAAATCCTTGCCAGGCACATGACAGATGACCAAATAATGTAGTTAGCATGATTTTTCAGGGGAATTTCATGCTGAACATCACTTTAAACTCCTCTGATGAATCAACTTGACTGGTAGATGAAGGGAATATTATCTGCCTGGGCTTCAGGGAGGTTTTTGACATACCTCTACATGGCATCACACATACATATGGAAGCAATAGTGCAAAGGGGAGGGAATCAGTGTCTTTTCAGTGATGCTGAGGGAAAAGACAAGAGGCAGTGGGCACACACTGAAATACAGGAGATTGCCTTTGAACATCAGTAAATGTTTCTTTACTGTCAGGGTGACTGAACCACGGCACAGACTGCCCAGAAAGATTGTGGAGCCTGGATCTTTGAAGACATTAAAAGTACACCCAGATAGAATCCTGGGCAAGAGGCTCTAGGTATCCTGGTTTAGGCAGGGGGGTTGGGCCTGGTTAGCCCCACCAACCCCTTCCACTCTCTTTCATTCTGTGCTAGTGAATTCTCTTCAAGATGCATTTCAAAGCACTGGCATGACAAAGTTCTGTGCAGACAGAGATCCAAATGGACATGGCATCTAAGTTCCTTAAGCAGTGTTCAAGAAGAATGTAAAACTCTGGCACAAGTGTCTCTTCCCTAACTGAATCCCTTTCATGGGAAAATTCCCAGCTCTAGAAAGATCTTCTGATACGCATGCTTAAGACTGACACTGGCTGAGCAAATTTCTCCCTATGTATATCTAAGACCAGTTAGGATCTTCACCCAAAGTGCTGTCAACATAGTCACAGAATGCCTATTGTTAAGAAGTGACAGCTTCCATCAGAATGGCAGCTATTGGTCCACAAAATGGATTAATGGATGGGAATTATCTACGTGGGTTAAAAACAAAAATAAAGAGTTGGTCTTTATTTATCAATTTCATGGCAATATTGATAAGGGAAGAAAAAGATCTAAGTCCTTGACTTTCTGGACTCGAGGAAAGATTTTAAAAATTCCTTGTAAAAATGTATGATCACAATCAGACTATTGAAACCATTTTAGTTGGGAACAAAGTTCCAAAATTGTCTAGATAGTGGCAAAGAAGCCAAGAAAATAGGAAAGAAACAAAAAGAGAGCAAAAGAGTCAGCTTCAGTGTACAAGCTCGTTCTAGAAGTAGTCTGCTGGGAAAAGGAACCCCCAGCTAAATTTCCAATGTATTCCTGCGCTTGATTCAGTAACTGGTCAATGTAAAAACCAATCCTTTTGTACAACTTCTTCCAGCAACAAAAACTCCAACAGGTTGACACTACCATCATGCCTGTTCCAGACATATTTAAAAGAGAAATGATGATTTTCTTGAAAACCTACTTACATAAAAGTTGCAAGATGGTGGAGGGATTCCCACATCCTCCTTCCTCCATCTGGCTTGAAAGTATATTTGATAAAATATGCAACAAAGCACATGATTTATAAGGGAGAGTCAAATGGATGATTTGGGAATCGATCTCTTGTTGATAGTAAACTTCATATCCACTCGGTGTGACCTTTTTAAAACAAAATGTGGAGCTGAGGCATGAATCTGCCACAACAATTGTAAAGCAAACATACACACTCCCCTTCATATGCCCCCCCCTCCACACACACCTAGGCACACACAGAGATCAGCATAGCAGATCATGAACACCTTGGAAAAGACTGAAATGCTAAATGCCTCTCTTGATGGGCAAAAGAGCTGGTGCAGTAATTCAAATGCCTGGTACAAAAATTCTGTTTAATATTTAGCTCCTATTTAAAACACAGCTTTTCATTTCATTCTATTTACAGAATATTTTCATTTCATTTGTTTCTTTAAAATTACTTAGTTCTCACCTGTTGTATGTCTAGGAATATTTTCTTCCAAAAATAGAAAAAAATAGATGATATCTTTTCAGCAGAAAACATTGGTTGATACAATTTTAAACCATCATGATATGGAAGAATTCTTCTGTCCCTCTCGAAGGTGGAAGAAGCATTTGGATCACAGATCATCTACAATGAAATACTTGACATGTTTAAGATGCTTTCAATCAATTTTGATTGTCAATTGCTTATTTGTTGTAAACAGTAATTTTTCAGTGAAGGGAAAGTGTGTGTGGTATATCTACATGATATGTTCAAAGGCAGTTCCTACTAATGGCCAGGCTGAATTCCAGTAAATAATGTCCCGAATGATATTTTGCCGCCTTCTTTGGCACTTCATGAAATCTTACCCCGATGAAGTGCTGAAACACAGAGATTTTCTCTTAGAGAGTGTCTCATGTTGTAACCTATCCCATGGATTTTATGCTGTAATTCTTATCTCTTTTAAAATTTACTATCTTCTGTACAGTTTTCATGAAACTTTCTGTTACAGTAGTGAATAGCACAGATAAATGTCATTTTGTACAACTTTGAATTTACCCCAAGAGCTGAGAGAAAACTTGATCCTATACTTCAATCCGAGTTTCTTCTATAGTCCAACTTTGTTTCTCTACCATCAAGCTTCTCCTTTGTTGCTGCTCCAAGCCCCGTCCAGGGTGACCTTGAATACTTTCAGGGATGGGACACCCACAACTTCTCTGGGCAACCTGTTCCAGTGTTCCAGCACTCCCACAGTAAAAAAGGCCTTCCTTTCATCTAATATGTGTAGGAAATCATAAATCTAGGCATAGAAGCTTGGAGTGCAAATTTGAAATTCTTTGGATTTGAAGCACATTTTATATGAATACTGACTTACAGATGACTAAAAGATGTTGATGGGCATTTGAGCTGACAAGTTTTGAAAAAGTGCACGGAAATTAAAATTGAAACCACTAAAATTAAAAACTCCTTGCCATTTTCTTTTTCCTCTCCTATTCAAAATTGCATATGTCAGATATCAGTGCTTCATGCAAACCTCTCAGATGCTCTCAGAGAAAAAGCTTTTCTTTCAGACTAAGTTGCGGTTGACGTAGAACACTAGCAGGAGTGAAAGATTTTCTGGGCATCGGGGCAGCCCGTTCTCCTTGGATTTGTGTGCAGAATGCATTTTATCCAAACTGGAAAATAGATCCCAGCTCTGTTCTATTCATCATCCTTACTTCATCAGGCCAGAAGATTCTGTGAAAAGTAGCCTGTGGACCTTGAAGACAGCGCATGTGAACCAGATGAGAGGTGATAGAGAAGTTGAGGGAGAGAAGAAAGAGCATGAGGCTGAAACCAGAAAGTATTTCTCCACGTGATCATGGAAGATTGCAGGAGCCACTTGGTACTATCAAACCAGCCCAACTTGGCACTTGTGCCACCTTGGGTCTGGGAGCCATGTTGCATATCGTGCATTTTAAGGAGCCAGCTGGCCACACCCAGCCATATGCCCCCAAACACAAACCAAGGCCCTTTTCTCTGGCAAACAAAACTCAGCTGCCCTGCTTCTGGATGGCAGATTGCAGGAACCACTTGGTACTATCAAACCAGCCCAACTTGGCACTGGTGCCACCATGGGTCTGGTCACCATCCTGCCTATTGTAGCTTTTCAGGAGCCAGCCGGTCACTCTCAGCCATAGGCCCCCAAACACAAACCTCGGCCCGTTTCCCTGGCAAACAAAAGTAAGCTGCCCCGCTTCTGCATGGCAGATTGCAGGAGCTACTTAGTACTATCAAATCAGCCCGACTTGGCACAGGTGCCACCTTGGATCTGGGAACCATCCTGTGTATCGTGGATTTTCAGGGGCCAGCCGGCCACTCTCAGCCATATGCCCCCAAAAACAAACCACGGACCTTTTCTCTGGCAAACAAAAATCAGCTGCCCCACTTCTGGATGGCAGATTGCAGGAGCCACTTGGGACTATCACACCAGCACAACATGGCACTGCTGCCACCTTGGATCTGGGAACAATCCTGCGTATCGTACATATTCAGGAACCAGCCGAACACTCCCAGCCACAGGCCCCCAAACACAAACAACGGCCCTTTTCTCTGGCAAACAAAACTCAACTGCCCCTCTTCTGGATGGCAAATTGCAGGACGCACTTGGTACTACAAAAAGAGCCCGACTTGGCAGTGGTGCCACCTTGGCTCTGGGAACCATCCTGCGTATCGAGCATTTTAAGGAGCCAGCCGGCAATTCCCAGCCGTATGCCCCAAAAAGAAACCATGGACCTTTTCTCTGGCAAAAAAAACTCAGCTGTCCCGCTTCTGGATGGCAGATTGCAGGAGTTACTTTGAACCATACAACCAGCCTTACTTGGCACTGGTGCCACCTTGGATCTGGGAACCATCCTGCCTATCGTTGATTTTCAGGGGCCAGCCGGCCACTCTCAGCCATAGGCCCCCAAACACAAACCACAGCCCTTTTCTCTAGCAAACAAAATTCAACTGCCCCGCTTCTGGATGGCAAATTGCAGGAGCCACTGGGTACTACAAAAACAGCCTGACTTGGCACTGGTGCCACCTTGCGCCTGGTTACCATGCGGCGTATCGTGCATTTTAAGGAGCCAGGTGGCCACTCCCAGCCATATGCCCCCAAACACAACCCACGGCCCTTTTCTCTGGCAAACAAAACTCAGCTGCCCCGCTTCTGGATGGCAGATTGCAGGAGACACTTGGTACTATCAAACCAGCCCGACTTGGCACTGGTGCCACCTTGGGTCTGGGAACCATCCTGCGTATTGTGGATTGTCAGGAGACAGCCAACCACTCTTGGCCACAGAGCCCAATCAAAAACAAAGGTCCGTTTCCCTGGCAAAAAAAACTCAGCTGCCCCGCTTCTGGATGGGAGATTGCAGGAGGCACTTGACACTGTCAAACGAGCCCGACTTGGCACTGGTGCCACCTTGGGTCTGGGAACCATGCTGCGTATCGTGGATTTTCAGGAGCCAGCCGGCCACTGCCAGCCATAGGCCCCCAAACACAAACCACAGCCTTTTTCTCTGGCAAACAAAACTCAGCTGCCCCGCTTCTGGATGGCAGATTGCAGGAGCCACTTGGTACTATCAAACCAGCCCGACTTGGCACTGGTGCCACCTTGGGTCTGGGAACCATCCTGCCTATCGTGGATTTTAAGGAGCCAGCCGGCTACTCCCAGCCACAGGACCCCAACAAAAACCACGGCCCTTTTTTCTCGCAAACAAAACTTAGCTGCCTCACTTCTGGATGGCAGATTGCAGGAGCCACTTGGTGTAATCAAACCAGCCCGACTTGGCACTGGTGCCACCTTGGGTCTGGGAACCATCCTGCGTATCGTGGATTCTAAGGAGCCAGCCAGCCACTCCTAGCCACAGGCCCCCAAACAAAATCAACGGCGCTGTTCCCTGGAAAACAAAACACGCCTGCCAACTTTTTGATGGAGTTTGCAGGAGCCACTTGGTACTATCAAACCAGCCCGACTTGGCACTGGTGCCACCTTGGGTCTGGGAACCATCCTGCGTATCGTGGATTCTAAGGAGCCAGCCGGCCACTCCTAGCCACAGGCCCCCAAACAAAAACCTAGGCCTATTTCTCTGGCAAACAAAAGTAAGCTGCCCTGCTTCTGGATGGCAGATTGCAGGAGACACTTGGTACTATCAAACCAGCCCAACTTGGCACTGGTGCCACCTTGGATCTGGGAACCATGCTCTGTATCGTGGATATTCAGGGGCCAGCCGGCCACTCTCAGCCATATGTCCCCAAACAGAAACCTCGGCCCGTTTCTCTGGCAAACAAAACTCAACTGCCCCTCTTCTGGATGGCAAATTGCAGGATGAACTTGATACTAAAACCGCAGGCCGACTTGGTAGTGGTGACACCTTGGGCCTGGGAACCATCATGCGTATCGAGCATTTTAAGGAGCCAGCCGGCCACTCCCAGCAATATGCCCCCAAAAACAATCCACGGAATTTTCCTCTGGCAAACAAAAATCAGCTGCCTCGCTTCTGGATGGCAGATTGCAGGAGCCACTTTGCACCATCAAACCAGCCCGACTTGGCACTGGTGCCACATTGCATCTGGGAACCATGCTGCCTAGCGTGGATTTTCAGGAGCCAGCCGGCCACTCTCAGCTATATGCCCCCAAACAAAACCCACGGCCCGTTTCCCTGGCAAACAAAAGTAAGCTGCCCCGCTTCTGGATGGCAGATTGCAGGACGCACTTGGTAGTATCAAACCAGCAAAACTTGGCACTGGTGCCACCTTGGGTCTGGGAACCATCCTGCGTATCGTGGGTTCAAAGGAGCCAGCCGGTCACTCCCAGCCACAGGCCCCCAAATACAAACAATGTCGCTTTTCCCTGGAAAACAAAACTCGCCTGCCAACTTTTTGATGGCAGATTGCAGGAGCCACTTGGTACTATCAAACCAGCCCAACTTGGCACTGGTGCCACCATGGGTCTGGTAACCATCCTGCCTATCGTAGCTTTCCAGGAGCCAGCCGGTCACTCCCAGCCATAGGTCCCCAGTCACAAACCTCGGCCCGTTTCCCTGGCAAACAAAAGTAAGCTACCCCGCTTCTGGATGGCAGATTGCAGGAGCCACTTGGTACTATCAAACCAGCCCAACTTGGCACTGGTGCCACCTTGGGTCTGGGAACCATGCTGCGTAACACAGATTCTAAGGCGCCAGTCGGCCACTACGAGCCACAAGCCCCCAAACACAAACAACGGCGCTATTCTCTGGCAAACAAAACTCAACTGCCCCTCTTCTGGATGGCAAATTGCAGGACGCACTTGGTACTATAAAAACAGCCCGACTTGGCACTGGTGCCCCCTTGGGTCTGGGAACCATCCTGCGTATCGATCTTTTTAATGAGACAGCCGGCCACTCCCAGCCATATGCCCCCAAACACAACCCACGGCCCTTTTCTCTGGCAAACAAAACTAAACTGCACCGCTTCTGGATGGCAGATTGCAGGAGCCACTTGGTACTATCAAACCAGCCCGACTTGGCACTGGTGCCACCTTGGGTCTGGGAACCATCCTGCGTATTGTAGGTTGTCAGGAGCCAGCCGAACACTCTCGGCCACAGACCCCAATTAAAAACAACGGCCCGTTTCACAGGCAAACAAAACTCAGCTGCCCCGCTTCTGGATGGGAGATTGCAGGAGCCACTGGGTACTATAAAACCAGCCCTACTTGGCACTGATGCCACCTTGGGTCTGGGAACCAAGCTGCGTATCATGGATTTTCAGGAGCCAGCCGGCCACTGCCAGCCACAGGCCCCGAAACACAAACAAGAGCCTTTTTGTCTGGCAAACAAAATTCAGCTGCCCCGCTTCTGGATGGCAGATTGCAGGAACCACTTGGTACTAACAAACCAGCCCGACTTGGCACTGGTGCCACCTTGGGTCTGGGAACCATCCTGCGTATCGTGGATTCTAAGGAGCCAGCTGGCCACTCCCAGCCACAGGCCCCAAAACACACACAACGGCGCTTTTCCCTGGAAAACAAAACTCGCCTGCCAACATTTTGATGGCAGATTGCCGGAGCCACTTGGTACTATCAAACCAGCCCAACTTGGCACTGGTGCCACCATGGGTCTGGTCACCATCCTGCCTATCATAGCTTTTCAGGAGCCAGCCGGTCACTCCCAGCCATAGGCCCCCAGACACAAACCTCGGCCTGTTTCCCTGGCACACAAAAGTAAGCTACCGCACTTCTGGATGGCAGATTGCAGGAGCCACTTTGCACCATCAAACCAGCCCGACTTGGCACTGGTGCCACCTCTGGTCTGGGAACCATGCTGCGTATCGTGGATTCTAAGGAGCCAGCCGGTCACTCCCAGCCATAGGCCCCCAGAAAAAAACCTCGGTCCGTTTCCCTGGCAAACAAAAGTAAGCTTCCCCGCTTCTGGATGGCAGATTGCAGGAGCCACTTGGTGCTATCAAACCAGCCCGACTTGGCACTAGTGCCACCTTGGGTCTGGGAACCATCCTGCGTATCGTGTGTTCTAAGGAGCCAGCCGGCCACTCCCACCCACAGTCCCCCAAACACAAACAACGGCGCTTTTCCCTGGAAAACAAAACTCGCCTGCCAACATTTTGATGGCAGATTGCAGGAGCCACTTGGTACTATCAAACCAGCCCAACTTGGCACTGGTGCCACCATGGGTCTGGTCACCATCCTGCCTATCGTAGCTTTTCAGGAGCCAGCCGGTCACTCCTAGCCCTAGGCCCCCAGTCATAAACCTCGGCCCGTTTCCCTGGCACACAAAGGTAAGCTACCCCGCTTCAGGATGGCAGATTGCAGGAACCACTTGGCACCATCAAACCAGCCCGACGTGGCACTGGTGCCACCTTGGGTCTGGGAACCATCCTGCGTATCGTGTGTTCTAAGGAGCCAGCCGGCCACTCCCACCCACAGTCCCCCAAACACAAACAACGGCGCTTTTCCCTGGAAAACAAAACTCGCCTGCCAACTTTTTGATGGCAGATTGCAGGAGCCACTTGCTACTATCAAACCAGCCCAACTTGGCACTGGTGCCACCATGGGTCTGGTCACCATCCTCTCTATCGTAGCTTTTCAGGAGCCAGGCGGTCACTCCCAGCCATAGGCCCCCAGACACAAACCTCGGCCCGTTTCCCTGGCAAACAAAAGTAAGCTGCCCCGCTTCTGCATGGCAGATTGCAGGTGCTATTTAGTACTATCAAACCAGCCCGACCTGGCACTGGTGCCACCTCAGGTCTGGGAACCATCCTGCCCATCGTGGATTTTCAGGGGCCAGACGGCCACTATCAGCCATATGCCCCCAAAAACAAACCACGGCCCTTTTCTCTGGTAAACAAAACTCAACTGCCCCTCTTCTGGATGGCAAATTTTAGGACGCACTTTGTACTACGAAAACCGCCCGACTTGGCACTGGTGCCACCTTGGGTCAGGGAACCATCCTGCCTATCGTAGCTTTTTAAGGAGCCAGCAGGCCACGCCCAGCCATATACCCCCAAAAACAAACCACGGACCATTTCTCTTGGAAACAAAAATCCGCTGCCCCGCGTCAGGATGGCAGATTGCAGGAGCCACTTTGCACCATCAAACCACCCCGACTTGGCACTGGTGCCATCTTGGATCTGGGAACCATCCTGCCTATCGTAGCTTTTCAGGAGCCAGCCGGTTACTCCCAACCATAGGCCCCCAGACAGAAAGCTCTGCCCGTTTCCCTGGCAAACAAAAGTAAGCTACCCCGCTTCTGGATGGCAGATTGCAGGAGCCACTTGGTACTATCAAACCAGCCCAACTTGACACTGGTGCCACTTTGGGTCTGGGAACCATGCTGCGTAACGTAGATTCTAAGGCGCCAGGCGGCCACTCCCAGCCACAGGCCCCCAAATACAAACAACGGCGCTTTTCCCTGGAAAACAAAACTCGCCTGCAAGCTTTTTGATGGCAGATTGCAGGAGCCACTTGGTACTATCAAACCAGCCCAACTTGGCACTGGTGCCACCATGGGTCTGGTCACCATCCTGCCTATCGTAGCTTTTCAGGAGCCAGCCGGTCACTCCCAGCCATAGGCCCCCAGACACAAACCTCGGCCCGTTTCCCTGGCAAACAAAACTAAGTTATCCCGCATGTGGATGGCAGATTGCAGGAGCCACTTTGCACCATCAAACCAGCAAAACTTGGCACTGGTGCCACCTCTGGTCTGGGAACCATCCTCCGTATCGTGGATTCTAAGGAGCCAGCCGGCCACTCCCAGCCACAGGCCCCCAAACAAAAACAACGGCGCTTTTCCCTGGATAACAAACTCGCCTGCCAACTTTTTGATGGCAGATTGCAGGAGTCACTTGGTACTATCAAACCAGCCCAACTTGGCACTGGTGCCACCATGGGTCTGGTCACCATCCTGCCTATCGTAGCTTTTCACGAGCCAGCCGGTCACTCCCAGCCATAGGCCCTGAGACACAAACCTCGGCCCGTTTCCCTGGAAAACAAAAGTAAGCTGCCCCGCTTCTGGATGGCAGATTGCAGGACGCACTTGGTACTATCAAACCAGCCCAACTTGGCACTGGTGCCACCTCTGGTCTGGGAACCATGCTGCGTATCGTGGATTCTAAGGAGCCAGCCGGCCACTCCCAGCCACAGGCCCCAAAACACAAACAACGGCGCTTTTCCCTGGAAAACAAAACTCGCCTGCCAAATTTTGATGGCAGATTGCAGGAGCCACTTGGTACTATCAAATCAGCCCAACTTGGCACTGGTGCCACCTTGGGTCTGGTCACCATCCTGCCTATCATAGCTTTTCAGGAGCCAGCCGGTCACTCCCAGCCATAGGCCCCCAGACACAAAGCTCGGCCCGTTTCCCTGGCAAACAAAATTAAGCTACCCCGCTTCTGGATGGCAGATTGCAGGAGTCACTTTGCACCATCAAACTAGCCCGACTTGGCACTGGTGCAACGTCTGGTCTGGGAACCATCCTGCGTATCGTGGATTCTAAGGAGCCAGCCGGCCACTCCCAGCCACAGGCCCCCAGACACAAACCTCGGCCCGTTTCCCTAGCAAACAAAAGTAAGCTGCCCCGCTTCTGGATGGCAGATTGCAGGACGCACTTGGTAGTATCAAACCAGACCGACTTGTCACTGGTGCCACCTCTGGTCTGGGAACCATCCTGCGTATCGTTGATTCTAATTAGCCAGCCGGCCACTCCCATCCACAGGCCCCCAAACACAAACAACGGCGCTTTTCCCTGGAAAACAAAACTCGCCTGCCAAATTTTTGATGGCAGATTGCAGGAGCCACTTGGTACTATCAAATCAGCCCAACTTGGCACTGGTGCCACCATGGGTCTGGTCACCATCCTGCCTATCGTAGCTTTTCAGGAGCCAGCCGGTCACCCCCAGCCACAGGCCCCGAGACAAAAACCTCGGCCCGTTTCCCTGGCAAAAAAAAGTAAGCTACCCCGCTTCTGGATGGCAGATTGCAGGACGCACTTGGTAGTATCAAACCAGCCCAACTTGGCACTGGTGCCACCTCACGTCTGGGAACCATCCTGCGTATCGTGGATTCTAAGCAGCCAGCCGGCCACTCCGTGCCACAGGCACCCAAACACAAACAACGGCGCTTTTCCCTGGAAAACAAAACTCGCCTGCCAACTTTTTGATGGCGGATTGCAGGAGCCACTTGGTACTATCAAACCAGCCCAACTTGGCACTGGTGCCACCATGGATATGGTCACCATCCTGCCTATCGTAGCTTTTCAGTACCTAGCAGGTCACTCCCAGCCATAGGCCCCCAGACACAAACCTCGGCCCGTTTCCCTGGCAAACAAAAGTAAGCTGCCCCGCTTCTGGATGGCAGATTGCAGGAACCACTTGGTACTATAAAACCAGCCCGACTTGGCACTGGTGCCACGTCAGGTCTGGGAACCATCCTGCGTATCGTGGATTCTAAGGAGCCAGCCGGCCACTCCCTGCCACAGGCACCCAAACACAAACAACGGCGCTTTTCCCTGGAAAACAAAACTCGCCTGCCAAATTTTGAGGGCAGATTGCAGGAGCCACTTGGTACTATCAAACCAGCCCAACTTGGCACTGGTGCCACCATGGGTCTGGTCACCATCCTGCCTATCGTAGCTTTTCAGGAGCCAGCCGGTCACTCCCAGCCATAGGCCCCCAGACACAAACCTCGGCCCGTTTCCCTGGCAAACAAAAGTAAGCTACCCCGCTTCTGGATGGCAGATTGCAGGACGCACTTGGTAGTATCAAACCAGCCCGACTTGTCACTGGTGTCACCTCTGGTCTGGGAACCATCCTGCGTATCGTGGATTCTAAGCAGCCAGCCGGCCACTCCCAGCCACAGGCCCCCAAACACAAACAACGGCGCTTTTCCCTGGAAAACAAAACTCACCTGCCAAATTTTTGATGGCAGATTGCAGGAGCCACTTGGTACTATCAAACGAGCCCAACTTGGCACTGGTGCCACCATGGGTCTGGTCACCATCCTGCCTATCGTAGCTTTTCAGGAGCCAGCCGGTCACCCCCAGCCATATACCCCGAGACAAAAAGCTCGGCCCGTTTCCCTGGCAAAAAAAAGTAAGCTACCCCGCTTCTGGATGGCAGATTGCAGGACGCACTTGGGAGTATCAAACCAGCCCAACTTGGCACTGGTGCCACCTTGGGTCTGGGAACCATCCTGCGTATCGTGGATTCTAAGGATCCAGCGGGCCACTCCCAGCCACAGGCCCCCAAATACAAACAATGTCGCTTTTCCCTGGAAAACAAAACTCGCCTGCCAAATTTTTGATGGCAGATTGCAGGAGCCACTTGGTACTATCAAATCAGCCCAACTTGGCACTGGTGCCACCATGGATCTGGTCACCATCCTGCCTATCGTAGCTGTTCAGGTGCCAGCCGGTCACTCCCAGCCATAGGAACCCAGACACAAACCTCGGCCCGTTTCCCTGGCAAACAAAAGTAAGCTGCCCCGCTTCTGGATGGCAGATTGCAGGAGCCACTTTGCACCATCAAACTGGCCCGACTTGTCACTGGTGCCACCTCAGGTCTGGGAACCCTCCTGCGTATCGTGGATTCCAATTAGCAAGACGGCCACTCCCAGCCACAGGCCCCCAAACACAAACATCGGCGCTTTTCCCTGGAAAACAAAACTCGCCTGCCAACTTTTTGATGGCAGATTGCAGGAGCCACTTGGTACTATCAAACCAGCCCAACTTGGCACTGCTGACACCATGGGTCTGGTCACCTTCCTGCCTATCGTAGCTTTTCAGGAGCCAGCCGGTCACTCCCAGCCATAGGCCCCCAGACACAAAGCTCGGCCCGTTTCCCTGGCAAACAAAAGTAAGCTGCCCCGCTTCTGGATGGCAGATTTCAGGATCCACTTGTTATTATCAAACCAGCCCGACTTGGTACTGGTGCCACCTCTGGTCTGGGAACCATCCTGCGTATCGTGGATTCTAAGGAGCCAGCCGGCCACTCCCAGCCACAGGCCCCCAAAAAAAAACATCGGCGCTTTTCCCTGGAAAACAAAACTCGCCTGCCAACATTTTGATGGCAGATTGCAGGAACCACTTGGTACTATCAAACCAGCCCAACTTGGCACTGGTGCCACCTTGGGTCTGGGAACCATCCGGCGTATCGTGTGTTTAAAGGAGCCAGCCGGCCACTCCAGCCACAGGCCCGCAGACACAAACAACGGCGCTTTTCCCTGGAAAACAAAGCTTGCCTGCTGACTTTTAATGGCAGATTGCAGGAGCCACTTTGTGCTTTGAAATCAGCCGAACATGGCTCTGGTGCCACCATGGGTCTGGTCACCATCCTGCCTATCGTAGCTTTTCAGGAGCCAGCCGGTCACTCCCAGCCATAGGCCCCCAGACACAAACCTCGGCCCGTTTCCCTGGCAAACAAAAGTAAGCTACCCCGCTTCTGGATGGCAGATTGCAGGACGCACTTGGTACTATCAAACCAGCCCAACTTATCACTGGTGCCACCTCAGGTCAGGGAACCATCCTGCGTATTGTGGATTCTAAGGAGCCAGCCGGCCACTCCCAGCCACAGGCCCCCAAACACAAACAACGGCGCTTTTCCCTGGAAAACAAAACTCGCCTGCCAACTTTTTGATGGCAGATTGCAGGAGCCACTTGGTACTATCAAACCAGCCCAACTTGGCACTGGTGCCACCATGGGTCTGGTCACCATCCTGCCTATCGTAGCTTTTCAGGAGCCAGCCGGTCACTCCCTGCCATAGGCCCCCAGACACAAACCTCGGCCCGTTTCCCTGGCAAACAAAAGTAAGCTGCCCCGCTTCTGGATGGCAGATTGCAGGACGCACTTGGTACTATCAAACCAGCCCGACTTGGCACTGGTGCTACCTCAGGTCTGGGAACCATCCTGCGTATCGTGGAGTCTAAGGAGCCAGCCGGCCACTCCCAGCCTCAGGCCCCCAAACACAAACATCGGCGCTTTTCCCTGGAAAACAAAACTCGCCTGCCAACTTTTTGATGGCAGATTGCCGGAGCCACTTGGTACTATCAAACCAGCCCAACTTGGCACTGGTGCCACCATGGGTCTGGTCACCATCCAGCCTATCGTAGCTTTTCAGGAGCCAGCCGGTCACTCCAAGCCATAGGCCCCCAGACAAAACCTCGGCCATTTTCCCTGGCAAACAAAAGTAAGCCACCCCGCTTCTGGATGGCTGATTGCAGGAGCCACTTTGCAGCATCCAACTAGCCCGACTTGGCACTGGTGCCACGTCAGGTCTGGGAACCATCCTGCGTATCGTGGATTCCAATTATAAAGCCGGCCACTCCCAGCCACAGGCCCCCAAACACAAACAACAGCGCTTTCCCCTGGAAATCAAAACTCGCCTGCCAAATTTTTGATGGCAGATTGCAGGAGCCACTTGGTACTATCAAACCAGCCCAACTTGGCACTGGTGCCACCATGGGTCTGGTCACCATCCTGCCTATCGTAGCTTTTCAGGACCTAGACGGTCACTCGCAGCCATAGGCCCCCAGACACAAAGCTCGGCCCGTTTCCCTGGCAAACGAGTAAGCTGCCCGCTTCTGGATGGCAGATTGCAGGAACCACTTGGTACTATCAAACCAGCCCAACTTGGCACTGGTGCCACCTCAGGTCTGGGAACCATCCTGCCTATCGTGGATTCTAAGGAGCCATCCGGCCACTCCCACCCACAGGCCCCCAAACAAAAACAACGGCGCTTTTCCCTGGAAAACAAAACTCGCCTGCCAACTTTTTGATGGCGGATTGCAGGAGCCACTTGGTACTATCAAACCAGTCCATCTTGGCACTGGTGCCACCATGGATATGGTCACCATCCTGCCTATCGTAGCTTTTCAGGACCTAGCAGGTCACTCCCAGCCACAGGCCCCCAGACACAAAGCTCTGCCCGTTTCCCTGGCAAACAAAAGTAAGCTGTCGCGCTTCTGGATGGCAGATTGCAGGATCCACTAGGTATTATCAAACCTGCCCGACTTGGCACTGGTGCCACCTCTGGTCTGGGAACCATGCTGCGTATCGTGGATTCTAATTAGCCAGCCGGCCACTCCCACCCACAGGCGCCCAAACACAAACAACGGCGCTTTCCCCTGGAAAACAAAACTCGCCTGCCAACTTTTTGATGGCAGATTGCAGGAGCCACTTGGTACTATCAAACCAGCCCAACTTGGCACTGGTGCCACCATGGGTCTGGTCACCATCCTGCCTATCGTAGCTTTTCAGGAGCCAGCCGGTCACTCCAAGCCATAGGCCCCCAGACAAAAACCTCGGCCCGTTTCCCTGGCAAACAAAAGTAAGCTGCCCCGCTTCTGGATGGAAGATTGCAGGAGCCACTTGGTACTATAAAACCAGCCCTACTTGGCACTGGTGCCACCTCTGGTCTGGGAACCATGCTGCGTATCGTGGATTCTAAGGAGCCAGCCGGCCACTCCCAGCCACAGGCCCCCAAACACAAACAACGGCGCTTTTCCCTGGAAAACAAAACTCGCCTGCCAACTTTTTGATGGCAGATTGCAGGAGCCACTTGGTACTATCAAACCAGCCCAACTTGGCACTGGTGCCACCTTGGGTCTGGTCACCATCCTGCCTATCGTAGCTTTTCAGGAGCCAGCCGGTCACTCCCAGCCATAGGCCCCCAGACACAAACCTCGGCCCGTTTCCCTGGCAAACAAAAGTAAGCTGCCCCGCTTCTGGACGGCAGATTGCAGGAATAACTTGGTACTATGAAACCAGCCCAACTTGGCACTGGTGCCACCTTGGGTCTGGGAACCATCCTGCGTATCGTGGATTCTAAGGAGCCAGCCGGTCACTCCCAGCCACAGGCCCCCAAACACAAACAACGGCGCTTTTCCCTGGAAAACAAAACTGGCCTGCCAATATTTTGATGGCAGATTGCAGGAGCCACTTGGTACTATCAAATCAGCCCAACTTGGCACTGGTGCCACCATGGGTCTGGTCACCATCCTGCCTATCGTAGCTTTTCAGGAGCCAGCCGGTCCCTCCCTGCCATAGGCCCCCAGAGAAAAACCTCGGCCCGTTTCCCTGGCAAACAAAAGTAAGCTGCCCCGCTTCTGGATGGCAGATTGCAGGAGCCACTTTGCACCATCAAACTAGCCCGACTTGGCACTGGTGCCACCGCTGGTCTGGGAACCATCCTGCGTATCGTGGAGTCTAAGGAACCAGACGGCCACTCCAGCCACAGGCCCCCAGACACAAACAACGGCGCTTTTCCCTGGAAAACAAAACTCGCCTGCCAAGTTTTTGATGGCAGATTGCAGGAGCCACTTGGTACTATCAAACCAGCCCAACTTGGCACTGGTGCCACCATGGGTCTGGTCACCATCCTGCCTATCGTAGCTTTTCAGGAGCCAGCCGGTCACTCGCAGCCATAGGCCCCCAGACACAAAGCTCCGCCCGTTTCCCTGGCAAACAAAAGTAAGCTACCCCGCTTCTGGATGGCAGATTGCAGGAGCCACTTTGCACCATCAAACTAGACCGACTTGGCACTGGTGCCACCTCAGGTCTGGGAATGAGCCTGGGTATGGTGGATTCTAAGGAGCCAGCCGGCCACTCCCAGCCACAGGCCCCCAAACACAAACAACGGCGCTTTCCCCTGGAAAACAAAACTCGCCTGCCAACTTTTTGATGGCAGATTGCAGCAGCCACTTGGTACTATCCAACCAGCCCAACTTGGCACTGGTGCCACCATGGGTCTGGTCACCTTCCTGCCTATCGTAGCTTTTCAGGAGCCAGCCGGTCACTCCCAGCCATAGGCCCCCAGACACAAAGCTCGGCCCGTTTCCCTGGCAAACAAAAGTAAGCTGCCCCGCTTCTGGATGGCAGATTGCAGGAGCCACTTTGCACCATCAAACTAGCCCGACTTGGCACTGGTGCCACCTCAGGTCTGGGAACCATGCTGCGTATCGTGGATTCTAATTAGCCAGCCGGTCAGTCCCTGCCATAGGTCCCCAAACACAAACAAGGGCGCTATTCACTGGAAAACAAAACTCGCCTGCCAAATTTTGATGGCAGATTGCCGGAGCCACTTGGTACTATCAAACCAGCCCAACTTGACAGTGGTGCCACCATGGGTCTGGTCACCATCCTGCCTATCGTAGCTTTTCAGGAGCCAGCCGGTCACTCCCAGCCATAGGCCCCCAGACAAAAACCTCGACCCGTTTCCCTGGCAAACAAAAGTAAGTTATCCCGCATGTGGATGGCAGATTGCAGGAGCCAGTTTTCTCCATCAAACCAGCAAAACTTGGCACTGGTACCACCACTGGTCTGGGAACCATCCTCCGTATCGTGGATTCTAAGGAGCCAGCCGGCCTCTCCCACCCACAGGCCCCCAAACACAAACAACGGCGCTTTTCCCTGGATAACAAACTCGCCTGCCAACTTTTTGATGGCAGATTGCAGGAGCCACTAGGTACTATCAAACCAGCCCAACTTGGCACTGGTGCCACCATGGGTCTGGTCACCATCCTGCCTATCGTAGCTTTTCAGGAGCCAACCGGTCACTCCCAGCCATAGGCCCTTAGACACAAACCTCGGCCCGTTTCCCTGGCAAACAAAAGTTAGCTGCCCCGCTTCTGGATGGCAGATTGCAGGACGCACTTGGTATTATCAAACCAGCCCGACTTGGCACTGGTGCCACGACAAGTCTGGGAACCATCCTGCGTATCGTGGATTCTAAGGAGCCAGCCGGCCACTCCCTGCCACAGGCACCCAAACACAAACAACGGCGCTTTTCCCTGGAAAACAACACTCGCCTGCCAACTTTTTGATGGCGGATTGCAGGAGCCACTTGGTACTATCAAACCAGCCCAACTTGGCACTGGTGCCACCATGGATGTGGTCGCCATCCTGCCTATCGTAGCTTTTCAGTACCTAGCAGGTCACTCCCAGCCATAGGCGCCCAGACACAAAGCTCGGCCCGTTTCCCTGGCAAACAAAATTAAGCTGCCCCGCTTCTGGATGGCAGATTGCATGAACCACTTGGTAGTATAAAACCAGCCTGACTTGGCACTGGTGCCACCTCTGGTCTGGGAACCATCCTGTGTATCGTGGATTCTAAGGAGCCAGCCGGTCACTCCCAGCCACAGGCCCCCAAACACAAACAACAGCGCTTTTCCCTGGAAAACAAAACTCGCCTGCCAACATTTTGATGGCAGATTGCAGGAGCCACTTGGTACTATGAAATCAGCCGAACATGGCACTGGTGCCACCTTGGGTCTGGTCACCATCCTGCCTATCGTAGCTGTTCAGGCGCCACCCGGTCACTCCCAGCCATAGGCCCCCAGAGAAAAACCTCGGCCCGTTTCCCTGGCAAAGAAAAGTAAGCTACCCCGCTTCTGGATGGCAGATTGCAGGAGCCACTTTGCACCATCAAACTGGCCCGACTTGTCACTGGTGCCACCTCAAGTCTGGGAACCATGCTGCGTATCGTGGATTCCAATTAGCAAGCCGGCCACTCCCAGCCACAGGCCCCCAAACACAAACAACGGCGCTTTTCCCTGGAAAACAAAACTCGCCTGACAAATTTTTGATGGCAGATTGCAGGAGCCACTTGGTACTATCAAACCAGCCCAACTTGGCACTGGTGCCACCATGGGTCTGGTCACCATCCTGCCTATCGTAGCTTTTCAGGACCTAGACGGTCACTCCCAGCCATAGGCCCCGTGACACAAAGCTCAGCCCGTTTCCCTGACAAAAAAATGTAAGCTGTCCCGCTTCTGGATGGCAGATTGCAGGACGCACTTGGTAGTATCAAACCAGCCCGACTTGGCACTGGCGCCACCTCACGTCTGGGAACCATCCTGCGTATCGTGGATTCTAAGCAGCCAGTCGGCCACTCCCAGCCACAGGCCCCCAAACACAAACAACGGCGCTTTTCCCTGGAAAACAAAACTCGCCTGCCAACTTTTTGATGGCAGATTGCAGGAGCCACTTGGTACTATCAAACCAGCCCAACTTGGCACTGGTGCCACCATGGGTCTGGTCACCATCCTGCCTATCATAGCTTTTCAGGAGCCAGCCGGTCACTCCCAGCCATAGGCCCCCAGACACAAACCTCGGCCCGTTTCCCTGGCAAACAAAAGCAAGCTGCCCCGCTTCTGGATGGCAGATTGCAGGAGCCACTTCGCACCATCAAACTAGCCCGACTTGGCACTGGTGCCACCTCAGGTCTGGGAACCATGCTGCGTATCGTGGATTCTAATTAGCCATCCGGCCACTCCCACCCACAGGCCCCCAAACACAAACAACGGCGCTTTTCCCTGGAAAACAAAACTCGCCTGCCAAATTTTGATGGCAGATTGCCGGAGCCACTTGGTACTATCAAACCAGCCCAACTTGGCACTGGTGCCACCATGGGTCTGGTCACCATCCTGCCTATCGTAGCTTTTCAGGAGCCAGCCGGCAACTCCCTGCCACAGGCCCCCAAACACAAACAACGGCGCTTTTCCCTGGATAACAAAATTCGCCTGCCAATTTTTTGATGGCAGATTGCAGGAGCCACTTGGTACTATCAAATCAGCCCAACTTGGCACTGGTGCCACCATGGGTCTGGTCACCATACTGCCTATCGTAGCTTTTCAGGAGCCAGCCGGTCACTCCCAGCCATAGGCCCCCAGACACAAACCTCGGCCCGTTTCCCTGGCAAACAAAAGTAAGCTGCCCCGCTTCTGGATGGCAGATTGCAGGAGCCACTTGCTACTATCAAACCAGCCCAACTTGGCACTGGTGCCACCTCTGGTCTGGGAACCATGCTGAGTATCGTGGATTCTAAGGAGCCATCCGGCCACTCCCAGCCACAGGCCCCCAAACACAAACAACGGCGCTTTTCCCTGGAAAACAAAACTCGCCTGCCAAGTTTTTGATGGCAGATTGCAGGAGCCACTTGGTACTATCAAACCAGCCCAACTTGGCACTGGTGCCGTCATGGGTCTGGTCACCATCCTGCCTATCGTAGCTTTTCGCGAGCCAGCCGGTCATTTCCAGGCTTAGGCCCCCAGACACAATCCTCGGACCGTTTCCCTGGCAAACAAAAGTAAGCTGCCCCGCTTCTGGATGGCAGATTGCAGGAACCACTTGGTACTATCAAACCAGCCCAACTTGGCACTGGTGCCACCTCTGGTCTGGGAACCATCCTGCGTATCGTGGATTCTAAGGAGCCATCCGGCCACTCCCACCCACAGGCCCCCAAACACAAACAACGGCACTTTTCCCTGGAAAACAAAAGTAAGCTGCCCCGCTTCTGGATGGCAGATTGCAGGAGCCACTTTGCACCATCCAACTAGCCCGACTTGGCACTGGTGCCACCTCAGGTCTGGGAACCATGCTGCGTATCGTGGATTCTAATTAGCCATCTGGCCACTTCCACCCACAGGCCCCTAAACACAAACAACGGCGCTTTTCCCTGGAAAACAAAACTCGCCTGCCAATTTTTGATGGCAGATTGCAGGAGCCACTTGGTACTATCAAACCAGCCCAACTTGGCACTGGTGCCACCATGGGTCTGGTCACCATCCTGCCTATCGTAGCTTTTCAGGAGCCAGCCGGTCACTCCCAGCCATAGGCCCCCAGACACAAAGCTCGGCCCGTTTCCCTGGCAAGGAAAAGTAAGCTGTCCCGCTTCTGGATGGCAGATTGCAGGAGCCACTTTGCACCATCAAACCAGCCCGACTTGGCACTGGTGCCACCTCAGGTCTGGGAATGAGCCTGGGTATCGTGGATTCTAAGGAGCCAGCCGGCCACTCCCAGCCACAGGCCCCCAAACACAAACAACGGCGCTTTTCCCTGGAAAACAAAACTCGCCTGCCAACTTTTTGATGGCAGATTGCAGGAGCCACTTGGTACTATCAAACCAGCCCAACTTGGCACTGGTGCCACCTTGGGTCTGGTCACCATCCTGCCTATCGTAGCTTTTCAGGAGCCAGCCGGTCACTCCCAGCCATAGGCCCCAGACACAAACCTCGGCCCGTTTCCCTGGCAAACAAAAGCAAGCTGCCCCGCTTCTGGATGGCAGATTGCAGGAGCCACTTTGCACCATCAAACTAGCCCGACTTGGCACTGGTGCCACCTCAGGTCTGGGAACCATGCTGCGTATCGTGGATTCTAATTAGCCATCCGGCCACTCCCAGCCACAGGCCCCCAAACAAAAACAACGGCGCTTTTCCCTGGAAAACAAAACTCGCCTGCCAAATTTTGATGGCAGATTGCCGGAGCCACTTGGTACTATCAAACCAGCCCACCTTGACACTGGTGCCACCATGGGTCTGGTCACCATCCTGCCTATCGTAGCTTTTCAGGAGCCAGCCGGTCACTCCCAGCCATAGGCCCCCAGACACAAACCTCGGCCCGTTTCCCTGGCAAACAAAAGTAAGCTGCCCCGCTTCTGGATGGCAGATTGCAGGAGCCACTTTTCACCATCAAACCAGCCCAACTTGGCACTGGTGCCACCTCTGGTCTGGGAACCATCCTGCGTATCATGGATTCTAAGGAGCCAGCCGGCCACTCCCAGCCACAGGCCCCCAAACACAAACAACGGCGCTTTTCCCTGGATAACAAACTCGCCTGCCAACTTTTTGATGGCAGATTGCAGGAGCCACTTGGTACTATCAAACCAGCCCAACTTGGCACTGGTGCCACCATGGGTCTGGTCACCATCCTGCCTATCGTAGCTTTTCAGGAGCCAGCCGGTCACTCCCAGCCATAGGCCCCGAGACACAAACCTCGGCCCGTTTCCCTGGCAAACAAAAGTAAGCTACCCCGCTTCTGGATGGCAGATTGCAGGACGCACTTGGTACTATCAAACCAGCCCAACTTGGCACTGGTGCCACGACAAGTCTGGGAACCATCCTGCGTATCGTGGATTCTAAGGAGCCAGCCGGCCACTCCCAGCCATAGGCCCCCAAAAAAGAACAACGGCACTTTTCCCTGGAAAACAAAACTTGCCTGCCAAATTTTTGATGGCAGATTGCAGGAGCCACTTGGTACTATCAAACCAGCCCAACTTGGCACTGGTGCCACCATGGGTCTGGTCACCATCCTGCCTATCGTAGCTTTTCAGGAGCCAGCCGGTCACTCCCAGCCGTAGGCCCACAGACACAAACCTCGGCCCGTTTCCCTGACAAACAAAAGTAAGCTGTCCCGCTTCTGGATGGCAGATTGCAGGACGCACTTGGTACTATCAAACCAGCCCGACTTGGCACTGGTGCCACCTCTGGTCTGGGAACCATCCTGCGTATGGTAGATTCTAAGCAGCCAGCCGGCCACTTCCACCCACAGGCCCCTAAACACAAACAACGGCGCTTTTCCCTGGAAAACAAAACTCGCCTGCCAATTTTTGATGGCAGATTGCAGGAGCCACTTGGTACTATCAAACCAGCCCAACTTGGCACTGGTGCCACCATGGGTCTGGTCACCATCCTGCCTATCGTAGCTTTTCAGGAGCCAGCCGGTCACTCCCAGCCATAGGCCCCCAGACACAAAGCTCGGCCCGTTTCCCTGGCAAACAAAAGTAAGCTGCCCCGCTTCTGGATGGCAGATTGCAGGAGCCACTTTTCACCATCAAACCAGCCCAACTTGGCACTGGTGCCACCTCTGGTCTGGGAACCATCCTGCGTATCATGGATTCTAAGGAGCCAGCCGGCCACTCCCAGCCACAGGCCCCCAAACACAAACAACGGCGCTTTTCCCTGGATAACAAACTCGCCTGCCAACTTTTTGATGGCAGATTGCAGGAGCCACTTGCTACTATCAAACCAACCCAACTTGGCACTGGTGCCACCATGGGTCTGGTCACCATCCTGCCTATCGTAGCTTTTCAGGAGCCAGCCGGTCACTCCCAGCCATAGGCCCCGAGACACAAACCTCGGCCCGTTTCCCTGGCAAACAAAAGTAAGCTACCCCGCTTCTGGATGGCAGATTGCAGGACGCACTTGGTACTATCAAACCAGCCCAACTTGGCACTGGTGCCACGACAAGTCTGGGAACCATCCTGCGTATCGTGGATTCTAAGGAGCCAGCCGGCCACTCCCAGCCATAGGCCCCCAAAAAAGAACAACGGCACTTTTCCCTGGAAAACAAAACTTGCCTGCCAAATTTTTGATGGCAGATTGCAGGAGCCACTTGGTACTATCAAACCAGCCCAACTTGGCACTGGTGCCACCATGGGTCTGGTCACCATCCTGCCTATCGTAGCTTTTCAGGAGCCAGCCGGTCACTCCCAGCCGTAGGCCCACAGACACAAACCTCGGCCCGTTTCCCTGACAAACAAAAGTAAGCTGTCCCGCTTCTGGATGGCAGATTGCAGGACGCACTTGGTACTATCAAACCAGCCCGACTTGGCACTGGTGCCACCTCTGGTCTGGGAACCATCCTGCGTATGGTAGATTCTAAGCAGCCAGCCGGCCACTTCCACCCACAGGCCCCTAAACACAAACAACGGCGCTTTTCCCTGGAAAACAAAACTCGCCTGCCAATTTTTGATGGCAGATTGCAGGAGCCACTTGGTACTATCAAACCAGCCCAACTTGGCACTGGTGCCACCATGGGTCTGGTCACCATCCTGCCTATCGTAGCTTTTCAGGAGCCAGCCGGTCACTCCCAGCCATAGGCCCCCAGACACAAAGCTCGGCCCGTTTCCCTGGCAAGGAAAAGTAAGCTGTCCCGCTTCTGGATGGCAGATTGCAGGAGCCACTTTGCACCATCAAACTAGCCCGACTTGGCACTGGTGCCAGCTCAGGTCTGGGAATGAGCCTGGGTATCGTGGATTCTAAGGAGCCAGCCGGCCACTCCCAGCCACAGGCCCCCAAACACAAACAACGGCGCTTTTCCCTGGAAAACAAAACTCGCCTGCCAAGTTTTTGATGGCAGATTGCAGGAGCCACTTGGTACTATCAAACCAGCCCAACTTGGCACTGGTGCCACCTTGGGTCTGGTCACCATCCTGCCTATCGTAGCTTTTCAGGAGCCAGCCGGTCACTCCCAGCCATAGGCCCCAGACACAAACCTCGGCCCGTTTCCCTGGCAAACAAAAGCAAGCTGCCCCGCTTCTGGATGGCAGATTGCAGGAGCCACTTTGCACCATCAAACTAGCCCGACTTGGCACTGATGCCACCTCAGGTCTGGGAACCATGCTGCGTATCGTGGATTCTAATTAGCCATCCGGCCACTCCCAGCCACAGGCCCCCAAACAAAAACAACGGCGCTTTTCCCTGGAAAACAAAACTCGCCTGCCAAATTTTGATGGCAGATTGCCGGAGCCACTTGGTACTATCAAACCAGCCCACCTTGACACTGGTGCCACCATGGGTCTGGTCACCATCCTGCCTATCGTAGCTTTTCAGGAGCCAGCCGGTCACTCCCAGCCATAGGCCCCCAGACACAAACCTCGGCCCGTTTCCCTGGCAAACAAAAGTAAGCTGCCCCGCTTCTGGATGGCAGATTGCAGGAGCCACTTTTCACCATCAAACCAGCCCAACTTGGCACTGGTGCCACCTCTGGTCTGGGAACCATCCTGCGTATCATGGATTCTAAGGAGCCAGCCGGCCACTCCCAGCCACAGGCCGCCAAACACAAACAACGGCGCTTTTCCCTGGATAACAAACTCGCCTGCCAAGTTTTTGATGGCAGATTGCAGGAGCCACTTGGTACTATCAAACCAGCCCAACTTGGCACTGGTGCCACCATGGGTCTGGTCACCATCCTGCCTATCGTAGCTTTTCAGGAGCCAGCCGGTCACTCCCAGCCATAGGCCCCGAGACACAAACCTCGGCCCGTTTCCCTGGCAAACAAAAGTAAGCTACCCCGCTTCTGGATGGCAGATTGCAGGACGCACTTGGTACTATCAAACCAGCCCAACTTGGCACTGGTGCCACCTCAGGTCTGGGAACCATCCTGCGTATCGTGGATTCTAAGGAGCCAGCCGGCCACTCCCAGCCATAGGCCCCCAAAAAAGAACAACGGCACTTTTCCCTGGAAAACAAAACTTGCCTGCCAAATTTTTGATGGCAGATTGCAGGAGCCACTTGGTACTATCAAACCAGCCCAACTTGGCACTGGTGCCACCATGGGTCTGGTCACCATCCTGCCTATCGTAGCTTTTCAGGAGCCAGCCGGTCACTCCCAGCCGTAGGCCCACAGACACAAAGCTCGGCCCGTTTCCCTGACAAACAAAAGTAAGCTGTCCCGCTTCTGGATGGCAGATTGCAGGACGCACTTGGTACTATCAAACCAGCCCGACTTGGCACTGGTGCCACCTCTGGTCTGGGAACCATCCTGCGTATGGTAGATTCTAAGCAGCCAGCCGGCCACTCCCAGCCACAGGCCCCCAAACACAAACAACGGCGCTTTTCCCTTGAAAACAAATCTCGTCTGCCAACTTTTTGATGGCAGATTGCCGGAGCCACTTGGTACTATCAAACCAGCCCAACTTGGCACTGGTGCCACCATGGGTCTCGTCACCATCCTGCCTATCGTAGCTTTTCAGGAGCCAGCCGGCCACTCCCTGCCACAGGCCCCCAAACACAAACAACGGCCCTTTTCCCTGGAAAACAAAATTCGCCTGCCAACTTTTTGATGGCAGATTGCAGGAGCCACTTGGTACAATCAAATCAGCCCAACTTGGCACTGGTGCCACCATGGGTCTGGTCACCATCCTGCCTATCGTAGCTTTTCAGGAGCCAGCCGGTCACTCCCAGCCATAGGCCCCCAGACACAAACCTCGGCCCGTTTCCCTGGCCAACAAATGTAAGCTGCCCCGCTTCTGGATGGCAGATTGCAGGAACCACTTGGTACTATCAAACCAGCCCAACTTGGCACTGGTGCCACGACAAGTCTGGGAACCATCCTGCGTATCGTGGATTCTAAGGAGCCAGCCGGCCACTCCCAGCCACAGGCCCCCAAACACAAACAACGGCGCTTTTCCCTGGAAAACAAAACTCGCCTGCCAAGTTTTTGATGGCAGATTGCAGGAGCCACTTGGTACTATCAAACCAGCCCAACTTGGCACTGGTGCCGTCATGGGTCTGGTCACCATCCTGCCTATCGTAGCTTTTCACGAGCCAGCCGGTCACTTCCAGGCTTAGGACCCCAGACACAAACCTCGGACCGTTTCCCTGGCAAACAAAAGTAAGCTGCCCCGCTTCTGGATGGCAGATTGCAGGAACCACTTGGTACTCTCAAACCAGCCCAACTTGGCACTGGTGCCACCATGGGTCTGGGAACCATCCTGTGTATCGTGGATTCTAATTAGCCATCCGTCCACTCCAGGCGATAGGGCCCCAGGCACAAACAACGGCGCTTTTCCCTGGATAACAAACTCGCCTGCCAACTTTTTGATGGCAGATTGCAGGAGCCACTTGGTACTATCAAACCAGCCCAACTTGGCACTGGTGCCACCATGGGTCTGGTCACCATCCTGCCTATCGTAGCTTTTCAGGAGCCAGCCGGTCACTCCCAGCCATATGCCCCGAGACACAAACCTCGGCCCGTTTCCCTGGCAAACAAAAGTAAGCTACCCCACTTCTGGATGGCAGATTGCAGGACGCACTTGGTACTATCAAACCAGCCCAACTTGGCACTGGTGCCACGTCAAGTCTAGGAACCATCCTGCGTATCGTGGATTCTAAGGAGCCAGCCGGCCACTCCCAGCCATAGGCCCCCAAACAAAAACAACGGCGCTTTTCCCTGGTAAAGAAAACTTGCCTGCCAACTTTTTGATGGCAGATTGCAGGAGCCACTTGGTACTATCAAACCAGCCCAACTTGGCACTGGTGCCACCATGGGTCTGGTCACCATCCTGCCTATCGTAGCTTTTCAGGAGCCAGCCGGTCACTCCCAGCCATAGGCCCCCAGACACAAAGCTCGGCCCGTTTCCCTGGCAAACAAAAGTAAGCGGCCCCGCTTCTGGATGGCAGATTGCAGGAGCCACTTGGTACTATCAAACCAGCCCGACTTGGCACTGGTGCCACCTCTGGTCTGGGAACCATCCTGCGTATCGTGGATTCTAAGGAGCCAGCCGACCACTCCCAGCCACAGGCCGCCAAACACAAACAACGGCGCTTTTCCCTGGAAAACAAAACTCGCCTGCCAACTTTTTGATGGCAGATTGCAGGAGCCACTTGCTACTATCAAACCAGCCCAACTTGGCACTGGTGCCGCCATGGGTCTGGTCACCATCCTGCCTATCGTAGCTTTTCACGAGCCAGCCGGTCACTCCCAGCCATAGGCCCCCAGACAAAAACCTCGGCCCGTTTCCCTGGCAAACAAAAGTAAGCTGCCCCGCTTCTGGATGGCAGATTGTAGGACGCACTTGTTACTATCTAACCCGCCCGACTTGGCACTGGTGCCACCACTGGTCTGGGAACCATCCTGCGTATCGTGGATTCTAAAGAGCCAGCCGGCCACTCCCAGCCACAGGCACCCAAACACAAACAACGGCGCTTTTCCCTGGAAAACAAAACTCGCCTGCCAACTTTTTGATGGCAGATTGCAGGAGCCACTTGGTACTATCAAACCAGCCCAACTTGGCACTGCTGCCACCATGGGTCTGGTCACCATCCTGCCTATCGTAGCTTTTCAGGAGCCAGCCGGTCACTCCCAGCCATAGGCCCCCAGACAAAAACCTCGGCCCGTTTCCCTGGCAAACAAAAGTAAGCTGCCCCGCTTCTGGATGGCAGATTGCAGGATCCACTTGGTACTATCAAACCAGCCCGACTTGGAACTGGTGCCACCTCTGGTCTGGGAACCATCCTGCGTATCGTGGATTTTATGGAGCCAGCCGGTCAGTCCCAGCCATAGGCCCCCAAACACAAACAACGATCCGTTTCCCTGGCAAACAAAAGTAAGCTGCCCCGCTTCTGGATGGCAGATTGCAGGAACCACTTGGTAGTATCAAACCAGCCCAACTTGGCACTGGTGGCACCTCTTGTCTGGGAACCATGCTGCGTATCGTGGTTTCTAAGGAGCCAGCCGGCCACTCCCAACCATAGACCCCCAGACACAAACCTCGGCCCGTTTCCCTGGAAAACAAAAGTAAGCTACCCCGATTCTGGATGGCAGATTGCAGGAGCCACTTGGTACTATCAAATCAGCCCAACTTGGCACTGGTGCCACCATGGGTCTGGTAAACATCCTGCCTATCGTAGCTTTTCAGGAGCCAGCCGGCCACTCTCAGCCATATGCCCCCAAAAACAAACCACGGCCCTTTTCTCTGGCAAACAAAACTCAACTGCCCCTCTTCTGGATGGCAAATTTTAGGACGCACTTTGTACTACGAAAACCGCCCGACGTGGCACTGGTGCCACCTTGTGTCAGGGAACCATCCTGCATATCGAGCTTTTTAAGGAGCCAGCCGGCCACACCCAGCCATAAACCCCCAAAAACAAACCACGGACCATTTCTCTTGGAAACAAAAATCCGCTGCCCCGCGTCTGTATGGCAGATTGCAGGAGCCACTTTGCACCATCAAACCAGCCCGACTTGGCACTGGTGCAACCTTGGGTCTGGGAACAATCCTGCATATCGTGGATTCTAAGGAGCCAGCCGGCCACTCCCAGCCACAGGCCCCCAAACACAAACAGCGGCGCTTTTCCCTGGAAAACAAAACTCGCCTGCCAAATTTTGATGGCAGATTGCAGGAGCCACTTGGTACTATCAAATCATCCCAACTTGGCACTGGTGCCACTCTGGGTCTGGGAACCATCCTGCCTATTGTAGCATTTCAGGAGCCAGCCGGTCACTCCCAGCCATAGGCCCCCAGACACAAACCTCGGACCGTTTCCCTGGCAAACAAAATTAAGCTGCCCCGATTCTGGATGGCAGATTGCAGGAGCCACTTGGTTGTGTCAAACCAGCCCGACTTGGCACTGGTGCCACCTTGGGTCTGGGAACCATCCTGCGTATCGTGGATTCTAAGCAGCCACCCGGCCACTCTGAGCCACAGGCCGCCAAACACAAACAACGGCGCTTTTCCCTGGAAAACAAAACTCGCCTGCCAACTTTTTGATGGCAGATTGCAGGAGCCACTTGCTACTATCAAACCAGCCCAACTTGGCACTGGTGCCGCCATGGGTCTGGTCACCATCCTGCCTATCGTAGCTTTTCACGAGCCAGCCGGTCACTCCCAGCCATAGGCCCCCAGACAAAAACCTCGGCCCGTTTCCCTGGCAAACAAAAGTAAGCTGCCCCGCTTCTGGATGGCAGATTGTAGGACGCACTTGTTACTATCTAACCCGCCCGACTTGGCACTGGTGCCACCACTGGTCTGGGAACCATCCTGCGTATCGTGGATTCTAAAGAGCCAGCCGGCCACTCCCAGCCACAGGCACCCAAACACAAACAACGGCGCTTTTCCCTGGAAAACAAAACTCGCCTGCCAACTTTTTGATGGCAGATTGCAGGAGCCACTTGGTACTATCAAACCAGCCCAACTTGGCACTGCTGCCACCATGGGTCTGGTCACCATCCTGCCTATCGTAGCTTTTCAGGAGCCAGCCGGTCACTCCCAGCCATAGGCCCCCAGACAAAAACCTCGGCCCGTTTCCCTGGCAAACAAAAGTAAGCTGCCCCGCTTCTGGATGGCAGATTGCAGGATCCACTTGGTACTATCAAACCAGCCCGACTTGGAACTGGTGCCACCTCTGGTCTGGGAACCATCCTGCGTATCGTGGATTTTATGGAGCCAGCCGGTCAGTCCCAGCCATAGGCCCCCAAACACAAACAACGATCCGTTTCCCTGGCAAACAAAAGTAAGCTGCCCCGCTTCTGGATGGCAGATTGCAGGAACCACTTGGTAGTATCAAACCAGCCCAACTTGGCACTGGTGGCACCTCTTGTCTGGGAACCATGCTGCGTATCGTGGTTTCTAAGGAGCCAGCCGGCCACTCCCAACCATAGACCCCCAGACACAAACCTCGGCCCGTTTCCCTGGAAAACAAAAGTAAGCTACCCCGATTCTGGATGGCAGATTGCAGGAGCCACTTGGTACTATCAAATCAGCCCAACTTGGCACTGGTGCCACCATGGGTCTGGTAAACATCCTGCCTATCGTAGCTTTTCAGGAGCCAGCCGGCCACTCTCAGCCATATGCCCCCAAAAACAAACCACGGCCCTTTTCTCTGGCAAACAAAACTCAACTGCCCCTCTTCTGGATGGCAAATTTTAGGACGCACTTTGTACTACGAAAACCGCCCGACGTGGCACTGGTGCCACCTTGTGTCAGGGAACCATCCTGCATATCGAGCTTTTTAAGGAGCCAGCCGGCCACACCCAGCCATAAACCCCCAAAAACAAACCACGGACCATTTCTCTTGGAAACAAAAATCCGCTGCCCCGCGTCTGTATGGCAGATTGCAGGAGCCACTTTGCACCATCAAACCAGCCCGACTTGGCACTGGTGCAACCTTGGGTCTGGGAACAATCCTGCATATCGTGGATTCTAAGGAGCCAGCCGGCCACTCCCAGCCACAGGCCCCCAAACACAAACAACGGCGCTTTTCCCTGGAAAACAAAACTCGCCTGCCAAATTTTGATGGCAGATTGCAGGAGCCACTTGGTACTATCAAATCATCCCAACTTGGCACTGGTGCCACTCTGGGTCTGGGAACCATCCTGCCTATTGTAGCATTTCAGGAGCCAGCCGGTCACTCCCAGCCATAGGCCCCCAGACACAAACCTCGGACCGTTTCCCTGGCAAACAAAATTAAGCTGCCCCGATTCTGGATGGCAGATTGCAGGAGCCACTTGGTTGTGTCAAACCAGCCCGACTTGGCACTGGTGCCACCTTGGGTCTGGGAACCATCCTGCGTATCGTGGATTCTAAGCAGCCACCCGGCCACTCTGAGCCACAGGCCCCCAAACAAAAACTACGGCGCTTTTCCCTGGAAAACAAAACTCGCCTGCCAAACTTTTTGATGGCAGATTGCAGGAGCCACTTGGTACTATCAAACCAGCCCAACATTGGCACTGGTGCCACCACTGGTCTGGGAACCATCCTGCCTATCGTAGCTTTTCAGGAGCCAGCCGGTCACTCCCAGCCATAGACCCCCAGACACAAACCTCGGCCCGTTTCCCTGGCAAACAAAAGTAAGCTGCCCCGCTTTTGGATGGCAGATTGCAGGAGCCACGTTGCACCATCAAACCAGCCCCACTTGGCACTGGTGCCACCTTGGGTCTGGGAACAAGTTGGGCTGGTTTGATAGTACCAAGTGGCTCCTGCAATCTGCCATCCAGAAGCGGGGCAGCTTACTTTTGTTTCCCAGGGAAACGGGCCGAGGTATTTGTCTGGGGGCCTATGGCTGGGAGTGACCGGCTGACTACTGAAAAGCTACGATAGGCAGGATGGTTACCAGACTCATGGTGCCACCAGTGCCAAGTCGGGCTGGTTTGATAATACTAAATAGCTCCTGCAATCTGCCATCCAGACGCGGGGCAGCGGATTTTTGTTTGCTGGAGGAAAGTTCCGTGGTTTTTTTTTTGGGGGTATATGACTGGACGTGGCCGGCTGGCTCCTTAAAAAGCTCTATACACAGGATTGTTCCCTGACCCAAGGTGGCATCAGTGCCAAGTCGGGCTGTTTTCGTAGTACCAAGTGCGTCCTGCAATTTGCCATCCAGAAGCGGGGCAGCCTACTTTTGTTTGCCAGGGAAACGTGCCGAGGTATTTGTCTGGGGGCCTATGGCTGGGAGTGAGCGGCTGGCTCCTGAAAAGCTACGATAGGCAGGATGGTGACCAGACCCATGGTGGCACCAGTGCCAAGTTGGGCTGGTTTGATAGTACCAAGTGGCTCCTGCAATCTGCCATCAAGAAGTTGGCAGGCGAGTTTTGTTTTCCAGGGAAAAGCGCAGTTGTTTTTGTTTAGAGGCCTGTGGCTGGGAGTGGCCGCCTGTCCTCGTAGAATCTACGTTACGCAGCATGGTTCCCAGACCAGAGGTGGCACCAGGGCCAAGTCGGGCTGGTTTGTAAGTACCAACTGCATCCTGCAATCTGCCATCCAAAAGCGGGGCAGCTTACTTTTGTTTGCCAGGGAAACGGGCCGAGGTTTGTGTCCGGGGGCCTATGGCAGGGAGTGACCGGCTGGCTCCTGAAAAGCTACGATAGGCAGGATGTTTACCAGACCCATGGTGGCACCAGTGCCAAGTTGGGCTGATTTGATAGTACCAAGTGGCTCCTGCAATCTGCCATCCAGAATCGGGGTAACTTACTTTTGTTTTCCAGGGAAACGGGCCGAGGTTTGTGTCTGGGGGTCTATGGCTGGGAGTGACCGGCTGGCTCCTGAAAAGCTACGATAGGCAGGATGGTTCCCAGACCAGAGGTGGCACCAGTGCCAAGTTGGGCTGGTTTGATAGTACCAAGTGGCTCCTGCAATCTGCCATCAAAAAGTTGGCAGGCGAGTTTTGTTTTCCAGGGAAAAGCGCCGTTGTTTGTGTTTGGGGGCCTGTGGCTCAGAGTGGCCGGGTGGCTGCTTAGAATCCACGATACGCAGGATGGTTCCCAGACCCAAGGTGGCACCAGTTCCAAGTCGGGCTGGTTTGACACAACCAAGTGGCTCCTGCAATCTGCCATCCAGAATCGGGGCAGCTTAATTTTGTTTGCCAGGGAAACGGTCCGAGGTTTGTGTCTGGGGGCCTATGGCTGGGAGTGACCGGCTGGCTCCTGAAATGCTACAATAGGCAGGATGGTTCCCAGACCCATAGTGGCACCAGTGCCAAGTTGGGATGATTTGATAGTACCAAGTGGCTCCTGCAATCTGCCATCAAAATGCTGGCAGGCGAATTTTGTTTTCCAGGGAAAAGCGCCGTTGTTTTTGTTTGGGGGCCTATGGCAGGGAGTGGCCGGCTGGCTCCTTAGAATCCACGATATGCAGGATTGTTCCCAGACCCAAGGTGGCACCAGTGCCAAGTCGGGCTGGTTTGATGGTGCAAAGTGGCTCCTGCAATCTGCCATCCAGACGCGGGGCAGCGGATTTTTGTTTCCAAGAGAAATGGTCCGTGGTTTGTTTTTGGGGGTATATGGCTGGGCGTGGCCGGCTGGCTCCTTAAAAAGCTCGATATGCAGGATGGTTCCCTGACACAAGGTGGCACCAGTGCCACGTCGGGCGGTTTTCGTAGTACAAAGTGCGTCCTAAAATTTGCCATCCAGAAGAGGGGCAGTTGAGTTTTGTTTGCCAGAGAAAAGGGCCGTGGTTTGTTTTTGGGGGCATATGGCTGAGAGTGGCCGGCTGGCCCCTGAAAATCCACGATAGGCAGGATGGTTCCCAGACCAGAGGTGTCACCAGTGCCAAGTCGGGCTGGTTTGATAGTACTAAGTAGCTCCTGCAATCTGCCATGCAGAAGCGGGGCAGCTTACTTTTGTTTGCCAGGGAAACGGTCCGAGGTTTGTGTCTGGGGGCCTATGGCTGGGAGTGGCCGGCTGGCTCCTGAAAAGCTACGATAGGCAGGATGGTGACCAGACCCATGGTGGCACCAGTGCCAAGTTGGGCTGGTTTGATAGTACCAAGTGGCTCCTGCAATCTGCCATCAAAAATTTGGCAGGCGAGTTTTGTTTTCCAGGGAAAAGCGCCGTTGTTTGTGTTTGGGGGCCTGTGGCTGGGAGTGGCCAGCTGGCTCCTTAGAACCCACGATAGGCAGGATGGTTCCCAGACCTGAGTTGGCACCAGTGCCAAGTTGGGCTGGTTTGATGGTACCAAGTGGCTCCTGCAATCTGCCATCCAGAAGCGGGACAGCTTACTTTTGTTTGCCAGGGAAACGGGCCGAAATATTTGTCTGGGGGCCTCTGGCTGGGGGTGGCTGGCTGGCTCCTGAAAAGCTACGATAGGCAGGATGGTGACCAGACCCATGGTGGCACCAGTGCCAAGTTGGGCTGGTTTGATAATACCAAGTGGCTCCTGCAATCTGCCATCAAAAGTTTGGCAGGCGAGTTTTGTTTTCCAGGGAAAAGCACCATTGTGTGTGTTTTGGGGCCTGTGGCTGGGAGTGGCCGGCTGGCTCCTTAGAATCCACGATACGCAGGATGGTTCCCAGACCCAAGGTGGCATCAGTGCCAAGTCGGGCTGGTTTGTTAGTACCAAGTGGTTCCTGCAATCTGCCATCCAGAAGCGGGGCAGCTGAATTTTGTTTGCCAGACAAAAAGGCTGTTGTTTGTGTTTCGGGGCCTGTGGCTAGCAGTGGCCGGCTGGCTCCTGAAAATCCATGATACGCAGCATGGTTCCCAGACCCAAGGTGGCATCAGTGCCAAGTAGGGCTGGTTTCATAGTACCCAGTGGCTCCTGCAATCTCCCATCCAGAAGCGGGGCAGCTGAGTTTTGTTTGCCTGTGAAACGGGCCGTTGTTTTTAATTGGGGTCTGTGGCCGAGAGTGTTCGGCTGGCTCCTGACAACCCACAATACGCAGGATGGTTCCCAGACCCAAGGTGGCACCAGTGCCAAGTCGGGCTGGTTTGATAGTACCAAGTGGCTCCTGCAATCTGCCATCCAGAAGCGGTGCAGTTGAGTTTTGTTTGCCAGAGAAAAGGGCCGTGGGTTGTGTTTGGGGGCATATGGCTGGGAGTGGCCGGCTGTCTCATTAAAAAGATCGATACGCAGGATGGTTCCCAGACCCAAGGGGGCACCAGTGCCAAGTCGGGCTGTTTTTATAGTACCAAGTGCGTCCTGCAATTTGCCATCCAGAAGAGGGGCAGTTGAGTTTTGTTTGCCAGAGAATAGCGCCGTTGTTTGTGTTTGGGGGCTTGTGGCTCGTAGTGGCCGACTGGCGCCTTAGAATCTGTGTTACGCAGCATGGTTCCCAGACCCAAGGTGGCACCAGTGCCAAGTTGGGCTGGTTTGATAGTACCAAGTGGCTCCTGCAATCTGCCATCCAGAAGCGGGGTAGCTTACTTTTGTTTGCCAGGGAAACGGGCCGAGGTTTGTGACTGGGGACCTATGGCTGGGAGTGACCGGCTGGCTCCTGGAAAGCTACGATAGGCAGGATGGTGACCAGACCCATGGTGGCACCAGTGCCAAGTTGGGCTGGTTTGATAGTACCAAGTGGCTCCTGCAATCTGCCATCAAAAAGTTGGCAGGCGAGTTTTGTTTTCCAGGGAAAAGCGACATTGTTTGTATTTGGGGGCCTGTGGCTGGGAGTGACCGGCTGGCTCCTTTGAACCCACGATACGCAGGATGGTTCCCAGACCCAAGGTGGCACCAGTGCCAAGTTTTGCTGGTTTGATACTACCAAGTGCGTCCTGCAATCTGCCATCCAGAAGCGGGGCAGCTTAATTTTGTTTGCCAGGGAAACGGGCCGTGGGTTTTGTTTGGGGGCATATAGCTGAGAGTGGCCGGCTGGCTCCTGAAAATCCACGCTAGGCAGCATGGTTCCCAGATGCAATGTGGCACCAGTGCCAAGTCGGGCTGGTTTGATGGTGCAAAGTGGCTCCTGCAATCTGCCATCCAGAAGCGAGGCAGCTGATTTTTGTTTGCCAGAGGAAAATTCCGTGGATTGTTTTTGGGGGCATATTGCTGGGAGTGGCCGGCTGGCTCCTTAAAATGCTCGATACGCATGATGATTCCCAGGCCCAAGGTGTCACCACTACCAAGTCGGCCTGCGGTTTTAGTATCAAGTTCATCCTGCAATTTGCCATCCAGAAGAGGGGCAGTTGAGTTTTGTTTGCCAGAGAAACGGGCCGAGGTTTCTGTTTGGGGACATATGGCTGAGAGCGGCCGGCTGGCCCCTGAATATCCACGATACAGAGCATGGTTCCCAGATCCAAGGTGGCACCAGTGCCAAGTTGGGCTGGTTTGATAGTACCAAGTGTCTCCTGCAATCTGCCATCCAGAAGCAGGGCAGCTTACTTTTGTTTGCCAGAGAAATAGGCCTAGGTTTTTGTTTGGGGGCCTGTGGCTAGGAGTGGCCGGCTGGCTCCTTAGAATCCACGATACGCAGGATGGTTCCCAGACCCAAGGTGGCACCAGTGCCAAGTCGGGCTGGTTTGATAGTACCAAGTGGCTCCTGCAAACTCCATCAAAAAGTTGGCAGGCGTGTTTTGTTTTCCAGGGAACAGCGCCGTTGATTTTGTTTGGGGGCCTGTGGCTAGGAGTGGCCGGCTGGCTCCTTAGAATCCACGATACGCAGGATGGTTCCCAGACCCAAGGTGGCACCAGTGCCAAGTCGGGCTGGTTTGATTACACCAAGTGGCTCCTGCAATCTGCCATCCAGAAGTGAGGCAGCTAAGTTTTGTTTGCGAGAAAAAAGGGCCGTGGTTTTTGTTGGGGGCCTGTGGCTGGGAGTAGCCGGCTGGCTCCTTAAAATCCACGATAGGCAGGATGGTTCCCAGACCCAAGGTGGCACCAGTGCCAAGTCGGGCTGGTTTGATAGTACCAAGTGGCTCCTGCAATCTGCCATCCAGAAGCGGGGCAGCTGAGTTTTGTTTGCCAGAGAAAAAGGCTGTGGTTTGTGTTTGGGGGCCTATGGCTGGGAGTGGCCGGCTGTCTCATTAAAAAGATCGATACGCAGGATGGTTCCCAGACCCAAGGGGGCACCAGTGCCAAGTCGGGCTGTTTTTATAGTACCAAGTGCGTCCTGCAATTTGCCATCCAGAAGAGGGGCAGTTGAGTTTTGTTTGCCAGAGAATAGCGCCGTTGTTTGTGTTTGGGGGCTTGTGGCTCGTAGTGGCCGACTGGCGCCTTAGAATCTGTGTTACGCAGCATGGTTCCCAGACCCAAGGTGGCACCAGTGCCAAGTTGGGCTGGTTTGATAGTACCAAGTGGCTCCTGCAATCTGCCATCCAGAAGCGGGGTAGCTTACTTTTGTTTGCCAGGGAAACGGGCCGAGGTTTGTGACTGGGGACCTATGGCTGGGAGTGACCGGCTGGCTCCTGGAAAGCTACGATAGGCAGGATGGTTACCAGACCCATGGTGGCACCAGTGCCAAGTTGGGCTGGTTTGATAGTACCAAGTGGCTCCTGCAATCTGCCATCAAAAAGTTGGCAGGCGAGTTTTGTTTTCCAGGGAAAAGCGACATTGTTTGTATTTGGGGGCCTGTGGCTGGGAGTGACCGGCTGGCTCCTTTGAACCCACGATACGCAGGATGGTTCCCAGACCCAAGGTGGCACCAGTGCCAACTCGGGCTGGTTTGATACTACCAAGTGCGTCCTGCAATCTGCCATCCAGAAGCGGGGCAGCTTAATTTTGTTTGCCAGGGAAACGGGCCGTGGGTTTTGTTTGGGGGCATATAGCTGAGAGTGGCCGGCTGGCTCCTGAAAATCCACGCTAGGCAGCATGGTTCCCAGATGCAATGTGGCACCAGTGCCAAGTCGGGCTGGTTTGATGGTGCAAAGTGGCTCCTGCAATCTGCCATCCAGAAGCGAGGCAGCTGATTTTTGTTTGCCAGAGGAAAATTCCGTGGATTGTTTTTGGGGGCATATTGCTGGGAGTGGCCGGCTGGCTCCTTAAAATGCTCGATACGCATGATGATTCCCAGGCCCAAGGTGTCACCACTACCAAGTCGGACTGCGGTTTTAGTATCAAGTTCATCCTGCAATTTGCCATCCAGAAGAGGGGCAGTTGAGTTTTGTTTGCCAGAGAAACGGGCCGAGGTTTCTGTTTGGGGACATATGGCTGAGAGCGGCCGGCTGGCCCCTGAATATCCACGATACAGAGCATGGTTCCCAGATCCAAGGTGGCACCAGTGCCAAGTTGGGCTGGTTTGATAGTACCAAGTGTCTCCTGCAATCTGCCATCCAGAAGCAGGGCAGCTTACTTTTGTTTGCCAGAGAAATAGGCCTAGGTTTTTGTTTGGGGGCCTGTGGCTAGGAGTGGCCGGCTGGCTCCTTAGAATCCACGATACGCAGGATGGTTCCCAGACCCAAGGTGGCACCAGTGCCAAGTCGGGCTGGTTTGATAGTACCAAGTGGCTCCTGCAAACTCCATCAAAAAGTTGGCAGGCGTGTTTTGTTTTCCAGGGAACAGCGCCGTTGATTTTGTTTGGGGGCCTGTGGCTAGGAGTGGCCGGCTGGCTCCTTAGAATCCACGATACGCAGGATGGTTCCCAGACCCAAGGTGGCACCAGTGCCAAGTCGGGCTGGTTTGATTACACCAAGTGGCTCCTGCAATCTGCCATCCAGAAGTGAGGCAGCTAAGTTTTGTTTGCGAGAAAAAAGGGCCGTGGTTTTTGTTGGGGGCCTGTGGCTGGGAGTAGCCGGCTGGCTCCTTAAAATCCACGATAGGCAGGATGGTTCCCAGACCCAAGGTGGCACCAGTGCCAAGTCGGGCTGGTTTGATAGTACCAAGTGGCTCCTGCAATCTGCCATCCAGAAGCGGGGCAGCTGAGTTTTGTTTGCCAGAGAAAAAGGCTGTGGTTTGTGTTTGGGGGCCTATGGCTGGCAGTGGCCGGCTGGCTCCTGAAAATCCACGATACGCAGCATGGTTCCCAGACCCAAGGTGGCACCAGTGCCAAGTGGGGCTCGTTTGACAGTGTCAAGTGCCTCCTGCAATCTCCCATCCAGAAGCGGGGCAGCTGAGTTTTTTTTGCCAGGGAAACGGACCTTTGTTTTTGATTGGGCTCTGTGGCCGAGAGTGGTTGGCTGTCTCCTGACAATCCACAATACGCAGGATGGTTCCCAGACCCAAGGTGGCACCAGTGCCAAGTCGGGCTGGTTTGATAGTACCAAGTGTCTCCTGCAATCTGCCATCCAGAAGCGGGGCAGCTGAGTTTTGTTTGCCAGAGAAAAGGGCCGTGGGTTGTGTTTGGGGGCATATGGCTGGGAGTGGCCACCTGGCTCCTTAAAATGCACGATACGCCGCATGGTAACCAGACGCAAGGTGGCACCAGTGCCAAGTCAGGCTGTTTTTGTAGTACCCAGTGGCTCCTGCAATTTGCCATCCAGAAGCGGGGCAGTTGAATTTTGTTTGCTAGAGAAAAGGGCTGTGGTTTGTGTTTGGGGGCCTATGGCTGAGAGTGGCCGGCTGGCCCCTGAAAATCAACGATAGGCAGGATGGTTCCCAGATCCAAGGTGGCACCAGTGCCAAGTAAGGCTGGTTGTATGGTTCAAAGTAACTCCTGCAATCTGCCATCCAGAAGCGGGACAGCTGAGTTTTTTTTGCCAGAGAAAAGGTCCATGGTTTCTTTTTGGGGCATACGGCTGGGAATTGCCGGCTGGCTCCTTAAAATGCTCGATACGCAGGATGGTTCCCAGAGCCAAGGTGGCACCACTGCCAAGTCGGGCTCTTTTTGTAGTACCAAGTGCGTCCTGCAATTTGCCATCCAGAAGAGGGGCAGTTGAGTTTTGTTTGCCAGAGAAAAGGGCCGTTGTTTTTGTTTGGGGGCCTGTGGCTGGGAGTGTTCGGCTGGTTCCTGAATATGTACGATACGCAGGATTGTTCCCAGATCCAAGGTGGCAGCAGTGCCATGTTGTGCTGGTGTGATAGTCCCAAGTGGCTCCTGCAATCTGCCATCCAGAAGTGGGGCAGCTGATTTTTGTTTGCCAGAGAAAAGGTCCGTGGTTTGTTTTTGGGGGCATATGGCTGAGAGTGGCCGGCTGGCCCCTGAAAATCCACGATACACAGGATGGTTCCCAGATCCAAGGTGGCACCTGTGCCAAGTCGGGCTGATTTGATAGTACTAAGTAGCTCCTGCAATCTGCCATGCAGAAGCGGGGCTGCTTACTTTTGTTTGCCAGGGAAACGGGCCGAGGTTTGTGTTTGGGGGCCTATGGCTGAGAGTGACCGGCTGGCTCCTGAAAAGCTACAATAGGCAGGATGGTGACCAGACCCATGGTGGCACCAGTGCCAAGTTGGGCTGGTTTGATAGTACCAAGTGGTTCCTGCAATCTGCCATCCAGAAGCAGGGCAGCTGAGTTTTGTTTGCCAGAGAAAAGGGCCTTGGTTTGTGTTTGGGGGCATATGGCTGGGTGTGGCCAGCTGGCTCCTTAAAATGCACGATATGCAACATGGCTCCCAGACCCAAGGTGGCACAAGTGCCAAGTTGGGCTGGTTTGATAGTACCAAGTGGCTCCTGCAATCTTCCATGATCACGTGGAGAAATACTTTCTGGTTTCAGCCTCATGCTCTTTCTTCTCTCCCTCAACTTCTCTATCACCTCTCATCTGGTTCACATGCGCTGTCTTCAAGGTCCACAGGCTACTTTTCACAGAATCTTCTGGCCTGATGAAGTAAGGATGATGAATAGAACAGAGCTGGGATCTATTTTCCAGTTTGGATAAAATGCATTCTGCACACAAATCCAAGGAGAACGGGCTGCCCCGATGCCCAGAAAATCTTTCACTCCTGCTAGTGTTCTACGTCAACCGCAACTTAGTCTGAAAGAAAAGCTTTTTCTCTGAGAGCATCTGAGAGGTTTGCATGAAGCACTGATATCTGACATATGCAATTTTGAATAGGAGAGGAAAAAGAAAATGGCAAGGAGTTTTTAATTTTAGTGGTTTCAATTTTAATTTCCGTGCACTTTTTCAAAACTTGTCAGCTCAAATGCCCATCAACATCTTTTAGTCATCTGTAAGTCAGTATTCATATAAAATGTGCTTCAAATCCAAAGAATTTCAAATTTGCACTCCAAGCTTCTATGCCTAGATTTATGATTTCCTACACATATTAGATGAAAGGAAGGCCTTTTTTACTGTGGGAGTGCTGGAACACTGGAACAGGTTGCCCAGAGAAGTTGTGGGTGTCCCATCCCTGAAAGTATTCAAGGTCACCCTGGACGGGGCTTGGAGCAGCAACAAAGGAGAAGCTTGATGGTAGAGAAACAAAGTTGGACTATAGAAGAAACTCGGATTGAAGTATAGGATCAAGTTTTCTCTCAGCTCTTGGGGTAAATTCAAAGTTGTACAAAATGACATTTATCTGTGCTATTCACTACTGTAACAGAAAGTTTCATGAAAACTGTACAGAAGATAGTAAATTTTAAAAGAGATAAGAATTACAGCATAAAATCCATGGGATAGGTTACAACATGAGACACTCTCTAAGAGAAAATCTCTGTGTTTCAGCACTTCATCGGGGTAAGATTTCATGAAGTGCCAAAGAAGGCGGCAAAATATCATTCGGGACATTATTTACTGGAATTCAGCCTGGCCATTAGTAGGAACTGCCTTTGAACATATCATGTAGATATACCACACACACTTTCCCTTCACTGAAAAATTACTGTTTACAACAAATAAGCAATTGACAATCAAAATTGATTGAAAGCATCTTAAACATGTCAAGTATTTCATTGTAGATGATCTGTGATCCAAATGCTTCTTCCACCTTCGAGAGGGACAGAAGAATTCTTCCATATCATGATGGTTTAAAATTGTATCAACCAATGTTTTCTGCTGAAAAGATATCATCTATTTTTTTCTATTTTTGGAAGAAAATATTCCTAGACATACAACAGGTGAGAACTAAGTAATTTTAAAGAAACAAATGAAATGAAAATATTCTGTAAATAGAATGAAATGAAAAGCTGTGTTTTAAATAGGAGCTAAATATTAAACAGAATTTTTGTACCAGGCATTTGAATTACTGCACCAGCTCTTTTGCCCATCAAGAGAGGCATTTAGCATTTCAGTCTTTTCCAAGGTGTTCATGATCTGCTATGCTGATCTCTGTGTGTGCCTAGGTGTGTGTGGAGGGGGGGGCATATGAAGGGGAGTGTGTATGTTTGCTTTACAATTGTTGTGGCAGATTCATGCCTCAGCTCCACATTTTGTTTTAAAAAGGTCACACCGAGTGGATATGAAGTTTACTATCAACAAGAGATCGATTCCCAAATCATCCATTTGACTCTCCCTTATAAATCATGTGCTTTGTTGCATATTTTATCAAATATACTTTCAAGCCAGATGGAGGAAGGAGGATGTGGGAATCCCTCCACCATCTTGCAACTTTTATGTAAGTAGGTTTTCAAGAAAATCATCATTTCTCTTTTAAATATGTCTGGAACAGGCATGATGGTAGTGTCAACCTGTTGGAGTTTTTGTTGCTGGAAGAAGTTGTACAAAAGGATTGGTTTTTACATTGACCAGTTACTGAATCAAGCGCAGGAATACATTGGAAATTTAGCTGGGGGTTCCTTTTCCCAGCAGACTACTTCTAGAACGAGCTTGTACACTGAAGCTGACTCTTTTGCTCTCTTTTTGTTTCTTTCCTATTTTCTTGGCTTCTTTGCCACTATCTAGACAATTTTGGAACTTTGTTCCCAACTAAAATGGTTTCAATAGTCTGATTGTGATCATACATTTTTACAAGGAATTTTTAAAATCTTTCCTCGAGTCCAGAAAGTCAAGGACTTAGATCTTTTTCTTCCCTTATCAATATTGCCATGAAATTGATAAATAAAGACCAACTCTTTATTTTTGTTTTTAACCCACGTAGATAATTCCCATCCATTAATCCATTTTGTGGACCAATAGCTGCCATTCTGATGGAAGCTGTCACTTCTTAACAATAGGCATTCTGTGACTATGTTGACAGCACTTTGGGTGAAGATCCTAACTGGTCTTAGATATACATAGGGAGAAATTTGCTCAGCCAGTGTCAGTCTTAAGCATGCGTATCAGAAGATCTTTCTAGAGCTGGGAATTTTCCCATGAAAGGGATTCAGTTAGGGAAGAGACACTTGTGCCAGAGTTTTACATTCTTCTTGAACACTGCTTAAGGAACTTAGATGCCATGTCCATTTGGATCTCTGTCTGCACAGAACTTTGTCATGCCAGTGCTTTGAAATGCATCTTGAAGAGAATTCACTAGCACAGAATGAAAGAGAGTGGAAGGGGTTGGTGGGGCTAACCAGGCCCAACCCCCCTGCCTAAACCAGGATACCTAGAGCCTCTTGCCCAGGATTCTATCTGGGTGTACTTTTAATGTCTTCAAAGATCCAGGCTCCACAATCTTTCTGGGCAGTCTGTGCCGTGGTTCAGTCACCCTGACAGTAAAGAAACATTTACTGATGTTCAAAGGCAATCTCCTGTATTTCAGTGTGTGCCCACTGCCTCTTGTCTTTTCCCTCAGCATCACTGAAAAGACACTGATTCCCTCCCCTTTGCACTATTGCTTCCATATGTATGTGTGATGCCATGTAGAGGTATGTCAAAAACCTCCCTGAAGCCCAGGCAGATAATATTCCCTTCATCTACCAGTCAAGTTGATTCATCAGAGGAGTTTAAAGTGATGTTCAGCATGAAATTCCCCTGAAAAATCATGCTAACTACATTATTTGGTCATCTGTCATGTGCCTGGCAAGGATTTCCAGGAAGAGCTGCTTCATCAACTTCCTGGGGATAAAAAAGAGGCTGGCTGGTTTGTACTATGGCGAGTCCTCTTAATTGCCTTTTTTGAAGATGGGTGTCATTTGCTAACATCCACTCTTTAGCCTCTCTTGTCGTCTACATCTTAGCAAAACGCTTTTCCACTATGTCTGGCTAGGAAAAACTGTGCCAGCACAGAAAACATCTCCCATCGTGTTCTAGAAGTTGCACGGATGTCTGCCAAGTGTTTGGCAGGAAGAAAAGAAAAGTTGTCCAAAACAGCTTCCAATCGAATGTTCCTGTGATTGGAAAAGTCAGGAGAGTGCAAAGGTACTGTTTTCTATCAGTTGGCAAGGTGCGCACACAATCCCAGTGTTGTACAGCTTGCTTCTTCACCTTCCCGAAGCTGCCGCTCTCGCCGGCTGCCGGAGCCCAAGAAGCGGCTTCTTCGCGCAAAGACGATTGTGCCGCTCACAGGGCTCTCCTTAGCGCGGCTTCTGCCGAAAGACGCCCGGCAGCGGCTCTTACCTCCGGAGAGCATCCTACCTTCGTCTTTAGCTCCTCTTCTCATCTACACCTCGGCAAAAAGCTTTTCCACTATGTCTGGCTAGGAAAAACTGTGCCAGCACAGAAAACATCTCCCATCGTGTTCTAGAAGTTGCACGGATGTCTGCCAAGTGTTTGGCAGGAAGAAAAGAAAAGTTGTCCAAAACAGCTTCCAATCGAATGTTCCTGTGATTGGAAAAGTCAGGAGAGTGCAAAGGTACTGTTTTCTATCAGTTGGCAAGGTGCGCACACAATCCCAGTGTTGTACAGCTTGCTTCTTCACCTTCCCGAAGCTGCCGCTCTCGCCGGCTGCCGGAGCCCAAGAAGCGGCTTCTTCGCGCAAAGACGATTGTGCCGCTCACAGTGCTCTCCTTAGCGCGGCTTCTGCCGAAAGACGCCCGGCAGCGGCTCTTACCTCCGGAGAGCATCCTACCTTCGTCTTTCGCGTCTTTTGTAGTCTACATCTTAGCAAAACGCTTTTCCACTATGTCTGGCTAGGAAAAACTGTGCCAGCACAGAAAACATCTCCCATCGTGTTCTAGAAGTTGCACGGATGTCTGCCAAGTGTTTGGCAGGAAGAAAAGAAAAGTTGTCCAAAACAGCTTCCAATCGAATGTTCCTGTGATTGGAAAAGTCAGGAGAGTGCAAAGGTACTGTTTTCTATCAGTTGGCAAGGTGCGCACACAATCCCAGTGTTGTACAGCTTGCTTCTTCACCTTCCCGAAGCTGCCGCTCTCGCCGGCTGCCGGAGCCCAAGAAGCGGCTTCTTCGCGCAAAGACGATTGTGCCGCTCACAGTGCTCTCCTTAGCGCGGCTTCTGCCGAAAGACGCCCGGCAGCGGCTCTTACCTCCGGAGAGCATCCTACCTTCGTCTTTCGCGTCTTTTGTAGTCTACATCTTAGCAAAACGCTTTTCCACTATGTCTGGCTAGTAAAAACTGTGCCAGCACAGAAAACATCTCCCATCGTGTTCTAGAAGTTGCACGGATGTCTGCCAAGTGTTTGGCAGGAAGAAAAGAAAAGTTGTCCAAAACAGCTTCCAATCGAATGTTCCTGTGATTGGAAAAGTCAGGAGAGTGCAAAGGTACTGTTTTCTATCAGTTGGCAAGGTGCGCACACAATCCCAGTGTTGTACAGCTTGCTTCTTCACCTTCCCGAAGCTGCCGCTCTCGCCGGCTGCCGGAGCCCAAGAAGCGGCTTCTTCGCGCAAAGACGATTGTGCCGCTCACAGTGCTCTCCTTAGCGCGGCTTCTGCCGAAAGACGCCCGGCAGCGGCTCTTACCTCCGGAGAGCATCCTACCTTCGTCTTTCGTGTCTTTTGTAGTCTACATCTTAGCAAAACGCTTTTCCACTATGTCTGGCTAGGAAAAACTGTGCCAGCACAGAAAACATCTCCCATCGTGTTCTAGAAGTTGCACGGATGTCTGCCAAGTGTTTGGCAGGAAGAAAAGAAAAGTTGTCCAAAACAGCTTCCAATCGAATGTTCCTGTGATTGGAAAAGTCAGGAGAGTGCAAAGGTACTGTTTTCTATCAGTTGGCAAGGTGCGCACACAATCCCAGTGTTGTACAGCTTGCTTCTTCACCTTCCCGAAGCTGCCGCTCTCGCCGGCTGCCGGAGCCCAAGAAGCGGCTTCTTCGCGCAAAGACGATTGTGCCGCTCACAGTGCTCTCCTTAGCGCGGCTTCTGCCGAAAGACGCCCGGCAGCGGCTCTTACCTCCGGAGAGCATCCTACCTTCGTCTTTCGCGTCTTTTGTAGTCTACATCTTAGCAAAACGCTTTTCCACTATGTCTGGCTAGGAAAACCCGTGCCAGCACAGAAAACATCTCCCATCGTTTTCTAGAAGTTGCACGGATGTCTGCCAAGTGTTTGGCAGGAAGAAAAGAAAAGTTGTCCAAAACAGCTTCCAATCGAATGTTCCTGTGATTGGAAAAGTCAGGAGAGTGCAAAGGTACTGTTTTCTATCAGTTGGCAAGGTGCGCACACAATCCCAGTGTTGTACAGCTTGCTTCTTCACCTTCCCGAAGCTGCCACTCTCAGGAGGTAAGAGCCGCTGCCGGGCGTCTTTCGGCAGAAGCTGCGCTAAGGAGAGCACTGTGAGCGGCACAATCGTCTTTGCGCGAAGAAGCCGCTTCTTGGGCTCCGGCAGCCGGCGAGAGCGGCAGCTTCCGGAAGGTGAAGAAGCAAGCTGTACAACACTGGGATTGTGTGCGCACCTTGCCAATTGATAGAAAACAGTACCTTTGCACTCTCCTGACTTTTCCAATCACAGGAACATTCGATTGGAAGCTGTTTTGGACAACTTTTCTTTTCTTCCTGCCAAACACTTGGCAGACATCCGTGCAACTTCTAGAACACGATGGGAGATGTTTTCTGTGCTGGCACAGTTTTTCCTAGCCAGACATAGTGGAAAAGCGTTTTGCTAAGATGTAGACTACAAAAGACGCGAAAGACGAAGGTAGGATGCTGTCCGGAGGTAAGAGCCGCTGCCGGGCGTCTTTCGGCAGAAGCCGCGCTAAGGAGAGCCCTGTGAGCGGCACAATTGTCTTTGCGCGAAGAAGCCGCTTCTTGGGCTCCGGCAGCCGGCGAGAGCGGCAGCTTCGGGAAGGTGAAGAAGCAAGCTGTACAACACTGGGATTGTGTGCGCACCTTGCCAACTGATAGAAAACAGTACCTTTGCACTCTCCTGACTTTTCCAATCACAGGAACATTCGATTGGAAGCTGTTTTGGACAACTTTTCTTTTCTTCCTGCCAAACACTTGGCAGACATCCGTGCAACTTCTAGAACACGATGGGAGATGTTTTCTGTGCTGGCACAGTTTTTCCTAGCCAGACATAGTGGAAAAGCGTTTTGCTAAGATGTAGACTACAAAAGACGCGAAAGACGAAGGTAGGATGCTCTCCGGAGGTAAGAGCCGCTGCCGGGCGTCTTTCGGCAGAAGCCGCGCTAAGGAGAGCACTGTGAGCGGCACAATCGTCTTTGCGCGAAGAAGCCGCTTCTTGGGCTCCGGCAGCCGGCGAGAGCGGCAGCTTCGGGAAGGTGAAGAAGCAAGCTGTACAACACTGGGATTGTGTGCGCACCTTGCCAACTGATAGAAAACAGTACCTTTGCACTCTCCTGACTTTTCCAATCACAGGAACATTCGATTGGAAGCTGTTTTGGACAACTTTTCTTTTCTTCCTGCCAAACACTTGGCAGACATCCGTGCAACTTCTAGAACACGATGGGAGATGTTTTCTGTGCTGGCACAGTTTTTCCTAGCCAGACATAGTGGAAAAGCGTTTTGCCGAGGTGTAGATGAGAAGAGGAGCTAAAGACGAAGGTAGGATGCTCTCCGGAGGTAAGAGCCGCTGCCGGGCGTCTTTCGGCAGAAGCCGCGCTAAGGAGAGCACTGTGAGCGGCACAATCGTCTTTGCGCGAAGAAGCCGCTTCTTGGGCTCCGGCAGCCGGCGAGAGCGGCAGCTTCGGGAAGGTGAAGAAGCAAGCTGTACAACACTGGGATTGTGTGCGCACCTTGCCAACTGATAGAAAATAGTACCTTTGCACTCTCCTGACTTTTCCAATCACAGGAACATTCGATTGGAAGCTGTTTTGGACAACTTTTCTTTTCTTCCTGCCAAACACTTGGCAGACATCCGTGCAACTTCTAGAACACGATGGGAGATGTTTTCTGTGCTGGCACAGTTTTTCCTAGCCAGACATAGTGGAAAAGCGTTTTGCTAAGATGTAGACTACAAAAGACGCGAAAGACGAAGGTAGGATGCTCTCCGGAGGTAAGAGCCGCTGCCGGGCGTCTTTCGGCAGAAGCCGCGCTAAGGAGAGCCCTGTGAGCGGCACAATCGTCTTTGCGCGAAGAAGCCGCTTCTTGGGCTCCGGCAGCCGGCGAGAGCGGCAGCTTCGGGAAGGTGAAGAAGCAAGCTGTACAACACTGGGATTGTGTGCGCACCTTGCCAACTGATAGAAAACAGTACCTTTGCACTCTCCTGACTTTTCCAATCACAGGAACATTCGATTGGAAGCTGTTTTGGACAACTTTTCTTTTCTTCCTGCCAAACACTTGGCAGACATCCGTGCAACTTCTAGAACACGATGGGAGATGTTTTCTGTGCTGGCACAGTTTTTCCTAGCCAGACATAGTGGAAAAGCGTTTTGCTAAGATGTAGACTACAAAAGACGCGAAAGACGAAGGTAGGATGCTCTCCGGAGGTAAGAGCCGCTGCCGGGCGTCTTTCGGCAGAAGCCGCGCTAAGGAGAGCCCTGTGAGCGGCACAATCGTCTTTGCGCGAAGAAGCCGCTTCTTGGGCTCCGGCAGCCGGCGAGAGCGGCAGCTTCGGGAAGGTGAAGAAGCAAGCTGTACAACACTGGGATTGTGTGCGCACCTTGCCAACTGATAGAAAACAGTATCTTTGCACTCTCCTGACTTTTCCAATCACAGGAACATTCGATTGGAAGCTGTTTTGGACAACTTTTCTTTTCTTCCTGCCAAACACTTGGCAGACATCCGTGCAACTTCTAGAACACGATGGGAGATGTTTTCTGTGCTGGCACAGTTTTTCCTAGCCAGACATAGTGGAAAAGCGTTTTGCTAAGATGTAGACTACAAAAGACGCGAAAGACGAAGGTAGGATGCTCTCCGGAGGTAAGAGCCGCTGCCGGGCGTCTTTCGGCAGAAGCCGCGCTAAGGTGAGCACTGTGAGCGGCACAATCGTCTTTGCGCGAAGAAGCCGCTTCTTGGGCTCCGGCAGCCGGCGAGAGCGGCAGCTTCGGGAAGGTGAAGAAGCAAGCTGTACAACACTGGGATTGTGTGCGCACCTTGCCAACTGATAGAAAACAGTACCTTTGCACTCTCCTGACTTTTCCAATCACAGGAACATTCGATTGGAAGCTGTTTTGGACAACTTTTCTTTTCTTCCTGCCAAACACTTGGCAGACATCCGTGCAACTTCTAGAACACGATGGGAGATGTTTTCTGTGCTGGCACAGTTTTTCCTAGCCAGACATAGTGGAAAAGCTTTTTGCCGAGGTGTAGATGAGAAGAGGAGCTAAAGACGAAGGTAGGATGCTCTCCGGAGGTAAGAGCCGCTGCCGGGCGTCTTTCGGCAGAAGCCGCGCTAAGGAGAGCCCTGTGAGCGGCACAATCGTCTTTGCGCGAAGAAGCCGCTTCTTGGGCTCCGGCAGCCGGCGAGAGCGGCAGCTTCGGGAAGGTGAAGAAGCAAGCTGTACAACACTGGGATTGTGTGCGCACCTTGCCAACTGATAGAAAACAGTACCTTTGCACTCTCCTGACTTTTCCAATCACAGGAACATTCGATTGGAAGCTGTTTTGGACAACTTTTCTTTTCTTCCTGCCAAACACTTGGCAGACATCCGTGCAACTTCTAGAACACGATGGGAGATGTTTTCTGTGCTGGCACAGTTTTTCCTAGCCAGACATAGTGGAAAAGCGTTTTGCTAAGATGTAGACGACAAGAGAGGCTAAAGAGTGGATGTTAGCAAATGACACCCATCTTCAAAAAAGGCAATTAAGAGGACTCGCCATAGTACAAACCAGCCAGCCTCTTTTTTATCCCCAGGAAGTTGATGAAGCAGCTCTTCCTGGAAATCCTTGCCAGGCACATGACAGATGACCAAATAATGTAGTTAGCATGATTTTTCAGGGGAATTTCATGCTGAACATCACTTTAAACTCCTCTGATGAATCAACTTGACTGGTAGATGAAGGGAATATTATCTGCCTGGGCTTCAGGGAGGTTTTTGACATACCTCTACATGGCATCACACATACATATGGAAGCAATAGTGCAAAGGGGAGGGAATCAGTGTCTTTTCAGTGATGCTGAGGGAAAAGACAAGAGGCAGTGGGCACACACTGAAATACAGGAGATTGCCTTTGAACATCAGTAAATGTTTCTTTACTGTCAGGGTGACTGAACCACGGCACAGACTGCCCAGAAAGATTGTGGAGCCTGGATCTTTGAAGACATTAAAAGTACACCCAGATAGAATCCTGGGCAAGAGGCTCTAGGTATCCTGGTTTAGGCAGGGGGGTTGGGCCTGGTTAGCCCCACCAACCCCTTCCACTCTCTTTCATTCTGTGCTAGTGAATTCTCTTCAAGATGCATTTCAAAGCACTGGCATGACAAAGTTCTGTGCAGACAGAGATCCAAATGGACATGGCATCTAAGTTCCTTAAGCAGTGTTCAAGAAGAATGTAAAACTCTGGCACAAGTGTCTCTTCCCTAACTGAATCCCTTTCATGGGAAAATTCCCAGCTCTAGAAAGATCTTCTGATACGCATGCTTAAGACTGACACTGGCTGAGCAAATTTCTCCCTATGTATATCTAAGACCAGTTAGGATCTTCACCCAAAGTGCTGTCAACATAGTCACAGAATGCCTATTGTTAAGAAGTGACAGCTTCCATCAGAATGGCAGCTATTGGTCCACAAAATGGATTAATGGATGGGAATTATCTACGTGGGTTAAAAACAAAAATAAAGAGTTGGTCTTTATTTATCAATTTCATGGCAATATTGATAAGGGAAGAAAAAGATCTAAGTCCTTGACTTTCTGGACTCGAGGAAAGATTTTAAAAATTCCTTGTAAAAATGTATGATCACAATCAGACTATTGAAACCATTTTAGTTGGGAACAAAGTTCCAAAATTGTCTAGATAGTGGCAAAGAAGCCAAGAAAATAGGAAAGAAACAAAAAGAGAGCAAAAGAGTCAGCTTCAGTGTACAAGCTCGTTCTAGAAGTAGTCTGCTGGGAAAAGGAACCCCCAGCTAAATTTCCAATGTATTCCTGCGCTTGATTCAGTAACTGGTCAATGTAAAAACCAATCCTTTTGTACAACTTCTTCCAGCAACAAAAACTCCAACAGGTTGACACTACCATCATGCCTGTTCCAGACATATTTAAAAGAGAAATGATGATTTTCTTGAAAACCTACTTACATAAAAGTTGCAAGATGGTGGAGGGATTCCCACATCCTCCTTCCTCCATCTGGCTTGAAAGTATATTTGATAAAATATGCAACAAAGCACATGATTTATAAGGGAGAGTCAAATGGATGATTTGGGAATCGATCTCTTGTTGATAGTAAACTTCATATCCACTCGGTGTGACCTTTTTAAAACAAAATGTGGAGCTGAGGCATGAATCTGCCACAACAATTGTAAAGCAAACATACACACTCCCCTTCATATGCCCCCCCCTCCACACACACCTAGGCACACACAGAGATCAGCATAGCAGATCATGAACACCTTGGAAAAGACTGAAATGCTAAATGCCTCTCTTGATGGGCAAAAGAGCTGGTGCAGTAATTCAAATGCCTGGTACAAAAATTCTGTTTAATATTTAGCTCCTATTTAAAACACAGCTTTTCATTTCATTCTATTTACAGAATATTTTCATTTCATTTGTTTCTTTAAAATTACTTAGTTCTCACCTGTTGTATGTCTAGGAATATTTTCTTCCAAAAATAGAAAAAAATAGATGATATCTTTTCAGCAGAAAACATTGGTTGATACAATTTTAAACCATCATGATATGGAAGAATTCTTCTGTCCCTCTCGAAGGTGGAAGAAGCATTTGGATCACAGATCATCTACAATGAAATACTTGACATGTTTAAGATGCTTTCAATCAATTTTGATTGTCAATTGCTTATTTGTTGTAAACAGTAATTTTTCAGTGAAGGGAAAGTGTGTGTGGTATATCTACATGATATGTTCAAAGGCAGTTCCTACTAATGGCCAGGCTGAATTCCAGTAAATAATGTCCCGAATGATATTTTGCCGCCTTCTTTGGCACTTCATGAAATCTTACCCCGATGAAGTGCTGAAACACAGAGATTTTCTCTTAGAGAGTGTCTCATGTTGTAACCTATCCCATGGATTTTATGCTGTAATTCTTATCTCTTTTAAAATTTACTATCTTCTGTACAGTTTTCATGAAACTTTCTGTTACAGTAGTGAATAGCACAGATAAATGTCATTTTGTACAACTTTGAATTTACCCCAAGAGCTGAGAGAAAACTTGATCCTATACTTCAATCCGAGTTTCTTCTATAGTCCAACTTTGTTTCTCTACCATCAAGCTTCTCCTTTGTTGCTGCTCCAAGCCCCGTCCAGGGTGACCTTGAATACTTTCAGGGATGGGACACCCACAACTTCTCTGGGCAACCTGTTCCAGTGTTCCAGCACTCCCACAGTAAAAAAGGCCTTCCTTTCATCTAATATGTGTAGGAAATCATAAATCTAGGCATAGAAGCTTGGAGTGCAAATTTGAAATTCTTTGGATTTGAAGCACATTTTATATGAATACTGACTTACAGATGACTAAAAGATGTTGATGGGCATTTGAGCTGACAAGTTTTGAAAAAGTGCACGGAAATTAAAATTGAAACCACTAAAATTAAAAACTCCTTGCCATTTTCTTTTTCCTCTCCTATTCAAAATTGCATATGTCAGATATCAGTGCTTCATGCAAACCTCTCAGATGCTCTCAGAGAAAAAGCTTTTCTTTCAGACTAAGTTGCGGTTGACGTAGAACACTAGCAGGAGTGAAAGATTTTCTGGGCATCGGGGCAGCCCGTTCTCCTTGGATTTGTGTGCAGAATGCATTTTATCCAAACTGGAAAATAGATCCCAGCTCTGTTCTATTCATCATCCTTACTTCATCAGGCCAGAAGATTCTGTGAAAAGTAGCCTGTGGACCTTGAAGACAGCGCATGTGAACCAGATGAGAGGTGATAGAGAAATTGAGGGAGAGAAGAAAGAGCATGAGGCTGAAACCAGAAAGTATTTCTCCACGTGATCATGGAAGATTGCAGGAGCCACTTGGTACTATCAAACCAGCCCAACTTGGCACTTGTGCCACCTTGGGTCTGGGAGCCATGTTGCATATCGTGCATTTTAAGGAGCCAGCTGGCCACACCCAGCCATATGCCCCCAAACACAAACCAAGGCCCTTTTCTCTGCAAACAAAACTCAGCTGCCCTGCTTCTGGATGGCAGATTGCAGGAACCACTTGGTACTATCAAACCAGCCCAACTTGGCACTGGTGCCACCATGGGTCTGGTCACCATCCTGCCTATTGTAGCTTTTCAGGAGCCAGCCGGTCACTCTCAGCCATAGGCCCCCAAACACAAACCTCGGCCCGTTTCCCTGGCAAACAAAAGTAAGCTGCCCCGCTTCTGGATGGCAGATTGCAGGAGCTACTTAGTACTATCAAATCAGCCCGACTTGGCACAGGTGCCACCTTGGATCTGGGAACCATCCTGTGTATCGTGGATTTTCAGGGGCCAGCCGGCCACTCTCAGCCATATGCCCCCAAAAACAAACCACGGACCTTTCCTCTGGCAAACAAAAATCAGCTGCCCCGCTTCTGGATGGCAGATTGCAGGAGCCACTTGGGACTATCACACCAGCACAACATGGCACTGCTGCCACCTTGGATCTGGGAACAATCCTGCGTATCGTACATATTCAGGAACCAGCCGAACACTCCCAGCCACAGGCCCCCAAACACAAACAACGGCCCTTTTCTCTGGCAAACAAAACTCAACTGCCCCTCTTCTGGATGGCAAATTGCAGGACGCACTTGGTACTACAAAAAGAGCCCGACTTGGCAGTGGTGCCACCTTGGCTCTGGGAACCATCCTGCGTATCGAGCATTTTAAGGAGCCAGCCGGCAATTCCCAGCCGTATGCCCCAAAAAGAAACCATGGACCTTTTCTCTGGCAAAAAAAACTCAGCTGTCCCGCTTCTGGATGGCAGATTGCAGGAGTTACTTTGAACCATACAACCAGCCTTACTTGGCACTGGTGCCACCTTGGATCTGGGAACCATCCTGCCTATCGTTGATTTTCAGGGGCCAGCCGGCCACTCTCAGCCATAGGCCCCCAAACACAAACCACAGCCCTTTTCTCTAGCAAACAAAATTCAACTGCCCCGCTTCTGGATGGCAAATTGCAGGAGCCACTGGGTAGTACAAAAACAGCCTGACTTGGCACTGGTGCCACCTTGCGCCTGGTTACCATGCGGCGTATCGTGCATTTTAAGGAGCCAGGTGGCCACTCCCAGCCATATGCCCCCAAACACAACCCACGGCCCTTTTCTCTGGCAAACAAAACTCAGCTGCCCTGCTTCTGGATGGCAGATTGCAGGAGACACTTGGTACTATCAAACCAGCCCGACTTGGCACTGGTGCCACCTTGGGTCTGGGAACCATCCTGCGTATTGTGGATTGTCAGGAGACAGCCGACCACTCTCGGCCACAGAGCCCAATCAAAAACAAAGGTCCGTTTCCCTGGCAAAAAAAACTCAGCTGCCCCGCTTCTGGATGGGAGATTGCAGGAGGCACTTGACACTGTCAAACGAGCCCCACTTGGCACTGGTGCCACCTTGGGTCTGGGAACCATGCTGCGTATCGTGGATTTTCAGGAGCCAGCCGGCCACTGCCAGCCACAGGCCCCCAAACACAAACCACAGCCTTTTTCTCTGGCAAACAAAACTCAGCTGCCCCGCTTCTGGATGGCAGATTGCAGGAGCCACTTGGTACTATCAAACCAGCCCGACTTGGCACTGGTGCCACCTTGGGTCTGGGAACCATCCTGCCTATCGTGGATTTTAAGGAGCCAGCCGGCTACTCCCAGCCACAGGCCCCCAACAAAAACCACGGCCCTTTTTTCTCGCAAACAAAACTTAGCTGCCTCACTTCTGGATGGCAGATTGCAGGAGCCACTTGGTGTAATCAAACCAGCCCGACTTGGCACTGGTGCCACCTTGGGTCTGGGAACCATCCTGCGTATCGTGGATTCTAAGGAGCCACCCGGCCACTCCTAGCCACAGGCCCCCAAACAAAATCAACGGCGCTGTTCCCTGGAAAACAAAACACGCCTGCCAACTTTTTGATGGAGTTTGCAGGAGCCACTTGGTACTATCAAACCAGCCCGACTTGGCACTGGTGCCACCTTGGGTCTGGGAAACATCCTGCGTATCGTGGATTCTTAGGAGCCAGCCGGCCACTCCTAGCCACAGGCCACCAAACAAAAACCTAGGCCTATTTCTCTGGCAAACAAAAGTAAGCTGCCCTGCTTCTGGATGGCAGATTGCAGGAGACACTTGGTACTATCAAACCAGCCCAACTTGGCACTGGTGCCACCTTGGGTCTGGGAACCATCCTGCGTATCGTGGATTCTAAGGAGCCAGCTGGCCACTCCCAGCCACAGGCCCCCAAACACAAACAACGGCGCTTTTCCCTGGAAAACAAAACTCGCCTGCCAACTTTTTGATGGCAGATTGCAGGAGCCACTTGGTACTATCAAATCAGCCCAACTTGGCACTGGTGCCACCATGGGTCTGGTCACCATCCTGCCTATCGTAGCTTTTCAGGAGCCAGCCGGTCACTCCCAGCCATAGGCCCCCAGACAAAAACCTCGGCCCGTTTCCCTGGCAAACAAAAGTAAGCTGCCCCGCTTCTGGATGGCAGATTGCAGTACGCACTTGGTACTATCAAACCAGCCCAACTTGGAAATGGTGCCACCTTGGGTCTGGGAACCATCCTGCGTATCGTGGATTCTAAGGAGCCAGCGGGCCACTCCCAGCCACAGGCCCCCAAATACAAACAACGGCGCTTTTCCCTGGAAAACAAAACTCGCCTGCCAAATTTTTGATGGCAGATTGCAGGAGCCACTTGGTACTATCAAATCAGCCCAACTTGGCACTGGTGCCACCATGGATCTGGTCATCATCCTGCCTATCGTAGCTTTTCAGGTGCCAGCCGGTCACTCCCAGCCATAGGAACCCAGACACAAACCTCGGCCCGTTTCCCTGGCAAACAAAAGTAAGCTGCCCCGCTTCTGGATGGCAGATTGCAGGAGCCACTTTGCACCATCAAACTGGCCCGACTTGTCACTGGTGCCACCTCAGGTCTGGGAACCCTCCTGCGTATCGTGGATTCCAATTAGCAAGACGGCCACTCCCAGCCACAGGCCCCCAAACACAAACAACGGCGTTTTTCCCTGGAAAACAAAACTCGCCTGCCAACTTTTTGATGGCAGATTGCAGGAGCCACTTGGTACTATCAAACCAGCCCAACTTGGCACTGCTGACACCATGGGTCTGGTCACCATCCTGCCTATCGTAGCTTTTCAGGAGCCAGCCGGTCACTCCCAGCCATAGGCCCCCAGACACAAAGCTCGGCCCGTTTCCCTGGCAAACAAAAGTAAGCTGCCCCGCTTCTGGATGGCAGATTTCAGGATCCACTTGTTATTATCAAACCAGCCCGACTTGGTACTGGTGCCACCTCTGGTCTGGGAACCATCCTGCGTATCTTGGATTCTAAGGAGCCAGCCGGCCACTCCCAGCCACAGGCCCCCAAACACAAACAACGGCGCTTTTCCCTGGAAAACAAAACTCGCCTGCCAACATTTTGATTGCAGATTGCAGGAACCACTTGGTACTATCAAACCAGCCCAACTTGGCACTGGTGCCAACTTGGGTCTGGGAACCATCCGGCGTATCGTGTGTTTAAAGGAGCCAGCCGGCCACTCCAGCCACAGGCCCGCAGACACAAACAACGGCGCTTTTCCCTGGAAAACAAAACTCGCCTGCCAACTTTTGATGGCAGATTGCAGGAGCCACTTGGTACTATCAAACCAGCCCAACTTGGCACTGGTGCCACCATGGGTCTGGTCACCATCCTGCCTATCGTAGCTTTTCACGAGCCAGCCGGTCACTCCCAGCCATAGGCCCCCAGACACAATCCTCGGCCCGTTTCCGTGGCAAACAAAACTAAGCGGCGCCGCTTGTGGATGGCAGATTGCAGGACGCACTTGGCACTATCAAACCAGCTCGACTTGGCACTGGTGCTACCTCAGGTCTGGGAACCATCCTGCGTATCGTGGATTCTAAGGAGCCAGCCGGCCACTCCCAGCCACAGGCCCCCAAACACAAACATCGGCGCTTTTCCCTGGAAAACAAAACTCGCCTGCCAACTTTTTGATGGCAGATTGCCGGAGCCACTTGGTACTATCAAACCAGCCCAACTTGGCACTGGTGCCACCATGGGTCTGGTCACCATCCTGCCTATCGTAGCTTTTCAGGAGCCAGCCGGTCACTCCCAGCCATAGACCCCAGACACAAACCTCGGCCCGTTTCCCTGGCAAAAAAAAGTAAGCTGCCCCGCTTCTGGATGGCAGATTGCAGGAGCCACTTTGCACCATCAAACTAGCCCGACTTGGCACTGGTGCCACCTCAGGTCTGGGAACCATCCTGCGTATCGTGGATTCTAAGGAGCCAGCCGGACACTCCCAGCCACAGGCCCTCAAACACAAACAGCGGCGCTTTTCCCTGGAAAACAAAACTCGCCTGCCAAATTTTGATGGCAGATTGCCGGAGCAACTTGGTACTATCAAACCAGCCCAACTTGGCACTGGTGCCACCATGGGTCTGGTCACCATCCTGCCTATCGTAGATTTTCAGGACCTAGCCGGTCACTCCCAGCCATAGGCCCCCAGACACAAACCTCGGCCCGTTTCCGTGGCAAACAAAACTAAGCGGCGCCGCTTGTGGATGGCAGATTGCAGGACGCACTTGGTACTATCAAACCAGCCCGACTTGGCACTGGTGCCACCTCTGGTCTGGGAACCATCCTGCGTATCGTGGATTCCAATTAGCAAGCTGGCCACTCCCAGCCACAGGCCCCCAAACACAAACAACGGCGCTTTTCCCTGGAAAACAAAACTCGCCTGCCAACATTTTGATGGCAGATTGCAGGAGCCACTTGGTACTATCAAATCAGCCCAACATGGCACTGGTGCCACCATGGGTCTTGGAACCATCCTGCCTATCGTAGCTGTTCAGGCGCCAGCCGGTCACTCCCAGCCATAGGCCCCCAGAGAAAAACCTCGGCCCTTTTCCCTGGAAAACAAAAGTAAGCTGCCCCGCTTCTGGATGGCAGATTGCAGGAGCCACTTTGCACCATCAAACTGGCCCGACTTGTCACTGGTGCCACCTCAGGTCTGGGAACCATCCGGCGTATCGTGGATTCCAATTAGAAGCTGGCCACTCTCAGCCACAGGCACCCAAACACAAACAACGGCGCTTTTCCCTGGAAAACAAAACTCGCCTGCCAACATTTTGATGGCAGATTGCAGGAGCCACTTGGTACTATCAAACCAGCCCAACTTGGCACTGGTGCCACCATGGGTCTGGTCACCATCCTGCCTATCGTAGCTTTTCAGGACCTAGACGGTCACTCCCAGCCATAGGCCCCCAGACACAAAGCTCTGCCCGTTTCCCTGGCAAACAAAAGTAAGCTGTCCCGCTTCTGGATGGCAGATTGCAGGATCCACTTGGTAGTATCAAACCAGCCCGACTTGGCACTGGTGCCACCTCTGGTCTGGGAACCATCCTGCGTATCGTGGATTCTAAGCAGCCAGCCGGCCACTCCCAGCCACAGGCCCCCAAACACAAACAACGGCGCTTTTCCCTGGAAAACAAAACTCGCCTGTCAACTTTTTGATGGCAGATTGCAGGAGCCACTTGGTACTATCAAACCAGCCCAACTTGGCACTGGTGCCACCATGGGTCTGGTCACCATCCTGCCTATCGTAGCTTTTCAGGAGCCAGCCGGTCACTCCCAGCCATAGGCCCCCAGACACAAACCTCGGCCCGTTTCCCTGGCAAACAAAAGTAAGCTGCCCCGCTTCTGGATGGCAGATTGCAGGAGCCACTTTGCACCATCAAACTAGCCCGACTTGGCACTGGTGCCACCTCATGTCTGGGAACCATGCTGCGTATCGTGGATTCTAATTAGCCAGCCGGTCACTCCTAGCCCTAGGCCCCCAGTCATAAACCTCGGCCCGTTTCCCTGGCACACAAAGGTAAGCTAACCCGCTTCAGGATGGCAGATTGCAGGAACCACTTGGCACCATCAAACCAGCCCGACGTGGCACTGGTGCCACCTTGGGTCTGGGAACCATCCTGCGTATCGTGTGTTCTAAGGAGCCAGCCGGCCACTCCCACCCACAGTCCCCCAAACACAAACAACGGCGCTTTTCCCTGGAAAACAAAACTCGCCTGCCAACTTTTTGATGGCAGATTGCAGGAGCCACTTGCTACTATCAAACCAGCCCAACTTGGCACTGGTGCCACCATGGGTCTGGTCACCATCCTGCCTATCGTAGCTTTTCAGGAGCCAGGCGGTCACTCCCAGCCATAGGCCCCCAGACACAAACCTCGGCCCGTTTCCCTGGCAAACAAAAGTAAGCTGCCCCGCTTCTGCATGGCAGATTGCAGGTGCTATTTAGTACTATCAAACCAGCCCGACCTGGCACTGGTGCCACCTCAGGTCTGGGAACCATCCTGCCCATCGTGGATTTTCAGGGGCCAGACGGCCACTATCAGCCATATGCCCCCAAAAACAAACCACGGCCCTTTTCTCTGGTAAACAAAACTCAACTGCCCCTCTTCTGGATGGCAAATTTTAGGACGCACTTTGTACTACGAAAACCGCCCGACTTGGCACTGGTGCCACCTTGGGTCAGGGAACCATCCTGCCTATCGTAGCTTTTTAAGGAGCCAGCAGGCCACGCCCAGCCATATACCCCCAAAAACAAACCACGGACCATTTCTCTTGGAAACAAAAATCCGCTGCCCCGCGTCAGGATGGCAGATTGCAGGAGCCACTTTGCACCATCAAACCACCCCGACTTGGCACTGGTGCCACCATGGATCTGGGAACCATCCTGCGTAACGTGGATTCTAAGCAGCCACCCGGCCTCTCTGAGCCACAGGCCCCCAAACACAAACAACGGCGCTTTTCCCTGGAAAACAAAACTCGCCTGCCAACTTTTTGATGGCAGATTGCAGGAGCCACTTGGTACTATCAAACCAGCCCAACTTGGCACTGGTGCCACCTCTGGTCTGGGAACCATCCTGCCTATCGTAGCTTTTCAGGAGCCAGCCGGTCACTCCCAGCCATAGACCCCCAGACACAAACCTCGGCCCGTTTCCCTGGAAAACAAAAGTAAGTTACCCCGATTCTGGATGGCAGATTGCAGGAGCCACTTGGTACTATCAAATCAGCCCAACTTGGCACTGGTGCCACCATGGGACTGGTAAACATCCTGCCTATCGTAGCTTTTCAGGAGCCAGCCGGTCACTCCCTGCCATAGGCCCCCGGACACAAACCTCTGCCCGTTTCCCTGGCAAACAAAAGTAAGCTGCCCCGCTTCTGGATGGCAGATTGCAGTACGCACTTGGTACTTACAAACCAGCCCGACTTGGCCCTGGTGCCACCTTGGCTCTGGGAACCATGCTGGGTAACGCAGATTCTACGAGGACAGGCGGCCACTCCCAGCCACAGGCCTCTAAATAAAAACAACGGCGCTTTTCCCTGGAAAACAAAACTCGCCTGCCAACTTCTTGATGGCAGATTGCAGGAGCCACTTGGTACTATCAAACCAGCCCAACTTGGCACTGGTGCCACCATGGGTCTGGTCACCATCCTGCCTATCGTAGCTTTTCAGGAGCCAGCCGCTCACTCCCAGCCATCGGCCCCCAGACAAATACCTCGGCACGTTTCCCTGGCAAACAAAAGTAGGCTGCCCCGCTTCTGGATGGCAAATTGCAGGACGCACTTGGTACTACGAAAACAGCCCGACTTGGCACTGATGCCACCTTGGGTCAGGGAACAATCCTGCGTATAGAGCTTTTTAAGGAGCCAGCCGGCCACGTCCAGTCATATACCCCCAAAAAAAAACCACGGAACTTTTCTCCAGCAAACAAAAATCCGCTGCCCCGCGTCTGGATGGCAGATTGCAGGAGCTATTTAGTATTATCAAACCAGCCCGACTTGGCACTGGTGGCACCATGAGTCTGGTAACCATCCTGCCTATCGTAGCTTTTCAGTAGTCAGCCGGTCACTCCCAGCCATAGGCCCCCAGACAAATACCTCGGCCCGTTTCCCTGGGAAACAAAAGTAAGCTGTCCCGCTTCTGGATGGCAGATTGCAGGAGCCACTTGGTACTATCAAACCAGCCCAACTTGTTCCCAGACCCAAGGTGGCACCAGTGCCAAGTGGGGCTGGTTTGATGGTGCAACGTGGCTCCTGCAATCTGCCATCCAAAAGCGGGGCAGCTTACTTTTGTTTGCCAGGGAAACGGGCCGAGGTTTGTGTCTGGGGGTCTATGGCTGGGAGTGACCGGCTGGCTCCTGAAAAGCTACGATAGGCAGGATGGTTCCCAGACAAGAGGTGCCACCAGTGCCAAGTTGGGCTGGTTTGATAGTACCAAGTGGCTCCTGCAATCTGCCATCAAAAAGTTGGCAGGCGAGTTTTGTTTTCCAGGGAAAAGCGCCGTAGTTTTTGTTTGGGGGCCTGTGGCTCAGAGTGGCCGGGTGGCTTCTTAGAATCCACGATACGCAGGATGGTTCCTAGACCCAAGGTGGCACCAGTGCCAAGTCGGGCTGGTTTGACACAACCAAGTGGCTCCTGCAATCTGCCATCCAGAATCGGGGCAGCTTAATTTTGTTTGCCAGGGAAACGGTCCGAGGTTTGTGTCTGGGAGCCTATGGCTGGGAGTGACCGGCTGGCTCCTGAAATGCTACAATAGGCAGGATGGTTCCCAGACCCATAGTGGCACCAGTGCCAAGTTGGGATGATTTGATAGTACCAAGTGGCTCCTGCAATCTGCCATCAAAAAGTTGGCAGGCGAATTTTGTTTTCCAGGGAAAAGCGCCGTTGTTTGTGTTTGGGGGCCTGTGGCTGGGAGTGGCCGGCTGGCTCCTTAGAATCCACGATATGCAGGATTGTTCCCAGACCCAAGGTGGCACCAGTGCCAAGTCGGGCTGGTTTGATGGTGCAAAGTGGCTCCGGCAATCTGCCATCCAGACGCGGGGCAGCGGATTTTTGTTTCCAAGAGAAATGGTCCGTGGTTTGTTTTTGGGGGTTTATGGCTGGGCGTGGCCGGCTGGCTCCTTAAAAAGCTCGATATGCAGGATGGTTCCCTGACACAAGGTGGCACCAGTGCCACGTCGGGCGGTTTTCGTAGTACAAAGTGCGTCCTAAAATTTGCCATCCAGAAGAGGGGCAGTTGAGTTTTGTTTGCCAGAGAAAAGGGCCGTGGTTTGTTTTTGGGGGCATATGGCTGAGAGTGGCCGGCTGGCTCCTGAAAAGCTACGATAGGCAGGATGTTTACCAGACCCATGGTGGCACCAGTGCCAAGTTGGGCTGATTTGATAGTACCAAGTGGCTCCTGCAATCTGCCATCCAGAATCGGAGTAGCTTACTTTTGTTTTCCAGGGAAACGGGCCGAGGTTTGTGTCTGGGGGTCTATGGTTGGGAGTGGCCGGCTGGCTCCTTAGAAACCACGATACGCAGCATGGTTCCCAGACAAGAGGTGCCACCAGTGCCAAGTTGGGCTGGTTTGATACTACCAAGTGGCTGCTGCAATCTGCCATCCAGAAGCGGGGCAGCTTACTTTTGTTTGCCAGGGAAACGGACCGTTGTTTGTGTTTGGGGGCCTATGGCTGGGAATGACCGGCTGGCTCCATAAAATCCACGATACGCAGGATGGTTCCCAGACCAGAGGTGGCACCAGTGCCAAGTCGGGCTGGTTTGATAGTAACAAGTGGTTCCTGCAATCTGCCATCAAAATGTTGGCAGGCGAGTTTTGTTTTCCAGGGAAAAGCGCCGTTGTTTTTGTTTGGGGGCCTGTGGCTGGGAGTGGCCGGCTGGCTGCTTGGAATCCACGATACGCAGGATGGTTCCCAGACCAGAGGTCGCACCACTGCCAAGTCGGGCTGGTTTGATACTACGTAGTGGATCCTGCAATCTGCCATCCAGAAGCGGGACAGCTTACTTTTTTTTGTCAGGGAAACCGGCTGAGCTTTGTGTCACGGGGCCTATTGCTGGGAGTGACCGTCTAGATCCTGAAAAGCTACGATAGGCAGGATGGTGACCAGACCCATGGTGGCACCAGTGCCAAGTTGGGCTGGTTTGATAGTACCAAGTGGCTCCTGCAATCTGCCATCAAAAAGTTGGCAGGCGAGTTTGTTACCCAGGGAAAAGCGCCGTTGTTTGTGTTTGGGGGCCTGTGGCTGGGAGTGGCCGGCTGGCTCCTTAGAATCCACGATCGGGAGGATGGTTCCCAGACCTGAGGTGGCACCAGTGCCAAGTCGGGCTAGTTTGATGGTGCAAAGTGGCTCCTGCAATCTGCCATCCAGAAGCGGGGCAGCTTACTTTTGTTTGCCAGGGAAACGGGCCGAGGTTTGTGTCTGGGGGCCTATGGCTGGGAGTGACCGGCTGGCTCCTGAAAAGCTACGATAGGCAGGATGGTGACCAGACCCATGGTGGCACCAGTGCCAAGTTGGGCTGGTTTGATAGTACCAAGTGGCTCCTGCAATCTGCCATCAAAAAGTTGGCAGGCGAGTTTTGTTTTCCAGGGAAAACGCCGTTGTTTTTGTTTGGGGGCCTGTGGCTGGGAGTGGCCGGCTGGCTCCTTAGAATCCACGATACGCAGGATGGTTCCCAGACCAGAGGTGGCACCAGTGCCAAGTCGGGCTGGTTTGATAGTACCAAGTGCGTACTGCAATCTGCCATCCAGAAGCGGGGCAGCTTACTTTTGTTTGCCAGGGAAACGGGCCGAGCTTTGTGTCTGGGGGCCTATGGCTGGGAGTGACCGGCTGGCTCCTGAAAAGCTACGATAGGCAGGATGGTGACCAGACCCATGGTGGCACCAGTGCCAAGTTGGGCTGGTTTGATAGTACCAAGTGGCTCCTGCAATCTGCCATCAAAAATTTGGCAGGCGAGTTTTGTTTTCCAGTGAATAGCGACCTTGTTTTTGTTTGGGGGCCTATGGCAGGGAGTGACCGGCTGGCTAATTAGAATCCATGATACGCAGCATGGTTCCCAAACCTGAGGTGGCACCAGTGCCAAGTCGGGCTAGTTTGATGGTGCAAAGTGGCTCCTGCAATCTGCCATCCAGAAGCGGGGCAGCTTACTTTTGTTTGCCAGGGAAACGGGCCGAGGTTTGGGTCTGGGGGCCTATGGCTGGGAGTGACCGGCTGGCTCCTGAAAAGCTACGATAGGCAGGATGGTGACCAGACCCATGGCGGCACCAGTGCCAAGTTGGGCTGGTTTGATAGTACCAAGTGGCTCCTGCAATCTGCCATCAAAAAGTTGGCAGGCGAGTTTTGTTTTCCAGGGAAAAGCGCCGTTGTTTTTGTTTGGGGGCCTGTGGCTGGGAGTGGCCGGCTGGCTCCTTAGAATCCACGATACGCAGGATGGTTCCCAGACCAGAGGTGGCACCAGTGCCAAGTCGGGCTGGTTTGATAGTACCAAGTGCGTACTGCAATCTGCCATCCAGAAGCGGGGCAGCTTACTTTTGTTTGCCAGGGAAACGGGCCGAGGTTTGTGTCTGGGGGCCTATGGCTGGGAGTGACCGGCTGGCTCCTGAAAAGCTACGATAGGCAGGATGGTGACCAGACCCATGGTGGCACCAGTGCCAAGTTGGGCTGGTTTGATAGTACCAAGTGGCTCCGGCAATCTGCCATCAAAATGTTGGCAGGCGAGTTTTGTTTTCCAGCGAGTAGCGCCCTTGTTTGTGTTTGGGGGGCCTATGGCAGGGAGTGACCGGCTGGCTAATTAGAATCCACGATACGCAGCATGGTTCCCAGACCTGAGGTGGCACCAGTGCCAAGTCGGGCTAGTTTGATGGTGCAAAGTGGCTCCTGCAATCTGCCATCCAGAAGCGGGGCAGCTTACTTTTGTTTGCCAGGGAAACGGGCCGAGGTTTGTGTCTGGGGGCCTATGGCTGGGAGTGACCGGCTGGCTCCTGAAAAGCTACGATAGGCAGGATGGTGACCAGACCCATGGTGGCACCAGTGCCAAGTTGGGCTGGTTTGATAGTACCAAGTGGCTCCTGCAATCTGCCATCAAAAAGTTGGCAGGCGAGTTTTGTTTTCCAGGGAAAAGCGCCGTTGTTTGTGTTTGGGGGCCTGTGGCTGGGAGTGGCCGGCTGGCTGCTTAGAATCCACGATACGCAGGATGGTTCCCAGACCAGAGGTGGCACCAGTGCCAAGTCGGGCTGGTTTGATACTACCAAGTGGATCCTGCAATCTGCCATCCAGAAGCGGGACAGCTTACTTTTGTTTGCCAGGGAAACGGGCAGAGCTTTGTGTCTGGGGGCCTATGACTGGGAGTGACCGTCTAGGTCCTGAAAAGCTACGATAGGCAGGATGGTGACCAGACCCATGGTGGCACCAGTGCCAAGTTGGGCTGGTTTGATAGTACCAAGTGGCTCCTGCAATCTGCCATCAAAAAGTTGGCAGGCGAGTTTTGTTTTCCAGGGAAAAGCGCCGTTGTTTTTGTTTGGGGGCCTGTGGCTGGGAGTGGCCGGCTGGCTCCTTAGAATCCACGATACGCGGGATGGTTCCCAGACCAGACGTTGCACCAGTGCCAAGTCGGGCTGGTTTGATAGTACCAAGTGCGTACTGCAATCTGCCATCCAGAAGCGGGGCAGCTTACTTTTGTTTGCCAGGGAAACGGGCCGAGGTTTGTGTCTGGGGGCCTATGGCTGGGAGTGACCGGCTGGCTCCTGAAAAGCTACGATAGGCAGGATGGTGACCAGACCCATGGTGGCACCAGTGCCAAGTTGGGCTGGTTTGATAGTACCAAGTGGCTCCGGCAATCTGCCATCAAAATGTTGGCAGGCGAGTTTTGTTTTCTAGCGAATAGCGTCCTTGTTTGTGTTTGGGGGCCTATGGCAGGGAGTGACCGGCTGGCTAATTAGAATCCACGATACGCAGCATGGTTCCCAGACATGAGGTGGCACCAGTGCCAAGTCGGGCTAGTTTGATGGTGCAAAGTGGCTCCTGCAATCTGCCATCCAGAAGCGGGGCAGCTTACTTTTGTTTGCCAGGGAAACGGGCCGAGGTTTGTGTCTGGGGGCCTATGGCTGGGAGTGACCGGCTGGCTCCTGAAAAGCTACGATAGGCAGGATGGTGACCAGACCCATGGTGGCACCAGTGCCAAGTTGGGCTGGTTTGATAGTACCAAGTGGCTCCTGCAATCTGCCATCAAAAAGTTGACAGGCGAGTTTTGTTTTCCAGGGAAAAGCGCCGTTGTTTGTGTTTGGGGGCCTGTGGCTGGGAGTGGCCGGCTGGCTCCTTAGAATCCACGATACGCAGGATGGTTCCCAGACCAGAGGTGGCACCAGTGCCAAGTCGGGCTGGTTTGATAGTACCAAGTGCGTACTGCAATCTGCCATCCAGAAGCGGGGCAGCTTACTTTTGTTTGCCAGGGGAACGGGCAGAGCTTTGTGTCTGGGGGCCTATGGCTGGGAGTGACCGTCTAGGTCCTGAAAAGCTACGATAGGCAGGATGGTGACCAGACCCATGGTGGCACCAGTGCCAAGTTGGGCTGGTTTGATAGTACCAAGTGGCTCCTGCAATCTGCCATCAAAATGTTGGCAGGCGAGTTTTGTTTTCCAGGGAAAAGCGCCGTTGTTTGTGTTTGGGTGCCTGTGGCTGGGAGTGGCCAGCTTCTAATTGGAATCCACGATACGCCGGATGGTTCCCAGACCTGAGGTGGCACCAGTGACAAGTCGGGCCAGTTTGATGGTGCAAAGTGGCTCCTGCAATCTGCCATCCAGAAGCGGGGCAGCTTACTTTTGTTTTCCAGGGAAAAGGGCCGAGGTTTTTCTCTGGGGGCCTATGGTTGGGAGTGACCGGCTGGCGCCTGAACAGCTACGATAGGCAGGATGGTTCCAAGACCCATGGTGGCACCAGTGCCATGTTGGGCTGATTTGATAGTACCAAGTGGCTCCTGCAATCTGCCATAAAAATGTTGGCAGGCAAGTTTTGTTTTCCAGGGAAAAGCGCCGTTGTTTGTGTTTGGGGGCCTGTGGCTGGGAGTGGCCAGCTTGCTAATTGGAGTCCACGATACGCAGGATGGTTCCCAGACCAGAGGTGGCACCAGTGCCAAGTCGGGCTGGTTTGATAGTACCAAGTGCGTCCTGCAATCTGCCATCCACAAGCGGCGCCGCTTAGTTTTGTTTGCCACGGAAACGGGCCGAGGTTTGTGTCTGGGGGCCTATGGCTGGGAGTGACCGGCTAGGTCCTGAAAATCTACGATAGGCAGGATGGTGACCAGACCCATGGTGGCACCAGTGCCAAGTTGGGCTGGTTTGATAGTACCAAGTTGCTCCGGCAATCTGCCATCAAAATTTGGCAGGCGAGTTTTGTTTTCCAGGGAAAAGCGCCGCTGTTTGTGTTTGAGGGCCTGTGGCTGGGAGTGTCCGGCTGGCTCCTTAGAATCCACGATACGCAGGATGGTTCCCAGACCTGAGGTGGCACCAGTGCCAAGTCGGGCTAGTTTGATGGTGCAAAGTGGCTCCTGCAATCTGCCATCCAGAAGCGGGGCAGCTTACTTTTTTTTGCCAGGGAAACGGGCCGAGGTTTGTGTCTGGGGTCTATGGCTGGGAGTGACCGGCTGGCTCCTGAAAAGCTACGATAGGCAGGATGGTGACCAGACCCATGGTGGCACCAGTGCCAAGTTGGGCTGGTTTGATAGTACCAAGTGGCTCCGGCAATCTGCCATCAAAAAGTTGGCAGGCGAGTTTTGTTTTCCAGGGAAAAGCGCCGATGTTTGTGTTTGGGGGCCTGTGGCTGGGAGTGGCCGGCTGGCTCCTTAGAATCCACGATACGCAGGATGGTTCCCAGACCTGAGGTAGCACCAGTGCCAAGTCGGGCTGGTTTGATAGTACCAAGTGCGTCCTGCAATCTGCCATCCAGAAGCGGGGCAGATTACTTTTGTTTGCCAGGGAAACGGGCCGAGGTTTGTGTCTGGGGGCCTATGGCTGGGAGTGACCGGCTGGCTCCTGAAAAGCTACGATAGGCAGGATGGTGACCAGACCCATGGTGGCACCAGTGCCAAGTTGGGCTGGTTTGATAGTACCAAGTGGCTCCTGCAATCTGCCATCAAAAGTTGGCAGGCGAGTTTTGATTTCCAGGGAAAAGCGCCGTTGTTTGTGTCTGCGGGCCTGTGGCTGGAGTGGCCGGCTGGCTCCTTTAAACACACGATACGCCGGATGGTTCCCAGACCCAAGTTGGCACCAGTGCCAAGTTGGGCTGGTTTGATAGTACCAAGTGGTTCCTGCAATCTGCAATCAAAATGTTGGCAGGGGAGTTTTGTTTTCCAGGGAAAAGCGCCGATGTTTTTTTTTGGGGGCCTGTGGCTGGGAGTGGCCGGCTGGCTCCTTAGAATCCAAGATACGCAGGATGGTTCCCAGACCAGAGGTGGCACCAGTACCAAGTCGGGCTGGTTTGATAATAACAAGTGGATCCTGAAATCTGCCATCCAGAAGCGGGGCAGCTTACTTTTGTTTGCCAGGGAAACGGGCCGAGCTTTGTGTCTGGGGGCCTATGGCTGGGAGTGACCGGCTGGCTCCTGAAAAGCTACGATAGGCAGGATGGTGACCAGACCCATGGTGTCAGCAGTGCCAAGTTGGGCTGGTTTGATAGTACCAAGTGGCTCCTGCAATCTGCCATCAAAAAGTTGGCAGGCGAGTTTTGTTTTCCAGGGAAAAGCGCCGTTGTTTGTGTTTGGGGGCCTGTGGCTGGGAGTGGCCGTCTTGCTAATTGGAATCCACGATACGCAGGAGGGTTCCCAGACCTGAGGTGGCACCAGTGACAAGTCGGGCCAGTTTGATGGTGCAAAGTGGCTCCTGCAATCTGCCATCCAGAAGCGGGGCAGCTTACTTTTGTTTGCCAGGGAAACGGGCCGAGGTTTGTGTCTGGGTTCCTATGGCTGGGAGTGACCGGCTGGCTCCTGAAAAGCTACGATAGGCAGGATGGTGACCAGATCCATGGTGGCACCAGTGCCAAGTTGGGCTGATTTGATAGTACCAAGTGGCTCCTGCAATCTGCCATCAAAAATTTGGCAGGCGAGTTTTGTTTTCCAGGGAAAAGCGCTGTTGTTTGTATTTGGGGGCCTGTGGCTGGGAGTGGCCCGCTGGCTCCTTAGAATCCACGATACGCAGGATGGTTCCCAGACCCAAGGTGGCACCATTTCCAAGTTGGGCTGGTTTGATAGTACCAAGTGCGTACTGCAATCTGCCATCCAGAAGCGGGGCAGCTTACTTTTGTTTGCCAGGGAAACGGGCCGAGGTTTGTGTCTGGGGGCCTATGGCTGGGAGTGACCGGCTGGCTCCTGAAAAGCTACGATAGGCAGGATGGTGACCAGACCCATGGTGGCACCAGTGCCAAGTTGGGCTGATTTGATAGTACCAAGTGGCTCCTGCAATCTGCCATCAAAAAGTTGGCAGGCGAGTTTTGTTTTCCAGGGAAAAGCGCCGTTGTTTGTGTTTGGGGGCCTGTGGCTGGGAGTGGCCAGCTGGCTCCTTAGAATCCACGATACGCAGGATGGTTCCCAGACCCAAGGTGGCACCAGTGCCAAGTTGGGCTGGTTTGATAGTACCAAGTGTCTCCTGCAATCTGCCATCCAGAAGCAGGGCAGCTTACTTTTGTTTGCCAGAGAAATAGGCCTAGGTTTTTGTTTGGGGGCCTGTGGCTAGGAGTGGCCGGCTGGCTCCTAAGAATCCACGATACGCAGGATGTTTCCCAGACCCAAGGTGGCACCAGTGCCAAGTCGGGCTGGTTTGATAGTACCAAGTGGCTCCTGCAAACTCCATCAAAAAGTTGGCAGGCGTGTTTTGTTTTCCAGGGAACAGCGCCGTTGATTTTGTTTGGGGGCCTGTGGCTCAGAGTGGCCGGGTGGCTCCTTAGAATCCACGATACGCAGGATGGTTCCCAGACCCAAGGTGGCACCAGTGCCAAGTCGGGCTGGTTTGATTACACCAAGTGGCTCCTGCAATCTGCCATCCAGAAGTGAGGCAGCTAAGTTTTGTTTGCGAGAAAAAAGGGCCGTGGTTTTTGTTGGGGGCCTGTGGCTGGGAGTAGCCGGCTGGCTCCTTAAAATCCACGATAGGCAGGATGGTTCCCAGACCCAAGGTGGCACCAGTGCCAAGTCGGGCTGGTTTGATAGTACCAAGTGGCTCCTGCAATCTGCCATCCAGAAGCGGGGCAGCTGAGTTTTGTTTGCCAGAGAAAAAGGCTGTGGTTTGTGTTTGGGGGCCTGTGGCTGGCAGTGGCCGGCTGGCTCCTGAAAATCCACGATACGCAGCATGGTTCCCAGACCCAAGGTGGCACCAGTGCCAAGTGGGGCTCGTTTGACAGTGTCAAGTGCCTCCTGCAATCTCCCATCCAGAAGCGGGGCAGCTGAGTTTTTTTTGCCAGGGAAACGGACCTTTGTTTTTGATTGGGCTCTGTGGCCGAGAGTTGTCGGCTGTCTCCTGACAATCCACAATACGCAGGATGGTTCCCAGACCCAAGGTGGCACCAGTGCCAAGTCGGGCTGGTTTGATAGTACCAAGTGTCTCCTGCAATCTGCCATCCAGAAGCGGGGCAGCTGAGTTTTGTTTGCCAGAGAAAAGGGCCGTGGGTTGTGTTTGGGGGCATATGGCTGGGAGTGGCCACCTGGCTCCTTAAAATGCACGATACGCCGCATGGTAACCAGGCGCAAGGTGGCACCAGTGCCAAGTCAGGCTGTTTTTGTAGTACCCAGTGGCTCCTGCAATTTGCCATCCAGAAGCGGGGCAGTTGAATTTTGTTTGCTAGAGAAAAGGGCTGTGGTTTGTGTTTGGGGGCCTATGGCTGAGAGTGGCCGGCTGGCCCCTGAAAATCAACGATAGGCAGGATGGTTCCCAGATCCAAGGTGGCACCAGTGCCAAGTAAGGCTGGTTGTATGGTTCAAAGTAACTCCTGCAATCTGCCATCCAGAAGCGGGACAGCTGAGTTTTTTTTGCCAGAGAAAAGGTCCATGGTTTCTTTTTGGGGCATACGGCTGGGAATTGCCGGCTGGCTCCTTAAAATGCACGATACGCAGGATGGTTCCCAGAGCCAAGGTGGCACCACTGCCAAGTCGGGCTCTTTTTGTAGTACCAAGTGCGTCCTGCAATTTGCCATCCAGAAGAGGGGCAGTTGAGTTTTGTTTGCCAGAGAAAAGGGCCGTTGTTTGTGTTTGGGGGCCTGTGGCTGGGAGTGTTCGGCTGGTTCCTGAATATGTACGATACGCAGGATTGTTCCCAGATCCAAGGTGGCAGCAGTGCCATGTTGTGCTGGTGTGATAGTCCCAAGTGGCTCCTGCAATCTGCCATCCAGAAGTGGGGCAGCTGATTTTTGTTTGCCAGAGAAAAGGTCCGTGGTTTGTTTTTGGGGGCATATGGCTGAGAGTGGCCGGCTGGCCCCTGAAAATCCACGATACACAGGATGGTTCCCAGATCCAAGGTGGCACCTGTGCCAAGTCGGGCTGATTTGATAGTACTAAGTAGCTCCTGCAATCTGCCATGCAGAAGCGGGGCAGCTTACTTTTGTTTGCCAGGGAAACGGGCCGAGGTTTGTGTTTGGGGGCCTATGGCTGAGAGTGACCGGCTGGCTCCTGAAAAGCTACAATAGGCAGGATGGTGACCAGACCCATGGTGGCACCAGTGCCAAGTTGGGCTGGTTTGATAGTACCAAGTGGTTCCTGCAATCTGCCATCCAGAAGCAGGGCAGCTGAGTTTTGTTTGCCAGAGAAAAGGGCCTTGGTTTGTGTTTGGGGGCATATGGCTGGGTGTGGCCAGCTGGCTCCTTAAAATGCACGATATGCAACATGGCTCCCAGACCCAAGGTGGCACAAGTGCCAAGTTGGGCTGGTTTGATAGTACCAAGTGGCTCCTGCAATCTTCCATGATCACGTGGAGAAATACTTTCTGGTTTCAGCCTCATGCTCTTTCTTCTCTCCCTCAACTTCTCTATCACCTCTCATCTGGTTCACATGCGCTGTCTTCAAGGTCCACAGGCTACTTTTCACAGAATCTTCTGGCCTGATGAAGTAAGGATGATGAATAGAACAGAGCTGGGATCTATTTTCCAGTTTGGATAAAATGCATTCTGCACACAAATCCAAGGAGAACGGGCTGCCCCGATGCCCAGAAAATCTTTCACTCCTGCTAGTGTTCTACGTCAACCGCAACTTAGTCTGAAAGAAAAGCTTTTTCTCTGAGAGCATCTGAGAGGTTTGCATGAAGCACTGATATCTGACATATGCAATTTTGAATAGGAGAGGAAAAAGAAAATGGCAAGGAGTTTTTAATTTTAGTGGTTTCAATTTTAATTTCCGTGCACTTTTTCAAAACTTGTCAGCTCAAATGCCCATCAACATCTTTTAGTCATCTGTAAGTCAGTATTCATATAAAATGTGCTTCAAATCCAAAGAATTTCAAATTTGCACTCCAAGCTTCTATGCCTAGATTTATGATTTCCTACACATATTAGATGAAAGGAAGGCCTTTTTTACTGTGGGAGTGCTGGAACACTGGAACAGGTTGCCCAGAGAAGTTGTGGGTGTCCCATCCCTGAAAGTATTCAAGGTCACCCTGGACGGGGCTTGGAGCAGCAACAAAGGAGAAGCTTGATGGTAGAGAAACAAAGTTGGACTATAGAAGAAACTCGGATTGAAGTATAGGATCAAGTTTTCTCTCAGCTCTTGGGGTAAATTCAAAGTTGTACAAAATGACATTTATCTGTGCTATTCACTACTGTAACAGAAAGTTTCATGAAAACTGTACAGAAGATAGTAAATTTTAAAAGAGATAAGAATTACAGCATAAAATCCATGGGATAGGTTACAACATGAGACACTCTCTAAGAGAAAATCTCTGTGTTTCAGCACTTCATCGGGGTAAGATTTCATGAAGTGCCAAAGAAGGCGGCAAAATATCATTCGGGACATTATTTACTGGAATTCAGCCTGGCCATTAGTAGGAACTGCCTTTGAACATATCATGTAGATATACCACACACACTTTCCCTTCACTGAAAAATTACTGTTTACAACAAATAAGCAATTGACAATCAAAATTGATTGAAAGCATCTTAAACATGTCAAGTATTTCATTGTAGATGATCTGTGATCCAAATGCTTCTTCCACCTTCGAGAGGGACAGAAGAATTCTTCCATATCATGATGGTTTAAAATTGTATCAACCAATGTTTTCTGCTGAAAAGATATCATCTATTTTTTTCTATTTTTGGAAGAAAATATTCCTAGACATACAACAGGTGAGAACTAAGTAATTTTAAAGAAACAAATGAAATGAAAATATTCTGTAAATAGAATGAAATGAAAAGCTGTGTTTTAAATAGGAGCTAAATATTAAACAGAATTTTTGTACCAGGCATTTGAATTACTGCACCAGCTCTTTTGCCCATCAAGAGAGGCATTTAGCATTTCAGTCTTTTCCAAGGTGTTCATGATCTGCTATGCTGATCTCTGTGTGTGCCTAGGTGTGTGTGGAGGGGGGGGCATATGAAGGGGAGTGTGTATGTTTGCTTTACAATTGTTGTGGCAGATTCATGCCTCAGCTCCACATTTTGTTTTAAAAAGGTCACACCGAGTGGATATGAAGTTTACTATCAACAAGAGATCGATTCCCAAATCATCCATTTGACTCTCCCTTATAAATCATGTGCTTTGTTGCATATTTTATCAAATATACTTTCAAGCCAGATGGAGGAAGGAGGATGTGGGAATCCCTCCACCATCTTGCAACTTTTATGTAAGTAGGTTTTCAAGAAAATCATCATTTCTCTTTTAAATATGTCTGGAACAGGCATGATGGTAGTGTCAACCTGTTGGAGTTTTTGTTGCTGGAAGAAGTTGTACAAAAGGATTGGTTTTTACATTGACCAGTTACTGAATCAAGCGCAGGAATACATTGGAAATTTAGCTGGGGGTTCCTTTTCCCAGCAGACTACTTCTAGAACGAGCTTGTACACTGAAGCTGACTCTTTTGCTCTCTTTTTGTTTCTTTCCTATTTTCTTGGCTTCTTTGCCACTATCTAGACAATTTTGGAACTTTGTTCCCAACTAAAATGGTTTCAATAGTCTGATTGTGATCATACATTTTTACAAGGAATTTTTAAAATCTTTCCTCGAGTCCAGAAAGTCAAGGACTTAGATCTTTTTCTTCCCTTATCAATATTGCCATGAAATTGATAAATAAAGACCAACTCTTTATTTTTGTTTTTAACCCACGTAGATAATTCCCATCCATTAATCCATTTTGTGGACCAATAGCTGCCATTCTGATGGAAGCTGTCACTTCTTAACAATAGGCATTCTGTGACTATGTTGACAGCACTTTGGGTGAAGATCCTAACTGGTCTTAGATATACATAGGGAGAAATTTGCTCAGCCAGTGTCAGTCTTAAGCATGCGTATCAGAAGATCTTTCTAGAGCTGGGAATTTTCCCATGAAAGGGATTCAGTTAGGGAAGAGACACTTGTGCCAGAGTTTTACATTCTTCTTGAACACTGCTTAAGGAACTTAGATGCCATGTCCATTTGGATCTCTGTCTGCACAGAACTTTGTCATGCCAGTGCTTTGAAATGCATCTTGAAGAGAATTCACTAGCACAGAATGAAAGAGAGTGGAAGGGGTTGGTGGGGCTAACCAGGCCCAACCCCCCTGCCTAAACCAGGATACCTAGAGCCTCTTGCCCAGGATTCTATCTGGGTGTACTTTTAATGTCTTCAAAGATCCAGGCTCCACAATCTTTCTGGGCAGTCTGTGCCGTGGTTCAGTCACCCTGACAGTAAAGAAACATTTACTGATGTTCAAAGGCAATCTCCTGTATTTCAGTGTGTGCCCACTGCCTCTTGTCTTTTCCCTCAGCATCACTGAAAAGACACTGATTCCCTCCCCTTTGCACTATTGCTTCCATATGTATGTGTGATGCCATGTAGAGGTATGTCAAAAACCTCCCTGAAGCCCAGGCAGAAAATATTCCCTTCATCTACCAGTCAAGTTGATTCATCAGAGGAGTTTAAAGTGATGTTCAGCATGAAATTCCCCTGAAAAATCATGCTAACTACATTATTTGGTCATCTGTCATGTGCCTGGCAAGGATTTCCAGGAAGAGCTGCTTCATCAACTTCCTGGGGATAAAAAAGAGGCTGGCTGGTTTGTACTATGGCGAGTCCTCTTAATTGCCTTTTTTGAAGATGGGTGTCATTTGCTAACATCCACTCTTTAGCCTCTCTTGTCGTCTACATCTTAGCAAAACGCTTTTCCACTATGTCTGGCTAGGAAAAACTGTGCCAGCACAGAAAACATCTCCCATCGTGTTCTAGAAGTTGCACGGATGTCTGCCAAGTGTTTGGCAGGAAGAAAAGAAAAGTTGTCCAAAACAGCTTCCAATCGAATGTTCCTGTGATTGGAAAAGTCAGGAGAGTGCAAAGTACTGTTTTCTATCAGTTGGCAAGGTGCGCACACAATCCCAGTGTTGTACAGCTTGCTTCTTCACCTTCCCGAAGCTGCCGCTCTCGCCGGCTGCCGGAGCCCAAGAAGCGGCTTCTTCGCGCAAAGACGATTGTGCCGCTCACAGGGCTCTCCTTAGCGCGGCTTCTGCCGAAAGACGCCCGGCAGCGGCTCTTACCTCCGGAGAGCATCCTACCTTCGTCTTTAGCTCCTCTTCTCATCTACACCTCGGCAAAAAGCTTTTCCACTATGTCTGGCTAGGAAAAACTGTGCCAGCACAGAAAACATCTCCCATCGTGTTCTAGAAGTTGCACGGATGTCTGCCAAGTGTTTGGCAGGAAGAAAAGAAAAGTTGTCCAAAACAGCTTCCAATCGAATGTTCCTGTGATTGGAAAAGTCAGGAGAGTGCAAAGGTACTGTTTTCTATCAGTTGGCAAGGTGCGCACACAATCCCAGTGTTGTACAGCTTGCTTCTTCACCTTCCCGAAGCTGCCGCTCTCGCCGGCTGCCGGAGCCCAAGAAGCGGCTTCTTCGCGCAAAGACGATTGTGCCGCTCACAGGGCTCTCCTTAGCGCGGCTTCTGCCGAAAGACGCCCGGCAGCGGCTCTTACCTCCGGAGAGCATCCTACCTTCGTCTTTCGCGTCTTTTGTAGTCTACATCTTAGCAAAACGCTTTTCCACTATGTCTGGCTAGGAAAAACCGTGCCAGCACAGAAAACATCTCCCATCGTTTTCTAGAAGTTGCACGGATGTCTGCCAAGTGTTTGGGAGGAAGAAAAGAAAAGTTGTCCAAAACAGCTTCCAATCGAATGTTCATGTGATTGGAAAAGTCAGGAGTGCAAAGGTACTGTTTTCTATCAGTTGGCAAGGTGCGCACACAATCCCAGTGTTGTACAGCTTGCTTCTTCACCTTCCCGAAGCTGCCACTCTCAGGAGGTAAGAGCCGCTGCCGGGCGTCTTTCGGCAGAAGCCGTGCTAAGGAGAGCACTGTGAGCGGCACAATCGTCTTTGCGCGAAGAAGCCGCTTCTTGGGCTCCGGCAGCCGGCGAGAGCGGCAGCTTCGGGAAGGTGAAGAAGCAAGCTGTACAACACTGGGATTGTGTGCGCACCTTGCCAACTGATAGAAAACAGTACCTTTGCACTCTCCTGACTTTTCCAATCACAGGAACATTTGTTTGGAAGCGTTTTGGACAACTTTTCTTTTCTTCCTGCCAAACACTTGGCAGACATCCGTGCAACTTCTAGAACACGATGGGAGATGTTTTCTGTGCTGGCACAGTTTTTCCTAGCCAGACATAGTGGAAAAGCGTTTTGCTAAGATGTAGACTACAAAAGACGCGAAAGACGAAGGTAGGATGCTCTCCGGAGGTAAGAGCCGCTGCCGGGTGTCTTTCGGCAGAAGCCGCGCTAAGGAGAGCCCTGTGAGCGGCACAATCGTCTTTGCGCGAAGAAGCCGCTTCTTGGGCTCCGGCAGCCGGCGAGAGCGGCAGCTTCGGGAAGGTGAAGAAGCAAGCTGTACAACACTGGGATTGTGTGCGCACCTTGCCAACTGATAGAAAACAGTACCTTTGCACTCTCCTGACTTTTCCAATCACAGGAACATTCGATTGGAAGCTGTTTTGGACAACTTTTCTTTTCTTCCTGCCAAACACTTGGCAGACATCCGTGCAACTTCTAGAACACGATGGGAGATGTTTTCTGTGCTGGCACAGTTTTTCCTAGCCAGACATAGTGGAAAAGCGTTTTGCTAAGACGTAGACTACAAAAGACGCGAAAGACGAAGGTAGGATGCTCTCCGGAGGTAAGAGCCGCTGCCGGGCGTCTTTCGGCAGAAGCCGCGCTAAGGAGAGCCCTGTGAGCGGCACAATCGTCTTTGCGCGAAGAAGCCGCTTCTTGGGCTCCGGCAGCCGGCGAGAGCGGCAGCTTCGGGAAGGTGAAGAAGCAAGCTGTACAACACTGGGATTGTGTGCGCACCTTGCCAACTGATAGAAAACAGTACCTTTGCACTCTCCTGACTTTTCCAATCACAGGAACATTCGATTGGAAGCTGTTTTGGACAACTTTTCTTTTCTTCCTGCCAAACACTTGGCAGACATCCGTGCAACTTCTAGAACACGATGGGAGATGTTTTCTGTGCTGGCACAGTTTTTCCTAGCCAGACATAGTGGAAAAGCGTTTTGCTAAGATGTAGACTACAAAAGACGCGAAAGACGAAGGTAGGATGCTCTCCGGAGGTAAGAGCCGCTGCCGGGTGTCTTTCGGCAGAAGCCGCGCTAAGGAGAGCCCTGTGAGCGGCACAATCGTCTTTGCGCGAAGAAGCCGCTTCTTCGGCTCCGGCACCCGGCGAGAGCGGCAGCTTCGGGAAGGTGAAGAAGCAAGCTGTACAACACTGGGATTGTGTGCGCACCTTGCCAACTGATAGAAAACAGTACCTTTGCACTCTCCTGACTTTTCCAATCACAGGAACATTCGATTGGAAGCTGTTTTGGACAACTTTTCTTTTCTTCCTGCCAAACACTTGGCAGACATCCGTGCAACTTCTAGAACACGATGGGAGATGTTTTCTGTGCTGGCACAGTTTTTCCTAGCCAGACATAGTGGAAAAGCTTTTTGCCGAGGTGTAGATGAGAAGAGGAGCTAAAGACGAAGGTAGGATGCTCTCCGGAGGTAAGAGCCGCTGCCGGGCGTCTTTCGGCAGAAGCCGCGCTAAGGAGAGCCCTGTGAGAGGCACAATCGTCTTTGCGCGAAGAAGCCGCTTCTTGGGCTCCGGCAGCCGGCGAGAGCGGCAGCTTCGGGAAGGTGAAGAAGCAAGCTGTACAACACTGGGATTGTGTGCGCACCTTGCCAACTGATAGAAAACAGTACCTTTGCACTCTCCTGACTTTTCCAATCACAGGAACATTCGATTGGAAGCTGTTTTGGACAACTTTTCTTTTCTTCCTGCCAAACACTTGGCAGACATCCGTGCAACGTCTAGAACACGATGGGAGATGTTTTCTGTGCTGGCACAGTTTTTCCTAGCCAGACATAGTGGAAAAGCTTTTTGCCGAGGTGTAGATGAGAAGAGGAGCTAAAGACGAAGGTAGGATGCTCTCCGGAGGTAAGAGCCGCTGCCGGGCGTCTTTCGGCAGAAGCCGCGCTAAGGAGAGCACTGTGAGCGGCACAATCGTCTTTGCGCGAAGAAGCCGCTTCTTGGGCTCCGGCAGCAGGCGAGAGCGGCAGCTTCGGGAAGGTGAAGAAGCAAGCTGTACAACACTGGGATTGTGTGCGCACCTTGCCAACTGATAGAAAACAGTACTTTGCACTCTCCTGACTTTTCCAATCACAGGAACATTCGATTGGAAGCTGTTTTGGACAACTTTTCTTTTCTTCCTGCCAAACACTTGGCAGACATCCGTGCAACTTCTAGAACACGATGGGAGATGTTTTCTGTGCTGGCACAGTTTTTCCTAGCCAGACATAGTGGAAAAGCGTTTTGCTAAGATGTAGACGACAAGAGAGGCTAAAGAGTGGATGTTAGCAAATGACACCCATCTTCAAAAAAGGCAATTAAGAGGACTCGCCATAGTACAAACCAGCCAGCCTCTTTTTTATCCCCAGGAAGTTGATGAAGCAGCTCTTCCTGGAAATCCTTGCCAGGCACATGACAGATGACCAAATAATGTAGTTAGCATGATTTTTCAGGGGAATTTCATGCTGAACATCACTTTAAACTCCTCTGATGAATCAACTTGACTGGTAGATGAAGGGAATATTATCTGCCTGGGCTTCAGGGAGGTTTTTGACATACCTCTACATGGCATCACACATACATATGGAAGCAATAGTGCAAAGGGGAGGGAATCAGTGTCTTTTCAGTGATGCTGAGGGAAAAGACAAGAGGCAGTGGGCACACACTGAAATACAGGAGATTGCCTTTGAACATCAGTAAATGTTTCTTTACTGTCAGGGTGACTGAACCACGGCACAGACTGCCCAGAAAGATTGTGGAGCCTGGATCTTTGAAGACATTAAAAGTACACCCAGATAGAATCCTGGGCAAGAGGCTCTAGGTATCCTGGTTTAGGCAGGGGGGTTGGGCCTGGTTAGCCCCACCAACCCCTTCCACTCTCTTTCATTCTGTGCTAGTGAATTCTCTTCAAGATGCATTTCAAAGCGCTGGCATGACAAAGTTCTGTGCAGACAGAGATCCAAATGGACATGGCATCTAAGTTCCTTAAGCAGTGTTCAAGAAGAATGTAAAACTCTGGCACAAGTGTCTCTTCCCTAACTGAATCCCTTTCATGGGAAAATTCCCAGCTCTAGAAAGATCTTCTGATACGCATGCTTAAGACTGACACTGGCTGAGCAAATTTCTCCCTATGTATATCTAAGACCAGTTAGGATCTTCACCCAAAGTGCTGTCAACATAGTCACAGAATGCCTATTGTTAAGAAGTGACAGCTTCCATCAGAATGGCAGCTATTGGTCCACAAAATGGATTAATGGATGGGAATTATCTACGTGGGTTAAAAACAAAAATAAAGAGTTGGTCTTTATTTATCAATTTCATGGCAATATTGATAAGGGAAGAAAAAGATCTAAGTCCTTGACTTTCTGGACTCGAGGAAAGATTTTAAAAATTCCTTGTAAAAATGTATGATCACAATCAGACTATTGAAACCATTTTAGTTGGGAACAAAGTTCCAAAATTGTCTAGATAGTGGCAAAGAAGCCAAGAAAATAGGAAAGAAACAAAAAGAGAGCAAAAGAGTCAGCTTCAGTGTACAAGCTCGTTCTAGAAGTAGTCTGCTGGGAAAAGGAACCCCCAGCTAAATTTCCAATGTATTCCTGCGCTTGATTCAGTAACTGGTCAATGTAAAAACCAATCCTTTTGTACAACTTCTTCCAGCAACAAAAACTCCAACAGGTTGACACTACCATCATGCCTGTTCCAGACATATTTAAAAGAGAAATGATGATTTTCTTGAAAACCTACTTACATAAAAGTTGCAAGATGGTGGAGGGATTCCCACATCCTCCTTCCTCCATCTGGCTTGAAAGTATATTTGATAAAATATGCAACAAAGCACATGATTTATAAGGGAGAGTCAAATGGATGATTTGGGAATCGATCTCTTGTTGATAGTAAACTTCATATCCACTCGGTGTGACCTTTTTAAAACAAAATGTGGAGCTGAGGCATGAATCTGCCACAACAATTGTAAAGCAAACATACACACTCCCCTTCATATGCCCCCCCCTCCACACACACCTAGGCACACACAGAGATCAGCATAGCAGATCATGAACACCTTGGAAAAGACTGAAATGCTAAATGCCTCTCTTGATGGGCAAAAGAGCTGGTGCAGTAATTCAAATGCCTGGTACAAAAATTCTGTTTAATATTTAGCTCCTATTTAAAACACAGCTTTTCATTTCATTCTATTTACAGAATATTTTCATTTCATTTATTTCTTTAAAATTACTTAGTTCTCACCTGTTGTATGTCTAGGAATATTTTCTTCCAAAAATAGAAAAAAATAGATGATATCTTTTCAGCAGAAAACATTGGTTGATACAATTTTAAACCATCATGATATGGAAGAATTCTTCTGTCCCTCTCGAAGGTGGAAGAAGCATTTGGATCACAGATCATCTACAATGAAATACTTGACATGTTTAAGATGCTTTCAATCAATTTTGATTGTCAATTGCTTATTTGTTGTAAACAGTAATTTTTCAGTGAAGGGAAAGTGTGTGTGGTATATCTACATGATATGTTCAAAGGCAGTTCCTACTAATGGCCAGGCTGAATTCCAGTAAATAATGTCCCGAATGATATTTTGCCGCCTTCTTTGGCACTTCATGAAATCTTACCCCGATGAAGTGCTGAAACACAGAGATTTTCTCTTAGAGAGTGTCTCATGTTGTAACCTATCCCATGGATTTTATGCTGTAATTCTTATCTCTTTTAAAATTTACTATCTTCTGTACAGTTTTCATGAAACTTTCTGTTACAGTAGTGAATAGCACAGATAAATGTCATTTTGTACAACTTTGAATTTACCCCAAGAGCTGAGAGAAAACTTGATCCTATACTTCAATCCGAGTTTCTTCTATAGTCCAACTTTGTTTCTCTACCATCAAGCTTCTCCTTTGTTGCTGCTCCAAGCCCCGTCCAGGGTGACCTTGAATACTTTCAGGGATGGGACACCCACAACTTCTCTGGGCAACCTGTTCCAGTGTTCCAGCACTCCCACAGTAAAAAAGGCCTTCCTTTCATCTAATATGTGTAGGAAATCATAAATCTAGGCATAGAAGCTTGGAGTGCAAATTTGAAATTCTTTGGATTTGAAGCACATTTTATATGAATACTGACTTACAGATGACTAAAAGATGTTGATGGGCATTTGAGCTGACAAGTTTTGAAAAAGTGCACGGAAATTAAAATTGAAACCACTAAAATTAAAAACTCCTTGCCATTTTCTTTTTCCTCTCCTATTCAAAATTGCATATGTCAGATATCAGTGCTTCATGCAAACCTCTCAGATGCTCTCAGAGAAAAAGCTTTTCTTTCAGACTAAGTTGCGGTTGACGTAGAACACTAGCAGGAGTGAAAGATTTTCTGGGCATCGGGGCAGCCCGTTCTCCTTGGATTTGTGTGCAGAATGCATTTTATCCAAACTGGAAAATAGATCCCAGCTCTGTTCTATTCATCATCCTTACTTCATCAGGCCAGAAGATTCTGTGAAAAGTAGCCTGTGGACCTTGAAGACAGCGCATGTGAACCAGATGAGAGGTGATAGAGAAGTTGAGGGAGAGAAGAAAGAGCATGAGGCTGAAACCAGAAAGTATTTCTCCACGTGATCATGGAAGATTGCAGGAGCCACTTGGTACTATCAAACCAGCCCAACTTGGCACTTGTGCCACCTTGGGTCTGGGAGCCATGTTGCATATCGTGCATTTTAAGGAGCCAGCTGGCCACACCCAGCCATATGCCCCCAAACACAAACCAAGGCCCTTTTCTCTGGCAAACAAAACTCAGCTGCCCTGCTTCTGGATGGCAGATTGCAGGAACCACTTGGTACTATCAAACCAGCCCAACTTGGCACTGGTGCCACCATGGGTCTGGTCACCATCCTGCCTATTGTAGCTTTTCAGGAGCCAGCCGGTCACTCTCAGCCATAGGCCCCCAAACACAAACCTCGGCCCGTTTCCCTGGCAAACAAAAGTAAGCTGCCCCGCTTCTGCATGGCAGATTGCAGGAGCTACTTAGTACTATCAAATCAGCCCGACTTGGCACAGGTGCCACCTTGGATCTGGGAACCATCCTGTGTATCGTGGATTTTCAGGGGCCAGCCGGCCACTCTCAGCCATATGCCCCCAAAAACAAACCACGGACCTTTTCTCTGGCAAACAAAAATCAGCTGCCCCACTTCTGGATGGCAGATTGCAGGAGCCACTTGGGACTATCACACCAGCACAACATGGCACTGCTGCCACCTTGGATCTGGGAACAATCCTGCGTATCGTACATATTCAGGAACCAGCCGAACACTCCCAGCCACAGGCCCCCAAACACAAACAACGGCCCTTTTCTCTGGCAAACAAAACTCAACTGCCCCTCTTCTGGATGGCAAATTGCAGGATGCACTTGGTACTACAAAAAGAGCCCGACTTGGCAGTGGTGCCACCTTGGCTCTGGGAACCATCCTGTGTATCGAGCATTTTAAGGAGCCAGCCGGCAATTCCCAGCCGTATGCCCCAAAAAGAAACCATGGACCTTTTCTCTGGCAAAAAAAACTCAGCTGTCCCGCTTCTGGATGGCAGATTGCAGGAGTTACTTTGAACCATACAACCAGCCTTACTTGGCACTGGTGCCACCTTGGATCTGGGAACCATCCTGCCTATCGTTGATTTTCAGGGGCCAGCCGGCCACTCTCAGCCATAGGCCCCCAAACACAAACCACAGCCCTTTTCTCTAGCAAACAAAATTCAACTGCCCCGCTTCTGGATGGCAAATTGCAGGAGCCACTGGGTACTACAAAAACAGCCTGACTTGGCACTGGTGCCACCTTGCGTCTGGTTACCATGCGGCGTATCGTGCATTTTAAGGAGCCAGGTGGCCACTCCCAGCCATATGCCCCCAAACACAACCCACGGCCCTTTTCTCTGGCAAACAAAACTCAGCTGCCCCGCTTCTGGATGGCAGATTGCAGGAGACACTTGGTACTATCAAACCAGCCCGACTTGGCACTGGTGCCACCTTGGGTCTGGGAACCATCCTGCGTATTGTGGATTGTCAGGAGACAGCCGACCACTCTCGGCCACAGAGCCCAATCAAAAACAAAGGTCCGTTTCCCTGGCAAAAAAAACTCAGCTGCCCCGCTTCTGGATGGGAGATTGCAGGAGGCACTTGACACTGTCAAACGAGCCCCACTTGGCACTGGTGCCACCTTGGGTCTGGGAACCATGCTGCGTATCGTGGATTTTCAGGAGCCAGCCGGCCACTGCCAGCCACAGGCCCCCAAACACAAACCACAGCCTTTTTCTCTGGCAAACAAAACTCAGCTGCCCCGCTTCTGGATGGCAGATTGCAGGAGCCACTTGGTGTAATCAAACCAGCCCGACTTGGCACTGGTGCCACCTTGGGTCTGGGAACCATCCTGCGTATCGTGGATTCTAAGGAGCCAGCCGGCCACTCCCAGCCACAGGCCCCCAAACAAAATAAACGGCGCTGTTCCCTGGAAAACAAAACACGCCTGCCAAGTTTTTGATGGAGTTTGCAGGAGCCACTTGGTACTATCAAACCAGCCCGACTTGGCACTGGTGCCACTTTGGGTCTGGGAAACATCCTGCGTATCGTGGATTCTTAGGAGCCAGCCGGCCACTCCTAGCCACAGGCCCCCAAACAAAAACCTAGGCCTATTTCTCTGGCAAACAAAAGTAAGCTGCCCTGCTTCTGGATGGCAGATTGCAGGAGACACTTGGTACTATCAAACCAGCCCAACTTGGCACTGGTGCCACCTTGGGTCTGGGAACCATCCTGCGTATCGTGGATTCTAAGGAGCCAGCTGGCCATTCCCAGCCACAGGCCCCCAAACACAAACAACGGCGCTTTTCCCTGGAAAACAAAACTCGCCTGCCAACTTTTTGATGGCAGATTGCAGGAGACACTTGGTACTATCAAATCAGCCCAACTTGGCACTGGTGCCACCATGGGTCTGGTCACCATCCTGCCTATCGTAGCTTTTCAGGAGCCAGCCGGTCACTCCCAGCCATAGGCCCCCAGACAAAAACCTCGGCCCGTTTCCCTGGCAAACAAAAGTAAGCTGCCCCGCTTCTGGATGGCAGATTGCAGGACGCACTTGGTACTATCAAACCAGCCCAACTTGGAAATGGTGCCACCTTGGGTCTGGGAACCATCCTGCGTATCGTGGATTCTAAGGAGCCAGCGGGCCACTCCCAGCCACAGGCCCCCAAATACAAACAACGGCGCTTTTCCCTGGAAAACAAAACTCGCCTGCCAAATTTTTGATGGCAGATTGCAGGAGCCACTTGGTACTATCAAATCAGCCCAACTTGGCACTGGTGCCACCATGGATCTGGTCACCATCCTGCCTATCGTAGCTGTTCAGGTGCCAGCCGGTCACTCCCAGCCATAGGCCCCCGGACACAAACCTCGGCCCGTTTCCCTGGCAAACAAAAGTAAGCTGCCCCGCTTCTGGATGGCAGATTGCAGGAGCCACTTTGCACCATCAAACTGGCCCGACTTGTCACTGGTGCCACCTCAGGTCTGGGAACCCTCCTGCGTATCGTGGATTCCAATTAGCAAGACGGCCACTCCCAGCACAGGCCCCCAAACACAAACAACGGCGCTTTTCCCTGGAAAACAAAACTCGCCTGCCAACTTTTTGATGGCAGATTGCAGGAGCCACTTGGTACTATCAAACCAGCCCAACTTGGCACTGCTGACACCATGGGTCTGGTCACCTTCCTGCCTATCGTAGCTTTTCAGGAGCCAGCCGGTCACTCCCAGCCATAGGCCCCCAGACACAAAGCTCGGCCCGTTTCCCTGGCAAACAAAAGTAAGCTGCCCCGCTTCTGGATGGCAGATTTCAGGATCCACTTGTTATTATCAAACCAGCCCGACTTGGTACTGGTGCCACCTCTGGTCTGGGAACCATCCTGCGTATCGTGGATTCTAAGGAGCCAGCCGGCCACTCCCAGCCACAGGCCCCCAAAAAAAAACACCGGCGCTTTTCCCTGGAAAACAAAACTCGCCTGCCAACATTTTGATGGCAGATTGCAGGAACCACTTGGTACTATCAAACCAGCCCAACTTGGCACTGGTGCCACCTTGGGTCTGGGAACCATCCGGCGTATCGTGTGTTTAAAGGAGCCAGCCGGCCACACCAGCCACAGGCCCGCAGACACAAACAACGGCGCTTTTCCCTGGAAAACAAAGCTTGCCTGCTGACTTTTGATGGCAGATTGCAGGAGCCACTTTGTACTTTGAAATCAGCCGAACATGGCTCTGGTGCCACCATGGGTCTGGTCACCATCCTGCCTATCGTAGCTTTTCAGGAGCCAGCCGGTCACTCCCAGCCATAGGCCCCCAGACACAAACCTCGGCCCGTTTCCCTGGCAAACAAAAGTAAGCTACCCCGCTTCTGGATGGCAGATTGCAGGACGCACTTGGTACTATCAAACCAGCCCAACTTATCACTGGTGCCACCTCAGGTCAGGGAACCATCCTGCGTATTGTGGATTCTAAGGAGCCAGCCGGCCACTCCCAGCCACAGGCCCCCAAACACAAACAACGGCGCTTTTCCCTGGAAAACAAAACTCGCCTGCCAACTTTTTGATGGCAGATTGCAGGAGCCACTTGGTACTATCAAACCAGCCCAACTTGGCACTGGTGCCACCATGGGTCTGGTCACCATCCTGCCTATCGTAGCTTTTCAGGAGCCAGGCGGTCACTCCCAGCCATAGGCCCCCAGACACAAACCTTGGCCCGTTTCCCTGGCAAACAAAAGTAAGCTGCCCCGCTTCTGGATGGCAGATTGCAGGACGCACTTGGTACTATCAAACCAGCCCGACTTGGCACTGGTGCTACCTCAGGTCTGGGAACCATACTGCGTATCGTGGAGTCTAAGGAGCCAGCCGGCCACTCCCAGCCTCAGGCCCCCAAACACAAACATCGGCGCTTTTCCCTGGAAAACAAAACTCGCCTGCCAACTTTTTGATGGCAGTTTGCCGGAGCCACTTGGTACTATCAAACCAGCCCAACTTGGCACTGGTGCCACCATGGGTCTGGTCACCATCCTGCCTATCGTAGCTTTTCAGGAGCCAGCCGGTCACTCCCAGCCATAGACCCCAGACACAAACCTCGGCCCGTTTCCCTGGCAAAAAAAAGTAAGCTGCCCCGCTTCTGGATGACAGATTGCAGGAGCCACTTTGCACCATCAAACTAGCCCGACTTGGCACTGGTGCCACCTCAGGTCTGGGAACCATCCTGCGTATCGTGGATTCTAAGGAGCCAGCCGGACACTCCCAGCCACAGGCCCTCAAACACAAACAGCGGCGCTTTTCCCTGGAAAACAAAACTCGCCTGCCAAATTTTGATGGCAGATTGCCGGAGCAACTTGGTACTATCAAACCAGCCCAACTTGGCACTGGTGCCACCATGGGTCTGGTCACCATCCTGCCTATCGTAGCTTTTCAGGAGCCAGCCGGTCACTCCAAGCCATAGGCCCCCAGACAAAACCTCGGCCATTTTCCCTGGCAAACAAAAGTAAGCCACCCCGCTTCTGGATGGCTGATTGCAGGAGCCACTTTGCAGCATCCAACTAGCCCGACTTGGCACTGGTGCCACGTCAGGTCTGGGAACCATCCTGCGTATCGTGGATTCCAATTATAAAGCCGGCCACTCCCAGCCACAGGCCCCCAAACACAAACAACGGCGCTTTCCCCTGGAAATCAAAACTCGCCTGCCAAATTTTTGATGGCAGATTGCAGGAGCCACTTGGTACTATCAAACCAGCCCAACTTGGCACTGGTGCCACCATGGGTCTGGTCACCATCCTGCCTATCGTAGCTTTTCAGGACCTAGACGGTCACTCGCAGCCATAGGCCCCCAGACACAAAGCTCGGCCCGTTTCCCTGGCAAACGAGTAAGCTGCCCCGCTTCTGGATGGCAGATTGCAGGAACCACTTGGTACTATCAAACCAGCCCAACTTGGCACTGGTGCCACCTCAGGTCTGGGAACCATCCTGCCTATCGTGGATTCGAAGGAGCCATCCGGCCACTCCCACCCACAGGCCCCCAAACAAAAACAACGGCGCTTTTCCCTGGAAAACAAAACTCGCCTGCCAACTTTTTGATGGCGGATTGCAGGAGCCACTTGGTACTATCAAACCAGTCCAACTTGGCACTGGTGCCACCATGGATATGGTCACCATCCTGCCTATCGTAGCTTTTCAGGACCTAGCAGGTCACTCCCAGCCATAGGCCCCCAGACAAAAAGCTCTGCCCGTTTTCCTGGCAAACAAAAGTAAGCTGTCCCGCTTCTGGATGGCAGATTGCAGGATCCACTAGGTATTATCAAACCTGCCCGACTTGGCACTGGTGCCACCTCTGGTCTGGGAACCATGCTGCGTATCGTGGATTCTAATTAGCCAGCCGGCCACTCCCACCCACAGGCGCCCAAACACAAACAACGGCGCTTTCCCCTGGAAAACAAAACTCGCCTGCCATCTTTTTGATGGCAGATTGCAGGAGCCACTTGGTACTATCAAACCAGCCCAACTTGGCACTGGTGCCACCATGGGTCTGGTCACCATCCTGCCTATCGTAGCTTTTCAGGAGCCAGCCTGTCACTCCAAGCCATAGGCCCCCAGACAAAAACCTCGGCCCGTTTCCCTGGCAAACAAAAGTAAGCTGCCCCGCTTCTGGATGGAAGATTGCAGGAGCCACTTGGTACTATAAAACCAGCCCTACTTGGCACTGGTGCCACCTCTGGTCTGGGAACCATGCTGCGTATCGTGGATTCTAAGGAGCCAGCCGGCCACTCCCAGCCACAGGCCCCCAAACACAAACAACGGCGCTTTTCCCTGGAAAACAAAACTCGCCTGCCAACTTTTTGATGGCAGATTGCAGGAGCCACTTGGTACTATCAAACCAGCCCAACTTGGCACTGATGCCACCTTGGGTCTGGTCACCATCCTGCCTATCGTAGCTTTTCAGGAGCCAGCCGGTCACTCCCAGCCATAGGCCCCCAGACACAAACCTCGGCCCGTTTCCCTGGCAAACAAAAGTAAGCTGCCCCGCTTCTGGACGGCAGATTGCAGGAAGAACTTGGTACTATGAAACCAGCCCAACTTGGCACTGGTGCCACCTTGGGTCTGGGAACCATCCTGCGTATCGTGGATTCTAAGGAGCCAGCCGGTCACTCCCAGCCACAGGCCCCCAAACACAAACAACGGCGCTTTTCCCTGGAAAACAAAACTGGCCTGCCAATATTTTGATGGCAGATTGCAGGAGCCACTTGGTACTATCAAATCAGCCCAACTTGGCACTGGTGCCACCATGGGTCTGGTCACCATCCTGCCTATCGTAGCTTTTCAGGAGCCAGCCGGTCCCTCCCTGCCATAGGCCCCCAGAGAAAAACCTCGGCCCGTTTCCCTGGCAAACAAAAGTAAGCTGCCCCGCTTCTGGATGGCAGATTGCAGGAGCCACTTTGCACCATCAAACTAGCCCGACTTGGCACTGGTGCCACCTCTGGTCTGGGAACCATGCTGCGTATCGTGGAGTCTAAGGAACCAGACGGCCACTCCAGCCACAGGCCCCCAGACACAAACAACGGCGCTTTTCCCTGGAAAACAAAACTCGCCTGCCAAGTTTTTGATGGCAGATTGCAGGAGCCACTTGGTACTATCAAACCAGCCCAACTTGGCACTGGTGCCACCATGGGTCTGGTCACCATCCTGCCTATCGTAGCTTTTCAGGAGCCAGCCGGTCACTCGCAGCCATAGGCCCCCAGACACAAAGCTCCGCCCGTTTCCCTGGCAAACAAAAGTAAGCTACCCCGCTTCTGGATGGCAGATTGCAGGAGCCACTTTGCACCATCAAACTAGCCCGACTTGGCACTGGTGCCACCTCTGGTCTGGGAATGAGCCTGGGTATGGTGGATTCTAAGGAGCCAGCCGGCCACTCCCAGCCACAGGCCCCCAAACACAAACAACGGCGCTTTCCCCTGGAATACAAAACTCGCCTGCCAACTTTTTGATGGCAGATTGCAGGAGCCACTTGGTACTATCCAACCAGCCCAACTTGGCACTGGTGCCACCATGGGTCTGGTCACCTTCCTGCCTATCGTAGCTTTTCAGGAGCCAGCCGGTCACTCCCAGCCATAGGCCCCCAGACACAAAGCTCGGCCCGTTTCCCTGGCAAACAAAAGTAAGCTGCCCCGCTTCTGGATGGCAGATTGCAGGAGCCACTTTACACCATCAAACTAGCCCGACTTGGCACTGGTGCCACCTCAGGTCTGGGAACCATGCTGCGTATCGTGGATTCTAATTAGCCAGCCGGTCAGTCCCTGCCATAGGCCCCCAAACACAAACAAGGGCGCTATTCACTGGAAAACAAAACTCGCCTGCCAAATTTTGATGGCAGATTGCCGGAGCCACTTGGTACTATCAAACCAGCCCAACTTGACAGTGGTGCCACCATGGGTCTGGTCACCATCCTGCCTATCGTAGCTTTTCAGGAGCCAGCCTGTCACTCCCAGCCATAGGCCCCCAGACAAAAACCTCGACCCGTTTCCCTGGCAAACAAAAGTAAGTTATCCCGCATGTGGATGGCAGATTTCAGGAGCCAGTTTTCTCCATCAAACCAGCAAAACTTGGCACTGGTACCACCACTGGTCTGGGAACCATCCTCCGTATCGTGGATTCTAAGGAGCCAGGCGGCCACTCCCAGCCACAGGCCCCCAAACACAAACAACGGCGCTTTTCCCTGGATAACAAACTCGCCTGCCAACTTTTTGATGGCAGATTGCAGGAGCCACTAGGTACTATCAAACCAGCCCAACTTGGCACTGGTGCCACCATGGGTCTGGTCACCATCCTGCCTATCGTAGCTTTTCAGGAGCCAACCGGTCACTCCCAGCCATAGGCCCTTAGACACAAACCTCGGCCCGTTTCCCTGGCAAACAAAAGTTAGCTGCCCCGCTTCTGGATGGCAGATTGCAGGACGCACTTGGTACTATCAAACCAGCCCGACTTGGCACTGGTGCCACGACAAGTCTGGGAACCATCCTGCGTATCGTGGATTCTAAGGAGCCAGCCGGCCACTCCCTGCCACAGGCACCCAAACACAAACAACGGCGCTTTTCCCTGGAAAACAAAACTCGCCTGCCAACTTTTTGATGGCGGATTGCAGGAGCCACTTGGTACTATCAAACCAGCCCAACTTGGCACTGGTGCCACCATGGATGTGGTCACCATCCTGCCTATCGTAGCTTTTCAGTACCTAGCAGGTCACTCCCAGCCATAGGCGCCCAGACACAAAGCTCGGCCCGTTTCCCTGGCAAACAAAATTAAGCTGCCCCGCTTCTGGATGGCAGATTGCAGGAGCCACTTCGCACCATCAAACTAGCCCGACTTGGCACTGGTGCCACCTCAGGTCTGGGAACCATGCTGCGTATCGTGGATTCTAATTAGCCATCCGTCCACTCCAGGCGATAGGGCCCCAGGCACAAACAACGGCGCTTTTCCCTGGATAACAAACTCGCCTGCCAACTTTTTGATGGCAGATTGCAGGAGCCACTTGGTACTATCAAACCAGCCCAACTTGGCACTGGTGCCACCATGGGTCTGGTCACCATCCTGCCTATCGTAGCTTTTCAGGAGCCAGCCGGTCACTCCCAGCCATAGGCCCCCAGACAAAAACCTCGGCCCGTTTCCCTGGCAAACAAAAGTAAGCTGCCCCGCTTCTGGATGGCAGATTGCAGGAACCACTTGGTAGTATCAAACCAGCCCAACTTGGCACTGGTGGCACCTCTTGTCTGGGAACCATGCTGCGTATCGTGGTTTCTAAGGAGCCAGCCGGCCACTCCCAACCATAGACCCCCAGACACAAACCTCGGCCCGTTTCCCTGGAAAACAAAAGTAAGCTACCCCGATTCTGGATGGCAGATTGCAGGAGCCACTTGGTACTATCAAATCAGCCCACCTTGGCACTGGTGCCACCATGGGTCTGGTAAACATCCTGCCTATCGTAGCTTTTCAGGAGCCAGCCGGCCACTCTCAGCCATATGCCCCCAAAAACAAACCACGGCCCTTTTCTCTGGCAAACAAAACTCAACTGCCCCTCTTCTGGATGGCAAATTTTAGGACGCACTTTGTACTACGAAAACCGCCCGACGTGGCACTGGTGCCACCTTGTGTCAGGGAACCATCCTGCATATCGAGCTTTTTAAGGAGCCAGCCGGCCACACCCAGCCATAAACCCCCAAAAACAAACCACGGACCATTTCTCTTGGAAACAAAAATCCGCTGCCCCGCGTCTGGATGGCAGATTGCAGGAGCCACTTTGCACCATCAAACCAGCCCGACTTGGCACTGGTGCAACCTTGGGTCTGGGAACAATCCTGCATATCGTGGATTCTAAGGAGCCAGCCGGCCACTCCCAGCCACAGGCCCCCAAACACAAACAACGGCGCTTTTCCCTGGAAAACAAAATTCGCCTGCCAACTTTTTGATGGCAGATTGCAGGAGCCACTTGGTACTATCAAATCATCCCAACTTGGCACTGGTGCCACTCTGGGTCTGGGAACCATCCTGCCTATTGTAGCATTTCAGGAGCCAGCCGGTCACTCCCAGCCATAGGCCCCCAGACACAAACCTCGGACCGTTTCCCTGGCAAACAAAATTAAGCTGCCCCGATTCTGGATGGCAGATTGCAGGAGCCACTTGGTTGTGTCAAACCAGCCCGACTTGGCACTGGTGCCACCTTGGGTCTGGGAACCATCCTGCGTATCGTGGATTCTAAGCAGCCACCCGGCCACTCTGAGCCACAGGCCCCCAAACAAAAACTACGGCGCTTTTCCCTGGAAAACAAAACTCGCCTGCCAACTTTTTGATGGCAGATTTCAGGAGCCACTTGGTACTATCAAACCAGCCCAACATTGGCACTGGTGCCACCACTGGTCTGGGAACCATCCTGCCTATCGTAGCTTTTCAGGAGCCAGCCGGTCACTCCCAGCCATAGACCCCCAGACACAAACCTCGGCCCGTTTCCCTGGCAAACAAAAGTAAGCTGCCCCGCTTTTGGATGGCAGATTGCAGGAGCCACGTTGCACCATCAAACCAGCCCCACTTGGCACTGGTGCCACCTTGGGTCTGGGAACAAGTTGGGCTGGTTTGATAGTACCAAGTGGCTCCTGCAATCTGCCATCCAGAAGCGGGACAGCTTACTTTTGTTTCCCAGGGAAACGGGCCGAGGTATTTGTCTGGGGGCCTATGGCTGGGAGTGACCGGCTGACTACTGAAAAGCTACGATAGGCAGGATGGTTACCAGACTCATGGTGCCACCAGTGCCAAGTCGGGCTGGTTTGATAATACTAAATAGCTCCTGCAATCTGCCATCCAGACGCGGGGCAGCGGATTTTTGTTTGCTGGAGGAAAGTTCCGTGGTTTTTTTTTTGGGGGTATATGACTGGACGTGGCCGGCTGGCTCCTTAAAAAGCTCTATACACAGGATTGTTCCCTGACCCAAGGTGGCATCAGTGCCAAGTCGGGCTGTTTTCGTAGTACCAAGTGCGTCCTGCAATTTGCCATCCAGAAGCGGGGCAGCCTACTTTTGTTTGCCAGGGAAACGTGCCGAGGTTTTTGTCTGGGGGCCTATGGCTGGGAGTGAGCGGCTGGCTCCTGAAAAGCTACGATAGGCAGGATGGTGACCAGACCCATGGTGGCACCAGTGCCAAGTTGGGCTGGTTTGATAGTACCAAGTGGCTCCTGCAATCTGCCATCAAGAAGTTGGCAGGCGAGTTTTGTTTTCCAGGGAAAAGCGCCGTTGTTTTTGTTTAGAGGCCTGTGGCTGGGAGTGGCCGCCTGTCCTCGTAGAATCTACGTTACGCAGCATGGTTCCCAGACCAGAGGTGGCACCAGGGCCAAGTCGGGCTGGTTTGTAAGTACCAACTGCATCCTGCAATCTGCCATCCAAAAGCGGGGCAGCTTACTTTTGTTTGCCAGGGAAACGGGCCGAGGTTTGTGTCCGGGGGCCTATGGCAGGGAGTGACCGGCTGGCTCCTGAAAAGCTACGATAGGCAGGATGTTTACCAGACCCATGGTGGCACCAGTGCCAAGTTGGGCTGATTTGATAGTACCAAGTGGCTCCTGCAATCTGCCATCCAGAATCGGGGTAACTTACTTTTGTTTTCCAGGGAAACGGGCCGAGGTTTGTGTCTGGGGGTCTATGGCTGGGAGTGACCGGCTGGCTCCTGAAAAGCTACGATAGGCAGGATGGTTCCCAGACCAGAGGTGGCACCAGTGCCAAGTTGGGCTGGTTTGATAGTACCAAGTGGCTCCTGCAATCTGCCATCAAAAAGTTGGCAGGCGAGTTTTGGTTTCCAGGGAAAAGCACCGTTGTTTGTGTTTGGGGGCCTGTGGCTCAGAGTGGCCGGGTGGCTGCTTAGAATCCACGTTACGCAGGATGGTTCCCAGACCCAAGGTGGCACCAGTTCCAAGTCGGGCTGGTTTGACACAACCAAGTGGCTCCTGCAATCTGCCATCCAGAATCGGGGCAGCTTAATTTTGTTTGCCAGGGAAACGGTCCGAGGTTTGTGTCTGGGGGCCTATGGCTGGGAGTGACCGGCTGGCTCCTGAAATGCTACAATAGGCAGGATGGTTCCCAGACCCATAGTGGCACCAGTGCCAAGTTGGGATGATTTGATAGTACCAAGTGGCTCCTGCAATCTGCCATCAAAATGCTGGCAGGCGAATTTTGTTTTCCAGGGAAAAGCGCCGTTGTTTTTGTTTGGGGGCCTATGGCAGGGAGTGGCCGGCTGGCTCCTTAGAATCCACGATATGCAGGATTGTTCCCAGACCCAAGGTGGCACCAGTGCCAAGTCGGGCTGGTTTGATGGTGCAAAGTGGCTCCTGCAATCTGCCATCCAGACGCGGGGCAGCGGATTTTTGTTTCCAAGAGAAATGGTCCGTGGTTTGTTTTTGGGGGTATATGGCTGGGCGTGGCCGGCTGGCTCCTTAAAAAGCTCGATATGCAGGATGGTTCCCTGACACAAGGTGGCACCAGTGCCACGTCGGGCGGTTTTCGTAGTACAAAGTGCGTCCTAAAATTTGCCATCCAGAAGAGGGGCAGTTGAGTTTTGTTTGCCAGAGAAAAGGGCCGTGGTTTGTTTTTGGGGGCATATGGCTGAGAGTGGCCGGCTGGCCCCTGAAAATCCACGATAGGCAGGATGGTTCCCAGACCAGAGGTGTCACCAGTGCCAAGTCGGGCTGGTTTGATAGTACTAAGTAGCTCCTGCAATCTGCCATGCAGAAGCGGGGCAGCTTACTTTTGTTTGCCAGGGAAACGGGCCGAGGTTTGTGTCTGGGGGCCTATGGCTGGGAGTGGCCGGCTGGCTCCTGAAAAGCTACGATAGGCAGGATGGTGACCAGACCCATGGTGGCACCAGTGCCAAGTTGGGCTGGTTTGATAGTACCAAGTGGCTCCTGCAATCTGCCATCAAAAAGTTGGCAGGCGAGTTTTGTTTTCCAGGGAAAAGCGCCGTTGTTTGTGTTTGGGGGCCTGTGGCTGGGAGTGGCCAGCTGGCTCCTTAGAACCCACGATAGGCAGGATGTTTCCCAGACCTGAGTTGGCACCAGTGCCAAGTTGGGCTGGTTTGATGGTACCAAGTGGCTCCTGCAATCTGCCATCCAGAAGCGGGGCAGCTTACTTTTGTTTGCCAGGGAAACGGGCCGAAATATTTGTCTGGGGGCCTCTGGCTGGGGGTGGCTGGCTGGCTCCTGAAAAGCTACGATAGGCAGGATGGTGACCAGACCCATGGTGGCACCAGTGCCAAGTTGGGCTGGTTTGATAATACCAAGTGGCTCCTGCAATCTGCCATCAAAAGTTTGGCAGGCGAGTTTTGTTTTCCAGGGAAAAGCACCGTTGTGTGTGTTTTGGGGCCTGTGGCTGGGAGTGGCCAGCTGGCTCCTTAGAATCCACGATACGCCGGATGGTTCCCAGACCCAAGGTGGCATCAGTGCCAAGGCGGGCTGGTTTGTTAGTACCAAGTGGTTCCTGCAATCTGCCATCCAGAAGCGGGGCAGCTGAATTTTGTTTGCCAGACAAAAAGGCTGTTGTTTGTGTTTCGGGGCCTGTGGCTGGCAGTGGCCGGCTGGCTCCTGAAAATCCATGATACGCAGCATGGTTCCCAGACCCAAGGTGGCATCAGTGCCAAGTAGGGCTGGTTTCATAGTACCCAGTGGCTCCTGCAATCTCCCATCCAGAAGCGGGGCAGCTGAGTTTTGTTTGCCTGTGAAACGGGCCGTTGTTTTTAATTGGGGTCTGTGGCCGAGAGTGTTCGGCTGGCTCCTGACAACCCACAATACGCAGGATGGTTCCCAGACCCAAGGTGGCACCAGTGCCAAGTCGGGCTGGTTTGATAGTACCAAGTGGCTCCTGCAATCTGCCATCCAGAAGCGGTGCAGTTGAGTTTTGTTTGCCAGAGAAAAGGGCCGTGGGTTGTGTTTGGGGGCATATGGCTGGGAGTGGCCGGCTGTCTCATTAAAAAGATCGATACGCAGGATGGTTCCCAGACCCAAGGGGGCACCAGTGCCAAGTCGGGCTGTTTTTATAGTACCAAGTGCGTCCTGCAATTTGCCATCCAGAAGAGGGGCAGTTGAGTTTTGTTTGCCAGAGAATAGCGCCGTTGTTTGTGTTTGGGGGCTTGTGGCTCGTAGTGGCCGACTGGCGCCTTAGAATCTGTGTTACGCAGCATGGTTCCCAGACCCAAGGTGGCACCAGTGCCAAGTTGGGCTGGTTTGATAGTACCAAGTGGTCCTGCAATCTGCCATCCAGAAGCGGGGTAGCTTACTTTTGTTTGCCAGGGAAACGGGCCGAGGTTTGTGACTGGGGACCTATGGCTGGGAGTGACCGGCTGGCTCCTGGAAAGCTACGATAGGCAGGATGGTTACCAGACCCATGGTGGCACCAGTGCCAAGTTGGGCTGGTTTGATAGTACCAAGTGGCTCCTGCAATCTGCCATCAAAAAGTTGGCAGGCGAGTTTTGTTTTCCAGGGAAAAGCGACATTGTTTGTATTTGGGGGCCTGTGGCTGGGAGTGACCGGCTGGCTCCTTAGACTCCACGATACGCAGGATGGTTCCCAGACCCAAGGTGGCACCAGTGCCAAGTCGGGCTGGTTTGATACTACCAAGTGCGTCCTGCAATCTGCCATCCAGAAGCGGGGCAGCTTAATTTTGTTTGCCAGGGAAACGGGCCGTGGGTTTTGTTTGGGGGCATATAGCTGAGAGTGGCCGGCTGGCTCCTGAAAATCCACGCTAGGCAGCATGGTTCCCAGATGCAATGTGGCACCAGTGCCAAGTCGGGCTGGTTTGATGGTGCAAAGTGGCTCCTGCAATCTGCCATCCAGAAGCGAGGCAGCTGATTTTTGTTTGCCAGAGGAAAATTCCGTGGATTGTTTTTGGGGGCATATTGCTGGGAGTGGCCGGCTGGCTCCTTAAAATGCTCGATACGCATGATGATTCCCAGGCCCAAGGTGTCACCACTACCAAGTCGGCCTGCGGTTTTAGTATCAAGTTCATCCTGCAATTTGCCATCCAGAAGAGGGGCAGTTGAGTTTTGTTTGCCAGAGAAACGGGCCGAGGTTTCTGTTTGGGGACATATGGCTGAGAGCGGCCGGCTGGCCCCTGAATATCCACGATACAGAGCATGGTTCCCAGATCCAAGGTGGCACCAGTGCCAAGTTGGGCTGGTTTGATAGTACCAAGTGTCTCCTGCAATCTGCCATCCAGAAGCAGGGCAGCTTACTTTTGTTTGCCAGAGAAATAGGCCTAGGTTTTTGTTTGGGGGCCTGTGGCTAGGAGTGGCCGGCTGGCTCCTTAGAATCCACGATACGCAGGATGGTTCCCAGACCCAAGGTGGCACCAGTGCCAAGTCGGGCTGGTTTGATAGTACCAAGTGGCTCCTGCAAACTCCATCAAAAAGTTGGCAGGCGTGTTTTGTTTTCCAGGGAACAGCGCCGTTGATTTTGTTTGGGGGCCTGTGGCTAGGAGTGGCCGGCTGGCTCCTTAGAATCCACGATACGCAGGATGGTTCCCAGACCCAAGGTGGCACCAGTGCCAAGTCGGGCTGGTTTGATTACACCAAGTGGCTCCTGCAATCTGCCATCCAGAAGTGAGGCAGCTAAGTTTTGTTTGCGAGAAAAAAGGGCCGTGGTTTTTGTTGGGGGCCTGTGGCTGGGAGTAGCCGGCTGGCTCCTTAAAATCCACGATAGGCAGGATGGTTCCCAGACCCAAGGTGGCACCAGTGCCAAGTCGGGCTGGTTTGATAGTACCAAGTGGCTCCTGCAATCTGCCATCCAGAAGCGGGGCAGCTGAGTTTTGTTTGCCAGAGAAAAAGGCTGTGGTTTGTGTTTGGGGGCCTGTGGCTGGCAGTGGCCGGCTGGCTCCTGAAAATCCACGATACGCAGCATGGTTCCCAGACCCAAGGTGGCACCAGTGCCAAGCGGGGCTCGTTTGACAGTGTCAAGTGCCTCCTGCAATCTCCCATCCAGAAGCGGGGCAGCTGAGTTTTTTTTGCCAGGGAAACGGACCTTTGTTTTTGATTGGGCTCTGTGGCCGAGAGTGGTCGGCTGTCTCCTGACAATCCACAATACGCAGGATGGTTCCCAGACCCAAGGTGGCACCAGTGCCAAGTCGGGCTGGTTTGATAGTACCAAGTGTCTCCTGCAATCTGCCATCCAGAAGCGGGGCAGCTGAGTTTTGTTTGCCAGAGAAAAGGGCCGTGGGTTGTGTTTGGGGGCATATGGCTGGGAGTGGCCACCTGGCTCCTTAAAATGCACGATACGCCGCATGGTAACCAGGCGCAAGGTGGCACCAGTGCCAAGTCAGGCTGTTTTTGTAGTACCCAGTGGCTCCTGCAATTTGCCATCCAGAAGCGGGGCAGTTGAATTTTGTTTGCTAGAGAAAAGGGCTGTGGTTTGTGTTTGGGGGCCTATGGCTGAGAGTGGCCGGCTGGCCCCTGAAAATCAACGATAGGCAGGATGGTTCCCAGATCCAAGGTGGCACCAGTGCCAAGTAAGGCTGGTTGTATGGTTCAAAGTAACTCCTGCAATCTGCCATCCAGAAGCGGGACAGCTGAGTTTTTTTTGCCAGAGAAAAGGTCCATGGTTTCTTTTTGGGGCATACGGCTGGGAATTGCCGGCTGGCTCCTTAAAATGCTCGATACGCAGGATGGTTCCCAGAGCCAAGGTGGCACCACTGCCAAGTCGGGCTCTTTTTGTAGTACCAAGTGCGTCCTGCAATTTGCCATCCAGAAGAGGGGCAGTTGAGTTTTGTTTGCCAGAGAAAAGGGCCGTTGTTTGTGTTTGGGGGCCTGTGGCTGGGAGTGTTCGGCTGGTTCCTGAATATGTACGATACGCAGGATTGTTCCCAGATCCAAGGTGGCAGCAGTGCCATGTTGTGCTGGTGTGATAGTCCCAAGTGGCTCCTGCAATCTGCCATCCAGAAGTGGGGCAGCTGATTTTTGTTTGCCAGAGAAAAGGTCCGTGGTTTGTTTTTGGGGGCATATGGCTGAGAGTGGCCGGCTGGCCCCTGAAAATCCACGATACACAGGATGGTTCCCAGATCCAAGGTGGCACCTGTGCCAAGTCGGGCTGATTTGATAGTACTAAGTAGCTCCTGCAATCTGCCATCCAGAAGCGGGGCAGCTTACTTTTGTTTGCCAGGGAAACGGGCCGAGGTTTGTGTTTGGGGGCCTATGGCTGAGAGTGACCGGCTGGCTCCTGAAAAGCTACGATAGGCAGGATGGTGACCAGACCCATGGTGGCACCAGTGCCAAGTTGGGCTGGTTTGATAGTACCAAGTGGTTCCTGCAATCTGCCATCCAGAAGCAGGGCAGCTGAGTTTTGTTTGCCAGAGAAAAGGGCCTTGGTTTGTGTTTGGGGGCATATGGCTGGGTGTGGCCAGCTGGCTCCTTAAAATGCACGATATGCAACATGGCTCCCAGACCCAAGGTGGCACAAGTGCCAAGTTGGGCTGGTTTGATAGTACCAAGTGGCTCCTGCAATCTTCCATGATCACGTGGAGAAATACTTTCTGGTTTCAGCCTCATGCTCTTTCTTCTCTCCCTCAACTTCTCTATCACCTCTCATCTGGTTCACATGCGCTGTCTTCAAGGTCCACAGGCTACTTTTCACAGAATCTTCTGGCCTGATGAAGTAAGGATGATGAATAGAACAGAGCTGGGATCTATTTTCCAGTTTGGATAAAATGCATTCTGCACACAAATCCAAGGAGAACGGGCTGCCCCGATGCCCAGAAAATCTTTCACTCCTGCTAGTGTTCTATGTCAACCGCAACTTAGTCTGAAAGAAAAGCTTTTTCTCTGAGAGCATCTGAGAGGTTTGCATGAAGCACTGATATCTGACATATGCAATTTTGAATAGGAGAGGAAAAAGAAAATGGCAAGGAGTTTTTAATTTTAGTGGTTTCAATTTTAATTTCCGTGCACTTTTTCAAAACTTGTCAGCTCAAATGCCCATCAACATCTTTTAGTCATCTGTAAGTCAGTATTCATATAAAATGTGCTTCAAATCCAAAGAATTTCAAATTTGCACTCCAAGCTTCTATGCCTAGATTTATGATTTCCTACACATATTAGATGAAAGGAAGGCCTTTTTTACTGTGGGAGTGCTGGAACACTGGAACAGGTTGCCCAGAGAAGTTGTGGGTGTCCCATCCCTGAAAGTATTCAAGGTCACCCTGGACGGGGCTTGGAGCAGCAACAAAGGAGAAGCTTGATGGTAGAGAAACAAAGTTGGACTATAGAAGAAACTCGGATTGAAGTATAGGATCAAGTTTTCTCTCAGCTCTTGGGGTAAATTCAAAGTTGTACAAAATGACATTTATCTGTGCTATTCACTACTGTAACAGAAAGTTTCATGAAAACTGTACAGAAGATAGTAAATTTTAAAAGAGATAAGAATTACAGCATAAAATCCATGGGATAGGTTACAACATGAGACACTCTCTAAGAGAAAATCTCTGTGTTTCAGCACTTCATCGGGGTAAGATTTCATGAAGTGCCAAAGAAGGCGGCAAAATATCATTCGGGACATTATTTACTGGAATTCAGCCTGGCCATTAGTAGGAACTGCCTTTGAACATATCATGTAGATATACCACACACACTTTCCCTTCACTGAAAAATTACTGTTTACAACAAATAAGCAATTGACAATCAAAATTGATTGAAAGCATCTTAAACATGTCAAGTATTTCATTGTAGATGATCTGTGATCCAAATGCTTCTTCCACCTTCGAGAGGGACAGAAGAATTCTTCCATATCATGATGGTTTAAAATTGTATCAACCAATGTTTTCTGCTGAAAAGATATCATCTATTTTTTTCTATTTTTGGAAGAAAATATTCCTAGACATACAACAGGTGAGAACTAAGTAATTTTAAAGAAACAAATGAAATGAAAATATTCTGTAAATAGAATGAAATGAAAAGCTGTGTTTTAAATAGGAGCTAAATATTAAACAGAATTTTTGTACCAGGCATTTGAATTACTGCACCAGCTCTTTTGCCCATCAAGAGAGGCATTTAGCATTTCAGTCTTTTCCAAGGTGTTCATGATCTGCTATACTGATCTCTGTGTGTGCCTAGGTGTGTGTGGAGGGGGGGGCATATGAAGGGGAGTGTGTATGTTTGCTTTACAATTGTTGTGGCAGATTCATGCCTCAGCTCCACATTTTGTTTTAAAAAGGTCACACCGAGTGGATATGAAGTTTACTATCAACAAGAGATCGATTCCCAAATCATCCATTTGACTCTCCCTTATAAATCATGTGCTTTGTTGCATATTTTATCAAATATACTTTCAAGCCAGATGGAGGAAGGAGGATGTGGGAATCCCTCCACCATCTTGCAACTTTTATGTAAGTAGGTTTTCAAGAAAATCATCATTTCTCTTTTAAATATGTCTGGAACAGGCATGATGGTAGTGTCAACCTGTTGGAGTTTTTGTTGCTGGAAGAAGTTGTACAAAAGGATTGGTTTTTACATTGACCAGTTACTGAATCAAGCGCAGGAATACATTGGAAATTTAGCTGGGGGTTCCTTTTCCCAGCAGACTACTTCTAGAACGAGCTTGTACACTGAAGCTGACTCTTTTGCTCTCTTTTTGTTTCTTTCCTATTTTCTTGGCTTCTTTGCCACTATCTAGACAATTTTGGAACTTTGTTCCCAACTAAAATGGTTTCAATAGTCTGATTGTGATCATACATTTTTACAAGGAATTTTTAAAATCTTTCCTCGAGTCCAGAAAGTCAAGGACTTAGATCTTTTTCTTCCCTTATCAATATTGCCATGAAATTGATAAATAAAGACCAACTCTTTATTTTTGTTTTTAACCCACGTAGATAATTCCCATCCATTAATCCATTTTGTGGACCAATAGCTGCCATTCTGATGGAAGCTGTCACTTCTTAACAATAGGCATTCTGTGACTATGTTGACAGCACTTTGGGTGAAGATCCTAACTGGTCTTAGATATACATAGGGAGAAATTTGCTCAGCCAGTGTCAGTCTTAAGCATGCGTATCAGAAGATCTTTCTAGAGCTGGGAATTTTCCCATGAAAGGGATTCAGTTAGGGAAGAGACACTTGTGCCAGAGTTTTACATTCTTCTTGAACACTGCTTAAGGAACTTAGATGCCATGTCCATTTGGATCTCTGTCTGCACAGAACTTTGTCATGCCAGTGCTTTGAAATGCATCTTGAAGAGAATTCACTAGCACAGAATGAAAGAGAGTGGAAGGGGTTGGTGGGGCTAACCAGGCCCAACCCCCCTGCCTAAACCAGGATACCTAGAGCCTCTTGCCCAGGATTCTATCTGGGTGTACTTTTAATGTCTTCAAAGATCCAGGCTCCACAATCTTTCTGGGCAGTCTGTGCCGTGGTTCAGTCACCCTGACAGTAAAGAAACATTTACTGATGTTCAAAGGCAATCTCCTGTATTTCAGTGTGTGCCCACTGCCTCTTGTCTTTTCCCTCAGCATCACTGAAAAGACACTGATTCCCTCCCCTTTGCACTATTGCTTCCATATGTATGTGTGATGCCATGTAGAGGTATGTCAAAAACCTCCCTGAAGCCCAGGCAGATAATATTCCCTTCATCTACCAGTCAAGTTGATTCATCAGAGGAGTTTAAAGTGATGTTCAGCATGAAATTCCCCTGAAAAATCATGCTAACTACATTATTTGGTCATCTGTCATGTGCCTGGCAAGGATTTCCAGGAAGAGCTGCTTCATCAACTTCCTGGGGATAAAAAAGAGGCTGGCTGGTTTGTACTATGGCGAGTCCTCTTAATTGCCTTTTTTGAAGATGGGTGTCATTTGCTAACATCCACTCTTTAGCCTCTCTTGTCGTCTACATCTTAGCAAAACGCTTTTCCACTATGTCTGGCTAGGAAAAACTGTGCCAGCACAGAAAACATCTCCCATCGTGTTCTAGAAGTTGCACGGATGTCTGCCAAGTGTTTGGCAGGAAGAAAAGAAAAGTTGTCCAAAACAGCTTCCAATCGAATGTTCCTGTGATTGGAAAAGTCAGGAGAGTGCAAAGGTACTGTTTTCTATCAGTTGGCAAGGTGCGCACACAATCCCAGTGTTGTACAGCTTGCTTCTTCACCTTCCCGAAGCTGCCGCTCTCGCCGGCTGCCGGAGCCCAAGAAGCGGCTTCTTCGCGCAAAGACGATTGTGCCGCTCACAGGGCTCTCCTTAGCGCGGCTTCTGCCGAAAGACGCCCGGCAGCGGCTCTTACCTCCGGAGAGCATCCTACCTTCGTCTTTAGCTCCTCTTCTCATCTACACCTCGGCAAAAAGCTTTTCCACTATGTCTGGCTAGGAAAAACTGTGCCAGCACAGAAAACATCTCCCATCGTGTTCTAGAAGTTGCACGGATGTCTGCCAAGTGTTTGGCAGGAAGAAAAGAAAAGTTGTCCAAAACAGCTTCCAATCGAATGTTCCTGTGATTGGAAAAGTCAGGAGAGTGCAAAGGTACTGTTTTCTATCAGTTGGCAAGGTGCGCACACAATCCCAGTGTTGTACAGCTTGCTTCTTCACCTTCCCGAAGCTGCCGCTCTCGCCGGCTGCCGGAGCCCAAGAAGCGGCTTCTTCGCGCAAAGACGATTGTGCCGCTCACAGTGCTCTCCTTAGCGCGGCTTCTGCCGAAAGACGCCCGGCAGCGGCTCTTACCTCCGGAGAGCATCCTACCTTCGTCTTTCGCGTCTTTTGTAGTCTACATCTTAGCAAAACGCTTTTCCACTATGTCTGGCTAGTAAAAACTGTGCCAGCACAGAAAACATCTCCCATCGTGTTCTAGAAGTTGCACGGATGTCTGCCAAGTGTTTGGCAGGAAGAAAAGAAAAGTTGTCCAAAACAGCTTCCAATCGAATGTTCCTGTGATTGGAAAAGTCAGGAGAGTGCAAAGGTACTGTTTTCTATCAGTTGGCAAGGTGCGCACACAATCCCAGTGTTGTACAGCTTGCTTCTTCACCTTCCCGAAGCTGCCGCTCTCGCCGGCTGCCGGAGCCCAAGAAGCGGCTTCTTCGCGCAAAGACGATTGTGCCGCTCACAGTGCTCTCCTTAGCGCGGCTTCTGCCGAAAGACGCCCGGCAGCGGCTCTTACCTCCGGAGAGCATCCTACCTTCGTCTTTCGCGTCTTTTGTAGTCTACATCTTAGCAAAACGCTTTTCCACTATGTCTGGCTAGTAAAAACTGTGCCAGCACAGAAAACATCTCCCATCGTGTTCTAGAAGTTGCACGGATGTCTGCCAAGTGTTTGGCAGGAAGAAAAGAAAAGTTGTCCAAAACAGCTTCCAATCGAATGTTCCTGTGATTGGAAAAGTCAGGAGAGTGCAAAGGTACTGTTTTCTATCAGTTGGCAAGGTGCGCACACAATCCCAGTGTTGTACAGCTTGCTTCTTCACCTTCCCGAAGCTGCCGCTCTCGCCGGCTGCCGGAGCCCAAGAAGCGGCTTCTTCGCGCAAAGACGATTGTGCCGCTCACAGTGCTCTCCTTAGCGCGGCTTCTGCCGAAAGACGCCCGGCAGCGGCTCTTACCTCCGGAGAGCATCCTAGCTTCGTCTTTCGCGTCTTTTGTAGTCTACATCTTAGCAAAACGCTTTTCCACTATGTCTGGCTAGGAAAACCCGTGCCAGCACAGAAAACATCTCCCATCGTTTTCTAGAAGTTGCACGGATGTCTGCCAAGTGTTTGGCAGGAAGAAAAGAAAAGTTGTCCAAAACAGCTTCCAATCGAATGTTCCTGTGATTGGAAAAGTCAGGAGAGTGCAAAGGTACTGTTTTCTATCAGTTGGCAAGGTGCGCACACAATCCCAGTGTTGTACAGCTTGCTTCTTCACCTTCCCGAAGCTGCCACTCTCAGGAGGTAAGAGCCGCTGCCGGGCGTCTTTCGGCAGAAGCTGCGCTAAGGAGAGCACTGTGAGCGGCACAATCGTCTTTGCGCGAAAAAGCCGCTTCTTGGGCTCCGGCAGCCGGCGAGAGCGGCAGCTTCGGGAAGGTGAAGAAGCAAGCTGTACAACACTGGGATTGTGTGCGCACCTTGCCAATTGATAGAAAACAGTACCTTTGCACTCTCCTGACTTTTCCAATCACAGGAACATTCGATTGGAAGCTGTTTTGGACAACTTTTCTTTTCTTCCTGCCAAACACTTGGCAGACATCCGTGCAACTTCTAGAACACGATGGGAGATGTTTTCTGTGCTGGCACAGTTTTTCCTAGCCAGACATAGTGGAAAAGCGTTTTGCTAAGATGTAGACTACAAAAGACGCGAAAGACGAAGGTAGGATGCTCTCCGGAGGTAAGAGCCGCTGCCAGGCGTCTTTCGGCAGAAGCCGCGCTAAGGAGAGCCCTGTGAGCGGCACAATCGTCTTTGCGCGAAGAAGCCGCTTCTTGGGCTCCGGCAGCCGGCGAGAGCGGCAGCTTCGGGAAGGTGAAGAAGCAAGCTGTACAACACTGGGATTATGTGCGCACCTTGCCAACTGATAGAAAACAGTACCTTTGCACTCTCCTGACTTTTCCAATCACAGGAACATTCGATTGGAAGCTGTTTTGGACAACTTTTCTTTTCTTCCTGCCAAACACTTGGCAGACATCCGTGCAACTTCTAGAACACGATGGGAGATGTTTTCTGTGCTGGCACAGTTTTTCCTAGCCAGACATAGTGGAAAAGCGTTTTGCTAAGATGTAGACTACAAAAGACGCGAAAGACGAAGGTAGGATGCTCTCCGGAGGTAAGAGCCGCTGCCGGGCGTCTTTCGGCAGAAGCCGCGCTAAGGAGAGCACTGTGAGCGGCACAATCGTCTTTGCGCGAAGAAGCCGCTTCTTGGGCTCCGGCAGCCGGCGAGAGCGGCAGCTTCGGGAAGGTGAAGAAGCAAGCTGTACAACACTGGGATTGTGTGCGCACCTTGCCAACTGATAGAAAACAGTACCTTTGCACTCTCCTGACTTTTCCAATCACAGGAACATTCGATTGGAAGCTGTTTTGGACAACTTTTCTTTTCTTCCTGCCAAACACTTGGCAGACATCCGTGCAACTTCTAGAACACGATGGGAGATGTTTTCTGTGCTGGCACAGTTTTTCCTAGCCAGACATAGTGGAAAAGCGTTTTGCTAAGATGTAGACTACAAAAGACGCGAAAGACGAAGGTAGGATGCTCTCCGGAGGTAAGAGCCGCTGCCGGGCGTCTTTCGGCAGAAGCCGCGCTAAGGAGAGCCCTGTGAGCGGCACAATCGTCTTTGCGCGAAGAAGCCGCTTCTTGGGCTCCGGCAGCCGGCGAGAGCGGCAGCTTCGGGAAGGTGAAGAAGCAAGCTGTACAACACTGGGATTGTGTGCGCACCTTGCCAACTGATAGAAAACAGTACCTTTGCACTCTCCTGACTTTTCCAATCACAGGAACATTCGATTGGAAGCTGTTTTGGACAACTTTTCTTTTCTTCCTGCCAAACACTTGGCAGACATCCGTGCAACTTCTAGAACACGATGGGAGATGTTTTCTGTGCTGGCACAGTTTTTCCTAGCCAGACATAGTGGAAAAGCGTTTTGCTAAGATGTAGACTACAAAAGACGCGAAAGACGAAGGTAGGATGCTCTCCGGAGGTAAGAGCCGCTGCCGGGCGTCTTTCGGCAGAAGGCGCGCTAAAGTGAGCACTGTGAGCGGCACAATCGTCTTTGCGCGAAGAAGCCGCTTCTTAGGCTCCGGCAGCCGGCGAGAGCGGCAGCTTCGGGAAGGTGAAGAAGCAAGCTGTACAACACTGGGATTGTGTGCGCACCTTGCCAACTGATAGAAAACAGTACCTTTGCACTCTCCTGACTTTTCCAATCACAGGAACATTCGATTGGAAGCTGTTTTGGACAACTTTTCTTTTCTTCCTGCCAAACACTTGGCAGACATCCGTGCAACTTCTAGAACACGATGGGAGATGTTTTCTGTGCTGGCACAGTTTTTCCTAGCCAGACATAGTGGAAAAGCTTTTTGCCGAGGTGTAGATGAGAAGAGGAGCTAAAGACGAAGGTAGGATGCTCTCCGGAGGTAAGAGCCGCTGCCGGGCGTCTTTCGGCAGAAGCCGCGCTAAGGAGAGCCCTGTGAGCGGCACAATCGTCTTTGCGCGAAGAAGCCGCTTCTTGGGCTCCGGCAGCCGGCGAGAGCGGCAGCTTCGGGAAGGTGAAGAAGCAAGCTGTACAACACTGGGATTGTGTGCGCACCTTGCCAACTGATAGAAAACAGTACCTTTGCACTCTCCTGACTTTTCCAATCACAGGAACATTCGATTGGAAGCTGTTTTGGACAACTTTTCTTTTCTTCCTGCCAAACACTTGGCAGACATCCGTGCAACTTCTAGAACACGATGGGAGATGTTTTCTGTGCTGGCACAGTTTTTCCTAGCCAGACATAGTGGAAAAGCGTTTTGCTAAGATGTAGACGACAAGAGAGGCTAAAGAGTGGATGTTAGCAAATGACACCCATCTTCAAAAAAGGCAATTAAGAGGACTCGCCATAGTACAAACCAGCCAGCCTCTTTTTTATCCCCAGGAAGTTGATGAAGCAGCTCTTCCTGGAAATCCTTGCCAGGCACATGACAGATGACCAAATAATGTAGTTAGCATGATTTTTCAGGGGAATTTCATGCTGAACATCACTTTAAACTCCTCTGATGAATCAACTTGACTGGTAGATGAAGGGAATATTATCTGCCTGGGCTTCAGGGAGGTTTTTGACATACCTCTACATGGCATCACACATACATATGGAAGCAATAGTGCAAAGGGGAGGGAATCAGTGTCTTTTCAGTGATGCTGAGGGAAAAGACAAGAGGCAGTGGGCACACACTGAAATACAGGAGATTGCCTTTGAACATCAGTAAATGTTTCTTTACTGTCAGGGTGACTGAACCACGGCACAGACTGCCCAGAAAGATTGTGGAGCCTGGATCTTTGAAGACATTAAAAGTACACCCAGATAGAATCCTGGGCAAGAGGCTCTAGGTATCCTGGTTTAGGCAGGGGGGTTGGGCCTGGTTAGCCCCACCAACCCCTTCCACTCTCTTTCATTCTGTGCTAGTGAATTCTCTTCAAGATGCATTTCAAAGCACTGGCATGACAAAGTTCTGTGCAGACAGAGATCCAAATGGACATGGCATCTAAGTTCCTTAAGCAGTGTTCAAGAAGAATGTAAAACTCTGGCACAAGTGTCTCTTCCCTAACTGAATCCCTTTCATGGGAAAATTCCCAGCTCTAGAAAGATCTTCTGATACGCATGCTTAAGACTGACACTGGCTGAGCAAATTTCTCCCTATGTATATCTAAGACCAGTTAGGATCTTCACCCAAAGTGCTGTCAACATAGTCACAGAATGCCTATTGTTAAGAAGTGACAGCTTCCATCAGAATGGCAGCTATTGGTCCACAAAATGGATTAATGGATGGGAATTATCTACGTGGGTTAAAAACAAAAATAAAGAGTTGGTCTTTATTTATCAATTTCATGGCAATATTGATAAGGGAAGAAAAAGATCTAAGTCCTTGACTTTCTGGACTCGAGGAAAGATTTTAAAAATTCCTTGTAAAAATGTATGATCACAATCAGACTATTGAAACCATTTTAGTTGGGAACAAAGTTCCAAAATTGTCTAGATAGTGGCAAAGAAGCCAAGAAAATAGGAAAGAAACAAAAAGAGAGCAAAAGAGTCAGCTTCAGTGTACAAGCTCGTTCTAGAAGTAGTCTGCTGGGAAAAGGAACCCCCAGCTAAATTTCCAATGTATTCCTGCGCTTGATTCAGTAACTGGTCAATGTAAAAACCAATCCTTTTGTACAACTTCTTCCAGCAACAAAAACTCCAACAGGTTGACACTACCATCATGCCTGTTCCAGACATATTTAAAAGAGAAATGATGATTTTCTTGAAAACCTACTTACATAAAAGTTGCAAGATGGTGGAGGGATTCCCACATCCTCCTTCCTCCATCTGGCTTGAAAGTATATTTGATAAAATATGCAACAAAGCACATGATTTATAAGGGAGAGTCAAATGGATGATTTGGGAATCGATCTCTTGTTGATAGTAAACTTCATATCCACTCGGTGTGACCTTTTTAAAACAAAATGTGGAGCTGAGGCATGAATCTGCCACAACAATTGTAAAGCAAACATACACACTCCCCTTCATATGCCCCCCCCTCCACACACACCTAGGCACACACAGAGATCAGCATAGCAGATCATGAACACCTTGGAAAAGACTGAAATGCTAAATGCCTCTCTTGATGGGCAAAAGAGCTGGTGCAGTAATTCAAATGCCTGGTACAAAAATTCTGTTTAATATTTAGCTCCTATTTAAAACACAGCTTTTCATTTCATTCTATTTACAGAATATTTTCATTTCATTTGTTTCTTTAAAATTACTTAGTTCTCACCTGTTGTATGTCTAGGAATATTTTCTTCCAAAAATAGAAAAAAATAGATGATATCTTTTCAGCAGAAAACATTGGTTGATACAATTTTAAACCATCATGATATGGAAGAATTCTTCTGTCCCTCTCGAAGGTGGAAGAAGCATTTGGATCACAGATCATCTACAATGAAATACTTGACATGTTTAAGATGCTTTCAATCAATTTTGATTGTCAATTGCTTATTTGTTGTAAACAGTAATTTTTCAGTGAAGGGAAAGTGTGTGTGGTATATCTACATGATATGTTCAAAGGCAGTTCCTACTAATGGCCAGGCTGAATTCCAGTAAATAATGTCCCGAATGATATTTTGCCGCCTTCTTTGGCACTTCATGAAATCTTACCCCGATGAAGTGCTGAAACACAGAGATTTTCTCTTAGAGAGTGTCTCATGTTGTAACCTATCCCATGGATTTTATGCTGTAATTCTTATCTCTTTTAAAATTTACTATCTTCTGTACAGTTTTCATGAAACTTTCTGTTACAGTAGTGAATAGCACAGATAAATGTCATTTTGTACAACTTTGAATTTACCCCAAGAGCTGAGAGAAAACTTGATCCTATACTTCAATCCGAGTTTCTTCTATAGTCCAACTTTGTTTCTCTACCATCAAGCTTCTCCTTTGTTGCTGCTCCAAGCCCCGTCCAGGGTGACCTTGAATACTTTCAGGGATGGGACACCCACAACTTCTCTGGGCAACCTGTTCCAGTGTTCCAGCACTCCCACAGTAAAAAAGGCCTTCCTTTCATCTAATATGTGTAGGAAATCATAAATCTAGGCATAGAAGCTTGGAGTGCAAATTTGAAATTCTTTGGATTTGAAGCACATTTTATATGAATACTGACTTACAGATGACTAAAAGATGTTGATGGGCATTTGAGCTGACAAGTTTTGAAAAAGTGCACGGAAATTAAAATTGAAACCACTAAAATTAAAAACTCCTTGCCATTTTCTTTTTCCTCTCCTATTCAAAATTGCATATGTCAGATATCAGTGCTTCATGCAAACCTCTCAGATGCTCTCAGAGAAAAAGCTTTTCTTTCAGACTAAGTTGCGGTTGACGTAGAACACTAGCAGGAGTGAAAGATTTTCTGGGCATCGGGGCAGCCCGTTCTCCTTGGATTTGTGTGCAGAATGCATTTTATCCAAACTGGAAAATAGATCCCAGCTCTGTTCTATTCATCATCCTTACTTCATCAGGCCAGAAGATTCTGTGAAAAGTAGCCTGTGGACCTTGAAGACAGCGCATGTGAACCAGATGAGAGGTGATAGAGAAGTTGAGGGAGAGAAGAAAGAGCATGAGGCTGAAACCAGAAAGTATTTCTCCACGTGATCATGGAAGATTGCAGGAGCCACTTGGTACTATCAAACCAGCCCAACTTGGCACTTGTGCCACCTTGGGTCTGGGAGCCATGTTGCATATCGTGCATTTTAAGGAGCCAGCTGGCCACACCCAGCCATATGCCCCCAAACACAAACCAAGGCCCTTTTCTCTGGCAAACAAAACTAAGCTGCCCTGCTTCTGGATGGCAGATTGCAGGAACCACTTGGTACTATCAAACCAGCCCAACTTGGCACTGGTGCCACCATGGGTCTGGTCACCATCCTGCCTATTGTAGCTTTTCAGGAGCCAGCCGGTCACTCTCAGCCATAGGCCCCCAAACACAAACCTCGGCCCGTTTCCCTGGCAAACAAAAGTAAGCTGCCCCGCTTCTGCATGGCAGATTGCAGGAGCTACTTAGTACTATCAAATCAGCCCGACTTGGCACAGGTGCCACCTTGGATCTGGGAACCATCCTGTGTATCGTGGATTTTCAGGGGCCAGCCGGCCACTCTCAGCCATATGCCCCCAAAAACAAACCACGGACCTTTCCTCTGGCAAACAAAAATCAGCTGCCCCACTTCTGGATGGCAGATTGCAGGAGCCACTTGGGACTATCACACCAGCACAACATGGCACTGCTGCCACCTTGGATCTGGGAACAATCCTGCGTATCGTACATATTCAGGAACCAGCCGAACACTCCCAGCCACAGGCCCCCAAACACAAACAACGGCCCTTTTCTCTGGCAAACAAAACTCAACTGCCCCTCTTCTGGATGGCAAATTGCAGGACGCACTTGGTACTACAAAAAGAGCCCGACTTGGCAGTGGTGCCACCTTGGCTCTGGGAACCATCCTGCGTATCGAGCATTTTAAGGAGCCAGCCGGCAATTCCCAGCCGTATGCCCCAAAAAGAAACCATGGACCTTTTCTCTGGCAAAAAAAACTCAGCTGTCCCGCTTCTGGATGGCAGATTGCAGGAGTTACTTTGAACCATACAACCAGCCTTACTTGGCACTGGTGCCACCTTGGATCTGGGAACCATCCTGCCTATCGTTGATTTTCAGGGGCCAGCCGGCCACTCTCAGCCATAGGCCCCCAAACACAAACCACAGCCCTTTTCTCTAGCAAACAAAATTCAACTGCCCCGCTTCTGGATGGCAAATTGCAGGAGCCACTGGGTACTACAAAAACAGCCTGACTTGGCACTGGTGCCACCTTGCGTCTGGTTACCATGCGGCGTATCGTGCATTTTAAGGAGCCAGGTGGCCACTCCCAGCCATATGCCCCCAAACACAACCCACGGCCCTTTTCTCTGGCAAACAAAACTCAGCTGCCCCGCTTCTGGATGGCAGATTGCAGGAGACACTTGGTACTATCAAACCAGCCCGACTTGGCACTGGTGCCACCTTGGGTCTGGGAACCATCCTGCGTATTGTGGATTGTCAGGAGACAGCCGACCACTCTCGGCCACAGAGCCCAATCAAAAACAAAGGTCCGTTTCCCTGGCAAAAAAAACTCAGCTGCCCCGCTTCTGGATGGGAGATTGCAGGAGGCACTTGACACTGTCAAACGAGCCCCACTTGGCACTGGTGCCACCTTGGGTCTGGGAACCATGCTGCGTATCGTGGATTTTCAGGAGCCAGCCGGCCACTGCCAGCCACAGGCCCCCAAACACAAACCACAGCCTTTTTCTCTGGCAAACAAAACTCAGCTGCCCCGCTTCTGGATGGCAGATTGCAGGAGCCACTTGGTACTATCAAACCAGCCCGACTTGGCACTGGTGCCACCTTGGGTCTGGGAACCATCCTGCCTATCGTGGATTTTAAGGAGCCAGCCGGCTACTCCCAGCCACAGGCCCCCAACAAAAACCACGGCCCTTTTTTCTCGCAAACAAAACTTAGCTGCCTCACTTCTGGATGGCAGATTGCAGGAGCCACTTGGTGTAATCAAACCAGCCCGACTTGGCACTGGTGCCACCTTGGGTCTGGGAACCATCCTGCGTATCGTGGATTCTAAGGAGCCAGCCGGCCACTCCCAGCCACAGGCCCCCAAACAAAATCAACGGCGCTGTTCCCTGGAAAACAAAACACGCCTGCCAACTTTTTGATGGAGTTTGCAGGAGCCACTTGGTACTATCAAACCAGCCCGACTTGGCACTGGTGCCACCTTGGGTCTGGGAAACATCCTGCGTATCGTGGATTCTTAGGAGCCAGCCGGCCACTCCTAGCCACAGGCCCCCAAACAAAAACCTAGGCCTATTTCTCTGGCAAACAAAAGTAAGCTGCCCTGCTTCTGGATGGCAGATTGCAGGAGACACTTGGTACTATCAAACCAGCCCAACTTGGCACTGGTGCCACCTTGGGTCTGGGAACCATCCTGCGTATCGTGGATTCTAAGGAGCCAGCCGGCCACTCCCAGCCACAGGCCCCCAAACACAAACAACGGCACTTTTCCCTGGAAAACAAAACTCGCCTGCCAACTTTTTGATGGCAGATTGCAGGAGCCACTTGGTACTATCAAATCAGCCCAACTTGGCACTGGTGCCACCATGGGTCTGGTCACCATCCTGCGTATCGTAGCTTTTCAGGAGCCAGCCGGTCACTCCCAGCCATAGGCCCCCAGACACAAACCTCGGCCCGTTTCCCTGGCAAACAAAAGTAAGCTGCCCCGCTTCTGGATGGCAGATTGCAGTACGCACTTGGTACTATCAAACCAGCCCAACTTGGAAATGGTGCCACCTTGGGTCTGGGAACCATCCTGCGTATCGTGGATTCTAAGGAGCCAGCGGGCCACTCCCAGCCACAGGCCCCCAAATACAAACAACGGCGCTTTTCCCTGGAAAACAAAACTCGCCTGCCAAATTTTTGATGGCAGATTGCAGGAGCCACTTGGTACTATCAAATCAGCCCAACTTGGCACTGGTGCCACCATGGATCTGGTCACCATCCTGCCTATCGTAGCTTTTCAGGTGCCAGCCGGTCACTCCCAGCCATAGGAACCCAGACACAAACCTCGGCCCGTTTCCCTGGCAAACAAAAGTAAGCTGCCCCGCTTCTGGATGGCAGATTGCAGGAGCCACTTTGCACCATCAAACTGGCCCGACTTGTCACTGGTGCCACCTCAGGTCTGGGAACCCTCCTGCGTATCGTGGATTCCAATTAGCAAGACGGCCACTCCCAGCCACAGGCCCCCAAACACAAACAACGGCGCTTTTCCCTGGAAAACAAAACTCGCCTGCCAAATTTTGATGGCAGATTGCAGGAGCCACTTGGTACTATCAAACCAGCCCAACTTGGCACTGCTGACACCATGGGTCTGGTCACCATCCTGCCTATCGTAGCTTTTCAGGAGCCAGCCGGTCACTCCCAGCCATAGGCCCACAGACACAAAGCTCGGCCCGTTTCCCTGGCAAACAAAAGTAAGCTGCCCCGCTTCTGGATGGCAGATTTCAGGATCCACTTGTTATTATCAAACCAGCCCGACTTGGTACTGGTGCCACCTCTGGTCTGGGAACCATCCTGCGTATCTTGGATTCTAAGGAGCCAGCCGGCCACTCCCAGCCACAGGCCCCCAAAAAAAAACATCGGCGCTTTTCCCTGGAAAACAAAACTCGCCTGCCAACATTTTGATTGCAGATTGCAGGAACCACTTGGTACTATCAAACCAGCCCAACTTGGCACTGGTGCCAACTTGGGTCTGGGAACCATCCGGCGTATCGTGTGTTTAAAGGAGCCAGCCGGCCACTCCAGCCACAGGCCCGCAGACACAAACAACGGCGCTATTCCCTGGAAAACAAAACTCGCCTGCCAACTTTTGATGGCAGATTGCAGGAGCCACTTGGTACTATCAAACCAGCCCAACTTGGCACTGGTGCCACCATGGGTCTGGTCACCATCCTGCCTATCGTAGCTTTTCAGGAGCCAGCCGGTCACTCCCAGCCATAGGCCCCCAGACACAAACCTCGGCCCGTTTCCCTGGCAAACAAAAGTAAGCTGCCCCGCTTCTGGATGGCAGATTGCAGGACGCACTTGGTAGTATCAAACCAGCCCGACTTGGCACTGGTGCTACCTCAGGTCTGGGAACCATCCTGCGTATTGTGGATTCTAAGGAGCCAGCCGGCCACTCCCAGCCACAGGCCCCCAAACACAAACATCGGCGCTTTTCCCTGGAAAACAAAACTCGCCTGCCAACTTTTTGATGGCAGATTGCCGGAGCCACTTGGTACTATCAAACCAGCCCAACTTGGCACTGGTGCCACCATGGGTCTGGTCACCATCCTGCCTATCGCAGCTTTTCAGGAGCCAGCCGGTCACTCCCAGCCATAGACCCCAGACACAAACCTCGGCCCGTTTCCCTGGCAAAAAAAAGTAAGCTGCCCCGCTTCTGGATGGCAGATTGCAGGAGCCACTTTGCACCATCAAACTAGCCCGACTTGGCACTGGTGCCACCTCAGGTCTGGGAACCATCCTGCGTATCGTGGATTCTAAGGAGCCAGCCGGACACTCCCAGCCACAGGCCCTCAAACACAAACAGCGGCGCTTTTCCCTGGAAAACAAAACTCGCCTGCCAAATTTTGATGGCAGATTGCCGGAGCAACTTGGTACTATCAAACCAGCCCAACTTGGCACTGGTGCCACCATGGGTCTGGTCACCATCCTGCCTATCGTAGATTTTCAGGACCTAGCCGGTCACTCCCAGCCATAGGCCCCCACACACAAACCTCGGCCCGTTTCCGTGGCAAACAAAACTAAGCGGCGCCGCTTGTGGATGGCAGATTGCAGGACGCACTTGGTACTATCAAACCAGCCCGACTTGGCACTGGTGCCACCTCTGGTCTGGGAACCATCCTGCGTATCGTGGATTCCAATTAGCAAGCTGGCCACTCCCAGCCACAGGCCCCCAAACACAAACAACGGCGCTTTTCCCTGGAAAACAAAACTCGCCTGCCAACATTTTGATGGCAGATTGCAGGAGCCACTTGGTACTATCAAATCAGCCCAACATGGCACTGGTGCCACCATGGGTCTTGGAACCATCCTGCCTATCGTAGCTGTTCAGGCGCCAGCCGGTCACTCCCAGCCATAGGCCCCCAGAGAAAAACCTCGGCCCTTTTCCCTGGAAAACAAAAGTAAGCTGCCCCGCTTCTGGATGGCAGATTGCAGGAGCCACTTTGCACCATCAAACTGGCCCGACTTGTCACTGGTGCCACCTCAGGTCTGGGAACCATCCGGCGTATCGTGGATTCCAATTAGAAGCTGGCCACTCCCAGCCACAGGCCCCCAAACACAAACAACGGCGCTTTTCCCTGGAAAACAAAACTCGCCTGCCAACATTTTGATGGCAGATTGCAGGAGCCACTTGGTACTATCAAACCAGCCCAACTTGGCACTGGTGCCACCATGGGTCTGGTCACCATCCTGCCTATCGTAGCTTTTCAGGACCTAGACGGTCACTCCCAGCCATAGGCCCCCAGACACAAAGCTCTGCCCGTTTCCCTGGCAAACAAAAGTAAGCTGTCCCGCTTCTGGATGGCAGATTGCAGGATCCACTTGGTAGTATCAAACCAGCCCGACTTGGCACTGGTGCCACCTCTGGTCTGGGAACCATCCTGCGTATCGTGGATTCTAAGCAGCCAGCCGGCCACTCCCAGCCACAGGCCCCCAAACACAAACAACGGCGCTTTTCCCTGGAAAACAAAACTCGCCTGCCAACTTTTTGATGGCAGATTGCAGGAGCCACTTGGTACTATCAAACCAGCCCAACTTGGCACTGGTGCCACCATGGGTCTGGTCACCATCCTGCCTATCGTAGCTTTTCAGGAGCCAGCCGGTCACTCCCAGCCATAGGCCCCCAGACACAAACCTCGGCCCGTTTCCCTGGCAAACAAAAGTAAGCTGCCCCGCTTCTGGATGGCAGATTGCAGGAGCCACTTTGCACCATCAAACTAGCCCGACTTGGCACTGGTGCCACCTCAGGTCTGGGAACCATGCTGCGTATCGTGGATTCTAATTAGCCAGCCGGTCAGTCCCTGCCATAGGCCCCCAAACACAAACAACGGCGCTATTCGCTGGAAAACAAAACTCGCCTGCCAACATTTTGATGGCAGATTGCCGGAGCCACTTGGTACTATCAAACCAGCCCAACTTGGCACTGGTGCCACCATGGGTCTGGTCACCATCCTGCCTATCGTAGCTTTTCAGGAGCCAGCCGGTCACTCCCAGCCATAGGCCCCCAGACACAAACCTCGGCCCGTTTCCCTGGCAAACAAAAGTAAGCTGCCCCGCTTCTGGATGGCAGATTGCAGTACGCACTTGGTACTATCAAACCAGCCCGACTTGGCACTGGTGCCACCTTGGGTCTGGGAACCATCCTGCGTATCGTAGATTCTAAGGAGCCAGCCGGCCACTCCCAGCCACAGGCCCCCAAACAAAAACAACGGCGCTTTTCCCTGGAAAACAAAACTCGCCTGCCAACTTTTTGATGGCAGATTGCAGGAGCCACTTGGTACTATCAAACCAGCCCAACTTGGCACTGGTGCCACCATGGGTCTGGTCACCATCCTGCCTATCGTAGCTTTTCAGGACCTAGACGGTCACTCCCAGTCATAGGCCCCCAGACACAAAGCTCTGCCCGTTTCCCTGGCAAACAAAAGTAAGCTGTCCCGCTTCTGGATGGCAGACTGCAGGATCCACTTGGTAGTATCAAACCAGCCCGACTTGGCACTGGTGCCACCTCTGGTCTGGGAAACATCCTGCGTATCGTGGATTCTAAGCAGCCAGCCGGCCACTCCCAGCCACAGGCCCCCAAACAAAAACAACGGCGCTTTTCCCTGGAAAACAAAACTCGCCTGCCAACTTTTTGATGGCAGATTGCAGGAGCCACTTGGTACTATCAAACCAGCCCAACTTGGCACTGGTGCCACCATGGGTCTGGTCACCATCCTGCCTATCGTAGCTTTTCAGGAGCCAGCCGGTCACTCCCAGCCATAGGCCCCCAGACACAAACCTCGGCCCGTTTCCCTGGCAAACAAAAGTAAGCTGCCCCGCTTCTGGATGGCAGATTGCAGGAGCCACTTTGCACCATCAAACTAGCCCGACTTGGCACTCGTGCCACCTCAGGTCTGGGAACCATGCTGCGTATCGTGGATTCTAATTAGCCAGCCGGTCACTCCCTGCCATAGGCCCCCAAACACAAACAAGGGCGCTATTCGCTGGAAAACAAAACTCGCCTGCCAAGTTTTTGATGGCAGATTGCAGGAGCCACTTGGTACTATCAAACCAGCCCAACTTGGCACTGGTGCCACCATGGGTCTGGTAACCATCCTGCCTATCGTAGCTTTTCAGGAGCCAGCCGGTCACTCCCAGCCATAGGCCCCCAGACACAAACCTCGGCCCGTTTCCCTGGCAAACAAAAGTAAGCTGCCCCGCTTCTGGATGGCAGATTGCAGTACGCACTTGGTACTATCAAACCAGCCCGACTTGGCACTGGTGCCACCTCTGGTCTGGGAACCATCCTGCGTATCGTGGATTCTAAGCAGCCAGCCGGCCACTCCCAGCCACAGGCCCCCAAGCAAAAACAACGGCGCTTTTCCCTGGAAAACAAAACTCGCCTGCCAACTTTTTGATGGCAGATTGCAGGAGCCACTTGGTACTATCAAACCAGCCCAACTTGGCACTGGTGCCGCCATGGGTCTGGTCACCATCCTGCCTATCGTAGCTTTTCAGGAGCCAGCCGGTCACTCCCAGCCATAGGCCCCCAGACACAAACCTCGGCCCGTTTCCCTGGCAAACAAAAGTAAGCTGCCCCGCTTCTGGATGGCAGATTGCAGGAGCCACTTTGCACCATCAAACTAGCCCGACTTGGCACTGGTGCCACCTCAGGTTTGGGAACCAGGCTGCGTATCATGGATTCTAATTAGCCAGCCGGTCACTCCCTGCCATAGGCCCCCAAACACAAACAAGGTCGCTATTCACTGGAAAACAAAACTCGCCTGCCAAATTTTGATGGCAGATTGCCGGAGCCACTTGGTACTATCAAACCAGCCCAACTTGACACTGGTGCCACCATGGGTCTGGTCACCATCCTGCCTATCGTAGCTTTTCAGGAGCCAGCCGGTCACTCCCAGCCATAGGCCCCCAGACACAAACCTCGGCCCGTTTCCCGGGCAAACAAAAGTAAGCTGCCCCGCTTCTGGATGGCAGATTGCAGTACGCACTTGGTACTATCAAACCAGCCCGACTTGGCACTGGTGCCACCTCTGGTCTGGGAACCATCCTGCGTATCGTGGATTCTAAGGAGCCAGCCGGCCACTCCCACCCACAGGCCCCCAAACAAAAACAACGGCGCTTTTCCCTGGAAAACAAAACTCGCCTGCCAACATTTTGATGGCAGATTGCAGGAGCCACTTGGTACTATCAAACCAGCCCAACTTGGCACTGGTGCCACCATGGGTCTGGTCACCATCCTGCCTATCGTAGCTTTTCAGGAGCCAGCCGGTCACTCCCAGGCATAGGCCCCCAGACACAAACCTCGGCCCGTTTCCCGGGCAAACAAAAGTAAGCTGCCCCGCTTCTGGATGGCAGATTGCAGGAGCCACTTTGCACCATCAAACTAGCCCGACTTGGCACTGGTGCCACCTCAGGTCTGGGAACCATCCTCCCGATCGTGGATTCTAAGGAGCCAGCCGGCCACTCCCAGCCACAGGCCCCCAAACACAAACAACGGCGCTTTTCCCTGGATAACAAACTCGCCTGCCAACTTTTTGATGGCAGATTGCAGGAGCCACTTGGTACTATCAAACCAGCCCAACTTGGCACTGGTGCCACCATGGGTCTGGTCACCATCCTGCCTATCGTAGCTTTTCAGGACCTAGACGGTCACTCCCAGCCATAGGCCCCCAGACACAAAGCTCTGCCCGTTTCCCTGGCAAACAAAAGTAAGCTGTCCCGCTTCTGGATGGCAGATTGCAGGATCCACTTGGTAGTATCAAACCAGCCCGACTTGGCACTGGTGCCACCTCTGGTCTGGGAACCATCCTGCGTATCGTGGATTCTAAGCAGCCAGCCGGCCACTCCCAGCCACAGGCCCCCAAACACAAACAACGGCGCTTTTCCCTGGAAAACAAAACTCGCCTGCCAACTTTTTGATGGCAGATTGCAGGAGCCACTTGGTACTATCAAACCAGCCCAACTTGGCACTGGTGCCACCATGGGTCTGGTCACCATCCTGCCTATCGTAGCTTTTCAGGAGCCAGCCGGTCACTCCCAGCCATAGGCCCCCAGACACAAACCTCGGCCCGTTTCCCTGGCAAACAAAAGTAAGCTGCCCCGCTTCTGGATGGCAGATTGCAGGAGCCACTTTGCACCATCAAACTAGCCCGACTTGGCACTGGTGCCACCTCAGGTCTGGGAACCATGCTGCGTATCGTGGATTCTAATTAGCCAGCCGGTCAGTCCCTGCCATAGGCCCCCAAACACAAACAACGGCGCTATTCGCTGGAAAACAAAACTCGCCTGCCAACATTTTGATGGCAGATTGCCGGAGCCACTTGGTACTATCAAACCAGCCCAACTTGGCACTGGTGCCACCATGGGTCTGGTCACCATCCTGCCTATCGTAGCTTTTCAGGAGCCAGCCGGTCACTCCCAGCCATAGGCCCCCAGACACAAACCTCGGCCCGTTTCCCTGGCAAACAAAAGTAAGCTGCCCCGCTTCTGGATGGCAGATTGCAGTACGCACTTGGTACTATCAAACCAGCCCGACTTGGCACTGGTGCCACCTTGGGTCTGGGAACCATCCTGCGTATCGTAGATTCTAAGGAGCCAGCCGGCCACTCCCAGCCACAGGCCCCCAAACAAAAACAACGGCGCTTTTCCCTGGAAAACAAAACTCGCCTGCCAACTTTTTGATGGCAGATTGCAGGAGCCACTTGGTACTATCAAACCAGCCCAACTTGGCACTGGTGCCACCATGGGTCTGGTCACCATCCTGCCTATCGTAGCTTTTCAGGACCTAGACGGTCACTCCCAGTCATAGGCCCCCAGACACAAAGCTCTGCCCGTTTCCCTGGCAAACAAAAGTAAGCTGTCCCGCTTCTGGATGGCAGACTGCAGGATCCACTTGGTAGTATCAAACCAGCCCGACTTGGCACTGGTGCCACCTCTGGTCTGGGAAACATCCTGCGTATCGTGGATTCTAAGCAGCCAGCCGGCCACTCCCAGCCACAGGCCCCCAAACAAAAACAACGGCGCTTTTCCCTGGAAAACAAAACTCGCCTGCCAACTTTTTGATGGCAGATTGCAGGAGCCACTTGGTACTATCAAACCAGCCCAACTTGGCACTGGTGCCACCATGGGTCTGGTCACCATCCTGCCTATCGTAGCTTTTCAGGAGCCAGCCGGTCACTCCCAGCCATAGGCCCCCAGACACAAACCTCGGCCCGTTTCCCTGGCAAACAAAAGTAAGCTGCCCCGCTTCTGGATGGCAGATTGCAGGAGCCACTTTGCACCATCAAACTAGCCCGACTTGGCACTCGTGCCACCTCAGGTCTGGGAACCATGCTGCGTATCGTGGATTCTAATTAGCCAGCCGGTCACTCCCTGCCATAGGCCCCCAAACACAAACAAGGGCGCTATTCGCTGGAAAACAAAACTCGCCTGCCAAGTTTTTGATGGCAGATTGCAGGAGCCACTTGGTACTATCAAACCAGCCCAACTTGGCACTGGTGCCACCATGGGTCTGGTAACCATCCTGCCTATCGTAGCTTTTCAGGAGCCAGCCGGTCACTCCCAGCCATAGGCCCCCAGACACAAACCTCGGCCCGTTTCCCTGGCAAACAAAAGTAAGCTGCCCCGCTTCTGGATGGCAGATTGCAGTACGCACTTGGTACTATCAAACCAGCCCGACTTGGCACTGGTGCCACCTCTGGTCTGGGAACCATCCTGCGTATCGTGGATTCTAAGCAGCCAGCCGGCCACTCCCAGCCACAGGCCCCCAAACAAAAACAACGGCGCTTTTCCCTGGAAAACAAAACTCGCCTGCCAACTTTTTGATGGCAGATTGCAGGAGCCACTTGGTACTATCAAACCAGCCCAACTTGGCACTGGTGCCGCCATGGGTCTGGTCACCATCCTGCCTATCGTAGCTTTTCAGGAGCCAGCCGGTCACTCCCAGCCATAGGCCCCCAGACACAAACCTCGGCCCGTTTCCCTGGCAAACAAAAGTAAGCTGCCCCGCTTCTGGATGGCAGATTGCAGGAGCCACTTTGCACCATCAAACTAGCCCGACTTGGCACTGGTGCCACCTCAGGTTTGGGAACCAGGCTGCGTATCATGGATTCTAATTAGCCAGCCGGTCACTCCCTGCCATAGGCCCCCAAACACAAACAAGGTCGCTATTCACTGGAAAACAAAACTCGCCTGCCAAATTTTGATGGCAGATTGCCGGAGCCACTTGGTACTATCAAACCAGCCCAACTTGACACTGGTGCCACCATGGGTCTGGTCACCATCCTGCCTATCGTAGCTTTTCAGGAGCCAGCCGGTCACTCCCAGCCATAGGCCCCCAGACACAAACCTCGGCCCGTTTCCCGGGCAAACAAAAGTAAGCTGCCCCGCTTCTGGATGGCAGATTGCAGTACGCACTTGGTACTATCAAACCAGCCCGACTTGGCACTGGTGCCACCTCTGGTCTGGGAACCATCCTGCGTATCGTGGATTCTAAGGAGCCAGCCGGCCACTCCCAGCCACAGGCCCCCAAACAAAAACAACGGCGCTTTTCCCTGGAAAACAAAACTCGCCTGCCAACTTCTTGATGGCAGATTGCAGGAGCCACTTGGTACTATCAAACCAGCCCAACTTGGCACTGGTGCCACCATGGGTCTGGTCACCATCCTGCCTATCGTAGCTTTTCAGGAGCCAGCCGGTCACTCCCAGGCATAGGCCCCCAGACACAAACCTCGGCCCGTTTCCCGGGCAAACAAAAGTAAGCTGCCCCGCTTCTGGATGGCAGATTGCAGGAGCCACTTTGCACCATCAAACTAGCCCGACTTGGCACTGGTGCCACCTCAGGTCTGGGAACCATCCTCCCGATCGTGGATTCTAAGGAGCCAGCCGGCCACTCCCAGCCACAGGCCCCCAAACACAAACAACGGCGCTTTTCCCTGGATAACAAACTCGCCTGCCAACTTTTTGATGGCAGATTGCAGGAGCCACTTGGTACTATCAAACCAGCCCAACTTGGCACTGGTGCCACCATGGGTCTGGTCACCATCCTGCCTATCGTAGCTTTTCAGGATCTAGACGGTCACTCCCAGCAATAGGCCCCGTGACACAAAGCTCAGCCGGTTTCCCTGACAAAAAAAAGTAAGCTGTCCCGCTTCTGGATGGCAGATTGCAGGATCCACTAGGTAGTATCAAACCAGCCCGACTTGGCACTGGTGCGACCTCTGGTCTGGGAACCATCCTGCGTATCGTGGATTCTAAGCATCCAGCCGGCCACTCCCAGCCACAGGCCCCCAAACAAAAACAACGGCGCTTTTCCCTGGAAAACAAAACTCGCCTGCCAACATTTTGATGGCAGATTGCAGGAACCACTTGTTACTATCAAACCAGCCCAACTTGGCACTGGTGCCACCATGGGTCTGGTCACCATCCTGCCTATCGTAGCTTTTCAGGAGCCAGCCGGTCACTCCCTGCCATAGGCCCCGAGACACAAACCTCGGCCCGTTTCCCTGGCAAACAAAAGTAAGCTGCCCCGCTTCTGGATGGCAGATTGCAGGAGCCACTTGGTACTATCAAACCAGCCCGACTTGGCACTGGTGCCACCTCTGGTCTGGGAACCATCCTGCGTATCGTGGATTTTATGGAGCCAGCCGGGCATTCCCAGCCATAGGCCCCCGAACACAAACAACGGTCCGTTTCCCTGGCAAACAAAAGTAAGCTGCCCCGCTTCTGGATGGCAGATTGCAGCAGCCACTTGGTAGTATCAAACCAGCCCAACTTGGCACTGGTGGCACCTCTTGTCTGGGAACCATGCTGCGTATCGTGGTTTCTAAGGAGCCAGCCGGCCACTCCCAACCATAGACCCCCAGACACAAACCTCGGCCCGTTTCCCTGGAAAACAAAAGTAAGCTACTCCGATTCTGGATGGCAGATTGCAGGAGCCACTTGGTACTATCAAATCAGCCCAACTTGGCACTGGTGCCACCATGGGTCTGGTAAACATCCTGCCTATCGTAGCTTTTCAGGAGCCAGCCGGCCACTCTCAGCCATATGCCCCCAAAAACAAACCACGGCCCTTTTCTCTGGCAAACAAAACTCACCTGCCCCTCTTCTGGATGGCAAATTTTAGGACGCACTTTGTACTACGAAAACCGCCCGACGTGGCACTGGTGCCACCTTGTGTCAGGGAACCATCCTGCATATCGAGCTTTTTAAGGAGCCAGCCGGCCACGCCCAGCCATAAACCCCCAAAAACAAACCACGGACCATTTCTCTTGGAAACAAAAATCCGCTGCCCCGCGTCTGGATGGCAGATTGCCGGAGCCACTTTGCACCATCAAACCAGCCCGACTTGGCACTGGTGCCACCTTGGGTCTGGGAACAATCCTGCATATCGTGGATTCTAAGGAGCCAGCCGGCCACTCCCAGCCACAGGCCCCCAAACACAAACAACGGCGCTTTTCCCTGGAAAACAAAATTCGCCTGCCAGCATTTTGATGGCAGATTGCAGGAGCCACTTGGTACTATCAAATCAGCCCAACTTGGCACTGGTGCCACTATGGGTCTGGGAACCATCCTGCCTATTGTAGCATTTCAGGAGCCAGCCGGTCACTCCCAGCCATAGGCTCCCAGACACAAACCTCGGACCGTTTCCCTGGCAAACAAAATTAAGCTGCCCCGATTCTGGATGGCAGATTGCAGGAGCCACTTGGTTGTGTCAAACCAGCCCGACTTGGCACTGGTGCCACCTTGGGTCTAGGAACCATCCTGCGTATCGTGGATTCTAAGAAGCCACCCGGCCACTCTGAGCCACAGGCCCCCAAACAAAAACTACGGCGCTTTTCCCTGGAAAACAAAACTCGCCTGCCAACTTTTTGATGGCAGATTGCAGGAGCCACTTGGTACTATCAAACCAGCCCAACTTGGCTCTGGTGGCACCTCTTGTCTGGGAACCATCCTGCCTATCGTAGCTTTTCAGGAGCCAGCCGGTCACTCCCAGCCATAGACCCCCAGACACAAACCTCGGCCCGTTTCCCTGGCAAACAAAAGTAAGCTGCCCCGCTTTTGGATGGCAGATTGCAGGAGCCACGTTGCACCATCAAACCAGCCCCACTTGGCACTGGTGCCACCTTGGGTCTGGGAACAAGTTGGGCTGGTTTGATAGTACCAAGTGGCTCCTGCAATCTGCCATCCAGAAGCGGGACAGCTTACTTTTGTTTCCCAGGGAAACGGGCCGAGGTATTTGTCTGGGGGCCTATGGCTGGGAGTGACCGGCTGACTACTGAAAAGCTACGATAGGCAGGATGGTTACCAGACTCATGGTGCCACCAGTGCCAAGTCGGGCTGGTTTGATAATACTAAATAGCTCCTGCAATCTGCCATCCAGACGCGGGGCAGCGGATTTTTGTTTGCTGGAGAAAAGTTCCGTGGTTTTTTTTTGGGGGTATATGACTGGACGTGGCCGGCTGGCTCCTTAAAAAGCTCTATACGCAGGATTGTTCCCTGACCCAAGGTGGCATCAGTGCCAAGTCGGGCTGTTTTCGTAGTACCAAGTGCGTCCTGCAATTTGCCATCCAGAAGCGGGGCAGCCTACTTTTGTTTGCCAGGGAAACGTGCCGAGGTATTTGTCTGGGGGCCTATGGCTGGGAGTGAGCGGCTGGCTCCTGAAAAGCTACGATAGGCAGGATGGTGACCAGACCCATGGTGGCACCAGTGCCAAGTTGGGCTGGTTTGATAGTACCAAGTGGCTCCTGCAATCTGCCATCAAGAAGTTGGCAGGCGAGTTTTGTTTTCCAGGGAAAAGCGCCGTTGATTTTATTTAGAGGCCTGTGGCTGGGAGTGGCCGCCTGTCCTCGTAGAATCTAGGTTACCCAGCATGGTTCCCAGAGCCAAGGTGGCACCAGGGCCAAGTCGGGCTGGTTTGTAAGTACCAAGTGCATCCTGCAATCTGCCATCCAGAAGCGGGGCAGCTTACTTTTGTTTGCCAGGGAAACGGGCAGAGGTTTGTGTCCGGGGGCCTATGGCAGGGAGTGACCGGCTGGCTCCTGAAAAGCTACGATAGGCAGGATGTTTACCAGTCCCATGGTGGCACCAGTGCCAAGTTGGGCTGATTTGATAGTACCAAGTGGCTCCTGCAATCTGCCATCCAGAATCGGGGTAACTTACTTTTGTTTTCCAGGGAAACGGGCCGAGGTTTGTGTCTGGGGGTCTATGGCTGGGAGTGACCGGCTGGCTCCTGAAAAGCTACGATAGGCAGGATGGTTCCCAGACCAGAGGTGGCACCAGTGCCAAGCTGGGCTGGTTTGATAGTACCAAGTGGCTCCTGCAATCTGCCATCAAAAAGTTGGCAGGCGAGTTTTGTTTTCCAGGGAAAAGCGCCGTTGTTTGTGTTTGGGGGCCTGTGGCTCAGAGAGGCCGGGTGGCTGCTTAGAATCCACGTTACGCAGGATGGTTCCCAGACCTGAGTTGGCACCAGTGCCAAGTTGGGCTGGTTTGATGGTGCAAAGTGGCTCCTGCAATCTGCCATCCAGAAGCGGGGCAGCTTACTTTTGTTTGCCAGGGAAACGGGCCGAAATATTTGTCTGGGGGCCTCTGGCTGGGGGAGGCTGGCTGGCTCCTGAAAAGCTACGATAGGCAGGATGGTGACCAGACCCATGGTGGCACCAGTGCCAAGTTGGGCTGGTTTGATAATACCAAGTGGCTCCTGCAATCTGCCATCAAAAGTTTGGCAGGCGAGTTTTGTTTTCCAGGGAAAAGCACCGTTGTGTGTGTTTTGGGGCCTGTGGCTGGGAGTGGCCAGCTTGCTAATTGGAATCCACGATACGCCGGATGGTTCCCTGACCTGAGGTGGCACCAGTGCCAAGTCGGTCTGGTTTGTTAGTACCAAGTGGTTCCTGCAATCTGCCATCCAGAAGCGGGGCAGCTGAATTTTGTTTGCCAGAGAAAAAGGCTGTTGTTTGTGTTTCGGGGCCTGTGGCTGGCAGTGCCCGGCTGGCTTCTGAAAATCCATGATACGCAGCATGGTTCCCAGACCTGAGGTGGCATCAGTGCCAAGTAGGGCTGGTTTGATAGTACCAAGTGGTTCCTGCAATCTGCCATCCAGAAGCGGGGCAGCTTACTTTTGTTTGCCAGGGAAACGGTCCGAGGTTTGTGTCTGGGGGCCTAAGCCTGGAAGTGACCGGCTGGCTCGTGAAAAGCTACGATAGGCAGGATGGTGACCAGACCCATGACGGCACCAGTGCCAAGTTGGGCTGGTTTGATAGTACCAAGTGGCTCCTGTAATCTGCCATCAAAAAGTTGGCAGGCGAGTTTTGTTTTCCAGGGAAAAGCGCCGTTGTTTGTGTTTGGGGGCCTGTGGCTGGGAGTGGCCGGCTGGCTCCTTAGAATCCACGATACTCAGCATGGTTCCCAGACCAGAGGTGGCACCAGTGCCAAGTTGGGCTGGTTTGATAGTACCAAGTGGCTCCTGCAATCTGCCATCAAAAAGTTGGCAGGCAAGTTTTGTTTTTCAGGGAAAAGTGCCGTTGTTTTTGTTTGGGGGCCTATGGCTGGGAGTGGCCGGCTGGCTCCTTAGAATCCACGATACGCAGGATGGTTCCCAGACCTGAGGTGGCACCAGTGCCAAGTTGGGCTGGTTTGATAGTACCAAGTGCGTCCTGCAATCTGCCATCCAGAAGCGGGGTAGCTTACTTTTGTTTACCAGGGAAACGGGCCGAGGTTTGTGTCTCGGGGCCTATGGCTGGGAGTGACCGGCTGCCTCCTGAAAAGCTACGATAGGCAGGATGGTGACCAGACCCATGGTGGCACCAGTGCCAAGTTGGGCTCGTTTGATAGTACCAAGTGGCTCCTGCAATCTGCCATCAAAAACTTGGCAGGCGAGTTTGTTATCCAGGGAAAAGCGCCGTTGTTTGTGTTTGGGGGCCTGTGGCTTGGAGTGGCCGGCTGGCTCCTTAGAATCCATGATACGCAGGATGGTTCCCAGACCAGAGGTGGCACCAGTGCCAAGTCGGGCTGGTTTGATGGTGAAAAGTGGCTCCTGCAATCTGCCATCCAGAAGCGGGATAACTTACTTTTGTTTGCCAGGGAAACGGGCCGAGGTTTGTGTCTGGGGGCCTATGGCTGGGAGTGACCGGCTGGCTCCTGAAAAGCTACGATAGGCAGGATGGTGACCAGACCCATGGTGGCACAAGTGTCAAGTTGGGCTGGTTTGATAGTACCAAGTGGCTCCGGCAATCTGCCATCAAAATTTTGCAGGCGACTTTTGTTTTCCAGGGAAAAGCGCCGTTGTTTGTGTTTGGGGGCCTGTGGCTGGGAGTGGCCGGCTAGCTGCTTAGAATCCACGACACGCAGGATGGTTCCCTGACGTGAGGTGGCGCCAGTGCCAAGTCGGGCTGGTTTGATACTACCAAGTGCGTCCTGCAATCTGCCATCCAGAAGCGGGACAGCTTACTTATTTTTGTCAGGGAAACGGGCTGAGCTTTGTGTCACGAGGCCTATGGCTGGGAGTGACCGTCTAGGTCCTGAAAAGCTACGATAGGCAGGATGGTGACCAGACCCATGGTGGCACCAGTGCCAAGTTGGGCTGGTTTGATAGTACCAAGTGGCTCCTGCAATCTGCCATCAAAAATTTGGCAGGCGAGTTTTGTTTTCCAGGGAAAAGCGCCGTTGTTTGTGTTTGTGGGCTTTGGCTGGGAGTGGCCAGCTTCCTAATAGGAATCCACGATACGCAGGATGGTTCCCAGACTTGAGGTGGCACCAGTGACAAGTCGGGCCAGTTTGATGGTGCAAAGTGGCTCCTGCAATCTGCCATCCAGAAGCGGGGTAGCTTACTTTTCTTTGCCAGGGAAAAGGGCCGAGGTTTTTCTCTGGGGGCCTATGGCTGGGAGTGACCATGTGGCTCCTGAAAAGCTACGATAGGCAGGATGGTGACCAGACCCAAGGTGGCAGCAGTGCCAAGTTGGGCTGATTTGATAGTACCAAGTGGCTCCTGCAATCTGCCATCAAAATGTTGGCAGGCGAGTTTTGTTTTCCAGGGAAAAGCGCTGTTATTTGTGTTTGGGGGCCTGTGGCTGGGAGTGACCAGCTGGCTCCTTAGAATCCACGATACGCAGGATGGTTCCCAGACCAGAGGTGGCACCAGTGCCAAGTCGGGCTGGTTTTATAGTACCAAGTGGTTCGTGCAATATGCCATCCAGAAGCGGGGCAGCTTAATTTTGTTTCCCAGGGAAACGGGCCGAGCTTTGTGTCTGGGGGCCTATGGCTGGGAGTGACCTGCTAGGTACTGAAAAGCTACGATAGGCAGGATGGTGACCACATCCATGGTGGCACCAGTGCCAAGTTGGGCTGGTTTGATAGTACCAAGTGGCTCCTGCAATCCGCCATCAAAAAGTTGGCAGGCGAGTTTTGTTTTCCAGGGAAAAGCGCCGTTGTTTGTGTTTGAGGGCCTGTGGCAGGGAGTGGCCGGCTGGCTCCTTAGAATCCACGATACGCAGGATGGTTCCCAGACCCAAGGTGGCACCAGTGCCAAGTTGGGCTGGTTTGATACTCCCAAGTGCGTCCTGCAATCTGCCATCCAGAAGCGGGGTAGCTTACTTTTTTTTGCCAGGGAAACGGGCCGAGCTTTTTGTCTCGGGGTATATGGCTGGGGGTGACCGGCTGGCTCCTGAAAAGCTACGATAGGCAGGATGGTGACCAGACCCATGGTGGCACCAGTGCCAAGTTGGGCTCGTTTGATAGTACCAAGTGGCTCCTGCAATCTGCCATCAAAAATTTGGCAGGTGAGTTTTGTTTTCCAGGGAAAAGCACCGTTGTTTGTGTTTGGGGGCCTGTGGCTGGGAGTGGCCGGCTGGCTGCTTAGAATCCACGATACGCAGGATGGTTCCCAGACCAGAGGTGACACCAGTGACAAGTCGGGCTGGTTTGATACTACCAAGTGCGTCCTGCAATCTGCCATCCAGAAGCGGGGTAGCTTACTTTTGTTTGCCAGGGAAACGGGCCGAGGTTTGTGTCTGGGGGCCTATGGCTGGGAGTGACCGGCTGGCTCCTGAAAAGCTACGATAGGCAGGATGGTGACCAGACCCATGGTGGCACCAGTGCCAAGTTGGGCTGGTTTGATAGTACCAAGTGGCTCCTGCAATCTGCCCTCAAAATTTGGCAGGCGAGTTTTGTTTTCCAGGGAAAAGCGCCGTTGTTTGTGTTTGGGTGCCTGTGGCACGGAGTGGCCGGCTGGCTGCTTAGAATCCACGATACGCAGGATGGTTCCCAGACGTGAGGTGGCACCAGTGCCAAGTTGGGCTGGTTTGATACTACCAAGTGCGTCCTGCAATCTGCCATCCAGAAGCGGGGTAGCTTACTTTTTTTTGCCAGGGAAACGGGCCGAGGTTTTTGTCTCGGGGCCTGTGGCTGGGGGTGACCGGCTGGCTCCTGAAAAGCTACGATAGGCAGGATGGTGACCAGACCCATGGTGGCACCAGTGCCAAGTTGGGCTGATTTGATAGTACCAAGTGGCTCCTGCAATCTGCCATCAAAAATTTGGCAGGCGAGTTTTGTTTTCCAGGGAAAAGCGCCGTTGTTTGTGTTTGGGGGCCTGTGGATGGGAGTGGCCGCCTGGCTAATTAGAATCAACGATACGCAGGATGGTTCCCAGACCAGAGGTGGCACCAGTGACAAGTCGGTCTGGTTTGATACTACCAAGTGCGTCCTGCAATCTGCAATCCAGAAGCGGGGCAGCTTACTTTTGTTTGCTAGGGAAACGGGCCGAGGTTTGTGTCTGGGGGCCTATGGCTGGGAGTGACCGGCAGGCTCCTGAAAATCTACGATAGGCAGGATGGTGACCAGACCCATGGTGGCACCAGTGCCAAGTTGGGCTGGTTTGATAGTACCAAGTGGCTCCTGTAATCTGCCATCAAAAAGTTGGCAGGCGAGTTTTGTTTTCCAGGGAAAAGCGCCGTTGTTTTTGTTTGGGGGCCTGTGGCTGGGAGTGGCCGGCTGGCTCCTTAGAATCCACGATACGCAGGATGGTTCCCAGACCAGACGTTGCACCAGTGCCAAGTCGGGCTAGTTTGATGGTGCAAAGTGACTCCTGCAATCTGCCATCCAGAAGCGGGGTAGCTTAATTTTGTTTGCCAGGGAAACGGGCCGAGCTTTGTGTCTGGGGGCCTATGGCTGGGAGTGACCGGCTGGCTCCTGAAAAGCTATGATAGGCAGGATGGTGACCAGACCCAAGGTGGCACCAGTGCCAAGTTGGGCTGATTTGATAGTACCAAGTGGCTCCTGCAATCTGCCATCAAAAAGTTGGCAGGCGAGTTTTGTTTTCCAGGGAAAAGCGCCGTTGTTTGTGTTTTGGGGCCTGTGGCTGGGAGTGGCCGGCTGGCTCCTTAGAATCCACGATACGCAGCATGGTTCCCAGACCAGAGGTGGCACCAGTGCCAAGTTGGGCTGGTTTGATAGTACCAAGTGCGTCCTGCAATCTGCCATCCAGAAGCGGGGCAGCTTACTTTTGTTTTCCAGGGAAACGGGCCGAGGTTTGTGTCTCAGGGCCTATGGCTGGGAGTGACCGGTTGGCTCCTGAAAAGCTACGATAGGCAGGATGGTGACCAGACCCATGGTGGCACCAGTGCCAAGTTGGGCTGGTTTGATAGTACCAAGTGACTCCTGCAATCTGCCATCAAAAAGTTGGCAGGCGAGTTTGTTATCCAGGGAAAAGCGCCGTTGTTTTTGTTTGGGGGCCTGTGGCTGGGAGTGGCCGGCTGGCTCCTTAGAATCCACGATACGGAGGATGGTTCCCAGACCAGAGGTGGCACCAGTGCCAAGTTTTGCTGGTTTGATGGTGCAAAGTGGCTCCTGCAATCTGCCATCCACATGCGGGATAACTTAGTTTTGTTTACCAGGGAAACGGGCCGAGGTTTGTGTCTGGGGGCCTATGGCTGGGAGTGACCGGCTGGCTCCTGAAAAGCTACGATAGGCAGGATGGTGACCAGACCCATGGTGGCACCAGTGCCAAGTTGGGCTGGTTTGATAGTACCAAGTGGCTCCTGCAATCTGCCATCAAAAAGCTTGCAGGCGAGTTTTGTTTTCCAGGGAAAAGCGCCGTTGTTTGTATTTGGGGGCCTGTGGCTGGGAGTGGCCGCCTGGCGCCTTAGAATCTACGTTACGCAGCATGGTTCCCAGACCCAAAGTGGCACCAGTGTCAAGTTGGGCTGGTTTGATAGTACCAAGTGGCTCCTGCAATCTGCCATCCAGAAGCGGGGTAGCTTACCTTTGTTTGCCAGGGAAACGGGCAGAGCTTTCTGTCTGGGGGCCTATGGTTGGGAGTAACCGGCTGGCTCCTGAAAAGCTACGATAGGCAGGATGGTTCCCAGATCCAAGATGGCACCAGTGCCAAGTCGGGGTGGTTTGATGGTGCAAAGTGGCTCCTGCAATCTGCCATCCTGATGCGGGGCAGCGGATTTTTGTTTCCAAGAGAAATGGTCCGTGGTTTGTTTTTGGGGGTATATGGCTGGGCGTGGCCTGCTGGCTCCTTAAAAAGCTACGATAGGCAGGATGGTTCCCTGACCCAAGGTGGCACCAGTGCCAAGTCGGGCGGTTTTCGTAGTACAAAGTGCGTCCTAAAATTTGCCATCCAGAAGAGGGGCAGTTGAGTTTTGTTTACCAGAGAAAAGGGCCGTGGTTTGTTTTTGGGGGCATATGGCTGATAGTGGCCGTCTGGCCCCTGAAAATCCACGATGGGCAGGATGGTTCCCAGACCTGAGGTGGCACCAGTGCCAGGTCGGGCTGGTTTGATAGTACTAAATAGCACCTGCAATCTGCCATGCAGAAGCGGGGCAGCTTACTTTTGTTTGCCAGGGAAACGGGCCGAGGTTTGTGTCTGGGGGCCTATGGCTGGGAGTGACCGGCTGGCTCCTGAAAAGCTACGATAGGCAGGATGGTGACCAGACCCATGGTGGCACCAGTGCCAAGTTGGGCTGGTTTGATAGTACCAAGTGGCTCCTGCAATCTGCCATCAAAAAGTTGGCAGGCGAGTTTTGTTTTCCAGGGAAAAGCGCCGTTGTTTGTGTTTGGGGGACTGTGGGTGGGAGTGGCCGGCTGGCTCCTTAGAACACACGATACGCAGGATGGTTCCCAGACCCAAGGTGGCACCAGTGCCACGTCGGGCTGGTTTGATGGTGCCAAGTGGTTCCTGCAATCTGCCATCCTGAAGCGGGGTAGCTTACCTTTGTGTGCCAGGGAAACGGGCCGAGGTTTATGACTGGGGGCCTAGGGCTAGGAGTGACCGGCTGGCTCCTGAAAAGCTACGATAGGCAGGATGGTGACCAGACCCATGGTGGCACCAGTGCCAAGTTGGGCTGGTTTGATAGTACCAAGTGGCTCCTGCAATCTGCCATCAAAAAGTTGGCAGGCGAGTTTTGTTTTCCAGGGAAAAGCGCCGTTGTTTGTGTTTGGGGGACTGTGGGTGGGAGTGGCCGGCTGGCTCCTTAGAACACACGATACGCAGGATGGTTCCCAGACCCAAGGTGGCACTAGTGCCAAGTCGGGCTGGTTTGATAGCACCAAGTGGCTCCTGCAACCTGCCATCCAGAAGCGGGGAAGCTTACTTTTGTTTGCCAGGGAAACGGACCGAGGTTTTTTTCTGGGGGCCTATGGCTGGGAGTGACCGGCTGGCTCCTTAGAATCCACGATACGCAGCATGGTTCCCAGACCAGAGGTGGCACCAGTGCCAAGTCGGGCTGGTTTGATGGTGCAAAGTGGCTCCTGCAATCTGCCATCCAGAAGTGCGGTAGCTTACTTTTGTGTGCCAGGGAAACAGGCCGAGGTTTGTGTCTGGGGGCCTATGGCTGGGAGTGACCGGCTGGCTCCTGAAAAGCTACGATAGGCAGGATGGTGACCAGACCCATGGTGGCACCAGTGCCAAGTTGGGCTGGTTTGATAGTACCAAGTGGCTCCTGCAATCTGCCATCAAAATGTTGGCAGGCGAGTTTTGTTTTCCAGGGAAAAGCGCCGTTGTGTGTGTTTTGGGGCCTGTGGCTGGGAGTGGCCAGCTGGCTCCTTAGAATCCACGATACGCAGGATGGTTCCCAGACCCAAGGTGGCACCAGTGCCAAGTCGGGCTGGTTTGTTAGTACCAAGTGGTTCCTGCAATCTGCCATCCAGAAGCGGGGCAGCTGAATTTTGTTTGCCAGACAAAAAGGCTGTTGTTTGTGTTTCGGGGCCTGTGGCTGGCAGTGGCCGGCTGGCTCCTGAAAATCCATGATACGCAGCTTGGTTCCCAGACCCAAGGTGGCATCAGTGCCAAGTAGGGCTGGTTTTATAGTACCCAGTGGCTCCTGCAATCTCCCATCCAGAAGCGGGGCAGCTGAGTTTTGTTTGCCTGTGAAACGGGCCGTTGTTTTTAATTGGGGTCTGTGGCCGAGAGTGTTCGGCTGGCTCCTGACAACCTACAATACGCAGGATGGTTCCCAGACCCAAGGTGGCACCAGTGCCAAGTCGGGCTGGTTTGATAGTACCAAGTGGCTCCTGCAATCTGCCATCCAGAAGCGGTGCAGTTGAGTTTTGTTTGCCAGAGGAAAGGGCCGTGGGTTGTGTTTGGGGGCATATGGCTGGGAGTGGCCGGCTGTCTCATTAAAAAGATCGATACGCAGGATGGTTCCCAGACCCAAGGGGGCACCAGTGCCAAGTCGGGCTGTTTTTATAGTACCAAGTGCGTCCTGCAATTTGCCATCCAGAAGAGGGGCAGTTGAGTTTTTTTTGCCAGAGAATAGCGCCGTTGTTTGTGTTTGGGGGCTTGTGGCTCGTAGTGGCCGACTGGCGCCTTAGAATCTGTGTTACGCAGCATGGTTCCCAGACCCAAGGTGGCACCAGTGCCAAGTTGGGCTGGTTTGATAGTACCAAGTGGCTCCTGCAATCTGCCATCCAGAAGCGGGGTAGCTTACTTTTGTTTGCCAGGGAAACGGGCCGAGGTTTGTGACTGGGGACCTATGGCTGGGAGTGACCGGCTGGCTCCTGGAAAGCTACGATAGGCAGGATGGTTACCAGACCCATGGTGGCACCAGTGCCAAGTTGGGCTGGTTTGATAGTACCAAGTGGCTCCTGCAATCTGCCATCAAAAAGTTGGCAGGCGAGTTTTGTTTTCCAGGGAAAAGCGACATTGTTTGTATTTGGGGGCCTGTGGCTGGGAGTGACCGGCTGGCTCCTTTGAACCCACGATACGCAGGATGGTTCCCAGACCCAAGGTGGCACCAGTGCCAAGTTTTGCTGGTTTGATAGTACCAAGTGCGTCCTGCAATCTGCCATCCAGAAGCGGGGCAGCTTAATTTTGTTTGCCAGGGAAACGGGCCGTGGGTTTTGTTTGGGGGCATATAGCTGAGAGTGGCCGGCTGGCTCCTGAAAATCCACGCTAGGCAGCATGGTTCCCAGATGCAATGTGGCACCAGTGCCAAGTCGGGCTGGTTTGATGGTGCAAAGTGGCTCCTGCAATCTGCCATCCAGAAGCGAGGCAGCTGATTTTTGTTTGCCAGAGGAAAATTCCGTGGATTGTTTTTGGGGGCATATTGCTGGGAGTGGCCGGCTGGCTCCTTAAAATGCTCGATACGCATGATGGTTCCCAGGCCCAAGGTGTCACCACTACCAAGTCGGCCTGCGGTTTTAGTATCAAGTTCATCCTGCAATTTGCCATCCAGAAGAGGGGCAGTTGAGTTTTGTTTGCCAGAGAAACGGGCCGAGGTTTCTGTTTGGGGACATATGGCTGAGAGTGGCCGGCTGGCCCCTGAATATCCACGATACAGAGCATGGTTCCCAGATCCAAGGTGGCACCAGTGCCAAGTTGGGCTGGTTTGATAGTACCAAGTGTCTCCTGCAATCTGCCATCCAGAAGCAGGGCAGCTTACTTTTGTTTGCCAGAGAAATAGGCCTAGGTTTTTGTTTGGGGGCCTGTGGCTAGGAGTGGCCGGCTGGCTCCTTAGAATCCACGATACGCAGGATGGTTCCCAGACCCAAGGTGGCACCAGTGCCAAGTCGGGCTGGTTTGATAGTACCAAGTGGCTCCTGCAAACTCCATCAAAAAGTTGGCAGGCGTGTTTTGTTTTCCAGGGAACAGCGCCGTTGATTTTGTTTGGGGGCCTGTGGCTAGGAGTGGCCGGCTGGCTCCTTAGAATCCACGATACGCAGGATGGTTCCCAGACCCAAGGTGGCACCAGTGCCAAGTCGGGCTGGTTTGATTACACCAAGTGGCTCCTGCAATCTGCCATCCAGAAGTGAGGCAGCTAAGTTTTGTTTGCGAGAAAAAAGGGCCGTGGTTTTTGTTGGGGGCCTGTGGCTGGGAGTAGCCGGCTGGCTCCTTAAAATCCACGATAGGCAGGATGGTTCCCAGACCCAAGGTGGCACCAGTGCCAAGTCGGGCTGGTTTGATAGTACCAAGTGGCTCCTGCAATCTGCCATCCAGAAGCGGGGCAGCTGAGTTTTGTTTGCCAGAGAAAAAGGCTGTGGTTTGTGTTTGGGGGCCTATGGCTGGCAGTGGCCGGCTGGCTCCTGAAAATCCACGATACGCAGCATGGTTCCCAGACCCAAGGTGGCACCAGTGCCAAGTGGGGCTCGTTTGACAGTGTCAAGTGCCTCCTGCAATCTCCCATCCAGAAGCGGGGCAGCTGAGTTTTTTTTGCCAGGGAAACGGACCTTTGTTTTTGATTGGGCTCTGTGGCCGAGAGTGGTTGGCTGTCTCCTGACAATCCACAATACGCAGGATGGTTCCCAGACCCAAGGTGGCACCAGTGCCAAGTCGGGCTGGTTTGATAGTACCAAGTGTCTCCTGCAATCTGCCATCCAGAAGCGGGGCAGCTGAGTTTTGTTTGCCAGAGAAAAGGGCCGTGGGTTGTGTTTGGGGGCATATGGCTGGGAGTGGCCACCTGGCTCCTTAAAATGCACGATACGCCGCATGGTAACCAGACGCAAGGTGGCACCAGTGCCAAGTCAGGCTGTTTTTGTAGTACCCAGTGGCTCCTGCAATTTGCCATCCAGAAGCGGGGCAGTTGAATTTTGTTTGCTAGAGAAAAGGGCTGTGGTTTGTGTTTGGGGGCCTATGGCTGAGAGTGGCCGGCTGGCCCCTGAAAATCAACGATAGGCAGGATGGTTCCCAGATCCAAGGTGGCACCAGTGCCAAGTAAGGCTGGTTGTATGGTTCAAAGTAACTCCTGCAATCTGCCATCCAGAAGCGGGACAGCTGAGTTTTTTTTGCCAGAGAAAAGGTCCATGGTTTCTTTTTGGGGCATACGGCTGGGAATTGCCGGCTGGCTCCTTAAAATGCTCGATACGCAGGATGGTTCCCAGAGCCAAGGTGGCACCACTGCCAAGTCGGGCTCTTTTTGTAGTACCAAGTGCGTCCTGCAATTTGCCATCCAGAAGAGGGGCAGTTGAGTTTTGTTTGCCAGAGAAAAGGGCCGTTGTTTGTGTTTGGGGGCCTGTGGCTGGGAGTGTTCGGCTGGTTCCTGAATATGTACGATACGCAGGATTGTTCCCAGATCCAAGGTGGCAGCAGTGCCATGTTGTGCTGGTGTGATAGTCCCAAGTGGCTCCTGCAATCTGCCATCCAGAAGTGGGGCAGCTGATTTTTGTTTGCCAGAGAAAAGGTCCGTGGTTTGTTTTTGGGGGCATATGGCTGAGAGTGGCCGGCTGGCCCCTGAAAATCCACAATACACAGGATGGTTCCCAGATCCAAGGTGGCACCTGTGCCAAGTCGGGCTGATTTGATAGTACTAAGTAGCTCCTGCAATCTGCCATGCAGAAGCGGGGCAGCTTACTTTTGTTTGCCAGGGAAACGGGCCGAGGTTTGTGTTTGGGGGCCTATGGCTGGGAGTGACCGGCTGGCTCCTGAAAAGCTACAATAGGCAGGATGGTGACCAGACCCATGGTGGCACCAGTGCCAAGTTGGGCTGGTTTGATAGTACCAAGTGGTTCCTGCAATCTGCCATCCAGAAGCAGGGCAGCTGAGTTTTGTTTGCCAGAGAAAAGGGCCTTGGTTTGTGTTTGGGGGCATATGGCTGGGTGTGGCCAGCTGGCTCCTTAAAATGCACGATATGCAACATGGCTCCCAGACCCAAGGTGGCACAAGTGCCAAGTTGGGCTGGTTTGATAGTACCAAGTGGCTCCTGCAATCTTCCATGATCACGTGGAGAAATACTTTCTGGTTTCAGCCTCATGCTCTTTCTTCTCTCCCTCAACTTCTCTATCACCTCTCATCTGGTTCACATGCGCTGTCTTCAAGGTCCACAGGCTACTTTTCACAGAATCTTCTGGCCTGATGAAGTAAGGATGATGAATAGAACAGAGCTGGGATCTATTTTCCAGTTTGGATAAAATGCATTCTGCACACAAATCCAAGGAGAACGGGCTGCCCCGATGCCCAGAAAATCTTTCACTCCTGCTAGTGTTCTACGTCAACCGCAACTTAGTCTGAAAGAAAAGCTTTTTCTCTGAGAGCATCTGAGAGGTTTGCATGAAGCACTGATATCTGACATATGCAATTTTGAATAGGAGAGGAAAAAGAAAATGGCAAGGAGTTTTTAATTTTAGTGGTTTCAATTTTAATTTCCGTGCACTTTTTCAAAACTTGTCAGCTCAAATGCCCATCAACATCTTTTAGTCATCTGTAAGTCAGTATTCATATAAAATGTGCTTCAAATCCAAAGAATTTCAAATTTGCACTCCAAGCTTCTATGCCTAGATTTATGATTTCCTACACATATTAGATGAAAGGAAGGCCTTTTTTACTGTGGGAGTGCTGGAACACTGGAACAGGTTGCCCAGAGAAGTTGTGGGTGTCCCATCCCTGAAAGTATTCAAGGTCACCCTGGACGGGGCTTGGAGCAGCAACAAAGGAGAAGCTTGATGGTAGAGAAACAAAGTTGGACTATAGAAGAAACTCGGATTGAAGTATAGGATCAAGTTTTCTCTCAGCTCTTGGGGTAAATTCAAAGTTGTACAAAATGACATTTATCTGTGCTATTCACTACTGTAACAGAAAGTTTCATGAAAACTGTACAGAAGATAGTAAATTTTAAAAGAGATAAGAATTACAGCATAAAATCCATGGGATAGGTTACAACATGAGACACTCTCTAAGAGAAAATCTCTGTGTTTCAGCACTTCATCGGGGTAAGATTTCATGAAGTGCCAAAGAAGGCGGCAAAATATCATTCGGGACATTATTTACTGGAATTCAGCCTGGCCATTAGTAGGAACTGCCTTTGAACATATCATGTAGATATACCACACACACTTTCCCTTCACTGAAAAATTACTGTTTACAACAAATAAGCAATTGACAATCAAAATTGATTGAAAGCATCTTAAACATGTCAAGTATTTCATTGTAGATGATCTGTGATCCAAATGCTTCTTCCACCTTCGAGAGGGACAGAAGAATTCTTCCATATCATGATGGTTTAAAATTGTATCAACCAATGTTTTCTGCTGAAAAGATATCATCTATTTTTTTCTATTTTTGGAAGAAAATATTCCTAGACATACAACAGGTGAGAACTAAGTAATTTTAAAGAAACAAATGAAATGAAAATATTCTGTAAATAGAATGAAATGAAAAGCTGTGTTTTAAATAGGAGCTAAATATTAAACAGAATTTTTGTACCAGGCATTTGAATTACTGCACCAGCTCTTTTGCCCATCAAGAGAGGCATTTAGCATTTCAGTCTTTTCCAAGGTGTTCATGATCTGCTATGCTGATCTCTGTGTGTGCCTAGGTGTGTGTGGAGGGGGGGGCATATGAAGGGGAGTGTGTATGTTTGCTTTACAATTGTTGTGGCAGATTCATGCCTCAGCTCCACATTTTGTTTTAAAAAGGTCACACCGAGTGGATATGAAGTTTACTATCAACAAGAGATCGATTCCCAAATCATCCATTTGACTCTCCCTTATAAATCATGTGCTTTGTTGCATATTTTATCAAATATACTTTCAAGCCAGATGGAGGAAGGAGGATGTGGGAATCCCTCCACCATCTTGCAACTTTTATGTAAGTAGGTTTTCAAGAAAATCATCATTTCTCTTTTAAATATGTCTGGAACAGGCATGATGGTAGTGTCAACCTGTTGGAGTTTTTGTTGCTGGAAGAAGTTGTACAAAAGGATTGGTTTTTACATTGACCAGTTACTGAATCAAGCGCAGGAATACATTGGAAATTTAGCTGGGGGTTCCTTTTCCCAGCAGACTACTTCTAGAACGAGCTTGTACACTGAAGCTGACTCTTTTGCTCTCTTTTTGTTTCTTTCCTATTTTCTTGGCTTCTTTGCCACTATCTAGACAATTTTGGAACTTTGTTCCCAACTAAAATGGTTTCAATAGTCTGATTGTGATCATACATTTTTACAAGGAATTTTTAAAATCTTTCCTCGAGTCCAGAAAGTCAAGGACTTAGATCTTTTTCTTCCCTTATCAATATTGCCATGAAATTGATAAATAAAGACCAACTCTTTATTTTTGTTTTTAACCCACGTAGATAATTCCCATCCATTAATCCATTTTGTGGACCAATAGCTGCCATTCTGATGGAAGCTGTCACTTCTTAACAATAGGCATTCTGTGACTATGTTGACAGCACTTTGGGTGAAGATCCTAACTGGTCTTAGATATACATAGGGAGAAATTTGCTCAGCCAGTGTCAGTCTTAAGCATGCGTATCAGAAGATCTTTCTAGAGCTGGGAATTTTCCCATGAAAGGGATTCAGTTAGGGAAGAGACACTTGTGCCAGAGTTTTACATTCTTCTTGAACACTGCTTAAGGAACTTAGATGCCATGTCCATTTGGATCTCTGTCTGCACAGAACTTTGTCATGCCAGTGCTTTGAAATGCATCTTGAAGAGAATTCACTAGCACAGAATGAAAGAGAGTGGAAGGGGTTGGTGGGGCTAACCAGGCCCAACCCCCCTGCCTAAACCAGGATACCTAGAGCCTCTTGCCCAGGATTCTATCTGGGTGTACTTTTAATGTCTTCAAAGATCCAGGCTCCACAATCTTTCTGGGCAGTCTGTGCCGTGGTTCAGTCACCCTGACAGTAAAGAAACATTTACTGATGTTCAAAGGCAATCTCCTGTATTTCAGTGTGTGCCCACTGCCTCTTGTCTTTTCCCTCAGCATCACTGAAAAGACACTGATTCCCTCCCCTTTGCACTATTGCTTCCATATGTATGTGTGATGCCATGTAGAGGTATGTCAAAAACCTCCCTGAAGCCCAGGCAGATAATATTCCCTTCATCTACCAGTCAAGTTGATTCATCAGAGGAGTTTAAAGTGATGTTCAGCATGAAATTCCCCTGAAAAATCATGCTAACTACATTATTTGGTCATCTGTCATGTGCCTGGCAAGGATTTCCAGGAAGAGCTGCTTCATCAACTTCCTGGGGATAAAAAAGAGGCTGGCTGGTTTGTACTATGGCGAGTCCTCTTAATTGCCTTTTTTGAAGATGGGTGTCATTTGCTAACATCCACTCTTTAGCCTCTCTTGTCGTCTACATCTTAGCAAAACGCTTTTCCACTATGTCTGGCTAGGAAAAACTGTGCCAGCACAGAAAACATCTCCCATCGTGTTCTAGAAGTTGCACGGATGTCTGCCAAGTGTTTGGCAGGAAGAAAAGAAAAGTTGTCCAAAACAGCTTCCAATCGAATGTTCCTGTGATTGGAAAAGTCAGGAGAGTGCAAAGGTACTGTTTTCTATCAGTTGGCAAGGTGCGCACACAATCCCAGTGTTGTACAGCTTGCTTCTTCACCTTCCCGAAGCTGCCGCTCTCGCCGGCTGCCGGAGCCCAAGAAGCGGCTTCTTCGCGCAAAGACGATTGTGCCGCTCACAGGGCTCTCCTTAGCGCGGCTTCTGCCGAAAGACGCCCGGCAGCGGCTCTTACCTCCGGAGAGCATCCTACCTTCGTCTTTAGCTCCTCTTCTCATCTACACCTCGGCAAAAAGCTTTTCCACTATGTCTGGCTAGGAAAAACTGTGCCAGCACAGAAAACATCTCCCATCGTGTTCTAGAAGTTGCACGGATGTCTGCCAAGTGTTTGGCAGGAAGAAAAGAAAAGTTGTCCAAAACAGCTTCCAATCGAATGTTCCTGTGATTGGAAAAGTCAGGAGAGTGCAAAGGTACTGTTTTCTATCAGTTGGCAAGGTGCGCACACAATCCCAGTGTTGTACAGCTTGCTTCTTCACCTTCCCGAAGCTGCCGCTCTCAGCCGGCTGCCGGAGCCCAAGAAGCGGCTTCTTCGCGCAAAGACGATTGTGCCGCTCACAGTGCTCACCTTAGCGCGGCTTCTGCCGAAAGACGCCCGGCAGCGGCTCTTACCTCCGGAGAGCATCCTACCTTCGTCTTTCGCGTCTTTTGTAGTCTACACCTCGGCAAAAAGCTTTTCCACTATGTCTGGCTAGGAAAAACTGTGCCAGCACAGAAAACATCTCCCATCGTGTTCTAGAAGTTGCACGGATGTCTGCCAAGTGTTTGGCAGGAAGAAAAGAAAAGTTGTCCAAAACAGCTTCCAATCGAATGTTCCTGTGATTGGAAAAGTCAGGAGAGTGCAAAGATACTGTTTTCTATCAGTTGGCAAGGTGCGCACACAATCCCAGTGTTGTACAGCTTGCTTCTTCACCTTCCCGAAGCTGCCGCTCTCGCCGGCTGCCGGAGCCCAAGAAGCGGCTTCTTCGCGCAAAGACGATTGTGCCGCTCACAGGGCTCTCCTTAGCGCGGCTTCTGCCGAAAGACGCCCGGCAGCGGCTCTTACCTCCGGAGAGCATCCTACCTTCGTCTTTCGCGTCTTTTGTAGTCTACATCTTAGCAAAACGCTTTTCCACTATGTCTGGCTAGGAAAAACTGTGCCAGCACAGAAAACATCTCCCATCGTGTTCTAGAAGTTGCACGGATGTCTGCCAAGTGTTTGGCAGGAAGAAAAGAAAAGTTGTCCAAAACAGCTTCCAATCGAATGTTCCTGTGATTGGAAAAGTCAGGAGAGTGCAAAGGTACTGTTTTCTATCAGTTGGCAAGGTGCGCACACAATCCCAGTGTTGTACAGCTTGCTTCTTCACCTTCCCGAAGCTGCCGCTCTCGCCGGCTGCCGGAGCCCAAGAAGCGGCTTCTTCGCGCAAAGACGATTGTGCCGCTCACAGTGCTCTCCTTAGCGCGGCTTCTGCCGAAAGACGCCCGGCAGCGGCTCTTACCTCCGGAGAGCATCCTACCTTCGTCTTTCGCGTCTTTTGTAGTCTACATCTTAGCAAAACGCTTTTCCACTATGTCTGGCTAGGAAAACCCGTGCCAGCACAGAAAACATCTCCCATCGTTTTCTAGAAGTTGCACGGATGTCTGCCAAGTGTTTGGCAGGAAGAAAAGAAAAGTTGTCCAAAACAGCTTCCAATCGAATGTTCCTGTGATTGGAAAAGTCAGGAGAGTGCAAAGGTACTGTTTTCTATCAGTTGGCAAGGTGCGCACACAATCCCAGTGTTGTACAGCTTGCTTCTTCACCTTCCCGAAGCTGCCACTCTCAGGAGGTAAGAGCCGCTGCCGGGCGTCTTTCGGCAGAAGCTGCGCTAAGGAGAGCACTGTGAGCGGCACAATCGTCTTTGCGCGAAGAAGCCGCTTCTTGGGCTCCGGCAGCCGGCGAGAGCGGCAGCTTCGGGAAGGTGAAGAAGCAAGCTGTACAACACTGGGATTGTGTGCGCACCTTGCCAACTGATAGAAAACAGTACCTTTGCACTCTCCTGACGTTTCCAATCACAGGAACATTCGATTGGAAGCTGTTTTGGACAACTTTTCTTTTCTTCCTGCCAAACACTTGGCAGACATCCGTGCAACTTCTAGAACACGATGGGAGATGTTTTCTGTGCTGGCACAGTTTTTCCTAGCCAGACATAGTGGAAAAGCTTTTTGCCGAGGTGTAGATGAGAAGAGGAGCTAAAGACGAAGGTAGGATGCTCTCCGGAGGTAAGAGCCGCTGCCGGGCGTCTTTCGGCAGAAGCCGCGCTAAGGAGAGCCCTGTGAGCGGCACAATCGTCTTTGCGCGAAGAAGCCGCTTCTTGGGCTCCGGCAGCCGGCGAGAGCGGCAGCTTCGGGAAGGTGAAGAAGCAAGCTGTACAACACTGGGATTGCGTGCGCACCTTGCCAACTGATAGAAAACAGTACCTTTGCACTCTCCTGACTTTTCCAATCACAGGAACATTCGATTGGAAGCTGTTTTGGACAACTTTTCTTTTCTTCCTGCCAAACACTTGGCAGACATCCGTGCAACTTCTAGAACACGATGGGAGATGTTTTCTGTGCTGGCACAGTTTTTCCTAGCCAGACATAGTGGAAAAGCGTTTTGCTAAGATGTAGACGACAAGAGAGGCTAAAGAGTGGATGTTAGCAAATGACACCCATCTTCAAAAAAGGCAATTAAGAGGACTCGCCATAGTACAAACCAGCCAGCCTCTTTTTTATCCCCAGGAAGTTGATGAAGCAGCTCTTCCTGGAAATCCTTGCCAGGCACATGACAGATGACCAAATAATGTAGTTAGCATGATTTTTCAGGGGAATTTCATGCTGAACATCACTTTAAACTCCTCTGATGAATCAACTTGACTGGTAGATGAAGGGAATATTATCTGCCTGGGCTTCAGGGAGGTTTTTGACATACCTCTACATGGCATCACACATACATATGGAAGCAATAGTGCAAAGGGGAGGGAATCAGTGTCTTTTCAGTGATGCTGAGGGAAAAGACAAGAGGCAGTGGGCACACACTGAAATACAGGAGATTGCCTTTGAACATCAGTAAATGTTTCTTTACTGTCAGGGTGACTGAACCACGGCACAGACTGCCCAGAAAGATTGTGGAGCCTGGATCTTTGAAGACATTAAAAGTACACCCAGATAGAATCCTGGGCAAGAGGCTCTAGGTATCCTGGTTTAGGCAGGGGGGTTGGGCCTGGTTAGCCCCACCAACCCCTTCCACTCTCTTTCATTCTGTGCTAGTGAATTCTCTTCAAGATGCATTTCAAAGCACTGGCATGACAAAGTTCTGTGCAGACAGAGATCCAAATGGACATGGCATCTAAGTTCCTTAAGCAGTGTTCAAGAAGAATGTAAAACTCTGGCACAAGTGTCTCTTCCCTAACTGAATCCCTTTCATGGGAAAATTCCCAGCTCTAGAAAGATCTTCTGATACGCATGCTTAAGACTGACACTGGCTGAGCAAATTTCTCCCTATGTATATCTAAGACCAGTTAGGATCTTCACCCAAAGTGCTGTCAACATAGTCACAGAATGCCTATTGTTAAGAAGTGACAGCTTCCATCAGAATGGCAGCTATTGGTCCACAAAATGGATTAATGGATGGGAATTATCTACGTGGGTTAAAAACAAAAATAAAGAGTTGGTCTTTATTTATCAATTTCATGGCAATATTGATAAGGGAAGAAAAAGATCTAAGTCCTTGACTTTCTGGACTCGAGGAAAGATTTTAAAAATTCCTTGTAAAAATGTATGATCACAATCAGACTATTGAAACCATTTTAGTTGGGAACAAAGTTCCAAAATTGTCTAGATAGTGGCAAAGAAGCCAAGAAAATAGGAAAGAAACAAAAAGAGAGCAAAAGAGTCAGCTTCAGTGTACAAGCTCGTTCTAGAAGTAGTCTGCTGGGAAAAGGAACCCCCAGCTAAATTTCCAATGTATTCCTGCGCTTGATTCAGTAACTGGTCAATGTAAAAACCAATCCTTTTGTACAACTTCTTCCAGCAACAAAAACTCCAACAGGTTGACACTACCATCATGCCTGTTCCAGACATATTTAAAAGAGAAATGATTATTTTCTTGAAAACCTACTTACATAAAAGTTGCAAGATGGTGGAGGGATTCCCACATCCTCCTTCCTCCATCTGGCTTGAAAGTATATTTGATAAAATATGCAACAAAGCACATGATTTATAAGGGAGAGTCAAATGGATGATTTGGGAATCGATCTCTTGTTGATAGTAAACTTCATATCCACTCGGTGTGACCTTTTTAAAACAAAATGTGGAGCTGAGGCATGAATCTGCCACAACAATTGTAAAGCAAACATACACACTCCCCTTCATATGCCCCCCCCTCCACACACACCTAGGCACACACAGAGATCAGCATAGCAGATCATGAACACCTTGGAAAAGACTGAAATGCTAAATGCCTCTCTTGATGGGCAAAAGAGCTGGTGCAGTAATTCAAATGCCTGGTACAAAAATTCTGTTTAATATTTAGCTCCTATTTAAAACACAGCTTTTCATTTCATTCTATTTACAGAATATTTTCATTTCATTTGTTTCTTTAAAATTACTTAGTTCTCACCTGTTGTATGTCTAGGAATATTTTCTTCCAAAAATAGAAAAAAATAGATGATATCTTTTCAGCAGAAAACATTGGTTGATACAATTTTAAACCATCATGATATGGAAGAATTCTTCTGTCCCTCTCGAAGGTGGAAGAAGCATTTGGATCACAGATCATCTACAATGAAATACTTGACATGTTTAAGATGCTTTCAATCAATTTTGATTGTCAATTGCTTATTTGTTGTAAACAGTAATTTTTCAGTGAAGGGAAAGTGTGTGTGGTATATCTACATGATATGTTCAAAGGCAGTTCCTACTAATGGCCAGGCTGAATTCCAGTAAATAATGTCCCGAATGATATTTTGCCGCCTTCTTTGGCACTTCATGAAATCTTACCCCGATGAAGTGCTGAAACACAGAGATTTTCTCTTAGAGAGTGTCTCATGTTGTAACCTATCCCATGGATTTTATGCTGTAATTCTTATCTCTTTTAAAATTTACTATCTTCTGTACAGTTTTCATGAAACTTTCTGTTACAGTAGTGAATAGCACAGATAAATGTCATTTTGTACAACTTTGAATTTACCCCAAGAGCTGAGAGAAAACTTGATCCTATACTTCAATCCGAGTTTCTTCTATAGTCCAACTTTGTTTCTCTACCATCAAGCTTCTCCTTTGTTGCTGCTCCAAGCCCCGTCCAGGGTGACCTTGAATACTTTCAGGGATGGGACACCCACAACTTCTCTGGGCAACCTGTTCCAGTGTTCCAGCACTCCCACAGTAAAAAAGGCCTTCCTTTAATCTAATATGTGTAGGAAATCATAAATCTAGGCATAGAAGCTTGGAGTGCAAATTTGAAATTCTTTGGATTTGAAGCACATTTTATATGAATACTGACTTACAGATGACTAAAAGATGTTGATGGGCATTTGAGCTGACAAGTTTTGAAAAAGTGCACGGAAATTAAAATTGAAACCACTAAAATTAAAAACTCCTTGCCATTTTCTTTTTCCTCTCCTATTCAAAATTGCATATGTCAGATATCAGTGCTTCATGCAAACCTCTCAGATGCTCTCAGAGAAAAAGCTTTTCTTTCAGACTAAGTTGCGGTTGACGTAGAACACTAGCAGGAGTGAAAGATTTTCTGGGCATCGGGGCAGCCCGTTCTCCTTGGATTTGTGTGCAGAATGCATTTTATCCAAACTGGAAAATAGATCCCAGCTCTGTTCTATTCATCATCCTTACTTCATCAGGCCAGAAGATTCTGTGAAAAGTAGCCTGTGGACCTTGAAGACAGCGCATGTGAACCAGATGAGAGGTGATAGAGAAGTTGAGGGAGAGAAGAAAGAGGATGAGGCTGAAACCAGAAAGTATTTCTCCACGTGATCATGGAAGATTGCAGGAGCCACTTGGTACTATCAAACCAGCCCAACTTGGCACTTGTGCCACCTTGGGTCTGGGAGCCATGTTGCATATCGTGCATTTTAAGGAGCCAGCTGGCCACACCCAGCCATATGCCCCCAAACACAAACCAAGGCCCTTTTCTCTGGCAAACAAAACTCAACTGCCCCTCTTCTGGATGGCAGATTGCAGGAACCACTTGGTACTATCAAACCAGCCCAACTTGGCACTGGTGCCACCATGGGTCTGGTCACCATCCTGCCTATTGTAGCTTTTCAGGAGCCAGCCGGTCACTCTCAGCCATAGGCCCCCAAACACAAACCTCGGCCCGTTTCCCTGGCAAACAAAAGTAAGCTGCCCCGCTTCTGCATGGCAGATTGCAGGAGCTACTTAGTACTATCAAATCAGCCCGACTTGGCACAGGTGCCACCTTGGATCTGGGAACCATCCTGTGTATCGTGGATTTTCAGGGGCCAGCCGGCCACTCTCAGCCATATGCCCCCAAAAACAAACCACGGACCTTTTCTCTGGCAAACAAAAATCAGCTGCCCCACTTCTGGATGGCAGATTGCAGGAGCCACTTGGGACTATCACACCAGCACAACATGGCACTGCTGCCACCTTGGATCTGGGAACAATCCTGCGTATCGTACATATTCAGGAACCAGCCGAACACTCCCAGCCACAGGCCCCCAAACACAAACAACGGCCCTTTTCTCTGGCAAACAAAACTCAACTGCCCCTCTTCTGGATGGCAAATTGCAGGACGCACTTGGTACTACAAAAAGAGCCCGACTTGGCAGTGGTGCCACCTTGGCTCTGGGAACCATCCTGCGTATCGAGCATTTTAAGGAGCCAGCCGGCAATTCCCAGCCGTATGCCCCAAAAAGAAACCATGGACCTTTTCTCTGGCAAAAAAAACTCAGCTGTCCCGCTTCTGGATGGCAGATTGCAGGAGTTACTTTGAACCATACAACCAGCCTTACTTGGCACTGGTGCCACCTTGGATCTGGGAACCATCCTGCCTATCGTTGATTTTCAGGGGCCAGCCGGCCACTCTCAGCCATAGGCCCCCAAACACAAACCACAGCCCTTTTCTCTAGCAAACAAAATTCAACTGCCCCGCTTCTGGATGGCAAATTGCAGGAGCCACTGGGTACTACAAAAACAGCCTGACTTGGCACTGGTGCCACCTTGCGTCTGGTTACCATGCGGCGTATCGTGCATTTTAAGGAGCCAGGTGGCCACTCCCAGCCATATGCCCCCAAACACAACCCACAGCCCTTTTCTCTGGCAAACAAAACTCAGCTGCCCCGCTTCTGGATGGCAGATTGCAGGAGACACTTGGTACTATCAAACCAGCCCGACTTGGCACTGGTGCCACCTTGGGTCTGGGAACCATCCTGCGTATTGTGGATTGTCAGGAGACAGCCAACCACTCTCGGCCACAGAGCCCAATCAAAAACAAAGGTCCGTTTCCCTGGCAAAAAAAACTCAGCTGCCCCGCTTCTGGATGGGAGATTGCAGGAGGCACTTGACACTGTCAAACGAGCCCCACTTGGCACTGGTGCCACCTTGGGTCTGGGAACCATGCTGCGTATCGTGGATTTTCAGGAGCCAGCCGGCCACTGCCAGCCACAGGCCCCCAAACACAAACCACAGCCTTTTTCTCTGGCAAACAAAACTCAGCTGCCCCGCTTCTGGATGGCAGATTGCAGGAGCCACTTGGTACTATCAAACCAGCCCGACTTGGCACTGGTGCCACCTTGGGTCTGGGAACCATCCTGCCTATCGTGGATTTTAAGGAGCCAGCCGGCTACTCCCAGCCACAGGCCCCCAACAAAAACCACGGCCCTTTTTTCTCGCAAACAAAACTTAGCTGCCTCACTTCTGGATGGCAGATTGCAGGAGCCACTTGGTGTAATCAAACCAGCCCGACTTGGCACTGGTGCCACCTTGGGTCTGGGAACCATCCTGCGTATCGTGGATTCTAAGGAGCCAGCCGGCCACTCCCAGCCACAGGCCCCCAAACAAAATCAACGGCGCTGTTCCCTGGAAAACAAAACACGCCTGCCAACTTTTTGATGGAGTTTGCAGGAGCCACTTGGTACTATCAAACCAGCCCGACTTGGCACTGGTGCCACCTTGGGTCTGGGAACCATCCTGCGTATCGTGGATTCTAAGGAGCCAGCCGGCCACTCCTAGCCACAGGCCCCCAAACAAAAACCTAGGCCTATTTCTCTGGCAAACAAAAGTAAGCTGCCCTGCTTCTGGATGGCAGATTGCAGGAGACACTTGGTACTATCAAACCAGCCCAACTTGGCACTGGTGCCACCTTGGATCTGGGAACCATGCTCTGTATCGTGGATATTCAGGGGCCAGCCGGCCACTCTCAGCCATATGCCCCCAAAAACAAACCACGGACCTTTTCTCTGGCAAACAAAACTCAACTGCCCCACTTCTGGATGGCAGATTGCAGGAGCCACTTGGGACTATCACACCAGCACAACATGGCACTGCTGCCACCTTGGATCTGGGAACAATCCTGCGTATCGTACATATTCAGGAACCAGCCGAACACTCCCAGCCACAGGCCCCCAAACACAAACAACGGCCCTTTTCTCTGGCAAACAAAACTCAACTGCCCCTCTTCTGGATGGCAAATTGCAGGACGCACTTGGTACTACAAAAAGAGCCCGACTTGGCAGTGGTGCCACCTTGGCTCTGGGAACCATCCTGCGTATCGAGCATTTTAAGGAGCCAGCCAGCAATTCCCAGCCGTATGCCCCAAAAAGAAACCATGGACCTTTTCTCTGGCAAAAAAAACTCAGCTGTCCCGCTTCTGGATGGCAGATTGCAGGAGTTACTTTGAACCATACAACCAGCCTTACTTGGCACTGGTGCCACCTTGGATCTGGGAACCATCCTGCCTATCGTTGATTTTCAGGGGCCAGCCGGCCACTCTCAGCCATAGGCCCCCAAACACAAACCACAGCCCTTTTCTCTAGCAAACAAAATTCAACTGCCCCGCTTCTGGATGGCAAATTGCAGGAGCCACTGGGTACTACAAAAACAGCCTGACTTGGCACTGGTGCCACCTTGCGTCTGGTTACCATGCGGCGTATCGTGCATTTTAAGGAGCCAGGTGGCCACTCCCAGCCATATGCCCCCAAACACAACCCACGGCCCTTTTCTCTGGCAAACAAAACTCAGCTGCCCTGCTTCTGGATGGCAGATTGCAGGAGACACTTGGTACTATCAAACCAGCCCGACTTGGCACTGGTGCCACCTTGGGTCTGGGAACCATCCTGCGTATTGTGGATTGTCAGGAGACAGCCAACCACTCTCGGCCACAGAGCCCAATCAAAAACAAAGGTCCGTTTCCCTGGCAAAAAAAACTCAGCTGCCCCGCTTCTGGATGGGAGATTGCAGGAGGCACTTGACACTGTCAAACGAGCCCCACTTGGCACTGGTGCCACCTTGGGTCTGGGAACCATGCTGCGTATCGTGGATTTTCAGGAGCCAGCCGGCCACTGCCAGCCACAGGCCCCCAAACACAAACCACAGCCTTTTTCTCTGGCAAACAAAACTCAGCTGCCCCGCTTCTGGATGGCAGATTGCAGGAGCCACTTGGTACTATCAAACCAGCCCGACTTGGCACTGGTGCCACCTTGGGTCTGGGAACCATCCTGCCTATCGTGGATTTTAAGGAGCCAGCCGGCTACTCCCAGCCACAGGCCCCCAACAAAAACCACGGCCCTTTTTTCTCGCAAACAAAACTTAGCTGCCTCACTTCTGGATGGCAGATTGCAGGAGCCACTTGGTGTAATCAAACCAGCCCGACTTGGCACTGGTGCCACCTTGGGTCTGGGAACCATCCTGCGTATCGTGGATTCTAAGGAGCCAGCCGGCCACTCCCAGCCACAGGCCCCCAAACAAAATCAACGGCGCTGTTCCCTGGAAAACAAAACACGCCTGCCAACTTTTTGATGGAGTTTGCAGGAGCCACTTGGTACTATCAAACCAGCCCGACTTGGCACTGGTGCCACCTTGGGTCTGGGAACCATCCTGCGTATCGTGGATTCTAAGGAGCCAGCCGGCCACTCCTAGCCACAGGCCCCCAAACAAAAACCTAGGCCTATTTCTCTGGCAAACAAAAGTAAGCTGCCCTGCTTCTGGATGGCAGATTGCAGGAGACACTTGGTACTATCAAACCAGCCCAACTTGGCACTGGTGCCACCTTGGATCTGGGAACCATGCTCTGTATCGTGGATATTCAGGGGCCAGCCGGCCACTCTCAGCCATATGTCCCCAAACAGAAACCTCGGCCCGTTTCTCTGGCAAACAAAACTCAACTGCCCCTCTTCTGGATGGCAAATTGCAGGATGAACTTGATACTAAAACCGCAGGCCGACTTGGTAGTGGTGACACCTTGGGCCTGGGAACCATCATGCGTATCGAGCATTTTAAGGAGCCAGCCGGCCACTCCCAGCAATATGCCCCCAAAAACAATCCACGGAATTTTCCTCTGGCAAACAAAAATCAGCTGCCTCGCTTCTGGATGGCAGATTGCAGGAGCCACTTTGCACCATCAAACCAGCCCGACTTGGCACTGGTGCCACATTGCATCTGGGAACCATGCTGCCTAGCGTGGATTTTCAGGAGCCAGCCGGCCACTCTCAGCTATATGCCCCCAAACAAAACCCACGGCCCGTTTCCCTGGCAAACAAAATTAAGCTGCCCCGCTTCTGGATGGCAGATTGCAGGACGCACTTGGTAGTATCAAACCAGCAAAACTTGGCACTGGTGCCACCTTGGGTCTGGGAACCATCCTGCGTATCGTGGGTTCAAAGGAGCCAGCCGGTCACTCCCAGCCACAGGCCCCCAAATACAAACAATGTCGCTTTTCCCTGGAAAACAAAACTCGCCTGCCAACTTTTTGATGGCAGATTGCAGGAGCCACTTGGTACTATCAAACCAGCCCAACTTGGCACTGGTGCCACCATGGGTCTGGTAACCATCCTGCCTATTGTAGCTTTCCAGGAGCCAGCCGGTCACTCCCAGCCATAGGTCCCCAGTCACAAACCTCGGCCCGTTTCCCTGGCAAACAAAAGTAAGCTACCCCGCTTCTGGATGGCAGATTGCAGGAGCCACTTGGTACTATCAAACCAGCCCAACTTGGCACTGGTGCCACCTTGGGTCTGGGAACCATGCTGCGTAACACAGATTCTAAGGCGCCAGTCGGCCACTACGAGCCACAAGCCCCCAAACACAAACAACGGCGCTATTCTCTGGCAAACAAAACTCAACTGCCCCTCTTCTGGATGGCAAATTGCAGGACGCACTTGGTACTATAAAAACAGCCCGACTAGGCACTGGTGCCCCCTTGGGTCTGGGAACCATCCTGCGTATCGATCTTTTTAATGAGACAGCCGGCCACTCCCAGCCATATGCCCCCAAACACAACCCACGGCCCTTTTCTCTGGCAAACAAAACTCAACTGCACCGCTTCTGGATGGCAGATTGCAGGAGCCACTTGGTACTATCAAACCAGCCCGACTTGGCACTGGTGCCACCTTGGGTCTGGGAACCATCCTGCGTATTGTGGGTTGTCAGGAGCCAGCCGAACACTCTCGGCCACAGACCCCAATTAAAAACAACGGCCCGTTTCACAGGCAAACAAAACTCAGCTGCCCCGCTTCTGGATGGGAGATTGCAGGAGGCACTTGGTGTAATCAAACCAGCCCGACTTGGCACTGGTGCCACCTTGGGTCTGGGAACCATCCTGCGTATCGTGGATTCTAAGGAGCCAGCCGGCCACTCCTAGCCACAGGCCCCCAAACAAAAACCTAGGCCTATTTCTCTGGCAAACAAAAGTAAGCTGCCCTGCTTCTGGATGGCAGATTGCAGGAGACACTTGGTACTATCAAACCAGCCCGACTTGGCACTGGTGACACCTTGGATCTGGGAACCATGCTCTGTATCGTGGATATTCAGGGGCCAGCCGGCCACTCTCAGCCATATGTCCCCAAACAGAAACCTCGGCCCGTTTCTTTGGCAAACAAAACTCAACTGCCCCTCTTCTGGATGGCAAATTGCAGGATGAACTTGATACTAAAACCGCAGGCCGACTTGGTAGTGGTGACACCTTGGGCCTGGGAACCATCATGCGTATCGAGCATTTTAAGGAGCCAGCCGGCCACTCCCAGCAATATGCCCCCAAAAACAATCCACGGAATTTTCCTCTGGCAAACAAAAATCAGCTGCCTCGCTTCTGGATGGCAGATTGCAGGAGCCACTTTGCACCATCAAACCAGCCCGACTTGGCACTGGTGCCACATTGCATCTGGGAACCATGCTGCCTAGCGTGGATTTTCAGGAGCCAGCCGGCCACTCTCAGCTATATGCCCCCAAACAAAACCCACGGCCCGTTTCCCTGGCAAACAAAATTAAGCTGCCCCGCTTCTGGATGGCAGATTGCAGGACGCACTTGGTAGTATCAAACCAGCAAAACTTGGCACTGGTGCCACCTTGGGTCTGGGAACCATCCTGCGTATCGTGGGTTCAAAGGAGCCAGCCGGTCACTCCCAGCCACAGGCCCCCAAATACAAACAATGTCGCTTTTCCCTGGAAAACAAAACTCGCCTGCCAACTTTTTGATGGCAGATTGCAGGAGCCACTTGGTACTATCAAACCAGCCCAACTTGGCACTGGTGCCACCATGGGTCTGGTAACCATCCTGCCTATCGTAGCTTTCCAGGAGCCAGCCGGTCACTCCCAGCCATAGGTCCCCAGTCACAAACCTCGGCCCGTTTCCCTGGCAAACAAAAGTAAGCTACCCCGCTTCTGGATGGCAGATTGCAGGAGCCACTTGGTACTATCAAACCAGCCCAACTTGGCACTGGTGCCACCTTGGGTCTGGGAACCATGCTGCGTAACACAGATTCTAAGGCGCCAGTCGGCCACTACGAGCCACAAGCCCCCAAACACAAACAACGGCGCTATTCTCTGGCAAACAAAACTCAACTGCCCCTCTTCTGGATGGCAAATTGCAGGACGCACTTGGTACTATAAAAACAGCCCGACTTGGCACTGGTGCCCTCTTGGGTCTGGGAACCATCCTGCGTATCGAAATTTTAATGAGACAGCCGGCCACTCCCAGCCATATGCCCCCAAACACAACCCACGGCCCTTTTCTCTGGCAAACAAACCTCAACTGCACCGCTTCTGGATGGCAGATTGCAGGAGCCACTTGGTACTATCAAACCAGCCCAACTTGGCACTGGTGCCACCTTGGGTCTGGGAACCATCCTGCGTATTGTGGGTTGTCAGGAGCCAGCCGAACACTCTCGGCCACAGACCCCAATTAAAAACAACGGCCCGTTTCACAGGCAAACAAAACTCAGCTGCCCCGCTTCTGGATGGGAGATTGCAGGAGCCACTGGGTACTATGAAACCAGCCCTACTTGGCACTGATGCCACCTTGGGTCTGGGAACCATGCTGCGTATCATGGATTTTCAGGAGCCAGCCGGCCACTGCCAGCCACAGGCCCCGAAACACAAAAAACAGCCTTTTTCTCTGGCAAACAAAATTCAGCTGCCCCGCTTCTGGATGGCAGATTGCAGGAACCACTTGGTACTAACAAACCAGCCCGACTTGGCACTGATGCCACCTTGGGTCTGGGAACCATCCTGCGTATCGTGGATTCTAAGGAGCCAGCTGGCCACTCCCAGCCACAGGCCCCAAAACACACACAACGGTGCTTTTCCCTGGAAAACAAAACTCGCCTGCCAAACATTTGATGGCAGATTGCAGGAGCCACTTGGTATTATCAAACCAGCCCAACTTGGCACTGGTGCCACCATGGGTCTGGTCACCATCCTGCCTATCGTAGCTTTTCAGGAGCCAGCCAGCCACCCCCAGCCAGAGGCCCCCAGACAAATATTTCGGCCCGTTTCCCTGGCAAACAAAAGTAAGCTGCCCCGCTTCTGGATGGCAGATTGCAGGAGCCACTTGGTACAATCAAACCAGCCCAACTTGGCACTGGTGCCAACTCAGGTCTGGTCACCATCCTGCGTATCGTGGGTTCTAAGGAGCCAGCTGGCCACTCCCAGCCACAGGCACCCAAACACAAACAACGGCGCTTTTCCCTGGAAAACAAAACTCGCCTGCCAAGTTTTTGATGGCAGATTGCAGGAGCCACTTGGTACTATCAAACCAGCCCAACTTGGAGCTGGTGCCACCATGGGTCTGGTCACCATCCTGCCTATCGTAGCTTTTCAGGAGCCAGCCAGTCACTCCCAGCCATAGGCCCCCAGACACAAACCTCGGCCCGTTTCCCTGGCAAACAAAAGTAAGCTGCCCCGCTTCTGCATGGCAGATTGCAGGAGCTACTTAGTACTATCAAACCAGCCCGACTTGGCACTGGTGACACCTCTGGTCTGGGAACCATCCTGCCTATCGTGGATTTTCAGGGGCCAGCCGGCCACTCTCAGCCATATGCCCCAAAAACAAACCACGGCCCTTTTCTCTGGCAAACAAAACTCAACTGCCCCTCTTCTGGATGGCAAATTTTAGGACTAACTTTGTACTACGAAAACCGCCCGACGTGGCACTGGTGCCACCTTGTGTCAGGGAACCATCCTGCATATCGAGCTTTTTAAGGAGCCAGCCGGCCACGCCCAGCCATATACCCCCAAAAACAAACCACGGACCATTTCTCTTGGAAACAAAAATCCGCTGCCCCGCGTCTGGATGGCAGATTGCAGGAGCCACTTTGCACCATCAAACCAGCCCGACTTGGCACTGGTGCCACCTTGGGTCTGGGAACAATCCTGCATATCGTGGATTCTAAGGAGCCAGCCGGCCACTCCCTGCCACAGGCCCCCAAACACAAACAACGGCGCTTTTCCCTGGAAAACAAAACTCGCCTGCCAACTTTTTGATGGCAGATTGCAGGAGCCACTTGGTACTATCAAACCAGCCCAACTTGGCACTGGTGCCACCTCTGGTCTGGGAACCATCCTGCCTATCGTAGCTTTTCAGGAGCCAGCCGGTCACTCCCAGCCATAGACACCCAGACACAAACCTCGGCCCGTTTCCCTAGAAAACAAAAGTAAGTTACCCCGATTCTGGATGGCAGATTGCAGGAGCCACTTGGTACTATCATATCAGCCCAACTTGGCACTGGTGCCACCATGGGTCTGGTAAACATCCTGCCTATCGTAGCTTTTCAGGAGCCAGCCGGTCACTCCCTGCCATAGGCCCCCGGACACAAACCTCGGCCCGTTTCCCTGGGAAACAAAAGTAAGCTGCCCCGCTTTTGGATGGCAGATTGCAGGATGCACTTGGTACTTACAAACCAGCCCGACTTGGCCCTGGTGCCACCTTGGCTCTGGGAACCATCCTGCGTAAGGTAGATTCTACGAGGACAGGCGGCCACTCCCAGCCACAGGCCTCTAAACAAAAACAACGGCGCTTTTCCCTGGAAAACAAAACTCGCCTGCCAACTTCTTGATGGCAGATTGCAGGAGCCACTTGGTACTATCAAACCAGCCCAACTTGGCACTGGTGCCACCATGGGTCTGGTCACCATCCTGCCTATCGTAGCTTTTCAGGAGCCAGCCGCTCACTCCCAGCCATAGGCCCCCAGACAAATACCTCGGCACGTTTCCCTGGCAAACAAAAGTAGGCTGCCCCGCTTCTGGATGGCAAATTGCAGGACGCACTTGGTACTACGAAAACAGCCCGACTTGGCACTGATGCCACCTTGGGTCAGGGAACAATCCTGTGTATAGAGCTTTTTAAGGAGCCAGCCGGCCACGTCCAGTCATATACCCCCAAAAAAAAACCACGGAACTTTTCTCCAGCAAACAAAAATCCGCTGCCCCGCGTCTGGATGGCAGATTGCAGGAGCTATTTAGTATTATCAAACCAGCCCGACTTGGCACTGGTGGCACCATGAGTCTGGTAACCATCCTGCCTATCGTAGCTTTTCAGTAGTCAGCCGGTCACTCCCAGCCATAGGCCCCCAGACAAATACCTCGGCCCGTTTCCCTGGGAAACAAAAGTAAGCTGTCCCGCTTCTGGATGGCAGATTGCAGGAGCCACTTGGTACTATCAAACCAGCCCAACTTGTACCCAGACCCAAGGTGGCACCAGTGCCAAGTGGGGCTGGTTTGATGGTGCAACGTGGCTCCTGCAATCTGCCATCCAAAAGCGGGGCAGCTTACTTTTGTTTGCCAGGGAAACGGGCCGAGGTTTGTGTCTGGGGGTCTATGGCTGGGAGTGACCGGCTGGCTCCTGAAAAGCTACGATAGGCAGCATGGTTCCCAGACCAGAGGTGGCACCAGTGCCAAGTTGGGCTGGTTTGATAGTACCAAGTGGCTCCTGCAATCTGCCATCAAAAAGTTGGCAGGCGAGTTTTGTTTTCCAGGGAAAAGCGCCGTAGTTTTTGTTTGGGGGCCTGTGGCTCAGAGTGGCCGGGTGGCTGCTTAGAATCCACGATACGCAGGATGGTTCCCAGACCCAAGGTGGCACCAGTGCCAAGTCGGGCTGGTTTGACACAACCAAGTGGCTCCTGCAATCTGCCATCCAGAATCGGGGCAGCTTAATTTTGTTTGCCAGGGAAACGGTCCGAGGTTTGTGTCTGGGGGCCTATGGCTGGGAGTGACCGGCTGGCTCCTGAAATGCTACAATAGGCAGGATGGTTCCCAGACCCAGAGTGGCACCAGTGCCAAGTTGGGATGATTTGATAGTACCAAGTGGCTCCTGCAATCTGCCATCAAAATTTGGCAGGCGAATTTTGTTTTCCAGGGAAAAGCGCCGTTGTTTGTGTTTGGGGGCCTGTGGCTGGGAGTGGCCGGCTGGCTCCTTAGAATCCACGATATGCAGGATTGTTCCCAGACCCAAGGTGGCACCAGTGCCAAGTCGGGCTGGTTTGATGGTGCAAAGTGGCTCGTGCAATATGCCATACAGACGCGGGGCAGCGGATTTTTGTTTCCAAGAGAAATGGTCCGTGGTTTGTTCTTGGGGGTTTATGGCTGGGCGTGGCCGGCTGGCTCCTTAAAAAGCTCGATATGCAGGATGGTTCCCTGACACAGGGTGGCACCAGTGCCACGTCGGGCGGTTTTCGTAGTACAAAGTGCGTCCTAAAATTTGCCATCCAGAAGAGGGGCAGTTGAGTTTTGTTTGCCAGAGAAAAGGGCCGTGGTTTGTTTTTGGGGGCATATGGCTGAGAGTGGCCGGCTGGCTCCTGAAAAGCTACGATAGGCAGGATGTTTACCAGACCCATGGTGGCACCAGTGCCAAGTTGGGCTGATTTGATAGTACCAAGTGGCTCCTGCAATCTGCCATCCAGAATCGGGGTAGCTTACTTTTGTTTTCCAGGGAAACGGGCCGAGGTTTGTGTCTGGGGGTCTATGGTTGGGAGTGGCCGGCTGGCTCCTTAGAAACCACGATACGCAGCATGGTTCCCAGACAAGAGGTGCCACCAGTGCCAAGTTGGGCTGGTTTGATACTACCAAGTGGTTCCTGCAATCTGCCATCCAGAAGCGGGGCAGCTTACTTTTGTTTGCCAGGGAAACGGATCGTTGTTTGTGTTTGGGGGCCTATGGCTGGGACTGACCGGCTGGCTCCATAAAATCCACGATACGCAGGATGGTTCCCAGACCAGAGGTGGCACCAGTGCCAAGTCGGGCTGGTTTGATAGTACCAAGTGGCTCCTGCAATCTGCCATCCAGAAGCGGGGCAGCTTACTTTTGTTTGCCAGGGAAACGGGCCGAGGTTTGTGTCTCGGGGCCTATGGCTGGGAGTGACCGGCTGGCTCCTGAAAAGCTACGATAGGCAGGATGGTGACCAGACCCATGGTGGCACCAGTGCCAAGTTGGGCTGGTTTGATAGTACCAAGTGGCTCCTGCAATCTGCCATCAAAAAGTTGGCAGGCGAGTTTTGTTTTCCAGGGAAAAGCGCCGTTGTTTGTGTTTGGGGGCCTGTGGTTGGGAGTGGCCGGCTGGCTCCTTAGAAACCACGATACGCAGGATGGTTCCCAGACCAGAGGTGGCACCAGTGCCAAGTCGGGCTGGTTTGATAGTACCAAGTGGCTCCTGCAATCTGCCATCCAGAAGCGGGGCAGCTTACTTTTGTTTGCCACGGAAACGGGCCGTTGTTTGTGTTTGGGGGCCTGTGGCTGGGAGTGGCCGACTGGCTCCTTAGAATCCACGATACGCAGGATGGTTCCCAGACCAGAGGTGGCACCAGTGCCAAGTCGGGCTGGTTTGATAGTACCAAGTGGCTCCTGAAATCTGCCATCCAGAAGCGGGGCAGCTTAATTTTCTTTGCCAGGGAAACGGGCCGAGCTTTGTGTCTGGGGGCCTATGGCTGGGAGTGACCGGCTGGCTCCTGAAAAGTTACGATAGGCAGGATGGTGACCAGACCCATGGTGGCACCAGTGCCAAGTTGGGCTGATTTGATAGTACCAAGTGGCTCCTGCAATCTGCCATCAAAGCGTTGGTAGGCGAGTTTTTTTTTCCAGGGAAAAGCGCCGTTGTTTGTGTTTGGGGGCCTGTGGCTGTGAGTGGCCGGCTGGCTCCTTAGAATCCACGATACGCAGGATGGTTCCCAGACCCAAGGTGGCACCAGTGCCAAGTCCGGCTGGTTTGATAGTACCAAGTGGATCCTGCAATCTGCCATCCAGAAGCGGGGCAGCTTACTTTTGTTTGCCAGGGAAACGGGCCGAGGTTTTTGTATGGGGGCCTATGGCTGGGAGTGACCGGCTGGCTCCTGAAAAGCTACGATAGGCAGGATGGTGACCAGACCCATGGTGGCAGCAGTGCCAAGTTGGGCTGGTTTGATAGTACCAAGTGGCTCCTGCAATCTGCCATCAAAAAGTTGGCAGGCGAGTTTTGTTTTCCAGGGAAAAGCGCCGTTGTTTGTGTTTGGGTGCCTGTGGTGGGAGTGGCCGGCTGGCTCTTTAGAATCCACGATACGCAGGATGGTTCCCAGACCAGTGGTGGCACCAGTGCCAAGTCGGGCGGATTTGATAGTAACAAGTGCGTCCTACAATCTGCCATCCAGAAGCGGGGCAGCTTACTTTTGTTTTCCAGGGAAACGGGCCGAGGTTTTTGTCTGGGGGCCTATGGCTGGGAGTGACCGGCTGGCTCGTGAAAAGCTACGATAGGCAGGATGGTGACCAGACCCATGGCGGCACCAGTGCCAAGTTGGGCTGGTTTGATAGTACCAAGTGGCTCCTGCAATCTGCCATCAAGAAGTTGGCAGGCGAGTTTTGTTTTCCAGGGAAAAGCGCCGTTGTTTGTGTTTGGGGGCCTGTGGTTGGGAGTGGCCGGCTGGCTCCTTAGAAACCACGATACGCAGGATGGTTCCCAGACCAGAGGTGGCACCAGTGCCAAGTCGGGCTGGTTTGATAGTACCAAGTGGCTCCTGCAATCTGCCATCCAGAAGCGGGGCAGCTTATTTTTGTTTGCCACGGAAACGGGCCGTTGTTTGTGTTTGGGGGCCTGTGGCTGGGAGTGGCCGACTGGCTCCTTAGAATCCACGATACGCAGGATGGTTCCCAGACCAGAGGTGGCACCAGTGCCAAGTCGGGCTGGTTTGATAGTACCAAGTGGCTCCTGCAATCTGCCATCCAGAAGCGGGGCAGCTTAATTTTCTTTGCCAGGGAAACGGGCCGAGATTTGTGTCTGGGGGCCTATGGCTGGGAGTGACCGGCTGGCTCCTGAAAAGTTACGATAGGCAGGATGGTGACCAGACCCATGGTGGCACGAGTGCCAAGTTGGGCTGATTTGATAGTACCAAGTGGCTCCTGCAATCTGCCATCAAAACGTTGGTAGGCAAGTTTTGTTTTCCAGGGAAAAGCGCCGTTGTTTGTGTTTGGGGGCCTGTGGCTGTGAGTGGCCGGCTGGCTCCTTAGAATCCACGATACGCAGGATGGTTCCCAGACTTGTCGTGGCACCAGTGCCAAGTCCGGCTGGTTTGATAGTACCAAGTGGATCCTGCAATCTGCCATCCAGAAGCGGGGCAGCTTACTTTTGTTTGCCAGGGAAACGGGCCGAGGTTTTTGTCTGGGGGCCTATGGCTGGGAGTGACCGGCTGGCTCCTGAAAAGCTACGATAGGCAGGATGGTGACCAGACCCATGGTGGCACCAGTGCCAAGTTGGGCTGGTTTGATAGTACCAAGTGGCTCCTGCAATCTGCCATCAAAAAGTTGGCAGGCGAGTTTTGTTTTCCAGGGAAAAGCGCCGTTGTTTGTGTTTGGGTGCCTGTGGCTGGGAGTGGCCGGCTGGCTCTTTAAAATCCACGATACGCAGGATGGTTCCCAGACCAGTGGTGGCACCAGTGCCAAGTCGGGCGGGTTTGATAGTAACAAGTGCGTCCTACAATCTGCCATCCAGAAGCGGGGCAGCTTACTTTTGTTTTCCAGGGAAACGGGCCGAGGTTTTTGTCTGGGGGCCTATGGCTGGGAGTGACCGGCTGGCTCGTGAAAAGCTACGATAGGCAGGATGGTGACCAGACCCATGGCGGCACCAGTGCCAAGTTGGGCTGGTTTGATAGTACCAAGTGGCTCCTGCAATCTGCCATCAAAAAGTTGGCAGGCGAGTTTTGTTTTCCAGGGAAAAGCGCCGTTGTTTGTGTTTGGGGGCCTGTGGCTGGGAGTGGCCGGCTGGCTCCTTAGAATCCACGATACGCAGGATGGTTCCCAGACCAGAGGTGGCACCAGTGCCAAGTCGGGCTGGTTTGATAGTACCAAGTGGCTCCTGCAATCTGCCATCCAGAAGCGGGGCAGCTTACTTTTGTTTGCCAGGGAAACGGGCCGAGCTTTGTGTCTGGGGGCCTATGGCTGGGAGTGACCGGCTGGCTCCTGAAAAGCTACGATAGGCAGGATGGTGACCAGACCCATGGTGGCACCAGTGCCAAGTTGGGCTGGTTTGATAGTACCAAGTGGCTCCTGCAATCTGCCATCAAAAAGTTGGCAGGCAAGTTTTCTTTACCAGGGAAAAGCGCCGTTGTTTTTGTTTGGGGGCCTATGGCTGGGAGTGGCCGGCTGGCTCCTTGGAATCCACGATACGCAGGATGGTTCCTAGACTTGACGTGGCACCAGTGCCAAGTTGGGCTGGTTTGATAGTACCAAGTGCGTCCTGCAATCTGCCATCCAGAAGTGGGGTAGCTTACTTTTGTTTGCCAGGGAAACGGGCCGAGGTTTGTGTCTCGGGGCATATGGCTGGGAGTGACCGGTTGGCTCCTGAAAAGCTACGATAGGCAGGATGGTGACCAGACCCATGGTGGCACCAGTGCCAAGTTGGGCTGGTTTGATAGTACCAAGTGGCTCCTGCAATCTGCCATCAAAAAGTTGGCAGGCGAGTTTGTTATCCAGGGAAAAGCGCCGTTGTTTGTGCCTGGGGCCCTATCGCCTGGAGTGGACGGATGGCTAATTAGAATCCACGATACACAGGATGGTTCCCAGACCCATGGTGGCACCAGTGCCAAGTTGGGCTGGTTTGATAGTACCAAGTGGTTCCTGCAATCTGCCATCCAGAAGCGGGGCAGCTTACTTTTGTTTGCCAGGGAAACGGTCCGAGGATTGTGTCTGGGGGCCTATGGCTGGGAGTGACCGGCTGGCTCGTGAAAAGCTACGATAGGCAGGATGGTGACCAGACCCATGACGGCACCAGTGCCAAGTTGGGCTGGTTTGATAGTACCAAGTGGCTCCTGCAATCTGCCATCAAGAAGTTGGCAGGCGAGTTTTGTTTTCCAGGGAAAAGCGCCGTTGTTTGTGTTTGGGGGCCTGTGGCTGGGAGTGGCCGGCTGGCTCCTTAGAATCCACGATACTCAGCATGGTTCCCAGACCAAAGGTGGCACCAGTGCCAAGTTGGGCTGGTTGGATAGTACCAAGTGGTTCCTGCAATCTGCCATCCAGAAGCGGGGCAGCTTACTTTTGTTGGCCAGGGAAACGGGCCGAGGTTTGTGTCTGGGGGCCTATGGCTGGGAGTGACCGGCTGGCTCCTGAAAAGCTACGATAGGCAGGATGGTGACCAGACCCATGGTGGCACCAGTGGCAAGTTGGGCTGATTTGATTGTACCAAGTGGCTCCTGCAATCTGCCATCAAAAAGTTGGCAGGCGAATTTTGTTTTCCAGGGAAAAGCGCCGTTGTTTGTGTTTGGGGGCCTGTGGCAGGGAGTGGCCGGCTGGCTCCTGAAAAGCTACGATAGGCAGGATGGTGACGAGACCCATGGTGGCACCAGTGCCAAGTTGGGTTGGTTTGATAGTACCAAGTGGCTCCGGCAATCTGCCATCAAAAAGTTGGCAGACGAGTTTTGTTTTCAAGGGAAAAGCGCCGTTGTTTGTGTTTGGGGGCCTGTGGCTGGGAGTGGCCGGCTGGCTGCTTAGAATCTACCATACGCAGGATGGTTCCCAGACCAGAGGTGGCACCAGTGCCAAGTCGGGCTGGTTTGATAGTACCAAGTGCGTCCTGCAATCTGCCATCCAGAAGCGGGGTAGCTTACTATTGTTTGTCAGGGAAACGGGCCGAGCTTTGTGTCTGTGGGCCTACGGCTGGGAGTGACCGGCTGGCTCCTGAAAAGCTACGATAGGCAGGATGGTGACCAGACCCATGGTGGAACCAGTGCCAAGTTGGGCTGGTTTGATAGTACCAAGTGGCTCCTGCAATCTGCCATCAAAAATTTGGCAGGCAAGTTTTGTTTTCCAGGGAAAAGTGCCGTTGTTTTGTTTGGGGGCCTATGGCTGGGAGTGGCCGGCTGGCTCCTTAGAATCCACGATACGCAGGATGGTTCCCAGACCTGAGGTGGCACCAGTGCCAAGTTGGGCTGGTTTGATAGTACCAAGTGCGTCCTGCAATCTGCCATCCAGAAGCGGGGTAGCTTACTTTTGTTTGCCAGGGAAACGGGCCGAGGTTTGTGTCTCGGGGCCTATGGCTGGGAGTGACCGGCTGGCTCCTGAAAAGCTACGATAGGCAGGATGGTGACCAGACCCATGGTGGCACCAGTGCCAAGTTGGGCTGGTTTGATAGTACCAAGTGGCTCCTGCAATCTGCCATCAAAAACTTGGCAGGCGAGTTTGTTATCCAGGGAAAAGCGCCGTTGTTTTTGTTTGGGGGCCTGTGGCTGGGAGTGGCCGGCTGGCTCCTTAGAATCCATGATACGCAGGATGGTTCCCAGACCAGAGGTGGCACCAGTGCCAAGTCGGGCTGGTTTGATGGTGAAAAGTGGCTCCTGCAATCTGCCATCCAGAAGCGGGGCAGCTTACTTTTGTTTGCCAGGGAAACGGGCCGAGGTTTGTGTCTGGGGGTTTATGGCTGGGAGTGACCGGCTGGCTCCTGAAAAGCTACGATAGGCAGGATGGTGACCAGACCCATGGTGGCACCAGTGTCAAGGTGGGCTGGTTTGATAGTACCAAGTGGCTCCGGCAGTCTGCCATCAAAATTTGGCAGGCGAGTTTTGTTTTCCAGGGAAAAGCGCCGTTGTTTTTGTTTGGGGGCCTGTGGGTGGGAGTGGCCGGATGGCTAATTAGAATCCACGATACGCAGCATGGTTCCCAGACCTGAGGTGGCACCAGTGCCAAGTCGGGCTAGTTTGATGGTGCAAAGTGGCTCCTGCAATCTGCCATCCAGAAGCGGGGCAGCTTGCTTTTGTTTGCCAGGGAAACGGGCCGAGGTTTGTGTCTGGGGGCCTATGGCTGGGAGTGACCGGCTGGCTCCTGAAAAGCTATGATAGGCAGGATGGTGACCAGACCCAAGGTGGCACCAGTGCCAAGTTGGGCTGGTTTGATAATACCAAGTGGCTCCTGCAATCTGCCATCAAAAACTTGGCAGGCGAGTTTTGTTTTCCAGGGAAAAGCGCCGTTGTTTGTGTTTGGGGGCCTGTGGCTGGGAGTGGCCGGCTGGTTCCTTAGAATCCACGATACGCAGGATGGTTCCCAGACGTGAGGCGGCGCCAGTGCCAAGTCGGGCTGGTTTGATACTACCAAGTGGCTCCTGCAATCTGCCATCCAGAAGCGGGACAGCTTACTTTTGCTTGCCAGGGAAACGGGCCGAGCTTTGGGTCTGGGCGCCTATGGCTGGGAGTGACCGGCTGGCTCCTGAAAAGCTACGATAGGCAGGATGGTGACCAGACCCATGGTGGCACCAGTGCCAAGTTGGGCTGGTTTGATAGTACCAAGTGGCTCCTGCAATCTGCCATCAAAAATTGGCAGGCGAGTTTTGTTTTCCAGGGAAAAGCGCCGTTGTTTGTGTTTAGGGGCCTGTGGGTGGGAGTGGCCGGATGGCTAATTAGAATCCACGATACGCAGCATGGTTCCCAGACCTGAGGTGGCACCAGTGCCAAGTCGGGCTAGTTGGATGGTGCAAAGTGGCTCCTGCCATCTGCCATCCAGAAGCGGGGCAGCTTACTTTTGTTTTCCAGGGAAACGGGCCGAGGTTTGTGTCTGGGGGCCTATGGCTGGGAGTGACCGGCTGGCTCCTGAAAAGCTACGATAGGCAGGATGGTGACCAGACCCATGGTGGCACCAGAGCCAAGTTGGGCTGATTTGATAGTACCAAGTGGCTCCTGCAATCTGCCATCAAATAGTCGGCAGGCGAGTTTTGTTTTCCAGGGAAAAGCGCCGTTGTTTGTGACTGGGGGCCTGTGGGTGGGAGTGACCGGCTGGCTCCTTAGAATCCACGATACGCAGGATGGTTCCCAGACTTGAGGTGGCACCAGTGACAAGTCGGGCCAGTTTGATGGTGCAAAGTGGCTCCTGCAATCTGCCCTCCAGAAGCGGGGTAGCTTACTTTTCTTTGCCAGGGAAACGGGCCGAGGTTTTTCTCTGGGGGCCTATGGCTGGGAGTGACCGGGTGGCGCCTGAACAGCTACGATAGGCAGGATGGTGACCAGACCCATGGTGGCACCAGTGCCAAGTTGGGCTGGTTTGATAGTACCAAGTGGCTCCTGCAATCTGCCATCAAAATGTTGGCAGGCGAGTTTTGTTTTCCAGGGAAAAGCGCTGTTGTTTGTGTTTGGGGGCCTGTGGCTGGGAGTGACCGGCTGGCTCCTTAGAATCCACGATACGCAGGATGGTTCCCAGACCAGAGGTGGCACCAGTGCCAAGTCGGGCTGGTTTTATAGTACCAAGTGGTTCATGCAATCTGCCATCCAGAAGCGGGGCAGCTTAATTTTGTTTGCCAGGGAAACGGGCCGAGCTTTGTGTCTGGGCGCCTATGGCTGGGAGTGACCTGCTAGGTACTGAAAAGCTACGATAGGCAGGATGGTGACCACATCCATGGTGGCACCAGTGCCAAGTTGGGCTGGTTTGATAGTACCAAGTGGCTCCTGCAATCCGCCATCAAAAAGTTGGCAGGCGAGTATTGTTTTCCAGGGAAAAGCGCCGTTGTTTGTGTTTGGGTGCCTGTGGCAGGGAGTGGCCGGCTGGCTCCTTAGAATCCACGATACGCAGGATGGTTCCCAGACCCAAGGTGGCACCAGTGCCAAGTTGGGCTGGTTTGATACTACCAAGTGCGTCCTGCAATCTGCCATCCAGAAGCGGGGTAGCTTACTTTTTTTTGCCAGGGAAACGGGCCGAGGTTTTTGTCTCGGGGTATAAGGCTGGGGGTGACCGGCTGGCTCCTGAAAATCTACGATAGGCAGGATGGTGACCAGACCCATGGTGGCACCAGTGCCAAGTTGGGCTGGTTTGATAGTACCAAGTGGCTCCTGCAATCTGCCATCAAAAATTTGGCAGGCGAGTTTTGTTTTCCAGGGAAAAGCGCCGTTGTTTGTGTTTGGGGGCCTGTGGATGGGAGTGGCCGGCTGGCTAATTAGAATCCACGATACGCAGGATGGTTCCCAGACCAGAGGTGACCCCAGTGACAAGTCGGGCTGGTTTGATACTACCAAGTGCGTCCTGCAATCTGCCATCCAGAAGCGGGGTAGCTTACTATTGTTTGCCAGGGAAACGGGCCGAGGTGTTTGTCTCGGCGCCTGTGGCTGGGGGTGACCGGCTGGCTCCTGAAAAGCTACGATAGGCAGGATGGTGACCAGACCCATGGTGGCACCAGTGCCAAGTTGGGCTGGTTTGATAATATCAAGTGGCTCCTGCAATCCGCCATCAAAAAGTTGGCAGGCGAGTTTTGTTTTCCAGGGAAAAGCGCCGTTGTTTGTGTTTGAGTGCCTGTGGCAGGGAGTGGCCGGCTGGCTGCTTAGAATACACGATACGCAGGATGGTTCCCAGACCCAAGGTGGCACCAGTGCCAAGTTGGGCTGGTTTGATACTACGAAGTGCGTCCTGCAATCTGCCATCCAGAAGCGGGGTAGCTTACTTTTTTTTGCCAGGGAAACGGGCCGAGGTTTTTGTCTCGGGGCCTGTGGCTGGGGGTGACCGGCTGGCTCCTGAAAAGCTACGATAGGCAGGATGGTGACCAGACCCATGGTGGCACCAGTGCCGAGTTGGGCTGGTTTGATAGTACCAAGTGGCTCCTGCAATCTGCCATCAAAAATTTGGCAGGCGAGTTTTGTTTTCCAGGGAAAAGCGCCCTTGTTTGTGTTTGGGGGCCTGTGGCTGGGAGTGGCCGGCTGGCTAATTAGAATCAACGATACGCAGGATGGTTTCCAGACCAGAGTTGGCACCAGTGACAAGTCGGGCTGGTTTGATACTACCAAGCGCGTCCTGCAATCTGCCATCCAGAAGCGGGGCAGCTTACTTTTGTTTGCCAGGGAAACGGGCCGAGCTTTGTGTCTGGGGGCCTATGGCTGGGAGTGACCGGCTGGCTCCTGAAAAGCTACGATAGGCAGGATGGTGACCAGACCCATGGTGGCACCAGTGCCAAGTTGGGCTCATTTGATAGTAGCAAGTGGCTCCTGCAATCTGCCATCAAAATGTTGGCAGGCGAGTTTTGTTTTCCAGGGAAAAGCGCCGTTGTTTGTGTTTGGGGGCCTGTGGCTGGGAGTGACCGGCTGGCTCCTTAGAATCCACGATACGCCGGATGGTTCCCAGACCCAAGGTGGCACCAGTGCCAAGTTGGGCTGGTTTGATAGTACCAAGTTATTCCTGCAATCTGCCATCCAGAAGCGGGGCAGCTTACTTTTGTTTTCCAGGGAAAAGGGCCGAGGTTTTTCTCTGGGGGCCTATGGCTGGGAGTGACCGGCTGGCGCCTGAACAGCTACGATAGGCAGGATGGTTCCAAGACCCATGGTGGCACCAGTGCCATGTTCGGCTGATTTGATAGTACCAAGTGGCTGCTGCAATCTGCCATCAAAATGTTGGCAGGCGAGTTTTGTTTTCCAGGGAAAAGCGCCGTTGTTTGTGTTTGGGGGCCTGTGGCTGGGAGTGGCCAGCTTGCTAATTGGAATCCACGATACGCAGGATGGTTCCCAGACCAGAGATGGCACCAGTGCCAAGTCGGGCTGGTTTGATAGTACCAAGTGCGTCCTGCAATCTGCCATCCACAAGCGGCGCCGCTTAGTTTTGTTTGCCTCGGAAACGGGCCGAGGTTTGTGTCTGGGGGCCTATGGCTGGGAGTGACCGGCTAGGTCCTGAAAATCTACGATAGGCAGGATGGTGACCAGACCCATGGTGGCACCAGTGCCAAGTTGGGCTGGTTTGATAGTACCAAGTTGCTCCGGCAATCTGCCATCAAAATGCTGGCAGGCGAGTTTTGTTTTCCAGGGAAAAGCGCCGCTGTTTGTGTTTGAGGGCCTGTGGCTGGGAGTGTCCGGCTGGCTCCTTAGAATCCACGATACGCAGGATGGTTCCCAGACCTGAGGTGGCACCAGTGCCAAGTCGGGCTAGTTTGATGGTGCAAAGTGGCTCCTGCAATCTGCCATCCAGAAGCGGGGCAGCTTACTTTTTTTTGCCAGGGAAACGGGCCGAGGTTTGTGTCTGGGGTCTATGGCTGGGAGTGACCGGCTGGCTCCTGAAAAGCTACGATAGGCAGGATGGTGACCAGACCCATGGTGGCACCAGTGCCAAGTTGGGCTGGTTTGATAGTACCAAGTGGCTCCGGCAATCTGCCATCAAAAAGTTGGCAGGCGAGTTTTGTTTTCCAGGGAAAAGCGCCGATGTTTGTGTTTGGGGGCCTGTGGCTGGGAGTGGCCGGCTGGCTCCTTAGAATCCACGATACGCAGGATGGTTCCCAGACCTGAGGTAGCACCAGTGCCAAGTCGGGCTGGTTTTATAGTACCAAGTGCGTCCTGCAATCTGCCATCCAGAAGCGGGGCAGCTTACTTTTGTTTGCCAGGGAAACGGGCCGAGGTTTGTGTCTGGGGGCCTATGGCAGGGAGTGACCGGCTGGCTCCTGAAAAGCTACGATAGGCAGGATGGTGACCAGACCCATGGCGGCACCAGTGCCAAGTTGGGCTGGTTTGATAGTACCAAGTGGCTCCTGCAATCTGCCATCAAAAGTTGGCAGGCGAGTTTTGTTTTCCAGGGAAAAGCGCCGTTGTTTGTGTTTGGGGGCCTGTGGCTGGGAGTGGCCGGCTGGCTCCTTAGAATCCACAATACGCAGGATGGTTCCCTGACCTGAGGTGGCACCAGTGATAAGTTGGGCTGGTTTGATAGTACCAAGTGCGTCCTGCAATCTGCCATCCAGAAGCGGGGTAGCTTACTTTTGTTTGCCAGGGAAACGGGCCGAGCTTTGTGTCTGGGGGCCTATGGCTGGGAGTGACCGGCTGGCTCCTGAAAAGCTACGATAGGCAGGATGGTGACCAGACCCATGGTGGCACCAGAGCCATGTTCGGCTGATTTCAAAGTACAAAGTGGCTCCTGCAATCTGCCATCAAAAGTCAGCAGGCAAGCTTTGTTTTCCAGGGAAAAGCGCCGTTGTTTGTGTCTGCGGGCCTGTGGCTGGAGTGGCCGGCTGGCTCCTTTAAACACACGATACGCCGGATGGTTCCCAGACCCAAGGTGGCACCAGTGCCAAGTTGGGCTGGTTTGATAGTACCAAGTGGTTCCTGCAATCTGCAATCAAAATGTTGGCAGGCGAGTTTTGTTTTCCAGGGAAAAGCGCCGATGTTTTTTTTTGGGGGCCTGTGGCTGGGAGTGGCCGGCTGGCTCCTTAGAATCCAAGATACGCAGGATGGTTCCCAGACCAGAGGTGGCACCAGTACCAAGTCGGGCTGGTTTGATAATAACAAGTGGATCCTGAAATCTGCCATCCAGAAGCGGGGCAGCTTACTTTTGTTTTCCAGGGAAACGGGCCGAGGTTTGTGTCTGGGGGCCTATGGCTGGGAGTGACCGGCTGGCTCCTGAAAAGCTACGATAGGCAGGAAGGTGACCAGACCCATGGTGTCATCAGTGCCAAGTTGGGCTGGTTTGATAGTACCAAGTGGCTCCTGCAATCTGCCATCAAAAAGTTGGCAGGCGAGTTTTGTTTTCCAGGGAAAAGCGCCGTTGTTTGTGTTTGGGGGCCTGTGGCTGGGAGTGGCCGTCTTGCTAATTGGAATCCACGATACGCAGGAGGGTTCCCAGACCTGAGGTGGCACCAGTGACAAGTCGGGCCAGTTTGATGGTGCAAAGTGGCTCCTGCAATCTGCCATCCAGAAGCGGGGCAGCTTACTTTTGTTTGCCAGGGAAACGGGCCGAGGTTTGTGTCTGGGTTCCTATGGCTGGGAGTGACCGGCTGGCACCTGAAAAGCTACGATAGGCAGGATGGTGACCAGATCCATGGTGGCACCAGTGCCAAGTTGGGCTGATTTGATAGTACCAAGTTGCTCCGGCAATCTGCCATCAAAATTTGGCAGGCGAGTTTTGTTTTCCAGGGAAAAGCGCCGCTGTTTGTGTTTGAGGGCCTGTGGCTGGGAGTGTCCGGCTGGCTCCTTAGAATCCACGATACGCAGGATGGTTCCCAGACCTGAGGTGGCACCAGTGCCAAGTCGGGCTAGTTTGATGGTGCAAAGTGGCTCCTGCAATCTGCCATCCAGAAGCGGGGCAGCTTACTTTTTTTTGCCAGGGAAACGGGCCGAGGTTTGTGTCTGGGGTCTATGGCTGGGAGTGACCGGCTGGCTCCTGAAAAGCTACGATAGGCAGGATGGTGACCAGACCCATGGTGGCACCAGTGCCAAGTTGGGCTGGTTTGATAGTACCAAGTGGCTCCGGCAATCTGCCATCAAAAAGTTGGCAGGCGAGTTTTGTTTTCCAGGGAAAAGCGCCGATGTTTGTGTTTGGGGGCCTGTGGCTGGGAGTGGCCGGCTGGCTCCTTAGAATCCACGATACGCAGGATGGTTCCCAGACCTGAGGTAGCACCAGTGCCAAGTCGGGCTGGTTTGATAGTACCAAGTGCGTCCTGCAATCTGCCATCCAGAAGCGGGGCAGCTTACTTTTGTTTGCCAGGGAAACGGGCCGAGGTTTGTGTCTGGGGGCCTATGGCAGGGAGTGACCGGCTGGCTCCTGAAAAGCTACGATAGGCAGGATGGTGACCAGACCCATGGTGGCACCAGTGCCAAGTTGGGCTGGTTTGATAGTACCAAGTGGCTCCTGCAATCTGCCATCAAAAGTTGGCAGGCGAGTTTTGTTTTCCAGGGAAAAGCGCCGTTGTTTGTGTTTGGGGGCCTGTGGCTGGGAGTGGCCGGCTGGCTCCTTAGAATCCACAATACGCAGGATGGTTCCCTGACCTGAGGTGGCACCAGTGATAAGTTGGGCTGGTTTGATAGTACCAAGTGCGTCCTGCAATCTGCCATCCAGAAGCGGGGTAGCTTACTTTTGTTTGCCAGGGAAACGGGCCGAGCTTTGTGTCTGGGGGCCTATGGCTGGGAGTGACCGGCTGGCTCCTGAAAAGCTACGATAGGCAGGATGGTGACCAGACCCATGGTGGCACCAGAGCCATGTTCGGCTGATTTCAAAGTACAAAGTGGCTCCTGCAATCTGCCATCAAAAGTCAGCAGGCAAGCTTTGTTTTCCAGGGAAAAGCGCCGTTGTTTGTGTCTGCGGGCCTGTGGCTGGAGTGGCCGGCTGGCTCCTTTAAACACACGATACGCCGGATGGTTCCCAGACCCAAGGTGGCACCAGTGCCAAGTTGGGCTGGTTTGATAGTACCAAGTGGTTCCTGCAATCTGCAATCAAAATGTTGGCAGGCGAGTTTTGTTTTCCAGGGAAAAGCGCCGATGTTTTTTTTTGGGGGCCTGTGGCTGGGAGTGGCCGGCTGGCTCCTTAGAATCCAAGATACGCAGGATGGTTCCCAGACCAGAGGTGGCACCAGTACCAAGTCGGGCTGGTTTGATAATAACAAGTGGATCCTGAAATCTGCCATCCAGAAGCGGGGCAGCTTACTTTTGTTTGCCAGGGAAACGGGCAGAGCTTTGTGTCTGGGGGCCTATGGCTGGGAGTGACCGGCTGGCTCCTGAAAAGCTACGATAGGCAGGAAGGTGACCAGACCCATGGTGTCATCAGTGCCAAGTTGGGCTGGTTTGATAGTACCAAGTGGCTCCTGCAATCTGCCATCAAAAAGTTGGCAGGCGAGTTTTGTTTTCCAGGGAAAAGCGCCGTTGTTTGTGTTTGGGGGCCTGTGGCTGGGAGTGGCCGTCTTGCTAATTGGAATCCACGATACGCAGGAGGGTTCCCGGGCCTGAGGTGGCACCAGTGACAAGTCGGGCCAGTTTGATGGTGCAAAGTGGCTCCTGCAATCTGCCATCCAGAAGCGGGGCAGCTTACTTTTGTTTGCCAGGGAAACGGGCCGAGGTTTGTGTCTGGGTTCCTATGGCTGGGAGTGACCGGCTGGCACCTGAAAAGCTACGATAGGCAGGATGGTGACCAGATCCATGGTGGCACCAGTGCCAAGTTGGGCTGATTTGATAGTACCAAGTGGCTCCTGCAATCTGCCATCAAAAATTTGGCAGGCGAGTTTTGTTTTCCAGGGAAAAGCGCCGTTGTTTGTATTTGGGGGCCTGTGGCTGGGAGTGGCCGGCTGGCTCCTTAGAATCCACGATACGCAGGATGGTTCCCAGACCCAAGGTGGCACCATTTCCAAGTTGGGCTGGTTTGATAGTACCAAGTGCGTACTGCAATCTGCCATCCAGAAGCGGGGCAGCTTACTTTTGTTTGCCAGGGAAACGGGCCGAGGTTTTTGTCTGGGGGCCTATGGCTGGGAGTGACCGGCTGGCTCCTGAAAAGCTACGATAGGCAGGATGGTGACCAGACCCATGGTGGCACCAGTGCCAAGTTGGGCTGATTTGATAGTAGCAAGTGGCTCCTGCAATCTGCCATCAAAAAGTTGGCAGGCGAGTTTTGTTTTCCAGGGAAAAGCGCCGTTGTTTGTGTTTGGGGGCCTGTGGCTGGGAGTGGCCAGCTGGCTCCTTAGAATCCACGATACGCAGGATGGTTCCCAGACCCAAGGTGGCACCAGTGCCAAGTTGGGCTGGTTTGATAGTACCAAGTGTCTCCTGCAATCTGCCATCCAGAAGCAGGGCAGCTTACTTTTGTTTGCCAGAGAAATAGGCCTAGGTTTTTGTTTAGGGGACTGTGGCTAGGAGTGGCCGGCTGGCTCCTAAGAATCCACGATACGCAGGATGTTTCCCAGACCCAAGGTGGCACCAGTGCCAAGTCGGGCTGGTTTGATAGTACCAAGTGGCTCCTGCAAACTCCATCAAAAAGTTGGCAGGCGTGTTTTGTTTTCCAGGGAACAGCGCCGTTGATTTTGTTTGGGGGCCTGTGGCTCAGAGTGGCCGGGTGGCTCCTTAGAATCCACGATACGCAGGATGGTTCCCAGACCCAAGGTGGCACCAGTGCCAAGTCGGGCTGGTTTGATAGTACCAAGTGTCTCCTGCAATCTGCCATCCAGAAGCGGGGCAGCTGAGTTTTGTTTGCGAGAAAAAAGGGCCGTGGTTTTTGTTGGGGGCCTGTGGCTGGGAGTAGCCGGCTGGCTCCTTAAAATGCACGATACGCCGCATGGTAACCAGACGCAAGGTGGCACCAGTGCCAAGTCAGGCTGTTTTTGTAGTACCCAGTGGCTCCTGCAATTTGCCATCCAGAAGCGGGGCAGTTGAATTTTGTTTGCTAGAGAAAAGGGCTGTGGTTTGTGTTTGGGGGCCTATGGCTGAGAGTGGCCGGCTGGCCCCTGAAAATCAACGATAGGCAGGATGGTGCCCAGATCCAAGGTGGCACCAGTGCCAAGTAAGGCTGGTTGTATGGTTCAAAGTAACTCCTGCAATCTGCCATCCAGAAGCGGGACAGCTGAGTTTTTTTTGCCAGAGAAAAGGTCCATGGTTTCTTTTTGGGGCATACGGCTGGGAATTGCCGGCTGGCTCCTTAAAATGCTCGATACGCAGGATGGTTCCCAGAGCCAAGGTGGCACCACTGCCAAGTCGGGCTCTTTTTGTAGTACCAAGTGCGTCCTGCAATTTGCCATCCAGAAGAGGGGCAGTTGAGTTTTGTTTGCCAGAGAAAAGGGCCGTTGTTTGTGTTTGGGGGCCTGTGGCTGGGAGTGTTCGGCTGGTTCCTGAATATGTACGATACGCAGGATTGTTCCCAGATCCAAGGTGGCAGCAGTGCCATGTTGTGCTGGTGTGATAGTCCCAAGTGGCTCCTGCAATCTGCCATCCAGAAGTGGGGCAGCTGATTTTTGTTTGCCAGAGAAAAGGTCCGTGGTTTGTTTTTGGGGGCATATGGCTGAGAGTGGCCGGCTGGCCCCTGAAAATCCACGATACACAGGATGGTTCCCAGATCCAAGGTGGCACCTGTGCCAAGTCGGGCTGATTTGATAGTACTAAGTAGCTCCTGCAATCTGCCATCCAGAAGCGGGGCAGCTTACTTTTGTTTGCCAGGGAAACGGGCCGAGGTTTGTGTTTGGGGGCCTATGGCTGAGAGTGACCGGCTGGCTCCTGAAAAGCTACGATAGGCAGGATGGTGACCAGACCCATGGTGGCACCAGTGCCAAGTTGGGCTGGTTTGATAGTACCAAGTGGTTCCTGCAATCTGCCATCCAGAAGCAGGGCAGCTGAGTTTTGTTTGCCAGAGAAAAGGGCCTTGGTTTGTGTTTGGGGGCATATGGCTGGGTGTGGCCAGCTGGCTCCTTAAAATGCACGATATGCAACATGGCTCCCAGACCCAAGGTGGCACAAGTGCCAAGTTGGGCTGGTTTGATAGTACCAAGTGGCTCCTGCAATCTGCCATCAAAATGCTGGCAGGCGAATTTTGTTTTCCAGGGAAAAGCGCCGTTGTTTTTGTTTGGGGGCCTGTGGCAGGGAGTGGCCGGCTGGCTCCTTAGAATCCACGATATGCAGGATTGTTCCCAGACCCAAGGTGGCACCAGTGCCAAGTCGGGCTAGTTTGATGGTGCAAAGTGGCTCCTGCAATCTGCCATCCAGACGCGGGGCAGCGGATTTTTGTTTCCAAGAGATATGGTCCGTGGTTTGTTTTTGAGGGTGTATGGCTGGGCGTGGCCGGCTGGCTCCTTAAAAAGCTCGATATGCAGGATGGTTCCCTGACACAAGGTGGCACCAGTGCCACGTCGGGCGGTTTTCGTAGTACAAAGTGCGTCCTAAAATTTGCCATCCAGAAGAGGGGCAGTTGAGTTTTGTTTGCCAGAGAAAAGGGCCGTGGTTTGTTTTTGGGGCATATGGCTGAGAGTGGCCGGCTGGCCCCTGAAAATCCACGATAGGCAGGATGGTTCCCAGACCAGAGGTGTCACCAGTGCCAAGTCGGGCTGGTTTGATAGTACTAAGTAGCTCCTGCAATCTGCCATGCAGAAGCGGGGCAGCTTACTTTTGTTTGCCAGGGAAACGGGCCGAGGTTTGTGTCTGGGGGCCTATGGCTGGGAGTGACCGGCTGGCTCCTGAAAAGCTACGATAGGCAGGATGTTGACCAGACCCATGGTGGCACCAGTGCCAAGTTGGGCTGGTTTGATAGTACCAAGTGGCTCCTGCAATCTGCCATCAAAAAGTTGGCAGGCGAGTTTTGTTTTCCAGGGAAAAGCGCCGTTGTTTGTGTTTGGGTGCCTGTGGCTGGGAGTGGCCAGCTGGCTCCTTAGAACCCACGATACTCAGCATGGTTCCCAGACCTGAGTTGGCACCAGTGCCAAGTTGGGCTGGTTTGATGGTACCAAGTGGCTCCTGCAATCTGCCATCCAGAAGCAGGGCAGCTTACTTTTGTTTGCCAGGGAAACGGGCCGAAATATTTGTCTGGGGGCCTCTGGCTGGGGGTGGCTGGCTGGCTCCTGAAAAGCTACGATAGGCAGGATGGTGACCAGACCCATGGTGGCACCAGTGCCAAGTTGGGCTGGTTTGATAATACCAAGTGGCTCCTGCAATCTGCCATCAAAAGTTTGGCAGGCGAGTTTTGTTTTCCAGGGAAAAGCACCGTTGTGTGTGTTTTGGGGCCTGTGGCTGGGAGTGGCCAGCTGGCTCCTTAGAATCCACGATACGCAGGATGGTTCCCAGACCCAAGGTGGCATCAGTGCCAAGTCGGGCTGGTTTGTTAGTACCAAGTGGTTCCTGCAATCTGCCATCCAGAAGCGGGGCAGCTGAATTTTGTTTGCCAGAGAAAAAGGCTGTTTTTTGTGTTTCGGGGCCTGTGGCTGGCAGTGGCCGGCTGGCTCCTGAAAATCCATGATACGCAGCATGGTTCCCAGACCCAAGGTGGCATCAGTGCCAAGTAGGGCTGGTTTCATAGTACCCAGTGGCTCCTGCAATCTCCCATCCAGAAGCGGGGCAGCTGAGTTTTGTTTGCCTGTGAAACGGGCCGTTGTTTTTAATTGGGGTCTGTGGCCGAGAGTGTTCGGCTGGCTCCTGACAACCCACAATACGCAGGATGGTTCCCAGACCCAAGGTGGCACCAGTGCCAAGTTGGGCTGGTTTGATAGTACCAAGTGGCTCCTGCAATCTGCCATCCAGAAGCGGTGCAGTTGAGTTTTGTTTGCCAGAGAAAAGGGCCGTGGGTTGTGTTTGGGGGCATATGGCTGGGAGTGGCCGGCTGTCTCATTAAAAAGTTCGATACGCAGGATGGTTCCCAGACCCAAGAGGGCACCAGTGCCAAGTCGGGCTGTTTTTATAGTACCAAGTGCGTCCTGCAATTTGCCATCCAGAAGAGGGGCAGTTGAGTTTTGTTTGCCAGAGAATAGCGCCGTTGTTTGTGTTTGGGGGCTTGTGGCTCGTAGTGGCCGACTGGCGCCTTAGAATCTGTGTTACGCAGCATGGTTCCCAGACCCAAGGTGGCACCAGTGCCAAGTTGGGCTGGTTTGATAGTACCAAGTGGCTCCTGCAATCTGCCATCCAGAAGCGGGGTAGCTTACTTTTGTTTGCCAGGGAAACGGGCCGAGGTTTGTGACTGGGGACCTATGGCTGGGAGTGACCGGCTGGCTCCTGGAAAGCTACGATAGGCAGGATGGTTACCAGACCCATGGTGGCACCAGTGCCAAGTTGGGCTGGTTTGATAGTACCAAGTGGCTCCTGCAATCTGCCATCAAAAAGTTGGCAGGCGAGTTTTGTTTTCCAGGGAAAAGCGACATTGTTTGTATTTGGGGGCCTGTGGCTGGGAGTGACCGGCTGGCTCCTTTGAACCCACGATACGCAGGATGGTTCCCAGACCCAAGGTGGCACCAGTGCCAAGTTTTGCTGGTTTGATAGTACCAAGTGCGTCCTGCAATCTGCCATCCAGAAGCGGGGCAGCTTAATTTTGTTTGCCAGGGAAACGGGCCGTGGGTTTTGTTTGGGGGCATATAGCTGAGAGTGGCCGGCTGGCTCCTGAAAATCCACGCTAGGCAGCATGGTTCCCAGATGCAATGTGGCACCAGTGCCAAGTCGGGCTGGTTTGATGGTGCAAAGTGGCTCCTGCAATCTGCCATCCAGAAGCGAGGCAGCTGATTTTTGTTTGCCAGAGGAAAATTCCGTGGATTGTTTTTGGGGGCATATTGCTGGGAGTGGCCGGCTGGCTCCTTAAAATGCTCGATACGCATGATGGTTCCCAGGCCCAAGGTGTCACCACTACCAAGTCGGCCTGCGGTTTTAGTATCAAGTTCATCCTGCAATTTGCCATCCAGAAGAGGGGCAGTTGAGTTTTGTTTGCCAGAGAAACGGGCCGAGGTTTCTGTTTGGGGACATATGGCTGAGAGTGGCCGGCTGGCCCCTGAATATCCACGATACAGAGCATGGTTCCCAGATCCAAGGTGGCACCAGTGCCAAGTTGGGCTGGTTTGATAGTACCAAGTGTCTCCTGCAATCTGCCATCCAGAAGCAGGGCAGCTTACTTTTGTTTGCCAGAGAAATAGGCCTAGGTTTTTGTTTGGGGGCCTGTGGCTAGGAGTGGCCGGCTGGCTCCTTAGAATCCACGATACGCAGGATGGTTCCCAGACCCAAGGTGGCACCAGTGCCAAGTCGGGCTGGTTTGATAGTACCAAGTGGCTCCTGCAAACTCCATCAAAAAGTTGGCAGGCGTGTTTTGTTTTCCAGGGAACAGCGCCGTTGATTTTGTTTGGGGGCCTGTGGCTGGGAGTGGCCGGCTGGCTCCTTAGAATCCACGATACGCAGGATGGTTCCCAGACCCAAGGTGGCACCAGTGCCAAGTCGGGCTGGTTTGATTACACCAAGTGGCTCCTGCAATCTGCCATCCAGAAGTGAGGCAGCTAAGTTTTGTTTGCGAGAAAAAAGGGCCGTGGTTTTTGTTGGGGGCCTGTGGCTGGGAGTAGCCGGCTGGCTCCTTAAAATCCACGATAGGCAGGATGGTTCCCAGACCCAAGGTGGCACCAGTGCCAAGTCGGGCTGGTTTGATAGTACCAAGTGGCTCCTGCAATCTGCCATCCAGAAGCGGGGCAGCTGAGTTTTGTTTGCCAGAGAAAAAGGCTGTGGTTTGTGTTTGGGGGCCTGTGGCTGGCAGTGGCCGGCTGGCTCCTGAAAATCCACGATACGCAGCATGGTTCCCAGACCCAAGGTGGCACCAGTGCCAAGTGGGGCTCGTTTGACAGTGTCAAGTGCCTCCTGCAATCTCCCATCCAGAAGCGGGGCAGCTGAGTTTTTTTTGCCAGGGAAACGGACCTTTGTTTTTGATTGGGCTCTGTGGCCGAGAGTGGTTGGCTGTCTCCTGACAATCCACAATACGCAGGATGGTTCCCAGACCCAAGGTGGCACCAGTGCCAAGTCGGGCTGGTTTGATAGTACCAAGTGTCTCCTGCAATCTGCCATCCAGAAGCAGGGCAGCTGAGTTTTGTTTGCCAGAGAAAAGGGCCGTGGGTTGTGTTTGGGGGCATATGGCTGGGAGTGGCCACCTGGCTCCTTAAAATGCACGATACGCCGCATGGTAACCAGACGCAAGGTGGCACCAGTGCCAAGTCAGGCTGTTTTTGTAGTACCCAGTGGCTCCTGCAATTTGCCATCCAGAAGCGGGGCAGTTGAATTTTGTTTGCTAGAGAAAAGGGCTGTGGTTTGTGTTTGGGGGCCTATGGCTGAGAGTGGCCGGCTGGCCCCTGAAAATCAACGATAGGCAGGATGGTTCCCAGATCCAAGGTGGCACCAGTGCCAAGTAAGGCTGGTTGTATGGTTCAAAGTAACTCCTGCAATCTGCCATCCAGAAGCGGGACAGCTGAGTTTTTTTTGCCAGAGAAAAGGTCCATGGTTTCTTTTTGGGGCATACGGCTGGGAATTGCCGGCTGGCTCCTTAAAATGCTCGATACGCAGGATGGTTCCCAGAGCCAAGGTGGCACCACTGCCAAGTCGGGCTCTTTTTGTAGTACCAAGTGCGTCCTGCAATTTGCCATCCAGAAGAGGGGCAGTTGAGTTTTGTTTGCCAGAGAAAAGGGCCGTTGTTTGTGTTTGGGGGCCTGTGGCTGGGAGTGTTCGGCTGGTTCCTGAATATGTACGATACGCAGGATTGTTCCCAGATCCAAGGTGGCAGCAGTGCCATGTTGTGCTGGTGTGATAGTCCCAAGTGGCTCCTGCAATCTGCCATCCAGAAGTGGGGCAGTTGAGTTTTGTTTGCCAGAGAAAAGGTCCGTGGTTTGTTTTTGGGGGCATATGGCTGAGAGTGGCCGGCTGGCCCCTGAATATCCACGATACAGAGCATGGTTCCCAGATCCAAGGTGGCACCAGTGCCAAGTTGGGCTGGTTTGATAGTACCAAGTGTCTCCTGCAATCTGCCATCCAGAAGCAGGGCAGCTTACTTTTGTTTGCCAGAGAAATAGGCCTAGGTTTTTGTTTGGGGGCCTGTGGCTAGGAGTGGCCGGCTGGCTCCTTAGAATCCACGATACGCAGGATGGTTCCCAGACCCAAGGTGGCACCAGTGCCAAGTCGGGCTGGTTTGATAGTACCAAGTGGCTCCTGCAAACTCCATCAAAAAGTTGGCAGGCGTGTTTTGTTTTCCAGGGAACAGCGCCGTTGATTTTGTTTGGGGGCCTGTGGCTGGGAGTGGCCGGCTGGCTCCTTAGAATCCACGATACGCAGGATGGTTCCCAGACCCAAGGTGGCACCAGTGCCAAGTCGGGCTGGTTTGATTACACCAAGTGGCTCCTGCAATCTGCCATCCAGAAGTGAGGCAGCTAAGTTTTGTTTGCGAGAAAAAAGGGCCGTGGTTTTTGTTGGGGGCCTGTGGCTGGGAGTAGCCGGCTGGCTCCTTAAAATCCACGATAGGCAGGATGGTTCCCAGACCCAAGGTGGCACCAGTGCCAAGTCGGGCTGGTTTGATAGTACCAAGTGGCTCCTGCAATCTGCCATCCAGAAGCGGGGCAGCTGAGTTTTGTTTGCCAGAGAAAAAGGCTGTGGTTTGTGTTTGGGGGCCTGTGGCTGGCAGTGGCCGGCTGGCTCCTGAAAATCCACGATACGCAGCATGGTTCCCAGACCCAAGGTGGCACCAGTGCCAAGTGGGGCTCGTTTGACAGTGTCAAGTGCCTCCTGCAATCTCCCATCCAGAAGCGGGGCAGCTGAGTTTTTTTTGCCAGGGAAACGGACCTTTGTTTTTGATTGGGCTCTGTGGCCGAGAGTGGTTGGCTGTCTCCTGACAATCCACAATACGCAGGATGGTTCCCAGACCCAAGGTGGCACCAGTGCCAAGTCGGGCTGGTTTGATAGTACCAAGTGTCTCCTGCAATCTGCCATCCAGAAGCGGGGCAGCTGAGTTTTGTTTGCCAGAGAAAAGGGCTGTGGGTTGTGTTTGGGGGCATATGGCTGGGAGTGGCCACCTGGCTCCTTAAAATGCACGATACGCCGCATGGTAACCAGACGCAAGGTGGCACCAGTGCCAAGTCAGGCTGTTTTTGTAGTACCCAGTGGCTCCTGCAATTTGCCATCCAGAAGCGGGGCAGTTGAATTTTGTTTGCTAGAGAAAAGGGCTGTGGTTTGTGTTTGGGGGCCTATGGCTGAGAGTGGCCGGCTGGCCCCTGAAAATCAACGATAGGCAGGATGGTTCCCAGATCCAAGGTGGCACCAGTGCCAAGTAAGGCTGGTTGTATGGTTCAAAGTAACTCCTGCAATCTGCCATCCAGAAGCGGGACAGCTGAGTTTTTTTTGCCAGAGAAAAGGTCCATGGTTTCTTTTTGGGGCATACGGCTGGGAATTGCCGGCTGGCTCCTTAAAATGCTCGATACGCAGGATGGTTCCCAGAGCCAAGGTGGCACCACTGCCAAGTCGGGCTCTTTTTGTAGTACCAAGTGCGTCCTGCAATTTGCCATCCAGAAGAGGGGCAGTTGAGTTTTGTTTGCCAGAGAAAAGGGCCGTTGTTTGTGTTTGGGGGCCTGTGGCTGGGAGTGTTCGGCTGGTTCCTGAATATGTACGATACGCAGGATTGTTCCCAGATCCAAGGTGGCAGCAGTGCCATGTTGTGCTGGTGTGATAGTCCCAAGTGGCTCCTGCAATCTGCCATCCAGAAGTGGGGCAGCTGATTTTTGTTTGCCAGAGAAAAGGTCCGTGGTTTGTTTTTGGGGGCATATGGCTGAGAGTGGCCGGCTGGCCCCTGAAAATCCACGATACACAGGATGGTTCCCAGATCCAAGGTGGCACCTGTGCCAAGTCGGGCTGATTTGATAGTACTAAGTAGCTCCTGCAATCTGCCATGCAGAAGCGGGGCAGCTTACTTTTGTTTGCCAGGGAAACGGGCCGAGGTTTGTGTTTGGGGGCCTATGGCTGAGAGTGACCGGCTGGCTCCTGAAAAGCTACAATAGGCAGGATGGTGACCAGACCCATGGTGGCACCAGTGCCAAGTTGGGCTGGTTTGATAGTACCAAGTGGTTCCTGCAATCTGCCATCCAGAAGAGGGGCAGTTGAGTTTTGTTTGCCAGAGAAAAGGGCCTTGGTTTGTGTTTGGGGGCATATGGCTGGGTGTGGCCAGCTGGCTCCTTAAAATGCACGATATGCAACATGGCTCCCAGACCCAAGGTGGCACAAGTGCCAAGTTGGGCTGGTTTGATAGTACCAAGTGGCTCCTGCAATCTTCCATGATCACGTGGAGAAATACTTTCTGGTTTCAGCCTCATGCTCTTTCTTCTCTCCCTCAACTTCTCTATCACCTCTCATCTGGTTCACATGCGCTGTCTTCAAGGTCCACAGGCTACTTTTCACAGAATCTTCTGGCCTGATGAAGTAAGGATGATGAATAGAACAGAGCTGGGATCTATTTTCCAGTTTGGATAAAATGCATTCTGCACACAAATCCAAGGAGAACGGGCTGCCCCGATGCCCAGAAAATCTTTCACTCCTGCTAGTGTTCTACGTCAACCGCAACTTAGTCTGAAAGAAAAGCTTTTTCTCTGAGAGCATCTGAGAGGTTTGCATGAAGCACTGATATCTGACATATGCAATTTTGAATAGGAGAGGAAAAAGAAAATGGCAAGGAGTTTTTAATTTTAGTGGTTTCAATTTTAATTTCCGTGCACTTTTTCAAAACTTGTCAGCTCAAATGCCCATCAACATCTTTTAGTCATCTGTAAGTCAGTATTCATATAAAATGTGCTTCAAATCCAAAGAATTTCAAATTTGCACTCCAAGCTTCTATGCCTAGATTTATGATTTCCTACACATATTAGATGAAAGGAAGGCCTTTTTTACTGTGGGAGTGCTGGAACACTGGAACAGGTTGCCCAGAGAAGTTGTGGGTGTCCCATCCCTGAAAGTATTCAAGGTCACCCTGGACGGGGCTTGGAGCAGCAACAAAGGAGAAGCTTGATGGTAGAGAAACAAAGTTGGACTATAGAAGAAACTCGGATTGAAGTATAGGATCAAGTTTTCTCTCAGCTCTTGGGGTAAATTCAAAGTTGTACAAAATGACATTTATCTGTGCTATTCACTACTGTAACAGAAAGTTTCATGAAAACTGTACAGAAGATAGTAAATTTTAAAAGAGATAAGAATTACAGCATAAAATCCATGGGATAGGTTACAACATGAGACACTCTCTAAGAGAAAATCTCTGTGTTTCAGCACTTCATCGGGGTAAGATTTCATGAAGTGCCAAAGAAGGCGGCAAAATATCATTCGGGACATTATTTACTGGAATTCAGCCTGGCCATTAGTAGGAACTGCCTTTGAACATATCATGTAGATATACCACACACACTTTCCCTTCACTGAAAAATTACTGTTTACAACAAATAAGCAATTGACAATCAAAATTGATTGAAAGCATCTTAAACATGTCAAGTATTTCATTGTAGATGATCTGTGATCCAAATGCTTCTTCCACCTTCGAGAGGGACAGAAGAATTCTTCCATATCATGATGGTTTAAAATTGTATCAACCAATGTTTTCTGCTGAAAAGATATCATCTATTTTTTTCTATTTTTGGAAGAAAATATTCCTAGACATACAACAGGTGAGAACTAAGTAATTTTAAAGAAACAAATGAAATGAAAATATTCTGTAAATAGAATGAAATGAAAAGCTGTGTTTTAAATAGGAGCTAAATATTAAACAGAATTTTTGTACCAGGCATTTGAATTACTGCACCAGCTCTTTTGCCCATCAAGAGAGGCATTTAGCATTTCAGTCTTTTCCAAGGTGTTCATGATCTGCTATGCTGATCTCTGTGTGTGCCTAGGTGTGTGTGGAGGGGGGGGCATATGAAGGGGAGTGTGTATGTTTGCTTTACAATTGTTGTGGCAGATTCATGCCTCAGCTCCACATTTTGTTTTAAAAAGGTCACACCGAGTGGATATGAAGTTTACTATCAACAAGAGATCGATTCCCAAATCATCCATTTGACTCTCCCTTATAAATCATGTGCTTTGTTGCATATTTTATCAAATATACTTTCAAGCCAGATGGAGGAAGGAGGATGTGGGAATCCCTCCACCATCTTGCAACTTTTATGTAAGTAGGTTTTCAAGAAAATAATCATTTCTCTTTTAAATATGTCTGGAACAGGCATGATGGTAGTGTCAACCTGTTGGAGTTTTTGTTGCTGGAAGAAGTTGTACAAAAGGATTGGTTTTTACATTGACCAGTTACTGAATCAAGCGCAGGAATACATTGGAAATTTAGCTGGGGGTTCCTTTTCCCAGCAGACTACTTCTAGAACGAGCTTGTACACTGAAGCTGACTCTTTTGCTCTCTTTTTGTTTCTTTCCTATTTTCTTGGCTTCTTTGCCACTATCTAGACAATTTTGGAACTTTGTTCCCAACTAAAATGGTTTCAATAGTCTGATTGTGATCATACATTTTTACAAGGAATTTTTAAAATCTTTCCTCGAGTCCAGAAAGTCAAGGACTTAGATCTTTTTCTTCCCTTATCAATATTGCCATGAAATTGATAAATAAAGACCAACTCTTTATTTTTGTTTTTAACCCACGTAGATAATTCCCATCCATTAATCCATTTTGTGGACCAATAGCTGCCATTCTGATGGAAGCTGTCACTTCTTAACAATAGGCATTCTGTGACTATGTTGACAGCACTTTGGGTGAAGATCCTAACTGGTCTTAGATATACATAGGGAGAAATTTGCTCAGCCAGTGTCAGTCTTAAGCATGCGTATCAGAAGATCTTTCTAGAGCTGGGAATTTTCCCATGAAAGGGATTCAGTTAGGGAAGAGACACTTGTGCCAGAGTTTTACATTCTTCTTGAACACTGCTTAAGGAACTTAGATGCCATGTCCATTTGGATCTCTGTCTGCACAGAACTTTGTCATGCCAGTGCTTTGAAATGCATCTTGAAGAGAATTCACTAGCACAGAATGAAAGAGAGTGGAAGGGGTTGGTGGGGCTAACCAGGCCCAACCCCCCTGCCTAAACCAGGATACCTAGAGCCTCTTGCCCAGGATTCTATCTGGGTGTACTTTTAATGTCTTCAAAGATCCAGGCTCCACAATCTTTCTGGGCAGTCTGTGCCGTGGTTCAGTCACCCTGACAGTAAAGAAACATTTACTGATGTTCAAAGGCAATCTCCTGTATTTCAGTGTGTGCCCACTGCCTCTTGTCTTTTCCCTCAGCATCACTGAAAAGACACTGATTCCCTCCCCTTTGCACTATTGCTTCCATATGTATGTGTGATGCCATGTAGAGGTATGTCAAAAACCTCCCTGAAGCCCAGGCAGATAATATTCCCTTCATCTACCAGTCAAGTTGATTCATCAGAGGAGTTTAAAGTGATGTTCAGCATGAAATTCCCCTGAAAAATCATGCTAACTACATTATTTGGTCATCTGTCATGTGCCTGGCAAGGATTTCCAGGAAGAGCTGCTTCATCAACTTCCTGGGGATAAAAAAGAGGCTGGCTGGTTTGTACTATGGCGAGTCCTCTTAATTGCCTTTTTTGAAGATGGGTGTCATTTGCTAACATCCACTCTTTAGCCTCTCTTGTCGTCTACATCTTAGCAAAACGCTTTTCCACTATGTCTGGCTAGGAAAAACTGTGCCAGCACAGAAAACATCTCCCATCGTGTTCTAGAAGTTGCACGGATGTCTGCCAAGTGTTTGGCAGGAAGAAAAGAAAAGTTGTCCAAAACAGCTTCCAATCGAATGTTCCTGTGATTGGAAAAGTCAGGAGAGTGCAAAGGTACTGTTTTCTATCAGTTGGCAAGGTGCGCACACAATCCCAGTGTTGTACAGCTTGCTTCTTCACCTTCCCGAAGCTGCCGCTCTCGCCGGCTGCCGGAGCCCAAGAAGCGGCTTCTTCGCGCAAAGACGATTGTGCCGCTCACAGGGCTCTCCTTAGCGCGGCTTCTGCCGAAAGACGCCCGGCAGCGGCTCTTACCTCCGGAGAGCATCCTACCTTCGTCTTTAGCTCCTCTTCTCATCTACACCTCGGCAAAAAGCTTTTCCACTATGTCTGGCTAGGAAAAACTGTGCCAGCACAGAAAACATCTCCCATCGTGTTCTAGAAGTTGCACGGATGTCTGCCAAGTGTTTGGCAGGAAGAAAAGAAAAGTTGTCCAAAACAGCTTCCAATCGAATGTTCCTGTGATTGGAAACGTCAGGAGAGTGCAAAGGTACTGTTTTCTATCAGTTGGCAAGGTGCGCACACAATCCCAGTGTTGTACAGCTTGCTTCTTCACCTTCCCGAAGCTGCCGCTCTCGCCGGCTGCCGGAGCCCAAGAAGCGGCTTCTTCGCGCAAAGACGATTGTGCCGCTCACAGTGCTCTCCTTAGCGCGGCTTCTGCCGAAAGACGCCCGGCAGCGGCTCTTACCTCCGGAGAGCATCCTACCTTCGTCTTTCGCGTCTTTTGTAGTCTACATCTTAGCAAAACGCTTTTCCACTATGTCTGGCTAGGAAAAACTGTGCCAGCACAGAAAACATCTCCCATCGTGTTCTAGAAGTTGCACGGATGTCTGCCAAGTGTTTGGCAGGAAGAAAAGAAAAGTTGTCCAAAACAGCTTCCAATCGAATGTTCCTGTGATTGGAAAAGTCAGGAGAGTGCAAAGGTACTGTTTTCTATCAGTTGGCAAGGTGCGCACACAATCCCAGTGTTGTACAGCTTGCTTCTTCACCTTCCCGAAGCTGCCGCTCTCGCCGGCTGCCGGAGCCCAAGAAGCGGCTTCTTCGCGCAAAGACGATTGTGCCGCTCACAGTGCTCTCCTTAGCGCGGCTTCTGCCGAAAGACGCCCGGCAGCGGCTCTTACCTCCGGAGAGCATCCTACCTTCGTCTTTCGCGTCTTTTGTAGTCTACATCTTAGCAAAACGCTTTTCCACTATGTCTGGCTAGGAAAAACTGTGCCAGCACAGAAAACATCTCGCATCGTGTTCTAGAAGTTGCACGGATGTCTGCCAAGTGTTTGGCAGGAAGAAAAGAAAAGTTGTCCAAAACAGCTTCCAATCGAATGTTCCTGTGATTGGAAAAGTCAGGAGAGTGCAAAGGTACTGTTTTCTATCAGTTGGCAAGGTGCGCACACAATCCCAGTGTTGTACAGCTTGCTTCTTCACCTTCCCGAAGCTGCCGCTCTCGCCGGCTGCCGGAGCCCAAGAAGCGGCTTCTTCGCGCAAAGACGATTGTGCCGCTCACAGTGCTCTCCTTAGCGCGGCTTCTGCCGAAAGACGCCCGGCAGCGGCTCTTACCTCCGGAGAGCATCCTACCTTCGTCTTTCGCGTCTTTTGTAGTCTACATCTTAGCAAAACGCTTTTCCACTATGTCTGGCTAGGAAAAACTGTGCCAGCACAGAAAACATCTCCCATCGTGTTCTAGAAGTTGCACGGATGTCTGCCAAGTGTTTGGCAGGAAGAAAAGAAAAGTTGTCCAAAACAGCTTCCAATCGAATGTTCCTGTGATTGGAAAAGTCAGGAGAGTGCAAAGGTACTGTTTTCTATCAGTTGGCAAGGTGCGCACACAATCCCAGTGTTGTACAGCTTGCTTCTTCACCTTCCCGAAGCTGCCGCTCTCGCCGGCTGCCGGAGCCCAAGAAGCGGCTTCTTCGCGCAAAGACGATTGTGCCGCTCACAGTGCTCTCCTTAGCGCGGCTTCTGCCGAAAGACGCCCGGCAGCGGCTCTTACCTCCGGAGAGCATCCTACCTTCGTCTTTCGCGTCTTTTGTAGTCTACATCTTAGCAAAACGCTTTTCCACTATGTCTGGCTAGGAAAAACTGTGCCAGCACAGAAAACATCTCCCATCGTGTTCTAGAAGTTGCACGGATGTCTGCCAAGTGTTTGGCAGGAAGAAAAGAAAAGTTGTCCAAAACAGCTTCCAATCGAATGTTCCTGTGATTGGAAAAGTCAGGAGAGTGCAAAGGTACTGTTTTCTATCAGTTGGCAAGGTGCGCACACAATCCCAGTGTTGTACAGCTTGCTTCTTCACCTTCCCGAAGCTGCCGCTCTCGCCGGCTGCCGGAGCCCAAGAAGCGGCTTCTTCGCGCAAAGACGATTGTGCCGCTCACAGTGCTCTCCTTAGCGCGGCTTCTGCCGAAAGACGCCCGGCAGCGGCTCTTACCTCCGGAGAGCATCCTACCTTCGTCTTTCGCGTCTTTTGTAGTCTACATCTTAGCAAAACGCTTTTCCACTATGTCTGGCTAGGAAAAACTGTGCCAGCACAGAAAACATCTCCCATCGTGTTCTAGAAGTTGCACGGATGTCTGCCAAGTGTTTGGCAGGAAGAAAAGAAAAGTTGTCCAAAACAGCTTCCAATCGAATGTTCCTGTGATTGGAAAAGTCAGGAGAGTGCAAAGGTACTGTTTTCTATCAGTTGGCAAGGTGCGCACACAATCCCAGTGTTGTACAGCTTGCTTCTTCACCTTCCCGAAGCTGCCGCTCTCGCCGGCTGCCGGAGCCCAAGAAGCGGCTTCTTCGCGCAAAGACGATTGTGCCGCTCACAGTGCTCTCCTTAGCGCGGCTTCTGCCGAAAGACGCCCGGCAGCGGCTCTTACCTCCGGAGAGCATCCTACCTTCGTCTTTCGCGTCTTTTGTAGTCTACATCTTAGCAAAACGCTTTTCCACTATGTCTGGCTAGGAAAAACTGTGCCAGCACAGAAAACATCTCCCATCGTGTTCTAGAAGTTGCACGGATGTCTGCCAAGTGTTTGGCAGGAAGAAAAGAAAAGTTGTCCAAAACAGCTTCCAATCGAATGTTCCTGTGATTGGAAAAGTCAGGAGAGTGCAAAGGTACTGTTTTCTATCAGTTGGCAAGGTGCGCACACAATCCCAGTGTTGTACAGCTTGCTTCTTCACCTTCCCGAAGCTGCCGCTCTCGCCGGCTGCCGGAGCCCAAGAGGCGGCTTCTTCGCGCAAAGACGATTGTGCCGCTCACAGGGCTCTCCTTAGCGCGGCTTCTGCCGAAAGACGCCCGGCAGCGGCTCTTACCTCCGGAGAGCATCCTACCTTCGTCTTTCGCGTCTTTTGTAGTCTACATCTTAGCAAAACGCTTTTCCACTATGTCTGGCTAGGAAAAACTGTGCCAGCACAGAAAACATCTCCCATCGTGTTCTAGAAGTTGCACGGATGTCTGCCAAGTGTTTGGCAGGAAGAAAAGAAAAGTTGTCCAAAACAGCTTCCAATCGAATGTTCCTGTGATTGGAAAAGTCAGGAGAGTTCAAAGGTACTGTTTTCTATCAGTTGGCAAGGTGCGCACACAATCCCAGTGTTGTACAGCTTGCTTCTTCACCTTCCCGAAGCTGCCGCTCTCGCCGGCTGCCGGAGCCCAAGAGGCGGCTTCTTCGCGCAAAGACGATTGTGCCGCTCACAGTGCTCTCCTTAGCGCGGCTTCTGCCGAAAGACGCCCGGCAGCGGCTCTTACCTCCGGAGAGCATCCTACCTTCGTCTTTCGCGTCTTTTGTAGTCTACATCTTAGCAAAACGCTTTTCCACTATGTCTGGCTAGGAAAAACTGTGCCAGCACAGAAAACATCTCCCATCGTGTTCTAGAAGTTGCACGGATGTCTGCCAAGTGTTTGGCAGGAAGAAAAGAAAAGTTGTCCAAAACAGCTTCCAATCGAATGTTCCTGTGATTGGAAAAGTCAGGAGAGTGCAAAGGTACTGTTTTCTATCAGTTGGCAAGGTGCGCACACAATCCCAGTGTTGTACAGCTTGCTTCTTCACCTTCCCGAAGCTGCCGCTCTCGCCGGCTGCCGGAGCCCAAGAAGCGGCTTCTTCGCGCAAAGACGATTGTGCCGCTCACAGTGCTCTCCTTAGCGCGGCTTCTGCCGAAAGACGCCCGGCAGCGGCTCTTACCTCCGGAGAGCATCCTACCTTCGTCTTTCGCGTCTTTTGTAGTCTACATCTTAGCAAAACGCTTTTCCACTATGTCTGGCTAGGAAAAACTGTGCCAGCACAGAAAACATCTCCCATCGTGTTCTAGAAGTTGCACGGATGTCTGCCAAGTGTTTGGCAGGAAGAAAAGAAAAGTTGTCCAAAACAGCTTCCAATCGAATGTTCCTGTGATTGGAAAAGTCAGGAGAGTGCAAAGGTACTGTTTTCTATCAGTTGGCAAGGTGCGCACACAATCCCAGTGTTGTACAGCTTGCTTCTTCACCTTCCCGAAGCTGCCGCTCTCGCCGGCTGCCGGAGCCCAAGAGGCGGCTTCTTCGCGCAAAGACGATTGTGCCGCTCACAGGGCTCTCCTTAGCGCGGCTTCTGCCGAAAGACGCCCGGCAGCGGCTCTTACCTCCGGAGAGCATCCTACCTTCGTCTTTCGCGTCTTTTGTAGTCTACATCTTAGCAAAACGCTTTTCCACTATGTCTGGCTAGGAAAAACTGTGCCAGCACAGAAAACATCTCCCATCGTGTTCTAGAAGTTGCACGGATGTCTGCCAAGTGTTTGGCAGGAAGAAAAGAAAAGTTGTCCAAAACAGCTTCCAATCGAATGTTCCTGTGATTGGAAAAGTCAGGAGAGTGCAAAGGTACTGTTTTCTATCAGTTGGCAAGGTGCGCACACAATCCCAGTGTTGTACAGCTTCTTCTTCACCTTCCCGAAGCTGCCGCTCTCGCCGGCTGCCGGAGCCCAAGAAGCGGCTTCTTCGCGCAAAGACGATTGTGCCGCTCACAGTGCTCTCCTTAGCGCAGCTTCTGCCGAAAGACGCCCGGCAGCGGCTCTTACCTCCTGAGAGTGGCAGCTTCGGGAAGGTGAAGAAGCAAGCTGTACAACACTGGGATTGTGTGCGCACCTTGCCAACTGATAGAAAACAGTACCTTTGCACTCTCCTGACTTTTCCAATCACATGAACATTCGATTGGAAGCTGTTTTGGACAACTTTTCTTTTCTTCCTCCCAAACACTTGGCAGACATCCGTGCAACTTCTAGAAAACGATGGGAGATGTTTTCTGTGCTGGCACGGGTTTTCCTAGCCAGACATAGTGGAAAAGCGTTTTGCTAAGATGTAGACTACAAAAGACGCGAAAGACGAAGGTAGGATGCTCTCCGGAGGTAAGAGCCGCTGCCGGGCGTCTTTCGGCAGAAGCCGCGCTAAGGAGAGCACTGTGAGCGGCACAATCGTCTTTGCGCGAAGAAGCCGCTTCTTGGGCTCCGGCAGCCGGCGAGAGCGGCAGCTTCGGGAAGGTGAAGAAGCAAGCTGTACAACACTGGGATTGTGTGCGCACCTTGCCAACTGATAGAAAACAGTACCTTTGCACTCTCCTGACTTTTCCAATCACAGGAACATTCGATTGGAAGCTGTTTTGGACAACTTTTCTTTTCTTCCTGCCAAACACTTGGCAGACATCCGTGCAACTTCTAGAACACGATGGGAGATGTTTTCTGTGCTGGCACAGTTTTTCCTAGCCAGACATAGTGGAAAAGCGTTTTGCTAAGATGTAGACTACAAAAGACGCGAAAGACGAAGGTAGGATGCTCTCCGGAGGTAAGAGCCGCTGCCGGGCGTCTTTCGGCAGAAGCCGCGCTAAGGAGAGCACTGTGAGCGGCACAATCGTCTTTGCGCGAAGAAGCCGCTTCTTGGGCTCCGGCAGCCGGCGAGAGCGGCAGCTTCGGGAAGGTGAAGAAGCAAGCTGTACAACACTGGGATTGTGTGCGCACCTTGCCAACTGATAGAAAACAGTACCTTTGCACTCTCCTGACTTTTCCAATCACAGGAACATTCGATTGGAAGCTGTTTTGGACAACTTTTCTTTTCTTCCTGCCAAACACTTGGCAGACATCCGTGCAACTTCTAGAACACGATGGGAGATGTTTTCTGTGCTGGCACAGTTTTTCCTAGCCAGACATAGTGGAAAAGCGTTTTGCTAAGATGTAGACTACAAAAGACGCGAAAGACGAAGGTAGGATGCTCTCCGGAGGTAAGAGCCGCTGCCGGGCGTCTTTCGGCAGAAGCCGCGCTAAGGAGAGCACTGTGAGCGGCACAATCGTCTTTGCGCGAAGAAGCCGCTTCTTGGGCTCCGGCAGCCGGCGAGAGCGGCAGCTTCGGGAAGGTGAAGAAGCAAGCTGTACAACACTGGGATTGTGTGCGCACCTTGCCAACTGATAGAAAACAGTACCTTTGCACTCTCCTGACTTTTCCAATCACAGGAACATTCGATTGGAAGCTGTTTTGGACAACTTTTCTTTTCTTCCTGCCAAACACTTGGCAGACATCCGTGCAACTTCTAGAACACGATGGGAGATGTTTTCTGTGCTGGCACAGTTTTTCCTAGCCAGACATAGTGGAAAAGCGTTTTGCTAAGATGTAGACTACAAAAGACGCGAAAGACGAAGGTAGGATGCTCTCCGGAGGTAAGAGCCGCTGCCGGGCGTCTTTCGGCAGAAGCTGCGCTAAGGAGAGCACTGTGAGCGGCACAATCGTCTTTGCGCGAAGAAGCCGCTTCTTGGGCTCCGGCAGCCGGCGAGAGCGGCAGCTTCGGGAAGGTGAAGAAGCAAGCTGTACAACACTGGGATTGTGTGCGCACCTTGCCAACTGATAGAAAACAGTACCTTTGCACTCTCCTGACTTTTCCAATCACAGGAACATTCGATTGGAAGCTGTTTTGGACAACTTTTCTTTTCTTCCTGCCAAACACTTGGCAGACATCCGTGCAACTTCTAGAACACGATGGGAGATGTTTTCTGTGCTGGCACAGTTTTTCCTAGCCAGACATAGTGGAGAAGCTTGTTGCCGAGGTGTAGATGAGAAGAGGAGCTAAAGACGAAGGTAGGATGCTCTCCGGAGGTAAGAGCCGCTGCCGGGCGTCTTTCGGCAGAAGCCGCGCTAAGGAGAGCCCTGTGAGCGGCACAATCGTCTTTGCGCGAAGAAGCCGCTTCTTGGGCTCCGGCAGCCGGCGAGAGCGGCAGCTTCGGGAAGGTGAAGAAGCAAGCTGTACAACACTGGGATTGTGTGCGCACCTTGCCAACTGATAGAAAACAGTACCTTTGCACTCTCCTGACTTTTCCAATCACAGGAACATTCGATTGGAAGCTGTTTTGGACAACTTTTCTTTTCTTCCTGCCAAACACTTGGCAGACATCCGTGCAACTTCTAGAACACGATGGGAGATGTTTTCTGTGCTGGCACAGTTTTTCCTAGCCAGACATAGTGGAAAAGCGTTTTGCTAAGATGTAGACGACAAGAGAGGCTAAAGAGTGGATGTTAGCAAATGACACCCATCTTCAAAAAAGGCAATTAAGAGGACTCGCCATAGTACAAACCAGCCAGCCTCTTTTTTATCCCCAGGAAGTTGATGAAGCAGCTCTTCCTGGAAATCCTTGCCAGGCACATGACAGATGACCAAATAATGTAGTTAGCATGATTTTTCAGGGGAATTTCATGCTGAACATCACTTTAAACTCCTCTGATGAATCAACTTGACTGGTAGATGAAGGGAATATTATCTGCCTGGGCTTCAGGGAGGTTTTTGACATACCTCTACATGGCATCACACATACATATGGAAGCAATAGTGCAAAGGGGAGGGAATCAGTGTCTTTTCAGTGATGCTGAGGGAAAAGACAAGAGGCAGTGGGCACACACTGAAATACAGGAGATTGCCTTTGAACATCAGTAAATGTTTCTTTACTGTCAGGGTGACTGAACCACGGCACAGACTGCCCAGAAAGATTGTGGAGCCTGGATCTTTGAAGACATTAAAAGTACACCCAGATAGAATCCTGGGCAAGAGGCTCTAGGTATCCTGGTTTAGGCAGGGGGGTTGGGCCTGGTTAGCCCCACCAACCCCTTCCACTCTCTTTCATTCTGTGCTAGTGAATTCTCTTCAAGATGCATTTCAAAGCACTGGCATGACAAAGTTCTGTGCAGACAGAGATCCAAATGGACATGGCATCTAAGTTCCTTAAGCAGTGTTCAAGAAGAATGTAAAACTCTGGCACAAGTATCTCTTCCCTAACTGAATCCCTTTCATGGGAAAATTCCCAGCTCTAGAAAGATCTTCTGATACGCATGCTTAAGACTGACACTGGCTGAGCAAATTTCTCCCTATGTATATCTAAGACCAGTTAGGATCTTCACCCAAAGTGCTGTCAACATAGTCACAGAATGCCTATTGTTAAGAAGTGACAGCTTCCATCAGAATGGCAGCTATTGGTCCACAAAATGGATTAATGGATGGGAATTATCTACGTGGGTTAAAAACAAAAATAAAGAGTTGGTCTTTATTTATCAATTTCATGGCAATATTGATAAGGGAAGAAAAAGATCTAAGTCCTTGACTTTCTGGACTCGAGGAAAGATTTTAAAAATTCCTTGTAAAAATGTATGATCACAATCAGACTATTGAAACCATTTTAGTTGGGAACAAAGTTCCAAAATTGTCTAGATAGTGGCAAAGAAGCCAAGAAAATAGGAAAGAAACAAAAAGAGAGCAAAAGAGTCAGCTTCAGTGTACAAGCTCGTTCTAGAAGTAGTCTGCTGGGAAAAGGAACCCCCAGCTAAATTTCCAATGTATTCCTGCGCTTGATTCAGTAACTGGTCAATGTAAAAACCAATCCTTTTGTACAACTTCTTCCAGCAACAAAAACTCCAACAGGTTGACACTACCATCATGCCTGTTCCAGACATATTTAAAAGAGAAATGATGATTTTCTTGAAAACCTACTTACATAAAAGTTGCAAGATGGTGGAGGGATTCCCACATCCTCCTTCCTCCATCTGGCTTGAAAGTATATTTGATAAAATATGCAACAAAGCACATGATTTATAAGGGAGAGTCAAATGGATGATTTG